>NC_091438.1:21448284-22648284 GCF_964237555.1 Oryctolagus cuniculus | reverse complement strand
AGTGCTGGGTTCAAGTCCCTGTTCCACTTCCACTTCCTGCTTCCTGCTAATGGGCCCCTGGGGAGGCAGCAGGTGATGGCTCAAGTGTTGCGTCTGTGCACCCACGTGGAAGACCCAGACTGAGTTCCTGGTTCCTGGCTTCAACCTGGTCCAGTCCCAGCTATTGTGGGGCAGTCGAGGATGGAAGATTCTCCCTCTCTTTTTCTCTCTCTCTAATTCTCTCTCTTCCTCCCTCTCTCTCTTCTTCCCTCCCTCCCTCCCTCCCTTCAAATAAATAAAAATATTGTTTTTAAAAAAGCTCAGGAGTCATCAGTGTTTTAGCATAATGGGTAAAGCTACCACCTGTGACACCAGCATCCCTTTCCCATATAGGCACCAGTTCGCGTCCCAGCTGCCTCACTTCCACTTCCAATCCAGCTCCCTGCTAAAGGCCTGAGCCACCACTGCCATCTAAAGAGTGAACCAGCAAATGGAGGCGCGCCCTCTCTCTCTCTCTCTTTCTCTTTTCCTTTCTCTCTGTAATTCTGATTTTCAAACTAAAAAAAAGCACAGTCAGTATATGGAGCAGAATCTGCCCAATTTGGAGAAGGGGTCTTGGGCTCTGCGGTGAGGATAAGGAGCCAGGAGGGCATTGAGTGAACAGGGACAAGCAACCAGACACCTGGTGTAGGAGGCCCCATGGCAGCTGTGGAGGGCTTTTGGTAGGAACGTGAGTGGGATGAGCTGGAGCCAAATTCATTCTTTCATGTTCTAATTCAGCAAATATTTCCTGAGGGCCTACCATGAGCCCAGCGCCGGGGATCCATCGGTGAGGAGAACAGACAAGACGCTTCTATTTCAGAGGGGAGACACTGCACATAAATCGGCACTCGGGGACTCGCTACTGCAGAGTGGGGTCAGGGCACTGAGTGTGGCTGGGGAGGGCACCGTCCTGGATGGAGGGGTGGATGGCTTGGTGCAGTGAGGAAAAAGGCTATACATGCAGCTACAGCAGCCACGGAGGCACCACCCACATGGCCAGCACATGGCCAGCGAGGCAGCCACAGGCCAGACACACGCAGGTGCCAGGATGCCTGTGGTGCCTGCACTGGGACCCTGGTAGCTCCTCCATGCTTTCTTCACTCCAGCTCCCACTGGCCCTCAAACTGCAGGCAGTCACCACAGAGCCTGTGCAAGATCTGAAAACAGCCAAGTGCCGTCTCCCAGGCAGTGTCCCCCCACTTAACCTGTGCCTACCCCAAACACACACAACTGCATATAGCATTGGAGCCGGGGGGGGGGGGGGACGGGACGGGGAGCTGTTCAATCTCCTGCGTCTAAGGAGGGCTGCTTCTGTCTGGCAGGCTGGGGCAGGGGGGGTTGTGGGAGCAGCTGGAAGGCCATGCTTTGTCTAGGACACAGGGTCTTTGGAGCAAACATTTCATACACACAGGCCCTCTGATTCTTGCTCTGTATCTGGGCTATGCATACCATAGCTACCATAGCC
This sequence comes from Oryctolagus cuniculus, assembly GCF_964237555.1. Taxonomy (NCBI): domain Eukaryota; kingdom Metazoa; phylum Chordata; class Mammalia; order Lagomorpha; family Leporidae; genus Oryctolagus; species Oryctolagus cuniculus. Next base: position 22,646,798 of record NC_091438.1, on the reverse strand, counting down.
CCATCTGTCCAGGGCAGGCCTCTCTAGCCAACTCCTTAGAGATAGGAAAGAGCATGCTGGTGACTGCTACTGCTGTCTGCTGTCCAGGCTGGCCTTGTCCTCCTCCCTGGCCCCATGTGTATCCCTGCCTCTACACTCTGCTCAAGAGGCTCACTCTGGGGGGGTGGGGTGGGGTGGCGCTGTGGCATAGGAGGTAAAGCTGCCACCTGCAGTGCTGGCATCCCATGTGGGCTCCGGTTCAAGTCCTGGCTGCTCCACTTCCGATCCAGCTCTCTGCTATGGCCTGGGAAAGCAGTAGAAGATGATTCAAGTCCTTGGACCCCTGCACCCACGTGGGAGACCTGGAAGAAGCTCCTGGCTCCTGGCTTCGGATTGGTGCAGCTCCAGCCATTGCAGCCATTTGGGGAGTGAACCATCGGATGAAAGACTCTCTCTCTCTCTCTCTCTCTCTCTCTCTCTCTCTCTGCCTCTCCTTCTCTCTCTGTGTAACTCTGACTTTCAAATAAATAAATAAATCTTAAAACAATAAAGAGGCTCACCCTGCCAGGAATGCTAGCTCCTTCCCCTGCCTTCTTGTCCCAGGTCCTGCCTCCCCCAGGAAGCCTGTGTAGCAACTGCAGCCTGCATTGCTTCCCATGTCTAATGATACCTTCTACTGAGATGGTGCCTAATAGCACAGCAAATGCTTTCACAGACATTATTTACCCTCAGAATGTGTAATGCCAGCTAACAGGTATCAAGCACTAACTGGGGGTTAGTCCCTGACCAAGGGCACATTTGTGTTAATTCTACTTCCCACACTAACCCAATAAAGCAGGTGCATTGCTTTACCTGTATTTACAGATGAGAAAACTGAGACTCAGATAAATTAAGCAACTCACATAGGCTCACACAGGTGGGGTGTCTGGCTCCAGGGCCTGTACTCTTAGTCACTGCTGGGGGCACTGAAGGACCCCAAGTAAAAGTAGCCTGTGCGTCCTCCTTTCTCCATTTGGCTCCTACAGCTTTTCATCCCTGGAAGGTGGAGTCTGTATCACACACAAGGAGCTTGGGATTCAAAGAGTTTCAGTGACTTGCCCACCATTGCACACCAGACCCTGGGGGCAGGGGTTCACCACAGCTAGGTCCCTGCTTGGGATGCCTGCCCCCTCATCAAATTGCCTGGTTCAAAGCCCCAGCTCTGCTTCCAATCCAGCTTCCTTTTTAATTTTTTATTTTATTTTATTTTTTTGGACAGGCAGAGTGGACAGTGAGAGAGAGAGAGACAGAGAGAAAGGTCTTTCTTTTCCGTTGGTTCACCCCCAGTGGCCACTGCGGCCAGCACACTGTGGCTGGTGCACCACGCTGATCCGAAGCCAGAAGCCAGGTGCTTCCTCCTGGTCTCCCATGGGGTGCAGGGCCCATGGACTTGGGCCATCCTCCACTGCACTCCCGGGCCACAGTAGAGAGCTGGACAGGAAGAGGAGCGACTGGGACAGAATCCAGCACCCCAACCGGGACTAGAACCCGGGGTGCCGGCACCACAGGTGGAGGATTAGCCTATTGAGCCGCGGTGCCGGCCCCAATCCAGCTTCCTACTGCGCTCCCTGGGAGGCAGCTGTGATGTCTCAAGTCCTTGGGTCCCTGCCACCCACACGGGAGACCCAGACTGAGTTCTAAGCTCCAGACTTCAGCCTAGCTATTGGCTATTGCTGGCATTTTGAGGAGTGAATCAGCAGATGGAAGATTTTTTTTTTGAAAATTTTATTTTTTGAAAGACAGTTACAAAGAGAGGTAAAAGCATACAAACAGAGAAAGAGGTCTTCCATCTGCTGGTTCACTCCCCAAAGGGCCAAAATGGCAAGAGATGAGCGGATCTGAAGCCAAGAGCCAGGAGCTCCTTCCAGGTCTCCCACATGGGTGCAGGGGCCTAAGCACTTGGGCCATCTTCTACTGCTTTCCCAGGCACATTGGCAGGGAGCTGGATTGGAACTGGAACAGCTGGGACTTGAGCCGGCGTCCATATGGGATGCCGGCACTGCAGGCCAGGGCTTAACCCACTGCCCAATCTGTCTTTCTGCCTTTCAAATAAAATGAAAATAAATAAATATTTTAAAGCGCCAGCTCCTGGATCCAGGTCTCCTGAGTGCCAAATCCAACATGGCAAATCCTAGAGAAGTGGCTGGGGCTGGCATGTCATCACCGAGGGTCCTCCTTGCAGGACAGGAGCCCTGAGCCAGAGAGCTGCTGATCATGAGAAAGGAACAGATGGGACCTGCTTGCCCGCTAGGTCCCCAAGACAGGCTCAGGAGGAGAGCAGGGCGCTGGGCAGCCCTGTGGGGTCCGGGGGAACCCTTTTGCTGCAGCCTCGCCTCGCCCCCCTCCCGCCCGACGGGGAAATCATTAGCTGTCAGAGCCGCAGTCAGATTACAGGGAATTACTCGGCTCCTAATTATCTGGTGTTAATAGGAGATTAATTAGTGTTAATTGTTGATTTTCTTGTATTTTCCCAAAGGGGAGACCAATCTGCCGAACTCTTGGGCTGTTTAATTTGGTCTTGCTTAGGAATCCAGACAGATGCTTCGGTGTTCGTGAGGGAAGGGGCAAGGCGGGGACAGCAGGGTGGGCCCAGGGCAGGGACAGGCTGGGCAGCACAAGCCCCATTATGGCGGGGTGGACAGGGGATCCACCCACAGCCCAAACCCATCTCCCCCATCTCCTCCTAGCACGGGTGACCCCACCCCAGGCCCAGGCTCCCACGGGGTGCCCTCCTGAGCTGACTCAGCATGGGACAACCCCTCCCCCCTGCCAGGCATCAGGAGTATAGAGCTTCAAGTGAGACCCTGTACAGTAAAAACCTGACAGAGAGAGTTGGGGCTTCCCCAGGCATTGGGATAGCGGCCACTGTTTTTGGAAGATTGGATCCTGGCTGTTTTCAGATGTTTGGGAGGCCTTAAGAGAGGGGTGCACGCTCTGCCCTGGCCAAACCTCTCCTGTGGCCCAAGGTGCCTCTCACTGGTGGACTGCACTGAGGGTCAGAGCCGCCTCAGACACTGCCTCTAGCCACTTGCTACCCTCAAACCACACCCTGCCATCCACATTGGCTCTGACCCCTCCTGTCTGTTCAGATCCTTTAAAATCTGGCCCCACTGCTGTCAGTCCTCCTGGATCTCACACACACACATGCACACACATGCATGCACAGCTCTCAGTCCTCCTTCACCACACACACACATGCACACACATGCATGCACACATGTACACACATATATGCATACGCAGGTGCATGCACACACATGCTGCCTGCTGGTACCCTCACCTATACTCCCACGTGGACTTTGCATACTTTGTTAATGAAGACAGAGGAACTGCTTTACGGCCCATGTTCCTGCTACATTCCAAAGCAAGCTTCAGCGCACTTCTAAGTCCCCTGTCCCCTTACCAATGTGGCCCTCTTGTTGCCTCCAGCCTTCATACCTTGGGGAGGGCCCCCGGCCAGACTCGGACAGCGCCATGGTTGAGCAGAGCCCGTACCATGCGCTCTGGGCTCTGGGCCAGGGCTGCTGCCGGGCCCTGCAGAGCACAGTGCAAGGCTGTGTGGCCCCCGTAGTCCATGGCGTTAGCACTGACGCCACAGGACAGGAGCAGCTCCACCACAGCCGCGTGGCCACGGCGACAGGCAAGGTGCAGGGGCCGCAGCTTGTCCTGGTCGGCAGCGTCGGCGTCTGCTCCAGCCGAGAGCAGCAAGCGGCACAGCTGGAGACAGCGGGTGCTGGTGGCCTCGGCGTCAGCGGGGCACTGGCAGCGGGCATCGCAGGCGGCCAGGAGAGGAGTCCAGCCTTCAGCATTGCGGGCGTCGGGGCAGGCCCCCCGTCTTAGAAGCAGGTCTGCCAACTCCACGTTGCCAAGCCGCGCAGCCACGTGTAAAGGGGTCTCCTCTTCCTCCTCAGACCGACCATCCACTCTCGCCCCAAACTTGAGGAGCAGCTCCGCACACCTGGTGAAGGCGAGATGGAGGTGGGCACAGACCCCTGCCTTCCTGCCGGCGTGGGCAAAGCAAACAGCAGGGCCCGCGGATGGCTCCTGGTCCTGCCCCCGCCCACTTCCCTTGGTCTGTCACTGGTCATTCCAGCAACGTTCTGCAGGACCCCCAGTGGCTTTTTTTTTTTTTAATTTTTTTTTTTGACAGGCAGAGTGGACAGTGAGAGAGAGAGAGAGACAGAAAGGTCTTCCTTTGCCGTTGGTTCACCCTCCAATGGCTGCCACGGCCGGCGCACTGTGGCCGGCGCACCATGCTGATCCGATGGCAGGAGCCAGGTGCCTCTCCTGGTCTCCCATGGGGTGCAGGGCCCAAGTACTTGGGCCATCCTCCACTGCACTCCCTGGCCACAGCAGAGAGCTGGCCTGGAAGAGGGGCAACCGGGACAGAATCTGGTGCCCTGACCGGGACTAGAACCCGGTGTGCCGGCGCCGCAAGGCAGAGGATTAGCCTAGTGAGCCGCAGCGCCGGCCCCCAGTTGCTTTCTTTAAAGCCCATGCTTTCCACAGAAGAGTCTGCTCGTTCCTCCGTAAGTGGTCACCACACAGAACAGGTGCGCTTCTAAGGGCTGTGCGTGGATCAGCTCAGTTCACGCCCACAACTGTCCCACTCACATCCCAGGTGACACCTCCAAGCCTCTGCAGGATTCACACGGCGAGCCAGGGGAGCACCAGGCACTCAGGGCCACGGGCAGCAGGGCAGCTCGAGGGCTCAGTGTCCTGGGACTAGGAGGAAGCTGGGGCCTGGGGCCTGGCAGGGGCCTAAATGGAATTGGGGGGAGTGAGATAAAGAACAGCAAAGCCAGAGGTGACAGACCAGACTGGCTTTAAACAGCCTTGGGGGGAAATGGCACAGGGGCGGGGCATGAGGGTCACAGCGACAGGTGCACCAACGCTCAAGGCTGAGACAGCTTAGCTTCTTGGAGCTCCAGTTTCCTCGGGTGTCATATGGGGACAATTAATAAGACACTGGCAGGTGCCAGCACTGTGGTATAGTTGGCTAAGCCTGCGCCTGTAGCACCAGCGTTCCATATGGGTGCTGGTTCAAGTCCCAGCTGCTCCTCTTCTGATCTAGCTCTCTGCTTAGGTCTGAGAAAGCAGTAGAAGATGGCCCAACAGCTTGGGCCCCTTCACCTGCGTGGGAGGCCCAGAAGAAGCTTCTGGCTTCCTGGCTTCGGATTGGCCCAGCTCCAGCCATTGCAACCATTTGGGGAGTGAACCAGCAGATGGAAGACCTTTCTCTGTCCTTTCTGTGTCTGTAACTCTGTCTCTCAAATAAATAAATAAATAAAAATGGCAGCCTTTGGTGGGGATGGGGGGTGTGGGTGGAGACAGATCGCAGGCACTCATTACACCTTCCTGGACACCCTTCTGTGTGTGTGAGATTCTCCATAATTCTAAAAGCACATTCATTCACTCAAGAAAGGAAGGAGTGATTCTCACTGGGGTAACCTTGGGGAGTCTGGGCTGCAGCACGGCCAGAACTAGAAGTGTGGGATTGTGCAGAGCCCTGCTGGCCCACACAGCAGCCGCCACTTGTGCTGTTACTAGTCCTACGGGACACGTGCTGTGAGGGTCAGTGCACGCCAGCCATGAAGACTTAGTGCAAAAGAATGTGAAATATGGAAAGCCTCTGTCTCTGTGTGTCCCTCTCTGTTGTTCAAGTAAAATTAATACCTTTTTTGAAAAAAAAAAAGCTTTAAAAAGTTCATGGAAAATTCAAATTCTCCTTTTAAAAATTATTTATTTATTTATTTTTATTTGGAAGGCAGAGAGATGGAGAACAAGATCTTTCATTGGCTGATTCACTCCTCAGATGCCCCCCAAGAGCTAGGGCTGGGCCAGGTCAAAGCCAGGATCCAGGAACTTTATTATTATTATTTTTTAAGATTTATTTATTTTAAAGTCAGAGTCACAGAGAGAGAGACAGAGACAGAGAGAGAGGGAGACAGAGAGACAGAGACAGAGAGAGAGAGAGAGGGAGACAGAGAGACAGAGAGAGAGGGAGACAGAGAGACAGAGAGAGAGAGAGAGAGAGAGAGAGAGATCTTCCATCTGCTGGTTCATTCCCCAAAGGGCTGAAAGAACCAGGACTAGGCCCGGTCAAAGCCAGGAGCCAGGAGCTTCCTCCAGGTGTCCTGTGTGGGTGTAGAGGTCCAAGCACTTGAGCCATCTTCTCTGCTTTCCCAGGCCATTAATGGAGAGCTAGATTGGAAGTGGAACAGCCGGGACACAAACCAGCGCCCACATGGGATGCTGGTGGTGCAGGCCGTGGCTTTACTGACTACACCACAGCACCAGCTCCCAGGAACCAGGAACTTAATCCAGGTCTTCCATGAGGGTGGCAGCAGCCCAGTACCTGAGCCAGCATCTGCCCCCTCCCGGGGTCAACATTATCAGGAAGCTAGAGTTGGAAACAGAGCTAGGACTAAATTGCTGCTATGGTTTGAATGTGCCCCACAAAGTCCACTTGTTAGAAACCTAGTAGGGTCCAGCATTGTGGTGAAGCAGGTAAAGGCACCGCCTGCAGTGCCGGCATCCCATATGGGTGCCGTTTTGAGTCCCAGCTGCTCCACTTCTGATCCAGCTCCCTGCTATGGCCTGGAAAAGCAGTGGAAGATGGCCCAAGTCCTTGGGCCCATGCACTCATGTGGGAGACCCGTAAGAAGCTCCTGGCTCCTGGCTTCAGATCAGTGCAGTTCTGGCCATTGCGGCCAATTGGGAAGTGAACCAGTGGATGGAAGACCTCTCCCTCTCTGCCTCTCCTTCTCTCACTGTGTAACTCTTTCAAATAAATGAATAAATCTTAAAAAAAAAATTAGAGACCTAGTAATTGGAAGGGGGTTTGGCAAGGTGGTTAAGATGGTGCTTCCCACATTGGAGGGCCTGGGTTCAAGTCCTGGCTGTGCTCCCAACTCCAGCTTCCTGATAATGCACACCTGGGAGGCAGCAGGTGATGGCTCAAGTGATTGGGTCCATGCCACCCATGTGGGAGACTCAGATTGAGTTCCTGGCTCCTCGCTTTGGCTTGGCCCAGGTCCAGGTCTTGAGGGCATTTGGGGAGAGAACCAGCAGATGGAAGATATCTTTCTGTCATTTTCTCTCTCTGTATCCCTGCCTTTCAAATAAAATAAGTAATTAAACAAAAATCTGACAATCCCCATAGGGATTTATTATGGGTTGGAGGTGAGGCCCTCAGGAGGTAATTAGGTTAGAAAAAGTGATTAAGGTGCAGCCCCCATGGCTTTATAAGGAGATGAGGGACTGACAAAGCCACTAGCTCTGTCACCCCCTGTGATGCCCTTGCCAGATTACGATGCTGCATGAGGCCCTCGCTGGATGCTGAGCTCCTGCTGGTGCCTTGAATTTGAACTTGAACTTGAACATCCCAGACTCCAGAACTGTGGGCCAAAGGAATTCTACACTTTAACAAATTACCCAGTCTTGGGGATTTTGTGGTAGCAACAGAAAACAATCATGAACGCGGCTCCCAGTAGCTGTCTACTGGATCACCCCCACAGACAACTCCTGGAATCCTCTGGGGCTGAGAAGGTTAACGACCCCAGTGACACCTTCAGAGGCGGAAGGAGAAGCCAGCAGCATGCGGTGAGTGGAGGGGCCTCTGCTGCAGGCTGAGCTAGCTCATAAAGTTGCCAAGGCTCCCGAAGCTTCACCAAAAACTGCCCGTGGTGGGGACTCGGCTCCTGGGGCTCCCTGTACAGAGGCTGACGTTACCTGGGTCCCTGCAAAGGAATCCTCCCTGCAGTAAACACCACATGGACACACTGGGGTGTCCCCAGCCTGCTGCTTGGGAGTTTGGCTTGTGAGAGTCCCTTTATCTGAGGGTGCTCTGCCCACACAGAAGTCACACCTGCCAAGCTGAGAGCCAGACCCTCCCCTCAGGGACACAGCAGGCCCTGTCCAGCCTGTCTGGAGCACAGGCCAGTGAGCCCCCTGAAGGCAGGACCCCCAGATGGTCGCTCCTGTATTTAGCACAGTGCCTAGAACATCAGACAAGCTTAGACAAAATACAGACTTTACAGTGACACCCTTCCCCAGGGGAGGTTTACATCTGAGCCCCTTCCACGCCCTCCCTCCCCCTGGGGAACCAGAAAACTGTCCCAAGTTCAAGTTCAGGTCACTGCAAATTTCCAGGGCAGGGAGGAGAGGAGTCAGTGGTTGGATGGCTTGGATGGGGAGTCTTTGCCTCCTGATGCCTGGCCCAAACCGAACTCCTCCCCCTACCCACAGAGCCTCTGACTCGCCCCCTGCTCCCTGAGAGGGTCTCCTTGTTCTCCCTGAGAGCAGACTCAGGCCTGGGGTGAGGAGTCACTCACTCAACGGTGCCAGCCCCCTGGCAAAGATGCAAAGGGCGTTTCCCATCCTGGTCTGGGAGGTTGGGGTCAGCGCCCGACACGAGCAGCACATGGACGCAGGCGGCATGGCCGGCAGCACAGGCCTCGTGCAGGGCAGTGCGGCCCCCGGGGGCGCTGTCCGGCCGCGCTCGACGCCTCAGCAGAAACCGCAGAACGTCCGTGTGGCCGCGGCTGGCTGCCACGTGCAGCGGCGTGGTCAGCTCCTCTTCGTAGGTTAGGGACCAGAGTCCTAGGGGAGAGAGGGACATGGGCCTCAGATGCCGATGGGAGGCAAAGCGTAGTCTTGAGTGGGCTGAGACGGCAGGGGTGGGACGAGGGCGCCCAGAGCTGGGGCTGCAGCCTCCCCTCTCCCGCTCAGGCCCCCCTCTCAGGGCACCCCCACCCCGCCCCGGCCCATACTCAGAGCACGGATGTTGAAGCGGAAATCCCTCCATCGCTCTGGGTCGCTGGTGTCAAAGATGGAATCAGGAGCCAGGCCGGTGCCGGAGTCCGAGAGGATGCGGGAGACGGAGCCCACGTCCCCAGCCAGCAGTGCCTGCCAGAAGTCCAGGGCAGGTCCCGTGGCCGTGCGGGTGACGATGGGTGCCGGGCCAGACTCAGGCTGCTCCTCGGACCCCCTATTGGGCTTCTCCACCAGCCTGGCACAGAGGGCATGATTGTCACCGGGCAGCCCTCCCTGCCCCCGGCACTCCTCCGGGGCCCAGCTCATGAGCACGTGGGGAGGGGTGCAGAGGCAGAGGCCACCCGGGTAGGAGGGGAACCCAGACCGACGGAGGCAGAAGGGCTCCCTGCGCCAAGCTCCGGCTGACCTGGCCACGCGGTGCAGCGTGAGCTATTCTGGGCTCCGCATGACTTCCCTCCTGGGCCAAGGCTAGGCCTGGCAAGCAAGCTCTGGGGTGGGGGAGAAACAGCCAGGGGCTTCTCCTTTCCCTCCAGCCCTGCAACCTCTGTGTCTGAGGCCATGAGCCCAGCCCCCGAAGGCTCCCCCTGTGGCCCCTCACCCCTCTGGTGGCTGGTCCAGCGAGGTTCCGCAGCCCGGCTCTCCAGCAGCAGGTCGGCTGTGCTACAGGGGGGGAACAGCTCCTGCAGCCTGGCCAGGTCCCCTGTGTAGAGGGCATTCTGCAGGGCCATGTCACGGCACAGCAGCGGGCAGGCTGGAGCCGAGGGGTGGCACCCCCATCGGTGTCCCCCCTGGGCAGGAGACTGTCTTCCCTTGGGCATGGCTAGCTTCTGGGAGAGAACCCGGAAGCAGTGGGACCCAGCCCAACACTGCTGGTGGCCTGGGCAGGCGGGCGGTGGGCCCCAAGCCAGGTGGGCCCAGTGTGGGAGGAGCAGGCAGCACAGGCGGTCAGCGGTCAGCTATAAATAGCCTCCAGCTGTGCCAGCTGCTCCGGGGTTGGGGTGGGGACAGGGGAATTAGGGAGGAGCAGGAGACCAGAGTGCGGGGGGAGCCCTCCACCCCCAAGCTCCACCCCCAGGGCTCCAGGGTTAAAAGGGCCCATTCCCAGTCACACTGTCCAACCCACCCAGGCCATCATCTCATGGTGATGAAGGAAAACAGGGCCCAAGGAAAGGAAGCCGTTTGCCCAAGAACTCACAGGTGACTTGTCACGGATCTCCAGCTCCTCCTCCTCTGTCACCTGCTTCGCCAGATCAGCCTCCAGCTGTCTGGGCGCTGTCCGGTCCCACAAGGAGGAGTGGAAGGTGCCCAATTCTGTTCCCTGTCCTCCTGTCCATTAGCCATGCCCTTCCCCACTCCCAAGCCCAAGGAGGAGGTCACCCCTGCTGTGTGGGTCTCGGCCTCAGGGGTGCTCTGGAAGACAGACTTCTGCCCTGGGAACAGGGCTCAGCACACAGACACCCCTCCCTCTACCACGCCCATCCCAGGTACTAACCCCCACCCAGTGCCTGTCCAAGGTGCTGACCCCTCCATGCCCTACATGGACCCTCCATTTCCCTACATGGTTCCCCCACCCCCCAAAAAAGATTTATTTTATTTATTTGAAAGGCAGAGTTAGAGAGAGAAGGAGACACACACACACACACACAGACATCTTCCATCTGCTGGTTCATGCCCCAGATGGCCTCAACAGCCAGGTCTGGGCCAGGCGGAAGCCAGGAACCTGGAACTCAATCCAGGTCTCCCACATGGGTGGCAGGGCCCAAGTACTTGGCCATCACCGATTGCTCTCCCAGGGCATTAGATCAGAAGCAGAGCAGCCGGAGGCTTAACCAGGAAAGCACTGTCGGTGCGGCGGAGTTAGAACCAGGCTCCCTTCACTTCCAGTAGGCTTTACTGCCACCCTCCTCCTCCCTTCTCTTCTTGCCTTCCTGGTTTCTCTCCCTTAAGCACCCTGAGGAGGAAGAGAGCAGGGTGAGGGTGGGGGCAGGGCCAGGAACAGGATCTGGGAGCCAGAGCAGAGAGAGGCGGGGAGGCGGGGAGCAGGGTGCAGATGAGGGTGGGGCTGGGGTGGAGGAGGCGCGGAGACGGATGGACAAGAGAGCCCAGCCCTGAGCCATCTAGGCATTTATGCCTCTGCCCCGGGTTCCTTCACCCCTGGGCACTGCCTGGCGTCCCCCTCTTCTGGGGTGTCACTTCTTTTTCTTCTTCTCCCTGGCCAACTTGGCCTCCTCGGCCTCCATCTGCTCTTTGCCGAGTTTCACGTTCTTCCTGCCCAGTGGGGTCTTGAAGTACCATTCCTGGGTGGCAGGGGAGCAGGAACGGGGTCACACCTCGACCTTGGCTCTGCCCCCCTGGCCTCACCCCTTCCTGTTTGTGGACGCTGTTTCTCCAGCGTCCAGTTTTGTCCACTCTCGCAGAGCATGGGTTCCTGATAGAGCTGAGGTTCCCCTTGCTCCCAGCTGAACACTCCAGGCCATGAAGCACCCCCATTCCACCCCTGCAGCCCTCTCTCCTGGGCTCTCAAAGCCACTCTTTCCCCAGGGATAGACACTACCCCAGGGGTGCGGGAAATGGGTTCCGCAGCTGCCAGAGCCAGCCAAGGGCTCTTAATACACAGGGGACCCCTTTGGGCTCCCAGCCCCAAAAGGCCAGGACAGACACCCCCTATGCCTTGGCCTCTGGGTGCTCCCTCTCCCCTCTCAAACGGAACTCCCTCTAATCCAACCACCTTCTGGTTATTTGGGGGAGCAGAGAGAGGGATTCGGGGTGTACTCCAGAGGGCTGACTCCCTGCTGGCACTGCTGGCCCTCAGGCCCCCGTCCCCAGGAGCCACACCTTCATGGACTCCTCCTCCTCCTTATACACAGGATCCATCTTCGCCAGGTACCCCAGGAACTCTGAGGCCACCAGGGGCCGCTTGGAGAGCTGCAGGAGCCGCCGCTCATTCAGCACCAACTGGGTGGCTTGGAGAATGTTAGCGGGTGTGTAGCCATCAGACACCTTGGCCAGGGCACTGACGTCCAGGCTTTGGGTCACCTGGACTCCCTGGGCCTCTATCATATGCTTCCAGAGCACTGTGGCATGGGGAGAGGACAGGGTATGGAGGGGCAGCATGGAGCCTCCACCTGGTATCTACAACAAGCTTTGTGCTTCTGGGGGAGCAACTCCTGCACCCCAACTCCTCCACCCTGGCAAGGCATGGGATCGGAGCTACAAGGAGCATCCTCCCAAGTTAACACAAGGAAGCCAAGATGCAGAGGATGAAATGACCTAGGCCTATATCCATGGGGCTGAGGCTAAGACCCAGCCACAGGGCAGCTTGCCTCGTCGCCCTTCCAGCAACCTTGGAGGTGAGGGCTCCAAGCAGTGGTGAGGGGATGGGAAGATGGATGGGGGCAGTGGTCCCTGGATCCCATCCCCAGCCCATCCCCATGGCGCTGGGCTCACCAAAGCGAGAAGCATAGTCAGGCCGCGGGATGAAGAGGACTCGCTCATAGACCCGGCACAGCCCTTTCATTTCGGCCAGCTGTGGCCTACTGGTTGTCCCTATCAGCATCACACGGTCTCCAGGAGCCAGCAGCCGTACGGCCCTGGTGAGGTCCTTCTTAATTCGCTTTGGGTCCATCTGCTCCAGGGAGGTATGGCAGTGGGCTGAGACGTGGCTACCGGGCCACCTGGACCCCTCAGCTCAGAGCATAGCCCACACTCAGTCCTGAGGGAGGTGTGTGTGTGTGGGGGGGGGTCTGGCAGCCCCCCTAGAGCCCAGGAAGCAGGGCACATGAGGCACAGGGGATTTATGCAAGGTGGCGGGGGAGAGGTATGCAGTGAATGGAACAAGCCTAAGCCCTCGGGTCTTGCCCCGGCTCCTGCTGGCTGTCCATGAAATCTTTCACACCCACAGCTCCTCACCTTCCTCTCTTCCTTCGGGACCTTCTTATAGAAGTTCTTCTCAGCATTTCCAATCCAGATCACGGACGGCTGCAGGAGCCGGGCCACCTGGAGAGGGGCAGGGAGGCAAACTCAGACCTGCGATGTCCCCGGGCATGGGGCACGTCCCCAAAGCACCTGGGCAGGCCTTGGGCAATGACTGACCTTGGAGTCCCCAGATCTCCGCTCCCTACATCCTAGCAACCCTGCCCTCTGGGCCTGTGCTCATAGGTGACACCCCCGTGTGAACTGGACTCTGTGGCCAGTGGCACAGCCCTCTGTGAGAGGGGCATTGCATATCATGCCTCCTTGCCGCCTTCCTACCTTCCCCACTGCAGGGGCTTCGGGAGGAATCCCTGCTCATGGCAGGGGGAGGTAGGGAGACCTCACGGGTTCAGTCTTGGGTCACACCACATAGGTCAACGGGTGAGCTCCTACGGAACAAAGGCCACCCTGGTCCGGGGCACGAGTCGGAGAACCAGAACTGCCCGACCTTGAAGACCATGTGCACTATCATCTGCACCCCATTCTTGCCCGAGCATTTGCCCTGCAGGTTGTTGGGCGATAGGTCGAACAGGTTGGCGCTGGTTTCTGTGCACACAGCATTGACAAGCATCTTCTTCCCCATGCCGGAGGGGCCCACCAGCAGGATGGAGCGGATGAGAGGAGCCATGGAGTGAATGTCAGGGGATCCTTGGGAGGAAGGAAACAGGGGCCAGAGGCAGCCGATGGACCAGCGCTGGAGAAGATTCTGCAGGGGGTCAGGCCAAGGGCCAGGGGCCGGGGAGGCTGAACTTCGGGTCATGGTTCAACTTCAAGGGCCCTGAAGCCCGGAGAGGCAGCCTAGAGGCTTCTGAGTGGCTCAGCGATCGTGACAAGGAGAGCGGTAAGCAGGGGCCTCTGCCCTCCTCCACCCCCCCTGCTTGCACGCCCGATCAGGTGGCGTGCAGTTAAAAGGCATGTGATGAAACACCCCCAGTCTGGTATCTAATAGGACTGGTCTTCTGAGAACAGGGCAGACCACTGGATGTCACTTGGAGATGAGTAAGGGCTGGTGTTCTGGGCCCTCAGCAGGTGCAGGGCCCACAGTTCTCGGTGTGATCTCCAACAGGGACTGGGGAAGGCAGGGGGAGGCCAGCTAGACCCACAGAGCCTTGGAGAGTGGAGGCTACAGCAGGACATGCATGCCCAGCCACTGACTCTGGACCCAGCAACCCCCAGCCAGGCCACCTGCCCAGGGCTGGCTCATCACTCTCACCTAGCCGAAGGACCCCATACAGGGCCACGTTCTGTCGAACATCAAACAGGGAGGGCATAGGCAACTTTCTTGCCAAGTTCAGAGTAGCTCCAAGGTAGAGGCAGTCACCTGAGGGGACAGGTGGCCGCCTGGTGAGTGGCTTTCCCTGGGGCAGAGCTAAGAGCCACTGGAGGACAAGGCTCACTTGGAAGGAAGGCACGGCCCGGGCTGGAGGCAGGGGCTGGGCGTGCAGGGCTCACCAATATAATCTTTTAATGCCACTTTCTCATTCTTCTTTATGAGGCCCATAATGACAAGCTCTTCATACAGAGAGTCCAGGGACCTGACAGAGGACGGTGTCCCCAAGGACATGAGAAAGTGAGGATGAGGGAAAGGAAGACAGAGATGGGGAGGAGAGGGGACAAGTGGTCTCCACCCAACACAAATATCTGTAGGGCCACTGGATGGCAGGGGGCCACAGGTGCAGCCCCAGTCCCCCACTCCAGGAGGCAGGGGCCCTGCAGTGGGTGCTGTGTGAGAAGGCAGCGCCCTCTGCAGGAGTACCCATCACTCTGCCCTCAGGAGCCCAGCCACTCGGGTTAAGCATTGTCCTCTTCCTGGAAGCCAAGGTTAAGACAAAGGTGGGAGGGAGGCCATTCAGGCGGACATCAGTGTGCTTGTGACCACTGTTGCCCACGGGCAGGCCCTCGGATGTCCCAGAGTGGGAGTCTGAGGGAGACGGCTTTGATGGGGACTGAACTAAAAGCCTAGAGGAAGGGTCTTGGGTGAGGGGAATAATGATTCGTTGTTGCAAACTCCATCCATGTCTTATTCTACATCAACACTTCTTCTTTATTTGATCCTCACTGCTATCTTGTGGGTTGGGAAAGGTGGACACTTGGTGAACAAGGCCAGGGATCAGAGGTGAAGTGACTTCCCTGAGCTCACACAGCAGCACCAGGAACAGGACCAGGACCAGGACCAGGACCAGGTTCCCGGTCCTAGACCAGCCCCCCCCCCCCCCCCAGGCCATGGTGGGCACAGAAGGGCTGCTACCTGTCTGAGGTCAGATCTTTCTCTTTCTTCTTCTTCCCAAGTTTCTTCTTAGACTTTTTCTGGTTGGAAATAGCATATAGGTAATTGTTCCTCTGCCCTCCCTGGCCCCTGTGTGCCCTCCCTTGCCCAGTCCTAGCCCCTCATCTTGCCCTTGGAGGCTTCACAGGTCTCTCCTCCTCCTTGTCCACAGCCAGACGCAGGTTCTTCAGCTCCTGGCGCATCAGCTCATCCACCTGGATATGGCAGGCAGTGTGGGAGGCAGCCCAGGGTTGGGGAGGACCCGTGGGACAGCTAAGGATGGAGGCTGGGAGAGGGAAAGGGGAGGAGTCTGGGGGGGATCCATACCAACCTGGAAAAAGCTGGACAGCCACCAAGGCCTTCCCATGCGTGCCCTGGCCTTCCTTGCTCCCCTGCACCTGCCCATAGTCAGTCCTAAATCAGTCTTGCACACTTACAAGCCTAGCTCTCAAAGCCATCAATGTGGGAGAAGCCCACAAGGTGGATTCCAGGCTGAGATCCACCCCCTTAAAGTCTCTGTGACCTGGAGCAGCTGGACAACCTCTCTGTGTATGATGGGCAAACCGTGGGACTTGCCTCTTGGGTTGCCTGCAGGGCGACACGATCTGCTGTTCCTAAAGTACACGGCATGGGGCGGGGCATGTTGTCCGTGCCCTTTAAGGGTTCGTGAGGATAGTGGTGGGGTGTGGACAGCTAACCTGACTCCAGCTCAGACCCCCTCACATGCCCTCCATGTGTCTACTGCATCAGGCACCTCGGGGGAGAAAGAGGACAATGGGGAGGCAGAGGAAGACAAGGAGGAACGAGGAGAGCAGGTGGAGCTGGGATGAGGCATGGAGGGAAGACAGGTGCACAGACGATGAGCCGGGGGCCTGGGCTGGGTGGGGGGAGTGGCCTGCAGGTAGCTCTGAGCCGGCGTCACACCTGGATGCGAATTTCCAGCTCCACTTCCTTCCTCTTCTCCTCCCGGAGGCTCTCGGAGTCAAAGCTCTGACTGGGGTACAAGCCGTCATTCCGGTTCTTCCACAGGCCTGATGGCAGAATATTGTGCGGCATGTGAAAGTGAGAGTGCCAGGCACCCCCCCCACACACACACGTGCCTGTGTGCATACGCGCACTCACATACACGCACACACACGAGGTCCAGGGAGCTGACCCCGGCTGGTCCTCCTGCCCTACCTGGGCACCAGCGCTGCTTCCACTCACACCACAGACAAAAGGGTTGAGCCCAGAACCGAGGACCCACAGGATTCAGCTCTGAATCCATGACAGCTCCCACCCAAAAAATCACATCCTTCTCCCACTTTGGCACCATCCCCTCTGCTTATGCTCCCAGATCCCAGACTAGCACCCCAATGGCCACAGCCCAGCTACCCCCATCCCCATGATCAAGGACCCTAAGATGCCCCCAGGCTGGCATATTCCTCCCTAGCCTTCCCTTCTCTTACTTATATACTCCTCATGTCCAGCATTAATCACAGGTACAAATCTGGATGGTGACACTTTCAGCACTGTTTCCGCCTCCTAGAATAAAAATTGCCTTTGACCTTGATCATCACCTGGCCTAGTTCTTACCTGGACCAGGCTCTCTACCACAAGTTTCCCGGCCTTACTCCCTCCCTGCCTGCGTGCTCCACATGCTGAGAGATGCCTTACCCCCTTCTTAGCTCTTTCTTCCTTCCCTTTCTTCTTCTTCTCTTTTTTCTCCGTCTCATTTTCCTTATTTTTGTCTTGCTCCTTTTTTTTGTTCTCCTTGTCCTGTACCTCCAGTTCCATTCTCACCTGTGACCAATGACAAAGGATGTTTCAGAGCAGGCCAAGGAGATTGTACAGGAACAGAGAATACAGGGCCCCAAACTGGGAAGGGTCAAGAATTCCCAAGGCCCAGGGCAACTGATGGGGCCCAGGGGATGGAACACGTGGAGACGGAACTGGGGTCTGGGAAGGAAAGGGTGCCATGACCACAGCCTCTGCTCTCTCCTGGGCCTCACGGACATATTTCGTCTCCCGGCCCCGGGTGCTCCCTGCCCACCATCCCCATGCAGCCTTGGTAGTTACTGTTTTAGTTACTGTATTTCCTCTGGCCACATCTTTTCTCCACCCCACTGCCACTACTCTGTTACTCCAGGCTCTGCCTGCCACAGAGAACTTCCTGTCCCCACTTCCGGATACCTGTTCTGGAGTCTTGTCTGCAAAGATCAGGTAGGATCCCCCTGAAGCCTCATCTGGATAGTCAGGGAACCGACCTGTAAGGGCACTAAGTGGACACAAGATGGATGAGAGACAGATGAGTGACCGGCTAGATAGATGGACAGTTGGTTGGACAGATGAATGGGTGGATGGATGGGTGGGTGGGTGGATGGGTGGATAGATAGATTGGTAGAAGGGTAGATGGATAGGTGGATGGGTAGATAGATGGGCGGATAGATAGATCAGTAGAAGGGTAGATGGATAGATGGGTGGATGGAGGGGTGGATGGGTGGTTAGATGTGTGGATGGGTGGAGAAGCATGGTTGGGTGAATGGGAGAAGGGTAGTGAAAGACAAAGGACAAGGGAGATGGAGATAGGGAGGAACTGAGGGTTACAAAATGGAAAGGAGAGCATGCTTAGGGGCATTTGTGGACACTCCTCCCGTCTTGTCCTGGCATTTTGTCTTCTTTCAAGGCAATGGGAAGTCAGATATGAAGATGGTCATAAATTTGGGGGGCCCAAGGTTTAAACCAAGAGGGTTAGCAGGGTTTGGGGAGTGCAGGAAGATGGATAAAAAGACCAGCCTGAACTGGAAGACAGAACTGAAGTGTGTGTGTGTTGTGGGGGTAGGAATGGCCTCCAGGGACATGGGAGAGGAGGGAACCAGGGGCTGAGGGTTGGGTCAGTGAGGCCAGGGACACTGACTGGCACTCGATAAACCACTGTCGAATCTGCTCCTTCATTTTCTCCTTCATGTCCGGCCCCTCGGTCTCGGTGAGGGTCTCATGGGCCTTCACCAGCGCCTGCTGGAACTCCTCCTCCTTCTCCCTCTGTCGCAGCCTGCGAATATCCTCCCCAAAGGATGCTTGCGTGATGATGCCAAAGTGCTCCACCTGGTTGGCCGAGGGGAGCTGGCGGGAGTGGAGACAGAGGCTGAGGGGCTCTGGAGGGGGGATGGCAGGACCCAGCCTCGGGCACACACACCTGCCCCCTGCTCGCACCCCCCCACCCACCCACACAGGCGCAGCCCTGCACACACACCCACACGGAACAACGGGCATGCCTGCATCAGGAGAAATTGTGTTTGGAGCTGAAACTCGTCTGTGTAAATTACTGTGATAATGAGTTTGCTAGATGCATCCGGCCTGGCCCCCCTGCCCGCTCCCCCCACGCGGCCTCCCCTGCGAGCCTCCGGCCCCAGCCCCCATGCGCAGCCCCGCCCGCGGCGGCCGAGTTGGCAGGCGCTCTCGCAGCCACTTTCCCGCCTCATTGGCTCCCAAATGTATTTTAAATATCACTCTGTGCAGAGACAATTACTGAAAACGCTGAGCTCACACTGTTGATGGCCCGGGCGGCCCGGCTCATTCCTCACCCACCGCAGCGCCGGCCCCCCCATCCGCCGAGGCCGACCCCTGCCTCCTTCCGGCCGCTGCGGCCTCCCGGAGCTCCAGCTCTGCAGGCCCCCAACACGTCTCTGCTATTTCCCCCACAGCAGCCACGGGCCCCTCCGTCCTTCTGCAGCGTCCCCCACCCCGCCCCGCCCCGGCGTCCCATAGTAGCCACCCCAGCTTGCCAAGATGCCACAGCTCCACACCTCGTGTCTCAGGCCCTGGAGGGGCTCCCTTCCTTCCAATCCCTCAGACCCCCAGGCCTGGGCTTTCCCCACCTCTCTATCAGCCAGGCCCCCGCAGCATCTGCCCAGAGCAGAGCCCCTGTCCCCAGGAGCTCCTTTTCCGTGACAGCAGGGACCAACCGGGTCCCAGGAGCCAGAGAGCAGAGGACAGCAGCACTCAAAAAGCATGGCCCGTTCCCCGGGCCTGAACACTCAGACACGTGGACATGGGCTGCTGCCCCCCTCCCCACCCTCATGCTCACACTTGGTTCTCTTCCGTGCAGGACTGGGGAGAAGTCTGGGGGTGACCAGAGCAAGTGGGGAGGCTGCAGCCCCAAAAGCCCTGGCTTAGGGGCTGCGCCCTCCCCTCCCCATGGCCCCTGGTGGCTTCCCAAGGCTGCTCGCAGAAGCTGCAGTATGGGTGCTGCAGCCGGCCTTGCAGCCTCCTCCCACGGGGCCCGCCCTACAGCTTCTCCTTCCAGCAGGGGCAGGGATGTGGAGCCTGGATGCTCTGTGCTACTGCCCTCTCCGCCCCACACTGGAGGTCCTTTAGGGGTTCTAGAAGCAGGAGTAGCTGCCATAAAGGGGCGTGGTCTGTGGTTTTCCCACCCACCTCCCACCTCTTTCTCACCTAGGAGCTCCCAGTGCACCTGTGGAGGACGAGTGGCTGGTGTGGGGTGGGAGGGACCCTGTACTCTGGGGAAGGGGAGAGGTGGGACAGAGGATGCTGACATTGGCCAGCCCTGTGCTCTTCCCTGCCACGGCGGCCAGGGTGGGCTCACCATGCCAATGAATTCCATCTCTCTGCGGCGGTCCAGCTGGGTGCGTTTCCTCTGTAGGTAGCCCTTCCACACCTGGCAGATGAGACACACAGGTTGTAGATGGTCTCCACAGTGCACGTTTGCAGGAATCAGGCTCAGGGGCTCAGGGAGAAGTGACAGTCACTCTCTCAGGGAAGGTCTCAGAAGGTCACGGCTATGGGAGCTTTAGGACCAGGGCAAGAGACACACCAGGGAAGACATCTCTTTGGCAGGTGCACACTGAAAGTGGTTCCTGGTAAGCACCCAAGCCACCTAGCTCAAGGCCCCCCAGAAATTCCCTTCTTCTCATCGCCACCCGAATCTGCTGTCTCTGTTAAGCACAGATTGGAGCTTAACCTTCTTCCAAGAACAACACCTGCTAGTTCACTCCCCAGTGCCTGCAACAGCCAGGCCTTACTAAGCCGGGAGCCAGGGACTCCATCTAAGTCTTCCACATGGGTGGTGGGGACTTAAATACATGACCATCACCTGCTGTCCCCCAGGTACACGTTAGCAGGAAGCTGGGATTGGAAGCAGAGCCAGGCACTCCAGTATGGGATGCCGATGTCCCAAGTGTCAGCTTAATGTGTCACATGCCAGCGCCAGGGGCGTGTAGGATCCAGCTATGATTCGGCGATGGAATCAGGCACCACCACTACCACTCCCGTGATCCATTGCGGAGCCCAGCAGGCTTTCCAGAAACAGGGCCTCCACTTGGCCCCGGCCCTGGGTGCCCAGGGTTACCTTCTGTATGATGACAGCTGACTGGTCTTGAGTGAATTTGTGCCGCCCCTCCTCCCGACTCTTGCGATCCCGCTCCTCCTCTTTCCGAATCTCTCGCATGAAAGTGGCCCGGAGCCGGCCCTGCCTGGCCCGCTCAGCGCGTTGCGCTAGAATGATGGCATCAGTCCGGTGCATCACTGGAGGGGCCTGGCCAGGGCAGGGGCAAAAGAGCAGGAGAGTACAAGGAAAAGCTTACAGCTAGGGTGGAAAGCTGAGCAAATAGCCACGAAGGATGCCCTGGGGTACCGTTCCCCTGGGACATGCGGGGGCCCAAGCCCTGCCCGGCACCGGAGTGACAGAAGGAGCCCAAGAGCAGTCTCAAAGGAGGCCAGAGATTGCCAAAGAGCACCGTGCGGCTGGGCAGGGCAGGGCCTCTTTGTCTCCCAGGGGATGGCATCCCTGTTTCCGGACAGGGCGTATGGCAAGTCTCAGAGCGTCTCTCCCCTCCCCCACTTACCTCCTCCACAGACGCTGGACGCATTCGGGACAGGATCTCAGCCAGAATCAGCCCTCGCTCTTTGATAGCACTGTTCTGCTCCAGGAGGAAGTATTTGGGGATCGGCACCTCCAGGTCTGCCTGGGGGGGGGGGGGGGGCGGGCAGCAGGAACAATGGAGGATCAAGAACTGACAGCCTGGGCCATCGGGCTGACCCCTTGTTGCTGTCCGCTTCTCACATGTTCCCTCCTGCCGTTTCCCTCGGTTCCAGAGCCCTGGCATGGGACGCTCCCAGAATATGAGGTAGACCTGCCCCCAGGGTCGTCCCTCTCTTTCCTGGTTCCCAGTGTCTGGCCAGGGCTGAGTTCCAGAGCATCATGGGAGGGGGCACGGGTCCCACACCAGGCTGCACATCAGAATCCACTGGGAAGCTCTGAAATGCACATTCTTAGGCCTTCCCTTAGCCTTGGGAGGGCAGGGCCTGGGGAATCTGCTTTTCCTCCATTGGAAGAAACCTTGACACCGCCTTGCACAGGGGAGCAAGGACTGAGCCCAGAGCTGGGGGCAGGACTGGAGGCTGGAACAGGCAGGTGTGCAGATGTTCGGGGTCTGGTGCTCAGCCAGCAAGTCTGCATTTCCAACCAGCTCCCAGATGAGGCGGGTATCACTGGCCCTAGGACCGCACCTGTGGGATCCCACCACTCTCCTTTGGCCCTGGGGGTTGGGGCCCTAGGCCCGGGTCTCCATCCACCTCCGGAGTTCCTCCACGCACCGGGCTTCCCAAAGCCTCTCTCAGAGGGACCAACTCCACCTTCCGATGTCCCCCACCCTCCTTTCCTGGCAAATGAGTGCGCGCGCGCGCAAGTGTCACAGCCCGCCCCAACTCCACTGGCCGGGGCGTGGCTCCACGGGGTGTGTGGGGGGGGGAGCCAAGGCCCGCCCCCAACCAGACCCGGGGCCCCGCCCCTAGCCGCGCGCCCACCCACCCACCGGGGTGAGCTTGAGATCCTGCAGCACGCGGTCCATGCAGTGCGTCTCGCACAGGTCGGTGCGCACCAGCTCATCCTTGAGCTCCAGCACGCGGCCCGCCACGCCATCCAGCAGGCGCCGCAGCAGCCGCCGCTTCTGCGGCTGCACCATCTGGTCATAGACGGTGTCGAACCGGCGCAGAAGCCCCAGGTAGTGCAGGTAGAGCGACGAGATCCTGTACTGCAAGGACTGCCGCTCCCGGTCGGGCACGGGTTCGAGCAGGGGCTGCTCGCGGTCCAGCAGCTCTTGCAGGGTCACGTGGGAGGAGTCCCAGAGGCGTTGGTAAGCGCTGGAGAGAGGGCAACGCACCGCGGGCTCGCAGGCGCCTGGCCGGGGACAGCGGGCGCGGGAGACCGGCCCCGGCGAGCTTGGGGTGTGCCGTTCCTCGCGGCACCCAAGTGGACCTCAGTGAAGTGAGGGGGACCCCGGGGAATGGGACTCAGAGAAGCAAGAGCCCTAGGACGGAGTCTTGGGGCCCCGCTGCTGGATTAGCGAGGAGAGGAAAGGGTGAGCCCTGAGTTAGGGAGTTGGGAGGAAGGCAGCCCGGGCTGGGTCCCTCCAGGGGAACCTGCTGCCTGCGGAGGCTGCAGTGGCCTGGGGTGGGGGTGGGGTGGCAGGTGAGTTAGAGGAAGGGGCCCTTGCGCAGGGCAGAGTCCTGGTTCTGGAACTAACAACCAGAGGGGAGTCTGAAGAACCCGCAAGGCAGCCCGGGAGCTGAGTGATCCCTGGAACCCAGCAAGAGCGGGCCCAGTGCCCACCGCCGCCCAGCCCCCTGGCTCCCAGGGCGGGGAGCACCTTTGCTTTTGACTTCCCCAGCCATGATGCTCCACCCCAGCCGCTCTCTCACCCCTCAGACATGGCTCCTGCTCCTCCTCACTGCCCTTTGTGAGCTGACGGTGGAATGCACAGATTCTCTGTGGTTCTAGCCTGACCCCACCCTCCAAAGCCAGGGGCCAGAACGGCCTGGTTTTAAGAGTTCTGACCCATTGTGCCAGTGTTCTAAGGCTGAGGAGAGGGGGCTGGAGGGTGCAGGATTGGGGACATTTAGCCAGGAGGACTTCCTGGAGGCGGCATGACGACTGCAGGGCGTGAGGAGCAGCAAGCTTTGGAAGGTTAGAGCAGAGCATGCGTCAACTGCCGTCACTTCTCTTGTGAGGACCAAATGAAAATCACGTTCTGTGTTAGGTCACCTGGAAGTGGTGAGGCTCCGGAAGACTATGGATCCCTAAGGCATCACTCCGGCTGCAGCTTCCCAGCCACGGGAATCCTCTATTCCTTAGCGCAGGCCCAGTCTCCTATTCTGCACACCCACCTCGACTCTTGACACACTGGAACCGGGAGGCCGTGCACTGGGGTCAGAAGGGCGTCATGGCCCAGCCTCCCCCCAGTCGTGAGTCAGCGCAGCCCTGTCGACCTCGTGGGATCTGCCGTGACCCAGGCCCATGGCAAGGATTACACTGGTGGGGTGGATGCTGCTCGGGGGCTCTGGGCTTGTTCTCAGCCCTCGTAGGCATCCCCCACCATTGCTGCAGGCTCAGGGGGCCATTCTATGGAAAACACAAAATGTGATACCGGCAGCAGCCTGACTCTGTTCAGCTGGGGTAGGGGGTGGGAGGAGGCGAGCTGATTAGCTCAGGGTTAAGTAGGAGCTCATGGGGGCTGGTGCTGTGGCGTAGTGGCTAAAGCTGCAGGCACAGGCATCCCACACAGGCACTGGTTTGAGTCCTGGCTGCTCCACTTCCCATCCAGCTCCCTGCTAATGGCCTGGAAAAAGCAGCGGAAGATGATCCAAGTGCTTGGGGCCCTGGACACACGTGGGGGACCTCCAGGCTTCGGATTGGCTTGGCTCCAGCCATCTGGGGTGTAAACCAGTGGATGGAAGATCTCTCTCCCTCTCTAACTCAGATTTTTTTTAAAGCAGGAGCTCATGAATAAATAAATAAGAAAGGGGGCTAAGGAAGGCAGCAGAAAAGAGGAGAAATGCCCAGACTTTGACGTGCTTATGAATTAACTACAGATCATGCTCCATCTGAGATGGGCCCAAGAGCCTGCATTCCTTGATTTTAAATATTTTTCACTTTTTATTTGAAAGACAGAGATAGAGATCTTCCATTCATTGGTTAACTCCCCCCAAATACGTGCAAAAGCTGGGGCTGGGCCAGGCTGAAGCCAGGAGCCGGGAACTCCATCTGGGTGGCCGGAACTTGAACTATCACCTCCTGTCTCTCAGCATTAGCAGGAAGCTGGACTCTGCCACGGGGCTGGGACTCTAACCCGGGCACTCTGATATGGGATATATCTTATATATTTTAAGATTTTATTTATTTGAGAGAGTTACAGACAGAGAGAGGGAGAGACAGAGAGACAGATCTTTATCCGCTGGTTCACTCCCCAGCTGGTCACAATGGCTGGGGCTAAGCCAATCTGAAGCCAGGAGCCAGGAGCTTCTTTTGGGTCTCCTACACAATTGCACATGTCCAAGCACTTGGGCCATCTTCCACTGCTTTCCCAGGCCATAGCAGGGAGCTGGATCAGAAAAGGAGCAGCTGGGACTCGAACCGGTGCCCATATGGGATGCTGGTGCTGCAAGTGGAGGCTTAGCCTACAATGCCACAGCACTGGCCCTCTTTATTTTTTAAATGTAGATGGCCCTGGGTGTGGTGACTTTTTTTAAAGGTTTTATTTGAAAGGCAATCTGACAGAGTGAGAGAGTCAAAGAGAGAAAGATCTTCCATCTGTTGGCTCACTCTCCGAACAGCTGCAGTGGTCAGGTCTGGGCCAGGCCAAAGCCAGGAGCTAAAAACTCTATCTGGGTCTCCCACGTGGGTGGCAGGGGTCCAAGTACTTGGGTCACCTCCTGCTGCTTTCCCTGGTGCATTAGCAGAGAGCTCGACTGGAAGTGGAACAGCCGGGTCTCCAACTAGTACTCTGATATGGGATACTGCTACACCACAACACACACACTTACACACCAGCAGCATCTTAACCACTGTGACAAGGCCCTGCCCCAGGAGCCTGCTTCTCTAGCCAGCTCCCAGGTGATGTGGCTGCTGTGGGTCCAGTAACCACACCCATTGAGTGGCAAGGTGTGAAACGAAGCAGCAGAGTGGGGGAGGAGGGAGGCCCAGATCTGCGGGGTCTACCCCACTTCAGGCGCAGGAATCAAGCCTGGATCATTAGGTTCTCAGCTCAAGGTATCTGCTGCGAGGCGTGAGGCGTGAGAAGACACATGTAAAAGGTGCAACGGCACAGCCCAATGGCCGCCATCAAAACAAGGCGCTACGTTGTTAGTACATGAAGGGGATGATGACAGCAAGCCGAGTCCATCCACATAAAAAGGGAACGTGAAGAATTTTAGGTTTGTTTGAATACCACCCCTTCGCTGGACTCTCGCCACACTTGGGAGGGGATTTAGGGGTCATGTGTTTACAACACAGAGCAGAGAATGAATGAGGAAAAAAAATAATGCGTAGCCAAACATTAAGTGGCAAGTCTAGTTGGAGGACACGTATAAATGACATCTTGCATTTCCTGAATGTCCATGTTGCAAAATAACATTGGGGAAGAAATGTCTCCAAAACATACCACTGACTTGTTCTGAAGCCAGGGGGAAAGAAGACGTCAGGGGGAAATGGACAATCCTGATCTCCGCAGGTTCTCTAGGGGCCGGTCTGCATCTTAGAGAGCGGATCTGTGTAGCCCCTTCGCCCAGCGCAGCGCCTGTCATCCAGAGTGGAACAGCAGCTGGCGGGAAATGGGCATCACAAAGGCATAGCAATGGCCACCCAGAGAGGGAGACGCCAGCAGTAAACCCGGGCTCTGGTCCTCATGCCAAGCCCTACTTCAGCTCCCTACCAATTAGACCAATTTACATTCACAGTTACCGTCACATGTTGCTCGCGGATGTGGTTTTTACAGAACAGGAAGCGCGTGCTGTTCACTGGTTAGTCTCAAAAGGTGAGAGTCCCGTTGCCACAGGCCGTGGCCTCCTTCACCTAGCCCTCTTTGCAATCAGCACAGTGCACAGGAATAGCTCATCCTTTATTCGGGTCAGGCCCCAGGTCACTTGGAGCTGGTGTACTTGGTGACGGCCTTGGTGCCCTCAGACACAGCGTGCTTGGCCAGCTCCCCAGGCAGCAGCAGACGCACGGCCGTCTGGACTTCCCGGGAGGTCAGTGTGCTGCGGCCCGAGTACTGGGCCAGCTGGGCAGCCTCGCCAGCCAGTCGCTCAAAGACATCGTTCACAAACGAGTTCATGATGCTCATGGCCCTGGCGGAGATGCCGATGTCAGGGTGCACCTGCAGAAGCAGCGGCACCACTGTTAATGGGGGCAGGGGGCTCTGCCTGCACCGCAAGCCTTGGGCCCAAGCCGGGGGCTCCAGGAAGCCAGGGGCAGCGGGCAAGGCCAAGGCAGACAGACATGGAAACAGGGGATTGTGTTTTCTCTTTACTACAATCCCCAAGTTGTTTTTGATTTTACAGTTTCTTTCTCTTTATCTTTTGCCAGGCAGAGTTAGACAGTGAGAGAGAGAGACAGAGAGAAAGGTCTTCCTTCCGTTGGTTCATTCCCCTAATGGCCACTACGGCCGGCATTGCACCAATCCGGAGCCAGGTGCTTCCTCCTGGTCTCCCATGCGGGTGCAGGGACCTGGGCCATCCTCCGCTGCCCTCCTGGGCCACAGCAGAGAGCTGGACTGGAAGAGGAGCAACCAGGACAGAACCTTCGCCCCAACAGGGACTAGAACCCAGGGTGCCGGCACCGCAGGCGGAGGATTAGCCAAGTGAGCCACGGCGCCGGCCTGCTTTTACAGTTTCTGAGAGGTAACTACCCAAGCCTGCACTCCCTGTACAAGCGCATAAAAACATCTGTATTTAACAAATGGGATCAGTCGTGCGGGCATCTGGCCTTTTCCATTTCATGCATTTTGCATGGTGTTCCATGGTATGGAGGATTCGCAGTTTATACCATGCCTCTCAATGGACATCGAGGGCTTTGCCTTTTCTCTTGTTCTGTGCTACAGCAAACGTACCCCCTCAGAACGCCCTGTGAGCACACTGAAGGCTGCTCCTGGGGCGGGGTAAGGGGTTGTGCACTTAACCCAGCAGACAGTGCCCAATTACTTGCCAAGAGCATATCCACACGGCCCAAGGACCAGGCAGCAGGAAGCCTGTGTTCTGTGGCTGTGCCATGAGTCACTACGGGCTTTTGAACTAGGCGATCTCTACTAAAACAGTGACATCCTCCAACGTGAGTATATAAACCTCGCCAGGAGAGAGGTGACGGCCAGCTCGCTCGCTGAGCCAGTGGTGGGGACAGAACTAGAGCCAGGTTCCTGGCCGCCTGCAGCTGCGCGCAAGGTGTGTTTAGCCCCAGTCCCCTCTGTCCTTGTGTCCCATGCTCCGTGGGGCTGCGGGAGTGAGAAACTCAGTCCGCTCAGCGAGGCGCATAGGCTCGCTCTCAGCGGCACTCTCTGGAGTCAGGACTGCCCCTGCTAAGCCACAGGGCTCAGTGGCACCTGCTCCACCCCACTTTCTTCACCTCCCCCATCTTCTGGTGCTTCCCTTCTGGCCAACCCCCGGCACCCAAGGCTGTCAATTCACTAAGACCGCTCATAGGATTCAAGCTGGAGAGCGGCTCCACCCTGGGACCTAATCTACAGCAACGGGAGGATATAAGGCAGGCTGGAGAGCCCCGGGGAGGTGGGGGCCCCGGCTGTGCCCCGTAGGCTGCAGGCTCTGCGCTAAGGCCAAGTTGCTTCGGATCAGATTGGCCTGTGGGTATCAGCAGTAGCTGCTCCTCATGGATGAACACAAGGCACCCGAGCCCACGTTAGAGGAAAGGGACGCACAGCAAGGAAGCTCCTCAAAGGGCCAGGGCGCTCATTTTTGCCACAATGTGTTCAGCACCCAGTCGCCTTCAGCCTAGCACAGAAGTGTGTTCTTGCGCTAACGTTCCGCGTGATCATCTCAGCCACCCCAAAGCCCTGTACATTTCCTGGATCAGGGAGGCAGCGTGTTTACACGCCTCCTGCCAGTCACAGGTGCACAGGGCACTGAGAGGCACAGACGCCTCTCGGATCAGCTCAGCCGCCCCAGGGCCTGCCCTGGTGCCAACACTAAGCCAAGTCCCAGCTTCCAGGCCCGCGCCTTTCCTGGGCGTCAGCCCATGTGCCTCCCACACGTCCGTGCACCACACCCCCTCACCTGCTTCAGCACCTTGTAGATATACATTGAGTAGGTTTCCTTGCGCTTGCTACGCTTTCTGGACTTCTTGTTCCCAGAGCTGCGGCCCCTGCGGCTGCTGGCCTGCTGCTGCTGCTGCCCACGCTCCGTGCTCATCCTCCTGCTCCTAAGACCGGCTCCACTCACACCTAGGAGCCACTTTTACGAAGTCAGCTGCCCTGCCAGGTGGGGCTGGACGCCAGCACCTGGGGTGGGAGGGGAGGGGCTTGGCTCAACTCCATCCAGAATGTGCTCAGGGTTAATCTTGAAAGAGGCTAATTGCTCTCTCTTCTCCCCCCTCCCCTGGGTAATTTCCTATCTATGAGTTAAGAAACCCTGCACCGGACCCTCTTCCCCGACTCAGCCACCTCCCGGTGAATGTACACAAAGTTCACACAACTCCAGAGAATCACTCTGGGCTCGGTATGGCTCAGAGCCGGGGAGAGGAGGGTTCAGGACCCCAGGCTCCCGCCCCCAAGGAGCCCTGCAGCAGCACTGAAGAACCACAAGAGTGGTTCGCATTAAGAAATTAGGGGAGACTACAGCTGGAGGGCTGCCACAGCCAGAGGCGGCTTCATGGAGTAAGTGGGTGCTGGCTGGCTGCGATTTCACTGGGGAGGGTCGGGGGAAGTGAAAGGGCATGAAAAGCAGAAAGTGGAATCAGTGCTTGTGGCGTGGAGGGAGGCTTGGGCTGACGGCAGGTGGGGCAGAGTGGCTAGGAAGCTAGAAGCACACAAAGAATGGATGTTCACTTCTGTGTGGGGTCCTTGTGGAAGAGGGCTGCATAGGGAAGAAAAATGTTCACTGTCTCACTTAGTACCTATGTGTGAACAAACATTTCAGGTTTTTTGTTTTGAATGCTGTGATTAAAGAACAGGAAGAGTGGATGCACAGACAAGCGTCCCCTGCCAGTGTGTGAAAGCAGGAGATCCCACTTCACTGCGCTTACCTCCCCCTCCAGTTCTGAACATCCGGTTACAAGGGACATGCTAAGGTGTTTGAAGGCCAGGAGGAGGGCAGGTGTTGTGGCACAACAGGCTAAGCCTGGGACACCCACAGCCCACATTCTTATCGGAGTGCCAGCTGATAAGCCCGTCTCCTGCCAATGCACCTGGGAAGGCAGCAGATGAGGCCCAGGTAGCTGGGGCCTTGACACCCACGTGGGAGGCCCTGATGGAGCGCACACACAGGCTTCAGTCTGGGCTAGCTCTGGCTGTTGCAGGCATCTGAGGAGTGAATACGCAGATGGAAAATCTATCACTCTGTCCTTCAAATAAATTAAAAAGGTCCTGAGGGCAATTCTGAATCCAAAATAAGGGAGTGCTCATCTTATTTAAAGATTTATTTATTTGGCCGGCGCCGTGGCTCAATAGGCTAATCCTCCACCTTGCGGCGCCGGCACACCGGGTTCTAGTCCCGGTTGGGGCGCCGGATTCTGTCCCGGTTGCCCCTCTTCCAGGCCAGCTCTCTGCTATGGCCAGGGAGTGCAGTGGAGGATGGCCCAGGTGCTTGGGCCCTGCACCCCATGGGAGACCAGGAAAAGCACCTGGATCCTGGCTCCTGCCATCGGATCAGCGCGGTGCGCCGGCTGCAGCGGCGGCCATTGGAGGGTGAACCAGCGGCAAAAGGAAGACCTTTCTCTCTGTCTCTCTCTCTCACTGTCTACTCTGCCTGTCAAAAAAAAAAAAAAAAAAAAAAAAAAAAAAAAAAGATTTATTTATTTGAAAGGCAGAGTTGGGACTGGTGGTGTGCCATAGTGGCTAAGACTGCCACCTGCCATGCCAGCATCCCACATGAGTGCCGGTTCAAATCCCGGCTGTTCCACTTCCGATCCAGCTCCCTGCTAATGTACCTGGGAAAGCAGCAGAGGATGGCCCAGGTGCTTGGGCCCCTACACCCATGTGGAAGAAGCTCCTGGCTTCGGCCCGGCCCAGCCCCACACTGTTGCAGCCAGTTGGGGAGTGGCCCAGTGGATGGAAGCTGTCTTTCCCTCTCTCTGTAACTATGCCTTTCAAATAAAAATAAATCTTTTTAAAAAGAGAGTTGTAGAGACACTGATCTTGCATTCACTGGTTTATGCCCCAAACGGCTGCAACAGCTGGGGCCAGGCCAGGAGCCTGCAACCCGTCGGTCTCCTACACGGGTGGCAGGGGCCCAAATGCTTGGGCCATCTTCTGCTCCTTTCCCAGCTGCGTTAGCGGAGCACTGTATTTGGAAGTAGAACAGCCAGGGCTCAAACAGGTACTCACATGGGATGCCAGCATTGCAGGCAGTGGCTTAACCCACCACAGCACTAAGTAGGCCTCATAATTTTAGAAATGTGTATTTTGTGGCCTTAAGTGTGCTTCCAGTGATAAATCTGGGTGCTGAAGGCCTGTCCCTTAGCACCTCAGTTACAGGGCTCCGAAGGCCCTAACAGACTGGATCTAAGTCTCAGTGCGCGGGCCCCCTTGGCCGTGGCGGTGGGAGTCGTCCTCGCTCCCATGATCCCAGCAGCTCGCTCCGCAGACGCCATCCTCCCGCAAGCAAGGTCCTGTATGCTTAGGACAGACTGTCTTAGGCCATTTGGCTCCAGGCCCCTCACGGTGGAGCAGAGGACCTGTCTCAATGGCAGCCCCTCACCACGTGCTGGTGTTCCCTCTGCCCAGCGCAGCTCTGGGACTTCTCCCGCGGCGGGAAGCCCCTACTCTTCTTCCAAGTCAGAGCACCAATCCCGCCTTCATGGGCAGCTACCCAGGAGAAACTCCCTCCCTTTGGTGTCTCCTACCATCTAAACCAGAATTCAGCACTGATCCACGTCTCCACTGTCTTGTTCTCAAGTCTTACTGGCTTTCCCTGAGCTCACGAGTTCCTTGGGGGCTGAGACACCTTCTGGGAGCATTTCCCAGTCTTAGATACACTCAATGAGCACTGAAAGACCAGGGCTCTGCCTGCCCACAGGGATGGCTCTGAGGGTTCCGAGGCAGAGTGATGAGCCCACGGGTAAAGCTGGCCACAGACACGCCCCCGGCACAGGGCTAGCAGTGTATCCAAGTTCACAAGTAGACAGGCTGCATAGAACCCTGGGCGGAAGCTGGACTGTGCTGATGGGAAGTCAGGCTCGGGGCAGGTAAGATAAAACTTCCTGCACCACACGGCAGCGGCCATTCAGCGTGCGAGCTCCTGGCCTTGTCTGCATCCCTCCCACTCCACTGATGGAACCAACAGGCCTGGTGCTCAGGAATGTGCACAGCCCAAGTGCTGTGGCTCAGGTGCCAGGGGAGACCCAGAGGCAGAGGCGGGCCCCCCGCGGAGCCCTCTGGGTGATTCATTCATGTGTAAGTTTGTGAACCAATCAGCAGAAGAGGGAGAAAGTTCCTTCCGCCCCTATGAGCTCACTACCAGTGCCCCTCCCCCACCCACCCCCCGCCCGGGGGAGGGGAAGGCAGCCTCAGAGAGCTGAGAAGGCGGGGAGCATGGCTTCCTCTTTCTTTATTGGACACGTTGTAGATGTCACGCAGGTCTAAAAGTTACACCGTTAAATATTTAAAAACCGACCAGGACTAAGACCCTGGCCCAGAGCTCCAAACCCGAAGCAAAAAGGAATGGTAGCGGTGGGCTGGGGGGTATTCCTCCAACATCACCAAAACCCAGAAAACAAGGATCTTAGGCTCCTTCGCAGACCAAACCCAGGGCTCGGGCCCCCAGGCTAACCCTCAGGTGCCTCTGGCTGCATCACTCTCGGGGTAAGTAACCAGCAAGGGGCTGGAGGGAACAGCCAGCCAAGTCCAGACGCGGCCGAATGTAACTGGAAGGAGGAGAGGAAACGGACAGCTACTGTCCAGCTGTAGGTAAGATAACAGAGAGCAGCTAAGGCAGGCCGAGGGATGGGGAGAGGCTGGGAGCGGTATTGCAGCAATGCAGGAGTGTAGCCCAGGGTCCTGTCCTGAGTAGCTGGTCAGGGTAGCAGCTGTTAGTCCCCGGATGGAGCTCCTGACCCACGCCTGGCCGAGGGCTCACACGTTGTGGGTCCTCTTGGTGAGCTGGGGCTCCTCATCTACCAACTTGGACTTGAGGTGCTCCTTGTAGGCCAGGATGTCTCCAGGCCACTTGGTGATTGTCTGCTTCTCACAGACCCAAATTTCCTGTGCAACCTAGAAAGCAAATCCTGCACTTAATCCCGGCAGCCACTTCCCCAGCCCTCACCCATCACCTGAGGAGCTTCCGGAAGAAAGCTCCTCCCTCCCTCTCCCCAGGCCCCTCCCCAGCTCAGTCTCACCTCTTCGGGAAGGCCTAACCCACAGGTACCAGAGCAGCAGGCCCCAGGGCCCTCTCTGTCACCCTGCCATCAGTCCCCAGGAGGGTCTGGATCTGACCAGCGGCCTCACGCACCCAGCTTCCTGTAGCCCACCCCCGTCTCCTCCAAGCTTTGCTGCGGAGTGTCAGCGAAACAGCACCCTGTCTGATCCAGGTCCTCTTAGCAGGGTTCTATTTTTGGACTGAAGAGTCTTGGGAGAGCAGTGAAAGGACCCTGTTCGCTACCCAACTCCTTCCCCGATCTGGGCCAACCACACCAAGTTGCCTGACACCCCAACGGCTACTGAAGAAGGGTCTCGGCCTAGGCTCTCTCTCCAGTAGCCACAAAGAGGCCTAAGATCCAGCCCTCAGTGCCCTCTGTGCCCGACCCCCTTCTCCTAACTGCTTTCTGTGGGGCCTCACCTGCTGAATGAGTCTGAAATCATGGCTGACCAGCATCATCCCACCCTCAAACTCATTGATGGCGTCTGCCAGCGCGTCGATGGTCTCAATATCCAGGTGGTTGGTGGGCTCGTCCAGGAAGAGCATGTGGGGGTTCTGCCAGGCCAGCCAGGCCAGACACACTCTGCACTTCTGCCCGTCTGACAAGTTCCGGATTGGGCTCACCTGAGTGGAACCATGGCGTGCACAAAACTTAGTTACCCCACCACAAAGCACACTCACCCGCCCCCCCCCCCCCATCTCTCCCTGGCTCCTCCAGTAGAATTACTGCCATTCTGCTTAGAGAGGCACAAGATCACACAGCCAGACAGCGGCACAGCCACTGAAGCCTGAACGGGACACACCTGCAGACCTGAAGCCATCAGTGAGTTCACCCTGTCACCACTGAAAGTTTAATGAGCTCAAGCAGTCCAGTAGGTGCTCAGCTCCGGAACTGAATCCACGAATTCGCTTTCTAGGCTTCAAGCTCCCTTGCTCTCAGGCACCACGACACGTGGGCACGTCGGAGCCCAGCGCACTCTCCTTGCCCCTCCCCCTACAATGGCACCTCAATGTCCTGGTACGTAAGAGCTAGCGCAAAGGAAAGGCAGCAGCTCTCTTAGGGGCTGGGAGCCAGCAGTGGGGACTCTAGGGAAGCTTCCAAAGCCGCAGGGCCAGGCTACGGTGTCCCCGACCCCTCAGCAGCGTCTGCCAGCCACCAGGGCTCTTCCCACAGCCTCTACTACTGACCTGCTGCTTCCCAGTGAGCCCGTACCGCCCGATGATCTTCCTCATCTCTTCCTTCTCCTTGATCTCTGGGTAGCACTTCATCATGTACTCCAGAGGCGAGAGATCCAGGTCCAGCTGCTCTTGTAAATGCTACGCAGAAAATGGAACCCACCCAGACGTGACTCGTGCCCTGCTTCCCAGGGCGCCCGCTGTGCTACCGGCCAGGTAACTAACTCTCTACCTCGACCCAGGCACCTGTTCAGGCTCCAGGGAAGCAGGTAGGTTTGACCAGGTTAGAATTCCTTGGGGGAGGGCTGGGACTTGGCCAGATGCGACCCCACCCCTAGGTCTGTACCTGATGGTAACGCCCTATCTTGACGTGAGAATGTTTCCGGATCATTCCGTCTGTAGGTAGTAGCTAGGAAGAAAAAGAGCAGGTGTCAACGTAAGCTTACAAAAAGGAAATCTGGGGCAGAGCAGGGCAAAAAAACACGTCCACACTGAACAGGACACGACTTCAAAACCCAATCTACGGGAACAACTCAGACTGCTGTCTGGCCACTCTAACATTTAGGAAGATACGCTGAAACCTGGTGTTGAGAGAGGCAAAGACCCACGAGATACAATTTGCTACGTGGTTAAGAACTGTCTGCCACAGAAGGTACTATGTAACAGAGCCCATGGATATAGCTACCATACACCTCTTGTAAAATAGAAACCTACCTCCACACACAGATGTCCCTGCATTCTGAATGCTGACTGAAAACAGAAAACACTGACACACACACACTGTCCTCTGACTCCTCCTACCCCACCTCCACCCAGATAAAACCGCTCAGCCACGACATTCTGTCTCATCCCCAACCCCCAAGTGGCTCACTCGGCACCAGGGCCCTGTGCCCCTAAATAACTTCACTGCAGACAACCCAAGCGCCCACTCCTGCAAGCAGCCACAGCCCGCCTCGGGGCCCTACCTCTCCAGTCAGCAGCTTCAAAAGAGTTGACTTCCCTGCTCCATTGGGCCCTACCAGAGCCACTCGTGTGTCGAGGTCGATACCAAATTCTAGATTATTGTAGATGCAAGGCTGAGATGGGTACAAGAGAAGCACACACAGGCGAGGGTATGGATCCACTCTGCCTGGCAGAGCAGCCCGCTGAGTCCCCCGTGGCCGGCTGAGGTGAGGAGAGGGGGAAGGAGGCACGCGCAAAAGCAGACCCCACCCACTGGACCCGCCCCGCCCATCCAGCTGAGCGCTTTCCCTTCCCACTGCTCGAAGGAGGAGGAGGCACCCCAGCTGCCACAGCTGAAAATCCCCCACACCAATGGGGCAGGAGTGGTCGGCCAGGAAGCAGAGAGGCTCCCACCAGCCAGTGCTCACTCTGTGGGGTACATGCTGGCTTCCCAGGCAGACACAGCCCTGGCCTGAACTTACCCCATCTTTTGTGTACTTGAAGCTCACGTTTTGCACCATGATGACAGGCGGTGGGATCTTGCCACATGGTGGGAAGTAAAACGACAGTGTCTAGGGAGGCAAGAGGGCATGCATCAGGCTGGCTCCTTTCTCCTCCGCGTACCTCAGGCCACCTCACCCCGTCGGCCCGCACCTTGTCGCTCACGACCCTCTCTGTTAGTCCCGACGCCATCATCTTCTGTAGCGTCTTCTCCTTGCTCTGGGCTTGCCGGGCCAGCTTTGCACTGCCATGACCAAACCTAGCGATGTAGTTCTGAAAGAGACCAGAAAGGGGGGCTTGGAGCGTGTGCAGGCACCAAAGAACCATCTTGAAATCCAGGGTGAAGCGTGACGACCACGGCTTCTTCCGGTTCTCCTCCACCTCTCTGACTGCCTGGGTCGGGAGGGCTCGGCCCCGCCCCTACCTTCATGTGCGCGATCTGATCTTGCTCCCAGTGGAACCTCTTCATCTGGTTCTCCTCCAGCTCCAGCCGTGTCTTTACGTACTGATCATAGTTACCCTGCAGGGAAACACAGGGTGGGCAGCTTCAACCTGGCTCTCAGAGCTTAGGGAGATGAGGTTGGCCGTGATTGGGCCCTGCCTATGAGGGTGTGCAGTAAACAGAGGGTGAGCATTAAAGCAGCGCATCCTAACCTAGAACGCGCGGTCTTTTTGATTCTGGGCCTCCTGCTCAGGCCAGCGAGGACCGGGCTCCAGAGCAAAGCCTTAGATTAGCCAAAAGAACTCCCACAGTATTGTGGTCAGCCCTGAAACACGGACATTACGATGTACAGTGCCTTCCAACACGGCCACCTACTGCTCCCCAGTCCCAGAGGCTGACGGCCCACACAAAACTGCAAGAGCTGTCCTCTGAGGGCAGATAGGCCATTCAGATTCAGTGCCAGGCAAACCCTGCAAACCGCCATGGTTTCTATCTGCAAACACCTGGCCATAAGCTAAATATCCACAAGTCAGAGGACAGCCACACCATTTAGTATCTATTGCACAGCTGCTTGAGAGTGAGGCTGATTCATACACATACACTCACATGGAAATGCAATCTAGGGAACAGAATGATTAAGATCACAACTGTGGGGACAGCGCTGTGGCATAGTGGGCAAAGCCACCACCTGCAGTGCCGGCATCCCATATGGGCACCAGGTTGAGTCCTGGCTGCTCCACTTCTGATCCAGCTCTCTGCTATGGCCTGGGAAAGCAAGAGCATAGTCCTCGGGCCCCTGCACCTGCATGGGACACCCAGAAGAACCTCCTGGCTCCTGGCTTCAGATCGGCCCAACTCTAGCCATTGTGGCCATTTGAGGAGTGAACAGCGAATGGAGGACCTCTCTCTCTGTAACTCTGCCTTTCAAATAAATAAATAAATCTTTTTTTTTTAAAAAAAGCACCCATTTATTCAAAAAAAATTACAACTTTATAAAAAGAAAAAGGATATATGCACCTACGAAAATTTTTTTAAATTTACTTATTTGAAAGGCAGTTTCAGAGAGGTAGAGGCGCGCACACACACACACACACACAGAAAGTCTTCCAACCATTGGTTCACTCCTCAAACAGCCACAACAGCCAGAGCTAGGATGATCTAAAGCCAGGAGCCAGGAGCTTCTTCAGGGTTTCCCATGAGGGTGCAGGGGCCTGAGGACTTGAGCCATCTCCTACTGCTTTCCCAGGCCATAGCAGGGAGCTGGATGGGAAGTGGAGCAGCCAGGACTCCAACTGGCACCCATGTAGGATGCCAGCACTGCAGGCAGCAGCTTTACTCACTATGCCATAGCACCGACCCCAGCACCTATAAAATTTTCTACAAATGCCGGAAAGTACACAAGAACCTTCTGGAATGCTATATAAGAATCTACTACTACTCTCATGGAGAGTGTGACTATGAATGAAGAGAGCTTCCATTGTTCACTTTTTTGGAATGTAAAAAGCGAGGCATTAACAGTGTGCTGGGACCGTAACCCCATTCTCACACAAGGAACGTCCGTGTGCTGACACGAGCGGATTAAGGAGTCAGTCAAGAAAGCAGAGGGGAGCAGGGCCTGCCCAGGCACCACGAAAAGTCAACTGCTTTGCCATAAGGCAAACATACACCATATGGAAAGACTGCCAACCCATGGCCTATGACCTGAAAGCAATGGCTTCGGGACGAAAATAAAACAGGCTTCAGGACTCCTTGTCCACGGCTTTTTATAGCAATAGGGAGAAAAGAGCTGGGTCTGTCTTTTTTTTATTTTTAAAGGAGCACCTCGAGAAGTGTTAAGTGTAGAGACAGCCGTGGAAACAGCTGAGGCCCACTCACCGTATAATACTTCAGTTTCTTGTTGTGCATGTGAATGATGTTGGTGCAGACACCATTCAGAAAATCCTGGGAATGGGAGACGAGAACCAGGATGCGCTTAAAACTGCAAAGCCAAAAAACCAGTCAGAAGGTGCTCAAATATGGGAGACAGTTGGTAACAGGTGAAGGGAGACCCAGTCCAGAAAGCCTTCTCCCTACCCCATCTTCACACCTGAGCACCCCCTAGGTGTCCCTGCCAGCATGTAAGCCAGCACGGCACAGCTGATCCGAAAGCGCTGCCGACGCCTCTCAGAGGGTGCGGAGACGTCACCATTCCTTAATCTCCTGTCCGATTTCCAATCCCATGTTGGACATGGCAGTAGCAGTGACAGCAAAAAGGCAAGTGTGCACAAACAAATATACCCATAAATGTGTCGAGGGAAAAGCTGTATCGTAGGAAAAAATGTATCGTAGGAAAAGCTGAAACAAACATGCCAAAAAGCACAATGCCTCCCCCTGAGGGAAGGCGCCGGGCCGCGGCCCCCCTGAAAGCTCTGCTCGACGCGGGGCACTCAGCTCCTCCGCTACCAAGGACCCAGCAGCGTTTCTTTCGCTGCACTGTGATCCTTGACGCGATGTCTACAAATACAATCAAGGTAAAAAGTTGTGTTTAACAAATATGGTGTATTTC
Organism: Oryctolagus cuniculus; assembly: GCF_964237555.1. Lineage (NCBI taxonomy): Eukaryota > Metazoa > Chordata > Mammalia > Lagomorpha > Leporidae > Oryctolagus > Oryctolagus cuniculus. The sequence goes on along the minus strand of NC_091438.1, from coordinate 22,608,806 downwards.
AAATATGGCAAAAACTGAAAAGGCTTTTTTTTTTTTTTTTTTTTTAAAGAAAAATCTCACACGTTCCGACTGAATGAAAACAAACCCAAAGGCCAACTCCTAAAGGGGCTCTTGCCAGGTTTCCCGTGGAGCCCACTGTGGCCACACTGCAGTCCATCTTCTCACTGCGGGCATGCCTCTCTGCCCTGTTCCGCTCCCCTTCCAGATTCGCCCGCCCCCGTCGAATGCACGCCCCTTACGTTTTCAGTTCTTCTTCCAACCACACACAAGCATCTAGGTCCAAGTGGTTGGTGGGCTCATCCAGAAGCAGCATGAAGGGCCGGATAAAGAGGGCTCTAAAGGAAGGAGAGGACACGGGTGCTTCAGCATCGCAGGGCTACAGCAAAGGGCCGGCCTGCCCACCGCACGCAACTCCAGGCAGGCCTGGCTGCAGCCCTGCAACCAAGTCCAGGGTCAAAGCCTCAGAGGGAAGGGGAGACTCGGTGAGGAACCAGCCTTCAAGGGCAGGGGCTGAAGGACAGAAATGAGCTCAGAAGCACAGAAACGCAGTTTGGTAATAAGGCTGTAAGTCCTTAAGTCTGCAAGGCCTCGACACCAGCGTGGGTGACTATGAGGAAGACTAAAGGATAAAGGAAATAAACTTCTAAGGCAAAGAGCAGTCACGTTAGATCTTTCTGGTGGGGATGCCCGTCTCTAGCAAGGACGTCAAAGAATGTTCTTTCTGTAACCTGGAATCCTTTCTTAAACTGGAAAAACAGGAGAGCAGTCTCTAAGGCGCTACTTCCCAAACCTGCAGTCACCACATATGAGAAAATTGTTAGAAACAAGATTTCTGGGGGCCAGCATGGTGGCAAAGCAGGTAAAGCTGCTGCCTGACACTGGCATCCAACAAGGGCTCTAGTTCAAGGCCCAGCTGCTCCACTTCCGATCCAGCTCCCTGCTAATGGCCTGAGAAAGCAGAAGATGGCCCAAGTCCTTGGGCCCCTGCTCCCATGTGACAGACCCAAATGAAGCTCCTGGCTCCTGGCTTGCAGCTATTTGGAGAGTGAACCAGTGGATGGAGGATCTCTCTGTCTCTCTCCATCGCTCTGTAACTCTGGTTTTCAAATAAACAAATATTTAAAAAACCAAAGAAGAATTAAGATTTCTGAGCATCCAATACCTGTGTAGATCTGAGGGAGAGGCCGGGAAATGTGTCTTTCAATGCTCCCAGGGTAACTATAGGCAGTTAATTCTCGCTAGCACGTAGAACTACTGCTCTCACATTCTAAGACACACACACAGGACAAGTGTGGTGGTGCAGCAGGTTAAGTCACTGCTTGCCACACCAGAATCCCACACTGGAGTGCTGGTGCGAGTCCTGACTGCTCTGCTTCCAATCCAGCTTTCTGCTAATGTGCCTGGGAAGGCAGCAGATAGAGGCCCAATTGCCACCCATGTGGGAGACCAGGATTGGAGCTCCTGGTTTCAGCATGGTCCAGCCTTGGCTGCTGCTGCCATTTAGAGAGTGAAACAGCAGATGGAAGATCTCTCTCTTCTCTCTCTCTCTCCCCTGTGCTGTCACTCTGCCTTTCAAATAAATAAATCTTAATAAAAAGACACCCAGGTTATTTCGACATCAGTGGATCCAGTGCTATCAATTCACTTTGAAAAGAACGTGGGGAAGGAATTGTTTATTTGAGTAGAGTCTCTGGGAGGACAGACAGAATTCTGCTCTACCAACATCTGCTTTGGGCTCAGGTCACAAGAGAGTAAAGAGAGATAATATAACAGCCATCTAACACGGTACCATAGCAGGAATCAGCAGGAATGAAGCACAGAAAAGGTGGGAGAGAGAGACGAGAAGCAGACCCAACCCCAGCATTTTCCCCAGGGTTCCTAGGCAATTTCCCACAGATTCCTAAATCCCGTGCTGGCCCGCTGCCGTCATTCACTATGGCTTCAGCCAGAAAGCTCACTCCCCAGCCTACACACACCACCCCCTGTCTACACTCGGCAGCTACTCACTGCTGACTCCTGCTGCTCATGGTTCCCCAGGCATGAACTACCTGACTCTGAGACGGGGAGCCCCAAGGAGTGGGAAGGCAGGGAGGGACTCACCTGGCGAGGGCAACCCTCATCCTCCAGCCGCCACTGAAGTCTTTCAGCTTCTTGCGCTGCATGGCGGGGGTGAAGCCCAGGCCGTGCAGGATCCGCGAGGCCCTCATCTCCGCCTTGTCGGCGTCCAGCTCCTCCAGGCGCTCGTACAACTCCATGAGCTTCTCACACTCCGCTGCGGGCGGCACACGCCTGTGAGGCTCCCCGGGGCTTTCGCAGGAGGAAGCCCACCCCGCCCCCGGCCTGGGGCCCTACCGTCCTCGTGAGCCAGCCGCTCGGCCTCCCTCTCCAGCATGGCCCGCTCCGTGTCCACCTCCATCACGCACTGCAGAGGCGTCTTGTCACTAGGCGGCATCTCCCGAGTCAGGTGGTAGATGTCGATGTGCTCAGGGATGGGCACTTCCCGCTTCCCAATGGCAGACAGCAACATGGACTTCCCTGAGACGGGGAGACGGGGACCCTGAGCAACCTCCCTTTCGGCCTCACCGTCACCCTTCCACTGCAGCCAAACCGGGACCGTGCCATGTCGGGAGCACCTTCCGCCCCTTCACTCCCTCCGACCCTGCTGCGCCCTGGTCTTGCGGTACCATTCCGACTTTCTTCCGGTTCTCGTCCCACCACTCCCTCCATGACGCCCTTTCCACTTACGGCAGCTTCACTTACGGAAGCCCACTGCCCCTCCACTGCTTTCGGCACCTGCTGTCTGTAACTACCCGTGTGGGACTTAGCACACACTGCCCTGTGCTGCTGGTGCCTTTTCCCCAGGGCGTATCTGGCATCTCCCACCCATATTATAAATGCCTTGCTTTGTACACAGCTGGTGCTAAGTAAATACTTGCTGAGTGATCGATGAGCCAGAGAGACACCTCCCACCTTGCCTTCTGCGAGCCTCACCGATTCCATTTAACCCAATGAGGCCATAGCGGCGGCCTGAGTTTAACTCCAGCTTGGTGTCACTGAGCAGCTCTTGCCCGTGGAAGGTGAGTGAGAGGTTGATGATGTGGACGTCAGTACTGTTGGGGTGAGAGGCCAGGACACCAGTCACAGCTCGGGCAGCCGCTTTCTTCAGCTCGAAGTCTTCCAGCTCCTTGGTCAGCAAATCCACCTCTGGGGGACAGAAAACAATTTGGGGAGAGGGGGAGAAGAGGGCTTCCGTTCTTACACAGAGGCCGGTTCTGAGGGCCAGGATGGGATCGTGCTGAGTGGACTCGGGTGCTGCACAGGCTTCAGACAGGATGCACGTGGACAGACCTGCCTGGACACTGCTCGCTTTGACGGCTCTTCCCTATCTTGGCCGCTCATGTCCTATTCACTTCCATCATGCCCGCCCCCAGTATTCCGGCCGGGACTGCCCCACAGGCTGCCTTTATCATACCACCTCTCCTAAGAATCCTCATCTTGGAGATGACGCCTCCCACCCGGCTCTCCTCACATTTTTCTAACTCCCCTTTTTCTGAATTCCTGTCTGTTACAATTGACATTACTAAGCACCCTCTCCTCTTCAAACGTTCACTCAGTATCTGAGACAGGTCACAAAAGTCTCACAAGATGCGGTACCTGCACTCAAAGATCAAACAACTCTGCATGAAGAAACAGAAGACAGAGCATAAAAAGGCAAAGAGACGCTGTGAGATAGCAAAGGTCAACGGAAAGATCACTGAGGACAGGTGTGTCTGGGAGAGGCTCTGCTACCTTGCACTGGGCCTCAAATGTCCAATGTAGCTAGTACAGACGCTGTGGTAACAGTACTGAAGCGTGTCAAAGGACAGAAGCATGCTAACTATTCAAGGGACCACCAACAGTCTGGATGCAGCAGACTTCTTCAGGGAGTTTCTTGGGGGCAGAGAAGACAGCTGGGATTAGCCTGCCAGGGGCCTGAAATATTCTGTCACAGCTGCCATGCTTCCTCAGCTGGACTTGGTACCTTACCAGAGGGCCGACTGAGTTTATAATGCCTCAGTCAGTGTACTGCACTTGAGAAGTGCTCAGTAACTATCTCCCAAAATACTCAGATCCATGTCACAGAGGCCCGGGGGGCGGGGGGGGGGTACCAGATAATAATGCACAAGCTATGCTCTTGTTGTTGTAGTCACTACCCCCGTGAGCCTGGTCCACTGGCCACCACGTGGAGAGGCGGGCCGGGAACTGACCTTCTCAGCCTAACACACAGACAGCTCAGTGCCTCCCCTAAGTGCTTGCCACGGAGGACACGGGAACCTTGTGTTCAGTCTCTTGATCGGTAGTAACCGGCTGCACCAACTCCATCTGCATTCGTTTGGGTCACGGTTCCATAGCTCCAGATACATTCTCCTTCGCCAGGAAGGTCAAGAGTCTGACTCCAGCTGGAGCACGCGTTAAACCTTAGCCACCACCCCGGGGAATGGGGAACGGGGAATGGAGCCCTCCCTCAATTCACCTGTGGCCTCTCTGCCATTGGCCTCGTTTTTCTCCTCGGCCACCTGTGGCTCTGTGACAGCGTCTCCATTCTCCTCGTGCCCCTTTTTGGGCCGCTGCCGAGCCTTGGCAGCCTCCTTCTTTTTGGCTGCTTTCTTCTTGGCCAGGTCAGAGGGCATGGTGATGGAGCCACAGGGGTGGGGTCCTGTTCTTTCGGGGAGCCTGGAAGAAGGCACGCAGATAGCCCGAACCTTTCACCTTTTGGTCAGAATGCCTGGGCCTGGCTCCATCTCTCGCAGGAAGTTTCCTCTCCAGCCTCGATGCCCAGCTCGGCCCCGCCTCGTCTCTCGCAACTCGGTCAGGCTCCCTTAAGCCAGTTGCGATTCCTACCACTCTTTTAATCGAAGCACTTCTCCCCCCACGGGCTTTGTCTAGCAATCGCCACGGGCTGCCTCACTTTGGAATCGCTCCTTCTCTCGGGGCCTCCCCTTAGCGAGCAGCCAAGGTCCCCGTCTCCGGTTTCCCCGCAACTTGGCGCTCCGCACCCCAGCAGCCGCCTCGCTTCCTGGGTCTCTTCCTCCCGCCTCCTCTCCGTCGTCCCGGTCCGCCCCGCCCAGCCGTCGGGCCCAGCTTCTTCCCGGGACACACCGGTCTTCCCCCTCTGCTGAGTCCCCTGGAGTCTCCGCACTCGCCACCCCCCGAAGCTGCCCCTACACCCAGCCCATCAGCTTCTCTCTCTTGGCCCTTTCTTCTCCCCTGCGGTCCTCTCCATCCCGACCCTGTCCTTCCTTCCTCATCTCGTCCTCCCTCCCCCTCACTGGCTGGTACCCTCACCCCAAAACGCTTCTTCCCCCAACTCACTGGGCCTCGCCGCTCGGCCTCTGTCGCAACAGAGCTGCTCCTTGAGCTCCTCCGCATGCGGCCGGCTCACGAGCCAATCACGGCCTCGGATGGCGCTCAGCGCGCCGCCGCGCGGACTTCTGGGGACTGTAGTCCTCAAGTCGCGGCTACCAAGCGTGGGCTCGGCCTCGAGAACTACTACATATCCCAAGGCCCTTGCGATCCCACGTGATGTCATCAGGATGCGCGAGGCCCGAGGAGGGGCGGGGTTAGAGTCCGAGAGCCCTGTGCCACCAGGCCGCTTCAGGCGCTAGAAACTGCAAATCCCAGATTGCTCCTCGGATAAGCGGGCTGGGCCTTCTCGGTTTTACTCCACCTCTCGAAAACCTACTGAGCTATGTGGAGATACCGTTTACAGGGCTGCCCTCCCGGCTTAGCCAGCAGGGTGTTCGACTACGTTTCCCAGCGTGCATCAGGCGGGAACGGGTCGAGACAATGGGAAAGACAAGGTTAGAGGCAGGAGGCGGGGTCAGAGTGCGGCGGCTCGGCAGAGAGGACCCCGAGAGCAGGTTACCCTGCCAGGGTGATGCGAACAGAATTCCTCCACGACAGAAAGCCGGCTCGTTTCATGAAACCGAAATTTTAGAGGCTGACTGCTTTAGCCAAACTTTTAGAAGGTGCCAGATGTTCGGGAGCCTTGGCCGCTTTGCCTAGCCACTCGGAACTGTTAGGTTTCCATGAAGGTCATGTTAATTTGGTGGGAAGAATAAAAAAGTATAAAAGTCCTTTTACTCAATTTAGCATTATCCTCAGCCACGTGTCCTCGCTGATTGTCCCTTGAGTTTCACTGTTTAAAAATCTCTTGTAGGGCCTGGCGTTTGGCACATAGGTTTAGATCCTGCTTGGGAAGTTCCGTCCCACCTCAGAATGCCTGGATCGCAGTCCTGGCTCTGTTTCCAATCTTCTTGGCAGTGTGCACTCTGGTTCAAGTACTTGGGTCCCTGCCACCAAACCTGGAGATGCAAATGGACATCTGGGCTCCTGATTTCTCCCTGGCCCAGTCTGGGTTATTGTAGGCAATTTGAGGGGTGAACCAGCAGGTGGAAGATCTCTGTTTCTGTGAGTTTGTGAATAAAAACAAATAATTTTAAAAGTCTCATAGAGATCGTTTCTTTTGATTAAGATCAAGTGTAAAAGTCTCCTAGATTTCATATTACCTACATTGCAAATCCCACATTTGTAGCCTCAAAAACAAAAACAAAAAAGGCTTGCTCCTCCCTTCATAATAAACTAGTTTTCCTTCTCAGACTCAGTGTTTTAATACATCCTCTGCTGGTTAAAGTGAGTGTGAGGCTCAGAGATGAGCACTGGAGTTACCATGGTGAAAAGTCATTTTCTGGGGCCAGCGCTGTGGTGCAGCGGGTCAAAGCCCTGGCCTGAAGTGCCAGCATCCCATAAGGGCGCTGGTTCTAGTCCTGGCTACTCCTCTTCCAATCCAGCTCTCTGCTATGGCCTGGGAGAGCACTGGAGTATGGGCCCCTGCACCCCGCTGGGAGACTTGGAAAAAGCTCCTGGCTCCTGGGTTCAGATTGGCCCAGCTCCGGCCATTGAGGCCAATTGGGGAATGAACCAGCAGGTGGAAGACTTCTTTCTGTCCCTCTCCCTGTCCTTAACTCTGCCTCTCAAATAAGTACATACATCTTTTTTAAAAATAAAAAGTTTCATTTTTGTTAATTAATTAGCTAATATTAGAAAACCTCTGAGGTTTTCTTCCTGCATCCTGTTCCTCATAGAATCCTTGCCTAAATGTGCACTAGTTACTTCTTTCACATATTTAACAAATATTAAGCATCTATAAGGGGCAAAAACTATGTTTTAGGTAAAAGAAAAAAAAAAACCTGTAGGCTATAATTAAGTGATTGCAAAGCCCTTCAGTATGAGGTAAAGGAGTTCTTTATAGTTATGGATCACATAAAAATCACTAATCCAAGCTCCTGAGCCTCCTGGGAGCATTCTCTAAAAAACGTATCCCTCTCTTGGCCTCAGTTAAATGTGGATGACGGGGCCGGTGCTGTGGCACAGCAGGGTAAGCTGCCACCTGCAGCCCAGCATCCCATATGGACTCCGATTTGAGGCCCTGCTGCTCCACTTCTGATCCAGCTCCCTGCTAATGTGCTTGAGAAAACAGAAGAAGATGGCCAAAGTCCTTGGGTCCCTATACCCTCCTAGGAGACCTGGAAGAAGCTCCTGGCTCCTGGCTTTGGTCTGGCCTAGCCCCAGCCATTGTGGCCATTTGAGGAGTGAACCAGTGGATGGAAGGCCTCTCTCCCTCTGTCTTTCCCTCTCTCTGTCTCTGTAACTCTGTCTTACAAAATAAATAATCTTTTTTTAGGGGCTGGCGCTGTGGTGCAGCAGGTTAAAGTCCTGGCCTGAAGCGCCAGCATCCCATACGGGTGCTGGTTCTAGTCCTGGCTGCTCTATTTCCGATCCAGCTCTCTGCTATGGCCTGGGATAGCAGTAGAAGATGGCCCAAGTCCTTGGGCCCTTGCACCCACGTGAGAGACCCGGAAGAAGCTCCTTGCTCCTGGATTCGGATTGGCGCAGCTCCAGCCATTGCAGCCATCTGGGGAGTGAACCAGCAGATGGAAGACTTCTCTCTCTGTCTCTCCCTCTCTCTGTAAGTCATCTTTCAAATAAATAAAATAAATCTTAAAAATAAATAATTTTTTTAAAAAATGTGGACTACAGGCAGCTTACATGTTACAAAGAATAGTAACATTTATTCTGCTATTCCACTTATGACATCACATTTAATCCCTCCACAAATTTTGAGGTGGATGTTATGACCCGTTTATAGGCTCAGAAACTGAAGTACAGGGCTGTTCATACCATCGTGCTGCTGGTCAGAGACAGCACCAGGATTTCAGGTTGGAGTACGTTGGTTCCAGAACTCCAGCTCATTAAAATGGCTCAGGATGACAAGGGAAAGACTAAGTGGTCATTTCACCAAATTCACGTGCAGGGCAGCCAAACATGGCTGTGACTTCCTATAAAAGAGCAGTCGCTGGGCAGAGTCCCTTTCAACAGTTGCTATTTAGAAGTTCTATCATTCCCACTCCAAGGCTTAGATCTCTTACATGGAAAAGAACTGGGGGTTAGAGGAAAGGAAATGGAGGAGAGGCAGGTGTTCGGTATAGTGGTTAAGAAACCACTCTGGATGCCTGCATTCCATATCAAATGCCTATGTTCAAGAATCTTACCCTCCATCCAATTCCAGCTTCCTACTAATGTGTATCCTGGGAAGCAGCAGCTTTTTTTTTTTTTTTTTAAAGACTACTTTATTGAGTATTTAAAATGTCTATGGTTCGTCCAAGGCCACCGAGCAAATTAAAACCCTCAACTCTCAGGGAAACCACATCACCCTAGTTCCCAGGACAGCCACAGCACACCAGAGTGAAGAGCGCAGACAACCAGGGGCCCAGCCCCAGTCCCCAGTAGGGCTCCCGCGCGGGATGACAGGTGCCTGCAGGCGGAGTCTGCCCTGGTGAGCCCCTCCCGTCCTGTCTTTGTCATCGGCTGATGATCCTCAGGTGGGGATTCCTCTCTTGCGCAGCCATCAGAAGTGCGTGGGTTTCCTCTATATGTTTCAGCCTCAGCACCTGCAGGGTGCACCCTGGGTGGCTCATGGCCGCCAGCAGCACAGCCAGCCCCGGTGGTCCAGGGTGTTGTGGGTCAGGTCCAAATTCCCCAGAGTCTTGCTGCTGGTGAGAGCGGAAGGAAGTTGGGTCCTTGTCACCCATGTGGGAGAACTGAATTGAGTTTCCAGTTCCTTGTCTTCAGCCTGGCCCAACTTGGGCTGTTGCAGACATTTGAGGAGTGAACCAGCAGATGGAAGACCTCTCTCTCTCTCTCTCCTTCTGTCTTTCAAACAAAATAAATGAGAATTTTAAAAATAAATGGAGAAAGAGAAATGAAGAAATGGAAAGGAGAAAGAGGTAGGCAGACAGAGAGGAGAAAAAAAGGACTGGCTAAATTTGAAGCAATCACAGATCAGTGTTGGAAGCGAGAACATTTGATTTAGTCTCTGTCCAAAATGTGAAGAAACTGAAACTCAAGGAAGGAAATGTCTCAGCCAAAACCACCTAGGAACTTATCAACGAAGAGGGCGTGACATCGTCCTGTTCAACACGGTACCTCTAGCGTCATGTGCTCTCTGCTGTAAATGTAAAAAATGCACTGGATTTCAGAGATTGCTCGTGGGGGAAAAAGATGTAAAATAGCTCATCAACAATTTGTGCATTGGTTACACGTTGAAATGATTTTTTTGTTTGAGCGAGCAAACGATTAAAGTTTGCTGGTTCACTTTGCAAATGCCTGCAACAGCCAGAACTGGTTTGGGGCCAAAGCCAGGAGCTGGGATGGCAATCCAGGTCTACCATGTGGATGGCAGGAACCCAATCGCTCAAGCCACTGCCACTGCCTGCTAGTGTCTACATTGGCAAGAAGATGGAGTCAGGAATAGAACTGGGCATAGAACCCAACTACTCTGATGTGGGAAGTGGGCGCCTGAACCTTTAGGCCAATTGCCCAGTTCTGGATATTTTTAACAATACAATAAAATATTAAAATTGATTCCACCTGTTTTTACATTTTAAGAAATATGCTTCCAGAATGTTTTTAAAAGATTGATTTTATTTATTTGAAAGGCAGAGAGAAAAAGAGAGAGAGAGGTTTTCCATCCACTGATTCACTCCCTAAATGGCTACAATAGCAAGTACTGGGCCAGGCTGAAGCCAGGAGCCAGGAGCTTCTTGCAGGTCTCCCACATGGGTGCAGGGGCCCAAGGACTAGGGCCATGCTCTGCTGCTTTCCAAGGCACATTAGCAGGGAGCTGGATCGAAGTGGAGCAGCTGGGATGTGAACCGGTGCCCATATGGGATGCTGCCACTGCAGGCAGTGGCTTAACTGGCTATGCCACGGTGCTGGCCCCAAGCTTCCAGAAAATGTCCAAGTACACATATGGCTCACATTTGGGCTCACATTATTTTACTCTGAATTGGGCTCATCTTGAAATCTGCTGACCTCTAGGTAAGGTCCCTGCTCTGTTTCCCGGCGTTTCTTCTAACAAAACATTCGTTTACCACCTCTTATGTGCCAAGTGCTGAGACAAGGTCCAACTCAATCTGTCTGAGGATAAGACAAAAATGTGCTAGCATTCAACAGTGCTGGTGCCTTGTATAGCGAGTGAGTTCTATCTTATGTACTTCTAGCATGTCATTCTTAACTGCCCGTGCCAACGTTCCCTTTTAATAAAATCTTTTCTAACTCCCCCTTTACTGTTTTGAAATGAAGTTCCTAGATGATTTAGCCTACCTACACACATAATTTCAGAAATTTACAGTTATCTTAACTATAACAGAAAAAGAAACATAAGGACTTTATAATAAAAATGTCTTCCCAGTATGCCAGAAAACATAGAAGCTTGTACCTGTAGGTGAAGTCACCTTGAAGATGACTTTACAGACATTGTTGCCAAGGACAGGATTTTCCAAAATAGTGAATGACTGGTAGAAAATCCACACACACAACAAAGTTCGGTCTTCGGGCTCAAGGATCACAGGACTACCACGCTTTTCCACCGGTGTGACTGTCTGTACGGCACCTCACAGCTGTGCGGGACTAGGGCCATTTTCTTGTGTGCTACTGTCTTGAGGCATGCCCCTTTCTCCCATTTCTTCCCCCTCATTTGACAAATTGCTCCAGAGCGATGATGCCATCTTGGTTGGGAGACCGCTGTGGTCATCTGAATTCCCCATCTCCCCTCCGGCCTCCGCTTGAGAGGCTGTTCTTCCCTTATCAGGATCTCACCATGCTGGCCTTGCCCCTCCCCCTCCCCCTCTTTTATGGTTTATGTATTTGAAAGTCAGAGTTACAGAGAGAGGGAGAGACAAAAAGAGAGATCTTGCCTCTGCTGGTTCACTCCCCAGATGGCCACCACAGCCAAGGCTGAGCCAGGCGCAAGCCAGGAGGTTCATCAGGGTCTCCCATATGGGTGGCAGGGGCCCAAGTACTTGGGCCATCTTCTGCTGCTCTTCCTCTGGCCAACAGCCGGGAGCTGGGTCAGAAGTGGAGCAGCTGGGATGAGAACCTGCGCCCAGACGGGATGCCGTAGCTGCAAGTGGTGGCTTTACTGCCAAGCTTTTCTCTTTGTGGGTCTCTGCTCTTGGTGCTTGGGTGGCTCCCCAAGAAGCTTTGGATCCCAGCATTCTGCAAAGTCCAGTCTCATTTAACTCCCCCTGTTTGTTTTTCCACTGACTTCTGTATTTTCTGCAACGACACTTGGGGCACTTTGAGAGACCAAGAAAAGAAATCTCCAGCGCGTGCCTGAGTGTATGTATTGCCTTAGTTTGTGAAGTCAAGGACCATGTCCATCTGGTCTACCACTTGCTTGCCCAGTACTTATGAAGATGCCTGGAACTCAGCAGGCAAACATTTCTTAAGCCGCTGAACGGATGACGGGGCTGCGAAGCCGGTGGGAGACACTTGTTCATGAAGGGCGAGGGTGTTTTTACCCCGAGAGCACATGCAGTGAGCTGACGCCGTGGGGGAACCCAGGTCCAGTCTGGCCGCGCTCGGATTCGCGCCTGTAGGATGCCCGCTTAGTACCGGGAGGCGGGTGGCTGGGAGCCAGGCTGTCCACGTGCCCGGCAAGGTGGGCGCGCGGGGAGGGACCATAGAGAGCGCGCGGGCGGAGCGAGCGGCCGGATGCGGTCACCATAGAGACGAGGTGACTGACAGGGGCGGAAGAGGAAGCCGCGGGCAGGGGCTGTGAGGTGGCAGCGGTTGCAGCGGCGGAGCCGGCGCTTCCTTGGGCACTGGGGTCTGTTCCCCCTTCCCCATCCCTGACCCCTCTGGGCGCTTGCGGGCGCTGTCCCGCAGTCCCGGGGCTGCTCCTCCGTGGGTCCCCACGCCCCCGCCCTGCATCCGGCCTCGCCGGTTCCCCCAGCCTTGCAGCGGGGGCCTCCTCCCCGCGGGGCTTGGGCGTCCCTCGTAGCCCCGCGCCCCTGCACCTGTACGGGCACCGGTGGGATCTTTGACCCTCGCTGTCTCCGCGGCGACCTCCCGCCCGCCCCCGGCCCGGAGAAGCAGCCGAGCGGGACCCCCCGCCCCTCTGCAGCCCTGTGGCGTAGCCGGTTTATTTCTGTTTGGTCACGAACGGCCAAGACTGTCTCTGGGCCTTCCTCCTAGGGTTGGAATGGGCCTTCGGTTGCTGAGGGGTAGAGCAGGGGGCGCCTGCCGGGGAGCTTCTGCTTGGCTTCCTTGAACCTCCCGCGCTGCTAGTCCTCACGGTTTGCTCCGGGCTGGGTTTGTTTGGTTCTGGGGCCCCGGGGGAAAGTCAGACACCGAGTCGCTCGCGCGTGGAGCGTTTCTGCCATTTGCCTGTCGCCTTCTCCCCCGGAAGGTGGGCAGCGCAGCGTCTCCGCAGCTGCCCTGCAAAATGGCTGCATCAGCCATCGCACTCCTCTGAGAAGCCGTCACTGCTGAGTCACCGTGTCTGTCCCCTCCTTTGGGTGGGCAGAGCCTGTGTGCACCATGCCCGCGGCTCCTGACCACTCCTGGCTGTGAGGAGGGCCTGCCAGTCCAGGGAGTGGAGTGGGCCTGCAGCACGTGGTTAGCGACCCCCTGGGTACCCGGAGGCAGGAACAGTGCCTGGACCTCAGAGAAGGCGCTGAGGCAGGCTCCTCTGGTTGGGGGCTGTCTTTGGGTGGCCCTAGATCTTCCATCAGTTCTGCTGTGGTCCTAGGCCCAGTCTCCAGATGTGTGTGGTTCTTTTTGGGTGAGATTTGGCAGCTCTGAGTTTTGTTCCCTCCCCTTTCTAGACAAGTGTAGTGAGGAAAATCATTCTCGTACTGCTCACTGTACGAGGCTCAGGGTTCGAGCCAGCGCTGTAGCAATGGAAGACCAGGCAGAGTGACTTGTGAGGATGAGCCAGTCCATCTTCCCAGGGATGCGGGGCCTGGAAGCCAATCTGCCTGGCTCTGGTGCGGACCTCACTGACCCCAGGTTCTCAGGGTAAAGCTGCATGCCGACTGCTGGCCTGGTACCCACCACCCCGCTCACCTTTGAGGCTGTGCCCCTGGGGCACCCACATGGCAGGGCCCACCACCATGCGGCTGAGTTCCCTGCTGGCTGTGCTGCGCCCAGCACTGCCCCTCATCCTGGGACTTTCTCTGGGATGCAGCCTGAGCCTCTTGCGCGTCTCCTGGATCCAGGGTGAGGGAGAAGACCCCTGCATAGAGGCTGTGGGGGAGCCAGGGGGGCCACAGAATCCAGACTCAAGAACTTGGCTGGAGCAAAGTGATGAGGACTTCAAACCCCGCATTGTCCCCTACTACAGGGACCCCAACAAGCCCTACAAGAAGGTGCTCAGGTAAGAGCCCCCTTGACACGGGCTGGCAGCTCAGGGCTGGCTCCGATCCTTGCCTCTGCCTTCCCACAGGTAATCAGTGTTACATTCCTGGGAGCATGTCTTTGTCTTATTTTCCATCATGCAAGCTTCCTATTTGCATCTAAGAAAAATTCATCCATTGATGTTAAATAAGTATTCAGTTTTTATTATTATTATTATTTGAAAGGCAGAGTGACAAAGAAAGAGAAAGGGAGAGAGCGAGTTCACTCCCCAAATGGCCATAAAAACCAGAGCTGATCTGGGCCACAACCCAGGAGCCCAGAACTCCATCCGGGTCTCCCACGTGGATGACGGGGCCCCGGGACTTGGGCCATCTTCTGCTGCTTCCCTGGGCCCCTTATCAGGAAGCTGCATTGGAAGCCGAGCAGCCAGAACGTGACCCAGCGCTCTGACGTGAGATGCTGGCATCACAGGCAGCGGCTGAACCTGCTGCGCCACGACAGCAGCCCGGTGGTCAGTGTTCGGCAGGATAGGAGCTGCATGGTGCTGTCGAATCCATCCCAGAGTGGATCTCTTCCGCCTCAGCTCTGTTCCAGTGTCGGCCACTCAGTGGCTACTTGCTCCAGGAGCTGATTAATACTGATGCGGAAGAAGGTGGCTTCCCTTCTGTTTTCCCTCATGCCTCGGGGGATGCGGATGCCTGACCTGAGCTAACTGCCCACACGCTGGTCTCTACAGGACTCGGTACATCCAGACGGAGCTGGGCTCTCGGGAGCGGTTGCTGGTGGCTGTGCTGACTTCCCGGGCCACGTTGTCCACGCTGGCTGTGGCTGTGAACCGCACGGTGGCCCACCACTTCCCTCGGCTACTCTATTTCACTGGACAGCGAGGGGCCCGGGCTCCGGCCGGGATGCAGGTGGTATCTCACGGGGATGAGCGTCCCGCCTGGCTCATGTCGGAGACCCTGCGCCACCTGCACACGCACTTTGGGGCCGACTATGACTGGTTCTTCATCATGCAGGATGATACGTACGTGCAGGCCCCCCGCCTGGCGGCCCTGGCCGGTCACCTCAGCATCAACCAAGACCTATACTTGGGTCGGGCCGAGGAGTTCATTGGTGCAGGGGAGCAGGCCCGGTACTGTCACGGGGGCTTTGGCTACCTGTTGTCACGGAGTCTCCTGCTGCGCTTGCGGCCGCACCTGGACGGCTGTCGAGGCGACATCCTCAGCGCTCGTCCTGACGAATGGCTCGGCCGCTGTCTCATCGACTCTCTGGGTGTTGGCTGTGTCTCGCAGCACCAGGTGACAGCTCTTTGAAGTCGGTCCCTGACAAGTTGGTGGGGACCGAGTTATTGGTCTCCAGGCTGGGGGCTAGCAACCGTGGCCGTCCCATCCGCTTGGCACTCTTGCTCAACGCTGGTGGTATTAGAACCCTGAGGGACCCCTGAGCTGGACAGAAAGGTGTCTCTCCTCACCAGTCCTCCCCCTGCCCCGAGTTTGCCTCCTTCCCTGGGGCTCCCTCCCCCTCCCCGCTGCACATCATTGATGGACACTCCCCAGAGCAGTGAGGTGACCCCTTTCCCAGCCAGAGTTAGAGCAGGAGGCGGCCCCTCCTCCCAAATCACTGTGCTAGCAGGGTTTTCTCGCTCGAGGTCTTCACTGCCTTTCTAAAACGTGGACAGTGAAAGTAAGAGCCGGGTCAAGGGTGAGGCCAGCAGCGGCACCTGCCACCCTCCGCCCTAGAACACATGGGAGCAGGCGTGGATGCCGAGGACGGTAAAGGACGGCCTGGGACAGGCAGCGCTCGTGTGTGCCACTGACCGCCTCGCTTGATCCCGCAGGGGCAGCAGTACCGCTCGTTCGAACTGGCCAAAAACAGGGACCCCGAGAAGGAGGGGAGCTCGGCTTTCCTGAGCGCCTTCGCTGTGCACCCTGTCTCTGACGGGACCCTCATGTACCGGCTCCACAAGCGCTTCAGTGCTCTGGAGTTGGAGCGGGCCTACAGCGAGATAGAACAGCTGCAGGTGAGTTCAAGACCAGCAGGTGCCCCTCCCCCCCCAGCTACAGGGCCGGAGCGAGCCTGGGGTGGCCACGCCTACAGTGAGTGGCAGCCGGGTGGCTTCATGCGACAGCAGGCTAGGAAGAGGGTGGCCCTAACCTAAATCTACAGTCATTACAGGGACGAGGGTGTGTGGGTTCCAGGGCAGTCACCATGGAAGCCCCTAGAACCAGGTGAATGCCGTTAGAGGGAAACGCAGACTCAGAAGTTGGGCGAGTTGTCGCTCCTCTCCACTCAGAAGTTCCTGACCTAGAACCGTCCTAAGAAAGCCCAGGGTAGGAAGTAAGGAATTCTGTAGAGGCTTAACATGGAGGTTGTCGGAGGTTTGAGTGTGGCTGAAGACGAGGGTCTGTAGGCAGCGATGGGATTCCCTTGGGTGTGGCAGGGACGTCTTCAGGCTTCATGACTGGCACCTAGGCAGAGGCACGGGTTCCGCCTCTGCTGGCTGGCGGCAGGTGTCTTGAGGTGGGTGCCTACTCCTCCTGCATGTTCAGCTGGGCAGCACGAGGCCCATGACTGGCCCAGAGGCCACTGGCTCAGCGGTGATGGAGTTAGGGCAGAGCTCAGTATTGGCATCCCAGAGCCAGGGCTCCCCTCCCCGGAGGAGGGGGCTGGGTAGGATCGAGAGCGGGCACTAACACTGGGTGTGTTCCTTCCAGGCGCAGATCCGGAACCTGACGGCGCTGACGCCCGAGGGCGAGGCAGGCCTGAGCTGGCCTGTTGGGCTTCCCGCTCCCTTTATACCGCACTCCCGCTTCGAGGTGCTGGGCTGGGACTACTTCACGGAGCAGCATACCTTCTCCTGTGCCGACGGGGCGCCCAAGTGCCCGCTGCAGGGGGCCAGCGGGGCAGACGTGGGCGACGCGGTGGACACCGCCCTGGAGCAGCTCAACAGGCGCTATCAGCCCCGCCTGCGCTTCCAGAAGCAGCGGCTGCTCAACGGCTACCGGCGCTTCGATCCTGCGCGGGGCATGGAGTACACCCTGGACTTGCTGCTGGAAGCCGTGACCCAGCGTGGCCACCGGCGGGCCCTGGCCCGGAGGGTCAGCCTGCTGCGGCCCCTGAGCCGGGTGGAGATCCTGCCCATGCCCTATGTCACCGAGGCCACCAGGGTGCAGCTGGTGCTGCCGCTGCTAGTGGCCGAAGCGGCCGCGGCCCCGGCGTTCCTGGAGGCCTTTGCGGCCAATGTTCTGGAGCCGCGAGAACATGCGCTTCTCACGCTGTTGCTGGTCTACGGGCCGCGGGAAGGGGGCCGTGGGGCCCCGGACCCTTTTTTGGGAGTGAAGGCTGCAGCGGCAGACTTAGAGCGGCGGTACCCTGGGACGAGGCTGGCCTGGCTTGCCGTGCGAGCAGAGGCCCCGTCCCAGGTGCGACTCATGGATGTGGTCTCCAAGAAGCACCCCGTGGACACTCTCTTCTTCCTCACCACCGTGTGGACGCGGCCTGGGCCTGAAGTCCTGAACCGCTGCCGCATGAACGCCATTTCTGGCTGGCAGGCCTTCTTCCCGGTCCACTTCCAGGAGTTCAACCCGGCCCTATCGCCTCAGCGATCACCCCCAGGGCCCCCGGGCGCTGGCCCCGACCCCCCATCCCCGCCCGGTGCGGACCCCTCCCGGGGGGCTCCCGTAGGGGGCAGATTTGACCGGCAGGCGTCTGCGGAGGGCTGCTTCTACAACGCTGACTACCTGGCGGCCCGAGCCCGGCTGGCCAGTGAACTGGCAGGCCAGGAAGAGGAGGAAGCCCTGGAGGGGCTGGAGGTGATGGATGTTTTCCTCCGGTTCTCAGGGCTCCACCTCTTCCGGGCCGTAGAGCCAGGGCTGGTGCAGAAGTTCTCCCTGCGGGACTGCAGCCCTCGGCTCAGCGAGGAGCTCTACCACCGCTGCCGCCTGAGCAACCTGGAGGGGCTGGGGGGCCGCGCCCAGCTGGCCATGGCCCTGTTCGAGCAGGAGCAGGCCAACAGCACATAGCACCCCAGCAGGGGCCCCGCCCCCACCCGGGAAGGGCAGGGCAGGCCAGTGCACAGATGGAGGGCTCATCACTGTATTTCTTTTCTTTTCTTCTTCTTTTTTTTTTTAATGAGAAAATGTTATTAAAAGTATTTCCTGCCAAACTGGTTTTAGGTCTAGGGAAAATGGGCAAAGAAGTACCTGAGGGAGGGGTGTGGGGGGCGTGTCCCAGGGGACCCAGTGCCTTCCTCCTCCCCACCCCAGTTCCCAGTGACCACACGTGGCTGCTGTCAGATGAATGACCTTTAATCCAGTCCCCCCAACCCCCACCCCCCAACGAGGCGGCAGAGGAGCGACGCCAGAGCCCAGGGCCAAGTGCTGGGGGCGTGGGCAGCCGGCAGGTCCACAGCGCTGCTCGTCCACGAGCTCCTAGGTGTTGCGCACAACCAGCGACTGCTCCAGCTCCTGCCTGCGCTGCTGGATCTTTAGAGGAAGCGTGGCGGGAGCAGGGTTATGGTGTCGCCGGGTGAGTGGCCAGGACCACCCAGCACCCCCGTCCCGAGAGGAATGCCTGGGAGCAGGGCAGCCATGCATGGAGAGGCCGGGGTGGCGAGGCTCGCCATGGGGGAGTGGCAGGGGTCCCTGGAGAGCAGGGAGGGCGCTCTCAACGCAGGGGAAGGGGAAGCCCCCAGGGGGAGGAGCCCCTGCATACCTTGCAGTAGAAGTAGCGGCTGACGGCCTCCTGGGACCAGGGTTGGTGGTAGAACTCGGCGCGGCGCTCCTCTTCGGGGTTCCCGGCCACATCTGTCATCACCTGGAGGGAGCATGGGGTCAGCGCTGAGCCCCGAGTGCCCTCGCCTGCCCTGGTGGCCCATGTTCACTGTCTCTCCTGATGTGCTTGTCTTCCACTCCAGTACTCCCTGAGTCTCCCTCTTCACCTTGAGGTCCCGGCTCTGGGAGCGCAGCAGGTCTTGGACGTAGCCTTTGGGGTCTCTGGAGAAGCTTAGCATGAAGTCCCTCTGGATCTTGAGCTGGTTTATGGACTCAATCGTCTCGTGGATCTGCAGGTAGAAAGACAGATGCTTTCCACCTGGCTGTGGTGATGGGAAGAGGAGGAGGGCTGGGGAGTGGAGGGAGGAAGGGGTTACTTCCTGATCCTTCTCACATGGTGGGGGGGGGGCGGCAGGAGCAAGTGTGGCGCGGAGTTGCCCTCCAGGCAGCCTGGAAGGGCTGTGCATCCCCGTATCTCCCACTCTGGCCTGTTCTCTCTGGGTTAGTGTCCCACTCCAGCGCTGGGCTCGGGCCCCACCTTACTGTCCAGAGCACTGATCTCCTGCTGGTTGGCCGTGGACAGGAGGAAGCTGCTCATCTGCCCCTTCAGCGGCTCCTCCACCTCCACGTCAATGTCGTAGCATGCCGTCTTCTTCTGGTCCGATGGGTCCACACTGCCAGGGAAGTCATAGCCCTTGGTGTCCGTGGTGCCCCCCGCAGAGACCAAGGGCCCCCGGGGTGGGGCAGGGGCAACGGAGGGAGGGGAGCCGGGAACGGGAGGCGAGGCAGGGGTAGGGAAGGCAGGAAGGCACTAACTTCCTGGCCTGAGAAGCAAGCTGGGGCCACCTCACCTGATGACATGGTTGATGACGATCGGGTCAGGGGGCAGTAGCAGGGCTGTGAGGCGCTGGGGAATCTCGGAAAACTTCAGCCGGGGACAGTCAAAAATCTGAAGCAGGACGGTGGGGGGTGGGGAGAGATCATTCTTCTGCGCTCCAAGACATGGCAGCTCCAGGTTGAGGTCCTGGCACTCACTTGGAGAGGCCTCAGGAAGCCGAGAGAACTTTGATGCCTTCGTGCCCAGGGGGCGTGAGATTGAGGTGGGCTGTGCTACCACGGCTGGTGGGAGGGGCGTCTGTGTTGGGCCTTGAGTCTGCCTGCTTAGTTATCAGTCCTGCTCCCACCACTTACTGCCGAGAAAGTTCCTCCACGCCTCAGGCCGCAGTGTCTTCATCCGTAGAAGGGGGTACAGACTCCCTACCTCCCGAGGTTGTGGTGAGAATTATGAGCACTCATAAAGCACACGATACCACCCGGCACACGGTAAGCACTCAATAAACATCCACCACTGCTTCCGCTCCTCGGGCGCATCTGCTGTGTTTATTTGTAAGTGCACTCATAGTAGCACTCTCCACTTAGAAAAACCCTGCCAGTCACTTTGACAGCGATTTGACTTTCCTAAAAGCCCCACATTCAATGGAACAGGTATGACTGTCCAACTTCAGGGAGAGGGAACGAGACTCCAAACAGCTCAGTAACTTACCCACAGCCGAGTGCTACGACTAGAACCTGGGATCCTAACTCCAAGTTCCTGAAAGCTGTTGGTCTTGTGGGATTCCACCTCTTCCTACCTCGAGGAGACTAACCCAGACTGGCTGCAGCACAGAGCCAAACCATGGAAGAACCTGGGCCAGAACCTGGTCTCTTGGCTCCAAGACCTTGGACCGTCTCTGATACTCTGAGTCTAGCAAGGAGGGTGGGTGTTACCTTATAGTGCAGTCTGCCCCCTGCTGGAGAACTCTGCCTGCTCCCCAGATCCCTGGGTTCAGGAGGGAGGTTACCTGCTGGAAATACTTGTCCCCGTTGATGTATTCCTTGTCGTGGGAGTCCTGCAGCCTGTTGGTCTTCACATACTGCCACAGGGCCTGGACGATGGCCGAGCGGCTCTGCGTGTGCAGCCCCAGCAGCCGGGCCAGGCGGGGGTCCAGTTTGAACTGGGGAGGCTGGGAAGAGTGACCGTGCAAAGCAGATTAAAAGGGGTGAGAAGCAGGAAGAGCTCAGAGCCAGGTGTGCTGGGACTGGGGGGATGGGGCATGGTGCCTGGGGGCCTTGGAAGCACACTCTCAGAGAGGAGAGGGTGGGGAGAAGCATGGGGTTTCCTGTGGTACCTGCAGGGTGTGGAGCAGGCACCGACCTGGTAGTCCAGCATGAGGAGCAGGGTGCAGCGCACACTCAGGTCCCCTGGCCTCTTCACCTGGAACCCGTCTGTCTCCTGAGTTGTGGGTGTCCGATGCCACTATCCAGGGGGGAAGGGCTGGTCACCTGCAGGCCCATCTGGATGGGTGAGGCCTAGGGTTCCAGGGTGGGCCCTGACCCAGCTCTGTGCACATCCTGCAGGCACTTGGGCGATTCGAGGGCGGAAGGGAGCTCTGTCTTACCTCTACCAGATGGTTGTCGGGACCGTAAAGGTCTTTGTCCAACTCAATGACCAAACTCTTGAAGAAGGAAGAGAACTTCCGCTTCTGTTTGCTGGGCTGTGGGAAAGGCACGGGGACTGTTCTGGAGCAGAATGAGGCTGAGCTGGCAGCGAGCACATAGCACAGCAAGGGGCAGCCCTCTGCACCCAGGACATCTCTCTAGGCCCGCCCACCCCTGCCGGGGCTGAGTCCCAAACCCTCAGTGCAAACATCTACAGCAGTCCTCGGCTGAGCCCGTACCCACCCCAGGACACCTGGAGAGACCTGGGCCAGGACGTACATCATCCAGGAGCTTCCCCTCTACCCGCAGCTCCCAGGAGGCAATGCTGCCGTCGGAATCCTCCGCATCGGGCTTTGCAGGGTTAAACGTGTTGGAGATATAGAGGCGCAGCTTCCGCTTTTGCTGTGGAAACAGAATGTCGTGCCAAGCGGAGGCTATGTGCCCCAGCCCTGAGGCCACCCTGCTGCCCCATCCTGGCGCGGTGCTTGGAGCCCTCCTACCCCCCAAACTAAGGCACCTTCATGGGCCTCTTCAGAGCCTCTTGGATGTCCACCCGCTTCCGCATGATGGTTTGATCCAGTTTCCTCTCGAACGCTAGGAGGTCCATGTAAGCCTGGGACTCGGGGACCAGCTCCCGAATCTGGAAGAGGAAGAGGAGAAGACAGGGATCAGGGGCTCGGCCAATCTTGCACCGTGTGTTGTGTGATCCCGGGGTAACACATGGAGGGAAGTTGTCTGGTTTCAGGACATGGACTTGGGAGAGTGCGAATTAGACCTCTCCCCTAGGTTCCATTATCCCCAAGCAGGGGCCTTGATATGTGGGATAGAAAAATGCCCCCGGGGCCAGTGCTGTGGTGTAGTGAGTTAAAGCCCTGGCCTACAGTGCCAACATCCCATATGGGCGCTGGTTCGAGTCCCAGTTGCTCCACTTCCCACTCAGCTTTCTGCTATGGCCTGGGAAAGCAGTAGAAGATGGCCCAAGTCCTTGGGCCCCTGCACCTGTGGGAGGGACCTGGAGGAAGCTCCTGGCTCCTGGCTTCGGATCAGCTCAACTCTGGCCATTGTGGCCATT
Organism: Oryctolagus cuniculus; assembly: GCF_964237555.1. Lineage (NCBI taxonomy): Eukaryota > Metazoa > Chordata > Mammalia > Lagomorpha > Leporidae > Oryctolagus > Oryctolagus cuniculus. Next base: position 22,586,738 of record NC_091438.1, on the reverse strand, counting down.
TGGGGAGTGAATCAGCAGATGGGAAAACCTCTCTCTCTCTCTCTCTCTAATAAATAAAATAAACCTAAAAAAAAAAAAAAAAAGAAAAATGCCTCACCCCCTAGTGAGACCCAGGTATGTCCCCCCCCGGGAGGAGGGGGCTACTTTGGAGCCCAGCAGGCACGAGCCCCTAACCTTTTCTCATCTTGTCTTTCCACTAGGCATTCGCTTCCTTTGGGAGACAGCTGGGGGACACTGTTGCTCGCCTCCACCCTGGCATTAACTAGCCCCCCATGTGGTGTCTTAAGCAAGTTACCCCATACCCAGCTCAGCCAGGATCCCTTCTTCTGGTCACCTTTTTTTCCCTGCACTCCATCTGGTAGCCTCTGATCCCCCAGCTTCAGTCTTCTCTTTGTCACACGCCTTTCATGTCTTCCTTCCACTGGGTTTGAGCCCCCTGAACCTCAGGCCCAGTGTTCTATACCCCTCCACCCCAGGGCTTCGTTCCTCCCCCTCTGCCCTACCTCCTCCCTCAGCCCCCACCCCAAGCCGCACTTCTTAATGAGCTTTTGAAACAAAAAGTGAAAGTGACTGTGCCGCTGAGGCTCTGCTCCTGAAGGGGGAGGGGAGGCAGCACCGGATTGGGAGGGGGGGAAAGGAGGGTGGAGCAGCCAAGGCTGGGGGCCAGGCTGGGGGCTGCTGTGAAAGGCACTCACCCTTTGAGGGAGGATTTTGTCAGCCATCTTCCTCCTTTTGGCACTGTACATTTTTTAAAGAAAAAAACAGGTTACCATGGTGACAGATCTGGGAGTAAGGAGGCCACCTGCTAAATTATCCCGACATCTCCGCCTGCCTGGCTGGGGTTCCCACAGCCGGCTTGTCTGCCCGCCCGAGGGCGGCAGCAGTGGTGTGTGGAGCTGGTGCTCTGGCCTCTCTTGGGAAGTGGGGTGATCCATGCTTTCTCTGGCCTGGGAGAGGTGGGGGTGGGGACGGGGAAGGTGCTGCCCAAACATGGGAGCAGCAGAAATGTTCCAGAAAACCTGGGCAGCAGGGAGGGAAGCTGGATTTGGAGGACCTTGGCTTTCTGCAAAGCAGGGTGTGCATGTCCAGGGTGGCCTGAGCTCAGAGGGAGGGGGAGAGATGGACCCCCTACCTCTGGAACTGAGGACTTGTATCCCTGTCACCTTGGGCTTTGAAGGGGACACTGATGGGCAGGGGGTGGCTTGGGCCCTTGGCCCACCAGCCACCAGGGCAAAGGACACACCACACTCATTAGGGACCCACAGAGTATGCAGTTCTGTGGGGGCATGACTTCAACCTGGGGTCATACTAACTGGTCCTCTGTGGACAGGTAGCGCTGGGGTCTGCACTCTCCTTGACCTGCCCAGCTGCTTCTGACTCCCAAAAGCACCCCCCCCCCCCAAAACCTTGGCGGGTCAGGAGATTCAAATGCAGCCAAGAGAACGGCTCCATACTGCCCCCACGTGGTAATCTCAACCACTGCCCCTTTCCTATCCAGAAAGCCATTAGGCAAGGGACTTTCATTAAAGGTCTCATCTGTTTTAAACAAATGATCTATGTGAAACTCTCCATTTAGAAAAGATAAATCATGGAATTATTATCTAATGTACAACATGGTAATTCAATCTGCAGAAGAATTCATGAGATTCCCATAAACGGTGAATTCTCCTTGATGTATATAAATAATATTTAATAATGAGGAAAAATTGACATTACACCTTTTATAGAAACCCATCTGTCGTGCAAAAGGAAGCATGTGCATTTGGCTAAATACTGAAACCTAGAGGGGTATCACTCTTGCCAGGAGCCAGCAGGAACTTTTGGGGTGCTACCAGCTGCCCAGGCAAGCAGGTGTGCTGGCCCTGGTGGCTTGGGGCAGACCCGGTCCAGAAAACAGAACGGCAACTCTGAAGAGTCTTTTTGGATGTCTACAAATTACCTGGGACGAGCCGCCCCCAGAGCAGCTCCCCAGGCCCCACCCCCCACGGCTAGGGATTCCGACTGAGATCTGGAGCGCTTTGAGACAGCCAGCCAGGGGACTGCTGGAAGGTGCCCCCCGGGGGAACTACACTGTGGGAAGCCCGGCTCTAAGGCTCTGCCCTCAGCCCTACTGTCAGCCCCGCCCTACCCCACCAGACCGGAGCATCACCCGGAGCCTAAGGGGTGGAGAGGTGCACTGAGCAGAAGACAAGAAGGGCGCGGGGCGCGTGCAGGGAAGGGCCACTGGCTGCCGATGGCCGCAGCCAGTCTCGACCGTGGGCACACAAAAGAACCAGACCAGTGTCCCCTAAGCCCAGCTCCTCGGAGGAGGACTTGCTCCTTGCTTAGCGTTTTTCCTCGCCTCTTCCAATCCCCGCCACTCTCCCACCTGGTTCCCGCGGGTCCTGACAGCCCCCCTTGCACGCCCCCTTCGCGCGCCCCCCCCCCCCCCACTCACCTGCGACTCCGCGCGGGGGCGGTGGGCACCGGTTGGCCTTGGCTCTGGGCCTGGCTCTGCCCGGGCGGGGGCGCTGCTCGCTTGCGGGCGGGCTCCATGCCCGCGGGGGCCAGGCCGGGTCGCACGGCGGGGCTGCCCATGTACGGTGAGCCCGGGGGGCCCATGGGCGCCCCCTGGTGGGGCATCCGGGCTCCAGACGGCATCCCGGGACGCTGGGGGTGGGGCGGGGGTGAAGCAGAAACCGGCACCCGCGGGTCAGACCAGGAACCCTGGCTCCAGGCGCAGCGAGTCGGCGTCTCCCTTCCCCCCCACCCCAAGACCCCCGGCTGGTGACCCTGAGCGCCGAGCGCTGGGTGGGAGGGGCAGAGGCACCGGATCGGTGCGGCTTCGGCGGAGGGGGCTTGGCGTGTCGCTGCAGGAAGCTAACTGAAGCCAGGCAATTGTCCAGGGCATTGCCGAGCCTGGAGCTGCGGAAGGTACCGCAAAAACGCACAGTAACTGGCAATGGCGCCTTTCCACCTTCCAAAGGAGGTTCACACCCTCACGCGCCTCTGCCAGACTCAGTGAACAGGTCCTCTCATTCCCACTTGACAGACGAGGCAACTGTGGCTCAAGGAGAACGGCGACCTCGCCAAGGTCACGCAGCTCATCTTGGCTAGGACAACACCTGAAGGGCTCCGGGTTCCTGAGGGCCGCAGCGTTTTGCCGTTTGCGGCTTCGTTGAAGTTAGGGGCTGAGCTCCCTGCTCTGACTTTCCTTACGGCTCCCTCCCTCTTGGTCTCCACTCCTCCAGCTGTTCTGCCTTGCACCGGCTCCTCCTCAGCTGCCCCCTCCTCTCTCCACGCCCTGCTTTTGGACCTCTGCATCCCAAACTCCATCCCCTCCAGCTGACTCCACACCCAGAGGCTTCAGCAACTAAGCTGGACCCCAAGATTTGCTCCCCGGGTGAAGGCTGAAGGCAGAGCAAGGGCAAAGGCACCTGAGGGGCTGACGTCACAGCCTGCCAGGATTCTGATTGGGAGGAGGGGGAGCTGGGCTGGAGGTGAGCTACCAGGGGGCCTGGGCCAGGTCAAAGGAAGCAGCGTGTCCACCCGCACCCATCAGCCATCAGCCAAGGCTTCACACCCAGCAGGCTTCCTCCACTGCTCACCCCCACCCCAGTGAAGCCAGGTTTCAAAGAGGGTGGTGGAGAGGGAGATGAGGTGGGTCATGTGCCCCTAGGTGGTTGGATGGGGTGTAAATGAGATGCAAATGAGTGAAGTGCTACTGCCACTTGTCCAGAGTTCAGGAGGGATATGAGGGTTTCAGGGGCTTGTGTAGCAGCAGGGGAGTGGGTGGGATGGGGACTGGGAAAAGCAGGAATCTTGGGGAGCAAGGGGCCCCTGTTGTCATTTATCCACTCCATTATCTCACCCTAGGCCCAAGGAGACGCCCCGATGCTGCCCCTGACTTTGCCCCTAAAGCCCTCCCACTCCCAGCCAGCAGCTGTCTCTGTCCATCTTTCCAGCAGTGAAACCTGCCCGACCATGTGTCTGCCTCCCCCCACCCCACCTGACCCTGTCACTCATGCTTCCAGGGTGGCAACCCAGAATGGAGCTAGCTGGTGACCATTCTCCGCCAGCCTAGATGGGGCACTGGGAGTGGGGATGGTGGGGCGCCGAGCCACCTAAGAACTGAAGCATTAAGTTGGCCATATATATATATATATAGAGAGAGAGAGAGAGAGAGAGAGAGACCCATGTCGAGCCTCTCTCCCTGCTAGCTGGGCCTTTTCAAAGGAACTCCCCGCAGCAGCAAGGCTAGGACCGGTGATGCAGCTGGTGGACATGCAGGCCCTGGAAAGTCGACCCCAGAGATGCCCAGCGCTGGAGGCCAGGCTGACCCAGGAACCCCCTTGGCTTTATCAGCTGGGCTCCCTCTCTGTCAAGGCCAGGGATACTGCCTGCTCTGCTGGGAGGCTTCCAGGGCCCCCAGGGAGCTGTGCCAGCCACCAGCACCACCCCCACAACAGGCCAAGATTCAGGGACTCTGGCCTCCCTCACCAAGAAGGTGCCCTCCTGGGGGGTCACGGCCAAATGTGGCCGCAGTGAACCTGACGTCGTCCCCTCTCGCGTCTCCACACCCAGCGTGGCCCCCGAGCCACCCAGCTCAGGCCTCTTCCGTGCCCTGCCTCGGGTTGCTGAGGCTGCCTGGGGCTTCCCACGTGCCTCTGGGGCTGCCCTGTCCCTGGGATCCCTAGGCCTCACGTCCCCGACTCCGGCCCTTTCTTCACACCTTGGAGATATTAAGGACAGGCGTCTGCCAAGGGGACGCTCGGACTCCTTCCACCTGGAGTCTGTCCCTAGAGGGAGCCTCTCCCTGACCCTGATGGCAGGGGCTACGCCGAAAATGCCCCAGTGCCCTCCTGCCAGGATACAGAGGTTGCTCAGCCAGAGGGCTTTCGCGCCCACAGTGCCTCCAGGGTCACCTGCTCCACGCTCTGGAAACAGAGTGACACCGTCCCAACGGATGTGAACAGACAACCCAACAGGGCTGCGCCGCGTCCCCGTCCCCCGCCCCCACCCCCGGGGAAGGGGTAACACCTGGGCCCGCTGGGGAACCCAGACAACATGTCGGCCACAGAAGGGGACCCCCACCTGGGTGGGGGGAGTCCCCCAGTCCCACGCCCGCCCCTGACAAGAGCCCGCGCAGTCGCCTGCCTTCCCCGCCGCGCGCGCCCATCCCCGGCCCGCCGCCTGACGACGTGTTGGCACGCCAGGGCGCCGGCACGGTCCCGGCGCTGGGCTGTGGCCGCGGCGCCCCCGCCGGAGGGGTGGGCGCGCGGGAGCGCCCTCCCGGCCCCTCCCGGCCATCCCTCCATTCAGCCCGAGCCAGCTCGCTCACCCTCCCCCGCTAACTTTCCCCCACTCACCACCCCATGGACCAGAAACTCAAAAAGTTTGCTTTTCGTGGCTTTGCGCGCCCCTCCGGCAACTTCGTCCGCGGCCATCGGGGTGGGCTCAGCGGCGCCTCTCACTCTCTCTCTCTCTTCCTCTTTCTTTCCCTTTTCTGCCTTTTTTTTCCTCCAACTCTCCCCTCTGAGTCCTGCTGGGCTCTCTCACACTTCTACTCGAGCGGAGTGGGGAGGGGGCCCCTTCAGGGCTGCCCTGACGGCCCACGGCCCACGCCGCCGCCGCCGCCGCCCGCCCGCCGCCGCTGCCGCCGCCGCCGCCGCGGCTGCCGCATTCCTGCACTGATAAGACAGAAATAGTCCGGCGGCCCGGGGTCTGCCTGTTGACTCGGCGGGGACGGGGACGCCGGCCTTTGCAGCCCGCGCTGTCCAAACAGCGCAGATAAGCGGCGAGGTGCGCGGCGAGCCCGGCCCCGCCTGGGCGCAGGGTAGCGGCGCTTGCAGCCCGGAGCCGCCCGAGGGCCGCGCGGGGAGCTGGCGGGGGGCTCGCCGGCCACCCGGGCTCTCGCCACAAATAGCTGCTCGGTTAGGGAATTCGCCGGCAGGGCCAGGCAGGGAACAGTCAGTTCCAACTTTCTTCCCTCCCCGAGAGGCTCCGGCTGCATTTCTGAGGCCCTTTCCCCAGAGACCTGGCAGGCCAAGTAGGGAAACATTCGCGGGCAGGAATCCGGGGGGGAGCCGAGGCCGGCCGCGCCGGGTGTGCCGGGGAGGAGGCGCTCCCTGCGCGCACGGCTGTGTGTGTGTGTGTGTGTGTGTGTGTGTTGTGCCCTTGTCTGGCGGCCGGCGTCCGCACCCTGCGGCCCGGCGCGGCGGCTGCGGGTGTTGACGAGGGCGCACGGACGGACGCCTCGCCCGGGGGCCTCGCTGCGCGGGAGCCGCCAGGCCTGCGCGCGTGCGTGGGGCCGGGACGCGGCCTGCGCCGCGCTCCGCTCCGCGCGAGGCTATTTCTGGGTATGTGGGTCTTTGTTTGCCTCTGTGTGAGAAAGTGAGGGCAGGAGGGCAAGTATTTCGGAAGGAGGGACGGGGACGGGGCTCAGAGAGCGCAGCGAGGGGGAAACGCGGGGCGAGGCGGCGCAGGGCCGGGCTGGGGGCTTCGGTGGGGGCGTCTGGGAAGCAGGAGACAAGCGGGGCTTGAGGGCCTAGGGGTGCGGACCCCGGAGGGGTCGGGCCCGCCTCAGCATCCCAGAGGAAGCCGGGGCGCAGGGTGGGGTGAGAGCGAGCCCCCGAAGGGGCGGTGTGCAGGGAGCTGGCAGTCCCTGGGGTGGAGGAGAGACAGGAAAGAGGAGGGGCGAATCCTGAGATCCCCAGACTGGGCGCCCTGGCCCCGCCCATGCCCCAAGGCCACGCCCCTATCTCCTCCTCCCGGAGGAGGGGCCCGTGGGCTTTGGGACGACAGAGGGTCAAGTTTAAGGGCCTGCTGGGGCTGCGGTGTCAACACAGGTGAGGGCGGGGCAACGGGACACCTACTTGAAGTTGGGCCCTGAAGACCCAGCATTGCCCTGCGGGTCCTGGCCCTCCTGCCTTGGGGAGTTCAGGACAAAGAACGCGGGACAGCTCTGCCCAGACTCTGCCTGCAGCCTGGTTTCCCTTGGGCCCCGACTGCGTGCGGGGCTGTGAGCGCCCATGTAGGTTCCCACTGTCTACTGAAAGGCAGAGAGGGTCTCTGCTTCAGGCTCTACCTCTGGCCTGGTGGGGGGGACCCAGAAATTCCCCCTTCCTACCAGGGCTTCACCCCAGGCCACTGCCCACCACCACCCACACACAGAGAAGCCCCGGCCATGGGGTAGCTTAGTGGTCAGCCACAGGCCATGAAGTGGCTGGTGGTAATGCGTGAAGATTTGCTCCCATCAGCCCGCTAACCTCATCCCCCTCCACTCACCCCCATTTCTAAGCTCCTGTTCCTGCTCTTCTTTCTCCTGGAAGACCCCTCCCTTCTGCCTGTCCACACCCAACCCTTAAAGCACGGTTCAGGCCCCTCCTCCTCCAGGAAGCCTTCCCTGGCATCACCCATGTGCACGGATCTTTCTCTTCTCCAAATGCCCATCAGTGTCTGCTCTGCCCCTTGGATTGGCCCTGGACTGATGTCTGCCTCATGATGTGCCCTGTGCTTCTTTGTGTGTTAGGTTTGCTTTCCCCAACAGATTTTGGGCCCCCGGAGTCAGAGCCTGGCCTGCAAGTCCCACTCTCCCCGCATGGCTGGGCACAGGCACTTGATAATACCAGATGCCTGAGGATGCTTGCAAAGCTCAATGGGCCATTCACCAGAAGGTGTGAATCATCACTGGCACCCCACCCACCCTGGCTGCTTCTAGAAGGGACACGGGAAACCAGAGGCCTTGGAGGTTCTGTGGCAGGGCGGGCACACACCTCTAGGTTTTATGTAAAGCTCAATGTTGAGTTATTTTGGGGGAGGAGACAGCAGAGGAGGTGACAGGTACCCCACCCAGCCTGGACAGCTGGGCGGTTTAAGGGAAGAGCAGGAGGGAGAGTGGGAACTCCCAGCCTGCGTGAGGTAGCCCTGGAGCAGGTTGCCATAGCAAATCAGAACATACAGGTGTCATCGTTTGTGTCCACATCCAAACAGAACAGGAATCATTCAAGCCCCCTCCCTTCCTCGGCCACCCCTCTGGGAGACACAGACAACGGACAGCTCAGGCATGCATGTCCCCCAACACACAGCAATACCAGCCCCAGCGGGACAAGGAGCCACGGGGAACCGCACACACAGGCACCCCCTGGCCACATCCCATACGCGGAGGCCAGGTTCACTAGGCGCCCGCCAGCAGCCACGTTTGCGTTTGCATGCGGCTTTTACAGGGGCGCCGCTCGATGTGCCGACAGCGGGAGCCTGCAGGTCACAAAGCTGGGGCGGCCCCAAGTGCGAGGCCCGAGCCAGGCTCCCTCCTCGCAAAGGCTAGGATTCCCAACAGCTCTGCCCCAGAAGGGCGCGCGGCAGTGCCACGCCGCAGCCGCCGCCGCCGCCGCCGGCTCCTCCCGGGTGGGAAGGCGGCCCAGGGATTGCAGGCTGCACTCTGGGCGGGCAAGGGCGGCCGCGCGGCGGCCCGGAGCCGGAGTCCCCCCTGCCGTCCCCCCATCGCTGCTTCCCTCGCAGAAGCACCACCAGCACCAAATGGCAAAGCGCCGCTCCCCGCGCAGAGAGCGATGCGCCGCGGCCTGCGGGACGGGCTCGGCCGCCGCGCCCCCCACCACCGCGCGCCGGGGCGAGCAGGCGGCGGCCGCGGAGCTGGGGGGTCCTGCCGGCCAGGCCCGCGCCGCCCCTCCCTCGGCCCGCGCCGGGTCCCCGGCCTGGGCATGCGCACTGCGGCCTCCCGCCCGGTGAAGGTCAGCCCAGGGCCCAGCTGCAGGACTCCGCGGCGGCGGCGGCCGGGGGAGGCGGAGGGATGCGGGGAAGAGACTTAACTCCTTCCCTCCGGGAAGATGGCCACCGAGGCCCGCGCCTCGCCCGGAGTCCCGCCCTGCCGCCTTCTGCGGAGGTCCCAGCTCGGGGACACAGCTCAGGGGGAGCAGGAGGAGGAGGGGGCGCGGGGGAGAATGGCTGGAAGGAGAAGGGAGCTGGCTACGGGGAGAGGGAGGCAGGGAAGGGAGGAACAAAGGAAACAAGACCGGAGGGAGTAAGGCTGCCCTGGGAGAGGCTCTTTTCCCCCCCCCGCACCCCCAGCAATGAGCATTCCCTAGGAATAAAATCACCCTTACAGACCGGGCCACTTGGAGGTGTCAGGCCAGGGCCCCCTGGTTTCTGTGCTTTGGCCCATCCCTAAACCCAACCCCCCACTTTCTCCTCTGGTCACTAAAGCCAAGGCAGGGCATGCCAGCGGACCCAGGTCCAGCGTCCAGACATAGGAAGAGGGGACCCTGTGCTCAGCCCTCAGCAGTGGGCTGGAGGCTGGGAAGGCGTATCAGGCACAGCCCCGCCCCCCTCCTGACTCCCCCCAGGCCAGGCCAGAGCAGCTGTGTGCCACTGATCCTGCTAGAATGTTTCTGTGCCTGGGACACCCTCCACAGCCCTTAAGGGGGATGTCTCTGTGTGACTCTGCCTTTGTGTGTTAGCTTTGCAAGCACACACACACACACACACACACACGGAGACAAATACCTGAGAAAGAAGCAACACACAAAGGAAAAGTAGGACACCAAAACAGTTGAGTGACCTTGGCCTAGTCACTTTCTCCCCTCCCTTCTTCAGGAGTAAAGGGAGGGGCTTAGGCCAGAGGATTCCTAGGGCCCTTCCTGCTCTGAAACCAAGGATTCCATAAGGCAGAGATGGGGACCAAAGTGGACAAGAGGGGTCACACACAGAACACAGACCATCCCACCAGAGTCGCTGCTGCTGCCGCGGGGAGCAAAGGCTTCTCCCAGCTTCAGCACCCCTTCTCCATGAAGTCCTCAGGGGCACCCCCAATGGCTCCCTCCCTCCTCTCCTCAGTCCCCCTGGCTGGGCGCTGTTCCTTGTCACACAGCCGGTCGCATCCTGCCAGGGGAGAAAGGCCTTACCTGGGGGTCCCCAGGGTCCTGCTTGGTAGGCAGGTGCATGATAAAGGTTAGCTGAATGAATAAATCCTCCTTTCTCTTTGCCTGCGTGGGTTTCCTCAGTCTAATGGGATGCTCCCTGACACCCCTCCCACCCATACACACCACACACACACACACACACACACACACACCGCACAATGAACTGCAAACATCGGGAGCTGAAGCTGCCGGTTGCCGGCGGGCTGAGAGCCGGCCTCTGGGGCTCCAAGCATCCCGCAGGCACAGGCAGAAGGCACACTCTGGATTTACAGCGGTTTTCTCTCATCCCCTCACAGCCACCGTTAATGAGGTGGTCTCTTGTAGCAGGTCACGCCCAGCAGCTTTCGACACTACACAAAGACGGCCGCACAGCCTGTCCCCATCACCAGAGGACCGGCTGTGTGGGAAGGCAGTGTTTATGGGGGATCCTGAGGGGCGCTCTGTGGGCTCCTGGGCACGGCTCCGGATGGAGGGAGCTGTCCGGCACAGCCATCCTCACTCTGCCCAGCACCTCTGGATTCACACCTGGCTGTGGCTGAACCCCAGGACAAAAGCAAGGGGGACGTGTGCCCAGGGCTTCCAAGATGCCACAGAGCAGCCAGTCTGGGAGCCCGGGCGCCCTCTCAGGTCCTGATGGGGCAGGGTGGGGGGTGAAGCCCACTCGTCCTGCAACACCCTGTGTCGCCGGCTGAAGCCCCCACTCCTGCTCTGCTCCCACAGTGTCCCAAACGCTGGAGGCTGCAGGCGAGTCACCCAGTCTGGGTTCCAGAGTCTTCACTGCATTGGCTGCTGCGGATGGGGACCCAATTCAGGAAGCCGCCCCCTGACTTCCTGTGGCCTAGGGGTCAGCTCGTGCTTGTTGGTGTGGCCCTGGGAGTGCCACTTCCTCCTCGGGGGGGGGGGATGCTTGCCCTCATCTGTGAAATGAGGGGACGCTGGGAAGACAGCACACCGTCCCCACTGCCGGGCCGTCCACCCTGGGCTCGGCTCTCCCTCCTGGGCTGGGTTGGGCGGCCTTTGGCAGTACCTCTTCCAACTGTCCATGCCGCTCCCTGCAGCTCCCGGGCCCCAGGCCGCCTCTTTCCAGAGCCCCAGCCCAGCCCCTCCAGGCTCCTCTGTCCTACGCAGCTCAGAGTCAGGAAAGCCTTCCTGGGGGCCTCCTGTCCCGCTCCCCCCTCCCCCCTCTCAGGAAGCTTCTGGGGACTTGTGAGGCAGGAACAGGCCTCAGCTCTGGCCAGGTGGCCACAGGGATCTCTGCCAACCACTACATTCTGAAGTCTGGGACGCCACCTGAGCAAAGAAAACTGAATAGGGGGAAAATGCATCTGCGTTTCCTTAAGACCTTCGCAGGGGAAAGTAAACCCACTAGTGCTGGGCAGCGGAATGTATAAATAGAACACCGCGGAGCCTGGCCTCCTGCATGTCTTCCACTCCCCCAGCAGGGACAAGGGCGAGCCCGCTCCCAGGTCTGTGTGCACAGGCCCAAGACAGCCTGGACCACTCTCCCCCAGCCCCCACCGTCCCTCACCACTCACCTGCCCAGGGCACCAAGTGGAATCCCCTGATGCCCCTCACCCCTGACCCAGCCTCCCTGCCTGCACGCTGAGCCCTGCGGGGTCTATGCACCCCCTCCTCTGCTCCCCTCTCACCAGTCCCTGAAACGCGGTCCCATGTGGTTTGTCACAGATGGAATTCTCCATTTGCCACCTCCCAGTGGCAACACAGGGTGTCCTGCTTTCCCAGATGCCCCCACCCCCGCCCCAGGCAGTAGCTGTGATCTACCCAAAGTCCCCCTACCACTGGCCTCAGGGTGGGCAAGGACCCTCATTGCTCCTCACTGCTGTTCCAGACTTTGCATCTCAACCCCATATAGAGAGCCTTTGTTTCCAGAAGATTCTGGCTCCCGGCTCATGCCACTCTCCAGAGCACGACTCGTGTCCTACTTCTTGCCAATCTTTGGGGTGCACATGCACAGTACCCCCAAGTTCCCTGGCTACTCCTTGTCTAGTGATTCTGCACCCCCCCAGGGGTCCTCTCTTAGACAACTGTGGCCCCCTCCACCTTCAGTCCCCTGCACTCCACTCTCCTTTCTTCTCAGCTCACTCTGACCCCCAAATTCTGTGACCCCTATGGAACCACTGATCCACTTCTCTGACCTGCACCCCTCATCACAGCCACTCCTTCCTCTCTTACACATAGTCTTGTTCAATTACAGCAACATAACCTCACGTGCATTGGCACATGTTTAACTCAGTGGCTGGGTTTGCATCCCAGCTCTGGCTCCTGACTCCAGTTTCCTGCTGTTGCAGACCCTGGGAGGCAGCAGATGACGGCTCCTGTAACCAGGCTCCTGCCGCCATGTGAGAGACCTGGATTCAGTTCTGGGCTCCCAGTTTCAATCTGGCTTAGCCCCCTGGCTGTTGTGAGCATTTGGGAAGCGAATCAGCAGATCAGCACTTGCTCTTTCTCTCTCTCTCAAATGTATATATATATTAAAAGAGTTACATGTACTCCTGTCTGCACCTGTGCACCTGAATGTGGTCCGAGAAACACACACATGACCTGCTGGGCTCCTGGCTGATCAGGAGCAGCACCTGGCCTCGCCTGGCCTCACCTGGCCTGGTGCTGCGGGCAGTTCCACTCTTCCTGCAGCTAATTCACACCCAGTGCCCCTCCCTCGGGAATGTGTCACATCTTCTCCCCCTCCAGCCTGCTACACCTTTGCACCACTCTCTGCTCCCAGCTGATGCTCTCGCTTCCCACTTTACTGGGAAAATGGAAGCTTCTCAAAGAACAGCCAGAGACTCCCGCCACATCCTCCCACCTACCAGCGACTAGGGGGCCCGGCCAGACACGAGTTCCCTGTGCTCCGACAGATAGCAGCCACGCCTTCCTGTGCCAGCTCCCTCTCTCTCACGTGCCCAAGGACATTGCTAGAGATTCCCACAGCCTCGTATCACCACCTTTCCCTCTCCACTGCATTGTTCCGTGAGCACACACAAGGACTGTTCTTTTCCCCGTGTGACACCTCTCGCACCCCCACCTCCCCTAGAGGCGACTGGTCAGCTGCAGCAGACTTCATTGGAACCGTCCATATTTTCTGGCTTCAATTCTCCCTGGATCCCACTGCAGACGCCCCGTCAGGGTCACTAAGCTCAAACTTAGCACATTCAAAATGAAACTCCTGCTCTTTCGCCGCAAACTGCCTAGCCACTGCCTTCTTTCTCCTTCCAATTGCTCAGGACTGCAACCTTGGGGTCATCCTGGAATCCTTTCCTTCTCTCACACCCCACGTCCAATCTGAAAGCAAACCTTGCTGACTCTGGATCCAGAATCCAGCCACTTCTCACAGCTCCACTGCTGTCTCCCTAGGTCCAAACCACAGCTACTGAATAGCCTGCTTCCAGCCTGTCCCCCCCAGCCCCCACCACCATGTCAACATGGTAACCAGAGTGACTTTTATTTTTTATTTATTTGAAAAACAGAAGAGAGAGAGAGACACACACAGAGAGAGAGATACAGAGAGAGAGACAGAGACAGACAGAGAGAGAGAATATTCCATCTTCTGGCTTATCCCCCAAATGGCCCCAATGGCTGGGGCTAGACCAGCGATAAGCCAGGAGGGTGGCAGGGACCCGAGCCTTTGGGCTATCTTCCATTGCCTTCCCAGGCGCACCAGTAGGGAGGTGGATTGGAAGCAGAGTAGCTTGGACTCAAACCGACCCTCCCATGTGGAGTGCTAGCATCACAAGAGGCTGCTATGCTGCAACTCTGGCCCCCAAAGTAACCCATTAAAAAGGGAGTCAGACTGTGCCCTTTCTCTGCTTGAGACCTCCTCTGGCCTCGTGGGTCTCTGGAACCTTCAGGTACTTGCCAGTCTCCCTCTCCCACTTGCTGTCCCCTCTGCCTGGGATGCTGTTCCTCCAGTGGCTGCATGGCTGAGTCTTCACCTCCAAGTGTCCCCTCCTCAACAAGGCACAATCTGTCCGTCCTATTAAGAACGTCAGCACCCCCTCCATCCACACTCCTTAACTCTTCTAATCTGTTTGATTTTTTCCCCAATGGCACTGTTCCCCTTCCACTGTCCTATACAACCTACTATGTTAGAGTTTAACTTCTCTTTTCCCCCGTCAAAATGTAGGGACCTCAAAAGGCAGGGACCTTTACGTGCACAATGCACTGAAAATCCCTAAGTGTCTGGCCCACAGTAGAGAGTCCAATAAATCAAAGGTACAGGGGAGGAGAGGCCACTGGGAGGCACTCAAGGCTTCCTGGGTGCTTCCTCACGCAGGCTGAGGGTGTAGTCTGAGCATCATCTTACATTTGCATAGCACTTAAGTGCCCAAGCACTTTCACACACGTTAACCTGGCCAGTCCTTTACAGATGCCCTATCAGGTGCATGGCGGGACTCCCATTCCAGAGAAAAGCAGGTTGGGGGCCGGCGCTGTGGCGCAGTGGGTAAAGCCGCTGCCTTCTGTGCCAGCATCCCATACAGGCAGCAGCTGGAGTCCCGGTTGCTCCACCTCTGATCCAGCTCCCTACTAATGGGCCTGGGAAAGCAGTGGAAGATGGCCCAAGTGCTTGGGCCCCTGCACCCACATGGGAGACCTGGAAGAAGCTCCTGGCTCCTGGTTCCATACTGGCTCAGCTTTGGCCATTGCACCCATTTGGGGAATGAACCAGTGGATAGAAGCTCACTCTCTCTTTCTCTCCCTCCCTTTCTGGAACTCTGCCTTTCAAATAAATCAATAAATCTTTGACAAAAAATAAATCAATAAAGACAAGCAGGATAAGACTCTGAGAAGCCAAGGGACTTGGCCAAAATCACTGTGCTATATCGTGGGGCAGGCAAATGCTGCCTACCAGGTTTCCTGACCTCAAGGCCCTGTGGTTTTCTCCTTCGTCCCAAGCTTCCTCTCCAGCATCTCCTTGCAGAGCGCTTGCCCGTTGGCCAGAGCGGCAGAACCATGAACGCTGGTACCCTCCACCCTCCCCAAACATCTACCCGTCTTTTTTTTTTTTTTTTTTTTTGACAGGCAGAGTGGACAGTGAGAGAGAGAGACAGAGAGAAAGGTCTTCCTTTTGTCGTTGGTTCACCCTCCAATGGCCACCGCGGCCAGCGCGCTGCGGCTGGCGCACTGCACTGATCCGAAGCCAGGAGCCAGGTGCTTCTCCTGGTCTCCCATGGGGTGCAGGGCCCAAGCACTTGGACCATCCTCCACTGCACTCCCTGGCCACAGCAGAGAGCTGGCCTGGAAGAGGGGCAACCGGGACAGAATCTGGCGCCCCGACTGGGACTAGAACCCGGTGTGCCGGCGCTGCTAGGTGGAGGATTAGCCTATTGAGCTGCGGTGCCGACCCCATCTACCCGTCTTAAAGGAGGAATCAGGATTGCCGGAGATTGGTACATTTAGGCTGAACTACCCTCAATACCTTTCAAAACACGCCCCCACAATCTCACGCAGACTGTGTCAATGCAAATTCCAGAAAAGTTGCCACCAAGGTGTCTGAAATTCCAGTGCACTTGAGGAGGTGCCCTTAGTTCTTGTGTAAACATGACTTTGTAGCCTAAAAACCACGTCCTAGTCAAACCTGGAACATCGCTCATCCTGGGGCTTCCCCCGGCCTTACAGATGGACACGTATGTGTGGCCATGTAACTCCTGTGGAAGCTCGCACGCAGAATGCCCCCAACACCCTCCCTGTTGCACCTCAGCCCCTCCACCTCCTGTCCTGTAGGAGACTGTGGTCGCCCAGACACAGGCCAGGGGTGTCCTGGGACAGCCCTGGCCACCTTGCCCTGTGTCCTGAAGCCACTTGGTGGCCACAGGTTTAGGAAACTTGGAGGGTCCAACTTGATCCCCTAAAGGTTAGGAAAAGCGATGTGAACAGGCAACAGGCTGCAGCTATGCCAAATGGACCACCGCTTTCTTGAAGAACCAGGCAGAAGTAGGTGCGACCGAGGGGATGTGGCCTCTAAGGCTTGTCCATCCCCAGGGATTTCGCAGCCAGAGCCAGGCTTACACACAGCACAGCCTGTAGGTCAGCATGTCAGTGCTTCACTCTTGGCTCAACAGCTTTAGCAGCAGCCAAGAAGCCTCTTGAAGATTCACCACAGGCAGATGGGAGGGAGGAGACAAGGGGGGCTCTTCCCACGGCCTGGAACTGCTTGGTGCAGCACCTGTGGTCTCCACAAACCTCGTAACAAAAGCTAGCAGCTGCATCGCGAGGATAACTAACAGGCAGGGAGCCCTTGCTCCCAGAATTGGGCTCTGGGAGTGGGTGGGTGGGGTGGGAGGACAGGTGTTGGGGGGAGGCAGGGCAGGGTTTCGACAGCTGCTCACTGCTCTGGTTTTTCTGGGGTCCTGGTCTCCCCCCGCCACTGCCCCAGGCTCTCAACTCACTGCCCTAGGTGAAGTTCTGCAGGCTGCATGGTGTGATGGTCCTGAGCTTGATTCTAGAATGGGGTTTCTCCATTTTGGCACTGTTGGCATTTGGGATAGGTGTCTATTGGCAGGACTGTCTTGCACACTGGGGGTGTTGGGAGCACCCCTGGCCTCTATCCAGTGTATCCTCCCAGCAGCACCCCGTGTCTGCAAAGCAGGGGGCCCCGCATTGACAGACAGGTGGATGTGAGGACACATGGGGTCGAGGGGTGGGGGCAGAATTCAGCACATTGGCTGCCATGAATCACCCCTGGCGGCTGCTCTCATTAGCTTCCTGATGCTCCTATCTGCCTGGCCCGTGGTGCTGGACTCCCTGCACTGAGCTGGCCCCGGGGGCCTGCTGGCTCCTGCTGCCTTGCCAGTCCGCGGTAGAACCAGGGAGTCCTCAGAGTCCGTTGCTAGTGGGGCCATCAATGCCATGAAGGGCGCAGGTAAGGGGCTCACCCCAGCTTTTAGTTGCCGGCTGGATGACTGATAATTCAGTGATGCATTATGGGAGCCCTGGGCTTCCCACAAACCACTCAGGTATGTCTCTGAGTAGAAGACAGCCAAGAACAGTGTGAGCATTGGGAAGCCCGTGACCCTGAAAAAGTGGGGGAGACCTGCAGGAGCAAATGGACGGGGTGTGAGCCCAAGAAGAAGCTCCAAGGCCACTTGCCGGGCCCAGGAAAGCCGAGGTTTGGGAAGGGCTGAGAGAGGCTCCGGAGGCCAGGCCGGGTCTCCTCCCACACCTGCACTCCCCTCCCTGGCCGTGAGACACAGCCTCTGCCCCGGGGACCTTGTGGTCATGGAGAAAGCTAAGACCGATGGCTTTGTGCCGTGTGTGGAGGTGCAGAGTGAGCAGGGAGGAGGGGCCCCCGACAGGGCTGGGCAGGGCTGCCCAGAAAGCTTTCTGAGAGCAGTAATACCCGAGCAGCACCCTGAGCCAGCAGCCGGGAAAGGCCCAGAAGGGGCGAGAGGCTCACGGGAGTACAGGGCATCTAGGGTTTCAGAAGTCTTTTGCTCCTTTGGGCACCCTGTAGGGGCCAGGCCAGAGCCTCCCTCCTAAGACCCATGCTTTATCCTGACAAGGGATGTATGAATGGCAGGACGGGCAGGACAGGTGCCCAGCACAGCTGAACAGGCTAAAGCAGTCCAAGGGAAGCTGACTCCTGACACCTTTACATCCGTCGGTTCAGTAAATGCTCACAACCCCCTACCAGGTAAGTATGGCCATTAACTCACCTTGCAGGTGGTGATCTAACAGATCTAACACCCAGAGAGACCAAATGACTGGCCCAAGGTCACACAGTCAACAGGGGATGGAACTGGGATTCCCCACCACCACCAGCCCCCATGCCAGGTGGCTTGTCCCCAGCCCTGGTGCTGCAGGCAGATGTGAGGGGAGAAAGTGGGGAATGTTCCAGACACCCCTGATAAACTGACTTTTTCTAACTAAAAAAAAAGTCAAGGGGAGTTCTGAGTTTTTTTTTTTTTTTTTTTTTTTAATCAGGGCTGAGGCTATAACTTCCAGCCCGAGAGGCAGCCGGGGAGTGAGGCAGGACAGGAGACAGGCAGGATGTCCACTTGTCCATGCAAGCCCCACTTCTGCTGCCAAAGCAGCCTCCTCACCAGGTCTCAGTCACATCCCTGAAGCCCTGTCTTTGCTGCCTGGACCCTGCCTGGGGACTGAAAGCCCTGATCCTCCTCCGCGCTCTGCTGTATCTCCACACCCACCGAGCTGGCCCCAGGGTCCTGCCATTGTCCACGCTGTGTTGTTTTAACATCGTCCTCTCCCTTCGCCCTCATACAAGCGTCTTCAACAAGCTCATGGAAGTGCATATTATGGAAAAAATATGCAGGGATTTCAATTTTTTTTTGCACCAAAACCTACTTATTTTTCAATTCCATTTTCGTACAGACCTTGGAAAGTGACATAATATTCACTGCATAGGCAGCTCTCTGGATTCCACTTCTAAAAGATCTCTCAAGTCCATTGGCTCCTCTGCATCTCCTCGGCTACCACCCTGGGCCTGGCCATCTCTTTGGAGGACCAATGGGCCCATTTCTTCCCCCTGTTTCTCTCCATCTTGCTTTTCACACCATAGCCAAAGTGGTCTTTGCAAAAACGATGCATCCTTGCTTAAGATCTGACAAGGGTTTCCACACTAGAGTCCACAGTCCTTGCCACAACCCACAGGATGGAACCCACCCTATGAGTGCCATTAGCCCCACTGACTCCCTCGCTGGTCTTCCAACTCATCAAGTCCCTGCCCATTTCAGAACCTTTGCCCATGCCAGTCCCTGATCTGGAATGAACCGTCAGCTCCTTGGGACTGAAGGCCAGGCTCCTGAAGACAGTATTTGGTCCCCATTATGGTTTGGACACTAGTTTGGTTATCCCCTAAAGACCTATGTGTTAGGTCTTGATCCCTAGAGTCAGGTGTTAATGGATTAAGGATGGAACTCAATCCTATTACAGTGTCTGAAGGCAGCAGATGATTAGACGCAGTGAATCATGGTGGCTTTATAAGGAAAGGGGGAGCATGTTCCCTGTCTCACTCCCTGGCTCCTCCTCGCCCTCTCTACCACTGTCGGCCTCCACCACATCAGGTTCCAGACTAATGGGGACCCCTGATCTTGGGCTGATCTTAAACAGTCACCTGCATCACTCAACCCGATGCAGGATGTGCTGTGGCTTGGCGGAACCACTGGCTTTGGTAGCAGTGGTGAGAAGCCAACACTACAGCCACGTCCAAGGGCACACGGTGGACTCCATGGAGTTCTGGGAGCTCCAGGGAGCTGCGCCCATGTCTCTAGCAGAGGCAGAGGTAGCATCAGCAGCCAGGGCCCCGCAGCAGCAGTGACAGTGGCGAAACTGGCTGCAGGGGCAGGACTGGGGCTAGTGAGACGGGGAGGCACAGCAAATGCCCAGGGTAACTGCGGGCACCGGAGGGCTGGAGGCCTCTCTTGGGCTCTGTGCATTCTCACAGGAGGAACACTGAACCAGGTGAGGAGCAGCCACTCCAGCGGCCCAGGAGCCCGGGATTCGGCCGTGGCAGGGGGTCAGCTTGCCCCTTGGGGTCTCGGTTCTTCCTGTGGTGGTCATGACTCAGGGATCTGAGCCCCAGCTACCTCCCTAAGATTCTGGCCACTCAGATCTCGTGTCCTCCCAGCGCCCAAGACACATCTGAAGGCAGCTGTCAGCCCTCCTGTTATAGGTGGGACTGGGTCTCCCCCAGGACCTCAGAATGTGATCCTGCTGGAAATCAGGTCTTTTACAGAGGTGGTCAGGGTCAAACAACGTCTCCCCCTGAGTATCCTGCCTGCCTGGAGCCACAGAGAGCAAGGCCCACAACCTGGTGCTTCCCTGGCACAACCCGGAGTGGAACCTGCTGGGGCCGCAGACCAACTCTGAGTCTTCATCCACTACCGACGGACAGAAGGACAAAAGGACTAAGCCATGGGGCCCTCTCAGCCTCGCCTCTTCATCATGAACATATGCCTGTCTCACTGGGCTACGGCAAACAGCAAAATCGCCCCGAGACGCCATCTGCGAATGTTCAGCTGATGTCACACGGGGCTGAGTAAGTCACCCAGCCTGCTTCGGGTAGGTATTGAGCTTGCTGTCAACTTAAACTCATTTTTTTTTCCTGTTCAGATTGTGACAAAACATGTCTCCTGTCTCATACTTGCAAAGTTGCCTGTTCCCATTCAAGACCAGACACTGGGGCTGGCGCTGTGGCACAGGGGGTAAAGTCGCCACCTGCAGTGCTGACATCACATATGGGCTGCTCCACTTCCGATCCAGCTCTCTGCTATGGCCTGAGAAAGCAGTAGAAGATGGCCCAAGTCCTTAGGCCCCTGCACCCACGTGGGAGGTACGGAGGAAGCTCCTGGCTCCTGGCTTCTGATTGGCACAGCTCTGGCCACTGCAACCAATTGGGGAGTGAGCCAGCAGATAGAAGACCTCTCTCTTTCTCTCTGGTTCTCCTTCTCTCTCTATGTAACTCTGGCTTTCAAATAAATAAATAAATAAACATTTTTTTAAAAAAGACCAGACACTTAGGTTATTACTGCTGATATTCATCTTGCAGGAATTATCCCAGTATTCCAGCTGACTGAGAGAGCATTCGAATCTCACTTCTGCGTTCCAATACATTTACCACCTTTTCTAGCTGTGCCCCATTCATAAATCCAGTGAGTGTGACTCTCAATCTTCATCCTAGTTTGTGCTGAGTGTACTGAAAAAGGACAGACAGGGGGCTGGCACGGTGGCAGGAATCCCACATCGGGGCATTGTTTGAGTCCCAGCGATTCCACATCTAGACAAGCTCCCTGCTAATGCACCTGGGAAGGCAGCAGGTGGCCCAAGTGCTTGGGCCTCTGCCACACACGTGCGAGATTAGGTTGGAGTTCCTGGCTCCTGGCTCATTCAGCCTACCCCAAACCTGGCCCAGACCTGGGGAGTGACCCAGCAGATGGAAGATGTGTGTGTGTGTGTGTGTGTGTGTGTGTGACTCTGACTTCCAAATAAACAAATAAATCTTAAAAAAAAGAAAAAGAAAAAGAAAAAAGGCAGGCAGGTGGACAAAGGCTCTCTCCAGACTCATCTACACCCTTTGGCTTAGTCTTCAGTTCTTAGCAAGTCTGTCATACTTGATCTACTCGATTGTTGCGACACCCAGCCAGCGGTGTGTGAGAGTTTCAGGTCAGTAGCTTCCCAACAGCCATGCTTGGGGGTACTTACACCACGGGGATGGGCAAATGATACAAATCGGAGCTGTGCTGCCCCTCCTTGTCCTGCCAAGGGCCAGGTGTTAACTTCTAACTCCTGCAGCCGGCGGCATTCACCTAACATCCCCCGGGGATTCTGGGAGACTTTGTCAAACACTTCCAACTTGCACATCTTTACAAAAGAGCTCAGTATGCATCATTTGGTCCTGTGGACACCCCCGGAGGTCAAAGGGACAGATACTACATCCATTTTAAAGACAGAACCAGGGGACCAGCATTGCGGCTTAGTCTATTAAGCCTCCACCTGCAACTCTGGCATCCCATATGGATGCACGCACGTTTCATTCCTAGCTGCTCCACTTCCGATCCAGTCCCCTGCTAATGCACCTGGGAAAGCAGTGGAAGGTAGTCTGAGCCCTTGGGCCCCTGCACCCACGTGAGAGACTCCAGAGAAGCTCCTGGCTCCTGGCTTCAGCCTGGCCCAGCTCTGGCCATTGCAGCCATTTGGGGAGTGAACCAGCAGATGGAACATTCTCTCTCTCTCTCCTCCCTCTGTAACTCTGCTTTTCAAGTAAATAAAAAATAAATCTTTTCAACAAAGAAAATAAAGAGATAAAGACAGCAGCAGTGGGCTTGGGGAGTTGTCTAAGAGTGAGTGACTCAGCGCCGGGCCAGTGAATGAGTGCCAACAGGCAGGCTCCGGCTCCAGCCTTCTGACCACAAGGTCAATGTCCCTCTCAGGGTACCGTCTGACTGCTCCCTCGGGTTGGTAAGGCAGCCCAGGTTCCCTCAGCGGTCTCTGCTCTGGGTTTCAAACTCGGACAAGTTGAGAGTGGGGACCGCACCCTCCCCTCCGGCAGCGCCTCACTGAGGACTGACGAGCAACGCTCAGGAAGCGCTGATCTATTCTGGGCCAAGGGTCCTCACGTTTTCCATCAGACCCTGCATTTTGTTAATGATTTCACTGTTGACGAGAAGCCACCGAGGGTGACAGCACCTCCTACCTGGGACCACGGGCACACGGGGGCCCCCAAGTTCTTGATAAGGATCACTGTTTGGGGCATGGGCTGAGGGTCAAAGGGGATGACAGATGGTGGATGATGGGGTAAGGGAAGCTCAAGCTGGGTGTTTCAAACTGGGCAGGGAAGATGGCTTGGATTATCCCATACTGCGTCGTAAACATGCTAACCAGGTACCAACATTAAAAACTGGAGGAGTCCACAGGAAAGACAGACTTCCAGAACCTCTTAGAAAATCAGGAAGCTGGCAACACATGCCCACCAATACACTTGGAAGCTACGGATGGAGCTGAGAGGGAGCCACCCTCTTTCCAAGGGTAAGAGCTCCCTGACCCACCATATCCACTCCCACCCCCTATCCTAGGGGTTACAAACTCACATGCTTCCCAGGGGCCAAGCAGATCATGGAAGCAAGTGGCAGGTGCTTTGTGGACGGAGAAAAACAGCCTTTGTGCTTGAGCCTCAGTGCTAGTTGTGGAAGAGGAAGGGCCGGGCCAGGGCACAAAGTGGTGGCGGTTTCGTCCCGTAAGGGCCACCCTTGGGTTGGGCGTGTCATACCTCTGAGGGCCCCATGGGGTGGCAGCCCCAGTTCAGACCCTCGCCATAACCTTGAGGAAGTTACTTCACTTCTCCATGCCTCAGTTTCCTTATCTTAAAAGTGACAGTGATTGAGAGCCTGGCGCTGTGGTGTAGTGGGTAAAGCCGCCACCTGCAGTGCCAGCATTCCACATGGGTGCTGGTTCAAGACCTGGCTGCTCCACTTCTGATCCAGCTCCCTGCTAATGGTCTGGGAAAGCAGTAGAGGATGGTTCAGGGGCTCGGGGCCCTGCACCCACATGGGAGACCCAGAAGAAGCTCCTGGCTCCTGGCTTTGACCTAGCCTAGCTTTGGTCATTGCAGCCATTTGGGGAGTGAACCAGCGGATGGAAGAACTAACTTTCTCCCTCATTATCTGTAACTGCCTTAAAAAAAATTTAAGTGACAGTGATTAAAACAGCCTTTACCCCACAGGATGGCTTGGGGGGATGAATTAGTCAAGTCAGTTTAAATTCTTATACCAGCTCAGAAAACTCACCCTAAGTCCTCAGTGGACACTGGCTGCTCTGACTCTGCCCCCCTCCTGCCTCCCTGGCTCACTTCCTGCAGGAGACTGTGTGCCTGGGGCATGAGGTGCTGCTGAGAAAGACAGGGGTGGGGCTGGGGCGATCTGGATGGGGTCGGGGGACTGTAGACCACCAAATGGGCCTACTTTTTTTTTTCTTGACAGGCAGAGTGGACAGAGAGAGAGAGAGAGAGAGAGAGAGAGAGAAAGGTCTTCCTTTTGCTGTTGGTTCACCCTCCAATGGCCGCCACAGCTGGCACGCTGCGGCTGGCACACCACGCTGATCCGATGGAAGGAGCCAGGTACTTCTCCTGGTCTCCCATGGGGTGCAGGGCCCAAGCACTTGGGCCATCCTCCACTGCACTCCCTGGCCACAGCAGAGAGCTGGTTTGCAAGAGGGGCAACCAGGACAGAATCCAGCGCCCAGACTGGGACTAGAACCCGGTGTACTGGTGCCGCAAGGCAGAGGATTAGCCTAGTGAGCTGCGGCACCGGCCCAAATGGGCATACTTTCAAAAGTGTCTCCAAGTCAGTTTTCTTCTGAAGGAAGAGGCCTGGGTAAGGTGGGGAGTGGTAAAAAGGGGGTTCGAGGGGAAACTGAGGCAAAAGGAAAAAGCCAAGTGACACTTTCTTCTGGAAAGGGGCTGGGAGGCAGGATAGGAAGGCAGCTTCTCGCTCTGCTTAGGCCTAGGAGGGCACAGGCTTCCCCTTCTCCACTCCCCCGACAGGCACCTCCTCCTCCAAGCCCACCTGCCTGGGCCCCTGCTGCTGACTCAGACCAGTCCTGTTCCGAGCCCACCCAGAGTGACCCCTGGAGGACCACAGGGCTTTCCTGAGCTCTGCTGGCTCACTTCCTTTATTCCAAATAAAAATTTGATTAAGGGGAAAGTAGGGGGGCCTCTTGGAAATGCGGATTATAGGGCCAGTGCTTTGGTGCAGTGTTTTTTTTTTTTTTTTAAGATTTTTTATTTATTTATTTGACAGGTAGAGTTACAGACAGTGAGAGGGAAAGACAGAGAGAAAGGTCTTCCTTCTGTTGGTTCACCCCCTCAAATGGCCGCTACAGTAGGAGCTATGCTAATCCGAAGCCAGGAGCCAGGTGCTTCTTCCTGGCCTCCCACGCAGGTGCAGGCACCCAAGCACTTGGGCCATCCTCCACTGCCTTTCCAGGCCACAGCAGAGAGCTGGACTGGAAGAGAAGCAACCATGACTAGAACCCTGCACCCATATGGCATTCCGGCGCCAAAGGCGGAGGATTAGCCAAGTGAGCCATGGCGCTGGCCTGGTGCAGTGGGTTTTAAGCCGCCATCTGCAGTGCCAACATCCAATATAGACACCAGTTTGAGCCCTGACTGCTCTGCTTCCAATCCAGCTCCCTGCTAATGGCCTGGGAAAGCAGCGCAGGATGGCCCAAGAGCTTGGGCCCCTTCACCCACATGGGAGGCCAGGAAAAAGCTCTTGGCTTCAGCCTGGCTCAGCCCCAGCTGTTACAGCCATAAAGATTTATTTATTTATTTGGAAGGTGGAGTTACATACAAAGAGGGAGAGGCAGAGGCAGAGAGAGGTCTTCCGTCAGCTGGTTCACTCCCCAAATGGCCACAGTGACCAGGGTTAGGCCAGGCTGAAGCCAGACTCCATCGGGATCTCCCACCTGGGTGCAGGGGCCCAAGCACTTGAGCCATTTTCCATTTCTTTCCCTGACACATTAGCAGAGAGCTGGATTGGAAGTGGAGCAGCCAGGACACAAAGCAGCACCCATATGGGAAGCCAGGGCTCTAGGTGGTGGCTTAACCCACTATGCCATAGCACCGGCCCCAAATAGACCTTTCCAACAAAAATGACAGATTGCATTAGAAAGATGGGTAACTCCACGTGGGAGTTCACAGGTACAGGCCAGAGAGGACAGACTCCAGGCTGGAGCTGTAAAGCGGCCAGCACCAATGGAGGCTGGGGCCTGGAACCAAGAGAGATCTGGTTTACGTCATATAGCATCGTGGAGCAAGGGCAGCGCTGATGCTGATGGCTGATGATTGACAGGGTGAGCAGGAGGCAGGCTCTCCATCGGCACAGGAGCAGTTGTGAATGGAGTGCTTTCTTGAACACTGAGAGCTGCGCCTGACCGGGGAGCTACTGGGGTGGGGGTGGGGCCAAGGGGAGGGGAAGGCCTGTCGGGTGGTGACCTCAGAGGTCCAGGCAGAAGACAAGAGCAACAAGACGGGGGTGGTTACATGAAAAATAAAAGTGTGTGGAACTGGGGCCAGTGCTGTGGCATTGTGGGCTAAGCTTCCACCTGCAGTGCCTGCCCTTCCATATGGACGCCGGTTCTAGTCCCGGCTGTTCCTCTTCTGATCCAGCTCTCTGCTATGGCCTAGGAAAGAGCCCAAGTGCTTGGGCTCCTGCACCCACGTGGGAGACCCAGAAGAAGCTCCAGTCTTCTGGCTTTGGATCGGCTCAGCTCCGGCCGTTGCGGCCATTTGGGGAGTGAACCAGCAGATGAAAGACCTTTCTCTCTGTCTCTCCTGCTCTCTGTCTGTAACTCGATCTCTCAAATAAATAAAATTTAAAAAGAAGTGGGTGGAACTGAGACCTATGTGGGACAGAAGACCCACTGAAAGGATGTGGTGATCATTCCAAAGGAGAGAGAAGCAACGGGGTACTGCCAAATGCCATTCCCGGGTCTGTCTCTGTCTCTGTCCAGCAGTGTGGCCAGTGGAACAAGGAAACCAGGAGAAGGCTCTGGAATCAGCCTTCTGCCTCGTGGGATGGGGCTCTGTTTGGCAAGGCACTGAAGGTCTGACACCTTTGGACAAGTTCTCTCCTGGATGGCATGAAGCGGTTGAAGGCAAGCCTGCGTTCTCTCCGGCCAGTCCTCTCGTTGGACTGGAGACCATCCCTTCCTGTTCCTGTGCCCCAGGTGAGGGCATAGGAGCTGCCCTCGACATTTGGCCTGGCTATCTCTGCTGTTGATATAACCTTGGCCTCTGGGGTCGGTGCTGTGGCATTGCGGGTAAAACCGCCCCCTGCAGTGCCGGCATCCCATATGGGTGCCAGTTCGAGTCCTGGCTGCTCCACTTCCTATCCAGCTCTCTGCTATGGTCTGGGAAAGCAGTGGAAGATGGCCCAAAGATCCTTGCGTTCCTGCATCAGTGTGGGAGATCTGGAAGAAGCTCCTGGCTCCTGGCTTCGGATCAGCGCAGCTCTGGCCATGTGGCAATCTGGGGAATGAACCAGTGGATGGAAAACCTCTCTCTCTCTCTCTCTCTCTCTCTCTCTCTCTCCCCCTCTCTCTCTGTCTCCCTCTGCCTCTCTAATGCTGCCTTTCAAATAAATAGATAAATACATCTTTAAAAAATAATCTTGACCTCTGGGCCTGTTTCTACCTAAAGGGCCAGGCGCATGACTGGTCCCTCCTTACACCTAAACTCACCTGTTGAGCACAGGTACTGAGGGAAGTTTTTTTACTTTCTATGAAGACAGCACCCCGAGCTAGAGAACGTGGCTCTGTGCTTAATTCCCGATTTCAACCACTCTCAGGGTGCCCCACATTTGCCAGAACCATTGTTGCAAGATTCACGCGCAGAATACGAGGGTGCAGAGGCCGACGCCCACTCTTCCTGATGCTCTCGCTTTCACCTTTGGGTTACGCGAGATCGGTGATGTTTATTTACATGGGCGGACAGGACTGCGCTAGGTGCTGCCTTAGCCCTCGGCTGAGGACACTGCTTCGCTTTGTCACATAGCATCATCACCAAGGAGAGACTTCTCAGGGTCTCCCGAGCAGAAACCACAGTGATACGCGCAAGAGGCTTGATTTTTGTGTTGCCGACAGCATGGATCCCGTACTGCTCAAGTCTTCCTGCTGATAGCCCTGGGCCCCGGGCCTTGTGTCTGGTGCACTTACATCTTTCTTGGCTACAGCTTAGGTCTCCAACCCCTTTTCTCTCCATCCCATGCATCTCTGCAAACTGCCTCAAACCTTTCTTTGGAAAGAGGTGGCAGGCATCTCAGTACCTCGTCCCCATCTTCCCTCTGCTCCTCCCACCTTCTTTCCCTAGCTCCCCGTTCCTCACTCCAGGCCCTAGAATGTTCTTCAGTCTGGAAAATTTCACGTGGGAGATGGTCCAAGTTTGTCAATTCCAGGAAAGGCACGTGGTGGGTACACGCTCATGCGCCACACTCTCAGATTCCCTGGAAGTAAGTTTAGTTCGCAACGCAACTGGTTTCAAGGCTTGGGAAGCGATTCAGCAGGATGTGTTATCCCATACACGGGGCCCAGCTGAAGCCATCACGTCTCCCGTCTGGTCCCTTAGGAGTTGCCAAGGGTCTGCAGGTGGCCTTATCAACAAGGCACAGCCATGACCCCCACCAGCTGTGCACCCCCCAGAGACAGGCAGCAGCCTTGGGCTGGCCCCTCTGTTGCAGGCATTCCAGGCGGTTCAGAATTCAGCCAAAGAAGGAGGGCTCTGCCTCCTCCCAGCGACACCTCACGGAGGAGGGGGGAGTGACACCTCAGCTCATTAACTCCACCACTTCACACTCACTAACAACAGCACTCACTTGCAATCACACCAGGAGCGCCCAGGGCAACGCAGCCTCCAGCTGCTGCACGCCTGCGCTCGCTTGCCCGTCTAGACGCTGCCTGGCACCGGGGCGCTTACAGCATCCCAATGCCTGAGCACACACTGGCCGCCAAGAGCTTGGAACCGCACGCTCACAGAGGTCAGGCTTATATTTATGTGATTCCAAAGTCAAATGCCCGATCTGCCCCCAGCGCCTCACCCCCTCACTGCCTCATCACTTGGGGGCTGGGGCTCCTGGCTCCCCAGGAATCACGTCATGATCAGGGCGAGGTGCTGACGGTGTGTCCAGAGCCTCTAACTCCTGCCCTCTCAGGCCCTCCCGCCTGTCGGTCACCTCCTTCCCCTCTACTACAGAAATCCCCCAATCCCACCCATGCAGGGCTTAGCTGAGTGTATCCCAGACAAGCAACCCCATGTGGGACTGACCCCCAGTCCTTCTCTCCCCTCTATCCATCCTGGCCTCCACCCTCAGACCTGCAGAATTTCAGGAGTTCCCCAGCCCAGGGAGAACATGTGGAGTCTACTAGCCCACTCCTTTGCTTTAGGAATCTGCACTCAGAAGCCAAGCAGCACCAAGAGGGGCCCAGGTCCACACCCCACCTAAGGTGCTGCCTGCATAGCCCAGAGGGGGGTGGGGCTGTTGTGGGGTGTCCTGACTTCCCTGCAGGGCTCTGGGTGTGGGGCTGGGGCTGCCCACACTGCTTGTTCCCAGGGTGCCCAGCACCAGGCCACCTGCCTCCTCTGGACCAAGCGGGGCTTGCCCAGGGGCCAGCGCCTTGCACCTTTTTGCTCTGGGCCTGGCAGAGGAGCGCAGAGGGGAATAGGGCTGCACTTGGTCTTCAGAGCAGACTGGCAGCTGGT
The DNA here is from genome assembly GCF_964237555.1 of Oryctolagus cuniculus. NCBI lineage: Eukaryota > Metazoa > Chordata > Mammalia > Lagomorpha > Leporidae > Oryctolagus > Oryctolagus cuniculus. The sequence goes on along the minus strand of NC_091438.1, from coordinate 22,558,097 downwards.
GGAAGGAGGAAGGAGAAGCTGAGAAAGACCCTCATCCCGCCAGCCTTCACCCATGGCACCAGCCCACCCTGGGGTGGGGGGAGTCCCTGCAGATCGTACCTTTCCAGAGCTTTCCTGATGTTGCCCCTCAGGGCCCCAGGTCCGCTCCACCCGTGGTAACTTCCTGCCCAGATTGCCTGAGTCTGCACTCTCCACTCAGCTGTGGGCCTTGAGGGCAGGCACTGGACCCTGCACCCCTGGAGACCCAACAGCACCCAGCCTGTTGCTGAGTCACTCCCAAGTAAGGCCGGCCAAGAGGGACCCGCGGCACCGAGCAGACAGAGCTCAAACGACCTCAGCCCCACAGCCAGTGCCAAGGCCTCCCCTCCGCTGGGTGGCGCTCTTGGGCAAGGGGGCTTTTCCACCCTGAGTCTCAGAGGGTTCTTCTGGGCAGGGGGGACTGACACAGGACTAGCCAGGTAGCCCAGGAGGGTCCAACTGGAGTGCCAGGGCCTGAGGGCACATCTGAGCTCTAGGCCTCTGAGCAGGGCAGGGCTGGCTCCTGCAGGGACCACACAGTAGGCGACCACCTGCTCCTCCCATCCAGAACAAACTCCACAGGGGATAGGCTGCGGAGTCCAAGTTATACCGGGGGATCTGCAGGTTCCTTCCGGCTAGCAGAGGCACAAGGCATGCATGTGTGGGCATGCACGTGTGTGTGTGTGTGTGTGTGTGTGTGTGTGTACACATACACCCATGCGTGCCATGCACAAGTGAAGGAAGAGATGGTTGTTTCCGTGGGTGGGGAGGAAGTTGAACAAGTCAGACCATTTCCACGTGAACCCAAAATTTGGCTTCAGACCAGCTTGTCCCTGGCTCGGAGCAGCTTTGAGAGGCAAAGCCAGGGACACTGGGAAGCGAGGGGACTCTCCCAAGAGCTACTACCAGGGCAGAAGCAGAGGCCCAAATGACATCAGAGGTGGAAGAGGAGGGGGAGGAGGCCCCGTTGTGGGAAGCTTGAGCAGGGGCAATGCACAGGCACTCGGGAGTCCAGCGAGGGCCTGAGTACTGAGCGGGCTGTGTGGTGTGGTCAAGGGCCAGAGCTGGCACGCTCAGTGGCACCCCGGAAGTGCTGCTCCTGGGCTGCTGGGGCAGGACACACCTACCTGTACCACGGTGGGTGGGTGTGGGTGCTGAAGGCCTGGAGTCATAGATGGCAGGGTCCTGCAACAGGGGAGTCATCCAGTGCCCCCGTGGGGCCCGGGCCCAGAGCCCACTGCACCTGCTGCACCAAGGGCCATTCTGAGGAGGATCTGCAAGGAGAGGGAGTCGGGGCCAGAGCCTGAGCCCCCATCACAGGTTCCAAAGGGCCCTGGGAGGCTGGGGAAAGGAGGCCTGAGGAAGCGGTTGGGGAGCTATACGGGCAGGGGGAGGCTTAGGGCAGGGCCTGGACACAGCTGGGGAGCAGCCCGTGGATCCCCGCAGGACAGGGTAGACTGACATGCACCAGGGTTCAGGTGGACCCCAGGCCCCAGCAGGGAGAGGCACGTGGGAGCTGTGGCAGCAGGTGCAGGGAGAGTGGGGCTGCCTGGCCAGGATGCAATGCTGGGCCTCGAAGGGACCCTCAGGGTGGTGGCAGGGAGTCCACCGGCTCCCCCACCAGCTCTGGGCACCTCCCGGGAGCACAGCTTCCTGGGTCTACCATAGAACCTGCCCCCACCACACTTCCCTCCCAGCCTGCGGCTCCGGTCAGACTCCACTGCTAAGCAGAAGCCCCTGGGCAGAGGTGGGGCATGGAGGCTAAGGAATGAGTGGTGCTGTGGCTATGGGGTGCAAGAGGGAGGGCTGGAGTGGGGCTTGAGAGGGGTTCAGGCTCACTGTAGCCATGTGGGCAGAAGGTGGTGGTGGCCAAGGATCAACTGGGAGAAAGGTGAGGAGCAGAGGGAATGAGGAGGGGCGGGGAGCTAAGAGAGGACCTAGAGGAAAGCGAAGGGTGGGCTGGGGTGGGCGAGGAGCGGGGACCTGGAGGGGGCATGAGAGCAGGGAGGTGCCAGGCCGGGGGAGGAGGGGAGGTGACAGGTAGGGGAGAAGGAGGGGAGGTGACAGGTAAGGGGGAGGAGAGGAGGTGACAGGCAGGGGAAGGAAGGGAGGTGATATGTAGGGGGGAGAAGAGGTTACAGGTGGGGGGAGATGGTGACAGGTAGGGGGAGGAGGGGAGGTGACAGGCAGGGGAAGGAAGGGAGGTGGCAGTTGGGGGGAAGAGGTGACAGGCAGGGGGAGGAGGGGAGGTGACAGGTGGGGTGAAGAGGTGACAGGCAGAGGGAAGAGGGGAGGTGACAGGTGGGGGGAAGCAGGGGAGGTGTCAGGCAGGGGAAGGAAGGGAGGTGACAGTTGGGGGGAAGAGGTGACAGGCAGGGGAAGGAAGGGAGGTGACAGGCAGGGGAAGGAAGGGAGGTGACAGGCAGGGGAAGGAGGAGAGGTGACAGGCAGGGGAAGGAAGGGAGGTGACAGGCAGGGGAAGGAGGGGAGGTGACAGGCAGGGGAAGGAAGGGAGGTGACAGTTGGGGGGAAGAGGTGACAGGCAGGGGGAGGAGGGGAGGTGACAGGTGGGGGGAAGGAGGGGAGGTGACAGGCAGGGGGGAGGAGGGGAGGTGACAGGTTGGGGGAAAGGAGGGGAGGTGCCAGGCAGAGGGAGGAGAGTGGTGCCAGACGGGGAAAGCAGAGAAGGTGCCAGGCAGGAGGGTGCCAGACAAGGGAAGCAGGGGAAATGCAGGTGCAAGGCAGACAGGAGGGTAGCAGGTAGGGGAGGTCTCCGGGCAGGGAGGGGGTGAAGAGGAACTTCCGAGTCAGGGAAGAGGCTCAACGAAAGGGCTGGGAGGAGGAGGCAGCCGGCAGGGGGTGGGGTGCAGGGAGGTGCCAGGCAGGGGGGCAAAGTCAGGAGTAGGGGGAGACGCCAGGAAAGAAGGAAGAGCCGGAGATGCCAGGGAGGCAGAAGGAGAGATGCCAGGTAGAGACGAGGGGAAGGTAAGGGGGAGATGCCAGGCAGAGAGAGGAAGCTGCCAGGCAGAGGGAGGAGGCTGCCAGGCGTGGGGGGCTGTAGGGGATGCCAGGCAGGAGACAGAGGGGGAGATGCCAGGCAGAGGGGGGAGGCTGCTAGGCAGAGGGAGGAGGACGATGCCAGGCAGAGGGAGGAGGAGGATGCCAACAGAGGCGAGGCGGCTACTGCCAGGCAGGGAAGGCGGGGGCGCCGGCGCAGCGCGGCCAGGCGGCGTCTTCGCCAAGGGCCGTGGGGGCCACGCGGCGCGGGTCGCTCACCTGCTCCCCCGGGACCCTGGCCCGGAGCGCGGCCGCCGGCTCCCCGCTCTGCGCCGGGCTCGGCCCGGCGCCTGCGCCGCTGAAGCCCGGAGCGGGGGAGGCGCAGGGAGCGTCTGCAAAGAGCGAGGAGCTTAATAATGAGTTAGGGATCGGAGCGGGAAGCGTCGCCCCATCCATCAGTGTGCGTGATCGCCGGCTCAGAGCCCCTCGCCAGATCCGTGGTGATCTTCAGCCTGTACATAGACACATCTTAGGTCTGTCCGTGCATCTGCATGCCCACGATCCACGCACGTAGAGCATCCTGTGTGGATGAACACACGTGGGAAATGCGCACCCAGGTGTGAACACACACACACACACACACACCCTGGGGGAGAGGGTTGTTTCTGGTCCAGCTCAGTGATGTCAACGCTCCTGCTTTTATGCACTTAACATTTCAGCCCTCAACACAACTGACCCTGTCGGCAGGCACGCGCACCACCCTGAGCTCACGCTGGTCCCCAGTGGAGGGCTGTGGGGCCCGGAGCAGCCCTTTCCAACTTCTAGCCAGAGGAGCTGACTCTGCTCCCGGGGGCTCTGCCTGCAGTTGCGCCTGAAGCCGTCAGATTGGAGCTAGTACCGCGGGGCCTCAATTCTTACCTGTCCAACACATGAGCCCAGAGAGCTCAGACACCCACCCCCAAGGAGGCAGCAGCAGGGGTTGTGAACCCACCAAGCCTTTGTGAAAGGATGCCCCGGTGGGAGGCAGGCAAATTGCCGGTGCTGTGGTTGGCCAGCCGCTCCCCAGCCCAGGCGACCCCCTCACACTAGAGGCACTTTGAGCCCCAAGCACCTGCCATTCTGCTTTCTGTCTCCACAATTTAGAGTTCTCTGGAGAGCACATGCAAGTGGGATCCTACAGGATATGTACTTTTGTGGCTGGCTCTCTCACTTAGCAAGACTCTCACATGATGGCAAGCCCCCCTCCCCCTTTGAAAGATGTATTTATGAGAGAGGCAGAGAGAGAGGTCTTCCATCCACGCATTCACTCCCCAAATGACCACAACAGCCAGAGCTGGGCTGATACAAAGCCAGGATCCAGGAGCTTCCTCTGGGTCTCCCACGTGAGTGCAGGGCCCAAGCACTTGGGCCATCTTCTACTGCTTTCTCAGCCATAGCAGAGAGCTGGATAGGAAGAGGAGCAGCCGGGCCATGAACCAGTGCCCACATGGGATGCCAGCACTGCAGGTGGAGGCTTAGCCTGCTACACCACAGTGTTGGCCCTGCCTTTCCATTGTAAGGCTGAGTAATATTCTGCGGGGTGTATACTACATTTTGATTACACTCTCACTCTTTGAAATCTTCCTCTTTTTGTTGATCGAACGAATCATGCTGCTTTTACATCGTTTCAGAACGTGTGGATGTCAACTGGGGGCACCGCCCCAGCCCAGCCCTGGTGAGACCAGTTCCTGTCTTCCCCAGCTACTTCCCCCAGCACCCTTCTCAGAGTGCCCTCACACCCCTGGCTACTCCAAGGACCCCCCAAGGAGTTTTTCCCTAAATTGACTGACTTCCTGCCCTGATCCAAACGGCCTGCTGCGCCCCTTCTCGTGAGAGGCAGTGCTAGCAGGGGTGCTGCCCTCCCTCGGAAGGGACACCCTTGAGCGAGCCCCTGCAGGAGGTGCAGTACCTTCTGAGCCCCAAGGAACAAATCCAGACCCTGGCTTGCACAGCCATCGGCAGGGAAGGGAGAGGAGCGCGTTTTTTTGAGACAGGGAAGGCTTTGCCCCTGGGTAGGACAGCTGGGGAGCTGTCTGAAACCCGAGATCCCAGGGGCTCCAAAGGCTTCCCAGGACCCAGAACCTGACCCCAGAGGTCAGTGCGAGAGTTTCAGCCCCTCTGGCCTGGGAAGAGTTCATTTCAAGCAAGATGATGGGGCCAGTGCTGTGGCGAAGCAGGTTAAGCCTCCATCTGCAGTGCTGGCATCCCATATGGACGCTGGCTCCAGTCCCAGCTGCTCCACCTCTGATCCAGCTTCCTGCTAATGCGCTTGGAAAAAGAAGAGGAAGATGGTCCAACTGCGTGGGCCCTGCACCCACGTGGGAGACCTGAAAGAAGCTCCTGGCTCCTGGCTTCAGTCTGGCCTGGCCCAGGCTATTTCAGCCTTTGGAGAGTGAACCAGTGGATGGAAGATCTCTCTCTCTCTCTCTCTCTCTTTCCCCACTGGCTCCTCTCTCTGTGTATCTCTGCCTTTCTGATAAATGAATAAATCTTTTTAAAAACAAGGATGGCTCCCTCTTCCCACTTCATGCTCACCCACCATGAGCTCATTCTCTCCTCTCCCTGAGGAAGCATTGATGGGGATAAGGTAACCACACATTAAGCTGGTAGCCCTTTAACCTGCTAGCATGGAGTTAGGCAGCAGATTTCTAACCCAGTGCTGAACACCTGATTTTTAAATAACTGCTCTTTCATCATGCAGCCCTCTGAAGTGCGACTTCATGAGGGTAGGAGCGGGGTCCGTCAGCCTGGACATCCCAGGGTCCAGCCCCCCTGTGGAGTAGAGTAGGAAGAAGATTCAGGGAGACCTGCCATGGCTGCAGAGGACCAGTCAAGGGAGTCCTGGCAGGGCTGGGGAGACCAGGAAGAGTGTTGGACCGCGATAGGGTTCTGCATTGCAGCATTGCTTGCAAAGCAAGATTTTGGAAATGGCCTCTATGTTCATAAACAGGTGATAGAAGATGTAAATCCCGACAGGCCTGAACAGGTGATGGGGTAAATAATACATCGTTTAGAGAACGCTGCCCAATACCGCGGGAGCTGTCTACGTAATGACTGGAAGGATCTCAATGATACATGGAACAAAAGAATGCTGGTATACAGAGCGGTGGGAAAGCCATGCTAATACACATGTGAGCTTGTGTGTTGTATGCATGAGCATGACTGTGTTCCTGTGGAATACATGTGTGTGCGTGCACTCCTGCAGGATACAAAAGAAAAAACTGGCCACTGTTTCTCAGCCACCACACACTCTGCGAGTTTTGGCACATGTGTAACAACTCACGTGTGTGGTACCACACAGAAAATCTCTTCTCCTTCCATCTCTTCCCCGCACTCCTGCAACGACTGATCTCCTGCCGTCTCCACAGTTCTGCCTTTTCTAGAATGTCGTTTAGTTGGAATCTTACAGTATCTGAAAAGCAGCCTTTTTAAGATGGGCTTCTTTGATGAATAATACCAGCACATTTAGGCTTCCTCCACATGTATCTGTGGCTTGATAGCTCATTCTTTTTAGCTCTGAGTACGATTCCATGGCATGGATGTCCCACAGCAAAAATTACTGTTTTAAAGATGGGTTTTGGGGCCAGCGCTGTGGCATAGCAAGTAAAGCTGCTGCCTCCAGTGCCAGGGTCTCATATGGGCGCCGGTTCAAGTCTCAGCTTTTCCACTTCTGATCCAGCTCTCTGCTGTGGCCTGGGAAAGCAGTAGAAGATGGCCCGAGTCCTTGGGCCCCTATACCCGTGTAGAGGACCTGGAAGAGGCTCCTGGCTCCTGGCTTTGGATTGGTGCAGCTCCGGCCATTGCAGCCATCTGGGGAGTGAATGAGCGGATGGAAGACCTCTCTCTCTCTCTCTCTCTGCCTCTCCTCTGTCTGTGTAACTCTTCCAAGTAAATAAATAAATATTAAAAAAAATAAAATAGAATAAAAAAGCTACACTTTCACATATTAAAACAACAGCCCTAAATTTTAAAAAAAAACTTTTTCGCTCAGTTTTCTATGTAATTCTCATCAAGTCAACCCTCAACTCTAGGCTGACTATCTAAACACCTTCTTAGGCATTCAGGTTCAACAAGCTCTCCTGGGGCCTTCTGGTCTCTTCAGCCATCCTGGAATTTCTTTTTACTGTGGTCTCGGGAATCCCCTTCACCTCTCTTCTGTGCATTCATTCATTCAACGAATGAATATCAGATGCTCACTGGGTGCCAGCCCTGTTTTAGGCACTGGAAGATAGCAGTGAGCAAAATGAACCCCAGTGTTTCTTTGCACTTGGAACTTACTGTCAATGTGAGAGAGATAGACAACAGGCAAGAGAGATACAAAAAATATTTGCGATGCTTATTGCAGGCATGCAAGGCTGAGTCAATATTTAAAAATCAATCAGTGCATTGGCCATATTAATAGCTTACAAGATGGGTTGGTGCTGTGGCATAGCGGGTAAAGCCACCGCCTGAAGTGTTGACATACCATATGGATGCCAGTTCAAGTCCCGGATGCTCCATTTCCAATCCAGCTCTCTGCTATGTCCTGGGAAAGCAGTGGAAGATGGCGTAAGCTCTTGGGCTCCTGCATCCATGTGAGAGACCTGGAGGAAGCTCCTGTCTTTGCCGCTTCTCGGCCTTTTGGCTAAGATCAAGTGTGGATAGGCGTAGCTCCGGCCATTGTGGCCATCTGACCAGTGAACCAGCAGATGGAAAACCTCTCTCTTTCTCTCTCTCTCTGCTTTTCAAATAAATAAATAAATCTCTCTTTTTTTAATAGTATTTTTTGACAGGCAGAGTGGACAGTGAGAGAGAGAGAGATACAGAGAAAGGTCTTCCTTTTCCGTTGGTTCACCCCTCAATGGCTGCTGTGGCCGGCGCACCGCGCTGATCCGAAGCCGGGAGCCAGGTGCTTCCTCCTGGTCTCCCATGTGGGTGCAGGGCCCAAGTACTTGGGCCATCCTCCACTGCCCTCCCAGGCCACAGCAGAGAGCTGGACTGGAAGAGGAGCAACTGGGACAGAATCCGGCGCCCCAACCGGGACTAGAACCCCGGGGTGCTGGCGCCGCAGGCAGATCATTAGCCTATTGAGCCGCGGCGCTGGCCCTCTCTCTCTTTTTTTAAGATTTATTTTTTTTCTTGAAAGTCAGAGTTACACAGAAAGAGAAGGAGAGGCAGAGAGAGAGGGAGAGAGAGAGAGGTCTTCCATCCATTGTTTCACTCCCCTATTGGCTGCAACGGTTGGAACTGCACTAATCTGAAGCCAGGAGCCAGGAGCTTCTTCTGGGTCTCCTAAGCAGGTGCAGGGGCTCAAGGACTTGGGCCACCTTCTACTGCTTTCCCAGGCCACAGCAGAGAGCTGGATCGGAAGTGGAGTAGCCGGGACTCGAACCAGAGCCCATACAGGATGCCGGCACTGAAGGCAGTAGCTTTATCCTTTACACCAACCCAATAAATAAAACTTAAAAACAAAAAAAGAATACAGGAGAAAATGCACCACAGTCAATGAAGGAAATGCATGTGACAGAATTCAAAAGCTGTCATGATAAAAACTCTTGGAATAAGGAAAAAGGGGAAGTTCCTCGACTTGGTAAGGGGCACCTCCCACACACCTTGAGCTAGGGTCGTACTTAGTGATGACAGACAGACCGCTTTCCTCCTAACAACGGAAGGCAAGGGTGTCAATTTCACCACTCTTTTTCAACATTTTGCTGGAACTTCTAGGCAGTAAAAACAAGACAAGAAGAGGAGATGAAGGCATGGCGATTATAAATAAGAAATAGATTGTCCCTTTACAGATGATGTGATTTTCTACACAGAAGACCCCAGTAGAGCCTCCTAGAATGAATGAATGAGCTGTGCAAGGCCAGGGCATAAAAGCAAAATCAATTGTGTTTCTGTATCCTAACAACGACCAGGTGAACACTGGAAATTGAAAATGCAATATCGCCCACAATTGCTCAATAAACTGGAAACAGCACAGAAGTAACAAAACATGTGCAGGACTTAATGCTGAAAACTCTGCTGTATTGATGAAAGGAGCTAAGAAAAATTAAACAGAGATATAGAACATGGGTGGTTTGCAAAATTTCACATGGTAAAGATAGAAAATCTCCACAAACAGATATAGGGTTTAATTCAATAGCTGTCAAAACGCCAGTAAGGCACCATGGCTGATTTCAACTTCCTGCTAATGTGCACCTTGCGAGGCAGTAGGTGATGGCCCAAGTACTTGGGTCTTTCTCACCCATGTGGGAGACCAGGATTGAGTTCCCAGCTGTTAGCTTTGGATGGCCTAGCCCCTGCTCTTGCAGGTATTTGGGTAATGAACCAGTGGATGGAAGATTTTTTTTATATAGGCAGTAGTCTCTCTCTCTCTCTCTCTCTCTCTCTCTCTCTCAAGATTTTTTATTTATTTATTTGAGAATTACAGACAGTGAGAGAGAAAGAGAGAGAGGTCTTCCATCCACTGGCTCACTCCCAAGATGGCCACAATCGCTGGAGCTGGGCCAATCCAAAGCCAGGAGCCAGGAGCTTCTTCCAAGTCTCTCACATGGGTGCAGGGACCCAAGCACTTGGGCCATCTTTTACTGCTTTCCCAGGCCATAGGGAGAGCTGGACTGGAAGAGGAGCAGCCGGAACTTGAACCAGCACTCATATGGGATGCCGGCACTACAGGCGGAGGATTAACTTACTGTGCCACAACATCAGCCCCATGGAAGGAAGATTGATTCTCTCTCTTTCTCTCTTCCTCCCTGTCCCTCCACCTTTTAAATAAATACATAAATAAATACTTTAAAATAAGATGTTTTAGCACAAAAATTGAAATTTTTACATAGTTTTTCTTAATACGCACTTTCTACCAACTTTGTGAATACTCCTCCTAAGCATGATTTCAAAAAAATTTTTGCACCAAAATCAACTTATCTTCTAATTTCATTTTGCGCAAACTTTTGGAAGTACCCCCCTGGTAATAAAGACAGTGTGGCTTGGCAGAGGGATAGACACATAGATTAATGGAAAAGAGCAAAGGACCCAGAAGTAGATCCATGCAAATGTGCCCAGCTGAGTTTTGACCAAGGTCCAAAAGCAACTGAGAGGAGGAAAGACAGCTTTTCAACAAATGGTGTTAGCACAGGCACACATGCAAAGGGAAAAAAAAATCTCCACTAAACTCTCGCTCCTTATACAAAAATCTACTCAAAATAGATCACAGACATAAATGCAAAAGATAAAATCAGGGGTTGGAGCTGTGACATGGAAGGTTAAGCCTCCACCTGCAGTGCTGGCATCCCATATAAACACTGGTTCGAATCCCAGCTGCTCCACTTCTTTTTTTTTCTTTTTTATTTTTTTAAAAAGACTTATTAATTTCTTTGAAAGGCAGAGTTATAGAGAGGCAGAAGCAGAGAGAGGGAGATCTTCCATCTGCTGGTTCACTCTCCAATTGGTTACAATGGCTGAACTGCTCTGATCCAAAGCCAGGAGCCAGGAGCTTCTTCTGGGTCTCCCATGTGGGTGCAGGGGTTCAAGGTCTTGGGCCATCTTCTACTGCTTTCCAAGGCCATGGCAGAGGAGCTGGATCAGAAGTGAAGCAGTCAGGACTCGAACCAGCGCCCATATGGGATGCCGGCACGGCAGGCCATGGCTTTACCCGCTATGCCACAGCGCTGACCCCCTGCTCTGCTTCTGATCCAGCTCCCTGCTAACGCACCCTGGAAGGCAGCAGAACATGACCTAAGTCTTGGGCCCCTGCACCCACATGGGAGACCCAGATGAAGCTCCTGGCTTCTGGCTTCAGCTTGACCCAGCCCCGGGCTGCCTTTCAAATAAATAAATCTTTTTAAAAAGATAAAACTATACTAATTTAAAAATGTATATAAGACAAAATCTTTGGATCTAGGGTGAGGGGAAGAATTATTAGACTTGACACCAAAAACCACAAACTATAAAAGAAAAAAATTATGAATTGCACAGCACTAAATAAAGAACTTTTGCTCTGAGAAGACTTACTTTGTAAAAGAAAATGAAAATAAAAGCTGCAGAATGGGAGAAAACATGGGTAAGCCACATATTGGACACATGACTAGTATTCAGAATAGACAAAGAAGTCTTAAGATTCAGTGGAGGGAAAAAAAATGAAATAATCCAGTGAGAAAGTGAACAAAAGACACAAACACTTCCCTGAGTAGGACATACAGATGGAAAACTAGCCCATGTGGGTAGCCAGTACACTCCACACCTCCCAGCACGGCTGAAATAGGAACTAGTGACAACACCAGATGCTGGCGAGCATGTGGGGACCCTGAAGCACTCAGACATCCCTGGTGGGGATGCAAATTGGTACAGCGCTTTGGAAAACCACGGCAGTTTCTTACAAAACTAAATATGCACTTAATCCCGCAACTGAATTCTTGGGCACTTATCCCAGAGAAAGGAAAACTGTGTTCACCCAAACACCTACACACACACATTCATAGTGGCCTTATGCATAACAGCCCCAAACTGGAAGCAACCCTGGTGTCCTTCTATGGGTGAATAGTCAGACAAACTGTTGTACTCTCACGCCATGGAATACTACTCGGCAATAAAAAGTAACACGCTATTCATAACTACATGGAACAAATCTCAAAATAATTGAAAAATCATTTCACCATTTTTAGTCGATTGAGAGTGTGAAAAAAGCCAGCCACAAAATGTTACATTCCATTTATATAGTCTTCTTAAAACGGCAAAGTTATAGAACAATGTGTGCTAGGCTAATAATAGCTCCCAAAGAGATATCTACAGCCTAATGCCTAGAACCTATAAATATCTGGGGCGGAGTGGGGCGGGGGAGGTCTTTACAGATGTAATCAAATTAAGGATCCTGAGGGATTATCCTGGATTATTCAGGTGGACCCTGAATGCTATCAGAAGTGTCCTTGTAAGAGTGAGGCAGAGGGGTTGGCACAGTGGTGTAGCGGGTAAAACAGCTGCCTGCAGTGCCAGCATCTCATATGGGTGCCAGTTCGAGTCCTGGCTGCTCCACTTCCCATCCAGCTCTCTGCTATGCCCTGGGAAAGCAGTAGAAGATGGCCCAAGTCCTTGGGCCCCTGCACCCACATGGGAGACTAGGAAGAAGCCCCTGGCTCCTGGCTTCAGATCAGCACAGCTCCAGCTGTTGCAGCCATTTTGGGAGTGAACCAGCAGATGGAAGACCTCTCTCACTCTCTGCCTCTGCCTCTCTGCAACTTTGCCTTTCAAATAAATAAATAAATTTCTCTCAAAAAAACAGTGAGGCAGAGGGGATTACACACACACACACACACACACAGGAACCTTCGGTGTGAGGTCACACCATCGAAAGATGGGTCGGATTACCGGCCAGCAGCTTTCGAGTGATGAGGCCCAGATTCTCCCCCTAGGGACGAGCCTAACCCTGATTTAGGAACTCTGGCCTCCGGGACTATGAGAGAAGTAATGTGCCCAGTCCGCAGCCACCCAGTTTATGGTAATTTGTTACAGCTGCCCCAGGAAATGCACACAGCTGCCTTGTCAGTATCCCGCTGAGGTTTCGGACGATGTTACCTTCACGGAAAACCAGGTAGAAGATGCATGAGGTCTCTCATTATCACGTCTCACAATTGCACACGAATCTACAGTTGTCGCCAGATAAGAGGTTTACTTTACAAAAGCAAGGAGGGGAGCTGGAAGGTTCAGCACGGAAGGAGGCGGGACCCCCAGTCCAGGTCACTGGGTTTTCAAGGTCTGGTGAGTGAGAGGACCTGCAACCGGCTGGAGGCTCTGTTGTGTGCATGGCAGTGGTTGTGCAGGCTCTTTGTCTTTTTGTTTCTGGAGGATTCTGGACCAGGGTAACAATGATTGGAAGTGCTTATAACTGGGACGGTCTGCACCAGGCTGAGCAGAGATGGTTAAAGGGGCAAGATGAAGGCAGGGAACCAGGCAGGAGGCTCTTAGCATCATCCAGAGGGCAGCCAATGGTGAGTCTGAATAAAAGGTATTTATAGGGATGGTGGGAAATGGTCGGATTCTGAGTATATTTTGAAAATACAGGTGCCAGCACTGTGGCGCAGCAGGTTAAAGCCCAGTCTGCAGTGCCAGCATCCCGTATGGGCACCAATTTGAGTCCTGGCTGCTCCACTTCTGATCCAGCTCTCTGCTATGGCCTGGGAAAGCAGTAGAAGATGGCCCAAGTCCTTGGGCCCCTGCACCCATGTGGGAAACCCGGAAGAAGCTCCTGGCTCCTGGCTTCGGATCGGTCTAGCTCCGGCTCTTGAGGCCATTTGGGAAGTGAACCAGCAGATGGAAGTCCTCTCTTTCTTTCTTTCTCTCTGCCTCTGCCTCTCTGTAAATCTTCCTTTCAAATAAATAAATAAACCTTTACAAAGAGAGAGAGAGAGAGAGAGAGAGAGAGAGAGAGAGAGAGAGAGAGGTGTCAGTGGCTGGCATTGTGGTATTATGGGGTGATTCTGATCCAGCCCCCTGCTAAGATGCCTGGGGAGGCAGCAGAAGATGGCTCAAGTGCTTGGACCCTGCCACCCATTTGGGAGACCCAGATGGAGTTCCAGAGCTCCTGGCTTTGGGTTGGACTAGCCTTAGCCATTGCAACCATTTAGGGAGTGAACCTGCAGATGGAAGATCTCTGTCTCTGTCTCTCTCTGTCTCTGTCTCTGTCTCTCTCTTTAATAAATAAATATATCTTGAGGAAAAGAAGAAGAGATGTCAGGTTGGCATTTGGATGGAGGAGGCTGGAAACATACATTTAGGAGTAAACATTTAGGCATTTAGTTAGTAGATGAGTTCACCAAGGGAACAAACAGAAAGAGAAGAGGTCCCGAGCCTCTTTAGGGCATTCCAGTACTAAGGGGTCAGATATTAGGAAAAGGCCATTAAGAAGGATTCACCATGAATCGAGAGAGAAGCGAGAAGAATGTGGCATCCCTGCAGGTGTTTTAGGGAGCCACATGTTGCTCACGGCCAAGCAAGCGAAGCCTGAGAACTGGCCGTATGCACAGCATCCAAGGGGCCATTGGTGACCTTGGGATTAACAAGGAGGCCATCGGTGACCTTGACTCCAGGGGGCTAACGGGAGAAGAGGAATCCTAGACAGCAAGTGCAGACAGCACTCTCGAGGAGTTTTATTATGAAGGCATTCACTGGAGGGAGATATGGGGTTGAAAAGTTTTCTTTAAAACGGGGAAGTAACGGCATATTTGTGAGTTGATGAGAGAAAGAGTCAGCAGAGGGGGAAATCTGTGCTGGGGAGGGAGACCATGAGAGCAGGCACAGTTCCCTTGCATAAGCAAGCGGCAGCACACAGTGTGGGTCAGGCATCAGCAACGGCAGTCCTCCACCTTGGACGTATGTGAGGTCATCCCGGGAGCATCCAAGGCCTCCATGCCGGAGGCATACTCAGACCCATTACATCAGGGTCTCTGGGGAGCCCTGGTGGAAACCAGGACATGGAGGTGGGTGGGGACTTGTTGAACTTCTCTGATGGCTGTGAAATTGGGGCCCAAGTCACCAAGTCACCAATGCAGTGTGGGGTGGGGGAGGAGCCGGCAGAGGTGTGGGGAGAAGAGAAGGTGTGTGTGTTCGTCTGCTTTCCATTTCTTAGGAAATATCTGAGGCTGAGTACTCTATAAGGCAAAGAGGTTTATTTAGCTCACAGTTTTGGAGGTTCAAGGGCAAGGCACAGCTTCATGTCAGCACTGGTGAAGACCTCACGGTGGACAGCATCATGGCAGGAGTGCGTGTAAGAGGGCGCGATCACATGGTCATACAGGACGTCACAGAGTGGGCAGGGGTCAGACTCACTTCCTCATAACAATGCTCTCGTTAGAACCAACCAGGGTCCCACAAGAACTACATCAGTTCCTTTTGGGGACAGCACCTTCAATGATGCAATTAGCTAGGCCCCACCTCTTAAAGGTGCCAACACATCTACATCACCACTCTGGGGCCAAGCTCCCAACCATGAACCCTTGTAGAGCAAATCACGGCAGGAGAGGGTGGCAATCTAGGTATGGGAAGGGTGCAGGGGGAACGGACGGGATTGGAGGACGCCAGAGGTCTGGCTCCTGAACGTATCCCCTGTGGAGACGTCGAACAATCAGTAATTAAGACAGGAGGGAGTGAAGGGGGCTAGCAGCATCCTCCCTGGACCCCTGTCAACGGAGGCATGCAGGAAGGGAGAGGCATTTCTTCCATTACTCCACCTTATACTTGATGCATCAGCAAAACAGCATCTACCTGTATGGCCCAGATAGTGTATGGAACTCCCGTTTTGTGTATTCCATGCCTTCTTTCTATTTCAATTTCTTTTCTTTAAAAAAAGATTTATTTATCTGTTTGAGAGGCAGAGTTACAGACAGAGAGAGGAAGGACAGAGAGAGAAAGGTCTTCCGTCCATTGGTTCACTCCCTAAATGGCTGCAATGGCCAGAGCTGGGCTGATCAGAGGCCGGGAGCTAGGAGATCCCTCCAGGTCTCCCGTGTAGGTGCAGGAGCCCAAGCACTTGGGCCATCCTCCACTGCCCATATGGGATGCTGGCACTGCAGGCAGCAGCTTAGCCTACTAAGCCCCAGCACTTGGCCCCCTGTTTGAATTTCTTATTTGGGTGATCCATATCCTATTGTTATTGTTATGGCTAAGACTTCTGCAGTATTCTTCTTACTGATCTTTGTGCCTCTGGTCCTGCTACACTCCACTTGGCCACTCGCAACCCCCATCCCTTCCCCACAATAATATTTTGAACTAGCAGATCTGACCTGGTCACTTCCTAGCAGTGGTTCTGCATCCCCAGTGGCGGTCAGCTAATGTTGGCTGATCACTTGCCATGGTAGCCACTACTGGACATGTTTTATGTGTGTTCTTTAATCCTCATAGGTACACTAAAATATGTGTCCTGTTATTATCTTTTTTTAAAAAAAGACTATTTATTTGAAAGAGTTACACAGACAGGAGGAAAGGCAGAGAGAGAGAGAGAGAGAGAGAGAGGGGGGGGGGGTCTTCTATCTGCTGGTTCATTCCCCAAAAGACTGCAACGGCTGGAGCTGTGCTGATCTGAAGCCAGTAGCCAGGAGCTTCTTCCGGGTCTCCCACACGGATGCAGGGGCCCAAGGACTTGGGCCATCTTCCGCTGCTTTCCCAGGCCATAGCAGAGAGCTGGATAGGAAGTAGAGCAGCCAGGTCTTGAACTGGTGCCCACATGGGATGCCAGCACTGCAGGCGGCGTCTCCGCCAGCTACACCACAGCGCCAGCCCCTATTATCTTAATTTTATAGGTGACAACACTGAGGCAAAGGGAGGCTGGTAACTGCCACAGTGCCACACAGAGCTGACATCACCGTGTCCAAAGTGTCTCCTATTGACCACCTCCCTGTCCAACTTCATGTTTTGCCATTTCCTCCTACCTTGAACTTTATGCTTCAGCGAAGCTGAATTAATTAAAGGTTGCAGGATCAGTCACACGCCTGGTAGGCAGAATATGGCAGAGAAAGAGGCTTAACTGCAGAAAGGTAGTGAAGGGCCTCTTTATGAGATGTGGGCAGAGCTAAGAGACCCAGCAATGATGGTAAGGCGCCCAGACAGTAGTACCGCAGACAAACTGAGGCACAAGGACAAGGGCTGTGCTGTCAGAACCATGAAAGGGAGCCTGGCCGCCAGGGACTGCAGGGGCACACAGCCACTGCCCAAGTCACCTGCCCATCCTCCACATCTTTCGTCTCCTACAGGTGCCTCCATTGGCCAAATGCAACTGGAAGCCAGGAGGTAAGAGAGCCCGAATTGTGTAGATCAGTCCCCTGGGGCACAACTCAGGCAGGAAATGAATGGAGCAGGAGGGACCAAGAAAGGTTTTGTCCTTTGCATAGAGAAATCCATCTCATGGCCCCTTCCCAGGGCAAACACGAAGTCCTGACGGTTTTTGGATCATAGCAGGGTGATATCAGCTCAGTTAGATAGGAGTCAAGGTCAAGACTTTAGTGATCAATGCTACTCTTCATAGAAAGAACATGAAGAAAGATCCAGCCCTGTGGCTCAGTGGGTTAATGCCTTGGCCTGCAGCCCCGGCATCCCATATGGGCACCGGTTCAAGTCCCGGCTGCTCCACATCTGATCGAGCTCCCTGCTAATGTGCCTGGAAAAGCAGCAGAGGATGACCCAAGTTCTTGGGCCCCTGCACCCTCGTGAGAGGCCCAGAAGAAGCTCCTGGCTCCTAGCTTTGGCCTGCCGAAGTCCTGGCCATTGCAGCCTTTTGGGGAGTGAACCAGTGGATGGAAGATCTCTCTCTGTCTCTCCCTCTCTCTGTTTAACTCTGCCTGTCAAATAAATAAAAATAAATCCTATTTATTTATTATCTTTTTAAAAATTATTTACTTATTTATTTGAGAGGCAGAGTTACAGAGAAAGACATTGCATTGAAGAGGTGACTTAGGGTGCAGCCCCCAGATAGCCTCAAGATGGGGTCAGTCATGAGGAAGACCAAGGGATCAGAGGACGTGAGGCTTAGAGCTTTCATCGCTACCTACTAGCCTCCAGGGAAGGCAGCAGCGGGCTAGCTTATTCTATAAAAACTCCAGGATAGCACTGGGTGAGCGTCCAGGCTGCCAAAACCGTGGAGCCACTGGGAAGGAGGTGTGGCCAAGAGAGGGCAGGAAAGGTCCTGGCCCCTCCTCCCCCAACCTGGCTCTGTGCATCCCGCTTCCTCTGTATGCTTGATAATAAGCTAGGAGAATTGTGTAGAACACTTTTCTGAGTTCCTTGAAGCATCCTAGCAAGTCGCCCAACCCAACAAGACAGGGTGTGGGAGCCCCGATTTATAGCACAGGTCAGGGTCTGAAGTGAGGGCAACCTTGCAGGACTGACCCCTCAACCTGTGGGAAGTGACACTATATTAAGGTAGTGTCAGAACTGAGTTATTGGCCGGCGCCACAGCTCACTAGGCTAATCCTCCACCTACAGCGCCCGCACACCGGGTTCTAGTCCCGGTCGGGGCGCCAGATTCGGTCCCGGTTGCCCCTCTTCCAGGCCAGCTCTCTGCTGTGGCCAGGGAGTGCAGTGGAGGATGCTTGGGCCCTGCACCCCATGGGAGACCAGGAGAAGCACCTGGCTCCTGCCTTCAGATCAGTGTGGTGCGCCGGCCACAGCGCGCCGGCCGCGGCAGCCATTAGAGGGTGAATCAACGGCAAAGGAAGACCTTTCTCTCTGTCTCTCTCTCTCACTGTCCACTCTGCCTGAAAGGAAGGAAGGAAGGAAGGAAGGAAGGAAGGAAGGAAGGAAGGAAGGGAAAGAAAGGAAAAAGAACTGAGTTATTACAGCCCCCAGATGTCTTCAGAGACTTGGAGAATTGCTTTGTGTGTGGAGAAAGTACCCACCACCACCAAAACAACACAGACACACATCAACTCCCAGAGGTGCTCTGGGTGGTGAATATGTAGAGAAGCTGTGTGTTTTCCCAACTGTCCATTAGCAGGTGCGGGATACACAAACTGAGGTATACCTGTGCAACAGAATACTACTCAACACTCACATGCACAAACGCTATGTGCAGCTACACAGACAATTGTGTCCTCTGTCCTCTGGGGAAAGTGCTCCCTTGTGGTGCACCAGGACCTGCAAATCCACCACACCCAAGGTTATGGGGAGGGGGGACAAGCGTTCTGTAAGAGAGGGGTTTGAGGAGACAGTGAAAGAAGCTAGTCCTGCCTTAGCTGGAGTCCTCTAACTCCACTGTGCACCTAAATGATTGTTTCTGACCTTCTTCTCGCTTGTCAAACCACCAATACCTTCTCCCCAGGCTGCATATGTCAGAGCAATTAAATTAGAGTCTCAGAGCTGGCACTGTGGTGTAGCAGGTAAAGCCTCCGCCTGCAGTGCCAGCATCCCATATGGGCGCCAATTCAAGTCCTGGCTGCTCCACTTCTGATCCAGCTCTCTGCTATGGCCTGGGAATGCAGTAGAAGATGGCCCAAGTCCTTGGGCCCCTGCACCCATGTGGGAGACCCGGAAGAAGCTCCTGGCTCCTGGCTTCAGATCAGCGCAACTCCAGCCATTGAGACCATATGGGGAATGAACCAGTGGATGGAAGACACTGCCCCCCCCCAACTCTCTGTAAGTCTGCACTTAAAATAAATAAATACATCTTTAAAACAAATAAATTAGAGTCTCCAGGGCTAGTCCATCAAAGAACAAGCCCCGTGTATTCTGTCGTCCAATCGGTGCCAAACCTGAGCCTTCCAGAGGCTATTTGATCTGTCCCAGCAGCCACGGCTGAGTGATGGGCACAGTGTAAGACCAGCGAATTCTATGGGCATGAACACAGCACCACATGCTATCCTGCATTCCTTGGTTGGAGAGGATGGTGCATGGGTTGCCATGACAACAGATGGAGCACTCTGAAAATCTTCAGGCAGTGAGACTGTTGGTACTGGCAAAGCAGTGCAAGCAAGGAGAGCAAAGCTGTATCTGGAACAAGACTCCATTCTTCTTTTATTTTTATTTTTTTTGACAGGCAGAGTGGACAGTGAGAGAGAGAGACAAAGAGAAAGGTCTTCCTTTGCTGTTGGTTCACCCTCCAATGGCCGCCACAGCCGGCGCACCGCGCTGATCCGATGGCAGGAGCCAGGTACTTCTCCTGGTCTCCCATGGGGTGCAGGGCCCAAGCACTTGGGCCATCCTCCACTGCACTCGCGGGCCACAGCAGAGAGCTGGCCTGGAAGAGGGGCAACCGGGACAAAATCTGGCACCCCGACCAGGACTAGAACCCGGTGTGCCGGCGTCGCAAGGCAGAGGATTAGCCTAGTGAGCCACGGCGCCAGCCAGACTCCATTCCTAAGAGGACAAATTCCTGGCTTCCTCTGTGAAGGAGTGACATGAAGTTGTCATTAACGTGTCTCCATTGGTATCCGCAGAGGGGGTCTGTCCCCCTGTGTAAGGTGCAGTATCGGGGAGTTCAGCGTTGGTCTTGGTTAATATTTAGTGTTTGGGGACACAATGGTGGTGACATCCATGTAGGCATACCCACCGAGGTAGTACGGGAGTGAGAGAGGATGGAGGCTGACATTCACTGGACAAATTGGTCATCTCATCAGACCTCCCCTGCAGGGCGCCAGTGAGGGGAACTTAGGAGAGGCAGGAGTATCTCATTGTGGGACTTGCATCCCAGACCTCCTGGTCACCAGCCTTCCGCTCCTGAACAGCCATTACACTATTACAGGCTCTCTTGCCTCCAGTGCAATGCAGACAACCAGACTGGCCAGATTTTGTCTGCTGGCAGTCTTTCATCTCACTACTTTCTTTCAGGGCCGTTTCTGGGACTCAGCACAGGACATATGCTTCCATGTGATGCCAGTATATTGTGCAGCCCTTCAGTACACAATGCATTGAGTTTTCTTCTTCTATTAAGTAGGAGTTCCCTATGAAGCCAAAGATGTGTGTTGGGGAAGAGGGTGTGAAACAATGGGAGCAGGTACCATTAGCATTGGAGCCATGGACGCAGGCAATTTGAAGACACCTTCTACACCTGCTTGAGCCTGTTCTCAAAGATTCATTTCATTTTATTAAAGCAATGAAGACTGCACATAGTCCACTTGATGATTTGGTTCCTGATGAATAGCTCTTGCTCTAAGGTTACCTCGTTCCCCAATGACACCGTTACAGAGTCTAGATTTAGATTTTCTCATCTGTTTAGTCTTTTTTTTTAACAAATGGTTTATTTCTTTATTTGAGAAGCAGAGTTATAGTTGAAGAAAAGGAGTGGGGGGAGAAGTCTTCCATCTGCTGGTTGACTCCCCAAATGGCTACAACAGCCGGAGCTGGGCCAATCCAAAGCCAGGAGCCAGGAGCTTCTTCTGGGTCTTCCACATGGTTGCAGGGGCTCAAGAACTTGGGCCATCTTCTACTGCTTTCCCAGGCCATTAGTAGGGAGCTGGATTGGAAGTGGAGTTGCCGGGACTTGAACTGGCACCCATATGAAATGCTGGTGCCGCAAGCAGAGGCTTAACTCACTACACCACAGCACCAGGCAACCTCTACTTTAGTCTTTCCAGGGCTTATGGTTCCTGATGGCATTATGGTGCTTCCATCTTGTATAATTTTTCTTAGTCCCAAATAAATCACTTAATTATTTTCTCTAGGGAGGGTTTGCTTATGAAAATTGTGCTTGTAGGTTTAGTAAAATCTCTATTTTTTAAAAAATAGGCTCTGCTATAGCCTGGGAAAGCAGTAGAAGATGGCCCAAGTCCTTGGGCCCATGCGCCCATTGGGGAGACACAGAAGAAGCTCCTGGCTCCTTTGCAGCCATCTGCGGAGTGAACCTGAGGATGGAAGACTCTTTCTCTCTCTCTGCTTCTGCCTCTCTGTAACTCTGCCTTTCAAATAAATAAATAAATAAAACAGATTTATATTTTATTACTTGAAAGACATAATTACACACAGAGAGAGGGAGAAGCAGAGAGACAGAGAGAGAGGGGTCTTCAATCCACTGGTTTGTTTCCCAGATGGCTACAACAGCCTGGGCTGGGCCAGACCAAAGCCAGGAGCCAGGAGTTCCTCCAGGTCTCCCATATGGGTACAGGGGGCCAAGCACTTGAGTCATCCTCCACTGCTTTTCCCAGGTCATCAGCAGAGAGTTGGGTTGGAAGTGGAGCAGCCAGGACTCGAACCAGCACTCATATGGGATGCTGGCACTGAGGGCAGCAGCCTTACCCACTATGGCACAATGCCAGCCCCTTGTCTTATTTTTTAAGGTAATGTGCCTGTTTTCTTTTCTTATGTTTAAGATTTTTTTCTCTTTGTCTTTGATTTTTAGCAGTTTTGCTACAGTAGAACTAGGTTCTCTTTGTATTCATTCTTGTTAGAAGTCTTATGGGAGCTGGGGCCGGTGTTGTGGTACAGCAGGTTAAGCCATTGCCTGCTAAACCTGATATCCAATAGCTGGTTCAAATCCCCATGTGGGGTCGGTGCTGTGGCGTAGCAGGTAAAGCCGCGGCCTGCAGTGCTGGCATCCCATATCTGAACTGGTTCGAGTCCACCTCCTAACCAACTCTCAGCTATTGCCTGGGAAAGCAGTAGAAGATGGCCCAAGTCCTTGGGTCCCTGCACCCATGTGGGAGACCTAGAAGAAGCTCCTGGCTCCTGGCTTAGGATCAGCGCAGCTCTGGCCATTGCGGCCATCTGGGGAGTGAACCAGCAAATGGAAGACCTCTCTCTCTCCCTCCTTCCGCCCCCATAACTCTGCTTTTCAAATAAATAAAACAAATTAAAAAAAAAAACTTGATAACTACCCATTCGTATATGATGTCTACCTTATTATATTTCTCTTTCTGGAAATCAGTATCATGTATGTTAGGCTATTTCATTGAGTCCCATGTATTGGTAATCCTATTTTCTGTACTGTACTTAAAAAAAAAAAAAAGAAGCCTGTATCCTTCAATGTGTTTTCTCTTGAGCTAACTTCTAACAAACAAAGACTTACCTACTGTTCCATCCTACTGTTGAATCTATTAGTCTTAATTTCATTTATTATATTTTTCAGTTTATAATTTCTAATAATGTTCTCTATCTTTCCCCTCCTATTTTCTTGAAATATTACATTTAAGTGGTATTTTAGGGGCTTGCCTTGTGGGGTAGTGGGTTAAGCTGCTGTCTGCAGCACAGGCATCCCGTATGGGTGCCGATTCGATTCCTGGCTGCTCCATTTCCAATCCAGCTCCCTGCTAATGTGCCAGGGAAAGCAGCAGAAGATGGCCCAAGTCCCTGGGCCCCTGCACCCACCTAGGAGACCTGGAAGAAGCTCCTGGCTTCTGGCTTCGGTCTGGTCCAGCTCCAGCCATTGTAGCCAGTTGGGGAGTGAATCAGTCAATGGAAGAGTTCTCTCTCTCTCTCTCTCTCTCTCTCTCTGTAACTGCATTTCAAGTAAATAAATAAATCTTTTTAAAATGTTATTTTAGAATTATTTTCTTTTTCTCTATCTTCCTGAACATATTCAGATCTGCCTCTTTTTAAAAAAATTATTATTTGAAAGGCAGAGTTATATAGTTAAATATAGAGAGGGAGACACACACACACAGAGAGAGAGAGAGAGAGAGAGAGAGAGAGAGATCTTCCATCCGCTGGTTCACTCCCGAAATGGCCACAACGGCTGGAGCTGAGCCATTCGGAAGCCAGGAGCCAGGAGCTTCTTCTGGGTCTCCCACGCAGGTGCAGGGGCCTAAGGACTTGGGCCATCTTCTACTGCTTTCCCAGGCCATAGCAGGGAGCTGGATCAGAAGAGGAACAGCTGGGACTAGAACCGGCACTCATATGGGACCCTGGCACCTCAGGCGACAGTTAACCAGCTATGCCACAATGCCAGCCCCTAAGATCTGAATATTATAACTACAACATTTATATTCTCTCTTTGGTTTTCTGTCATTTGGTCTTTTTTGTTTTGTTTATTGTATGCCTGATAATTTTCTTACAGCTGTATTGAGGTATGATTACCACATGATAAACTGTATGTATTTAAAATATAAAATGTAGGGCAGGCACTTGGCCTGGCAGTTAAGATGCTACTTGGGATGCAAGCATTTCATTTCAGAGTGCCTGAGTTCAAGTCCTGCTCCTCTCTCTAGTCCAACTTCTTATAACTGGGCACTTTAGGAGACAGCAGGTGATGGCTCAAGTGGTTGGGTCCCTGCCACCCATGTGGGAGACCTGGATTGGGACCCTGACTCCCAGCTTCAGGCTGGCCCAGCCCTGGCCATTGCAAGCATTTGGGAAGTGGATCAGCAGAGGGGAGTTGTTTCTGTCTGCCTCTCTCTTGCTCTCTGCTGCTCAAATAAATAATTTTAAAAATACAACACGATGTGGGGCCAGTGCTGTGGCGTAGTGGGCTAAGCCTCTGCCTGCAGTGCCAGCATCCCATATGGGCACTGGTTCTAGTCCTGGCTGCTTCTCTTCCAATCCAGCTCTCTGCTATGGCCTGGGAAAGCAGTGGGAGATGGCCCAAGTCCTTGGGCCCCTGTACCCACGTGGGAGACCTGGAAGAAGCTCCTGGCTCCTGGCTTCGGATCGGCTCAGCTCTGGTTGTTGCAGCCACTTGGGGAGTGGACCAGAGGATGGAAGACCTCTCTCTCTCTCTCTCTCTCTCTGTTTCCTCTCTGTCTATAACTCTACCTCTCAAATAAAGTCTTTTTTAAAAAATAAAACATGATGTGTTTTGACATACATATTTGTTGTAAAATCATCACCACAATAAAAATAATAAGTGCATCCATCACCTCCTGCCAAAGTTTCCTATGACCCTCGTTAATCCATTGCTCTCTACCCCCAACCACTGATAGCACTACAGGGCAGTTTGCATTATTTTAGAGTTTTACATAAAATCAAATCACATGCTATGTGGTTTCAGTCTGGCTTCTCTCACTCAGCACAATTATTTTGAGGTCCATTATGTAGTCATGGGTACCAATAGCTTGTCCCATTTTATTATTTAATATTATTCTATTGCATGGATGTACCATGATTTCATTACCCATTCACATTTGAATGAACATTTAGTTGTTGCCAATTTGGGACTATTTTTTTAAAACCGCTCCGACATTCTTGTATCAGAAGCTTTTTGTAGAAATGTGTTGTCATTTATCTTGGGTAAATACTTAGATGAAGAATGACTGGGCTGTATTGGAGGTTTGTTTCATCTTTTGTATAGGAAGACTTGTCTGTTCATTTGAAAGACAGAGTGACACAGAGAGAAGGAGGACAGTGGGAGAAAGAGAGATCTTCCATCCACTGGGTTTTTTTTCTCCCAAATGCATGCAATAGCCAGGGCTGGATCAGGCTGAAGCCAGGAGCCTGAAACTCCATCTGGGTCTCCCATGTGGGTGCAGGAACCCCAAGGGCCATCTTCTGCTGCTTTCCCAGGAACATCAGCAGAATGTTGGATCAGAAGTGGAGCAGACAGGACTTGAACTGGCACTCCAATACAGCATGCCAGCACCCAGGTGTTGGCTTAACCTGTGGTACTGCAATGCCTCCTTCATATTTCACCATTTGATAAACTATCAAACAGTCTTGTAAAGCAGTTCTATCACCAGTAGTGTATAAAGATTCCATGTAATCTAATCTACATCTTTGCCAATACCTCCTATAGTTCATCTTTTTTCATTTTAACCACTTCAGTGGGTGTATGCTGATATTGCTTTTAAATTTTATTTTAATTTTCCTTAGTGGTATTGAGGCACTCTTGTACATGTTTGTTATTTGTATGTATTCTATGGTCAACTATTTATTTGTTCAAATATTTTTAAATTTTGTCAAGGCTGTGTCTTGTCATTTTCATTGAGTTTTAGGCATTGTATTTTTTTTTTAACAGGCAGAGTGGACAGTGAGAGAGAGAGACAGAGAGAAAGGTCTTCCTTTTCCATTGGCTCACCCTCCAATGGCCGCTGCAGCTGGCACACTGCACTGATCCGAAGCCAGGAGCCAGGTGCTTCTCCTGGTCTCCCATGCAGGTGCAGGGCCCAAGCACTTGGGCCATCCTCCACTGCACTCCCTGGCCACAGCAGAGAGCTGGCCTGGAAGAGGAGCAACCAGGACAGAATCTGGCGCCCCGACCGGGACTAGAACCCAGTGTGGCGGCGCTGCAGGTGGAGGATTAGCCTAGTGAGCCGCGGCGCTGGCCAGGCATTATATTTTAAAAAAAAAAAAAGGCCCTGGATGATACTGTGTTGCAGTTTTATATTGGCAGGCAGATGGGAAAATGGAAGAATCACGTTCATCTGGCTGGCTAAGGACAAGCTTCCCGCTCCATGCAGGTTTGCCTCTTCCTGGTGTGTCCTCACTTCCGTAGCATAGTCCTCAGCATCGTCAACTGGAAGCCAGCATGTTTTCTGGGTTCCCTCTGTCCTGGGGGCACCAAAGCCTGCATTCTGTCTCCTCGACCCTTGAGACTATGGAAACGACTGCTTTAAGCCTGTTGACAGCTGCTCCTTGGTTCTTGCCCCTTTGTTCCTGAAGGCCAAGGAGACGGAGACAATACCGTTCCAGATGTGGCCACAGTGAGGGCTCGGCTCCAGCATCCCAAGCACACTGCACTCTGCTGAGATGCCGGTGGCTCCTGGGAAATCTGGAGAATCCCCCACATCTAAGCTCCGGGGCACCTCAGAGGCAACCGTGGAGGTGGCTGGATTCCAGCAGAGTTTCTCTGGTCCAGGCGGGCAAGGAGAGGTGTGAAGTGAGCCCTGCTCGTGCCTGGGGTGTTCTTTGCTCTTACAAGAAAGTCACCAAAGGAAGCAGGAAGGGAAGAGGCGTGCTGCAGCCTAGAACAAGCCTTCCCATGCAGGACACAAGCAGCACCTCGGGACCTTGGCGTTAGCAAGTCTCGCTCAGGCCAAATGCCCCCATGGCTCTTTCCAGAAGGTGGCCTGGTGCTCCCTGGCCGAGGAGCCAGACGAGCACAAGGTCTTCAGAAAAAACAGAAATAGGACGTCTCCTTCGGGTAGTTAGCAACCCTGGAATGCACCCCTTGTCCTTTTCGTGCTTGTTTGTTTGTTTTAATCTTGTATTTTAAAAAATGCAAACAACAGGGCCGGCGCTGTGACGCAGTGGGTTAATTACCCGGCCTGAAGCGCCAGCATCCCATATGGGCCCGGTTCGAGACCCGGCTGCTCCACTTCCTGTCCAGGTCTCTGCTATGGCCTGGGAAAGCAGTAGAAGATGGCCCAAGTGCTTGGGCCCCTGCACCCATGTGCGAGACCCAGAAGCTGCTCCTGGCTCCTGGCTTTGGATCGTTGCAGCTAGCTGGGGAGTGAACCAGCAGATGGAAAATCTCCCCAACCCCTGCTTCTGCCTCTGTAACTCTGCCTTTCAAATAAATATTTGAAATATTTGGAGGGGTCAGGAGAGGCCCACAGCTTCCCTGGGCAGGTGCAGAGGAGGCCACCTCAGGCCACACCCCGTACATCTCACGAGGGAAACCTCTGCCCAAGGTGTGGTCTACACTGTACACCTGACCCCTCATCACGCGAGAAAAGATGGGCTCTGGTTTGCTGCGGCATGCTGAGCACCCAGTGCATAGCAGGTGCACTGAGAGGATGAATGAGTGAGCAGAGGGACGGGAGTGAGAGTGCACAGTGTAAGGAGTCTTGGGAGAGACCTGTTGGACGGGAATATCACTGAAGACCACACATGCAGAGTCATCGCCTTGGGGCCGGCACTGTAGCATAGCGGGTAAAACTGCCACCTGCAGGGCCAGCATCCCATATAGGTGCCGGTTCAAGACCCGGCTGCTCCACTTCCGATCCAGCTCTCTGCTATGGCCTGGGAAAGCAGTAGAAGATGGCCCAGGTCCTTGGGCCCCTGCACCCACATGGGAGACCCGGAAGAAGCTCCTGGCTCCTAGCTTTGGATTGGCACAGCTCCAGCCATTGAGGCCAATTGGGGAGTGAACCAGCAGATGGAAGACCTTTCTCTCTCTCTGCCTCTCCTTCTCTTTCTGTGTAACTCTGACTTTCAAATAAACCTTAAAAAAAAAAAAAAAAGAGTCGGGGCCAGCACTATGTATGACACAGAAGTTGAAAGCCCTGGCCTGAAGCACTGGCATCCCATATGGGTGCTGGTTCTAGTCCCGGCTGCTCTACTTCCGATCCAGCTCTCTTCTATGGCCTGGGATAGCAGTGGGAGATGGCCCAAGTGCTTGGGTCCCTGCATCCATGTGGGAGACCTAGAAGAAGCTCCTGGCTCCTGGCTTAGGATCAGTGCAGCTCTGGCCATTGCAGCCATCTGGGGAGTGAACCAGCAGATGGAAGACCTCTCTCTCTGTCCCTACCTTCTCTGTAACTCTGTCTTTCAAATAAATAAAAATAAATCTTTAAAAAAAAAAAGAGTCATCGCCTCATATTCTCAGGCCTCCCAGGCCCAGCCAGCCTGCTCCCCAGCCCTGCCCCACAGAACGTTCTGGTAGAAATCAGGGCAAACAGAGTGAGAACATCTCCTGATGTACTTGCACTAGTGGTCACCGCGTCTGCTTCCCTCAGACTGGAAGACGGGGAAGCGTGAACGAGGGATGGCAGCGCCTGCCTCCCCCACCCCCACCCCGGGAACAACTCCAGGACAGAGTCGGGAGCTGGCAGCTCAAGGCCCCCTGGGCTTCTCAGAGCCTCGACCCCATGCAACCTGCTGAACAGAGAATGGGACCCAGGACGCATGGAGGAGCTGGCGTCCTACACAGCCAAGACACCACTGGGATGCCCATGGCCCCTACCGTAGTGCCTGGGTTTGAGTCTTGGACCAGAAGAGTCCACTTCTGGTCTGGCTTCCTGCTAACTTACACCCTGGAAGGTAGCAAGTACCCAGGTCCCTGCCACTTTTGTAAGAGTCCCAGATTGAGTTCCAGGCTCCTGGCTTCAGCCTGGCTCAGCCCTGCCTGTTGCAGACATTTGGAGAGTGAACCAGAGAATGGTAGATTCTCTCTCTCTCTCTCTCTCTCTCTCTCTCTCTCTCTCTCTCTCAGATACACAAACACAAATACCAGACATCCCATCAATTCATCTGTAAATATCTCTGTCTTAACTCTAGAGAATAGAATTATAGAATTCTTTATATATATGGCCACAAACATTGAAAAAAGGTGGGTTTTAGGGTTGGCACTGTGGCGTAGCAGGTAAAGCCGCCACCTGCAGTGCCAGCATCCCATATGGGCACCAGTTCAAGTCCCAGCTGCTCCACTTCCAATCCAGCTCTCTGCTATGGCCTGGGAAAGCAGTAGAAGATGGCACAAGTCTGTGGGCCCCTTCACCCATGTGGGAGACCCGGAGGAAGCTCCTGGCTCCTGGCTCCGGATCGGCACAGCTCCGGCTGTTGTGGCCAATTAGGGAGTGAACAAGCAGATGGAAGACCTCTCTCTCTCTCTCTCTCTCTCTCTCTCTCTCTTCCTCTCTTTCTCTCTGTGTGTAACTCTGCCTTTCAAATAAATATATCTTTAAAAAAAAGTTGGGTTTTTGGAATACGAATCTGAGGCCGGGAGAACCTGGCGAGACTGTGGGTGGCCTGGCAGATCCATCAGGGGAGACACCCCTCCCAGGGCTCCCAGGGCAGCTCCAGACCAGGCAGAACACGGGGAGGGCAGATATGGACGGTGGGTGTGTGCAGAACCCTGCTGGGGAGGAGCAGGCTGGCCCCCCCGCCCAGGGACAGCTCTCCCAGCCTGCACACTTCCTGGGGAGCAGACACGTGACTGTTCCTCTGTGGTTGCTCTCTGTCCATCCGCTAAGCTCCATGCAGTTTTTTTTTTTTTTAATATAGAGATTTTAATTTATTTGGCCAGGGCTGTGCCAAGCTAAAGCTAGGAGTCAGGAGCTTCTTCTGTGTCTGCCACGTGGGTGCAGGGTGTGTGCAGGGGCCCAAGCACTCGGGCCATCCTCCGCTGCCTTCCCAGGCCTTCAGCAGCGAGCTGGATCAGAGGTGGAGCCCAGACACTGGAATAGGGATGTGGACGCCCAAGGCGGCGAGTTAAGCACTGATCCATACACCTGCTCTTTCGCTTTTGCTTTTAGAGGTAAACTGGGTGCTGGGGCGTGGGTATAGGGAACGCTGGATTGACCTTTCTGTCGTGCAACTGCCCCGCTTTTTATAGATTTGGGGCTTTCCAGGGAAAACCATTCTCCCTCCGAGATTCCGATGGAGGACTCTGGTCCCTGCTGCAGGATCTGAGGCCCCGAGGCCGGGAGGCTGCGGGCCGGCGCGGGCTCTGGCGCCACCTGGCGGCGCTGGGGGGTGGCGCGCCCGCCGGCTGCGGAGACGCCGGGCGGGAGGCTTTGGGACTCGGGCGCCGCCGCAGGCTCGGCCCACCTCGCGCCGCCCGGGCCGGGAAGCCCCCCGCGCGGCGTCCCCGGGCCCACCGCGACCCCTCAGGCTCACCCTGCCGGAGAGGCCACGGGGCAGTGACAGGCCTCCGGTCTTTGTGGGTTAGCGCTCTGCGCCCGCCCAGCGCGCGGAACAGCCCGTCAAGGGGCTGAAACAACATCACGCGGTGTAGACGCGAATGGTCTACACCGGGAGACTTGTGTGGAGAACCAGAGCCGCCACCCCGCAGCGCGCTGTCCACAGCGGGGGCTCGCGACCCCTCCAGCTGACCCTTAGTATTTAGCTACAGAGCCCTAAATATCGGCCCGTTCCAGGCGCCTCTATTGCTGGCTGAGGTCGGGTTTAGCTGTTCCCTCTCCCTCACACATCGGACTTCCCGCCCCGGCTCCAGCGCCTGATGCTGGTGCCTCTCGGGCCGTGTGCTCTGCGCGTTTTTCCTTTCTGCGGTAACTCTTGGTGCTCTGGTTTTAGGAGTAGATTTTGCATTGTTCTTTTGCTTCTCCATTTCATCAGCAAGTCCTTCCTTGGCGTACAATCTCCCGTTGATAGCATCAGGCGCATTGGACATCCCGCTGATTTCCGTGTCTGGAAGAACTCTTTCCCGAGGCCTCTCCGCCAGGCACACGTGAAGAGGGCTGATGGCTGTGTGTGGTGCGGGCTGGCAGCCCAGAGACACCAATGGGCAGCAGCTCCTGGCTCCTGGATCCATCTTCTTGTTTCTTGCCATCCTCTCCTATTTTGATTGCACATGTCCTTTGGTAGCTTTCTGAGAAAAGGTGCCTCTGAGACTCTGTGTATCTTTGTTTTACCTCCGGCTTGCGTGATAGCTTAGCTGGGTACAGAATTGCTGAGTAGGAGTCATTTTCCCTGTGAGTTGTGCTACCTTCTAGTGCTATTGATGAGAAATTTGAGATCCTTCCCACTAAACCTACTTATGTTTCCTGGGAACTTTTAGGGTCTTCTCTTTATCCTTAATATCCTGAACAGTCACCATGATGCTCCTGGGGTTGGGTCTTTTTATTGACCTTAAACTCCAGGGATTTAGGAGAGAAAATAAAGGTACAAGATAAATGCAGAATAGCCAAATTGTAGCTTTGGAAACAGGGAATCAAAGCTATAACAGGAAAGCAGTTAGGAATACTTTTAAGTTGAAGAAAATTTCCAAGCACTGGATATAAAACATCTGCAGGTTGAAAGAAAAAAAAAATACCCAATGAGTGAAAGAAAAAAAAAAGACTCATGTTGATGGCATTTCTTGGTTCAAACATTCAAAGCTGCGAGTAAATGCATACAGTGTGATTTGGAGTTCCATGTGTAGTCCAGGCATTGAGTGCCATGGCGGAGATGAGCAGGAGTTGATGTGGTTTGACATCATCCAGATGCAGTCAGGAAGGCTTCATGGAGGAGGTGGAACTTGGGCTGGTTTGTCAAGGATTGACAGGCCAGAGCAGAGCTGGGCTTTCCCCGT
Organism: Oryctolagus cuniculus; assembly: GCF_964237555.1. Classification (NCBI taxonomy): domain Eukaryota; kingdom Metazoa; phylum Chordata; class Mammalia; order Lagomorpha; family Leporidae; genus Oryctolagus; species Oryctolagus cuniculus. Next base: position 22,526,746 of record NC_091438.1, on the reverse strand, counting down.
GAGGGAAGCTGAGCTTGTTGTGAGCTCCGTGTGTGTGTGTTGGGGGGGGGGGGGTTGTGTGACCGTGTGCTGGGTCAGGAGACGGGGCTGGCCCAGTCCTCCAGATACATGGACTGTGGGCAGGGAGGCCCTGTCTGGACACTGATTCAGCTCCAACTATGAGGAGGCCCCTCCTTCACAGAGCCCCCCACGGAGAAAACAATGCCCCCCCCCACACGCTGTGAAGACCCATAAGCGGATGAAGGCAAGGACACAGCCAGCTGCCTCTCCTGGGCAGTGGGTGCCCCTTGCATTAAATCTCCTTGCCTCTGAGCCCCTCCCTGCTGTCCCCTGTGGAGTCTCCAGGAGAGACCCCAGAGCTGTTGAGCTGCTGAACAGGGGCTGGTGGGGGGAGGGGGGTGAGGAGGTTCCTTGTTGGTGACACAGCTGGGTTTAGAACCCAGGGCTCCAGACCCTGTTTCCCTACACTCCCATCAGGAGTGACCACACGGAGGCTCCCACTCAGCCACTCAGCCCTGCCTGGGGCCACCCAGCATGTCCAGTGTGGGAGGAGGGGGCGGCGGGCTGGAAGGGAGGGATTGCAGTTGACAAAGTGTGATGCAAGACCCTGCAGTGTTTAAGGTCAAGTGCAAGACGCAAGTGCAGTTGCTCTGACTTCCTGGGTCGGGGGTGGTCAAGACGGTTCCTGCCAGAGACCCTGAGAGACCTGGAGTCCACTAACATCCGAAATCAGTGCAGCGCTTGCTTGGCCTGACGGTTGCTGGCAGGTGAGGTAGGTGTGGTAGTATTTGCCCTGGAGACCGGGGGTGGGGGCGGCGCGGTTCCTTGGAGGTGGGGCCAGCACAGTTCCTTGGAGGTGGGGCCATACCTTCATCCACCCAGCCTCCCCCTGGGGCCTGCACCTTATACAGAAATGACTGAACACACTGAGGGACCCCCCACCCCACCCACGAGATGCCAAAGCCCTACCCACCAGGACCTGTGAGCGTGACCTTGTTTGGAAGTGGGCTCTCTGTTGCTGACCGAGTTAAGCTGCGGTCATCAGGGTGGATGCTCATCAAGGAGGCCTCGCGTGTCCTTATAAAGAGGGCCGCTGTGGCAGAGCACACAGGGAAGATGTCACAAGCCAAGGAACCACCGAAAGCCTGGGACAGAGCCTTCCCCAGTGCCTTCAAACCAGCACCTCACCTTGATCCTGGACTTCCGGCCTTTGGAATGGGGGGGGGGGGGGCAGTAACTGTGGCTGAAGCCAGGGAGTTTGTGGAATGGGGTTTTGGCAGCTCCAAGAGAATAAGGTGCAGCCCGGAAGCACCACCTGGCCTCTGCCTCCAGCCTGCCAGGCTGTTCCGTCTGTCCGTCTGCCATGGCAGTTTGCAGCCCAGGTGCCATCGGTAGCAGCAGCGAGCCTGGAGTCACAAACGTCTCGTGGGAAGATAGCTCCTGACGGGCCTCCCCTGCCCCCACCATGAGCCATCAGCAGAGGCACAGAGGGACTGGTTCCTCTGGGGTGTGATGGGGACCCCCTGCAGGCAGAGGCCAGAGCAGGTGCAAGAGGTCGCCTGGCCCCGGGGTCGGGGGTCTGGGCTTCCCTCCTGCATGGTCACAGCAGCAGCAACAGCAGAGGCCAGCGGGTACTGCCACGCAGCCCCCCAAAAACAAAAGCTCAGCCTGGCCTTGTGCCAGGCCCCCAAAGACACATGCAGGTGGGGAGGGGTTCTTTTAGTAGCCATGAGAACTAGGCATTTCCAGCATTTGCGGGGGAGGGGCACAGCACCTGTCCTGCCAGAGCCCCAGGACACTGCCGGCGGTGGGGGGGGGGGGGTGGCCAGGTCTGGAGCCCCTGAGAGCCCCTCCCTGACCACTTTCCTCTTTGCAGGAGGACAAGTCCTCCTTGTGCTTCCAAATCCCTGCCAATTTAATGTCATTTGCATGCACAGCCTTTTAGGTTATTTAACTTGTAAATTTCTCTCAATAATTCCCAGCTACATCACTCTCCAAGTCCTGATTGCAGCATTTAAATTTTTTAGTATTCCATGCACTGCGCTTGGAGATGTGTGGGTGCAGCCTTCATCAGGGCAGCCAGAAACCAGAAAGCACCCCCAGGGCGGGCTCCCTCCCAGCCACATCTGGGGGAGCTGCCGCAGCGGGGGCAGGCGCTGGGAGGCAGGGAGCTGCAGAATCAGCTCTCTGCATTTGGGATCACACACAGGCCTGCAGCTCCTCACCCGGGGTCTGCAGCCCTCCCCGGCCCCTGCGGGGGACTTCACGGGCGGCTGGCCCACCTCCGCTCCGGACCCGGGAGCCTGATGAGTGCCCGAGCCCAGGTGGATCCCGCCTGCCCCTTCTGGGCCTCGGGGCGCCCCCAGCAGCGCAGCGGGGTTAGGAGAGCCAGGTGGCGTCTCGGCTGCGGACGTTCCGGGGTGGGGGGCTCCCCACGGCTGGCCGCTGCCTTCTACCCGGCCCGCGCCGCTCTCCGATTCAAGGAACCGTCAAGCAGTCACGTGATTGCGCTCCCGGTACCTTGGATTTAGAAGCTCAGGAGCGCAAACGGCAGGGAATTGTCTCTGCAGGGCCGGGCCGGGCTGTGCCTCCGGCGGGGCTGGGGGCGCCGCGACAGCCGGGGGCTGCCATGGTTTGGAGGCTTCTGCCTCGCAGAAGGTCTGGCAGTTGGGACTCCCGGCAGCCAGAACCCCACAGATGGCCTCTGCCAGTGCCGTCTCTCACAAGCTGGCGGGACTTCCTCGCGGCGCGGTGGCCGGGTTCCAGGAGTGAGCGCCCCAGAGACAGCAGGGAGCAAGGCTGTGGCGCTGGCGAGGCAGCCGCGGCTGCCAGTCAGGTTCACGGTCACGGGGCTGTGCACCTGGGCGCCGTGGGCCTGCAGAGCCCACCTCCTCCCCGCCCTGCCTCCCAGGTTGGGTTTGAAAGGGTAGGAGGACTGGCCGACGGAGCCTTTTCCCCCTGGTCCCACAGTGCTGAGGGTGGAAGGGTGGGTGTCCGTGTCGCTGCTTCTAGAGCGAGCTAGAGCGAGCGGTGGTTTTTATCCGATGAAAGGATTTCTCTAAATCCATGAAGACAGGAAAAACTAAACGCTAGGTCCACTGACTCCACTCCTGATTCCGGGTCCCGGCTCGTGTGCACCCTGGCAGGCAGCTGTGATGGCTCAAGTAGCTGGGTCCCCGGCACCCATGTGGGAGACCCAGATTGAGTGGCCAGCACTCAGCTTCAGCCTGGTCAAGCTCTGGCCATCATGGGCATGTGGGGAGTTAACTCAGCAGATGGATGACCTGTCTCTGCGTTCTGTGTCTGTCTGTCTCTCTTTGCTTTTCAGATGCATTTTTGGAAGATTTATTTCTCTGAAAGGTAGAGGGAGAGTCAGAGAAAGCGAACTTTCACCCACTGGTTTGCACCCCGAATGCCCACATCACCCAGGGCTGCACGAGGCTGAGGCCAGGAGCCTGGAGCTCCATCCATCCAGGTCTCCCAAGCGGGTGGCAGAGGCTTGTCCAGCACTTGTGTCATCTTCCACGGCCTCCAAGGCGCATCAGCAGGAAGCTGGGTGGAAGAAGCAGCGGGGCCTGAACTGGGGCTCTGATGTGGAGCAAGCAGCAGATTAAGCCTCTGGGTCACAACGTTGACCCTCAAATACGTTTTTTTTTTAAATAATAACTTTTTTGGAAGTAGGCTAAGCCTCCTCCTGTGGTGCCAGCATCCCATATGGGCACCGGTTCAAGACCCGGCTGCTCCACTTCCGATCCAGCTCTCTGCTATGGCCTGGGAAAGCAGTAGAAGATGGCCCAAGTGCTTGGGCCCCTGCACCCACGTGGGAGACCCGGAGGAAGCTCCTGGCTCCTGGCTTCAGATTGGCACAGCTCTGGCCATTGCGGCCAATTGGGGAGTGAACCAGTGGATGGAAGACCTCTCTCTGCCTCTCTTTCTCTCTCTGTGTAACTCTTTCAAATAAGTAAAAATAAATCTTTAAAAATATATATGATAGGGCTGGCGCCGCGGCTCACTAGGCTAATCCTCTGCCTTGCGGCACCAGCACACCGGGTTCTAGTCCTGGTCGGGGAGCCGGATTCTGTCCCGGTTGCCCCTCTTCCAGGACAGCTCTCTGCTGTGGCCAGGGAGTGCAGTGGAGGATGGACCAAGTGCTTGGGCCCTGCACCCCATGGGAGACCAGGATAAGTACCTGGCTCCTGCCATCAGATCAGCGCGGTGCGCCGGCCGGCCGCGGCGGCCATTGGAGGGTGAACCAATGGCAAAGGAAGACCTTTCTCTCTCTCTCTCTCTCTCTCACTGTCCACTCTGCCTGTAAAAAAAAAATCTATATATATGATAATAAAATTTTTAAAACTTCTGAATTGTCTGTGGCAGTGATGTTAGGGCAAGAAGCAGCCCTTTGGCAGAGGATACAATTAAATGCTGTGCTTTCTTATTTTTTTTTCTTTTTTGATGTGTATGGTATATTTGGTAAAAGCTGAATGCTGCCTTTAAAAAATGTTTATTTATTTATTTGAGAGGAAGAGTTACAGAGAGGCATAGGCAGAGAGAGAGAGAGAGAGAGAGAGCGAGCGCTATCTTCCACCTACTGGCTCACTCCCCAAATGGGTACAACAACAGAGGAGGGCAGACCTGAAGCCAGGAGCTTCTCCCAGGTCTCCCATGCAGATGCAGGGACAAGGACTCCAGCCATCTTTTACTGCTTCCTCAGGCACATTGGCAAGGAGCTGGATCGGAAGTGGAGCAGTGGGGACTCGAACTGGTGCCCATTTGGGATGCTGGCATTGCAGGCGGCTTTACCCGCAACGCTGCAATGCTGGCCCTAAGTGCTGCTGTTTAACTGTAATTTCAAACTTGTTTTAAAACATTTTAAGAAAAAAAAGTGCAAAATGATAGCCTCTAGATTTGGGATGCAAAGAAAAATATCTTCTTTTTTATTAAGATTTATTTATTTTACTTGAAAGTCAGAGTTACACAGAGAGAGGAGAGGCAGAGAGAGAGAGGTCTTCCATCCACTGGTTCACTCCCCAGATAGTTTCAGTGGCTGGAGCTGCACTGATCTGAAGCCAGGAGCCAGGAGCTTCCTCCAGGTTTCCCACGTGGGTTCAGGGGCCCAAGGACTTGGGCCATCTTCTGCTGCTATCCCAGGCCACAGCAGAGAGCTGGATCGGAAGAGGAGCAGCTGGGACTTGAACCAGTGCCCATATGGGATGCCAGCACTTCAGGCCAGGGCATTAACCCACTGCGCCACAGCGTCAGCCCCAGTTATACTTTTTTTGTTCATTTAATATGAAACAGCGGCATTGACTAAGACAAAGTAACACTGGAGCTGCACCTCAAGGGTTCCCTGACTAATTCAGGCCGCAGGTGCCACTCTGCAGGCCTCAGCTGCAAGGGGAGACTGTCCTTTCCTGCCCCAGGCCGAACAACACTCCACCCCCCACCCACCCCGAGCTGCTGTCTCCTGTCAGCTCCTCCGTGGGCTCTTGGCCCTCGGCCTTGGCTTTAGCTGCCTCAGAGTCCTCCATGGCTTCCTACAAATGCATTCCCCTTTCCTTCCTTTTTTTAACGAGAGAGAGGGAGACAGAGAGAGCCTTCCATCCCGGGCTGGATCAGGCTTTTTCTCCTTCTCTGCGGCCCTTTGGCGACACAACAGGTGGTTTCTTACTCTGTCGCAGGGTTTGTGTCGTAAACTCCTGGAGGAAAGGGAGGAGACTGCGTTGTGTGTGTGACACACGGTAGTTGAGGAGAAGAAATAATTACAAGACCCAGTGCCATCCCAGGAGAGCAGGCAATGAAGGGTTGGTTGGAGCTGAGATGCACTAAACTGACAGCTGGCGGAGGGAAACTGAATGCCTGTTTCTAATCTGAATCACTACATTAGGGGCTGGCGCTGTGGCACAGAGGGTAAAGCCACTGCCTGAGGCCCCAGCATCCCCTACGAGTGTGGATTTGAATCCCAGCTGCTCCACTTCTAATCCAGCTCCCTGCTAATGTGCCTGGGAAAGCAGTGGAAGACAGTCCAACTGCTTGGGCCCCTGCTACCCATGTGGGAGAACAGCTTGGCTTAGCTCTGGCTATTGTGGCCATTTAGGGAGTAAGCCAGTGGGTGGGAGATCTCTCTCTCTCTCTCTCTCTCTCTCTCCCCACCCCTTAATAAATAATTAATTAATATTTAAAATAATGAATTAGAGGGCTGGTGTTGTAGTGCAGTGGGCTAAGCCTCCACCTGCAGTGCCGGCATCCCATATGGGCACCAGTTCTAGTCCCGGTTGCTGCTCTTCTGACCCAGCTCTCTGCTATGGCCTGGGAATGCAGTAGAAGATGGCCTAAGTACCTGGGCCCCTGCACCCGCATGGGAGACCCAGAGGAAGCTCCTGGCTCCTGGCTTCCGATCAGCTCAGCTCTAGCCATTGCGGACATTTGGGGAGTGAACCAGCAGATGGAAGATCTCTCTCTCTCTCCCTGTGTCTGTAACGCTATCTCTCAAATAAACAAATTAAATATTTTAAAAAATAATAAATAAATCACTAAATTTGTATCTATCATGCTGCCAAAAAGGCTATCTATTTCTCTCATAAGATCATTGACATAAGAAGTCAATCAAAGAGACTGTAAGCAAAAGCTGTAAGAAATAGCATTAAACCAATATATGTATGTTTCTCCATATATTTGAAACTTGAACACCTAACAGAACTCAGTAAATGTGTGTGTATGAACCAAGCTGTGTCTCCAGCCTCCTGTCTGCAGTATCGGGTCCTTGAAGGCAGAGCTGGGGTTGAAACTGGGCGGAGGGGCAGGTGCTGTGACGCAGTGGGCTAAGCCGCTGTTTACATCACAGGCGTCCCACAGCAGTGCCTGTCTGAGATTTCCCATCCAGCTCTCTGCTGTGGCCTGGGAAAGCAGCAGAAGAGGGCCCAAGTGCTTGGGCCCCTGCACCCATGTGGCAGACCCAGATAGAGTTTCTGGCTCCTGGCTTCAGCCTGGCCCATACTTGACCATTGCGACCATTTAAGGAGTGAACCAACGGTTAGAGGATCTCTCTCTCTCTCTCTCTCTCTCTCTCTTGCTATCTCTCACTCTGCCTCTCAAATAAATACATCTTTAAAAAAGGAAAAACAAAATGCCAGGGCCATCTCACAGATGTCATCTGTGAACCCCTTGCATACAGAAATGAGGCCCACAGTGGGCAGCTCTCTGAGATCCTGGGTGACAGTCCCGGCGGCGTCACCTCCAGTCCACGGCTCTTTCTTCTTTCCCACAGGGCGTGTGTGTGTGTGTGTGTGAGAGAGAGAGAGAGAGAGAGAGAGAGAGAGAGAGAGGTGGGGAGCAGGGGTATGGGAGGTGAGTGGAAGCAAGCCCTGGGCTCTCCTCCACCTGCCAACCCAGGAGGCTGGAGCCAGGCATCTATCCATCCCCTCCCCATTCCTGGCACAGGAGAGTGTATGCTGAGGGCACAGCCCAGAGGCTGGTTTTTAGAAATTGGAAGGGGAATCCATGTGGGAGACCCAGATGGAGCTCCTGGCTCCTGGCTCCTGGCTATTGTGGCCATGTGGGGAGTGGCTCCATGGACAGAAACTCTCTCTCTCTATCTCTCTATCACTACCAAAGGCAGAAGGGAACCTCAGGTGTAGGCGTTAGCCCCCCACGCATCTCAGGAAGCTCCAGACAATCTCAACAGCAGGCTGGGCCAGGATTCTGGCCATAAAGTTTTTTTAACAAATATTTTTAAAAGATTTTATTTATTTATTTGAAAGGCAGAGTTCTGGGGGGGGGGGGGAGATATCTTCCATCCTCTGGTTCAGTCCCCAAATGGCCACAATAGCCAGGGCTGGGCCAGGCTAAAGCCAGAAGCAAGGAGTTGCTTCCAGGTCTCCCACATAAGGGTAGGGGCCCAGGCACTTGGGCTACCTTCTGCGGATTTCCCAGGTGCATTAGCAGGGAGCTGGATTGGAAGTGGAGCAGGCAGGACTTGAACAGGTGCCCATATGGGAAGCCAGCACTGTAGGTGGTGGCTAAACCCGCTATGCCACTGCACTGACCCCAATTAATAAATCTTAAGAAAAAAAATTAAAAAGGTATTGCAAGTTTCTTATTTTTATAGGGGGCTGGCACTGTGGTGTAGCAGGTAAAGTCTACAGTGCTGGCATCCCATATGGGCACCAGTTCAAGTCCCGGCTGCTCCATTTCCGACCCAGCTCTCTGCTGTGGCCTGGGAAAGCAGTAGAAGATGGCCCAGGTCCTTGGGCCCCTGCACCCATGTGGGAGACCTGGAAGAAGCTCCTGGCTCCTAGCTTCGGATCAGACCAGCTCCAGCCATTGTGGCCATCTGGGGAGTGGACCAGTGGATGGAAGACTTCTCTCTCTCTCACACAGGCTCTCCTTCTCTCTCTGTGCAACTCTGACTTTCAAATAAATAAGCAAATCTTTAAGAAAAAAGTTTCCATTAGTGGATGGTGGTGCAGCAGTAGACCATGGGGGCTTGTGCCTGATACATAGTAGGTGTTCAACGAACATTTGTCAGATTAGCAGGTGATCACCAAAGAACTGGCCTTTCTCTCTGCATCCTGGGCCTGAGGTGGGCAAGATGGGGTAGGGTGTGGTAGTCTGGGGTAGGGTGTGGTGGTCTGCCACAAATAGGTCCTTGCAGAATGTGGGACCTTTAATTCCTGCGGCGTGCGGCTCTCCCGCAGCGAGGCGACGTAAGTTCTGCCTCTCGCCACCAGAGGGAGCCCCAAACCCAGGATGAGTCTTCCACGTTCTGAACACCTGTGTTGTGTTTTCCACCTCAACCTTTTCCTCACAAGTTTAAATGGCCACAGAGGATGCAACCTCCGGGTTACTGCACATATTAATATCTTCAGGTAGAACTATGATGCGACTTTTGGTTATGTGTTCTGCAATCAACTCAAAACCGCGAGTTCATAGCCACCACTTAGAATTACACGAACAAATTCTCCTTCAGCCACTCACTTCCCTCATGTGGCTTTATCCTAATACTATCCCCATTACACTCGTGCTTCCCAACAGCTAAAACACGTTTAGAGACGCAAATGTCAGGAAGCCGCGTCCTGTGACCCTGAGCCCACAGGTCCGGAGAAGTTGCTTCTGGGTAGGATTATCGTGGCCATTATTAGTGCTATGGTTTGGACATGATCTGACCCTCCCCCAACTCACACAGGTCTTTAAACCCCGAAGGCATAAACTAAGGGTGCTATTAGGTAGGAAGTTGGAAATTAGCCTACGGGGGAAAGCTTCATCGGGGAGAACACCTCGGAAGCAGTCCTGGATTTTACATCAGAGTCCTGCCCAGACCCCGGTAACTTTCCAGGTGGTCTCAGCCTCCCCCCACCACCAAGGAAGGCTCCCCAGGAACATGGTCTCTGCTCAGCACCAGATGGGATACCTGGCCTACAACACGGGAAGGACTGCAGCCCTTTCCCTTACAAGCCCAGTCTGAACACAGACTGCGTGCTCAGTCTCTGCTCTCTCCCGAGCCGCCCGCCTGGCCGGTCAGGTGCATCCCCTCCATTAAACCATGGAACCTTGCCTTCCCCAGTCTGAGTGACAGGGCACACACTCTGATTCTGTCTGGAGAGGCGCCCATCCGGTCTGTCGGATGCCCCACCCCCTTGCACCTTGCTATCCTGCTGACCGTCTTCTACTGCTTTCCCAGGCCATAGCAGAGGGCTGGATCGGAAGTGGAGCAGCCGGGACTCAAACCAGTGCCCATTTGGGATGCCGGTGCTGCAGGCCTTAAAATGCCACAGTGCAGGCTGGCGCCGCGGCTCAACAGGCTAATCCTTCACCTAGCAGCGCTGGCACACCAGGGTCTAGTCCCGGTTGGGGAGCCAGATTCTGTCCTGGTTGCCCCTCTTCCAGTCCAGCTCTCTGCTGTGGCCAGGGAGTGCAGTGGAGGATGGCCCAAGTGCTTGGGCCCTGCACCCCATGGGAGACCAGGAGACGCACCTGGCTCCTGACTTCGGATCAGCGTGGTGCGCCAGCTGCAGCACGCCAGCTGTGGCAGCCATTGGAGGGTGAACCAACGGCAAAGGAAGACCTTTCTCTCTCTCTCTCTCACTGTCCACTCTGCCTGTTAAAAAAAAAAAAAAAACACGCCACAGTGCCGCCCCCAAGAAGGAAACTTAATCCAGTTATGGTGTCCAGGAGGTGAGCCTAGGAGTAGATCCTTGGGGCATGACCTGGGAAGGTGCTGAGAGAGAGAGAGAGAGAGAGAGTCTAGTAATGTGTAGCAGTGATTGTGGAGGGCTGCCCCGAGCACTTGGCAAGGGCAGGGCAGGCTCCTCCCCTCTGCCTTTAAAATGCAGACGACCTGCCTGGGAACAACTGTGAAACTCTAAGAAGATACTGCAGTTCCTAGGGTGCCAATTACATTGCAGCCTCAGAATTAGCAGCCAGCTCCCAGCTGTCCTGCCTGCCCACTGCCCCCCTGTGGCGGGTCCAGTAAATGCAACTGCTCCCTCTGCTCGGCGAATTCTTTCCCCACCTTCGACGCCAGTCTCAATCCGAGGCTTCTCGTCACGGTGATGAAAAGCTGACTGGGGGCTGGCGCTGTGGCTCAGCAGGTAAAGCCCCCGCCTCATGGCTGCTCCACTTCCAATCCAGCTCTCTGCTATGGCCTGGGAAAGTAGTAGAAGATGGCTCAATTCCTTGGGTCCCTGCACCTGTGTGCAGAAGAAGCTCCTGGCTCCTGGCTCCAGAGTGGCGCAGCTCTGGCCATTGTGGCCATCTGGGGAGTAAACCAGCGGATGGAAGACCTCTCTCTCTCTCCCTGCCTCTGCCTCTCTGTCACTCTTTCAAGTAAACAAAATCTTTAAAAAAAGAAAGAAATGCTGACACAATTAGCAATGTATATTTGATTAAAGTAACCTCAGTAAGGGACAAATCTTGCTCATTGTTAGACATAAAGAGTAGATTTGCTTTGGAAATGCATCTTAGTGAAGTGATTTATTTCTTTCCTTATTGGTTTCTGTATGCAAAAGTTAGGTTAAGACACATCACTAATGTCAATTCTATTTTTTTGCTGTTGTTACTTTTAGAGGCTACTGACTGTGAGAAGCACTTTTTTCACATAAATAAGTAGAAAGGAACAGAACAACTGTTTTACAGAAATGCCAGTGTTCTGAGCCCGCGTTGTCTGTCAAAAGCCACATTGTGATCTATCATTAGATTTTTTTCAATGATCTATCAACTGACAACTTGATTCAGTTCTTTTTAAAGAAATTTATTGGGGGCCAGTGCCGCGGCTCAACAGGCTAATCCTCTGCCTTGCGCCGCCGGCACACCGGGTTCTAGTCCTGGTCTGGGCGCCGGATTCTGTCCCGGGTGCCCCTCTTCCAGGCCAGCTCTCTGCTGTGGCCAGGGAGTGCAGTGGAGGATGGCCCAAGTGCTTGGGCCCTGCACCCACATGGGAGACCAGGAGAAGTACCTGGCTCCTGCCATCGGATCAGCGCGGTGCGCCGGCTGTGGCAGCCATTGGAGGGTGAACCAACGGCAAAGGAAGACCTTTCTCTCTGTCTCTCTCTCTCACTGTCTAACTGCCTGTCAAAAATAAAAAAAAAAAGAAATTTATTGGGGCTGGCATTGTGGCATAGCAAGTAAAGCCGCTCCCTGTGACAACAGCATCTCATATGGGTGCTGATTCGAGTCCCGGCTGCTCCACTCTGATCCAACTCCCTGCTGATGGCTGTTGGAGGATGGCCCAAGTGTTAGGGCCCCTAACACCCACATGGGAGGCCTGGAGGAGGCTCCCAGCTCCTGGCTTCAGCCTAGCCCAGCTCTGTCCATTGTGGCCATTTCTGGGAATGAACTAGCAGATGGAAAATCTCTCTTTCTTCGTCTCTCCCCTCTCCTCTTCTGTAACTCTGCCTTTCAAAGAAATAAATACAGCTTTTTAAAAATTATTTATTTCTTTGAAAGATGGAGTTAGAGAGGAAGAGGGAGAGAGAGAGAGAGAGAGAGAGATCTTCCATTTGCTGATTCACTGCCCAAATGGCCACAATGGCCAGGCTGGGCCAGGCTGAAGCCAGAAGGTTGGAACTCTGTCTCATCTCTCACGTGGGTGCAGAGGCCCAAGCCCCTAGGCCATCCTCTGCTTTCCCAGGTGCATTAGCAGGGAGCTGGATTGAAAGCGGAGCAGCCAAGACTTGAACGGAGGTGGGGTGGGGGGTAGGAGGGTGGAGAGGTTGAGGGGTGGGGGGTTGGGGGGTTGGGGGGTGGAGAGGTTGGGGGGGTCCCAGCATTGCAAAGAGCAGGCTATCCTGCTTCAACAGTCCCAGGGGAAAAAAAGTGTGTTCCCAGTGCTCCCCAGCCAATCAGCGCATTTGCTCTTAGCCCAGCAGGCGTCCGTCAGCAGAGTGGGAGGGAAAGGGAAGATGGTGTTCTCTCCCCGTTCCCACGGGAGCTCCCTTACGCGATCATGATGGCCGTTCTGCTGCTGGATGGCTGTTCTGCTGCTGGCACGCATGCCTTTGCGCACCTCCTTTTTTTTTTTTGCCAGGCACTTAGACAGTGAGAGAGAGACAGAGAGAGAGAGACAGAGAGAAAGGTCTTCCTTCCATTGGTTCACCCCCAAAATGGCCGCTACGGCCAGCACCGCGCACCAATCTGAAGCCAGGAGCCAGGTGCTTCTCCTGGTCTCCCATGTGGGTGCAGGGCCCAAGCACTTGGGTCATCCTCCACTGTACTCCCAGGCCACAGCAGAGAGCTGGACTGAAAGAGGAGCAGCCGGGACAGAATCTGGTGCCCTGACCAGGACTAGAACCCGGTGTGCTGGCGCCGCAGGCAGAGGATTAGCCAAGTGAGCAGCGGCGCTGGCTGCGCACCTCCTTTGAGGGCAGCACCCTGAGCACCTGCTCAGCAGGCTGGCGGGGGAACCAGGGCCTGCAGCACAAGTGTAGGACATCGGGTTGGACTTCCCCTCTCGGGTGTCCCCCGATGTCCAAGCTCCAAGACCTCCCGCTCAATTCCCTCCTTTCTCTCCTGGAAGTTCCCATCCTTCACTCTAACAGTGGGTCCTGCCATGTTTTTCTAAGTACCTGCTCTCTTGGAAGAGCTGCAGAGGCCTGACTCCAAGCCTCTCCGACGGGAACTCGGGAACTCGTCCTGCCAGCGTCTCCAAGCCCCAGCCCCCTCCTACTCCAACCCCCAGAACGTTCCCCAGACCCCTCCTCCAACCAGAGAGGCCGATCTGGGTCATGTGCTCCTGCCGCCCAGGAATAAAGCCTTTCTCTTCTCAGAAGACGGTAGTCGGGGCTGGTGCTGTGGAGTAGCGGGTAAAGCCACCGCCTGCAGTGCTGGCATCCCATATGGGCACTGGTTCAGATCCCGGCTGCTCCACTTCTGATCCAGCTCTCTGCTATGGCCTGGGAAAGCAGTAGAAGAAGGCCCAAGTCCTTGGGCCCCTGCACCCGCGTGGGAGACCTGGAGGAGGCTCCTGTCTTTGGATCCGCACAGCTGCGGCCGTTGCGGCCAGTTGGGGAGTGAACCAGCGGATGCAAGAAATCTCTCTCTGCCTCTCCGTCTCTCTCTGTGTATCTGTGCACCTCTGACTTCCAAATAAGTAAATAGAGTTCTTCAGAAAAGAGGAAGGAGGAGGAGGAGGAGGAGGAGGAGGAGGAGGTTGTCCAGGTTGCAGATGACCAAGTGGGCATGGTGGGGGAGGGGCGGGTGGGGAGGAAGCAGAAGTGGGTGCAGCAGGGGGATCCTCGGCTTCGAGCACAGCCTGGAATGGGTCCTTGTTGACCCAGATGACGCTGGTGGTCCTCAACCCCCATTCTCTTTTCTTACAGATTAACAGTTTTGGTGCCCCCCCCCCCCCACCAACAGAGGGCGAGCAGTGATTCCCTGAGAAGGCTTGCAGCTGGGAGCGGCTGGAGGGTGCTTTCCTAGGCTTTCAGGTGTGGGAGGGGGTTGGTTGGTTTGTTTTTTAAAGATTTATTTATTTATTTGAAAGTCAGAGTTACACAGAGAGAAGGAGAGGCAGAGAGAGAGAGAGAGAGAGAGAGGTCTTCCATTCGCTGTTTCACTCCCAAATTGGCCACAATGGTCAGAGCTGTGCTGATTAGGAGCCAGGAGCTTCTTCCAGGTCTCCCACAAGGGTGCAGGGGCCCAAGCACTTGGACCATCTTCTACTGCTTTCCCAGGTGCATTAGCAGGGAGCTGGATCGGAAGTGGAGCAGCCGGGACTGGAACCAGCGCCCATGTGGGATGCCGGCACTGCAGACAGCGGCTTCACCTGCTACTCCACAGTGCCGGCCACAGTGGACTTCTTTTAAAGGAGAAAAATAAACCTCTGTTCTCTGAAATGATAGTTGTTGGCATGTGCTGGTCACACGAGGCCACCGTCCTACTTGATTGAGTAATTTGACACAGTTGTGAAAGGTCAGGGGTGACTGCCTTCAGCACTGCAGGGGTTTGGAGAGCCGGTGGTTTAGACGCAGCTCCTGCACCAGGCCCAACAGCTCAAACCAAAATGGAGTCACTCACGCTAGAGTTCCACATGAGCACGTGGAGGCCACAGTGTCCAAATGGCCTTCTGGGAAATCAGGAGACAGAAAGACAATAGGCAGCTCCCCTGCAGGCCAGCTTCAGTGGTGGGATAAGGCAGTCCCTCCAGGTTAACCCGGTAAGGAGAGTGACTTTGAAAGGTCCACCGGTTCCTTCCTGCTTCTGCCTCCCGCAGGCCTCTCCAGCCGGTAAGGCCGACTCCTCTCCCTAGCTCCTCAGAGCAACTGAACCAAACCTTCACAGGAGATGCGCCCTGTGTGTGAATCACCAGTAAAAGCCAATTAGGTTTCTTTTTTTTTTTTTTTTAAGATTTATTTTATTTGAAAGGCAGAGTTAGAGAGAGAGAGAGAGAGAGAGAGAGAGATCTTCCATCCACTGGTTCACTCCCCAAATGGCCACAATGGTCATGGACTGAGCCAGACCAAAGCCAAGTGCCTGAAACTCCATCTGGGTCTCCCCCGTGGTGGCAGGGACCCAAGCACTTGGGCCCTCTTCCGCTGCTTTCCCACACGCATTAGCAGGGTGCTGGATCGGAAGTGGTGCAGGGCCGGCACTGTGGCGTAGAAGGTTAAGCCTCCACCAGCAAGAGTCCCGGCTGCTCCGCTTCCAATACAGCTCCCTGCTAATGCACCTGGGAAAGCAGAGGAAGATGGCCCAAGTGCTTGGGCCTCTGCCGCCCCGTGGGAGACCCAGAAGAAGCTCCGGGCTCCTGGTTTCAGCCTGGCACAGCCTCAGCCATCTTGGGAGTAAACCAGCAGAAGGAAGAGATCTCTCTCTCGGTCTCTCTCCCCTTCTCTCTCTGTGTCTCTGCCTTTCAAATAAATAAATAAATTGGCTGGCACCGCGGCTCACTAGGCTAATCCTCCGCCTGTGGCGCCGGCACCCTGGGGTTCTAGTCCTGGTTGGGGCGCTGGTTCTGTCCCGGTTGCCCCTCTTCCAGTCCAGCTCTCTGCTGTGGCCCGGGAGTGCAGTGGAGGATGGCCCAAGTGCTTGGGCCCTGCACCCACATGGGAGACCAGGAGGAAGCACCTGGCTCCTGGCTTCGGATTGGCACAGTGCCGGTTGTAGCGGCCATTTGGGGGGTGAATCAATGGGAGAAAGACCTTTCTCTCTCTCACTGTCTAACTCTGCCTGTGAAAAAATAAAAAATAAAAAATAAGTGAATCTTTAAAAAATAAATAAAATAAATAAATAAATCTTAAAAAAAAAAGAAGTGGAGCAGCCAGGACTCACATGGGACACCGCTGTTGCAGGTGGAGTCTTCATGTGCTGCGCCACAGTGACAGCTTTGCCCATTAGGTCTTTTTTTTTTTTTTTTTTTTTTTTTTTTTTTTTTTTTTTTGACAGGCAGAGTGGACAGTGAGAGAGAGAGACAGAGAGAAAGGTCTTCCTTTGCCGTTGGTTCACCCTCCAATGGCCGCCGCGGCCAGCGCGCTGAGGCCGGTGCACCGCGCTGATCCGATGGCAGGAGCCAGGATCCAGGTGCTTTTCCTGGTCTCCCATGGGGTGCAGGGCCCAAGCACCTGGGCCATCCTCCACTGCACTCCCTGGCCACAGCAGAGAGCTGGCCTGGAAGAGGGGCAACTGGGACAGAATCCGGCGCCCCGACCGGGACTAGAACCCGGTGTGCCAGCGCCGCTAGGCGGAGGATTAGCCTAGTGAGCCGCGGCGCCGGCCCTGCCCATTAGGTCTTAACTAAGCCTGCTGCGATTTTGTCTTTGACGAGGGGATGTTGAATCATTGCAGCAAGGAGGAGGAAGGACAAAGATTCTTTCCGACGAGTTTTTCCAAGGGCTCTCTCTGGAAGGGCTAACAAAGATAATTAGTTTCACCTTTACTCTTTTATGTCCATAGTCATTCATCAAAAATTGAATGATGGGGCAGGCATTTTGCACAGAGGTTGAAATGGCGCTTGGGATGCCCACATTCCGTATCTGAGTGCCTGGGTTTGAGGCCTGGCTCGGCTTCTAATTCCAGCTTCTTGCTACAGTACACTTCGGGTGGCAGCAAGTTCAAATTCAAACAGTTGGGTCCCTGCCACCCACATGGGAGACCTGGATTGAGTCCCAGGTTCCTAGCTCTGGCTGGCCTAACCCCTGTTGCAGGCATCTGGGAAGTGATGCAGCAGATGAGAGATTTTCTTTTTTTGTTTGTTTGTTTTGTTTTGCACCTTCTCTGACAGGGCCTTTATTCAGATAAAGTGACCTGGGATAAAGTAGGCTGGGCTTTAGTCAGTGGGCTTCTGTACTCTGTACTAACAGTCATACAACCCAGTTTTTCACACCATCTCTCATAAGACTTTTATTGAAAATAAGTGGCCTGGGATAAACGAGCTGCCACGTTAGGCAGCAGGCTTCTTGTCTTCCGGGCCGGCCCTCCTGTCGGCGGCCCTCTTGTCTGCAGCTGGCTTCTTGGCGGCAGCGGCCTTCCTCCCCACCACAGGCTTCTTCTTTTGCTTGATGCCCACGGCCCTCGGCTTCTTCACCTTCTTCCCCACCACAGGCTTCTTCTTGGCTGGGGCCTCCTTCGGGTCGGATTTGGCTGCTAGTGCCGCGGCCGCCCTCTCCACGCGGAGCTTGTGGTCCCGGGCCTGCCGCAGGATGGTGTTGTGCCGCATTGTCTTCGCGTACGGGTTCAGCTTCAACATGATCCTCAGGTTCTTCAGTGGGTTCTCCTTCAGGACTCGGCGATGGATCTTCTTGCGTGGTGCTCGGAGCGCTCTCTGGATCTCTGTGCTCTTCAAGATTCTGCTGAGCTGGTTGCCCCCCTTCCAGGCCAGCTCTCTGCTGTGGCCAGGGAGTGCAGTGGAGGATGGCCCAAGTGCTTGGGCCCTGCACCCCATGGGAGACCAGGAGAAGCACCTGGCTCCTGCCTTCGGATCAGCGCGGTGCACCGGCCGCAGCGCGCCGGCGCGGCGGCCATTGGAAGGTGAACCAACAGCAAAGGAAGACCTTTCTCTCTGTCTCTCTCTCTCTCACTGTCCACTCTGCCTGTCAAAAAAAAAAAAAATAAATAAAAAGATTCTGCTGAGGTCTGTATTGGGTATCTTGTGCATGGGAAGGTTGTAGTCGCTCTTGAGGGACGCGGCTTTACGCCAAGTGCCGTGCAAGTCGTCCAGCTTCCGGAAGGCACTCTCCGTCCAGATGCAGAAGCGCCCCACGTGCCCGCCGGGCGCGAGCTTCAGGATGTTCAGCTTGGTCACGTTGAGCAGAGTGATCCCAGGGATGTTCCGGAAGGCCTTGACGATGCCGTTGTCCTCATTGTAGATGACGCAGGGCCCCCTGCGCTGGGTCCTCCGGCGGTTTCTCATTTTGCCCTTGCCAGCCCTCATCCGCTGAGAGGTGTACACCTTCTTGATGTCATTCCAGGCCTTGAGTTTCTTAAGCAGCAGAACTGCCTCCTTGGTCTTCTTGTAGCCTTCAACCTTATCTTCGACCACCAGAGGAAGTTCCGGCACTTCCTCAATACGATGACTTTTAGACATGACCAGTGCTGGCAAGGCCGACGCAGCTAGGGCAGAGCAGATGGCGTACCGCTTCTGGGTCGTGTTCACTCGCCGGTGCCAACGGCGCCAGGTTTTGGTTGGTGCAAACATGCGGCCTCCTCGGCACATACTCCCAAAGGCACCCTGGCCGGATCGGTGCGTCCCACCACCTCGCACTCTGGGAATTCCCGCCACAGCTCTGCCAGTACCCCACGACTCAGCGCTGGTCTGGTGACCTGCCAGCTCACTGACGGCATAGGGCTGCCTGTTGTTCTTGCGCACGTTGGTGTGCACGAAGTTCACGATGTCTGGCTGGATGGGAGCCTTGAACATGGCGGGCAAAGTCACATTTTTGCTGGACGACTCCCCCTTCTCGGAGTACACTGATAGGAGAGGACGAGCACACGCCATGGCGGGGAGAGGTGAGAGCCACGCTCCTCTCCTCCCAGCGGCTCCCACAGGAAAAGCAGATGAGAGATTCTCTCTCTCTCTCTCTCTCTCTCTCTCTCTCTCTCTCTCTCCCCCCCTTACAAATAAACAAAAATTAATGTGGAGGGTCACCCCAGAACACTGGGGAAAGTCCCAAAGCTAAGGGCAGGGCAGGCTCCCCAGCTTTGCCCAGAAATGCAAATAAGCTACCTGGGAAAACCTGTTGGATGATGGGAGAAAAACACACCCTAACTGGGAAGATAGTGCAATTCTAAGTGTGCCTCTCAGCTTGCAGTAGTGGTCGGCTCCTGGCTATCCTGGCTGCCCACTGCTCCCTTGCAGCTTGTTCAATCACCCCACCTCTGCTCACTCTAACCCAACTAGGGCTCTGGTGACTTCTTCACTACGGGTGATGCCAGCCTCTGTCTGTCACTTCTTCTGCCAGTGAATACGTGAAGATCAGAAAGTAGTAAACTGGATGCCTGCTCTGGGTGTGGCGGAGCAGCTTGCTGCAGGCCAAGGTCCTCATTAGAAAGGTTTGGCTAGCTGAGAAGCCAAACACAGAGCCCCACAGAGGGCTGCTGGCACAGAAACTCAGCAGAGATGAGGGGGGTCAAGTCCAAGGACATTTGCTGCCTTCTAGGCTTGTGTGGGGTAAGGACCTGAAACTTCAGTGGAGAGCCTCTGAAAAGCAAAAGAAGTTTAGACAGCCCTGGAGAGGCGGCAAGCCCTACCAGAACCACAACCCAGCCTTGACCCTGGGCAGTCCCTGACCAGGTCCAGGGGATTCCCCCCACCCTGCCTGTTTGGCTCAGAGGAGGAAAGGACGAGGTTCTGGGTTCTGGGGACGATAACACTTGAAGCCTCCACAACTTTTCGGAGGCTGAGTTTGGCATCTCATGAACAATTACTGGGGCGGCATGCGTCTGGTGCAGTGGGTAACACCCTGCTTAGACTGCCCGCATTTATGGGAGCACCTGCGGTGGAGTCTTGGCTCTGCTCCAGACTCCAGCTTCCAGCTCATGTGCACCATGGTTCAAGTACCCTGGTTCCCTGCCACCCACGTGGGGGACCTGGACTGAGTTCCAGGTCGTGGTTTCAGCCTGGCTCAGCTCTGCCTGTGATGGGTATTTGGGGAATGAACCAGAAGATTCTGGAAATCTGTGTGGCTCTCTCTGTCTGTCTGGGTCTCTCTCTGCCTTTCAAATAAATAATAAATGGACGAATAGATTAAAAGCAAACAGAAATGATAAATAGACATTAAAAACGAACAAAAAGGAAACTTGAAACAGAGCCACCCATGAGACAGATTTGGAGATGTCAACATTAAAGGTAACTATGATTAACATAGTCAAGAAAACAGAAGGAAAGATGGAGAATTGACCCAAGGATTAAAATCCATAAAGATAAATCCAATGCAAGCCTTGGAGCTGAAGAGCAAGGATAAAAGAAGTTAGGAACTCTGCCAGGACAAATGCTACGAAAATGTCTGCTCCGGGCAGAATTAGCTTCCTGGAAAAGACGACAGAGTGGGCCAGAAGCAGTATCTGAGGAAGGCCAAGTCCAGGTCCCCAAAACGGAGGAAAAGCATCAGACCCAGGCCCAGTAAGATCTGTGACTCTGCAGCGGATACATGCAAAGTCACTCACTCCCAGCCTGTGGTAGCAGGAAGCTGCACACTAAGAAAAAAGATAAAATCTTTTTTTAAAGATTTATTTATTTGAAAGGCAGAGTTACAGAGACAGAAGGAGAGACCAAGGAAGAGAGGGGTTTTCTACCTGCTGGTTCACTCTCCAAATGGCTGCAACAGCCAGGGCTGGCCCAGGATGAAGCCAGGGGTCAGGAGCTCCCTTTGGATCTCCCACATGGGTGCGGGGGTCCAGGCACTTGGGCCATCTTCTGCTGCTTTCCCAGGCCCATTAGCAGGCAGTCATATTAGAAGTGGAGCAGCCAGGAATCAAACCGGCGCCCATATGGGATGGCAGCACTGCAGGCTGTGGCTTAACCTGCTGTGCCATAGCACCAACCCCGTACAGATAAAATCTTACAGAGAGCCAGGAGGAGAGAGACAATGAAGCCAGAGAAAAGGGGGTGACATCTTTCAAGCACTGAAAGAAAATCCACACTTGTAGCCGGCGCCGTGGCTCACTAGGCTAATCCTCCGCCTTGCGGCGCTGGCACACCGGGTTCTAGTCCCGGTCGGGGCACCGGATTCTGTCCCGGTTGCCCCTCTTCCAGGCCAGCTCTCTGCTGTGGCCAGGGAGTGCAGTGGAGGATGGCCCAAGTGCTTGGGCCCTGCACCCCATGGGAGACCAGGAGAAGCACCTGGCTCCTGCCATGGCTCCTGCCATGGCTCCTGCCATCGGATCAGCGTGGTGCGCCGGCCGCAGTGCGCTGGCCGTGGCGGCCATTGGAGGGTGAACCAACAGCAAAGGAAGACCTTTTTCTCTGTCTCTCTCTCTCACTATCCACTCTGCCTGTCAAAAAAAAAAAAAAAGAAAAAAAAAAAAAGAAAATCCACACTTGCAATCAAGCATCTCCCAGAGTTTTAGGCAACCAGTTTCACTTAGAGATCAGGAATGGGCGTGGCCACTGGGGGGTGGAGAAGACACCACGTGGGCGCCTGCACCCCACATCAGAACACCCGGGTTCAATTTCCAGTCATTGTAGCTTCCTGCTAATGCACACCCTGGGAGGCAGCCAATGACGGCTCAGGTAGTTGAGTGGGTCTCTGCCTGGATTGAGTTCCTGACTCTGAGACATTTGGGAGAATGAACCAGGGAATGGGAAATCTCTCTGTCTCTTCCCCTCTCTACCTTTCAAATACATACAAAATTTTTGAAAAAAAAAAAAAAAAATAGAAATGTGGGGGCCGGTACTGTGGCGCATGTGCCTGTGGTGCTGGCATCCCATATGGACGCCGGTTCTAGTCCCAGCTGCTCCTCTTCTGATCTTGCTCTCTGCTGTGGCCTGGGAAAGCAGTGGGAGACCAGAGGAGGCTTCTGGCTCCTGGCTTCCGATCTGTCCAGCTCTGGCTGTTGCGGCCAGTTGAGGAGTGAATCAGCAACTCTCTGTTTCTTTCTGTCTCTCTGCCTTTCAAGCAAATTAAAACAAAACAAAACAAAAAGACAAGAATTCAGGAGGCTGTGGAAAGTTTTGGTCAAGGAGAATGTCTTCATCAGTTGCTTTAGCAAAATCAAAAAGCTCCAGACTGAAAACCTAAAACATAATTCAAATGCCCCCAATTCCAGTTTCTACCCACTCCTTCGAAATTCCCATTTATAAGTAGGGAAGTCAAAAATGAACTTGTTTTCATTTTCAGTTCACTTCCCTGGCTATAATGAATGAGATCTCACACGATTTCACTCCTCGCAGGTGTGCGGTTCTGATCAGGGCAACCATAAGTAAGCAGGCCGGCACTGCTCACTTTCCTAGCAGGAGTGTGCAGCATCCCCATTAAAGTTCATTGTCATGCAGAAGGTGTTTAAGGCTTCTCTGATTTTATTCCAACAGAAGTAAAATCAGATGGAAGTTCATTGATTCTTTATAGCCACCAAACCCCTAGCAACAAAAACAAAAATGAGGAAGAATTTTTGACCTCAAAAAACTACAGTTGGAGTCACTAAATGTCAGTATAAGGAATAACAGAAAGGAGACAGGTTGATTAAAAACAATTTTAAAAAATTATAGCTGGGGGCCAGCACTGTGGCGTAGAAGGTTAAGCCTCCACCTGCGGTGCTGGCAAGCTATAGGGGCACTGGTTTGAGTCCCGGCTGCTCCACTTCCAATCAAGCTCCCTGCTAATGTGCCTGGGATGGCAGTGGATGATGGTGCAGGTGCTTGGGCCCCTGCACCCATGTGGGAGACATGGAGGAAGCTCCTGGCCAAACTCCAGCCCTTGTGGCCATTTGGGGAGTGAGTCAGTGGATGGGAGACCTCTCTCTCTCTCTCCCTGTCTCTCCCTCTCCCTCTCTGTAATTCTGCCTTTAAAATTAATAAAATAAATATGTTTTAAAAATTAAAGCTGGATTATTGGGTCAGAGAGAATATACATGGGAATTTTGGTGGATTCTGCCATATTGCCCTTTGAGGAGCTGTACCAATGTAGCTTTTCTATTTATTTGAAAGTTAGAGTTACACAGAGAGAGAAGGAGAGGCAGAGAGACAGGGAGAGAGAGAGAGAGAGAGAGAGAGAGAGAGAGAGAGAGAGAGAGAAAGTCTTCCATCTGCTGGTTCACTCCCTAATTGGCTGCAACGGCCAGAGCTGTGCCAATCTGAAGCCAGGAGCTACGCGCTTCCTCCGGGTCTCCCACATGAGTGTAGGGGCTCAAGGACTTGGGCCATCTTCTGCTGCTTTCCCAGGCCATAGCAGAGAGCCGGAGAGGAAGTGGAGCAGCCAGGACTCGAATCGGCACCCATATGGGATGCCGGAGCTTCAGGCCAGGGCTTTCCCTGCTACGCCACAGCGCCAGACCCCAGTGTAGCTTTTCACAAGTAATTTATGAGGCATGAAGTCTTACCATCATGGTGTTATTCAACTGCTCCCAGTTTGACAGGTGGAATGAGATATCTTGGTATAGTTTTAGGTTATCTTTATCTTCTTGTGAGTGAGGAGATAAATACAATCATGTAGAATCATCATGTTTATAAACTATTTACATAGTGTGTGTGTGTGTATATATATATATAGAGAGAGAGAGAGAGAGAGTAATCATATTTTTATAGCCTGTGCTCAGTTTTCTATTTTGGTCTTACTGCATTTTAAGAGCTGTTTAAAGAGTTTCCTCTGTAAGATGTCGTTGTCAATGTTGGCCCATTTTACCATTTGTCTTTTGCCTTTGCTTTATGATTTGTAAGTGCAAAATTTTAAACAGGTGGTAGGGCCTGGTGCTGTGGTATAGTCCGTAAAGCCACTGCCTGCAGTGCTGGCATCCCAAATGGGCGCCAGTTCAAGTCCCGGCTGCTCCACTTCCGATCCAACTCTCTGCTGTGGCCTGGGAAAGCAGTAGAAGATGTCCCAAGTCCTTGGGTCCCTGCACTCTTGTGGGAGACCTGAAAGAAGCTCCTGGCTCCTGGCTTCGGATCGGCAGAGCTGCGGCTGTTGCGGCCATCTGGGGAGTGAACCAGGGGATGGAAGACCTCTCTCCCTCTCTCTCTCTCTCCCTCCCTTCCTCCCTCCCTCCCTCCCTCTCCTTTTCTCTCTGTGTAACTCTGACTTTCAAATAAATAAATAAATCTTTAAAAAAAAAAAGCAGGTGGTAACTTTTTATTTTGTATCTCTAGATATTGTGTTTTGGTTTAAAAAGGCTTTCGCCTCTCCCCCCTTTTTATTCCTTCTAGAACTTCTGTGGTTTTATTTTTTACACTTTGAACCCTCGGATCTTTTCTAATCTTTGGATGAACTGATCCTGCTGCACTGTGTGAAGTATAAATCAGACTGTGTTTTCTCCCGGAGAGTTTTTCAACTGTTCCTATGCTCCTACTGAATTAACTGGCTTTTCTCTGCTAAGTTGAGATGCTGCCCTAATTAGAACCGGCCCTAGGCCAGAATTAAGAGAAAAGGCAAATTGCTCTATTAGAAAGAACGATAAATATCTGTGTATATACCAAAGGCCTCAAGGCCACGGAATGGTATGTGGAATATTCCACTTACGCAAACTTGCAGGAGAGGCAGCTTAGCCTAGGAGTTTGACTTGGTCCAAAATAAAGACGGAAGCTTTCCTAGTTGAGTTCCCAAAGAGAGCTCCTGAGTGGAAGACTCCATTATTCAGACAGAGAAATCAAATCTGGCTTCCTATGCACCGGCCAACCCGTGGGCGAGCCCTGGGCATCAGCAGATGAGAAGGGAAACTCTGCACGCCCTGGGCCATGCACACGGCATCTCCGTGATGGACAGGGAGGCGCTGGCGGGTGCAGTGCCTTTGGGATCACCGTTCTCTTCCTTAAAAGGGATTTAAACATACGCCCTGTCCAGACATCCCCAATGGAATACAGAAAGCACCGGGATGAGGGGGGCCTGCCTCACTGCCTCACCTCTCCCTAGCAGGCGGGGTCACACTGTCTGCTGCAGGGCCAGGGCTGTTCTAGGTTCACTCCCCAGATGGCTGCAATGGCCGGAGCTTCTTCCAGGTCTCCCACGCAGGTGCAGGGGCCCAAGGACATAGGACATGAGCTATCTTCCATTGCTTTCCCAGGCCATAGCAGAGAGCTAGATCGCAAGAGGAGCAGCTGGGACTAGAACCGGCATCCATATGGGATGCCGACACTGCAGACCGGGGCTTTAACCCACTGCACCACAGTGCCAGTCCCAAGGTTAGCTTCGTAAGGTTTGAATGTGTCCTCCCTCTGCCTTCCAGGGTGCACTATTCGGAGGAAGCTGGAATCAGAAGCAGAGCTGGAACTCCAACCCAGGGGCTTCAATGTGGGAGGAGGTGACCCACTGTGCCCAATGCCTGCCTCAAACTTACTTTTTAATTCCATTTTCCATGAACTGTTGGCAATGACTGTGTGTATGCACATGGTGTAAGATTACACAGCGTTTTTTTTTTTTTTTGAGATTTATTTATTTGAAAGGTGGAGTTACAGAGAGGCAGAGAGAGAGAGAGAGAGAGAGAGGTCTTCCATCCATTGGTTCACTCCCTAGATGGCCGCCACAGCTGGAGCTGCACTGATCCGAAGTCAGGAGCCAGGAGCTGCTTCTTCTGGGTCTCCCATGCAGATGCAGGGGCCCAAGGACTTGGGGCATCTTCTACTGCTTTCCCAGGCCATAGCAGAGAGCGGGATTGGAAGTGGAGCAGCCGGGACTAGAACCAGTGCCCATACGGGATCCTGGCACTGCAGGCGGTGGCTTTTCTTACCCCAAAGCGTGCATTCTAACATTTTCTACATATGCCTATTATTCACCAAAGATGGCGGCCAATGAACACCATGATTTTGAAACATCCTCAACATCATTAGTCATTAAGGAAATGCAAATCAAAGCCACAATGAGATATCACTTTGCACTCATTAGAATGAAAAAGAAAGATGTTGGCAGAAACATGGTGAAATTGGAATCCTTATAGATTGCTGGTAAGAACATAAAATTAGTACAGCTCCCACAGCGACTGGTTTGACAATTCCAAATAACCCAAATGTGAAGACTATCCAAATGTCCATTAATCATGAATGGACAAACGGGGGCGGGGAGGACTGTGAGGCAGGGGGAAAGCCACCACTTGGGAGGCCCTCTTCCTACAGCAGAATGCCTTCATGGAGTCCTGGCTGCTCTGTGCTTCCAATCTAGCTCCCTGCTAACGTGCCTGGGAGGTTGCTTCCTGCCACCTCCATGGGAGGCCCAGATGGAGCTCCTGGCTCCTGGCTTCAGCCTGGCCCAGCCCTGGCTGTTGCAGGCATTTGGGGAGTGAACCAGCAGGTGGAACCTCTCTCTCTGTATATCTATCCCTCGTTCTCTGTCACTCTGCCTTTCAAATAAATAAATAAATAAATAAATAAATAAATAAATAAATCTTGGGGTTGGTGTTGTGATGTAGCAGGGAAAGCTGCCGCCTGTGACGCTGGCATCCCAAACGCGCCAGTTCTAGTCCTGACTGCTCCATTTCCAAACCAGCTCCCTGCCAATGGCGTGGGAAAAGCAGCAGAGAATGGCCTAAGTGATCGGGCCTCTGTTACCCACCTGGGAGACCCAGAAGAAACTCCTGGCTGCTGGCTTCATCCTGACCCAGCACTGGCCACTGGGGCCATCTGGATGTGAACCAGCAGATGGAAGATTTCTCTCTCTGTTTCTCACTCTTTCTCTGTAACTCTGACTTTCAAAATAGAGATAATAACTCTTTAAAATAAATAAAGAAACCTTTATAAAAACACAAATTGTGGCATATCCATACAATGGGATACTATTTGTCAATAAGAAGGAATAAGTATTAGTACATTTCACGATAAGGGTTAACTTTATTTTTTTAAAGATTTATTTATTTATTTGAAAGTTAGAATTACACGGAGAGAGGAGAGGCAGAAAGAGAGAGAGAGAGAGAGGCAGAGAGAGAGAGAGAAGTCTTCCAACTGGTGGTTCACTCTCTAGTTGGCCGCAACGGCCGCAGCTGTGCCGATCCGAAGCCAGGAGCCAGGAGCTTCTTTCAGGTCTCCTACTAGAGTGCAGGGACCCAAGGGCTTGGGCCATCTTCTACTGCTTTCCCAGGCCACAGCAGAGAGCTGGATTGGAAGTGGAGCAGCTGAGACTAGAACCAGCACCCATATGGATGCCAGCGCTTCAGGACAGGGCGTTAACGCTCTGTGCCACAGCACGAGCCCCAAGGGTTAACTTTAAACATTATGTTCAGATGAAAGAAGCCAGTTGCATAAGACCACGTATTAAATGATTTCATTTTTTATGAAATGTTCAGACTAGGCAAATCCACAGGAGCAAAAAGTTGATTATGGTTTCTAGGGGTAGGGCATGGGCAGTAGGGAAAGTTGAGTGGGAGATGGGTAGTGTGTCCCCGCTTGGGAGCTTGGGGGAAAATGAGAAGTGATTGCAAATGGGCACAGGGTTCTTTTGGGGGCTAGTGAAATGTTTTAAAAGTATATGTGGGGGGTAGGGTGGCACTGTGGTGTAACAGGTGAGGCCACTGCTTGCGGTGCCGGCATCCCATGAGAGCGCCAGTTTGAGTCACGGCTACTCCACTTCCCATCCAGCTCTCTGCTGTGGCCTGGGAGAGCAGTGGAGGATGGCCCAGGCCCTTGGGCCCCTGCTCCCACGTGGAAGACCCAGAAGAAGCTCCTGGCTCCTGGCTTCGGATCTGCACAGCTCCAGCTGTTGCAGCCATGGAGCGGGTGGTGGGGTAGGTGTGTGGTGGAGGGGTAAACCAGTGGATGGAAGATCTCTCTCTCTCCCTCTGTCTGCCTCTGCCTCTCTGCAACTCTGTCTTCAAAATAATAAATAAATCTTTTTTTAAAAAGTCTATGTGGTCCAGCGCCGCGGCTCACCAGGCTAATCCTCCGCCTTGTGGCGCCGGCACACCGGGTTCTAGTCCCGGTCGGGGCGCCGGATTCTGTCCCGGTTGCCCCTCTTCAAAGCCAGCTCTCTGCTGTGGCCAGGGAGTGCAGTGGAGGATGGCCCAGGTGCTTGGGTCCTGCACCCCATGGGAGACCAGGAAAAGCACCTGGCTCCTGGCTCCTGCCATCGGATCAGCGTGGTGCGCCGGCCGCAGTGCGCAGGTCGTGGCGGCAATCGGAGGGTGAACCAACAGCAAAGGAAGACCTTTTTCTCTGTCCCTTTCTCTCACTGTCCACTCTGCCTGTCAAAAAAAAAAAAAGTCTATGTGGTGATGGATGTGTAAGTCTGAGTATACTAAAAACTACTGAATTGTACTGCTTCAATCGCTGAAGTTCGTATGCAAGGTATATCACAAATCTCAATAGAATTGTATAGAATTGTAAGAAGTGCAAAGCGAGGCAGCTGTTGACCTTGTGTTTAGGATGTTATTTAGGATGCCCGCATCCCACTGCATGGTGCCTGGGTTCAATACCTGGCTCCAGCTCTGACTCCAGCTTCAGGCTAATGCAGACCCTGGGAGGCAGCAGGCAATAACTCAAGTAATTGGGTGCCCAGCACCCACATGGAAGACCTGGACTGAGTTCCTGGTTCCTAGCTTCAGCCTGGCCAAACCTTGGTGGTTGTAGGCATCTGGGGAGTGAACCAGAGCAGATGGGAGTTCTGTCAGTCCATCTCTCTCTCTCTCTCTCTCTCTCTCTCTCTCTCTCTCTTTCTCTCTCTCTCTCTCACCTAAAATGAAAAATCTTGTTGAAAGTGAAAATACATGTTAATGTAACTACAGAGTAAAAATTTAAATCATACAATTAAAAGATCTACAGAAGTTGATCGATCTACAGACTGATTTTGTGACATCTTCAGTAAAGTGACTTTGTTATAAAGAAACGAATGACTACTAACCTTGGCATTTGTTTTAACTGGTAATAATTCTTTACAGATCTGCTTCCCTGGGTCTAACTGGTTGAGTTCACAACACAGTTTTACTTTTCCTTGCTAATGAGCTGCTGTATCAGCTTTTACTGTATACCAAACCATCCCCAAACCCAATGGTTTCAAATAACAATCATTTTGCAGTGGCGTTACAGGTAAGACAGTGGCAAAGAAAGGCCACCTCAGGTCTTGTCTCATGTAGAAGAATTCCCAAGTAGACAAGGCAATGAGCAAAGCAAGATTTATTGAAGTCAGAGACCCCTGCCGCAGCAGCCAGGAGGGGGCTCCAAGAGAGGAAGACCCCAGAGACCGGCTGAAGTGGAGTCTTTTAAGCACAATCTAACGATCAATCATTCAAGAAGGGGGTGCAGGGGGAACAAGACCCATCAGAAGGCTGGAATTGTAGTACTGCCTAGCCTGCTCATGATAAAAAAAAATCCACCTCCCATCAGAAGCGGGGAGAGGTAACTTTATTCTCATGATAAAACTAGAAACTCAGAAGGGTGAGATGCACTTTTGTCTTGCTACAGTCAGCTTCTGGGGAGAAGCAAGCATCTTGTACACTCTTTTATTTATTTATTTGAAAGGCAGAGTTACTGAGAGACAGAGGCAGAGACAGAGACAGAGAGAAGTCCTCCACCAGCTGGTTCACTCCCCAGATGGCCACAATGGCCAGAGCTGAGCTGATCCAAAGCCAGGAGCCAGGAGCTTCTTCGGGGTCTCCCATGCAGGTGCAGGATTCCAAGGACTTGGGTTATCCTCAACTGTTTTCCCAGACCATAGCAGAGAGCTAGATTGGAAGTGGAACAGCTGGGACTCGAACCAGTGCCCACATGGGATGCTGACACTGCAGACTGGGGTTTAACCCTCTGTAGCACAGTGCTGGCCCCTTGTACACTCTTAAAGGGACTCCCCCTTTTCTCATTTCAACAGGGACCTGAACAACCTCCTTACAGTGGGACATCCGCATCTCATATCAGAGTGTTTGGTTCAAGTCCCTGCTCCGGTTTCCATTCCTGCTTCCTGCTCATGCACACCCTGGGAGGCAGCAGATGATGGCTGAAGTACTTGGGTCCCTGTCACCCACATTGCAGGCCAGGGTAGCGGTCTGGACTTCCAACTTCAGCCTAATCCAACCCCAGCTGTTATGGGCATTTGAGGAGTGAACCTAGTGGATGGGAAAGATCTCTGTGTTTTTCTGTCTTTCCAATTAAATAAAAACAACCATTTTGTTTAGCTCGTGAATCACAGAAGCAAGGCAGTTCTGGTCTGGGTTGGCTCAGGTGGTCTCTGCTGGGCCCACCCATGTGCTGTGGTCCCCGGGTCACCCGAGGACCTCACATAGCTTCACTCAAACACCCGGTGGTGGCAGCCTGGCAGCCGGGGCTCCTTGGTTTTCCACCCCGCGGTTGCTCATGCTCCAGTAGCTCAAGCTAGCTCAGGCTCTTCCATACGGTGGGCTGCAGAAAGAGAAGGCCAACTCCAGTGACCCAAGTCTCTGCTTCTGTCGCATTCACTAAGGCTGCATGTATGAAAGCAGACCAGGAGGCCAAAGAGCCTGATAGCATCTGCCAGAAATGTGATGTACGCTGGAAAGTCTCTGGGTGTGGAGTAACATTTTGCACTGTTACTGAGTTTGCGCAACACATTCTGAAATAGTGTTGGATAGGTTTGAGGATCACCTTGTTATTTGTTATTCCTTCTGTAAAGGCATCATCCAGCACCCCCTCCCAATTCAATACACAAGGCCTAGTGATCTTCAAAGAAAGGAGGTATTGTGGCAAGTTAAATGAAGGAATAGGTAGGTAGGTCAGGTGCCTGTTGTAATGAGAAGAGGGAGGGTCCCTTGGAAGTGAACAAGAGGGGTTGGTGCTGTGACATAGTGGGCTGGGCCTCTGCCTGCAGTACCACCTGCGCCAGCATCCCATATGGGTGCCAGTTTGCATGTTCCGGCTGTTCCTCTTCTGATCCAGCTCTCTGCTGTGGCCTGGGAAAGCAGTAGAGGATGGGCCAAGTGCTTGGGCCCCTGTGCCCACGTGGGAGACCTGGAAGAAGCTCCTGGCTCCTGGCTTCTGGATCCACTCAGCTCTGCCCGTTGCACTCATTTGGGGAGTGAACCAGTGGATGGAAGACCTTTCTCTCTGTCTCTCTCTATCTCTGTCTATCTCCCTACCTGTCAAATGAATAGATAAAATCTTTTTAAAAATATATGTATTTAAAAGTATACAAGATGCTTGCTTCTCCCCAGGAGCTGCCTGTGTGTGTGTGAGTGTGTGTGTGTGTTTAGATTTATTTATTTGACAGTCAGAGTTAACACATAGATGGAGAGGCAGAGAGAGGTCTTCCATCCAGTGGTTCACTCCCCAATTGGATGCAATGGCCGGAGCTGAGCTGATCTGAAGCCAGGAGCCAGGAGCTTCTTCTGGGTCTCCCACACGGGTGTAGGGGCCCAAGGACTTAGGCCATCTTCTACTGCTTTCCCAGGCCATAGTAGCGAGCTGGATTGGAAGTGGAGCATCTGGAACTCGAACCAGCACCCATATGGGATGCCGGCACTGCAGATGGAGGATTCACCCACTCACTGTACCACAGTGCCGGCACCAGGAAGTTTCTGACTTAAAGAAGCGTTGCTTTGCTCACTGCCTTTTCTGTATGGAAATTCTTCTACATAAGACAAGAACCGAGGTCGTCTTCTTGGTCGCCGCTCTCCCCGTAACAGTAGGTTACACGTAACACCTCTAACTCCCCGGAACACACACCAGTCACCGTGCACTTGGAAAGCGGAGGGCCCACCAAGCCTCTGTAGCAGCTCGGGCTCGTGACTGTCACTACTGGCTGCGTTGCGTCGGCATCCTGACGTCCCGAGCATCTTTGCACTGCAGGGTCTCAGTGCTTCTCTCTCACCCCTGTCCTTCTTTTTGTCCAGAGTCAGATTCAGGTCGTCCTTTCGTGCCTGGATTAGCCCTGTGCCCTCTTCACGGGTCTCCTAGCCTCTGGGGCTTCTCCTTGCTCCACTCGGTTATGCATCTCCCTGTTAGACTCATCTCCCTTGGACTGGCCCTTGCTAAGTGGACAAACCACTATCCAGTATCTACACCCATACTCTTTTTTTTTTTTAAAGGCAGATCCTTTTTTTAAAAAAAAAAATAGATTTATTTATTTATTTGAAAGCCAGAGTTACACAGAGAGAGGAGAGGCAGAGGGAGAGAGAGAGGTCCTCCATCCAATGGTTCACTCCCCAATTGGCCACAATGGCCGGAGCTGCACTGATCCGAAGCCTGGAGCCAGAAGCTTCTCCCAGGTCTCTCACGCAGGTGCAGAGGCCCAAGGACTTGGGCCATCCTCCACTGCTTCTCCAGGCCATAGCAGAGAGCTGGATCAGAAGTGGAGCAGCCAGAACTCAAACCAGCACCCATATGGGATGCTGGCGCTTCAGGCCAGGGTGTTAACCCACTGCGCCACAGCGCTGGTGCCTATACCCATACTCTTTAAAATCCCACAAAAGTAATAGTTCATTCGTGTAGGTGAGGCTCTCCAGAGAATATTTCTTTGAGGGGGGAGAGGAAGTGGTTAATGATAGATAGCTCTTTGCTTGTATAATCTCCCCGAATGCCAACAAGAATGCTCACAAGTAGGGTTATTATTATCCCCACTGAGACAGAGCTTTAAGCAACTTGCCCCTGTGCCCCTAGGGACTGGTGGGAGGGAGTTGTCTGCACAGGATTTATGCTCCCAAGCTCCACCCACGACTGTGCTACAGCAGGTGCAAGGATGAGCTTTGGAATTTGGAAGCGCAGGGTCAAGAGCCTCATTTGAGTAAGCTTTCTGGGGTCTGAGATGTACTTTCCATCTTCCACCCCCTGTTCACCTACCAAAAAGGCCTTACTGTCTGAAAGCTCTGCCCAGAACCATGCTCCACCACATGCCGTGCCCTGGTTCTCAGAGCCCTTCACGAATTCCCTTACGGTTTGTGCACACTCACCTTATTTCCTTGCCTGGATATATGAACATAGACCCATCGTTTTTTGTTTTTTTTTTTTTTTTTTTTTTTTTTTTAATATTCAACATGGCGCTGGGCAGAGCCCTTTGGTAGTAGACCAATCTCCATAGGTATTGTCGATCATAGTAGTGATGCGTGCAGAGCCAGCGTCCAAGCGTCCAGGCATGCAGGAGAGAGCATGCGGGAGGCAGCCTCATTTCGCCCGAAGCAGAGGCCTCCCCGTGGGGCTGGGGAGAGCTGGGGGAGGACCTGCAGGGTTAGGGGGTCCGCCCTGGACCAAAGGGCGGGATGCGAGGTGGGTCCAAGAGACAGAGCCCAGAGCCTCCCTCCGGGAAAACGGTCTTCCCGTAGGTCCCTTGGTCCCTTCCAAAGCTTTCCTCACTCGCTGCTGTCA
The DNA here is from genome assembly GCF_964237555.1 of Oryctolagus cuniculus. NCBI lineage: Eukaryota > Metazoa > Chordata > Mammalia > Lagomorpha > Leporidae > Oryctolagus > Oryctolagus cuniculus. The sequence goes on along the minus strand of NC_091438.1, from coordinate 22,493,928 downwards.
CACTCCCCGGCCTCGCCCCAGCCGGGTCCGCGTATTAACCCCGCCTTCCTCAAACACAGCCCACCACGCCCACGGCCTCGCCCGCCCCGCCCCCGCCCCAACACCAGCCACGCCCCACTCACTCTCAGCCCCCGCCCACATTAGCTCCGCCCGCGGCCCCCGCTTCTCCCCGCCCACAAACCTTCTTCCGGGTGCGCGAGGGCGGTGCGGCGGCGGCGGGGGCGGGGCCGTCCTCACCCGGAATGAAAACAAACAGCGGCCGTCTCATCCGGGCACTCGGCAGGTCGCGGCGGGCGCAGCGGTGGCGCAGGTGAGGCTGGGCGTTGCCGACGCCGGCCTCCGCGGCGCCTCTAGGCAGTCTCCGGTCCTTGGCACAAGCCGACGCCTCTCCCGGCCGGGCGGGCCGCGGCTGCAGCGGCGGAGGTGAGCGGCCCTTCGGGGCGCCCGGCCGCGGCCGAGGGCGGCTGTTCGGGGCCCTGGGTTTGCGTTGGGTTCGGCGGGGGTGGCGGGTCTTTAAAACCAACAGATGGTCTTGTTTTATGGGGACTCAGGGATTATGTATACATATGATTAGCCTAACTAGCGCTTGCTCCGAGTGTGCCATTTGGGATTTATTTGCGATTGAAAGCCGGGTTTTCTTGGCTACTTGGGAGGAAGCGCGCGATTATCTCCCTTGACAGCGGGTTCTGCGTTTCTCACCTCCTTTTCGTGCTCTTATCTCTGAACACGAGAATCTTCCACTTCTTATTCTCGTGGGAGAAAATGTAAAAATGTACTTTTGAATGTGCATATATAGTTGAAAAGCTCTGGTTGAAAGTACGGTCCGGGGAGTCGTTACGAAAGTGAAATTTAAAGAATTGGTGTATCACGTTTCGGTTTCAGTTTGCAGGATTTCGGCTTTCCGTGGTTACGTGGGACGTTGTGTGGCGTGCGTGAAACTTTTTCAGTTCCCCATTTGAAAGCCGAATATTGATGTGTTACGCTTTTCCTTTTGACTTAACGTGTCGTCACTGTGCTTTGTAAGTTTCAAGACTGTGTCAGTGTTTTCTAGACATTAGGTACCGTGCAGTGTAGCCCCTGAGCTGCTGACTTGCTTCCTGGGGTGGAAGACCAGGTTTTTTAGGGTCTTACCAGGCGCAGGTGTGGCTGGGGTCACTGGGGGCCCTGTGTTCAGCCTTTCCCACCCTTGGCGCCAGTAAGCAGCCGGTGGACGTACTCTCCCCCACCCCCACCCCGTAGGGCTGCAGAGATGTTGTATTCAGAATTTCTGCAGGCTAATGAGTAGCGCGTAAAGCGGCCCTAGTTGTGACTGAAAGGCTAATGCTTCTAAGCACTAAGGTGCTTCGCCCACGGGGAAGCAGTCAGCTTGAGTCTGGGATCCTCCCGTGGTCTCCACGGTGCACACAGCGCTCTGCTGGACCGTGTTCTTTGCTCGCTGTCCCGATTACCTTATTTCTCACCGTCAGCGGATACCAAATAGATTCAGATTTTCTTGTGAAGGTTTTTATTTTATTTAGCTTTTTCTGGAGGGACTGGTGTTGTGCAGCAGGTTAATCCACTGCTTGCGACGCTGGCATCCCATATTAGAGCGCCAGCTGCAAGTCCCAACTGCTTTGCTTTGATCTAGCTCCCTGCTACAGTACCTGGGAGGCAGCAGGGGATGGCCCAAGTACGTGGGAGACCAGGGGGAGTTCCCAGCCCCTGGCTTTGGTCAGACCTGGGTATTGCAGCCTTTTGGGGAGTAAACCAGAAGATGGGAAAAAAAATCTTCTCTCTCTGTCTCCCTTCCCCTCCCCTTCCCTCTCTGTTGCTCTGCCTTTCAAATAAATAGATGAATTTGTGCAAGTTTTTTATTTGTGGAATACACTTAATCTACCACACTTGATTTAAAAGTTGGGGAATTGGGTCTTGAAGGATGTGGAATACTGGAGTTACCTATATTTTTTCAACTCATAATTTTTTCCACTCTGTAGAACTTGTCCTCACCAGTCAGGAGCTAACCACTTTGTACTTTTCCTACCACTTGTCTGATTTGGCTTCACTACACCTGCTGGCTGCCTCACGTCTCCTGGGAGCCCAGCACTCGGGATGAGCAGACAGTTCTGTGTGGTGTGTGCTTCTCTGGCAAAGAGAAGTTACGCATGCGAGACACACAAGCACGAGGAATTGCATGGCAGTGCGGAGTCCCGGGTTCTAGTCCCAGTGCTAGTTACCGTGCTCCCTGATTTTGTGACATGGCCCGAGTTGTTTTACAAACCCAGGGCCTGGGTTCTTTCAGCTGTAAAGTGATGACCCAGCTGTGCTCGACTTAGATGTGTATCATACAGGACTTTAGGCTGTACATTTTCAGTTGGAGAAATCAGGCATTCAGGCATAGGGAATATATATTATTGATAGTTCGCAGTTCAATGTGGCTTTTTTTTTTTTCCTTTCTTTATGTTTAGCTACTGTAGTGGCTGGCCTTGCCTTTCGTGTTAAACTGGTCAAAGTATGAATTTACAAATTGAGTTGCCTAAAGAGATTCACTGCTTCAGGGATTCATCATATTTTATTTTTTCTCATAGAGTATAGAATAATAGGTTAAGAAATAGAAGAATACAATAAACCTTGCTGTATATCAGTTAATTTTTTTAAAAGCTTTATTTATTTATTTGAAATTAAGAGTTCGAGGGAGAGAGAGAGAAGGAGGTCTTCCATCTGCTGGTTCACTCCCCAGATGGCCACAACAGCCCAGGGCTGGGCCGGGCTGAAGCCAGGAGCTTCATCCAGGTCCCCTAGGTGGTACAGGGGCCCAAGGACTTGGGCCAGCCTCTGCTGCTTTCCCAGGCACATTAGCAGGGAGCTGGATCGGAAGTGGAGCAGCCAGGATACAAACCGTGCCTGTGTGGAACGCTGGCATTGCAGGTGGCAGCTTAACCTGTTATGCCCAACGCCAGCCCCTGTGTTAGCTGTTTTGAAGTGTGTGTTTTGGGGCTGGCATTGTGGTGAAGTGTGTGAAGCCGCCGCCATATGAGTGCCTGTTTGTGTCCTGGCTGCCCCAGCTTCCCATCCAACTCCCTGCCCGTGCACCTGGGAAAGCAGCAGAGGACTGACCAAGTGCTTGGGCCCCTGCAACACAGCTGGGAGACCCGGTGGGGTTCCAGGCTCCTAGCTTCAGCCTGGCCGTTGTGGCCATTTTGGGGAGTGAATCAGTGGGTGGAAGATAGATATCTTTCTCTGTGTCTCTGTCCCTCTTTTTCTCTGCCACCTGCTTTTCAAATAAATAGATTTTTTAAAGAAATGTGTGTTTTGATTGAGTATTACTTTGTTTTATGTGAGAGGCAGACAGAGAGTTCCCTCCACTGATTCACCTCCCAGATACTCACAACTTTTATGGCTGGGCTGGAGTGGAACCAGCAGCCCAGAATTCAGTCCACGTCTGCCACATGGGTGGCAGCGACCAGTTACTTGAACCAGCACCTGCCTCTTTGGGTCTGTGTTGGCAGGAAGCTGGACTTGGGAACTAGAGCTGGATTGAACCAGGCACTCTGGTGTGGGACATGGACGTCTTAACTCCTGGGCCAAGCCTCTGGCCTCCAAAACATTTTATGTTATATATGTGACATATACACTTAAGTTCAATTGATGTATATTTCAATGTATACATATATATAGTCTAAAAGTCTGGAGCAAGGTAAAACCTTATTAGTAATTTAGATTGAGTGAGGAGTGGGGAAGAGCTTTGCTTACTGTACAGAACAGCTCACCATAGTAGGCAGTTTATATGCATTTTTAAGTGTGGTGTGGCTTTTTATTAATGTATGGTTTTGTTTCAAGGATGGCGCAAAAGAAATATCTTCAAGCAAAACTGACCCAGTTTTTAAGGGAAGACAGGATTCAACTTTGGAAACCTCCATATACAGATGAAAATAAAGAAGTTGGTTTGGCATTAAAGGTATTTTTATTTAAGATATAAATAATTAACAGTGATGTCTGCTTGTCTTTCAAATAATTAAATTTTTTTGACAAATAATTAAATTTTTTAATTAAATTTTTTTTAAATTATTTTTTCAAATAATTAAATTTTTTTTTAGAGAGAGAGACAGAGACAGAGAGAAAGGTCTTCCTTCCTTTGATTCACCCCCCAAATGGCCACTACGGCCGGCACTGCGCCGATCTGAAGCCAGGAGCCAGGTGCTTCCTCCTGGTCTCCCATGTGGGTGCAGGGCCCAAGCACTTGGGCCACAGCAGAGAGCTGGACTGGAAGAGGGGCAACCAGGACAGAATCCGGCGCCCTGACCGGGATTAGAACCCGGTGTGCCGGCGCTGCAGGCGGAGGATTAGCCTAGTGAGCCGCGGCACCAGCCAATAATTACAATTTTTTAAAAAGCATCTTAATTAACAGTGTCATGTAAGTCTCTCTGGTAATAAGATTCTGAAGTCACCAGAAGTTGTCAGGAAGGATCAGGCCGACACTTGGCATAACTGACAGAGTAAGTGATGAGCGCACACTCACTTTTTACTAGGAGCTGACAAGCTTGTTTACTAATGTTTTATTCATGAGAATGTTACTCAAGTTCTCATGCATATACTGTCTTTAACACCTCCACAGCATGACATACAATTATTCATGTGATGTTGACTTGTTAGTCCAGGTGCTGGGAACTTAGCACACTGTGCTGCTAGGGTGAGTGTCTGGTCAGCTCCCAGTGCTCACTGCTGTCATCCTCTGTAGCAGTATAAAGCGGTGGCTCCCCTCCCTGGCCATCAGGGTTCGTTTTTCCGAAATGTGTTCTTCTAGCAATTATGCCTTAGTTTAGTTTTTTTTTTTTAAAGCACAATTGACTTTGACCTTTTTTATCTTTTTTTTTTAAGATTTATGTATTTATTTGAAAGACAGAATTACATAGAGAGGAGAGAAAGAGAGAGGTCTTCCATCTGCTGGTTCACTCCCCAAATGGAGGCAACAACCTGGCTGGGCCAGGCGCTTCTTCCGGGTCTCGCATGTGGGTGCAGGGGCTCAAGCACTTGAGCTCCTCTGCTGCTTTCTCAGGCCATTAGCAGGGAGCCGGATCGGAGTATAGCAGCCGGGACTTGAACAGGTGCCCATATGGGATGCCGGCACCGCAGGCTGTGACTAACCCACCTTAATTTTTGTCAGAAATGATGTTATTTTATGGCAAAGTGATTTTTTAAAAGCTGAAGTTTGCCTACTTTTCTAAGCAGAAACACTCATTTTTGACAGAAATCTATCATATTGGAATGTCTTAGGATGTCCATCTCTACTTTCTGGGCCTGGGTATCCTGAGCATGATGTAACATTTTTGAGGGTCTGGGGACTGTCATGAAGGGGTTTAATTGCCCTGAAGATGACAAAGCTGTGGCAGGATCTTAGTGTATGTACAAATGATGTACACATTTTCTGTGTCTCTTATTTGACAGGCTGCTCAACTTTTTATTTTTGCAACCCACCTTCTGGCCTTCGATTCCCAGAAACTAGGGGGTGACATGATAAGAAAAATATTTGATTTTTGCCCTCAGATTTTTGGGTGGTAAGGGTGATAAGAGCATTTTATGTATTTTTTTTAAAGATTTATTCATTTTAGAGGCAGAGTTACAGAAAGAGAGGAGGAGAGATGGAGATCTTCTATCCACTGGTTCACTCCCCAAATGGCTACAAAGGCCAGAGCTGGGCCAATCTGAAGCCAGGAGCCAGGAGCTTCTTCTGGGTCTCCCACATGGTTGCAGGGGCCCAAGCACGTGGGCCATCTTCCACTGCTTTTCTAGGCCGTTAGCAGGGAGCTGGGTTGGAAGTGGAGCACCCAGGACTTGAACCAGTGCTCGTGTGGGGTGCTGGTGCTGCAGGCGAAGGCTTCACCTACTGTGCCACAGCACTGGTTCTGGGCATTTTACGTTTTAATGAGGCTTGCTGGCCTCTGTATAGCTTCAGGATGGGGCTCAATTGGGTGCTTGGGGCTTTGAGCTCCACCTCCCAACTTCTGGGAAGGGGCGGGCCTAGTTAATCACCAGTGGTGGTGGTGTAATCAGTCATGCCTGTGTAAGTCATCAGGCCTCCATAAAAACCCCTAAGTGAGGGAGCTGCGGAGCTTCCAAATTGGTGAACACATCCACATGCCAGGAGGGTGGTGCACCTCGGTTGGACAGGGAACCCTTCCAGGCCTCACCTTAGTACCTCTTCAGCTGAGGGCTCATTTGTATTCTTTAGAATAAACTAGAACAGTAAGTTTAGCATTTCCCTGAGTTGCTGTAGCAAAGTATTGAACCTGAAGTGGGTTTTCAGGAAGCCTTGACTTTGTAGTCAGGTCAACAGAATTGTGGGTGACTTGGGGACCGGCTGCTTGGCAACAGGTGCCTGAGGTAAGAGTGTGCCTTGGGACTGATGAGCCTGTAACCCTGTGGAATCTAATGCTGTCTCTGGGTAGTTAGTGTCAGAGTTGAATTGTAGCACATCCATTCAGGATCAGAATCGGGTGGTGTCAGGAGGGAGGAAATAAAGCCACTCACTAGGTAATTAGATTTTCTAGAAAATTATTTTTAAAATTTATTTTGAAAAATATTGTATTTTCTGGTAGTAAAAATAATGTATGTTCCTGGGTTGAAATGATGTACACATTGAGGATCCCCTGTTTGAAACGCTTGGGACCAAAAGTGTTTCTGATTTCAGGTTTTTGGGTTTCAGAGTATTTGCATAGACTTTACCAGTTGAGCATCCCTAATCCAAAAATCCGAAATCCAGAATGCTCAAAATCTGAAAATTTTTGAGTATCACGTTGACACTTAACAAATGTTGGATTTCAGATTTCAGATCACAGGTGTTTTACGTGTGTGTACAGTCACGCGTCACTTAACGAGGGCTTGTTCCAAGAAACGGAATGTTAGGTGGTTTTATCTCTGCATGAACATCATAAAGTGTACTAAATAAACCTAGATGGTGTAGCTTACTACAACGAACAACGCGGGATTAAATCCAGCGCTGGAGAACATGGTGTGGTCAGGCAGCATAGTAAACTGATTACGAGGCTGCTGCCGGCAGAGCACAGCATAGGTTGTAGAGTGTGCTTTGTCAGAAGCAGGACACTCAAATGGCGCTAAGTAGTGCAGTACGGTCAACACGTAAGTCAGCGGCACAGCTGTTTACTATCAAGTCTTATATGCCGTGCATAATAGTATGTGTTCTGCTTTTAAATGACCGGCTTGTTCCACCAGTGTCACAAACCTGTGTGTAATTGTATGTGTTCTGCTTTTAAATGACCGGCTTGTTCCACCAGCATCACAAACGTGTGCGTTAACGCTTTGTGCCACCGCATCACAAACACTGTGATGTCAGCAGGCTGAAGGAGCTTTCAGCTCCGTTATGATCCTGCGGGATCACTGTCGTTGCTGTCGGACGAGCAGTTCATCGCTGACCACCGCGTCCTTAGGCAGTGTGGGAGCGTAGTCAAACGCAAAACGTAGGAAGGATACATTTCTGAAAACACTTTAAATATCAGCATTAAAGTTATTATGCATAGGTTGTATTATTTTAAAAATAAAATACTCTGATTTGTGTTTTGTAACTTTATATATCTTTTACATTTTCCTTATCGTAAACATACACTTTTACCATCATTTTTAAGTGCTACATAATATTGCTTTCTAAGTGTAATGAAACTGTGGAATTAGGGTTTTTTGGAGTGTTTTTGTTTTATGAGATGTGTAATGAGACATCAGGTCTCAAATGCAAATATTCTTTTTTTTAAAGATTTATTTTATTTATTTGAAATACAGAGTTACAGAGAGAGGTAGAGACAGAGAAGTCTTCCATCCGCTGGTTCACTTCCCAGGTGGCCACAATGGCCGGTGCTGTGCCGATCCGAAGCCAGGAGCCAGGAGCCAGGAGCTTCTTCCGGGTCTCCAATGCGGGTGCAGGGGCCCAAGGACTTGGGCCATCTTGTACTACTTTCCCAGGCCATAGCAGAGAGTTGGATCATAAGAGGAGCATCCGGGACTATATATGGGATGCCAGCGCTTCAGGCCAGGGCGTTAACCTGCTGCACCACAGCGCCAGCCCCAAATGCAAATATTCTTTGTGGGGAGGAAACATAGTGTCTTCATGTAAGTGACAGCTGGTTTACATCCTTTTGGAGGCCCCTTACATCTTCTGGGGCTTCCTTCTCAGTTTGGAGTCTCTTCCTAGAAATAATTCGTTTTTTTTGTTGTTGTTGTTGTTGTTGTTGTTGTTTTTTTTGGACAGGCAGAGTGGACAGTGAGAGAGAGACAGAGAGAAAGGTCTTCCTTTTTGCCATTGGTTCACCCTCCAATGGCCGCCACAGCCGGCACGCTGCGGCCAGTGCACCACGCTGATCCAATGGCAGGAGCCAGGTGCTTCTCCTGGTCTCCCATGGGGTGCAGGGCCCAAGCACTTGGGCCATCCTCTACTGCACTCCCTGGCCACAGCAGAGAGCCGGCCTGGAAGCGGGGCAACTGGGACAGAATCCGGCGCCCCGACTGGGACGAGAACCCAGTGTGCCGGCGCCGCAAGGTGGAGGATTAGCCTAGTGAGCCGCTCCTAGAAATAATTCTTTAACCGGTACCAATGCTTAAAAGTTTCTCCATGAAGAACATTACTTGAGCGGGCTGGCGTTGTGGTGCTGTGGGTTAAGCCGCCACTTGGGATGTCGCATTCCATATCGGCGTGCCTGAGATCAAGTCCTGCTGCAGCTCTGGTTCCAACTTCCCGCTAGTGCCTGCCCTGGGAGACAGCGGGTGATGGCTCAAGTACTTGGGCTCCTGCCACCCTTGTGGGAGACCTGGACGGAGTTCCAGGCTCCTGGTTTGGACTTAGCTCAGCACCATCTGTTGCAGGGATTTGGGGAGTAAACCTGTGAGTGGAAGATCTATTTCTGTCACTTTGCCTTTCAAATAAATAAAAAAATGATAGTCACTAACATGAAAAAAATGATAGTCACTGCTAGCATTAAAAAAAAGTTGCTTGGCATTTAACCTTGTATATAATATGCCCTCATCCTATATTGGTATGCTTGGGTTTGATTCTTGGCTCTTGGTGTTTGGGGAATGAACCAGTGTATAGGAGCTCTTTCTGTTTCTCTGCCTCTTAATTACAGAAAAGAAGTTAAGTCTAACCTGACTTGTTCTCACAGATTTGAAAACTACTTACATAGTCTGGTTGGTTGGTTTTGCTTTAATTTGTTTTCCTTTTCTCGCCCAGTAGAGTTGAACAGTTCACTGTTTTAAAGCAATTTTTTGAATGTTTGCTGTAGCAGAATTCAGAGCTAATCTGTTTTCCTGCTCTAGCATAATCCCAGTTATTTTGATTTCTATGTCGAGCCAGTTGTAATATTACCTATTTGTGGATATTTTTATTTTGCGCTGGATCCTTTCTAAATTCCACACCTCTCAAGCCGTCAGACCACAGTGTGGCTTTCCGTGCAGTAGGGGGCCCCCAGCCTCCAGAGCGGGTTGCTTGGGAATCTTTCACGCCCTTTTCTGTACTTGCTGTTGTTGAGTTGATGTTACAGTGATCTGTCTTTCCTGATTTGTCCTCACAGGACCTTGCTAAGAAGTACTCTGACAAGCTAGATTGCTGTGAAAATGAAGTAGAAAAGATAATAGAAGAAATACGTTGCAAAGCAATTGAGCGCGGAACAGGAAATGAAAATTATAGAACAACAGGAATTGCTACAATTGAGGTATTTTTACCTTCAAGACTAAGAAAAGTGAGTAATTTCACCCACCGTTTGTACTAATGCTTAATTAGTAATGTGATAAAATAATTTTTTAATAAAAGTATAATCCAGAGTTACAACTCTTTTAGGTTATTTTGCCTGTTGAACAACTGAACAGCTAATGTTATAGGTTCTTAAACTGGACCACTCCTCAGCCAGGCTTCACCTGGCCCTCCAGATGTCGCAGCCTGTGCATCACGCTCTTCACGCTTTCTAAGTTTGTTTGGAAGAAATGTGGGACAAAAGAGGCCTTAGTTTTCTAGAACCCTGTGTAGTAGGACGCATCGTAAAGGAATTTATCTTTGTCCTATTCTGGTGGCGATCAGGGCAGTCAGCTGAGTTCTAGCAGGGCAGAATGACCGGGATGGGGCCACCTCATCTCAGGGCCACATCCTTAGTGGCTGTGTCCAGAAACGTCAATGTGGTGGGCCGTCCGAAGCTGCTGGCGCTCTCTGGACTGATCACTGTCGTTGTTTCTCATAAGAAATGAAAGCACATATGAGGATACTTTCAAACATTTATAGAAAATAGAATTAAAAGGTAGATTTGGGACTTGGGCATTTGGCACAGCAGTTAAGCCGCTGCTGGGGACTCTCAGCCCACGTTGGAGTGCCTGGCTTCGGGACCTGTTTCCTTTCCATTTCTAGCTGCTTGCTGATGTGTGCCCTGGGCGACGGCAGGTGATGGCCCAAGTACGTGGGCTTATGCCACGACGTGAGTGACCTGCACTGAGTTTTTGTCTCCTGGCTTCAGCCTGGCCTGGTGCTGTTGCTGGTATTTGGAGACTGAATCAGCAGACAAGAAATGTTTGTCTCTGTGTGTGTGTGTTTATGCCTTTCAAATAAACAGTTTTTAACAGATAGGGAGTGGGCAAAGATGCCCTCATCCCACACCTAGGTTTGATTTTTGATTCCTGGCTCCAGCTTCCGGGTAATGCAAACCCTTGCAGCAGTGGTGGTAGCTCAAGTAACTGGGTTCCTGGATGGAGTTCCCAGCTTCCAGTTCAGGCCCCACATTTGGGGAGTGAATTAGCAGATGGAATGTTCTCGTTCGTTCTCTCTCTTTCTCTCTCTCCCCCCCACCTCTCCACCTCTCCCCACCTCCCCCGCTGTGAAATACACTTTTTTAAAAAATGTATGTATTTCTTTTTTTTTTTTTGTTATTTATTTATTTATTTATTTATTTACTGACAGGCAGAGTGGACAGTGAGAGAGAGAGACAGAGAGAAAGGTCTTCCTTTTTGCCGTTGGTTCACCCTCCAGTGGCCGCCACGGCTGGTGTGCTGTGGCCGGCGCACCGCGCTGATCTGAAGGCAGGAGCCAGGTGCTTCTCCTGGTCTCCCATGCAGGTACAGGGCCCAAGCACTTGGGCCATCCTCCACTGCACTCCCAGGCCACAGCAGAGAGCTGGCCTGGATGAGGGGCAACCGGGAAAGAATCTGGTGCCCCGATCGGGACTAGAACCCGGTGTGCCGGTGCTGCAAGGCGGAGGATTAGCCTGTTGAGCCGCGGTGCCGGACAATGTATTTATTTTGAAAGGCAGAGTTACAGAAAGGCAGAGGCAGAGAGAGAGAGGTCTTCCATCCACTGGTTCACTCCCCAACTGGCTGCAACAGCTGGAGCTGCACTGATCCAAATCCAGGAGCCAGGAGCTTCTTCCAGGTCTCCCCCATGGGTGCTTTCCCAGGCCATAGCAGAGAGCTGGTTCAGAAGTGGAGCAGCCAGGACTCAAACCAGTGCCCATATGGGGTGCCTGCACTGCAGGCAGTGGCTTTACCTGCTATGCCACAGCAGTGTTGTCCAATCAGGAGCAGGATCAGCTCCTGCAGCTCATCAGTCAAATTGGCGAGAGGCAGCTGCGTAGAAGTTTACTCCTCCCCAGCGCCACATTGTGGGAGAGCAGATGCATAGAATAAGTCTTAATTCCAGTAACTTAGTCTAGTCTTAGTTGCTCCCCACAGTTCCCCCTTTCTTTTTATTCTTTGGCGTTGATACGCGCCTGTCTTCGGTGCCCTGCGGCACACACTCTGCTCTGCTTGCTGGAGTTGCCCACAGGTGCTTACAAGCCCTGCCAATCAGGCAAACCGAATCCGGGTCCTCTCTTCGCCATGTTGTGAGGAGGTTTTTAGGCACTGATGCGTGCCTGTGTTCGGTGCCCTGCAGCACATGCTCTGCCAGAACTGCCTGCAGGTGCTTGCGGCCTTACTAATCAGGCAGACCGAATCCGAGCCTTCTCATTGCCGTGTTGTGGGGAGACTTATTGGTGTTGATAACGTGCCTGTCTTCGGTGACCTGCAGCGGATATTCTGCTAGCCGCCCGCAGGTGCTTATCATCTTACTAATCAGGCAGATCGAATCCAAGCCCTCTCATTGCCGTGTTGTGGGGAGGCCTTATTTTTCTCTATTTCTCTATCTCCGGGCATTCCTATATCTCTTACTTTACTTCTATCTGCCAGCATTCCTATTTCTCTCATTTTACTTCTATACTTCTGTTTCTGTTTTCCCCGCGGCTTCCCGTCACCCACACCGTGGCGGCTTCTCGGAGCTCCGCACCGCAGCGGCTTCCCTGCTCTGCGCGGCTTCAGCCCGCGCTTCTCTCATCTGCGCGGCTTCCCGGCTTCGCGCGCTCTGCGGTCTCCGCGCCTTTCGCGCCCACACCACGGCCTCCATGCTAGCCCCGCGCTTCCTATCTGCTCGCGCCCCATGCACTCTCTCCACTCATGCCCCGCGTGCTCTCTGCGCGCAGCGGCTTCCGCGAATCACGGCCTAGCTCACGTTTCCGCTACCGGTTAGTTTTCAGTCTAAGTTCCCTGGGCTAACCTGACGAATTCCAACCTAGCTTACGTCTCCGCTTTTCGGTTTGGTCTTTTTGCTCCCCAGGCTAATCTGACGGATCCCAACCTAGCTTACATCTCCGCTTCCGGTATAGTTTTTTCGCCTTTTGCTCCCCAGGCTGACTTGATGAATTCCAACCTAGCTTACGTCTCCGCTTCGGCCTACCCCCGCGGCTTCATTTTCCCTAACTAATATTTTTCTCTACCCGGTATATTTCCTAACTTTCTTCCAACAATATTTCTCTCTCATTTCTCCTGGCTTCTCCCCACAGTCCGTATCCGAGTCTAAGTTTCTTCTAGCTTTCACTTTCACTTTTAATCTTAGATTTCTCCCAGCTTCTCCCTGCAGTCAGTATCCAAGTCTAAGTTTTTTCTAGCTTTCACTTTCACTTTCAACCTTAGCTTTCTCCTAGCTTCTCCCGCAGTCCATATCCGAGTTTGTTTTTCTAGCTTTCACTTTCGCTTTCAATCCTAACTTCTTCCGGCACTTTTTCCGTCCGGCTTTTCCCTAGGCTCTCTGCTAGTCTCTCTCTGGTATTTTCCCGCTTCTTCCCTCCTAGGTTTCATATCCGAGTCATGGCACCATTATCCCTCCTAGGCTTCCTATCTGAGTCATGGCACCATTATGTCGCTCCCCCATTCGCGGAGGAACGACACAGGACCCTGCGCTGTTCTTTTGTCTGCTCAGCTCTTCCCGGGTTAGCTGCTGGTCCTTCCCGGGTTGGCTGCCGACCCCTCCACCTCCATGGAGGGGCGGCTCCCCCTGCCTCTTTCCCCGCTTCCGTGGAGGAGCGGCACACCGCCGGCCGCCGGCCGGCTCTCTCGGGGGCTGCTCAGGTGTTCCTTCAGATGTTCCTGGTGCATGTTGTTTCTCTTCTCCTTTATAGTCCTCTTCCACCAATCCCAACTCTGCTACCCACACGCCGAGCATGCTGCTCTCCTCCAATCAGGAGCAGGATCAGCTCCTGCAGCTCATCAGTCAAATTGGTGAGAGGCAGCTGCGTAGAAGTTTACTCCTCCCCAGCGCCATATTGTGGGAGAGCAGATGCATAGAATAAGTCTTAATTCCAGTAACTTAGTCTAGTCTCAGTTGCTCCCCACAAGTGTTCCCTCAAATACACTTTAAAAACATTTTTTTTTAAGATTTATTTATTTATTTGAAAATCAGAGTTACACAGAGAGAGGAGAGGCAGAGAGAGAGAAAGAGAGGTCTTCCATCTGCTGGTTCACTCCCCAGATGGCCGCAACAGCTGCGCCGATCCGAAGCCAGGAGCCAGGAGCTTTTTCTGGGTCTCCCACAGAGGTGCAGGGGCCCAAGGACTTGGGCCATCTTCTACTGCTATCCCAGGTCATAGCAGAGAGCTGGATCAGAAGAGGAGCAGCCAGGTCTTGAACCGGTGCCCATATGGGATACCGGCACTTCAGGCCAGGGCGTTAACCCATTGCATCACAGCGCCAGCCCTGACACTTTCAAAATTAAAAAAAAAAATTATTTTGGTGCAGAAAAATTTTGAGATATATGCATACAGAAATCTATGCATTCAGAAAGTGTACTGTGGGAAAACTGCATGGATTTCCAAAATTTTTTATATTTAAATAAATTTTATCTTTTAAATCTATTTTTCTGCTGACTTTTTAAAGTACCCTCATATGTAAGAAGTTGCACGTGAATGTTCCTGACAGTACTGTTCTCAGTAGCTAAAAGGCAGAAGTAGCCCAGATGTTCAGCAGTGGAAGGACGGGCAAGTAGAGTACACCTGTGTGATAGAAAACTGCTGAAGGAGTGCAGCTCTGATACTGCCCGATTGGATGAACCTCAAGTACATGCTGAATGAAGAAGGCTACCTGTGGGCATTCCATTCATAGGAAATGTTCAGGACAGGCAAACCTGTGGAGACAGAAGATGGGCAGTGATTCCTGGGAGCCGGAGTTGGGAGGAGGGGGGGAGGTTGGAGGGTGCAGGTACCCGGTTTGAGGGGTGGTCAGGATGTTCTGAAATTTGATTATAGTGCTGATGGCCACTGAGCAACCCAGCCTGGCGGCACCACACTGCTGCCCTCGTGGGCACGTTCTGGGTTATGTTTCCTGGGTTGCCTCTCCAGGTGGGCGGTTTTTGTCCTTAACCCGTGTCCTAAGTTTAGCTAAAATCCTCTGATACTAGCTTTTCTGATATCATAGACTACGTAGTAGCACCAAAAAGTGTTAAATTCAAGTATATTTTGTTCTGTTTGCGTTCTCTCTAAACAGGATAGGAAAAACTTGCTGGAGACCCGACTGCACATCACTGGCAGAGAACTGAGGTCTAAGTGAGTATGCCTGGGGCTGGCAGGGGCTCATTCCTCCTTCAGGGCCGTCCTTTAAGATGGGGCAGGTATTATCCTCATCTTCCAGAAGGGAAAGTGGAGGCTCTGAGGTGGAAGAACTTACTTGCACTCAAGGTGGTGGAGAAGTGGCAGAGAGAGAACTCATTCTTCCTACTTCCTGGTGTAACTTTAGACCAGGTGGGAGCTCTGTACCCACCACGTAGTACATGCTCGGTCCATGTTGAGTGAAGGAACGAAGGAGTGATGGGAATAGAAGATGACCTGGTATTTGCCGGATCATCACTTACAGCTCGCTTTGACCTTCAGCATAGTGTTTTAGTTTATTTCAGGCTATTGGACCAGCCGTCAAAAAAATAAGTAGACCTGACTGTGACCCATTAGTGAAGTCTTAACTTGAAGGCCTGGTCGGTTATTTCATCTACTTGTAAATTTTCACGTGACAAATGTTTTAAACACCTCCAGGGCTAGCCACTCAGTGTGTTTCTTCAGCTGATTTTTCTTGTTTTTATCTTTGGTCTAATGAGGGCTGTTAGGATGAGTTAGGAAGCATCAGTTACTCAGCACACTTAAGTAGAAACTAATCTGGGACAGCTGCTGTTGGGCGCTCCTCCAAGGAAACCACAGAAGGGTTGGGGATAGTTTTTCTCTTGACGGGCAGTGGGGACGCTCCTGTTAGATGGATACGCAGCACTGTGGTCTCCACTTGGTGAGGAAACAAGAGGCCAAGCAGAGAATTCTAGAAAGGGACCTTGTCTTTCACACAGTTTCAGATAGCCATCTATTAAGCCTGCTTTATGCACTTACTTTTTTTTTAAATTTTTATTTATTTATTTATTTATTGACAGGCAGAGTGGACAGTGAGAGAGAGAGACAGAGAGAAAGGTCTTCCTTTGCCGTTGGTTCACCCTCCAGTGGCCGCCGCGGCCGGCGCGCTGCGGCCGGCGCACCGCACTGATCCGATGGCAGGAGCCAGGTACTTATCCTGGTCTCCCATGGGGTGCAGGGCCCAAGCTATGCACTTACTTTTAATTTTAAAAATATATCATTTATTTGATAGCCAGAGAGCTCCCATTTGCTGGTTTACTCCCCAAGTGCCCGCAAGTCAGGGCTAGAGCCAGGAACTAGGAATTAACTCAATCCAAGTTTTCCACATGGGTAGCAAGAACCCAATTAGTTGAGCCATTACCACCACTTCCCAGGACCCACGTTGGCAGGAATGAAACCCAGGCACTCTGATAGGGGACACAGGCGTCTACTGCGAGGCTAACCACCTGCCCCAAGCCAGCTTTCTTTTCACGTGACTTCCTGAGTTAGTAAGTGGAAATCTGGGTGCTTCTGAGTAAAATGTGTGAAATAACTGTTATGTTTAAAATCTTTTAAGTAGATAATAGCAGATTTGTTTGTCTATAGTTTTCACTGGTTTTATTTTACAGAATAGCTGAAACCTTTGGATTTCAAGAAAATTATATCAAAATTGTCATAAATAAGAAACAGCTTCAATTAGGTATGCAAATTTTTCCAGTCAAACTAATACAGAAATAATGACTTTCCATCTTTTTCTCACTCTTTAGTCAAAAATTTCCAGCTTTGTTACAATTATAATCCAAAGCCAGTTATTTGAGGATTTTGCTAAAAGAAAAATGTGAAACAGAAAACAACTTTCCAATAAATATTTTACTGTGTGCCATGTCCTAGTGGGATAGAAAGATACTCACTCTTGGTCTGATAAAATGTGACTGAAGGGAAGTCTAGATGTGCTGGGAGGAGGAGAGGGGTTCCATTTGTTCTTCCTGAGCACGAAGAGCTGAAGCTGCGAGGCAGAGGGCGGGCCGTGGTGGGGGGTGTTCTGGACTGAGCCTCACGGGGCACCAGGATGTGGATCTGAGGCAGTGGGAGAGGTGCAGTGTGGCTGAGTGCCCAGGGCGAGGCACCGTCTGAGGCTGGAGGGCAGGCAGAAGCCCTGCTGAGCGCTGTTGCAGCAGTTTCCAACCAGAGATGCCTGGCACTAGGGACTCCCTTTTGGTTGTTGTGATTTGGTCTGGCAGCAGGTTGTGCCCCTGTCATTTAGTGCGTGGAGGCCAGGGCTGCTGCTGGACCACAGACAATGCACAGAGCAGCCCCCACAGCAGTGCCTTCGCCAGCCCAAGATGTCGCTAGTGCTACTGTTGAGAACCCCTGGACTGGATGCGCCTTGCTCAGTAAGAGAGCATTCTCCTGAGGCGTTTACGCTGGGAGTGACAGCAGTTATCTGTGTGTTGAAGATTGCCGTGGCTGCAGGAGGGGAGTGCACTTAGAGGAAGATGGCTGGACTGGGGAGATGTTAGCTGTGCAGCGGGTCAGGGGGCATCACAGCTGGAGCAGTTTCCAGTGGCTTGCTGTGCTCTCCAGAGTCCTGTCACACGTCGTGGCTCGATGGAATGTAACGTAGCCCTTCTCAGTACCTTGCCTTCCTTTCCAGCACCCCCTCTCTGGCCATTTCCCATTGCACCATACACAGGGCTGTCAGAGAGTTCATGGGAAAGTACATACCATGAAGAAACCATGCTTGAATTTCAGAAACTTTAGCACCAAGATAAACTCACCTTTTAATCCCATTTGTCCACAAGCTTTATGAAGTACTCAGATATAAGGCTAAGCGTCCAGCTTTATTTTTCTTCAACATCACCGACCAGACAGCCTGCCCAGTGATTGGCGATCTTCCTTTACCCCGACTCTGTTTTACACTCTGTCCCATTTGCCTGTAGTGTTTTTTTGTTTTGTTTTGTTTTTAAATTGTGGCTTTCTTGGAGTCTTAAAACACAGTGAGGTGAATCCTCGGCTCTTCTTTACCAAGGTGACCCAACCATTGGTAGGTCTTTATTTTCTCATATGAGTGCTAGAATTGTTACCAGGTTTCTAAAAGCAAAATCCAAGGAGTTTTTTCAGAAATGTGCTCACATTTGTATTTGTTGTTCATAATATTATTTATGTATTTTGGTTATTTGAAGGCTTATTTATTTATTTGAAAGGCACAGCTAGAGAGGGAGAGGCCCTCCATCAGCTGGTTCACTCCTCAAATGGGCGAAACAGCGAGGAGAGTCTGGGGTCTGGGCCAAGCCGAAGCCAGGAGCACGAAACTCCATCTGGGCCGGCCTCCGCTGCTTTCCCAGGCACGTTAGCTTGGAGCTAAATCAGAAATGGAGTAGCCAGGGCTCAAACGCACTCCTGGGGTGCTGGCGTCGCAGGCGGCAGCTCAGCCCACTGCACCACCATGTCTGCACCCGTTTTGCTGTTTTAAAGTCTGTTTGCATCTGTGTTTACCCCTTTTCATTTGTTCGTTTATTTGTATCTTTGGCATAGTTTTTGTTTGGTTTTGTATATTTGGTTACTGTTTTCATAGAGCTAGCTTTTGATTTTGTTACTGTTCTCTTTCGTTTGTTTCATTGATGTCTGCCCTTTATGGCTGTTTTTATTTAGGTTCTAGAAGATGAATAGTTTGCTCAGGGCCACAGGATTAAAACAGGGTAGAGCTCATCGTGGTCTTTGCTTGCAGCCAGCACAATGGATTACCTCTCGCATTGCTGAGAACTGGGTTTATTACTTCTCAATTAGAGGGCAGGGAAATCTGTGTATTAATTGTACTGAGCCTGGCATAGTGTTCTCCCTGTTGCAGATTCTCAAATATTTGCTGCTTTGAATTGATCTTAGGGTAAGAGTAGGGAAAACTGAAGAAATGAATTTAGTTGGTCTATTTTTCCTGGCTAATTTTAACTGTTGCTTAATAGTAACATAGTTACACACCCAGTTCTTCCCAAGTTTGTGGCATGCTGGTTTGCAAATGCTCTTGCAGGTCTAAGAATTTCACTTACTATAGAAAATGGGCTGTTGCCTGGTAAATGCCATGGTTCTTTGAATGACGTGTAGTTCTGGTTTCTACAGGAAACACCCTTGAAGAACAAGGAGTGACTCACAATGTCAAAGCAATGGTGCTCGAGCTGAAACAGTCTGAGGAGGATGTGAGGAAGAACTTCCAGGTGGAGGAGGAGGAGCAAAATGAGGCTGAATTAAAAGAAAAACGGATTCAGAGGACTAAGAGAGGACTGGAGATACTGGCAGAGAGAGGTACCTGGAACTCTGGGCTTATGTCCTCACTTAGCTCCTTAAAGGTGGCAGCAAGTCACACAGACGGGGAGTGTGTCCCCTCTAACTTAACGATGTCGCCGTCACTGCTGTTGAATGTTGCATTAATGGAGCTCCGCGTGATTTTCTTACAGCTGAGATGGTGGTGGATCCAGAAACGACACCTTACTTAGACATAACTAACCAGACAGGCAGATCAATCAAAATTCCCCCGTCGGAAAGAAAGGTACGTGCCACGGGACTTGGGTGGGTGGTTCTGGATTTGTTGTTGGAACAGAAGTGGTTTTCTAGTGGTTTTATCTTGAAATGTCATAAAAGCAGAAACCAGCTGTGTCTCCAGTCTTACAAATGGGGACTCTCACCACGTGGCGAGCAGTTGCGTGTAGCAGGCCTCGCCCTGTAACTTGCCGTGCAGCTGTAGACCATATTAACTTGCTGTCCTGTAGCAGTGACTGTCACCATAGCTGAGTGGCGTGACCCACTGCCTTCAGTCTGAGTGGCTTCCTGTGGCTGTGGGTTTGGTTTTGTTTATTCTACTAGGGAGCCATGTCCCCTAAGGATGTATCGTAACTGGGGAGGAGAGCTGTATCGCTGGGGAGTGGTCAGCAGGTGGTTCCATCCTCTGCACTGTCTCCTTGTACCTGGTGGGACAGTGTTCTAACACTGAATGTTGCAAGGGGCTCTTAAGCAGCTTCCTACACCTTAGGCCCTAAGGTCAGTCCCTGAGCTGCGAGCCAGGAGCTGCTGCTGCCTTTTTTTTTTTTTTAAAGATTTTATTTATTTATTTATTTGAGAGGTAGAATTACAGACAGTGGGAGAGAGAAACAGAGAGAAAGGTCTTCTATCCACTGGTTCACTCCCTAAATGGCCACAACAGCCAGAGCTGAGCCGATCAGGAGCCAGGAGCCCCCTCCAGGTCTCCCACGTGGGTGCAGGGACCCAAGCACTTGGGCCATCTTCCACTGTTTTCCCAGGCCATAGCAGAGAGCTGGATCAGAAGAGGAGCAGTGGGACTAGAACCGGTGCCCATAGGGAATGCCAGCTTCACAGGCGGAGGATTAACCTACTGCACCACAGCACTGGCCCCTGAGTGCTCTTTTAGAAAAGGATACAAGCATTATTCGCTGCTAATTTTTATAAGCTTAGGCTTAAAAATTATTAGAAATGGATCTGGGACAACAGATACTAAGATAAACTGATGAAAAAAAAGGAACGGGTGCTACTTAGGGCCGTCATCCACATTAAATGGAGTGCTTGGTTTCCATGTTTTACTGAAGTAAAGCTGCAATTGTATATTAATTTTGGCTTTTAGATTGAGTTGTGATGTTGGTTTCACTTTTTTAGAATTACAATGCTTTTAATATAATTTAATTATATTTTAAAGTGAATTTTTTTATCTACATTTTTTCCTAGGCCCTTATGTTAGCTATGGGATACCATGAGAAGGGCAGAGCTTTCCTGAAAAGAAAAGAATATGGAATAGCCTTGCCGTGCCTGTTGGACGCTGACAGATATTTCTGGTAGGCACCTTAGAATTTGGTGGACACCAGTTTTAAGGAAGCTGGCACAGATTGTGCGCCATATACTCCCTCCCTGGACACTGTGCTCTTCAGGAAAGGGTGGTTACGCTGTAGAACAACTCGTGAACTGTTTCTTCACTTTGTATTTCTAGTTGACCCTTCTCACTGTAAAGAATTGTATAAACACACACGCTGTTCTTTTGCAGTGAGCATGTATGACTATGTTTGACTATCTCTTTCTCTCTAACTCCCTCTTTTTATTATGTTTTTGTTTTTGCTGATGTGTTGCAGGCCTAAACTATCTGTTAGAATGTTCCCCATCTCATGTGTTTGGGATAGACACTGGTAGTCATTCTCTGTATCCATTGTTTCATTAGGGGCTACAAAATGGCAATGCCCAATTATTCCTTCTGCATTTATTGCTAGAATTCTTCTGAAAACCATTTTTCCTCATCAAATGCTTGTTTATGCTGAGGCACAGTTTGTACAGGAATGATAGAATAAAATATTTGATTCCTTCTTCCTTACTTTCTTGTTTTCAGAATAAATGGATTGCTTTTCTGGCATCGTCCAAATGTGACGAGTGAAGTTTTCTTTTTTCTAAGTATTAACATTAATTCATAGTTTTTTTGTTTTTGTTTTTTAAAGATTTGTTTGTTTATTTGAAAGAGCTACACGCAGAGAGAAGGAGAGGCAGAGGGAGAGGGAGAGGGAGAGAGAGAGAGAGAGAGAGAGATCTTCCATCTGCTGATTCATTCCCCAGTTGGCCCAAATGGCTGGAGCTGAGCTGATCCGAAGCCAGAAGCCAGGAGTTTCTTCGGGATCTCCCATGTGGGTGCAGGGGCCCAAGGACTTGGGCCATCCTCCATTGCTTTCCCAGGCCATAGCAGAGAGCTGGATCCAAAGTGGAGCAGCTGGGACTCAAACTGGCGCCCATATGGGATGCCAGTACCAGGCAGCGGTTTTACTCGCTATACCACAGCACACACACACACACACACACACACACCCCTATAGTTTTTAAAACATTTGATGTGTTTCAAGCTTTAGCACTTAAATTGACAGGTGGTCCCTGTGCCCTTTTGACCTGTCCTGGTGCTCTTGTAGTCTGATCTCTGGAGCCCAAGATACTTCAGGCTCATCCTGTAGACGTCATGCCCCAGACTGGGAATCGGAAGTTTCCCAAAGACTCCTGGTTCTTTTGAAAGGGAAATGGCACTTGGCGACTGTAATCCAGGCCTGTTAGACATTTGGAAAGTAGACTTGATACGTGGAAATGGTCGAAAGTTAACAGCCTCTGGTTAACTTCTGTTTTTGTGAATTCCCAAGCTGGCGCTGTACCAGCAAGAGCTGAATACAAATGTTCATAAATTGCCAGTTGCCGTTGGTCACTAACTTAAACTTTAACTGAACAAATTCCTGCCTCCATTGTCCCTCCCATCTGGGAGGTGAAGGGCAAGACTGGGAATAGCAAAAAACAAGAGCTTAGTGCCTCTGGGTCTCTTACTCTGTCTCACTTCTCTCTGGTGTCAGTTTCAGACTCTTGCTGCACACAGTGTGAGCTGGTAAGTTGAGTCCATAACTTTCAGGTAAATATTTGTTCCATTGTAATTGTTTCTAACTTCTTATTGTGTACATTTCAAGTAAATATAAAAACAGAGAGTATAGTAAACTTCCACACACCCACACTCCCGCTCGGCGGTGACTGAGGCATGGTGCATCTGGATTCATCTGTGTGCATTTCCCTCGATCTTACCCTGTGCTAATCCTTGAAATAAATAGTAGTAAATAAAAATAGTGGACCTTTAGTTCATGGCTTGTTAACATGTTCAGTAAGTACTAGATGTAGTTAGTAATAACTGTCATACCTTTTAAAACATTTATTTGTCTGAAAGAGAGAGAGAGCAAGCTCCCATCCACGGCGGCGGGACTGGGCCAGGCTGAAGCCAGCAGCCAGGAACTCAGTCCACAAGGCACGTGGGTGGCAGGAACCCCGTCACTGGAGCCATCACGACGGCTGCCTCCCTGGGTCTGCATTAGCTGGAAGCTGGAGTCAGGAGCAGAGCTGAGGAGAGAGCGCAGGCGCTCTGATGTGGGTGTGGGCATCTTAACTGGTGCTCAGCCGCTAGACCAGACACACGGCAGAGAATGGCGTTCTTGTCCTGGGATCTGTTTATTCTGTCCAGCTTGCTAGCGTAGTTTTTGAGTGGTTTCCCCACTTCATAAAGGAGATTTAATGCGAGTCAGTAATGTAGGTGGGGGAAGACTTCAGTTCCACTTCCTTTCCCACTTCCTTTCCTGACTTCTCCAAGTAAGCTCGAGGTTTATTACAGCTTTCTACTGTACATCTTGGGGTACAGTATGGAGTGAGACCAAGACTAGTTTTTTCCCTATTTAAAAATGGGAGCTCTGCTCTCAGCTGAGATGGTGTAGCATGGACTGGATTTACCCTGTCACTGGAAGCAACTGAAAAACAGAAACGGGTGAAGTCGCTTGTTCCCAACTGCAGGGAGGTCCCTCTGAGTTGAGGAGATGGATCCAGGAGTCTGAGGTCAAGGAAATGAAGTGAGGCCGCTGGCATTGTTGGCACAGTGGATACAGCTGCCACCTGCCACACCAGCATCCCATGTGGGTGCAGGTTTGTGTCCCGGCTGCTCCACTTCCGGTCCAGCTCTCTGCTAATGTGCCTGGGAAGGCAGTAGAAGATGGCCCATGTGCTTGAGCCCCTGCGCCTCCTACTTTCCCTCCTCCCTTTTCCCGTCTATCCTTCTCTCCACCTTTCAAATAAATAAGTCATTCTTTAGAAAATTAAAAAAAAAAATCGAATAAGTCTAACAATTTTTTGAGTTTGACAAAAACTGTAAACCCTCAGATATAAGAACATAGTGAACTCTTAGTGCAAGATATAGGACAAAACCAAAAACTACACCAAGGCACACAGATTCTGCACAGCCAATAATAAAACTAAAAATGACTTTTTTTGCCAACCTTTATTGCAAAAAGATACTTAAGCTTAACTTTACCTTTCTTGAAATTGGCATCTTTAATAAAGATTTCATAAGGCAAACATAATAAATTTCCGGTAATTAACCAACTTAAGCCCTGAAGAGGTTTTACTCCAGAACTAGGCCAGTAGATTTTTAGGTAAGTTTTGTACATTTTTAATGTAATTATTTTTAAAGATTTATTTATTTGTTTGAAAGGCAGAATTACAGAGAGGCAGAGAGAGGGAGATATCTTCCATTGCTGGTTCACTCCCCAGATGGTCACAATGTCTGAAACTGCACTGATCCGAAGCCAGGAGCCAGGAGCTTCTTCTAGGTCTCCTACACGGTGCAGGGGTGCAGGGGCCCAAGGACTTGGGCCATCTTTCACTGCTTTCCCAGGCCATAGCAGAGAGCTGGATCGGAGGTAGAGCAGCCGGGACTCTAACTGGTACCCATATGGGATGCTGGCACTGCAAGCTGTGGCTTTACCTGCTATGCCACAGTGCCAGCCCCAGTTTTGTACATTTTAGAAAAATATTTTTAAAGATTTATTTTAGTCAGAGTTAGAGGGAGAGACAGAGATCTTCCATCTGTTGGTTCACTCCCTAGATGGCCACAGCAGCCAGGGCTGGGCCAGGCTGAAGCCAGAATCCAGGAGCTTCTAGGTCTCCCACTTGGGTGGCAGGGGCCCAAGCACTTGAGCCATCTTCCACTGCTTTTCCCAGGTCATTAGCAGGGAGCTGGATTAGAAGTAGAGCAGCTGGGACAAGAACTTATGCCCATGTGAAATGCCAGTTTTGCTTGCAGGTGTCGGCTTTACTGCTATACCACAAGTTGGCCCCTGTACATTTATTTTAACTAATATTATTTTCATATGAAAATATAACTCTTGAATATTGTTACTAGAATTGTAAATCAGAGCAATATTAATGAAAAATATACTTTAGAACACATACTATACTGCTTTAAAAAAACATTGTTTTCCAAGTGACCTAAGTTTTACATGTAGGCCTGGCAGTTTTAGAATTTTATTCAGTGTTGATTTCTTTTTTTTTTTAAGGTTTATTTATTTATTTGAAAGTCAGAAGTTACCCAGAGAAAGAGAGAGAAAGAGAGAGAGAGAGAGGGGTCCTCCATCTGATTGTTCATTCCCCAATTGGCCGCAATGGCTGGAGCTGGGCCAATCTGAAGCCAAGAGCCAGGAGCTTCTTCCAGGTCTCCCATGTGGGTACAGGGGCCCAAGGACTTGGGCCTTCTTCCACGGCTTTCCCAGGCCACAGCAGAGAGCTGGATGGGAAGTGGAGCAGCCGGCGCTTGAACTGGTGCCCATTGGGATGCAGGCCCTGCAGGCTGGGGCTTTAACCCTCTGCACCACAGTGCCAACCCCCAAATGGTGTCTTAACTACTGTCCTAAAACACTCAACCCAAGAGACCACTATTTTAAAGGGTAAAGACCAACAGCTTCTGTTTGGCTTTTCTTTTCTTTTTCCTGAGCGTATTTTGATAGACAAGCTAGGAAGCTTGCAGGCATGTAGGTTTTATGGTTTGATCCAGGAGCAGTCTTAGTAGAATACCAGTGAAAGCAAACAAGAGGTGGGCATGGTGGTGTTGTGGTGCAGCAGGTTAGCCATTGCCTGTGATCCTGGCATTTCATATCGGAGCACCCCTGCTGCTCTATCCACTTCCAGTCCAGCTTCCTGCTGATCACCTGGGAAGGAAGCAGAAGATGGCCCAAGTACTTGGGTCCCTGCCACCCTGGTGTGGATACCCAGTTCAGGCTCCTGGCTTCAGCCTCGCCCAGCTTCAGCTGTTGCAGCCATTTGGGAGTGAACCAGTAGGTGGAAGATCTCTTCCTGTCTCTCCATCCCTCTGTCACTCTGCATTTCAAATAAATAAAAATAAATCTTCTAAAATTTTATAGTTTGTAAATTTATGTGATATATTGTAGTAAATGTTTTCGTACTGAAGACTTGAGATTTTGATTTGTATTATGAATCTTAAATGCAATCATAACTTTAAAAATGTTATCTTGATGGCCGGGAGCGTTTCTCCTGTTCCAGACTGATCCTGTGTATTGTCTTTCTTCCTTGCTGTGTACCTGGGTTCAGCCTGCTAAATATTTAGCTTGCCTGTGCGCCCTCAGAAATCAGCCAGGCATTCAGAGCCTGGCATTTTCTTTTTCTTTGTTTCATTTTCTCCCTAAGACTTAATTTATTTTATTTGAAAGGCAGAGTGATGGAGAGAGGGAAAGCAAGACAGAGAGAGACAGTGAAGTTGAGATATCCTCCATCTACTGGTTTACTCTCAAGTAGCTGCAACAGCCAGGGCTGGGCCGGGCCAAAGCCAGGAGCCCAGAACTCCATCCTGATCTCCCACATGAGTGCAGGAGCCCAAGCCTTTGGGCCATCTTCTGCTGCCTTCCCAGGCGCATTAGCAGAGAGGGGCACTGGGATGTGAGTGGTGGTTTAACCTGCTATGCCGCAGTGCCAGCCTCAAGCCTGGCCTTCTCCGCGTTGTTTCTTCCTCCCAACGTGAATGTGACTGAACATGAATGCCTTGTCAGAACCTTCATCAGCCGACGCATTCTTTACAAGTGGTCATCGTTTTGGACTGGAAAGCAGTGCTTCTCACCTTGGCTGTCTACTAGAGTCACCTAGAAGAGTAGAAATATACCTAGAGTGGAGTCCTAGCAAGTATTTCTCAAAAAGGAAAAAAAAATCTTCATAGCCAGATGATTCTAATTTGCATCAGTGTTGAAAGCCACTGCTTCAAAAGCCTGGTCTGCCTGTGTTTGCTGAGGGATGCTGCCACACTGGCCCCGGGTTCTGCTTCCTGCAAGGGTGGCTGTGTGTGTGTGTGTCTGTCTGTCTGTCCGTACTGGGCAGGTGGTGGTAAGTTACGATTCCTGAGCCCAAATTTACTTTTTCCCATTTTAAAGATTCAGATCATAAATACAGCTTCCTCCGTAAACACTGGGACCTTGTTTTCAAGCAGTCTTTGAAAGTACGCCCAGGACTGGAAGAGAATCCCGGTAACTGGCAGCAAGGTTTCTGGTGGTACTCTGTCAGCGAGGTCTTTTCCCCTTCTTCTCATCCAGTGAGTGCTGCAGAGAGCTGCTGGACACGGTGGACAACTATGCTGTGCTCCAGCTGGATATCGTGTGGTGTTACTTCCGCCTGGAACAACTGGAATGCCTTGATGACGCAGAAAAAAAATTAAATCTGGCCCAGAAATGCTTTAAAAATTGTTATGGAGAAAATCATCAGAGACTGGTCCACATAAAGGTGGGTTACTGTCATTTGTTTTAAGCACTATTGAGCCCATTTCTAGAGTTTGTGTTTATCCCTGTTAAAAGATTTAGATTGCTAGCAAAAGGTGATTTTATTTTGGTAGTACTTTGGAGTATGCACTGTGCTCTTTTTAAGCCATATTTTTATAAAGTGCTAAATGTTTTCCAGATCTGGCTGTTCATTTGGTGTGTGAGTGTTTAGCTTAGAGGAATACAGTTTTCTAGTCGTGGAACCTCACTGTTGATCACTCTGACCAGGAGAGTCTAATGCAAGCTGGAGGTGCAGAACAATAACAGTTCTTTTCTCTTTAAGATTCATCTATTTATGTGAAAGGCACAGTGACAGAGAGAGCTTCCATTCACTAGTTTGCTCCCCAGATGCCTACCACAGCTAGGGCTGGGCCAGGCCAAAACCAGGAACCAGGAACTCCATCCAGGCCTGGCTGGCAGGGGCCCAAGTACTTGGGACATTATCTGCTGCTTCCCTGGCATATTACCAGGAAGCTGGACCAGAATCCGAGCCGGGACTCAATCCCAGGCTCTCTGATGTGGGGGGTAGGCATCCCAAGTGGTGACTTAACTCACTACACCACCATCTGCCCTAAAGTAGGGATTTTTCTGTTGTTCCTATGAGTGATCAAAATCTTAACTCTGTGTAGAATATCTTCTGCCTGGTTTGGATTTTTGTGTCTTTCTCTGCTGACCAGAAGGGCCATTGTCAACTACCCTGACCCCATTTTTGTCCTGGGTGGTACAAGGAGCGTCCCTGTGCTTGGGGGTCTGCAATGTTTGCTACCGGTAGGAGTGAAGCTATGGGCGTTTTACTGCTACCATTTTGCCCCTTGGAGACAAAGTTGCAGCTGTGTTAAGACCTGTCATTAGAACTAAGACAGTTCTATCCTTTTTTCTCCAATAATTTTAGGGAAATTGCGGTAAAGAAAAGGTGTTGTTTTTAAGACTGTACTTGCTTCAAGGTATCCGAAACTATCACAGTGGGAATGGTGAAGAGGCTTGTGAGTATCTCAACAAGGTAAGAGAAGTAAAGTTGGAACCGTTTTTCAGCTTTTTAAATCCGCAGTCGGTGCTATTTTATAACCTCAGCATAAAATGTGACCAGAGAGAAGTAGGCGTCAGTTTTAAAGGGAGCTGTTTCCTGTTCCTGCTCCCTCACATAAATCATAACATGTCTGTATTTGTTAGGTACAGGCAAGAATCTGTAATCAGGAAATGTAAAAAAAAAGAAACAATGACTTTCATTGCACAGTGGTTTAGGTCTCTCCCATCCAGCAGTGTAGAGTGACAGAGCCAAGAGTGGCTCTGTAAGCCACAGTAAATGGTGGCCCAGGCTGTTCCTTTCAGTGCCTCTTCCACCAGCAGGGGGGGCCAGAGGGGAGTCCAGCGCGAGCCTCTTCAGAAAGACGATCCAGAAGTTGTTCCCATCCTTGGCTCCAAGCCATTGACCGAGACTTAACCCCCCGGCCGCAGCAAGCTAACGGCAAGGGAAGGTGAGAAATGCCATGTGCATAGCTCAGATTCAAGGGCTTGCGTTAACAAAAAGGAAGGGCTAATAGATACCATTCACTAAGCCGTGTCATACCCATGTTAGATCATGGATGGGTTGTGGAGCAGAAGTAGTGATGTCTATTACCATTTGTACTGTGGATGATCAGTGAAATCTGACACACCATAATTCATGCTGTGTAGTCTGATTCCTCTTAGTCTTTAGCTTTATGTTACGCTTTACTGTTGCTCTAGTTACGTGATTCTTGAATTTCTCCCTGTCTGTAGGCACGCCAGCTCTTCAAAGAATTATATATTGATCCATCCAAAGTTCACAACTTGTTGCAGTTGGGATTTACAGCCCAGGAAGCCCGGCTTGGCCTGCGGGCGTGTGACGGGAACGTGGATCACGCCGCCACTCACATTACCAACCGCAGAGAGGTGCATCTTCACGTGCTCCCCACAGCACTTGCTGGAGGCCTGGGTCTTGGCAGGGGTGGTGAAACTTTATTTGCAAAATGCCTTAGCTCTCTTGGGTGTGAAACAAACAACAACAAAAGATCATCTCTAGAAGGCATTAAATAGTCAAGAAGAAAAGAGAGACTTAAGTTTTTCAGTTACACGAGTTTTCAGCAGTGCAGTTCCCTTGGCTGCATCTCATGCTGTGGTAGCAGGTGATACCCTCAGTCTCCCCTCTGTCTGTCACCACAGTGTGTTTCTGGAAGCCAGTTTACAGGAGCCGCGTTCCCCATGACGATGTGTTGGGAGTGCATCCTTGCCTGGAAGGCTGAATCGGGTCTATGAAACAGGTCAAATTATGTAATAAAAGCACAGCTTACCAAAAAAAGAGATCATTTAAAACAATTAGGTACATTAAAGAAAACGTTAGGATTTTGAATTTTGTAGTTGGAAGGAACCTCATTTCCACTGTGCTAGTTTTTACAGGAAAGGTGCTAAGGTGTTAAGTGAGTTAATGATGGAATATCAGCAATAAAACCGTTTTCTTTCCCTCCAAACAAGAAGTCGGTTGTAGATTATCTCCTAGGTCCTTCCTGGCTGTGCACTCTGGCCATAAACGTCTCTAGAATCTTCTCGTGGAGATCTCTCCTTGTTTTCCTGTTTACAGAATGACAGTCCTTGTCCCAGAGTCCTCAGGGAAAGCCCTGGAGGAGGAAGGAGCCTGAGGGGCTGTGGGAAGGGGCAGGAAAGGCCAGCGGTCACTTTCTTGGTGCTGAAGAGAGCAGATGCATGGGTTGGTTATGCGGCAAACAGTCAAAAGGGCTTTTAAGGAAAGTGGTTAAGATGCCACTGAGACCGCGCATCCCATACTGGAGTTCAAGTTCAGGCTCCGCTTCCCATTCCAGCTTCCTACTAGCGCACATCTTGGGAGGCAATGGTGGTGGCTCAGATATTTGAGTCCTTGACACCCATGGAGGAGACCTGAGTGGACTTCCTAGCTTTGGCCTGGCCCAAGCCTCACTGTTGCTGGCACTTAGGGAATAACCCAGCAGGTGGAAGATCTTTGTCTCTCTTTCTTTGTCCCTCTGCCTTCCAGATAAATAAAAATTCACATATACATGTGGAAAATACTTATATTTTCTGATGTGCATGGACATGATTAAAAAAGAAAAAAAAACTGACTTAGACATTTGTAGTTGAAGAAGAGTATGCTTTGAGGCTCCAGTTTGGTGTCTCAACTGTGTTTAGGTTTTGCCCGGATCTCGTGTCTGCTCCCTGTGTTTCTCTGTGCTTACGTGTTAGGCATGTCTCTGAGCCCTTTCAAATAAAAATGCAAGGACTGTGACTGAAAACACAGGATGGGTGGGTGGAGACATTTTATGTGAGTGTGTGACTAGAAGTCAGATGTGGGTGATGTGGACCAGTCTTGCTGGCTTGATGCATTGTGTGGTTGATGCATTGAGCGGGAGACCTGGGTGTCAGCAGAAAGACCTAGAGCTTAGCTGGGGAGGTGGAAGGGAGCCCTGCAGACTTCAGGGCAGTGAGTGAGATGATTTGACCCATCGCACCATGCAGCAGGGGCTGGAACTGGGGGAGACTGGCCACTCCAAGGCAGTTGGAAGTTGCCCTCAGATAGAGACAGGCCGGGTCACTTAATTTTCTTGAAATATTTCTTGTCTCCGTCTCCTCCTTGGTAAAATGCAGTTGGATAAATAAGTGGTTTTCAAACTTTGGCGAGAGCAGAGGGGTGGCATGTGTTAAGCAGAGCTTATGTTTTTTTTTTTTTTTTAATATTTTTATGGGCATCCCAGTTTACAAATATAAAACTGTCCTGACTGTGCTGGGTGGAGGAGGGGAAAGGGTAGGCTTTTCAGGCTCCTGTGGCAACACCAGGCACCTCTGAGAAGAAAGGTTGAGGACAAAATTACCCCAAGAAGGCTACCCTGCTGGTGGCTGATTCAGCGTCCACTCTTTTTTTTTTTTTTTTTTTTTTTTTAAGATTTATTTATCTGAAAGTCAAAGTCACAGAGACAGGGAGAGCTAGAAAGAGAGATCTTCCATCCGCTGGGTCGCTCCCCAGATGGCCATAGCTTAGCTGGGGCTGGGCCAGGCTGAGCCAGGAACTTCTTCTGGGTCCCCGACATGGGTGACAAGGACCCAAATACTTGGGTCACCCTCCGCTGCCTTTCCCAGGCCATCAGTAAGGAGCTGGATCAGAAGTGGAGCAGCCAGGACTCGAGCCAGTGCCCATATGGGATGCCAGCACTGCAGGCGGCGGCTTTAGCTGCCCCACCACAGCACCGGCCCGCAGAGTCCACATTCTAGCTCGACTTCCTGGAAGAGGCTCCACCCTCAGTGATGAGAGCTTGTTGGGATCGGATGCCCGCTGACGGGCTTGTGAGGCGCCCCTCCTGCATGGCCGGGAGTCTCCCCCCAGCCTGGACCTCAGGGGCAGCACCCATGGCTGTGCCCTGTGGTTCCCTTCTCTCTGCCTGGGCCAGCTAGGAAGAGACAGCGTCACCCTTCTTTGGTTTGGCTCTTCGCTGTGCCTGGCAACCTGAAGCCTCCTACACAGCGTGGGTAGAGGAAGCGCTCTGTGACGTCTCATTCCCTAACTCTGGGACTTTGCTGTTTTCTTGAAGGAATTGGCCCAGATCAGGAAAGAGGAGAAGGAGAAGAAGCGCCGCTGCCTGGAGAACATCAACAACCTGAAGGGGATGGGCTACTCCACGCACGCGGCCAAGCAGGCGCTGCATCAGGCCAGCGGGAACCTGGAGGAGGCCCTGAAGGTCAGTGCCTTGACCCTGACAGCGGGCATGTCCTGCCTGGACCGCCACTCGCCTGCGCTCCAGCGTCCTGCTGTGGTTCTGAGCCCAGTCCTGTGGGCCTTCCTCCTGGTTCCTGGCTTAGGTGTGGGGGTCAGCACCCTCATGTTCTCCAGGCCTCCTGGCTCAGAGGGGGCAGCTGTCCACGCTGGCAGAGCCCGCAGACCGGGGCTCTGTGCAGGGTTTCCCGTGGCAGCAGGAGTGTGACAGAGACAGAATTGCCGCAGGGAAGGGGGAGGGCGGTAGTTGCAGTCGCAGTGCACTTTTTACATTGCAGTCTGCAGTTTTGTTTATCCCATAGTACATGTGGGGAAGGGCTTCTTCAGGAATCCCTCAGAAGTGACAGAGCAGGCTGGGGTCCAGAGCAGCAGCGACTCCCTGGGTCCGCGTCCTGCATCTGAGTCCCCAGTGGAGGCAGGTGCCCTGCTGCCTCTCGGCGGCTCCAAGTGGGAGACACCTGCCCTTGGGAGCCCACAAGTGAGGGGAGACAGGCACAGAACACACGGGGTAGGGGCCCCCGTTTGGTGCATGGGGGCAGGTGGCAGCAGCTGTGTGGATAGGCGCATGGCAGTGTGAGAGGCTGAGGCCTGGGCAGCTGGGGAGCTGTGGTTCAGGTTCTACACCAAGTGTGGCTGGACACAGGGCCAGACAAGCAGGTGGAGGTCACGTGGGCATGCGTCTCCTTGACAGTGCCACAGCAGCAGGCGCCTGCCCTGCCTTCACCGGTTACTCCCGTCCTGTGCCCCGGAAAGCTCAGTATTTTTGTTTGTATGTGTGCATGTACATGTGCATGTGCGTGTATTTTTTTTAATGTAAAAGATGTTATTGCAACATGTAGTTTTCATTTTTTTGTGTTGGAGAAATATGAAATTTGCAATGTCAAAGCTGGCAAGGCTTAAAACCATTTAAAATTATACAAGTAGTATCAGTACACGCAGCCAAGCTCGAAGGAGTTAGTGTTCTCAGAAACTCCACAGAAGGGTTTTTAAGGTGAAGAGCGAGGATCACGTCACGAGGGGTTGAAGAAGTTTGCTGCCTGCTTGGCATTTTAAGTCTCGAGCGCATGGTTCCTTTAAAAGAGTAGCAGGGCAGCCCTGAGCCGCCTCGGAAGCCTTGCAGTGCACAGCTTTTCATGCCTTGACAAGGGCCGGCGCCGTGGCTCACTTGGTTAATCCTCCGCCTACAGCACCAGCATCCCATATGGGCGCCGGGTTCTAGTCCCGGTTGCTCCTCTTCCAGTCCACCTCTCTGCTGTGGCCCGGGAGGGCAGTGGAGGATGGCCCAAGTGCTTGGGCCCTGCACCCCATGGGAGACCAGGAGAAGCACCTGGCTCCTGGCTTCAGATCAGTGCAGCGCCGGCCGTGGCAGCCATCTGCGGGGTGAACCAACGGGAGGAAGACCTTTCTCTCTGTCTCTCTCTCTCTCACTGTCTATAACTCTACCTGTCAAATAATAATAAAAAAATCCCTGATGAGACTTTTTGCTCTCTGGAATACCTCCCCTGCCCCCGCCTCACCCTTCCTGCTTGCTGGGGAGGAGTGAGCGTTTCCTGGTTTCTGCACCTCCTCCTCTGCCCTCAGCTCTGATGTCGCCTTTGACCAGAAGCCTTGGGGAGCACAGGCTCCTGCCCAGCCTGGGGCCCCTTTCCCTGCCTCGTGACGCCCTCTGCACGGCCGCATCGCAGTGTCCTGCGCTCGGCTGCCTGTCCTGTTTGTAGACAGGAGCCGGGGCTCTGCTGCCCGGCACATGGCAGGGAGGGACGAGTGAAGGGTCCTCCTGTGCTTTCAGATTCTCCTCAGTAACCCTCAGATGTGGTGGTTGAACGATTCAGACCCTGAGAGCAGCCATCAAGAAAGCCCTTCCCAGGAAAGCATCGACCAAGTGAGTGACGAGGCCTGCGCGCCGTCCCGGCTCCCGCGGCCGTGGGTGGGGCTGGCTGGGGCGATGAGGGTGGTGGCAGGACACAAGGTGAGCCTGCTGGGACCCTGCAAGGCTGTCCAGGTGTGCGGCAGCGGTGGGGGGGGGGGGGGGGGGCGGCAGAGCAGGAAGTGTTTCCTTAAAGCAGGAAGAATAGAAGACAACATCAGGAAATTCCTTCCTCTGCTTGCCTGCCCTTCTTCCTGCATGCCACTGTGTATGTGAGCCCCAGCTCTCAGCCCGAGACCTGAGTGGATGTCCCTGTGTCCTGTGAAACCTGTCTAGCTGTGTCACAGTGACGGCCACTCCCGCCCACGTGCCTGCATGCAGAGCGGGTGCACCGTGGCCACTTGGGCGGAGGTGCTTCCCGCTGTGTCTGCCCTCGATGCCGCTGGGGTGCCTGTCCAGACACAGCAGCTCTGACCGGTCTGACTCTGGTCTAGCAAGCCCCTTCCCAGGTGGCCCCACACTCACCCTGGAGCTGAAGAGCAACCTGTCAGGAAGGGCCGTCCTCACCGTGCTCACGTGGGTGTCGGGAGTGCCAACGAGCTGGGGCTCGTGGTGGCTGTCACCCGTCACCACCCCTGCCCTGTGCTCCCCCCTAGCTCGTGTACATGGGCTTTGATGCCGTGGTGGCCAGCACCGCGCTGAGAGTGTTCAGGGGCAACGTGCAGCTGGCGGCTCAGACCCTTGCCCACAACGGAGGCAGCCTCCCTCCGGATCTGCAGCTCTCGGGGGAGGACTCCTCCTCAACACCGTCCACGTCCCCTTCCGACTCTGCAGGTAGGTCCGAGGGTGGGGAGGCCGGGGAGGCCGGGGCCTCGAGCCGAGGCTGCCCGGAGCCTGGCCCGGCCGTGCAGGCCGCTGGGGCGGGGTGGCCAGCAGCAGGCAGTCTGAGGGGGACCTCTGACGTCAGTCGCCCTGGGGGCGAGTCTTCTTGTCTAACTCACTTCCCACTGTGCTGCGCCGTCACAGGAACTTCTAGTGCCTCGACTGATGAAGACATGGAGACCGAGGCCGTCAACGAAATCCTGGAAGACATCCCAGAACACGAGGAAGACTACCTTGACTCCACTCTGGAGGACGAGGAGATTATTATTGCAGAGTACTTATCCTATGTAGAAAATATAAAGTCCGCAACAAAGAAAAACTAGATAACGACAAAAATAAGTACTATGTTTCTGCTTATAAATTCTATCATTATCAGAAGTCTAACGCAGGGCTTCTTTTGTTCTTACGTCTTCTCTGGCTTTGCCGCACACAGGCTCCCTCCTTAGGGTAGGAGGTATGGAAAACACTTGCTGGGGCCAGCCGGGCCCTGGGCCCTCCGCCCCGGCTCTCGGGGAGGGAGCTTCCCGTGGCCTTGCTCCTGCTCTTGCCCTCTGCCTGCAAGTACTGCGCTCTGAGCCCCCCTCCCCGTGGTGGCAAGGAGGCTTGCTGTAGGGGTGGGCTGCTCCCCGGGGAAGGCCTGCAGGACAAGGGGTGGGAGGGAAGGCCTTGGGACCGACGGCCTCTCGGTCTTGCTCAGCGTCCTCTCTGTGAGCACGCTGCAGTCGCTAGCTGTGAGCCCCTCCACCCCGCCCTGGAACTGTGCTTAACTCTCCACTCCAGGTGCTGCGGGAGTGCTGCGGACACCCCCGGGGTGCACCAGCCAGGCCAGCAGGGTTTTTGTGGAGATTCTGTATATGAAAAGATGTGGCTCCGATGGCCAGGCTCAGTGCCGCCCTGTGTTCCTCCGTAGATGTGTGTTAAATAAAAGTCCTTTCTAGCACGCAGGGCACGGCCGGCAGTAGCCAGGCGGTGAGTGAGTCAAGTGCTACACGCATTCCTGATCCAGAGTCAGCGGAAACTCCCGTGGCCGTGGGCAGGACGGGCCACGTGTCGCCCTCACCGGGCTGACTGAAGGGCTGTGACGTCATCAGATGTGGACAGCAGGGGCAGGCAGCGGGCACAGGGGTTGCGTTGCCTGTACTCTGTCAGAGTACCTGGCTCCGGTCCTGGCTGTGCTGCTTCTGATCTAGTTTCCGGACTGGATCCAGTGCGCCTGGGGAGGCAGCAGATGATGGCTCAAGTACTTGGCTCCCTGCTAACCCACGCGGGAGACCCAAGTGGAGTTTCAGGCTCCTGGCTTCAGCCTGGCCCAGCCCTGGCTCTCAGGACACTGGGGAAGTAAACCAGCCCTCTCTGCCTTTCAGATAAAATGAATCAACAACTACATTTTCTAAAATGCAGACAGCAGTCCAGTTGAGACAGATGGGAACCTTGTCGTTCTTTTAAAATGAGTGATGGTGTTGGAGATCAGAGGTGGGAAATACATTCAGAAGTTGCCAGGCTACCTTTGCCATAAGTTACCGAAATTCCTAGATTACGTGTGGGTGACCTAGAGCTTCGTGTCTTTCCAAGACTTTTTTCCACTGGGTTTTGTGAGGATTGGAGTGAGGGTCCTGAGAAGCAGCAGGGGACATCTGCTGTACAGCTCGGGTGCTGGTGGGGAGGGGAGGCGGGGCGGGGTGGGGAGGCGGGGCGGGAGGGCAGGCCGCGGTGCACCTCCCAGGATGTGATGGGTAGAGGCCACGGGCTGAGGGGATGAGTCTCTCTTTTTTTAAAGATTTACTTATTTGAAAGAGTTAGAGCCAGAGAGAGAGGTCTTCTATCCACTGGTTCACTCCCCAAGTGATCGCAACAGCCAGAGCTGAGCTGACCCAAAGCTAGGAGCCAGGAGCTTCTTCCGGGTCTCCCATGTGGGTGCAGGGGCCCAAGGACTTGGGCCATCTTCCACTGCTTTCCCAGGCCACAGCAGAGAGAGAGCTGGATCAGAAGTGGAGCAGCCAGGTCTTGAACCAGCACCCATAGGGGATGCCGGTGCTGCAGGGCGGGGCTTTACCCACTGTGCCACAGCACCAGCCCTGGTGATGAGTCTCTTGATATCTGAGACAATGTTGGTCTTCGTTTCAGGCCTGAATTTAAGCTTTTGGCTAACAAGGCACCACTGTGGGCTTAGATCAAGACAGAGGCTTCTAGCATCCGAACTGGCTTTGTTGATGATCATGGAGAGGCTAGGGAGGAAGCAGAGTGAAGAAAGCTGTGGAGAAGCCGGTTCTGCAGGTGGGGCAGGATGTCCACTGTTACCCAGGCGCGGCTGGCGCCTCTGGGGGTGTGAAACTGGACAGACGGTGGCTGCTGGGAGTGAGGGGGCTGAGGCAGCCAGAGGAGGGCCCGGGAGGGTTCTCCGTGGAGGGTCAGAGGAGAAGGAACACTCTGGGCCCAGCACAGACACAATGTGGGGGAAGCCACCGTGAGATCCGTTCATGGGATCACAGGGGTGGTTGCGGCCCCACCAGCTGGTGAGTGTGGAGACGAGCCCGGCTGGACAGTCGCTGAGTCCAGTTACAGAGCCCGCAAAGAGGGGTTTGGGGTGGGGGTAGGGGGTCGGGGGATGACTTCAGGAAAGTGGTGAGGTCAGCCTGAGGCTGGGATAAGGTGTGTTGGCCCTGGCCAAGTGCACCTGTGCTTGGCTTGTCAGATTACCCCTGCTTTGTCTTCTTGGTGAGTAGTATTCATGTGAGACACGAGGCTCACACGTGCTGCTTCAGTGCCCAGGTGCGCGCAGCGGTTGGCCATGTGCAGGGGCACGGTTCAGGGTCTCCCCCGTGGGCGGCAGGGACCCAGTCATTGAGTCCTCACTCGGCCCCTGCGAGTCTGCATTTCCAGCCCCAGCGCTCCAGTGTCCTGACTGCTTCACCACGAGGCTGAGTGCCCCCAAGTCTGTTCTTGGCCCCTCCTCCTAGCCAACCAAATAGATTGCTCAGAGGTACACCTGCTTTCTAGCAGAGTGACTGGCGTGGCTCAAGGGACCAGGTCTGGATTCACGCGTAAATGTCCGGAGCTCATGGGAGTCACAGAAATGAGCGTTTCTCCTTGAGACAGGACTTCAGAAAGTTCACGGGAAGGGAATTCAAAGACGAGTTTATTGTGGTGCAAAAAATTCTGAAATTCCTGCATATCAAGGACCTATAAAGTATGCAGACAGTGTTATGAGAAAACATGGATTTCAAAAATTTTTTGCACCAAGATAAAGCATTTTTGTTTTTAAGATTGGTTTGCAAGGCAGAGTGACACATCTTTCATGCACCGGTTCACTTCCCAAATGCCCGCAACGCCTGGGGCGGGGTCAGGCCGAAGCCGGGGATGCCCGCCAGATCTCTCGGGAGAGCAGAACCCAAGTCCTTGGGCCATCACTCACTGTGCTCCCAGGTGTGTTAGCAGGAAGCTCGATTGAGCAGCCAGGACTTGAACAGCACCCGGATATGGGGTGCAAGCATCCCCCAGTGGCAGCTTGACCTCCGTGAGCCGCAGCACCTGCCCCTGAACTTCTAATTCCATCTCCCATGAACTTTTTGAAGTCCTCTCATAATGTTCTCAAATGGAACAAGGTTTCTGTGCTTTGGAAATTAAAAAAAAATCACTCCCAATGCATTGTGCTGTCTGGATGCAAAATAGTGTTTTATTTATTCCTCTTTGGGGGGTGGGGGGAGCAGGGGGGCTCAGAACACGTGCAGCAACCCGGGCCCTAGGACCCACGCCCAGCTGGTTTGTCCCTCTGGGCAGCTGGATGGGGGAGGAGCCAGAGCTGCTGGGGTGAGAACGCAGGTCACCTGCCAGCATCAGCCAGCAGGGTCTGTGAACGGGAACTTCAGGATGGTCCCAGGACTCGTCACGGGGGGTAGCCACAGGCAGACCCCTTGGCTCCCTCCACCTTCTGGTGGGCGTGCTGCTCCCTGCAGCCGCTGGCCTGGGGAGGAGCTGCCCACAGGTCTCTGTGCTAAAGCCCACTGGACAAGAGTGTGTGTCCCATTTCTGCAGGCTCCTCCCAGACTCTGCTTGCTACTAACAGCTTGATTTCCTGGGGGACCGCTTGGGCTCCCAGGGTTTTGAGAGTCGGCCTGCAGCACAGTCACAAATGTATGCATCTTCCGCGATCTGAACCTGTTCGCCCAGGGCCTGAGCATCCCGGAACGGTGGGACCTTGCCGTGAGAAACACCTCTTGCATTGAGACCACGAACTGCACACTTGTCTGCATCAAGGCTTGCTCTGCACAGGAGACCTGTCGCTAACGGTGCACTGCCGTCGGCTGCAGCTTCTCTCCCTGCACCGCGGGTGAGCCAGGGCCGGGCACGGGGTATTGTGAATGCTGGCAGCAGCGCCAAGGACCTGGAGAGCGCCCCTTCAGGCGCTATGATGGGCGCGGCAGGAGCCTCCCTCAGGGCCTGCTCAGCCCAAGCCCCACTCGCTTCCACCTGGGAGGGCTCTCCCCAGTGGGGTGTGTGCGCACGCGCGCTTGTGCCGTGTGCCGTGACTACGCTGGGCACCGCGCTGGCTCCTCTACAAGACGCCAGCCGGCTGTTGTCTGTCCTACTCCAGACCCCGAAAGCGGAGGCCCTCCAGCACCAGGCAGGACGATGATGGGTGCGCCAAAGCCGGGGTCCTCGCTGTCCTCCAGCAGACTAAAGAACAGGTGTTCTTTCCCCTTGCACGAGTGACTCGGGGGACCATCCTGACCTCCCCAGGAGGAGAGGCTGCCCAGGCCAGGAGCCCAGCCACCCCTGGGTTTCTGGACCTTTGTCCCGTTAAGGAAGCTGAGACTGCAAAGCAAACAGGACACAACTCGAGAGTGCTGTTAGGGGCGTGTATTTCAGTCGCTCAGCCAGGTCCTATTCGCGGACAACTGGCAGAAATAACAGTCTGGCTCAGTAGCTTTCTCTAAGAGGCCTGGGCTCCTCGCAGCGGGAAGCACTTGGCCTCAGGGGCTCTCAGGGGTCTCTGGGACACTGGGAGTGGGAAGGGTCCCGGGTAGGCCAGATGGCGCGACCTCAGCTTAGGGGAGGAAGAGGTGCCACAAGGGACGGTCCCCAGTGACAAGTACCCTCTCCCTCCCCCACGGGCGGAGGGCGTTGAAAAATCCACAGAGGAAAAACAAAAACCCCCGCCACCCAGCTCTCCTACAGGCTGGGGCTCCTCCGGGCTCCTCCGCAGGCAGCAGGACCGGGGCCAGGCGGCAGGCGGGCGGGCTCAGGCCGGCTGCAGGGGCGCGGCGGCGCAGCCCACCTTGTTGCTGAAGAGGCGCGAGAGGCTGCGTTTGGAGGCGCGCCTGGGCGGCGGGGGGCGCGGGGCGCGGAGGCCGCGCACGTCCCAGAGGCGCAGGGCGCCGTCGTGCGAGGCGGTGTAGAGCACCTGGCCGTGCACCTGTGGGCGGGCGGCCTGTTCAGCTTGCGCGCCCGCCACCCGCTGCGGGGGTGCGGACGGAGGGGACCGCATCTGCCCACGGTGCGGGGCGGGGTGGGGGGGAGACAGGGTGTGGAAGGTCTTCACCTCCCAGAGGGAACCAGGGACCGGGCGGCGGAGGTCCTACCTGGATGCAGTTGATAACGAAAGCGTGGCCCCGGAACACCCTCTGCAGCTCTCCGGTCTGGGCGTCGAAGGCCCGGGCGCAGGCGTCCCCACTGCCCGTGAACACTGTGGACACACAGTGGGCGTCGGGGCCTCCGCCGCCACCTTCTCCCCAGAGCCCAGGAAGAGAGAGCAGTGTGGCCCCCGGCTGGCCCGCAGGGACGCCATAAGGGTCATTCGGAAGTAGGCAGAAGCCCCCACCCCGCCACCCCGCCCCTAAGGGAAACAGGAGTCATCTTCGCTGTGTCACCCCATCCCTGTGGGTGTGTGGAAAAGAGGGACCTCCCTCCATCTGCCTGCGGTCCTGCACCCACCCCCCACCCCGCGCAGGGGAAGCAGTCTCCTCTCCCTGGGAGCTTCCTCCAACCAACCCAACTTCTCTGCTGGCTTCCAGGAGCATCAGTCACCAGGAGGGGCCTAGGAAGTTTGCATTTCTCGCCCCTCCCCTCCCGCCTGAAGCTGCTGGGGGGGCGGTCACACTGAGACTACAGGAGCTCCCTCCCTTGGCCAACCCTGACTCCAGGATTGGAGGCGAATCGTTTGCTTGGCAGGCATCCCAGGGAGCACCCGAGGGGAGCGGGGGGGGTGGGGGGGAGGACGGGACCCAAGCAGGGGCTGCCCCTGAGCAGCAGGTGGCTGCTGGGGCCCTGGGGAGACTGTAACGACCCCCGCGGGCGTCAAGACCCTGGGCACTTACCCATCAGCTCAGTCAGTCATTGCTAGGAGGACTTGTGGGTGTCAACCCCCTCAGCACCGCCAGGGGGCGCTGCCCCTGCCAGGCTCTGTGTGTGTGTGTCTCCCAAGCACTGCCTGGGGGACTCCCTGCTCTGGGGACATCCACGCCTCGCCCTCGCTTCCTGCCTTCATCTGTCCGTCTGTAGCCTCTTTGCAAAAGCTGCAGGGCGCATGTGGCCCTGGGTGGGTGGGGGGTTCGCTGCCAGGCCTCTCCAGCTCCTTTCCCGCCTCCCGACCCCGCAGACCAGAGACAGCATGGCTGCTGAGCGGGCGTGGGCGGCGCGAGGGTCAGGAATTAAATCCTGTAACCTCGGTAACTTGGGGCAGCAGGGAGGGCCCGCGGGGAGGGGCTTCAACGTAGCCCTTGAGCCTAGCTGGATTACCGGGTATCTGCCTCGCTGGGAGACTTGAAG
This sequence comes from Oryctolagus cuniculus, assembly GCF_964237555.1. Lineage (NCBI taxonomy): Eukaryota > Metazoa > Chordata > Mammalia > Lagomorpha > Leporidae > Oryctolagus > Oryctolagus cuniculus. Next base: position 22,452,834 of record NC_091438.1, on the reverse strand, counting down.
TGTGTCCTAGAGATGCGCTTTGGACCCTAGGGCCTCCAGACACCCAGGGGTATCTTGCAGGGGACGGCGAGGAGGCGGGGGCGGGGGCCTGGGACAGACGCAGGAGGAGCAGGTGCTGACAGTCCCGAGGGGGCTGCCCAGGCTCGAAGCAGAAGCCAAGCAGCAGAGGAAAGGGTGGGCAGCGCCCCCTGGCGGCACCGCTCACTTACACGTGCCCGCGTGGTACTTGAGGGCGCTCACGTTCCGTCTGTGGGCGGAGAAGGTGCGCAGGTGCTCGCCCGTGTCGGCCTGCCAGCACTTGACGGTCCTGTCGGCGCTGCCCGAGTACACCAGGCGGTCCACGAGCTGGGAGGAGGGCGGGGGCTGGCCTCAGCCGGGGCTCCGCGGCCGGGCCGGCTGCAGGCTCCAGGCGACCACCTGCTTTAGGTGGACGGCGCCCACTGTCCACTCCCGACAGCGCCCACTGCCCACTCCCGTGGCCCTGGGTGCGGGGTGAGGGGCCCGGAGAAGGGCTCTCGCACAGGACTTCGAGCAAGAGAATGATCTAGAACCCGACAGCCGGCTGCTGGCCCGGCAGCGGGCCCTTCAGGGATCAGCACAGGACTCCCCTGGGCTGGCACCCCCAGGACAGGGAGGAGGGCCCGAGGCGCGCTGATTAAAGACAATCCCGCAGGGCGGGCCCTGTGCTGCAGGTTGGGCCGATCCGATCGGCTCCCTTCCCCTATCAGGAGTGCAGGCTGCAGTCCCAGCCCCTGGATTCCGAAGCCATCGGACCACCCAGGTATTCAGGGGCTGGCGCTTTGGTGCGGGCATCCCATATGGGCGCCGGTTCAAGTCCTGGCTGCTCCACTTCCGATCCAGCTCTGCTATGGCCTGGGAAAGCAGTGGAAGATGGCCCAAGTCCTTGGGCTCCTGCACCCGTGTGGGAGACCCAGAAGAGAAGCTCCTGGCTCCTGGCTTCAGCCTGGCCCAAGCCTGGCCATTGCAGCCATTTGGAGAGTGAGCCGGTGAATGGAAGATCTGTGTGTGTGTGTGTGTGTGTGTGTGTGTGTGTGTGTGTCATTCTCTCTGTAACTAATGCCTTTCAAATAAAATAAATAAATCTTAGGAGAAAAAAAATACCCATGTCTGGGTTTGAGTCCCAGCTTGGCTTCCAGTTCCGGCTTCTTCCTAATGTGGATCCCGGAGGCAGCAAGTGATGGTGCAAGTACTTGGTCCTGCCACCCATGTGGGAGACCTGCATGGAGTTTCGGGCTCCTGCCTTTAGCCTGGCACGGCTCTGGCTGTTGTGGGCATTTGGGGAGTGAACCAGCAGATGGGAAATTTCTGTGTTTCTATGTCTCTGCCTTTCAAATAAATACCTAAGTGAAAATGAATAAAGCAGTAGCTGGCGTTCATAGTTGTCCTAGGATGCAGGGTGCCCCCCACTCCTCAGGATCTGCTTGCTATAACAGCACTTTTTTAAAATATTTTTTATTTATTTATTTGACAGATAGACAGTGAGAGAGAGACAAAGAGAAAGGTCTTCCTTCCGTTGGTTCACCCCCGAAATGGCTGCTACAGCTGGTGCTGCACCAATCTGAAGCCAGGTGCTTCTCCTGGTCTCCCATGGGGTGCAGGGCCCAAGCACTTGGGCCATCCTCCACTGCACTCCCGGGCCACAGCAGAGAGCTGGCCTGGAAGAGGGGCAACCGCAACAGAATCCGGCGCCCCAACCGGGACTAGAACCCGGTGTGCCGGTGCCGCAAGGCGGAGGATTAGCCTAGTGAGCCGCGGCGTCGGCCCTGTGACAGCACTTTTGCAAGGAGGCTGGGCCAGGACAACACAGGCCCAGTGATCTCAGGCTGCCTCTCTGGCCTCAGGGCCTTGCCTTTCTCTCTAGCTGTATTGGAAACATTCACTCTTTGTTTGTTTGTTTGTTTGTTTGTTTGAAAGGCAGAGAGAGAGAGAGAGAGAGAGAGAGAGAGAAATCTTCCATCGCATGGTTCACTCCCCAAATGGCCGCAATGACCAACGCTGGGCCATGCCAAAGCCGGGAGCCAGAAGCTTCATCCAGGTCTCCCACGTGGGTGCAGGGGCCCAAGGACATGGGCCATCTTCTACTGCTTTCCCAGGTGCATGAGCAGAGAGCTGGATCGGAAGAGGAGTGGCCAGGAATTCAACTGGCGCCCATTTGGGATGCCGGCACTGCAGGCAGCGGCTTAGCCCACAATGCCGCAGCGCCCGTCTCAGCATTTCACTCCTTTAGGCCAATGTTAATAACTAATTTCAAGAGCAGGATGTGGCAGCAGTCCCGGCTGCTCCACTTCCAATGCAGCCCCCTGCTAATACGCCTCGGAAAGCTCAGGAAGATACCCAAGTGCTTGGGCCCCTGCACCCATGTGGGAGACCCGGATGAAGCTCCTGGCTCCTGGCTTCAGCCTGGCCCAGCCCTAGCCACTGTGGCCATTTAAGAAGTGAATCAGCAGATGGAAGATCTCATTCATTCTCTCTCTCTCTCTCTCTCTCTGTACGTCTGCCTTTCAAATAAATAAATAGATAAACCTTTAAATAATAATAATAAAAGAGTGAGCACACACGTGTATTTGCTATGCTTTGCACTGGAAATGTTTCACCCTGGCCCTGCACCAAGGGGACTATAAGGTCCAATAACACTGCGCGGATAAGGTCCTGGAAGGGGCCAGGGAATTCAGCGCCCAGAAGCCCTCCACCAGACGGCAGGGGGCGCCCGTGCGCTTGTCCATAAACCTCCAGTCAGAACGCAGACCGGCAGGGGGCGCCCGTGCGCATGTCCATAAACCTCCAGTGTGGACGCAGACGGCAGACCCGGCTCTCAGTTCTTTACCCAGATGCCTGTCTGTCTGCCTGGCATTCGCGCCACTAAACCTGGCTAGCATGCTTACTGCTTGAAAAGAGAAGGGGAGGGGAGGGGAGGGGAGGGGAGGGGAGGGGAGGGGAGGGGAGGGGATGGGGGAGGCAGGGAAGGGGAGGAGAGGAGAGGATGGGGAGGCAGGGAAGGGGAGAGGAGGAGGGGAGGAGGGGAGGAGGGAGGAGGGAAGGGGAGGGGAGCCAGTGGAGGTCAGGAGGGCCTCAGCCTGGCAGCAGAGGGGCTGGGCCCAGCCTCCCCACACAGATACAGCAGCCGGGAGCTGTAAGCCAAGTCCTCTTACCCCGGGTTCCCTGCGGAAGCCCTACCCCACCCCCAAACCGGGAAGGTGGCCCTATTTCGAGAAAGGTCTTCAAAAAGAGGTCGTGTGGGTGGGCGTTCGTGCAGTAGGGCGCCCCTCCCCCACCAGTCTGGGGTGCGTGGTCCCCGCGGAGCCGATGCACACAGCAGCCGGGCCGGGCAGGGCAGCTCTCACCTGCAGACAGATGACGGAGCCCTGGTGCTCCCGGAACACCCGCAGCTGCTCCCCGCTCCGGATGTCCCAGGCGCGGACGGTGGCGTCGGTGCTGCCGGTGAAAGCCGTGTAGCCGGGCGTGTCCAGCACCAGGCACAGCACGGCGCCCGTGTGGCCCCGCAGCGTCTGGTGGCAGCAGCCACTGGCCACCTGCCACACCTTGGCCGTGCCGTCTGTGCTGCCGGTCACCAGGAGCCCGCCGGCCGCCGTGGCCGCCTCCTCTGCACAGGGAGCTTCCGGGAGGTCCCAGGGGGCAGAGTAGGCCAGCGTCAGCACGCAGTTGCGGTGGCCCCGGAACTCCCGGGACATCTGTCCCTTGTCCACCGTCCAGACGCGAGCTGTGCGGTCGTAGGAGCTGCTGAAGAGCTGGTTGTTGGCCACCAGGATCCTGGGGGCATCAGAGGCAGGGTCAGGGTCCATGGGATCCACACGGCGCCCCCTGCGAGCCAGCCTCAGCCCCGGCGGCTGCAGCAGCCTCTTCTTCCGGTCCACACACTCACCTTCCAAGGCCCAGCTGAAAGCACCCCACCTCCAGGAAGCCACCCTGACTTCCCTTCTGTGACCCATCCCCGCGCTCAGCCACCTGCTCACCCGCCCTGCACCTGCAGCGGGGAGTAAGGTCAGAGGCTCTGCTCCCGCCCAAGGCTGCACTCAGGGCAGCCGCTCATGACAGTTAAAGGAGGAGGGCAGGAGGGAGACAAGGACGGAGGGCACTGAGCTTCCCAGGAAGTCTGGGGCTGAGGGAGACAGCTGTTAGGAACTCCAGAAACACCTCCTGCCACTCCAGCTCCCAGACCCAACGCTGCAGCAGGTGGGGCAGAGGTGGGCTGTCGGCTCAGCTGCAGCTTCAGTGGCAGCCTTCGTGGGGTCCCAGGCTCCCAGCAGGCCAAGAGGCCCGGGGACTGCGGGTGGGAGAGCGACGGGGGCCTCGCCTCCCGAGGGAGCAAGCGGTCAGCAGGCCCGCCTCTGGATCTCAGGGTGCAGAATGCTAAGAACTTCTCCCGTTTGTCTCCTGAGCACAACCACGCCTAGCACTTCAAAGGGCCTGGGTTCCCGCCCCTCGCACATCTCTCATCCCCAGGGGAGGCCACAGGGCTCAGGCCCTGGCTGCAGCAGGAAGGGGTGGGGTGGGAGGAACGTGTGTCCCTGCTGGAATGGGACAGAGGAGCTGCCAAGGGTCAAGACCCTCCTGAATCAGGACCCGAGCTGGCCCCTGCACGGCTGGGAGGAGACCCAGTCCCGGGACCGCCTGCTGCCCCTCCCCTGCCCTCTGCAGGAACCCCTGCATTTGCTGCAAGTGACTCAGCCAGGATGCGCTGACACGCGCACTCTCGGCCCACAAAGCACCGTTTTCCCAAGAGGAAAGTGACGTTCTGGCACTGTGGCCCAATGGGTGCTGCTATGGGGCACGGAAGCAGCTTGCTGGCTGTGGTCCCGCGGGAGAAGGCAGGGACGGGGTGAGGGGCTTGGTGCCCCCCAACCCAGACTCACACACCCAGCACAGCCCTGGAAACAGGAGCAAGTGATCAAGGGCCTCGCACTCACCCGCCATGATCACGGTTACCTGACCAGGGACTCATGGGAAGAGTGTGTGCACCCGTAGGAGCGTGTGTCTGGGTGTCTGCGTGTGTTGTGTGTGCGTTCCGTTTGTGTTGTATACGGGTGATTGCATGTGTGCGCACATATGTGTACGCGTGTGTGTGTGTGCCCAGGAGACTAAGGCTGGCAGATAAGAATTCCCACCTTGCACTGTTCACGTTTAGCTCTGACAAGCCAGCAGTCAAGGACACACTGCATCCCCTCCCGCCCCCCACAGCCCTGGCTGACTGATTCACACAGGGGGTTCTCCCCACCCCCACACTGTTGAACTTCCGGGACAGACTGCATTCCAGGAAGGTCAGGGTGCCCAGAAGAGGCCGGCCTGTTGCTCCCAGGGCAGGTCTCTGGCCCCGCCTACTTCAGCTAAGGCAGGGGCTGGGCCGACACCCTCCCTGGTGCCTGGGGGCCTGCAGACTGGTCTCTCTTCGGCCTTCTCCTTGCGGGTGCTCGGACCCCAGGCTGCTGGCCTGATCCCCGCTGCTGCCCTCGTCCACCCACCATGCCTGCCCCACCCTGCACTCTCACAGCCCCTCAGCTGTGTCCCTGGCCTCTCTGCTGGCCCAGCGCCAGCCCCGGCCCCCTGCGGAGATCAGCCTCCCGTGCCTTCCCATTCCCCTCCCGCCCACGCCCTCCAACAAGGCTGCCAGGCGCCACGGCTGCCGCCCCAACCCCGCGCCCCGGTACTGGGCAACCCCCCAGAAGCCCGAGCAAGCATCTCAAGTCACACAGATGGTGTCCATTGATCTGATCAGCAAAGGAATGTCTACTGCTCAGCTCAGTGAGGAAAGAAAGGAAAACTTCAAACCCTCTCGGGGAGGGGGTGGGATATTTTCAACAACCACACAGAAAGGTTCAGAAACACCCTCCCCGCCATCTTATAGCAATCTCTCTCCGTTTGCTCTTTGGTCTGACGACAGGAATGAATTCAGCATCTTCCTCTGCCCCAGCAGGAGGCGCCCTATAGGCTTCCGATGCCTGTCCGGTGCCCAGCAGGGGGCGCTGTGCTGGCAGAGCAGCCCCTCAAGGGGGAGGGGGTGACAGGCACAACTCACAGGGGTGCGCCCTTTTTCCCACGCCTCCCCTTCCCAACCCTCCTTGCAGCCCCAGGCAGTGGGCACTTGGGCCCAGGGACACCTCCGTCCTAGACTTTCTGTCCCTGTGTGCTGCTGTCCACACAGGGACTTCCCCAGAAAACCTAGACTCCTCAAAGTCCAGGGTCTCTGTCCCCTTGACGTCCCATGGACAGGACGCGGCCCAGGCCCCAGGGCGGGCTGACCTGTTCACAATGGACGTGTGTCCTCGGTACACCTGCACACACTGCCCGGTGAGCACATCCCATCTCCGGATGGTGCAGTCGGCGCTGCACGTGAAGGCGGCTTCGTCCTCCAGCTGACAGAAGGTGACGTAGCTCTCATGTCCTGCAGGAAGGGGGAGGTGGGCAAGGAGTGTGGGAGACCAGCCCGGGACTTGCCAGTCCCTTTTAAATGCGGACTTCAGTCCGGGAGCTTGTCGGAAGCCTGGGGCCCTGGGAGCAGCGCAGGGCAGTCCCCTAGCCCCGAAGCTTCTCTTCCACTGTCCCCCTCCTCTTCCTTCCTTATTGTGCCTTCTCAGTCTCCAGGCCTATTCAGCAAACCCAGCCTACACAGGCAGACGCACAGGGGCCAAGGCTACGGGCTCCATAGCCGGGAAGGCTGGACAAGGTCCTGGGACTGCCCATGGCAAAGCGCATTCACCTGCGCAGCCTCCTGCAGTGACCGCGCCCGCCTCAAGGGGTCGTCGTGCAGACTGAGCTGCAGGAGTTGCGGTGCAGCCAAGGCGAGGGGTTGGCTGTTTTCCCTGCATTCGGCAGGCCCAAAGCTCGCAGGTCCTGTGTTACCTTCACAGAAGTGATTAACTTGAGGATCTTGATTTGGGACGCTCACTCTGGAGTATCTGGAAGGGATCTGAATGCCATCACAAGGGTCCTTAGAAAGGAAGAGGGGGATCTGACACCCACAGAGGAGATGGCCACGTGAGGCTGGCGCTGTGGTGGAGCGGGTAAAGCCATTGCCTGCAGTGCCTGCATCTCATACGGACGCCGGTTCAAGACCTGGCTGTTCTATTTCCGATCCAGCTCTCTGCTATGGCCTGGGAAAGCAGTAGAAGACAGCCCAAGTCCTTGGGCCCCTGCACACACGTAGGAGACCTAGAGGAAGCTCCTGGCTCCTGGTCTTCGGATCGGCGCAGCTCTGGCTGTAGCGGCCAACTGGGGAGTGAACCAGCAGATGGAAGATCTCTCCCTCTCTCTCTCTCTCTCTGCCTCTCCTTCTATGTAACTCTGACTTTCAAGCAAATAAATAAATCTTAAGAGAGAGAGAGAGAGAGAGAGAGAGACAGCCACGTGAAGACAGAGGCAGCCGGAAGCCAAGGAATGCCAGCAGCCACCAAAGCTGGACGCCACCAGGCATGGCTTGTCCCCCACAGGCTTCCCGAGGGGTGTGGCTACCTGCTGGCCCAGGGACACTGACTGCACGCTCGTGGCCCTCACAGACTGCAAGAACACACGGGAACTGTTTCAAAGCGCCAGGCGTGCTCATTTGTTGCGGTGGCCCATGACACAACCGGAGAGACAGAGACCATCAACGCATACGCCCCCTTCCAGGACAGCTCCCATAGCGCGAGTGCAGGCTGCGCTCAACAGGGCTCAGCTCCTGCACTGGCCAGAGGCTGGACCAGGCTTCCCAGAGGCCGCGGGAGGCTCCCACCAGGACTTCAGGGCAGCACACAGCACATGGGCACTGGAGGCACCGGGGGCCTGGGAGGCCTCTCAGGGCAGAATCGAGCTGATGGCTGAGGAGTTTGGGACCTGGTGCAGGCAGAGGGTGAGCCACAGGTAAAGACGATTCCCCTGGGAGAACCATTGTTAAGGCCGGACTAGCAATAGAATGTAGGAATGTTAGAACTAAGAGCCATTTTACAGATGAGAAAACTGATAGATTCAAACACTCACAAGATTTGGGGGATACTTATTGGGAGGAATATTTATCACATTAATTCTGATTGATTTAAAACATTTATCTTGGGGCTGGCATTGTGGTGCAGCAGGTAAAGCCGCCGCCTGCAACACTGGCATCCCATATGGGCGCCGGTTCGAGTCCTGGCTGCTCCACTTCTGATCCAGCTCCCCACTAATGGCCTGGGGAAGCAGTAGAAAATGGCCCAAGTGCTTGGGCCCCTGAACCCACCAGGGAGACCTGGAAAAAGCTGCTGGATCCTGGCTTTGGATCAGCCCAGCTCAGGCTGTTGCGGCCATTTGGGGAATGAACCAGCGGGTAGAGGCGCACTCTCTCTCTCTCTCTGTAACTCTTTCAAATAAAAAAGTAAATCTTTAAAAATAAATAAATAAAAGTAAAAATTTTCTCTTGATGTCTGGTATCGGGCAGAGAGAGATTCAGACTCTGCTGGTGGTTCAAGCTGATTCATTTGGGGCTGGGGGTCTTGGATGTAGCCCCTTGGAGTCAACTTCCTGGGTTGTAGGAAATGGAATTTTTTTTTTAAATGACAGTTTCCCAATCTTCTTGGAGAGCGTGCATCAGGCCTTTAAGAAAACAATGTAGGGCTCAAGTAAACACTTGAAGAAACTACAGATTATGTTTCCCTGAAAATACACGTTGGCTTCAAAGTTCAGGGCAGAATGTGTTTGGCAAAACACGGCCCAGATTTTTTGCCAGCCCCCAAGAGCTTATAAAATATTTTTCAGTTGTCAACAAACTTTCCCTGAAACCAGATCTGTCCCACCCTCTGTCCCACCCTCGCTGCTGCCACCGGGTGGGCTCAGCTTGGACTCCGGGGGGAGTGGGGGGGCACCTCAGGCTCCCTGCAGGCCGGGCAGGGACAGGCAGCCAAGGTGCCCGCAGGGAGCCAGGCACTGTGTGTCCAGCCATTTCCATCCCATCCCAGGGGCAGGGAGGTAGAGGTGGGGGTGGGTGGTGAATTCAAAGCCAGTGGCCAGAACTACAGCCACCAAACCTGGGTAGCTGAAGTCCTGAGCCGGGAGATCACTTTATGACAAGTGTAATGCGGTAAAAGGATATACAGATTGTGAATCAATAAAACGTAAGTGCGCATGAAGTCTGGAAGAGGCAAGATAGAAAGGAAGTTACATTTTCCAATGTAAAAGAAGAAGCTTCATCTTTGAACTTGGGCCTGGCTGACCTCAAGCCTCCATCTCTGAACTTGGGCCTGGCATTCAGCCAGCCGAGGCTCCCGGTGGAGCCAGGGCCCCGCGGAGAACAAGCCCCTGCCTCTGGGTTCCCAAGCACTCACCTCCCCGCCCCTTCTGAAGATAAACCCGCACAGGTCACAGGTCAGAGCCCGCCAGCCAAGGACTTTGCCTGACCCCCAAGATCCATATCCCACAGGACTCCACCAACCCAAGACCCTCAGGGTCTGCCACCCAGGGCGCTCACGCCCCCCTCCGCCCCCCTCCGGACACCAGGGATGGCTGAGGGAGGGCCCCCCACGCCTCCAGGGAACACAGCGCCTGGGCCTTCAGCTGCTGGAATTGTGCAGAATAAGCAAAAAACGCCCCAACTAAAAACAAATATTTTCGAAAGGATGAAGAATGCAGATAAGACACAGCTATGTTTAAAAGAACACGCTGAGGCCCGAGGGCTTCCTGCCAAGGTAGGGGGCCCCTTCCCGCCTCCCTGCCCGCATGCTGGGGGCTTGCAGCAAGTTCAAAGCCAAGCTACTCCCTCCCTGCACTTCCTGGGCAGGGATAGGCTGCAGCCAGGAGCCTGGTGCCCCAGGGGACAGCCCAGCTGCACCAGACCTTTGTTTTAGCATAAAAGCGGACTCTGGGGCCGCTGCTGTTGTGGCCCAGTGGGCTAAGCCACCGCCCGTGACACTGGCAGTTCTCTAGGAGTGCTGGTCGGAGTCCTGGTTGCTCCACTTCCAAACCAGCTCCCTGGGAAAGCAGTGGACGATGGCCTAAGCGCTTGAGCCCCTGCCACCCACATGGGAGACCCAGACGGATTTCAGGACTCCTGGCCCAGCCCTGGCTGTTGTGGCCAGCTGGGGGAGTGAACCAGTGGATGGATGACCTCTCTGTGTCTCCCTCGCTCTGCAACTCTGCCTTTCAAATAAATAAATAAATCTTTAAAAAACAAAACACAGGATCTGGCCGGCTTGATGGCTGCATGGAACAGGGATGCCATTGCTAACTTGCAACACAGCAAGTATATGCGGAGAGAGCTGTCCGAAGGCTGTCTGCAGCCCTCCCCTTCGCTTCCCACCCTGCTCTCCTCCCCACCCCCACTGCGTGGCCTGCAGGACAAGGGGGAGACCCAGCAGGAGTGGCAAAAAGCCTCAGCCTTCTCCCCAGCTGACTCCGGGGCAGGACACAGAGGCGGGTCCGCTCCTCACCCTCACTTGTCAGGGAGAGAAGACAGTTCTGCAGGGTGCACCTCCCTTAGACTCTGCCTCCTAATTTGGAGGGTGCCGCCACCTTGCAATGCCATCTCGGCAAGCCCAGGAGTGCAGGGGTGTGGCGGCTACAGCGGGCAGTGACACTGGCGACTCTGGAGGGATCCCAAAGGCCAGCTGTGCTCTCACCCCTGCTGAGCAGCAGCACTCACCCCTTCCAGCCCAACCTCCCCCTGGCCCTAACCCTTCCCATGACCTTGGCCACGGCTCCCCTGCCTCCTTCTGCGCCCATCTCAATTCACTCCAAAGAACTGAAGAGTGAATTACTGGAACGGGCTTCCCTCACATCTCTACTTAGAGCAGACTGCTAGGGCAGGCATTTGGCTTAGCAGTTGAGACACCAGTCGGGTGCCTACTTTCCAATCCCAGCTCTGCTCTTAAGTACAGCTTCCTACCAACGCGCACCCCTGTTAGCAGCGAGTGATGGCAAAGCAGCTGGATTGTGGTGGCACTGGGGGGTTAAACCTCTGTTTAATTCACCTGCATCCCACACGGCAATGCCTGCTTCATGTCCTGGCCTCTGTTTCTGACCCAGCTCCCTGCTACTGCACCTGAGAGCGAGGGCAGCAGACGACGGCCCAAGTACCTGGGCCTCTAACACTCATGTGGGAGACCCAGGGGAGTTGCTGGCTCCCGCCTGGCCCAGCTCTGGCTGTTGAGGGCATTTGGGGAGTGAAGCAGCAGATGGAAGATCTCTTTCTCTCCCTCTCCTTTTTATCTCTCTCTCTGTTGCTCTGCCTTTCAAGTAAATAAAAGATCTTCTTAAAAATGTACTTGGCGGGCCAGTGCCGTAGCATAGCAGGTAAAGCCACCACCTGCAGTGCTGGTTCGATATGGATGCGGGTTCCAGTCCTGGCTGCTCCACTTCCAATCCAGCTCCCTGCTAATGTGCTTTGGAAAGCAGTAGAAGATGGCCTAAGTCCTTGGGCCCCTGCACCCACGTGGGAGGCCTAGAAGTTCTAGGCTCCTGGCTTCGGATCAGTGCAGCTCTGCTGTTGTGGCCATTTGGGGAGTGAACCAACAGGTGAAGACTCTGTCTCTCTCTGCTTCTCTGTAACTCTGACTTTCAAATAAATAAATCTTTAAACACACACACACACATACACACACGCACACCTGAGTTTTGAGCTCATGAGGAAAAAGTGTGCACCTCTTCTCCCCCACCAAACTTCTGCCGTTCTGCAGCTCCTCTGCCCCCGGCCCAGCCGGGTCTCCGAGCCTTTGCTTCCATCCTACCTGAAGTCTCGGTGGCCTCCTTCACTGAGCCCCTCCAAATGCCACCCTTGCTTCAAGTCTCCCTTCCAGTCCCACCTGGGCCAAGAGCTGAACCCTGGCTACCCCCAGAGTGCCTGCTTATCACAAGTTCAACTGCACACAGAGGTCCTCAACCATTTCCAATGCAGTCTGCACATTCACTGGGACAGGACCCGTGCCCTCTTGCATCTTCAAAACCGACCACGGCGCCCAGCACAGTCAACCCATCAGTCTGGCTCAAGTACCACCTGTTCAGGAGGTCAGCCCATCTGAGACTCAGTTTCCCCATTCACAAAGGGGACAATAAAGGGTCGGAGACACAAATTAGGAGGAACCTGTAACCTGGTGAAGTCAGGCGCCAATGACCAACTCACACAGGACACAGGCATGAGTGGTAAGACGATGCGATGCCAGAGCTGTTCACGAATTGGTTTCACCCCCACCGCAACTCCATTCGGCTAGGTTACCATTGCTAGCATAGGGTACAGAGGAAGAAACGGTGGCAGAAGAAGAAACAGGATTCAAACCCAAGCAATCCAGCTTCACTCGGAGTCCAGTCCAGCTCTCCGCTCACCGGAGGCCAGCAATTGTCAACCCAGACAGGTTCAAAAGCACCAGGCGGGGGCCGGCGCCATGGCGCAGTAGGTTAATCCTCCACCTGCTGCACCGCCACCCCATATGGGCGCCGGTTCGAGTCTCAGCTGCTCCTCTTCCAGTCTAGCTCTCTGCTGTGGCCCGGGAAGGCAGTGGAGGATGACCCAAGTGCTTGGGCCCTGCACCCGTGTGGGAAGACCTGGCTTCGGATCAGCATAGCTCCAGCCGTTGCGGCCATTTGGGGAGTGAACCAACAGAAGGAAGACCTTTCTCTCTGTCTCTCCCTCTCTCTGTAACTTTACCTCTCAAATAAATAAATAAAATCTAAAAAAAAAAAAGCACCAGGCCCACATTGTGGGGCTCCCAGGAAATAGGGGTCAAACCCAATCTCTCAGTCGTCAATTTCCCAGTCATTAGAAGACACAGTGAGAAAAACTGTGGACTGGCTACAGTGGGCACACCCTTTGGGCTGCGTCCCTTAGTCCTAGGCGCTGCCATTCTGGGCAGTGTTGTTGAGCTCACTGATGGAGTGAAGTGCCCCCAAGTGAGTTCTCAGGGGGAAAAGTGAGAAAGATGGGGAGACTGGGAGTAGCCGTCAACTGCATCTGAAAACGGATTCCATGCATTTGAAAGCTAACAGTCCACAGTGAGAGCGCAGCTCTGCCACCCCAAAGCCTTCAAGGGCAACAACCTCACAAGGGTTCTGCTGCACAGGATCAGCCCTCCTGCCCTAAACTCTGCGAGATACACAGGGAAGCCTCCGGCCCCCGACTTGCCTCTGCTACAGAGGACAGAGCTAGATGCTTGTCTTCAGAGGAGGAAGGCACAGTGAGAACCATCAAGCCCAGCCACTCTGTCCAAGAAATTCACAACTGACCAACAGGCTTTTTGATCAGAGGGCTTCTGGGGGCTCAGAGCCATACAGGGAGCAAGCACTCCACAGAGGCTGGAGCTCTGAATTTGGAGTCGGGAGCTTTTCTGGGGCTGCCATTGATAACCCCTGTGGGCCAGCACCGCGGCTCAATAGGATAATCCTCCGCCTAGCGGCGCCGGCACACCGAGTTCTAGTCCCAGTCGGGGCGCCGGATTCTGTCCCGGTTGCCCCTCTTCCAGGCCAGCTCTCTGCTGTGGCCAGGGAGTGCAGTGGAGGATGGCCCAAGTGCTTGGGCCCTGCACCCCATGGGAGACCAGGAGAAGCACCTGGCTCCTGCCTACGGATAGGCACGGTGTGCTGGCCGCAGCACGCCGGCCGCAGCGGCCATTGAAGAGTGAACCAACGGCAAAAGGAAGACCTTTCTCTCTCTCTCTCTCTCTCTCTCTCACTGTCCACTCTGCCTGTCAAAAAAAATAAATAAATAAAAATAAAGATAGCCCCTGTTTCCGGGTATGAGCAGCAGCCACGAGGCAGGGTGGATGCCCTCCCTGCTGTTGGCCCAGCCCCGTGACCTGGGACCAGTCCTGGGACCTCAGGGACACCAGACAGCACCCACCCACCTCCCAGGGTAGGATCTAGAAAACGTGGAGAGTGGGCTGTGTCGGCAAATCAGTCCACACCTCCTCACACCCACGGATGGCAGAGTCCTGAGGACTACTCACGCATCTCACTCAGATGAACATTCATAAAATCAAGGGTCCTAAATAAATGTGCTGACGTCACCAATACAAAGGAGCCTCCAGGAGGGGGCTGGCAAAGGCCTGGCTTTCCCCGGGGAAGCCACACAATAGGAGACCCTCACACCCCCAAGATGACTCCTGGACAGCTTGAATCTATTAGTGACCTCAGAATAAAGAAAGGCTACCTTTGTCCCCTCTGTCCTTAAAAATTCTTGAAATGCCAACCCTTGTAACAGCAGAAACTCTCGTGGTGGGGGAGACAGCCAAGCAGCTGGCCAATAGTTTTCCGCTCCAGGGAGGATGGCCCTTAGCTAGGGCAGAAGGTCGGACACTGCCCCACCCCCCAGAGCATTCAAACAAGGAGCTATGAGGGCCACCCAAGTGGGCGCCAGGGAAGGAGGCCCAGACGCCAGGTGCAGAGCTGGGCAGGAAGGTGCACCCTGGGGGATGGGTCAGGCTGCAGAGAGGGTGGTCAGCCAGGCACCACCAGGCCAGGACGAGCCTGGAAAAGCTTGGCTGTTGACAGGAGAAACTCAGCTAATAAGCTGGGCTCCCACAATGAGACCTGGACCCCAGGGCTCCCTGGTTACTTGAGCATCAGACCAACCCCAGAGCTTGTTAGAAATGCCAATTCTAGGGGCATTTAAGCCACAGGCCGTGATACCGGCATCCGGTATCAGAGAACCAATTCCAGCCTAGCTTTTCTGCTTTGGCTCCAGCTCCCTGCTAATGCGCCTGGGAAAAGCAGTGGAAGATGGTCTAGGTGCTTGGGCCCCTGCCACCCATGTGGGAGCCCCAGATGGAGTTTGAGACTCCTGGCTTTGGCCTGGCCCACTCCTTGCCTTTGCAGCCATTTGGGGAATGAACCAGCAGATGGCAAATCTCTCTCTCTCTCTGTGCAACTCTGCCTTTCAAATAAATAAATCTTTTAAGAAAAAAATGAAGAAATGCAATTCCAGAGACAGAGCTTGTGACACAGCAGGTTACACTGCCACTCAAAATGCCCACATCTCATATTGGAGTGTCCACGATTGAGCTCCACTTCCAATCCAGCGTCCTGTCAATGCACCTGGGAGGTAGCAGATGATGGCTCAAGTAGGTGGGTTCCTGCCACCCCCATGGGAGATCCAGGTGGAACTCCTGGCTCTGGCCTGGCCCAGCCCTAGCTGTTGCAGGCATTTGGGGAGTGAACCAGAGGATGGAAGATTTCTTCTTCTTTTTCTATCACTGTGCCTTTCAAATAAATAAATAAAAACTTAAAAAAAAAAAAAAGAAACAATTCAAGAGTCCTATTCATGGGGGAAGAAAAAATCACGGGAGCCCTGGCCCAGGACTCTGCATTTCTGAAACCCCTCCAAATAAAGGCTTATGTTTGGGAAGCAATGCAAGTTGGATGAAGAATTTCTAGCGTGTTTCCCATCTTCTACGCTTAGTAGAGGGCTCACCAACGTGTGTGACTACCTAGGGGAGAGGGGACTGCGAGATCAACTCTCGCCCACACTCTTCCTTACCGAGCTTTGAAATATCTACCCTGTTTTTGTTTAAAGCCGACAGTGTCCGGAGCAGCCAATACTGAGGCTAATATCCTATGGAAGGAAAAGAAGCCGCCCAGGTTTTGCCGGGGGTGGGGTGGGGGTGGGGGGACACCCAGGACAGAAAGCCTGCTGTCTCGCCAGGGGCCTTGGGCGGGCTACTCTGGCAGGATCACCGTCCATCCCTGCAGGCAACACACAGGCCCCAGGGGGGCAGGGTGGGGGGAGGACACACCCAGCACACAGGCCAAATCAGCAGGTGTGTGCCTGTAGAACTGTCACCAAATCTGTACACTGTGTGATACACTGCTGTCTCACCCCTCTTTTGAGAAACTTGGATCAGTCCCAGCCCACTCCCCTTCCTTCCACAGTGCAGAGACGTGGGGGGCAGGGGTGGGGAAAAGAGGAGAGAGGACAGCTGGCCAGGGTGGGACAAATCTGTTACACTTGTCCACGCTGGCTGTGCCACCCAGGGCAAGTTGGGTGGCTCTGAGCCTCAGCAGCTACGTCTGCTCGTGAGATAACACAGTGAAGATGACACACGTCCGGGACGTCACTGCCCACCACGATGGCCCCACAGTCAGCCAAAGGTCACAAGGCTACCCAGAGGCCAGGCAAGGCTTGCTTCCCAAGAGTGAAGGTGCAACTTTTTGTTTGTTAAACTGTCGGAGCGGTAAGGACTTGGTACAGCCGGTTGACACATGGTCGTTGCCTCCGCAGCGGGCGCCCCTCGGCCCACCAACCCCCAGCCGCACCCGCAGCCTTTTACCCCTGGCCGCGGTGCGCCGGACTCTGGCCTGGGCGAGCGCTCTTCCACCAGCGTGCGGGGACGGACAGGGAAGGGGATCTGCGGACGAAGGGTCAGGTCCTCTGCCTGGGGCAGGTGAGCTGGCGGCGGGGAAGTCAAGGGAGGGGGTCGGGAGCGCGCGGCGAGGCGGGTCTACCTTGCAGGAGCGCGCAGCACTGGCCGTCGGCGGTGCTCCAGAGCCGGGCAGTGCCGTCCTCGCTGCCCGTCAGCAGTCGCTGCCCGTCGGGGCTCAGGCTCAGCCAGTTGATCCCCCCGTGGTGGTCGGCACAGACCCTCAGGGCTGACCCGCCGCCCCCCATCCTGCCGGCCGGGCCGGGGTCGCGGAGGAGCTGAGCCCCGCTAGGGAGGGGCGCCCCAATGTCCGCGCAACCGCTCCGCGCGGCGGCGGCGGCCGGCGGCCATCACTGGGGACCCAGGCACCCCACTCTTTCGGGCGCCTGTGGCGCGGCAGGGGTCACTGACCCTGGTTTCCCACGGCCCACCCGCCTCCGGATCGTTTCACCGGGAGGAAGCGGCCAACTCGTGACCCCCACCCCGCGATGGGGCAGTCTCAGGAGCGCGGGGCAGAGGGATCCCCTTCTCCGCACCGCCTCGGAAGACCCGCATGCCACCCCCACCCCCGCCCCCACCCCAGGCGAGCAGGGCAGCGGCGAGGCCGGGGCCCGGGGGCCGGGAGAGGAATCCGGGAAGCTGAGCACCCAGAGCCCAGCGCGCCCGCCCCGGCCAGCGCCGCGCGCACCAGGCGACGGAGTGCGGAACAATGCGGTCCAGCCTGGCTCCTCCTCAGAGACCACCCCTCAACCTATCCCCTCCCACTTCTCGGGCTGCGCCCCAGGCCCCACCCCACGCTCCTGCAGCCTCCCCGCGGCGTCCTCGGGGGCTTGACCTTCGGCGCTCGCGCCAGCGACGGCTCCACGTGCGGACACCCCACCCCGGGCAGCCGGGCTGCGCCTCTGGGTTCTGCTCTCTGCCACTCCCGCCGCCCCCGTCCCCAGGAGAGAGCACGAAGTATGGAAGGGTTTGAGCCCTTTGGGGGCGGTCCCCCTGCTGGAGGGCGCGACCGCGTCAGCCCCTAGCCCGCCCTCCGTGTGGGCAATCGCGCGCAGAGCCCGGATTCTGCAGCCGTGCCGCCGGGCGTCCGTGGAGCTTCGCGGGGAGGCCGGGCCCGGCTGCGGCCGCCGCGAGTGGCCCCCGGCTGGGCGCGCGCAGTGCATGGCCCCCTGAGACCTGCGCAGGAATCCCGCAGCCCTCCCGGAGCGCCCGGCCGCTGGTTCCCATTAAAGCAGTTCCGGCGCCGACCTCGCTGGGGGGCGGGGAGGGTGACCCCCTACTCGGATCCTCTAGGTCCTAGAGGCAGCAGGATTTCCCAAACCTTGCTCCGCTCTGCCAGGAATCTCGGGGGGGGGGGGGGGGGAGGCGGTGCACCTCACCCGCCGGCTCTGGCTGACCCCCAGAGCGCGGAGCCCTGTGTTCCCCAGAGGCCTCACTAAAGAGAATCCATGCTTTCCCCCCTCAAACTTGTAAATCCGGTTGAACCTTAGCTTAAGGAACTTGGGCAGTGGGGCGTTAGGGTGGGATTTGAGGTCTCCGGAAGAGGGCTGGTGACCCCTGGAGAGGAGGTGGCTCAAGGAGGCCGGAAGCGGTTGGCTGATCCCGTGGGAGAGAGGGAGGAGGCATGAAAGGGGCGAAGGATTCAGAAGTGGGCTTAGGCTCCAGGCCCCTGCAGTGGGGGCTGCGTGGTGACGCTGCCCTTGAGTTCATCCTGAGATCTGAGTTTGACTGCGAAGACTGACGGGCAGGTGGCCGCACAGCTGTGGCCGCCAGGTGCAATGGGATGGTCAGGGGAGGCTGGGAGTCCGGGTGGGCTTTGAGGCTCCGCTCTGATGGGAGCCAGAAGTAGGTGAGGATTGAGGACCCCAAAGACAAGGTTCACCCCGGGAAGAGCTGGGGGTGGGTATGGAAATCTGGGCAGAAGGGTGGAGGGCAGCTGGGCACCCCCCCCCCCATCCTAGAAACTGAGGGGAGGCCCGAGGCCGGGTGCAGCGGAGGTGGCGGAACTCTGAAGGAGCTTGCGCAGCGGCGGCGGGGCAGGCAAGCCGGCCACAGCGGGAGAAGTCTCAGTTCAAGGGCAGCGCGCAGTGTTACTGAATGAGGCAGGGCCTTGCGTGCTCACCTGGTTCCTCCAGCCAGCCACCTACAAACCATCTGCCTCCTGGCTCAGCCCCCAGCGTGCACAGCTGCCACCATCAGCTCCTGTACCTGCTGCTCACCCCTGCCAACTGCCTCTTTCCAAGTCGTTCTTCCTTTATTTCCCCTCCAACCCCCTCTCCCTCTACCCCCTACTCTCACTTGACTGGCGCAAAGCGGCCCCCTGGTGCCAGCTTTTCTTCCCTTTTCTCTTCAGGTTGCAAATGACATACTCAGCTCTGGAAAGTTTCGCCCAAACCCAACAGGAGTATGAGGAGGTGGGAAATTGGAAAGCAGCCCCCTTCCCGCCCCCGGAGCTAACAAAGCCATAGAGATCCAGGGCCAGGCTAGATCTGCCAGCAAAACCGTGCAATCAGAAAAAGCTGACCTCCCTCCCACTGGAACCCTCCATTCTCTTCAGAGCTCCCCCCTCCTGTGGCACCCAGGTCTCTCTGAGCTCAGTCACCTGATGCATGCAAGGCCCCATGCGAGGTCTTGTTGGAGGCATCCACGCAAACAGTCACAGCGTCACCTATGGGAAAGCATGGCCCTCTGCGGCCTCCCGGAGAAGCACCAGGAAAGGTGGATGCCCTCACGTCTGGGAGGCGGCAGAGCGAGGCACCTTTGGTGGTGCCCACAGGGAGCCTCGCAGTGATAGCTCTGTCAGAACTGTTCCTTCGGGGCCTACGTTCTGGTGTAGCTGGTTTGCTGCCGCAAGCCATGCCGCATCCCACGTGGGCGCTGGTTCAAGTCCTGGCTGCTCCATTTTTGATCCAGCTCCCTGCTAGTGACCTGGGAAAACAGTGGAGGTTGTCCCAAAAGCTTGGGCCCCTGCCGCCCACGTGGGACACCCAGGTGAAGCTCCTGGCTCCTGTCTTGGGCCTGGCTCAGCCCCGGCCGTTGCAGTCATCTGGGAAACCAGCAGATGCAAAATCTCTCTCATGTGTAATGTCTCCCCCTCCCCTCTGGAACTCTTTCAAATAAACCAACAAATCTTTTATTTATTTATTTACTTATTTGAAAGGCAGAGTCACAGACAGGCAGAGGCGAGAGAGAGGTCTCCCATCTGCTGGTTCACTCCCTACATGGTCACAATGGCTGGAGCTGGGTCTGTCTGAAGCCAGGAGCCAGGCATCTTCCTGGTCTTCCATGTGGGTAGAGGGGCCCAAGCATTTGGGCCATCTTCCACTGCTTTCCCAGGCCATAGTAGAGAACTGGATCAGAAGAAGAGTAGCCAGGACTTGAACCAGTGCTCACGTGGGTGCCCATATGGGATGACGGCACTGCAGGCTGTGGCTTTACCCACTAATCCGGCCCCCATATTTTTCTTTTTTTTAAATTTTTGTTTCTAGTTATGTTTGAGAGGTAGAGAGAGAATCAGAACTCATACCCACTAGCTCACTCTCCAAACTCCTCCCAAAACCTGAGCTGGGCCAAAGCTAGGAACGTGGGAACTTAATCCAGGTCTCCTATGTGGGTGGCAGGGGCCTAAGCACTTGAGCCATCACCATTGCCTCCCAGGGTGTGCATTAGCAAGAGGCTGGAGTGAGGAGTGGAGCAAAGCATTGGGCCCAAACACTGCAGTATGCAGTGCAGGCATCTGATGTACAAGGCTACCGCCTGCACGGGTGACGGTATTTTTTAACAGGATGGAAGTCTTCCCTGTCCATAAGTCATTTGCAGACTACATTCCTAAGAAGAGCTCTGGGAATCCACAAGGGAATGAGAAACTCCTGAAGGTTTTCCAACCTGGAGTGAGGGTATGTGATCAGAAATGTCCTTTAAGGGATGGACATTGGGCCCAGTTAGGACACACGCATCTTACACCAGCGTGCTTGGATTCAGTGCCCAGTGCAAATGACTCCAGCTTCCTGCTGATGGAGGCCCAAGAAGGCAGCAGTGATGGTCCAAGGGGGCGGGTTCCTGCTCCCCATGTGGGAGACCTGGATTGCATTCCAGGCTCCTGGGTTTGACATGGAACAGCGCTGGCTCTTGTGGGCATTTGTGGAGTGAACCTGCAGGTGGGAGATCTTTGTCTTTCTGTCTGTCTGCCTTTCAAGTAAACACATTCAAAAACATTTTAAAATGAATTTATAAATTTAAAAATACACGAAATGCTCTATGAAAAAATAGATAAATTGGACTTGGTAAAAATTTAAAACTTTTATTGAAAAACACTATCAAGAGAATGAAAGACAACCCACAGAATGGGAGAAACTCTTAGGTCTGAAACAACTGTGTAATTCAGGATATATAAAGCACTCTTAGGTTCCAACACAAGAAGATAGCAACCCAACTTAACATGGAGAAAGGACTTGAATGGACATTCCCCAAGAAGATAAACAAATGACCAAAGAGCCCAGGAGATGCTCGGTAGCATGAGTCATCAGGGAAAGACATCAAAGGCACGATAGATGCCACTTCACACCCATGAGGACAGGGAACTATAGGATGGGAAGAATGGTAAGAACAAAAAGTTGGGCCAGCGCTATGACTCACTAGGTTAATCCTCCACCTGCGGCGCCGGCATCCTATATAGGCGCCGGGTTCTAGTCCCGGTTGCTCCTCTTCCAGTCCAGCTCTCTGCTGTGGCCCGGGAAGGCAGGATGGCCCAAGTGCTTGGGCGCCTGCACCCGCATGGGAGACCAGGAGGAAGCACCTGGCTCCCCGCTTTGGATTGGCGCAGCGCACTGGCCGTAGCGGCCATTTGTGGGGTGAACCAATGGAAGGAAGACCTTTCTCTCTGTCTCTCTCTCTTTCTCACTGTCTAACTTTATCAAATAAATTAAAAAAAAAAAAAAGTTAGTGTTGGCGAGGGTGTGGAAAATTGGAGCCCTCTTCTGAGCTGGTGGGAATGGGAAGCGGTTCTTTGTGAAGCAGCCTGACAGTTCCTCAGACTGCTCGTCACGCAGTGGCCGGCTGACCCAGCAGTTCCACAGAGACCCAAGAGAAGTGAGCATTGCTCATAACAGCCAAAGAGGACTCACCCCAGGCCATCCGCCAGTGAGCTCCTGTCCGGCATGGATTATCTGCTTGGTCCCAAACAAAAATGAAGTACTTTTATGTGCTTGGGCAAGGCTAAAGCCTGAACATATGTTAAGTGAGGGGAGTCAGTCGTGCAAGACCACAGACGTGATTCCATTCATGTGAAAGACCAAGAACAGAAAGATGTATAGAGATAGGAAGCCAGGTGGTGGCCGGCGAGGGCGGGGGCAGGAGACTGGAAGGAGCAGGAGGCGGTCGGTGAAGCACTCAGTGCTTCTTTCTGGGGTGATGAAAGTGCTCTAAAATGCATCATGTGGGTGATTGCATATGTCTGCGAATGCACTAGAAACCCTGGAATTCTGCTCTGGACGAGTGAATCGTATGGGATGTGAGCTGCTTCTCTCTAGAGCTGTTAAATGCATGCACACAGTGAGACACCACTAGGATGGTTTGAAAAATGGAAAGCCACGTGTTGATGAGGATGGGGAGAGATTGGAGCACTCCTCCATTGCTGGCGGGAATGGGAAATAATGCAGCCGCTTGGGAAACCAGTTTGGTGGTTCCCTCAAGAAGGTTAAGTGCAATGACCCAGGAACTCTACTCCTAGGTACATACCCAGCAGAATTGAAAGCAGGTGTTCAAACAAGAATTTGGGCATAAATATTCATTGCAGGTCTATTCACAATAGCAAAAAGTGGAAACAGCCCAAGTGTCCATCAACAGATGAATTCACAAACAAAATGTGCTATATTCATACAATAGAGTATTATTCACCTATAAAAGGAAGGAAGGACTGATCCATGCTGAACATGAATGAACCTAGAAAACATGCGAAGTGAGAGAAGCCAGAAACAAATATTATATAATAAAATATCCAGAATAAGCATCCACACAGACAGAAAGCAGATTAGTGGTTGCCAGGAGTTTGGAGGAGGGGAAATGGGGGATGATTGCTCCATGAGAACCGGGTTTCCATTAGGGGGTGGTGAGAAAATCGCGTAACTAGACAGTGGTGACAGGTGGATGCCAATGCGAATGTTCTAACACTGAGTTGCGTGCGCATGTGGTTACAATAGTAAATCCTGTGGCATGTATTTTACCACACAACGCAAAACTTACTTATTTTAAGGATTTATTTTATTTATTTGAATGGCAGAGTGACAGAGAAAGAGAGGGAGAGACAGAGAGAGAGCTTTTCCATCCACTGGTTCACTCCCCAAATGGCCACAACAACTAGGACCAGGCCAGACTGAAGCCAGCAGCCGGGAGCTCCATCTGGGGCTCCCACGTGCGTGGCGGGGGCTCAAGCACTGGCCATCTTCGGTGCCCTCCCAGGTGCATTAGCAGGGAGCTCGATTGGAAGTGGAGTAGCTGGGACTCAAACCCGGTGCGCCGATAAGGGATGCCGGCATTGCAGGTGGCAACATAACCCACTGTGCCACAACACCAGCCCCTGTGCTGTTTTTTTTTTTTTTTTTTTTAAGAGAAGGTGTTAGGAAGCCTCTCTGTATTATTATTACTATTTGGAGATAGTCATCAGAGAATTAAAATCACTAATTCTTGGAGAATGATGCACATATACCCCTGGGACCCTGTATATACAGGTCCTAGGCTGTCAGTGTCACCAGGTTCAAAGGCGGGACCAGAACCAGATGCCAAGAGACCCAGAGTCTGAGCGAAGCCTTGAGCAAGGCATGAGCTGGCCAATGAGGCCACTCCTCACATCCCTCCTTTCCAGGACAGCAGTTCCCAAGGGGTTACCATCATACCAGCCAGGCTGTTGTGTATGAAGAAAGCCAGCTGGTAAACATCCCATCCCCCCAAATTTTCACTCCCCCGCCTCCCCCCGCCCCCAGCCTCCTGGGGCAGCTTGGGAGAGATGCCAAAGGCTAACTAGATTGAGGAAATGCAGTTTTGAAACAGCTCTCAAAATTCACCAGCTTGGACTCCCAACTTCCGGTCCAGACGGAGCATCAGGGACCCACTCATCCTCCCACCTCTCATCTGAAACACCCAGGAAGCAACCACAAAATATATGAAGCAGTGGTTTCCCAGAGGTCGGGCCAGCGGCGGGAAGGGCAGCAATCTCTAAGGGTCGGGGAGAAATGAGCTAAGCCTGTGACCGGCCCACACATAACCGCCTGGTGGGAATTTCCGGAGCCCAGCAGGGGACCAGGGAACCAGCCTGGAGCCCAGCAGACTTCCGGAGCTGAGCCGCCACCGAACGTCCAGCGGGCATAGAGAGGCAGGAATTGAAGGAGGCATGCCAGAGAGGACCCCAGCGAGGCATGCAAGGCCTCTTTCCAGGAGTTGATGGGTGCATGGGGGGAGCCCCCTCTGCGTGGGGTACGGCTTTGGGGCAGTGCCCAACCCCATGCACAGCTGAGAACGTTGCAAGGACTCGAACACAGCTACCATCTCAAATATATGATTGTTTGTTTTTAAAGATTTGTATCTATTTACTTGAGAGGTAGAGCTACAGACAGAGAGAGAGGTCTTCCATCCACTGGTTCACTCTCCAGATGGCCACAACAGCTGGAGCTGTGCCAATCCAAAGCCAGGAGCCAGGAGCTTCCTCTGTGTCTCCCACACGGGTGCAGGGGTCCAGACACTTGGGCCGTCATCCCACTGCTTTCCCAGGCCACAGCAGAGAGCTGGATCAGAAGAGGAGCAGCCAGGACTAGAACCGGTGCCTATATGGGATGCTGGCACTGCAGGTGGAGGCTTAGCCTACCACGCCGCAGCACCAGCCCCTATCAGGTTTACTTAAAAAGACACAGTTACTCTAACTGCATTCCGTATGTTCAGAAGATCATGTAAGAAGGTAGTGGAGGCTGGCGCCGTGGCTCAATAGGCTAATCCTCTGCCTGCGGCGCCGGCACACCGGGTTCTAGTCTCGGTTGGGGTGCCGGATTCTGTCCTGGTTGCTCCTCTTCTAGGCCAGCTCTCTGCTGTGGCCTGGGAAGGCAGTGGAGGATGGCCCAAGTGCTTGGGCCCTGCACCCGCATGGGAGACCAAGAGGAAGCACCTGGCTCCTGGCTTCGGATCAGCGTGGTGCGCCGGCCGTAGTGCGCCGGGCATGGCAGCCATTGGAGGGTGAACCAATGGCAAAGGGAAGACCTTTCTCTCTCTCTCTCTCTCTCTCTCTCTCTCTCTCACTGTCCACACTGCCTGTCAAAAAAAAAAAAAAAAAAAAAAAAAAAAAAAAAAAAAAAGAAGAAGAAGAAGGTAGTGGAAGGCAAAGGAAGGTTGGTGATGGAAGTCATCAGGACGAGTCCCAAACCGACCTTCTAGAGATAAAATGTTCGCAATGAACATCATTGTTAATGGGGTTGACAGCAGATTAGACATCACAGAACATCTTAATAAACTTGAAGACAGATCTATAGAAGCTATCCAAACCAACAGCAACAGTAAGAAGGGTGTAGGCTGGCGCCGCAGCTCACTAGGCTAATCCTCCACCTAGCGGTGCTGGCACACGGGGTTCTAGTCCCGGTGGGGGCGCCGGATTCTGTCCCGGTTGCCCCTCTTCCAGGCCAGCTCTCTGCTGTGGCCAGGGAGTGCAGTGGAGGATGGCCCAAGTGCTTGGGCCCTGCACCCCATGGGAGACCAGGAGGAAGCACCTGGCTCCTGGCTTCTGATCAGCACAGAGCGGCAATTGGAGGGTGAACCACCGGAAAAGGAAGACCTTTCTCTCTGTCTCTCTCTCTCACTGTCCATTCTGCCTGTCAAAAAAAAAAAAAAAAAAAAAGAGTGTAAAAAATGAGCATCACTGAACTCTGGGGCAACTTCAAATAGCCTAACCTACGCGTTTTGATAACAACTGCAAGTCTGAGGATCTAAGAAACTCATTGAACCTTGAGCAAAAGCAATGCAAAAAGACGCTCACTGTCAAAGCCGCACCGGGAGGAATTTACAATCAAATATCCCTGTGTCTATTTCCAA
The DNA here is from genome assembly GCF_964237555.1 of Oryctolagus cuniculus. Taxonomy (NCBI): domain Eukaryota; kingdom Metazoa; phylum Chordata; class Mammalia; order Lagomorpha; family Leporidae; genus Oryctolagus; species Oryctolagus cuniculus. The sequence continues at coordinate 22,427,449 of NC_091438.1, read as the reverse complement.
AATTGAGTATGCAGTTGACAGCTGTATTCGTCTGTTTTCTTTTGTTATTATAACAAAATACCTGAGGCTGGACACCTACAAAGAAAAGATGCCAGGGCCGGCGCTGTGGCGCAGCGGGTTAAACCACAGCCTGCAGAGCCAGCATCCCATATGGGCGTGAGTTCGTGTCCTGGCTGCTCCTCTTCTGATCCAGCTCTCTGCTATGGCCTGGGAAAGCAGTGGAAGATGGCCCAAATGTTCAGTGCCATGCACTCATGTGGGAGACACAGAAAAACTGGCTCCTGGCTTCAGATCTGCCAGGCTCAGACTGGTGCAGCCATCTGGGGAGTAAACCAGTGGACGGAAGACCTCTCTCTCTGTCTTTCCCTCTCTCTGTCTGTAACTCTACCTCTCAAACAACTAAATAAAAAATCCTTCAAAAAATTGTATTTACTTATTTTCATTTTATTTTAAAAAGGAAGGGAGAGAGAGAGAGAGAGAGAGAGAGAGAAGAGAGGATCTTTCAAGCAGTGAACTTGGTTCATTCCCCAAATGCCCACAACGACCAGGATTGGGCCAAGCCGAAGCCCAGAATCCAGAATTCAATCCAGTTCTCCCATGTGGGCAGCAGGGATCCACATACTTGAGGCATCATCTGCTCCCTCCCAGGGTGCACATTATAGGACGCTGGCATGGAAGAGGAGTAGCTGGAACGCTAACCAGGCACTCCTACATGAAACGCAGGCATCCCAAGCAGCGACTTAATGGCTTTGCCAAATGCCTACCTCCAAAACTCACTCTTAAAAATCTTAATACATTCATTTTAATTTTTTATTTTTTTAAATCTATTTGAAAATCTGAGCAAAAAAGAGAGAGGGCAAGACAATGAGAGAGATCTTCCACCTAGTGGGTCACCTCCCAAATGGCTGTAACATCAGGTCCAGGCCAGGCTGAGGCCAGCAGTTCCATCCTGGTCTTCCACATCAGTGGCAAGGACCCAAACACTTGAGGCATCATTGGCTGCCTTCCCAGGTCCATTAGCCTGGAGCTGGATCAGAAAAAAATGCATCTGGGACTTGAACCAGTTCCTGATAGAGGATGCTGGCGTCTCAGACAGTGGCTTAACACAGTGCACCACAATGCTGGCCCCACAACCCACTCTTGAAACTGAGTTCCCCTGAGAACTGCCTTAGTCCCTTCTGAAGATAGCGCCCCCCACCCAGTGCCCACCATCTCCCACCAGGTCCTACCTTTTAAAGGTTCCATCCCCTCTAACACTGCCACATTGGGAACCAAGCTTCCAACACCCGAACCTTTGAGGGACACACTAAAACTACAGCAAAACCTGTCCCGAAGAAGACTCAGGGATGGTGTGGTGCAGCAGCTGAAGCCGCTGCTTGGGTGACCACATCCCATATCAGAGTGCTGGTTGAGTCCCAGCTGCTCCACTTCTGATCCAGCTCCCTGCTAATGTACCTGGGAAGGCAGCAGAGGATGGCCCAGGTACTTGGGTTCCTGCCACCCATATGAGAGAGACCAGGATGGAGTTCCTGTTTCCTGGCTTTGGCCTGGCCCAGCATAGCTATTGTAGGCATCTGGAGAGTGAACCAAGGGATAGACAACTCTCTCTCATATATAATAAATTTTAACCAAAAAAAGCTGTTAAATGCTTTCTCTAAGTGAAAAGGTATAAGTTCTCCATTTAAGAAAAGGGGGAAAAAATCTTAAAAAAAAAAAAGTAGGATTCAAGGCCCAGATAGTTTCATGGGGAAAATGTGCCAAATATTTAAGAAAGAAATAATACCAGTTCTCCACAAATTCTTTCAGAAAAAGAGAACAAAAGACTTTTCAATTCATTCTGTAAGGCTGATATTACCTATATACCAAAATTGAAACCATTATATAAAAAGAAATCCACAAGCCAATATTTATAACGAACATGGATGCAAAAATCCTAAACAAAATTTTGGTCATCAAGTTCAACCACAAATAAAATATCATACTGAGGCTGGCGCTGCAGCTCACTAGGCTAATCCTCCGCCTTGCGCCGCCGGCACACCGGGTTCTAGTCCCGGTCGGGGTGCCGGATTCTGTCCCGGTTACCCCTCTTCCAGGCCAGCTCTCTGCTGTGGCCAGGGAGTGCAGTGGAGGATGGCCCAAGTGCTTGGGCCCTGCACCCGCATGGGAGACCAGGAGAAGCACCTGGCTCCTGGCTCCTGCCATCGGATCAGTGCGGTGCGCCGGCCACAGCGTGCCGGCCGCAGCGGCCATTGGAGGGTGAACCAACGGCAAAGGAAGACCTTTCTCTCTCTCTCTCTCTCTCTCTCTCTCTCTCACTGTCCACTCTGCCTGTCAAAAAAAATATATCATACTGAGCAAGTGATTCAAGGTGGGTTAAACGTTCAGAAATCAGTCTCACCAGGAGAGCCACACACATCCATGGAATAGACTTGAGAGCCCAGAAATAAACGCATGCATCATGTTCTACAAGGATGCCAGGATCGTTCAACGAGGAGAAGAGTAATCTTTGCAAACGCCGGTGCTGGGACAACTGGGTGACTACAGACAGAAGAATAAATTTGGACCTCTGCGGCGTATTCCACACTCAAGTCAACTCAGAGTGAAGCAAACATCTAAATGTAAGAGTTCAAGCTGTAACACTCTTAGAGGGAAGCATAAATTTTTATGACCTTGAATTAGGCAATGATTGCTTAGATATGACACATAAAGCATAAGCAAACAAAGGAAAAGAGAAAAATTGGACTTAAAAATGAAACGCTTTTGTGCTTCAGAATTCACCCTCAAGGAAGTGAAAAACAACCCACAGAATGGAAGAAAATATTTTCAAATCTCTCTTTTTTTTTTAAGATTTATTTATTTACTTGAAAGGCAGAGTTACAGAGAGGCAGAGGCAGAGAGGTCTTCCATCTGCTGGTTTACTCCCCAAATGGTCACAACAGCCAGAGCTGAGCCGATCCAAAACCAGGAGCCAGGAGCTTCTTCTGGGTCTTCCATGTGGATGCATGGGTCCAAATGCTTGGGCCATTTTCAGCTGCTTTCCCAGGCCATAGCAGAGATCAGAAGTGGAGCAGAAGTGGAGCAGCTGGGACTTGAACCGGCACTCATATGGGATGCTGGCCCTGCAGGCGGTGGCTTTACCCACTACCCCACAGCGCCACCCCCTGTTTGCAAATTTTGTGTCTGAAAAGGGCTACTATCCAGAATATATATATATATAAAATTTTTAAAATATTTTGGTTTTTTTTTTTTGAAAGGCAGACTTACACAGAGAGAAGGAGACACAGAGAGAGAAATCTTCCATCTGCTGGTTCACTCTCCAACAACCGGAGCTGGGCCAGGCCAAAGTCAGAAGAAACAGGATCTTCTTCCCCATCTCCCACATGGGTGCAGGGGACCAAGCACCAGGACCATCTTCTGCTACTTTCCCAGGTGCGTTAGCAGGGAGCTGGATCAGAAGTAGAGCAGCTGGGACTCCAACCAGTGCTGATACGGGATTCTGGCAGTACAGGTCGGCTGTTTTACCCACTATGCCACAATGTTAGCCTCCAGAATATCTTTTTTTTTTAAGATGATTTATTTATTTACTTGAAAGTCAGAGTTACACACAGAAGGAGAGGCAGAGAGAGAGAGAGAGAGAGAGGTTTTCTATCCGCTGGTTCACTCCCCAGATGGCCTCAATGGCTGAAGCTATGCCGATCCGAAGCCAGGAGCAAGAATTAACCATACACCTCCTGTATGACTCAGCCTTCCTCTCTGCTCAAGAGAAGTGAAGAGCTCATCCATACAGACTTGCATGTGGAGGTCCATCTTACGATCGGCTTTCTTCCCAGTAGCCACAAACTGGAAACCACCCAGATGTCCGTTACCTGGTGAACACAAATAGTAAATCAATCAATTCTAGTACATCCGTAACGTGGAGTGGTAGTCCTCAACCGCTTCTGGGAAGGAAGCATTGATACCCACAGCCACACAGACGGCTCTCAGAGTCACTGCGCTGAGCGCAAGAAACCAGAAGAAAACTGGTCGTGGTGACGGGGGGGGGGGGGTGGCATTTACCTAGCAGTGAAGTCACCACTTGGGATGCCCACGTCCCATGTCAGAGGGCCTGGGTTTGAATGCCAGCTCCACTCTCATTTCAACTTCCTACTAATGGGCGGCTCTGGAGGCAGCAGGTGTTGGCCCAATTAATGGGGGTCTCACCACCCACACAGGAGGCCCAGATAAAGTTACCTGGTTCCCAGCTTTGACCTGGGGAGTGAACCAGCACATGAGAGCTGTCCCTGTCTGTCTTTCTTGCAAGTAAACAAAATAAATTCTGTAGTGACAAGAAAATGGACCAGTGGCTGCTTGGGGATGGGAGGAGGGGGCGGGCAGTGGTAAGGGGGAGACGGACAGAGGGGAGCCAACAGCTCTGTGCACCCTCTGGGCTGCCATGATGGCTTCAGAGGTGCGTGCACTTGCTAAAATGTTTTCAAAGTCTGCCTTTTAAATGCCTGCCGTTTGTGTATGTCAGACCTTAGATGGAGCTGTTAGCAACAGAGCCCAGAACACACCAGTTACCCTCCCTCCCTCCCCCCCGGGAAGTCCATAGCAGATGAAGCTCTGTAGGCAGCCCTGCCGGGCTGGCCTTCCTTCCAGCCTCAGTGCTGGGAGACAGCAGCTGCTAGGAGCAAGTACAAAGAGGTCAGAAGCCCTTCTTTCGGCTGCAGCGGCCCCGGGGTGCCCCTCACCCTTCCTGCAGGGTCCTGGTTGAGCCCTCTGCCTCCTGCACCTGTCTCCAGCAGAGGGTCCCTCCCATGACAAGGCAGCTCTGCAAGTACCACGTATTCTTTCCTTTTTCTTTTAAGCAGATTTATTTTCTTTATTTGAAAGCCAGAGAGAGAGAGGGACGGAGGGAGAGAGAGAGAGAGAGATCTTCCATCTGTTGGTTCACTCCCCAAGCCAGGAACCTGGGACTCCATCCGGGTCTAGTTCTTGGGCCATCCTTTGCTGCCTTCCAAGGTGAATTAGCAGGGAGCTGGATCAGAAGCCGAGCAGCTGGGACTTGAACCGGCGGTGCAGGCAGCAGCTTAACCCGCTGAGCCACGATGCCCGCTCCCTTCCCATGATTCTCAAAGCAGGGCTTCCTGGTGCTGCTGAGAGGGGGTAGAGAAGCTGCTCCTCTCCTTTCAGGACTTCCCAGGTGTTAGAAGGCGGAGGGAGGGCTGTGGGGCCGGAGAAGCCCCACCCAGGTGTCTGACTGCACCACGCAGGCAGCCAGCTCTGTGAAGTCCTCTTGCAAGTACTTAACCCCTCCCACCACCACCATCCACACTCTTCCCCAGCTGGGCGCCAGCTGAGAGCAGGCCTCCTGTCCTCGCCACTGGCCGATGGGAAAGCGACAGATGACAAGGCTGCTAGAAGCCGTGTGCCAGTTTCCACCCCGAACAAACAAATATCCCTACACTCCAGGAGGTCTTGTATCCTTCCACTGTGATCCAGTGAAAATGACAAGGCAGGCACCACACTGAGCACATTGTGTAAGAACTTCAAGCTTCCATAACAACTCGCAAAGATAAATATTATTCTGATTCGACTGATGGAGGGACGGAGGCACAGAGAGGTTAAGAAGACAAAGTCGGCTGGGGAGAGGAGTCTCGGGTCTGTTGGCTCGGCAGTCCGAGCGAGCTGTCTGCCTGATGAGAGGACTTGCTCTGTGCCTGAGACACGGAGGCTTCTGCTACTCTCTCCACGAATTTTCCTGAAGAGAGAAATCTTGGACAACGGTCTACGCAGAAGACACTTTCCTTGGGGCCAGCGTCATGGCGCAACAGGTTAAGGCGCCACCTGCGAAGCCAGTATCCTGTATTGAAGCGCTGTTTCAGGTTTTGGCTGCTCCGCTTCCGATGCAGCTCCCTGCCAATGTGCCTGGGAAGGCAGCAGAGGATGGCCCAAGTCCTTGAGCTCCTGCACCCCCAGAGAGAGAGATCTAGGTGAAGTTTCAGGCTCCTGGCTTCCACCTGGCCCAGCCCCGGCTATTGTGGTCATTTGGAGAGTGAACCAGTAGATGGAAGATCTTCCTGTCTCTCCCTCTCTCTTTGTAATGCTGTTCTTAAAATAATAAAACTAGCAAACTAGCAAGCCTTTTTTTTTTTTAAAGAGGCTTCCCCTGAAAATTCCTGATGAGCTGTGAGCCCGTTCTTAGCAGCACCTGACTCAGTTTGGCCCCAGTCAAAGCACTTAGATCTTGTGGGGGCCGGCGCAGTGGCATTATGGGTAAAGCTGCTGCCTGAAGTGCCAGCATCCCTGGGGCACCAGTTCAAGTCCCGCTGCTCCACTTCTGACCCAGCTCTCTGCTATGGCCTGGGAAAGCAGTGGAAGATGGTCCAAGTCCTTGGGCCCATGCACCCACGAGGGAGACCCGGAAGAAGCTCCTGGCTTCGGATTGGTGCAGCTCTGGCCATTGCAGCCATCTGGGGAGTGAACCATCGGATGGAAGACCTCTCTCTCTCTCTCTCTCTCTCTCTCTCTCTCTCCGTCTCTCCTTCTCTCTCTGTGTAACTCTGACTTTCAAATAAATAAATAAATCTTTAAAAAATACATATGGAAATCTGCACGTGGACATCCCTCTTGGGCTTGTGAAGGACTTTTCATACAGTGAGGCATCTGGGTTATAGTGTATGTGTGTGTATGCATGTGTGTGCATAGGTATGTGTGTGTGCATGTGTATGCATGTGTGTGCACATGCATGTGTGTGCATGTGTGTGCACATGCATGTGTGTGCATGTGTGCACAGGTATGTGTGTGCACATGTATGTGTGCATGTGTGTATGCATGTGTATGCATATGTGTGAGTGTGTATGTGCACGGGTGTATGCATGCATGCGCACATGCGTGTGCATGTGTGCGCGCATGCATGTGTATGTGTGTATGTATGTGTGCACGTGTATGTGTGCGTGCATGTGTGTGCTCGTGTGTGCACATGTATGTGTGTGCATGTGTGTGCATAGGTGTGTATGTATGTGTGTGCACATGTATGTGTGTGCGTGTATGTGCATGTGTGTGCACATGTATGTGTGTGGTTAGGAGGGAGCCCTGCCTAGCAGCATCTGTCTTCACTCACTGCAGATTTCTGGTTGCCCACAAAACGATGCACTTGCTTTTTCTCTGTGTGGCTTCTAAGGCCAAGTTTCATTAGTGCCAGGGTTGTTAATCTTAAGAAGGGCCTTCCCACAAGTTAGTGTCCTTCCTTCCTAATGGAAACCAGACCAGCTCAGCACCAGCTCGGCCATCTGCTTGGTTTTGCTGGGGCTGAAAAGGGGGACAGCGAATATTAGTCCGGATTCTTTGGTTGCAGTGAAAGCAACTTGAATCTAGTGAATTATGCGAGACCGGGGGAAAGATTGTCCTCGAAGTAGACAGGATAGCGGGGGAAAGGCCCCCGGCTCACAGAGGCAGAGCTGGTGGGATTTGTCTCCACGATTCTGCTTCGAGTTGACTTGGCTCCAGCCTCCTTTTTCCCACAAGACATTTGCAGCAGATTGCATTCTGAGGAGAGGTTAGTTGTGGCACCTTGGTGGAGAGCGGGACCGCGTGACTCAGCCATTGCATCAGGGACTGAAACAACGGATCCTCTGCAGCCTACTCTCCACCGCCGTGTGCGTACCGTCGCCATGGTTACAGTTCCAGAAGTGTCCCTGTCTCACAGCGTGATTGTCCCACCTGAAATCACAACGCACCGTCCCACTCCCAACAGGCCACCATCCAAAGACCCACCAGCTCACCATGCTCCAAAGTGCTGTGAGACGATCGCCGGTTCTGAATCCAAGAACTCCGAAGTTCCCTGTCCACTTAGATGTTCGTTTCATATATTTTTTTTGACAGGCGGAGTTAGACAGTGAGAGAGAGAGAGGCCTTCCTTCCGTTGGTTCACCCCACAAATGGCCACCACAGCCAGAGCTGCGCTTATCCAAAACCAGGAGCCAGGTGCTTCCTCCTGGTCTCCCATGCGGTGCAGGGCCCAAGCACTTGGGCCATCCTCCACTGCACTTCCGGGCCACAGCAGAGAGCTGGCCTAGAAGACGAGCAACCGGGACAGAATCCGGCGCCCTGACTGAGACTAGAACCTGGGGTGCCGGCGCCGCAGGTGGAGGATTAGCCTAGTGAGCTGCGGCACCAGCCGGTTTCGTATTTTTCCATGTGTCAACCAAATAAATTTAGACAGAAAATCCCTTAAAAAGAGAAGAATGTTTTAAATGTCCTTGAAGTAGACAGAGGCCACCATCGCTGTATCTGTAATTGACACCTGTGGCTTCAAGTCCCTGTTACCCATTCACAATGCACTAGCTTCTGGGTCCCCTACCTTCCAGGTGGGACTCCTGGCCAAGTGCAAGGACCTGAACTTTTATTCTTGAGAGACCCAAGTCCTTGGGGGTCCCAGCTGTTAATATGAGGGGTCTTCTAAAGCAGCATGGAAAATGTATATTATGGAAAAAAAAACTGTGCATGCATTTCAAAAAGGGTTTGCACCATAATAAACTTACCTTTTAATTCCATTTCCCACAAGCTTTTTGGAGTGCCCTTGTATAGTTGTTTCAGTGTGCCATTAGCCCTTACTGCCGGGCATGATAATAGAAAGATAATAGTAATACTCATTTAACCCTTAGAATATGTTAGACCCATGTGCTTTGAAGATTTTAATTAATAACCCTTTGAAGAGATCCTGTTAATGTTTCCATCTTGTTTGTGACAAAAGAGATACAAGGAAGTTAAGTGACACTTCCGGCTTCACACAATCAGTAGCAGGTGGAAGTGGAGGTCGGACTTGAACCCAGGAAGTCTCCCTTGGTGACATCCATATGTTTCCAAGTCATCTTGGGTGAGATGAGTGATGTGAGTGGAATCAGCCGGACATGCCTGTCTCCCCAGCCTTAGAGCCAAGTCCTCTGCCACACCAAACACGCCATCTCAGCGCCATCAGACTTGCAGCAGCCAGCCCCACTAATCGGGGGAGTGCAGGCAGCTGTCCCTGGCCAGCACACGGACTGCAGAACTGGCTTGTCCGTACCCTTGGTCCAATCCAGAATCCTGTTCCTCCCTCTCTGGCCAACCACCCTCAAAATCGATTCCCCCAAGCGTTCTCCAGGTTCCTGATGGTGTGAGTTAGTGAGCTCCTGCAGCCTCTCTGAGTGTCTCTCTCCCCACGTGGCTCCCACGTGGCTTCTGCCCATCTCCCCCCAGGCTAAGCCATGCAAGCTGACATTCTGCAACTGGACAAGGAACAATGACGCCTGAAGGGAGCAGGCGTCTCTCACAGGTCCAGACACATCGTGGGGAATGTTTCAAAGTACGTGACGAATTTGGAAACTGTGGTTTGTTTTTTTTTTTTTTTTAAGATTTTATTTATTTATTTGAAAGGCAGAGTTACAAAAAGAGAGGGAGAGACAGAGAGAGATCTTCTAGCTGCTGGTTCACTCCCCAAATGACTGCAACAGCTAGGACTGGACCAGGCCAGAAGCCTGAAGCTCCATCCAGGTTTCCCAATGGGTGGCAGGGGCCCAAGCACTTGGGCCGTCATCCACTGCTTTCCCAGGTGCCTGAGCAGAAAGCTGGATGGGAAATGGAGCAGCTAGGATCACAAACCGGCATCCATATGGGACGCCAGCATCCCAGGGGCAACCCAAGCTGCTGTGCCATGACGCCGGCTCCTCGGACCATCTGCCGCTGTAGAACGGCTGAGGCTGAGCACTTTATAAAGCAGAGAGGTTTACTGAGCTCACAGTGCTGGAGGCTGGACGTTCAAAATCAAGGTGCCAGCAGGCTGGCCCTGCCTGAGGGCTGTAGGAAGCTGGGCCAGGCCCCTGTCCCGGCTCCGGAGGTTTGCTGGCCACCTGCGCTATTCCCTGGCTGTTGAAGTCCCACCTGGATCTCCACCTCATTCTCACATGACCTTCTCCCCGTGCGTGTGTGTACCCGGATTTTCCCTGTTTATTAGGGTGGCAGTCCTACTGGATGAGGGCCGCTCCCACGCCAGCGTGGTCTTGCTACCCCACCCCACAAACCACCCCCGTGTGTGGAAGCCGGAACCCCAGCATGACTCTACTTGGAGACAGGACTCCTAGGAGCTAATGAAGGTGAAATGGGATGGTACGGGCAGGACCCTAATCCTGTGGGCTCGGTGGCCTTCTGAGGAGAGGGGAGACCCACTCTCTCAGACACGTGAGGACAGAGCTGAAGGTAGGAAGAGGGGCCTCACCAGGACCTGACAGCCCACGGCCTCACAATCTGGAGAAACCACCACCATTCTGGGTTGCAGCCGCCCAGTCTCTGGTATCCTGCATGGCAGCCTGAGCAGACCAAGACAGGCCCTGTTCTTCTTCTTCTTTTTCATAAGATTTCTTTATTTATTTGAAAGTCAGAGTTACAGAGAGAAGGAGAGGTGGAGAAAGAGAGAGAGAGAGAGAAGTCTTCCATCCGCTGGTTCACTCCCCAATTGGCTGCAACAGCCGGAGCTGCACCAATCCGAAGCCAAGAGTCAAGAGCTTCCTCTGGGTCTTGCACATGGATACAGGGGCCCAAGGACTTGGGCCATCTTCTACTGCTTTCTCAGGCCACAGCAGAGAGCTGGATCGGAAGTGGAGCAGCCGGGACCTGAACCGGCACCCATATGGGATGCTGGCACTGCAGGTGGTGGCTTTACCCACTATGCCACAGCACCGGCCCCATGCCCTGGTCTAACCAAGTGCATTGCCATGACCTAAACGGAGTCAGGTGCTGAGATAGTGGGGTTAGCACCTCAGCATTCACATCATGGTGTCAACCCATACCACGCTCCATCCCTGACGAAAAGCAGTTTAGCTGCTTTCTGCCCGTCAAGATCTCTCCAAGCGGTGCCAAACATCCTGCATTTCTCCCGTGGCCTGTGGCCCTCAATCTTGTGCCTCGTGGAAATTTCTCTCTTAGGGTTCCTGGTGTTTAGGCAACAGAAACAAACCTGAAAAAGCAGCATATCATGGCCCAAGTATTTAGGATCCTGCCATCCACGCGGGAGACCCAGATGGAGTTCCTGGCTCCTGGTTTCACCTTGGCCTAGCCGTGGCTGGTGCTGCCATTTGGGGAGTAAACCCGTAGATGATAGATCTTCCTCTCCCTCTTTAAGAAAATTAATATATATACTCTATTATATGTAGGAATGGGTTAGTACAGTATTTGTGGCATAGTAACTACCCAATAAGTGCATCATTCTTATTGGTATTTACTGATAAGCAAGCCTCATATTAATTACCCAGTTAGATACACTTAAAATTAGCTGAAAGGGGCTGGCCTGTGGCACAGCGGGTTAGGCCGCTGCTTGGAACACCTGCATCCCACATGGGAGTGCCAGTTGCAGTCCCAGCTGCTCTGCTTCCAATCTAGCTTCCTGAATTAGCTGGTAAGACAGCAAAGTGTTACCCCTGCCACCCATGTGGGAGAGATCTGGATGGAGCTCCTGGCTCCTGGCTCCTGGCTCCAGCCTGGCCACACCTGGTTGTTGTGGCCATTGGGGAAATGAGTCAGCAGGTGGAAGATCTCCCTCCCTCCCTCCCTCTCTCTCTCTCTCTCTCAACATTTCAGATAAACAAATACAAAATAAGGAAAACTTTTTTAAAAAATTAGCTAAGTGTTGATACATAAACTCTTCTTGTCCACCCAAAAAAACAAAAAACAAACACACCTATCTAGGTGTCGCGCCCCAGGCCTAACCCCGCGGGCTGGCGGCCGCGGCGAAGCTCCTGGGGTGCGTGTGGCTTTCCTCGTGGAGGATCAAGTGGCGGCTGAGGCCTGTGAGTCAGCCGCTGGGGTGCAGAGGACACACAGGGGAAGTTCTCTCTGGCCTGACTCCCGGGAACAGCTCTGCTTCTCCCGGAAACCTCGTGTCTTTTTATCTTTTTGGACTTGGTAACCTATGGAAGGGAGCCTGGTTGCTTGCCTGCTCTGGCCCGATGGGGAGGCCCCGCGGCACAGAACGTAGCAACTCGCGCCGGGGACACCGGGAGGGATGCCCACTGTACCTGGGCCTCAACTCTCTGGCTACAACCTCTTTTGTAACGCTCCTTGGCCCCAAGGAGTTCTTCACATACCTCCCACCTTGTCTCATGAGTAAGAGGGCACCTCCCCTGGCCTGGGCACCGTGTGGGGCCTCCTGCCGGCTCAGAGGCAGCAACGGCCGGGGAGAGGGTCCCTCTGTCTGTCGCCTGTTTCTAACGACTTCCAGCTGGCAATCCCCTTGGATGGGTGCCCCCCCATTCCCAGCGCCTTGTATGTTTCTGCCCACGTGGCTTAGGAATTCTGGGGCCCAGGAGCCAGGCTGGACCCCCCCCTGTGACATGGACCAAGTGGACCTGCTACCTGGCTCCAGTGTCTAGCTCCCTGGGGACTCTCCCCCAGGCACAGAACTGGCCACTCTACGGGAAAGGGAGACAACGCAGCCAACCCCAGGCCAACAATCCATCCCCACTGGTGGGATCTCCCTCCTGGTGCTAGGAGACAGGCAAGGTGAGTGGAGAGGGTCTTCCTGCCCCTTCACTACCCTGACCTTTGACCCCACCCCAGCCCAAGCAGCCATCCACCCCTGCCCCATCCTCGCAGGAGTGCAGTCCTGGACCAAGGGCAGAGTGACTGTCATGCAAGGCTCAGTCTGTCCCCAGGACACATCCTGAGCCAGCTCCCAGGGCACCCCTCCCCCACCCCCCAACACACAGAGCAGACACATCATGGATTCCAAAGTCGGCATAGCCTCAGGCGGTGGGGAAACCAAGAGATGGTTTACAAAACTTCACTGCACGGGGCAAGCTGCACAAGCCCCAAAGGAAGCCACTCTTCCTGCATCCCAGTCTGCCACCAAGGGCCCAGGCTGAGCTGCGCTGCGGGCCGGCCACTTCCGGGCTCTCTGGGTGCCCTGCTGAGGGTGTGTCTGCAGTGCCCGTCCCACGCTGAGAGCCCCACGTGTCAGGGAGAAGGCGTTAGACGTCCCGGAAAGGAGAGTGTGGGCCACGTGTCCCCCAGGGGCCAGGGAGGGTTTTTGATACCCAAATCACCTCCCAACAGCCCACTGCACCTCAACAGCTAGGAGCTGCATGCCTTGTGTGGGGCACAGTCCACATGACGTCACCTTTCTCAGTCAACCTTTTTTTTTTTTTTCCAAACTTACTAATTCATCTGAAAGGCAGAGAGAGACAGAGCTCTCCCATTCACTGGTTCACTCTGCCAACATTCGCATCTGCTGAGGCTGGGTCAAGCCAACACCAGGAGCTAGATCTGCAAGCTGGGGACTTAAATCCAAGCTGCCTCCCAGGGTCCACGTTAGCAGGAAGCCAGAATAGGGAGCAGAGCTGGGACTCTAACCTAAGCACTGGGACATGGGAGAGGGACATCCGAAATGGTGTCTGAACCGCTAAGCCACATGCGTGCTGCCAACTGCATTCGGTGTACAGCTCTGGGCGTTGAGGGCATGCACGCTGTTTCCAGAACGTTGTCAGAGTCGGGGACTCTGGAGCCCAGCGCAAAAGCTGTCTCATCCAACAGTTCTTGATTGAAAATGTGCCATGGGGAACATAGACGTGTAGGGACAGGCAGAGCCAGGGAGCCTCCACCAAGAACAAGCTGGTGGGGACCTGGGGGAGAGAGGGCAGGGTGGAGGGGAGCAGAGAGCAGGCCGCCCACCGGAGGGGCAGGGCGGCCCGGGAGGGCAGAGGCCACAGGGACGTCGGAAAAAGCATCTGCAGGGCTTTCAAAGGGAATGTTTTTCCTGTGGTCAGGCCGGGCCTGATGAACAGTACATGTGGTCCCTGGTCAGCAGGGGCCCCGGCAGGGCAGGGGGACCCAGGGCTTTCCAAACCACAGAGCTGAGACAGAGGTATGTGAGGCATGCGTGGCTCTCATCCTTGCTCCTCGGACCCCCTGGACAGACTTCAGATGAATTACAAGACTGCCCACAAGCACTGTGGCGGGAAGCTTGTTTTTCTTATTTCAAAAGAAAAGCAGATTTGCTGACAGATTAGGGAGCAGGGGCTGGGGTGAAGGGGAGGTCACCCAGGAGCTCAGAGCCTGCCCAAGAGGTCTTAAATCACCGGTTAATGAGATGCCGCTAGTCCTGGAGCTGGGGCGAGAGGGAAAAGTTCAGGAGGAACCTCTGGACCGCGCTTGGAAGGGCTGCTGGGCCTGGCTCTCCCCCACTGCGGGGAGCTGGACTGAGCCCTAGGAGCTGGTGGTTCGCTTAATTAATTCCCCAGGAACCACTTCCGGACAAAGACCAGGCATGGGCATCCCCACCGTACACCTGAGGCCCCTGCGGCCTGAGCGGCGATGGTGCGAGGTGACATTCCAAGGAGGGACAGTGAGAACCAGACTCACATTAACCTCTCTCACGCAGGGCAGCGCCCCCTCCCCACCCCTGGCCTGGGCACCTTCTGCTCGTGCCCAGCGCTCACAGCACCGTCTCTGGGGCTACCTGGCTTGCGCAGGTGTAGACGGTTGGTCCAACAGATACAACTGTCCCCATCTCCCAGAGCAGAAACTGAGGCCTGGAGGCACTTGATTTTTCTCCAAGTTGGCACCAAAGATATGTATCCCTGTGTATGTGCACGAGTCAAGGGATCAGCCACCATGGCCTTGAACTCTGACTGCTGGATGACCTTGGGTGCGCCGCTTGACCTCTCTGTGTCCGGCTCTTCTCATTTGTATAGTAGTGATACTAAGCGTGTCACAGTCTTAGGGTTGTCGTGCATAATAAATAGAGTGACCTGGTTTCTGCTTACTGAAGAGCCTGACATAAAATCAGCGCCGATACGTGTTCATTAGTAGCACCATCACCATCATCACCATCACTGCCGGCACAGGACTGCGAGGGGTCGCATCTGAGCCGGCTGGGCGCTGCTCACCTTGGAGGTTTGAGGGCGGTGGCCGTGGGAGAGACGGGACGTGCCACCGTCACACTCGGCCTCAAGGGGAGCCTACACAGGGGATATGGCTGAACTCACAAAGAAAGCACCAACTCCCCTGACCAACTGGCAGGGAAACAAAACACAAGGGCAGGCCAGCACTGTCGCACAGCGAGCTGCGTTGCCACCCCTAACACAGGCCTCCTATAACAGCTTGCTGGTTCAAATCCCAGAGGCTCCACTTCCCAGCCAGCTCCCTGCTAATGTGCCTGGGAAAGCAGCAGAGGATGGCCCAAGTGCTTGGGCCCCTGCACCCACATGGGAGACCCAGATGGCGTTCCAGGCTTCTGGCTTCAGCCGGGCCCAGCCCTGGCCATTGTGGCCAGTTGGGGAGTGAACCAGGAATCAGTGGATGGATGTTCTCTTCTCTCTCTTCTCTGTGTGTGTGTCAGTCTCCCCTTCAAAGAAATAAATCTATTTTTAAAAAAGAAAGGAAAATAAAACCAGGACATGAGTTGAATCAACCCTCTTCTCACTTCAGAAAGCCTGGTTTCGGCCTCAGACTGGATGGCAGGACAGGGGGCTGGTTTGCTGCTGGTTCTTCAAGTTCATGACCTGAGCCTTCAGGGCATGCAGTGTTCAGTTCAGTGCCAATGGGCTCTCCAGGGCTCCTGCTCGGTGGGGCACAGGGTGGGGCACAAGGAATGCCTTTTGTGCAGCCCCCACCACCACCTGGGGGTGTCTGGTCCTGGCTCAGCCTCTGCCATCCTGAGGCAGCTTAGAGGGGTCTCCCAGCAGCCTCACGGGGGTCCCCCACATGTTTGCTCTGGACAGGAGCGTTCATCCTGGGTAAATACGGTGGCCCTCAAGGAGGAATCTTTCACCATTTCTCTCTCAGAAGGAAATGGTGGGAGAAGAGGGAGGGGAACTACCCAGGGAACCAGGACAAATAGCCCCAACCTTCCTGGGACCACCGACCCGTTGTCCGCCCAGGCCCTACGCTTCTGCGCCCCTTTCCAGGGCTCTCAGCTCCAGGTCCCATTGTACCCCCCCCCCCCCAGCTGTCAGCAAGTCTCAGTTCCAGCCCCACATGAACTCCAGCGTCTGCCTGCCTTCCCCAGAAGTCCCGGAGGCCGGCCTGGAAGTGGTGCGAGGCAGACACGAGGCAGGCGGGCAGGGGAGGCACCCTCCGTCCTGCTGGGGTTTGCAAAGCTGGCTCAGCATCCATAGTGAGCATGGTGCAGGTGCTCCGGTCCCTCCTCCAGCCAGGGTCTCGGTCCCAGCACAGGCGGCAGCAGACATCCCTGTGAACCTGTCCCCAGGTCCCCAGGAACCCCCAGAGGACTCAAGACGGGCCCTTCCTCCCGCGACTGCCCCTCACCAGGGGCAGCTGATCCACATCTGCAGTCTCCAGGATTCTGCTGGGGGCTGTGGGCAGGGGCAAGGAACCACCTGGGCCACCCCCAGTGGCCAGGGGGCAGAGGCTGGACCTGGCTGGGGATGGCATTGGGGGCTGGGAATGTGGACCCTTTGATTCCCAGAAATCCCACTGCCTGGGCCCAGAGGTCTCATCCCAGGACAGAGACACACCCCTCCCGACCCCCACCTCTGGGTGTGTGACCCCCTCCAGACGCAAGCCCACCCCCACAGGGTGCCCAGTGTCCTGAGAAGGGTCAGCCTACAGGGAAGCCTGCGTGTTAGCTCCTGGGGCCGAGTGGGGCTAAGGCGACCGGCCAAGGGCACCTGGACAGACATCTGCCAGGCTCTGCCCTGGCTCTCACAGAGGCCAGGGTGCCGGCAGCTGCTGTTGCTGCCCAGTGTCCACCCTCGGCATTGCCTTGGAGCCCTCCTGTCCATGCAAACACCTCAAGCCCACTTCTCTCTCGCTCTCCATCAGGCAAGGGAGAGGGGCCTCCCTCATCCCCTTCCAGGCCAGGATCAGCCCCAGGGTTCCCACTGAGATAGATGCAGAGGCTCAGACCCCCCTGCACCAGGCCTTCCCCAGGCTCACCCAGTGGCTGGGCAGCCCCCGCCCGGTGCTGAGTCAGGGCAGGGCTCGGCCCCAGGGGAGCTGCTGGTTGGCCGCCCGGGTCCTCACTCACCCTCTCCGCTCCCAGGTCCCGCCCCCCCCGCCCCCCCCAGTCCCCAGTCCCCAGTCCCCGGCCCCTCCAAGGCCGCCGGGGGCCGAGAAAGCACTCGGAGGCCGGCTCGCGTCCGCTTCGAGGACTTTTATTGCCCAAGGTCCTGAGGCCCAGGCTGGGCTGCGAGGGGCTAGAAGAAGTTGACCACCCTGCGGAGCGACTGCACGCGGGCGCTGTGGGCCTCCCAGTCGGAGAAGCCGCGGAAGTCGCCCCTCTCCACCACGTACATGCGGCCACGGTAGTTGGGCTCCTCATACAGGACCCACCTAGGGGGGCAGCGGAAGGGCGGGTCAGGCGGTCGCCAGGACGCCGCCCCGGGACCACCACCCCCCACCCCCGCCTCCTGATCCTGCTGGCTCCGGGCGAGGGGGATGGGAGGTGCCCCGTAACTGCTGACGGTTTTAATTTAAAACTCACCAGTTGGTGGCAGGGACCAGCTGTGATTCCTGGATATGCTTCTACCCCCCAAGGAGGGGCTGGGACAGCTGGGAAATACCCCCAGGTCTCCTAAAGGGAGGAGCAGGGGACCCCCCCTGCTGGGACTGTTCCAGGGAGGCAGAGAGGGGAAGGAGGGGCGTGGCCTGCCTACACCTGCAAGAGGACTCTGCCTTCGTAGGGGGCCTCTGTGAGTGTCACCGTCCTGGCGCGGGGACCCAGCCCTGGCCCCATGGCCCTGTCAGGCAGCTTCTCCTTGCTGAGAGCTTGCATTGTTCAGAGTTCAAGCCCCAGGCCACGCTCCGCCCCAGACGTGGTGCCCCCAGCAACAGCCTCTGATTCATTTCCTGACCACTGAGCCTCATCCGCCCACAGGGCAAGCACAGGTTAAAGGAGATCACGTGCCTCCACAGTCAAAAGTGTTAGTTCAGGGACAGGTGTTTGGCCTAGCAGCTAAGCCCCTACTACCATGTCTGAGCGCCTGAGTTAGGTACTCAGCGCCCCTCGGACTGCGGCTTCCTGCTAATGTAGGCTCCTGGGAGGCAGCAGGTGATGCTGACCCCGGGGTGGGAGACCTGGATGGAGTTCCTGGCTCCCAACTTCAGCCTGGCGCAGTCCTGGCTAATGCAGGCATTTGAGGAGTGATTCTCTCTCTCTCTCTCTCTCTCTCTCTCTCTCTCTCTCTCTCACACACACACACACACACACACACACCATACCTGTCTCTGTCTCTCTCTGAAAGAAATACTTAAGAGCCAGTGTTGTGGTGCAGCAGGTTAAGCCACCATTTACAATGCTGTCATCCCATAACACAGCACCAGTTTGAATCCCAGCTGCTCTGTTTTCAATCCAGCTCCCTGCTAATGGCCTGGGAAAGCAGTGGAAGATGGCCCAAGTCCTTGGGCCCCTGCCACACACATAGGAGAATTTGGAGAATGAACCAGTAGATGGAAGATCTCTCTCGCTCCCTCTCCCTCTCTCTTCCCCTCTCCCACCTCTCCATATTTCTCTGCTGTTAACTAACTAAATAAAATCTTTATAAATACATAAATACAGCAGTAGTGCCTACCTTCCCCACCTCTGACTTAACAAGCCCCCGAATTTTCTGAAGTGTCAAGAGGGGAGCTGTGTTTTGGGTCCCAGTCATCTTCCATGCCATGTTACGACTTTTACCTCATGAAACACAACTGAGTCAGCAAAATTTCCAGGTCAGATGTTGTTCTCCCTCTGGGGCCCCTCCCCTCTCCCCTCTCCCCCTCCCCCCTCCCCCCTCCCCACCCATTGCCACGAACTCCGCACAGACCTGAAATTTTGCAAAGGTAGAGAAGGAGCAGAAGAAAGACTGGCACAAGACAGACTCCTGGAGAAAGCCAGGGAACACAGGCGCACGGGAAGGGAGCCCAGCAGGTGGGGGCCAGGCGGAAGGGCGGGCAGCACAGCTCTGCTCAGCTCAGCCCTGGTCTTCCTCGGCCGCTCCCATGACCACCCCCTTGCACCCCTCCTGAAATTCCCTGATCTTGAACCTCAGCAATACCGAAGCGCACGGCTCCCTTAGCTGCTCTGACAGGAGCCAGGACAGGTTCAGGACAGATGGTGTGTGTGGGCGGGGGCAGAGCTCACGTGGGGTGGGGCTGGAGGGCTCTTCTCTGGAGGGGAGGGAGAGGGCTAAGGTCTGGGAAGACACCCAACCCTAGAACAGTACAGACTTGACCAGGCTGTGCCATTCCCACGCTGGCTGAGTCTCAGCTTGCTCCTCCATGAAATGGGGCCGTGGAACCCTGGCCGGAAGGTTGGGCCAATGGGAAGAGATGGCCAGCTTGCCAGTGCTCTCGGGGTAAAGAGTGCAGGCCGCCTTTGGCTGAGCAGAAGGAAACCCCTGTGTGCAGGGCCACCAGCAAAGCACAGGCAAGCACAGGGACCATCAGCTGTATAGAAGCAGGAAGCAGCCCCTCTGGACTTGGGTCAAGTCCATCAAGAGGCAGACAACCTGAAGCCCACCAGCCCAGAGAGGCCCGTGTGGTGGACATATGCCTGCTCAGCAGAGGGGTCTGGTGCAGGGGTCAGAGGTCAGCCTTGCAGGCTAGGAGGTGGCCAGGGTGGGCAGGTGCACCCCACTGAGAGCAGGGCGATTCCACCACGAGCTTTTTTTTTTTTAATCTGGAAGGCCCTGGTTGGGGGCAGGGGGCGGGAGTCTCTTGATTAAGAAAAACCAAAGATGATCTATGCTCCCGGTCCATCTCAGAGACAAGCCCTCCTCCCTCTAATCCAGCAGTGTTCCTGGGGTGCTCCCTGAACCCTTTCCTGGCCATGAGAGAGAGGCTGCCCACCTGTTCCAATGAGATTGGAGGGGCAGCTGAGGGAGGGGCAGGGCCTTCGAGGTGGGGGGTGCCCTGCTCATCTGCTGCAGGGGGCAGGTGGCTACGAAGGGCCCGGCTGGGCTGGGCTGGGCAGCCCCGGCCGCTACTCACGCTCCATCCCCGTACACCTTGATGGCGTTGACACAACTCTTGGTCCAGCCCCGGCTCTGGAGGAAGGGGCAGTCGTCCACGAACTCCAGGCACTGGCCCGTGAAGTTGCAGCCCTCGAAGATTTCCAGGCGGAAGTGTTCCCCATGCTCCAGACCCGAGATGGTGCAGGGGAGAATGGGAGGAAACGCTCTGAGCCTGCCCTCCCCACACACAGAAGGCCACTACGGGAAGGCGCTCTGGGCTCCCCGGGGTTCCTGGGCTGGACTGGCTGGGGGGCAGGTGAGGGCCCACCTTCCCACCCAAACCCATCTATTCCTTTTTTTTTTTTTTTTTTTTTTTTGACAGGCAGAGTGGACAGTGTGAGAGAGAGAGAGAGAGAGAGAGAAAGGTCTTCCTTTGCCGTTGGTTCACCCTCCAATGGCCGCCGCGGCTGGTGCGCTGAGGCCGGCACACCGCGCTGATCCGAAGGCAGGAGCCAGGTACTTCTCCTGGTCTCCCATGGGGTGCAGGGCCCAAGCAGTTGGGCCATCCTCCACTGCACTCCCTGGCCACAGCAGAGAGCTGGCCCAGAAGAGGGGCAACCAGGACAGAATCCAGCGCCCCGACTGGGACTAGAACCCGGTGTGCCGGCGCCACAAGGCGGAGGATTAGCCTGTTGAGCCACGGCGCCAGCCATCTATTCCTTTTCTGACTGAGATGCAGCTGGATGAAAGAGCGCTGTTCCTTTAAAAAAGTTTCAGAGCCACTGAGCAGCTCAGAAGGCAAGATCCAGAGAGGGCAGTGCTACCAGGAGGCCAGCAGCCACTGGAGCCAGGGCCGAGGTCACTGGCTCCCCGCAGGTGCACCCCAGCCACACCAACACATTCCTTGGTTTGGCTTCTCCCCACTGGCCTATGGGCCAGAGGCAGGCCTTCAGATAATAATATTTGAAAATGGTAAAAGAACCTTTTATAAAAACATGAAGCCTGGGGCCGGTGCGGTGGCGTAGTGGGTAAAGCTGCTGCCTGTGGTGCCAGTATCGCCTATGGGCACCGGTTCGAGTCCCGGCTGCTCCACTTCCCATCCAGCTCTCTGCTGTGGCCTGGGAAAGCAGTGGAGGATGGCCCAAGTCCTTGGGCCCCTACACCCGCATGGGAGACCCAGAGGAAGCTCCAGGCTCCTGGCTTCGAATCAGCCCAGCTCCAGCTGTTGCAGCCAGTTGGGGAGTGAACCAGTGGATGGAAGACCTCGGTCTGCCTCTCCTCTCTGTATAACTCTGAGTTTCAAAAAAAAAAAAAAAAAAAAAAGCCCCAGATCTAAAACAAATAACCAATCTCATTAGCTGAAGTCCCGCTGGCCTGCCCAGATCCCACAAGATTCCCCCACGCTTCCAAATAGCACAGGCTAGGGCTGCTCCCCAACAGGCTCCATGCGGGGCCAGGCCCCCCCCGGGGGGGCTGACCTCGAAGACAACTCTCTTCGCAAGGCACCCAGGACGTGGGTCACACAAGTAACAGCTTCCCTTGTCCAAAAGTCCACTGCCCTGTGGGAACACTCGGAAAGGCTTCTTGACAATCCGAGATGCCAAAAACCAGCTGGTTATGCAGTCCCTGTGCGAGAGACGGGGTGGGGGCCCACGCAGACAGGCCCCTTTCCCAGGATCCTCGGGTGTCTGCCGGAGCCTGCAACCCAGGGACAGGTGTGCGCGGGGCTGAGGCGCTCCTCCACAAGAACTGCTCACCCCCAAGCTTGGGCACCAGCCATCTGCCACCAGGAGGTGGCCGACTCGTGGCAGGTCACTTGGCGCTTCTGGCTTGGGGAACCCTCAGTCCTCTAATCCCACCCTAGAGGCAACTGGACATAGAGGGTCCTTCTCCGTGGGGGAGCCACACCCTCTCATCTGTTCTCTCTGTGCCACTCCAAGGGATCCGCCCCCAGCAGCCCTGCTTGCATTGGCTGTTGGAGATCAGAGCCTCCAAGGCTCACAAACGCACCAAAAGGTCTGCACCAGGTCTGTCTGCACCAGTCAGTCTGACTTCTGCCGAAGGCGCCCCCGTCCGGTTGCAAATCCAAACTTCCAGCCCCCTTTTTTAATGGGACATTTAGCTCGGGTTTTGGGGTCAGAAATTTAAAGTGATTTCCTGATCTGTGCCTGTAAGGGTACATGCATGGAGACTCCCAGGGGCTCCACCACGCGGCCCCAGCCCCCGATCCCCTCCACCGTCTCCCACCAGCTTGAGGCGATGGGTAGGGTTCTCTCCCAGTCTTAGTGCTCCGGGGTTACCTGTCCTGTGTCCGCCCCAGGCCAGGCTCTCAGCCACCCCACCAGGAAGTGCCCAGCCCCCAGGGGGCGTGGCTACTCACCATTCCTACCGGCCGGCAGGAGCCCATGTGGTCATTGTGGCCGTTCCAGCGGAGGAAGTCGGGGTAGTCGCCGTGCTCCAGGATGAACTGCTGGCCCCGGAAGTCGGGATGGTCGAAGCAGACCCAGGCCCCGCTCTCCACGCGAATGGAGTTCACCCTGTTCATGAAGCCTCGGTCCTGAAAGTTGTCGCACTCCCCGAAGACTTCCAGCTTCCGCCCCGTGAAGTGCTTGCCCTCGTAGAAAGTGATCTGCAAGGGCCAGGCTGGGGCTCAGGGTCAAGGGCATCTCTCTCTTTCATTTTTGGGGGTGGGGGTCTGGAGCCCAACATCCTTGATGGAACCCTGACCCTGGTGCAGGTGGCCCGGCAGTGGACATGCAGTGTGGGGGGGGGGGGGCGAGGATAACACCCTGGCTGCTGGAGGCACCTGGGCTCTGGGCTGCTTTTTTATGGGAGTCACACGTGAAGGTGTGCCTCTGGCGACCACAGGTTTGATCAGGGTAGCTGCACAGGGACGCTAGACAAGGTGGCAGGGAGAGACCAGTGCCTGCTACCCCTCCTGCACAGACACAGGTCTGGTCATCCCCCACCCCCGCCCCAGACGTGCCAGGACAGTTCACATCTCAGCGTGGCACAGAGATCCAGACCCAAGTGCCCCTTGAAGAGACCCTGAAAGAAATGCCACTGGGTGACCGGCCCCAAGCAAGGAAGACGCCGCAGCAGCGGGGACAGCAGGGCCCCGCAGCTCTGACCCCATCCTAGCTCCGGAAGACAGTCTCACCCCAGACAGGCCCTCGGCCAACAGCCAGGCTGCCCCACGGTCAGAGCCGATGCATCGATCGATCGATCACGCATGAGGCCCCCTGCCCGGTTTACGTTCGGCCGAGGGCCGTACTCACCTTTCCGGAGCGCTGCGCCATCGTGCGCCGTGCCCAGTCCTCCGTGGACTCCCGTTTATACCGGGCGGCGCCCTGCTGGGTCAGCGCCGCCCCGGACAAAAGATTTGCTTGGCCGGGCACCGTCGTGTTAGTCCTGTCGGGCGTGCTAAGCCCGCGAGGGGCCACTGGGACGGCCGACGGGACCCTGTGTCACCCGCAGCCCCCAAGGCCTCCTCCCTCCCTGAACCTCCTTTCCAGCCCACCCGGCGTCCCCTGCTGAGTCAGGGCCAAAACTCCCGCCACCACCTGGGGTGGGGAGGGGGTGTCTCACAGCACTCCCCAGTGCAGCCCCTCCCCCTGACCCACCTCCTCCTTCCTCCCCAGGCCTTCCGTGACCTGTACTGGCTGCACATGGCTCCACATGGTCACTGCCTTGGTTCTGTGGACAAGGATGGAGGCCAAGTCCCCCGGGGGTGAGGGAAGACAGCCTTAACTGCAACTCCCCTCCCCCACAGTCCTGTTTCCGAGTGCCCCGCGCTGGGGGTCTGCTGCCGGGCTCTGCACCCCTGTATCTCTGTGGCCAGGCACATAGACCAGACGGCCCCCAGAGGATGAAGATCTGTTTGCAGGATCATGCAGCCCGGGCCGTGGAAGGAGACTTTCCCAGGGCCCTGAAGGACTTGGCACACAAGAGAGGCTCAAATATTGTTTATGGAGGGAGAGCGGAGTAAACACTGAGCCCACAATTGCTGGGGAGATGAGCTGTGAACAATGCAACCGGGAATCAGGTGGCTGCGGGCAGAGGGCTGCGGGGAGCCAGGCTCTGAGATCAAAGCAGACGGAAGCCTGCAGGAGGTCCTGGGGGAGGGGGGCAGGAGGGCCAGAGAGGGGGCGCTGTGAGGAGCAGTCTCGGTGGCTCCTCTGCTTCCAGGAAAGTAGAGTCTAATTTTTCTCGTTGTGTCCCAGAGGAGGTCATGTGACTCTTGAGGCAGAGGAGTGACCTTGACCCCTGCCCCCCCCCCCACTCTGGGAGGGCATCAGAGGCAGACAGGGCCTGGCCTGGAACGGGATGTCACCCTTGCATCCAAAGACAGCCCTGTCTCAGGGGAGCCCACCAGGCCCAGCCATCGCCTCCACATCCACTCTCCCAAACCACGTGTGCCAACCTTTGTGTCTCAGGACACGGCCTGGCCTGGCGGGGACGGATAACAGACAGCAAAATCTCCTGGCAACCCAGAAAACCTCTCCTGGAAGGTGGAGAGAACACGGACAACAGGGCTGAGCGTGCAGGCCCAGTCCAAGTGCGGGCTTTGGGACTGCGATGGAGTCAGGTGACAGCTGAGGGAGGCCCTTCTGCCCCTGGGGGAGCTGGGCCGTGGGACACCCGGCCATCGTCCCTCAGTGTGGCATTTCAGAGTGGTCCTGGACTCCAGGAGGCAGTGAGCCTGAGCTGCCGGGCTGACTGGTGGCTTATTTCCTGTGGAGAGGATTTTTACACATTGGAAAAAGACAGAGAAAACAATTTTGAAAGAAATGGGAGAGAGGGAATGTCTCTTCCCTTACTTGCAGGAGGGGATATTAAGCCTCTTCTTACCATTTTAAAAAAGACAGGCCTTGGGAACCGGTGTTTAGCCTAGCAATGCCGACGGCTCTGACCCGCATTGGAGTACATGGGCTCAATTCCAGTGCTTGGGTTTGAGTCTTTGCTCTGACTGCTGACTCCAGCGTCTGCCAATGGAGACCCAGTAACTGGGTCCCTGCCGTGCGGATGAGAAACCTGGATTGTGGTCTTGGATTCTGGCTCCGGCCCTGCCCGGGCCATTGTAGACATTTGAGGATTGAACCAGCAGATGGGATCTCTCTCTCTCTCTCTCTCTCTCTCTGCCTCAAGTTTAAAAACACAGGCCATTTTTTTTTAGAGTTTTACACTGACAGTAAAATGGGGTGGCGAGAGTTCCCACAAGTCAGGTTTGGAATTGTTCAGGGTTTTGGCCTTTCATACCCCCAGAAAAGAGACGGAAAAAGGAGCTGGAAACCGACCTCAACAGAGGCAGGTTGCAAAGAGGGGCGACAGCCTGTTCTTATGCGCAGGGCAGGCACAGGGCTGGGTTTTTACCTGGCTGAAGAGGGATTGGCTGCTGGTGGGAGGCAGGAGGCTTGCGGCTGGCGGGGAGTAGGCAGTAGGGGGCTTTCCGAGAAGCCGCTGGGAACTGTTCTCTTACCTGTTTCACAAGCTGCCCCGGGACGCTTACCCTGCTTTGCAGGGTCTGGGGGAGGTTGAGCTTGGTTCCTGCACCAAGGGCCTCCACAAAAGGAGGAAATGGGGCTTTGTTGCCCTTTGCCATAGACCCCCTTCTGCCGGACCTTGCATGAGCCTGCCCCGGTCAGCATGTGGCCCCCCAGGTGGTCCCTTTGTTACAGTTGATGAACAGGTTCACTCTTAGTGATGTACTTTTGTGGATTTGGACATGTGTATTGAATGAATTCAGCCCAAAATATGCAGCTCTGATTTTTTTAAAGCTTCATTTATTCATTTGAAAAGCAGAGTTACACAGAGAAAAAAGGAGTTACAGAGAAAGGACTGAGAGAGAGAGAGAGAGAGAGAGAGAGAGAGAGAGAAAGGAGAGAGAGAGAGGGAGAGGAGAGAGAGAAGGAGAGAGAGGTCTTCCATCTGCTGATTCATTCCCCAAATGGTCACAATGGCCAGGGCTGAGCTGATCTGAAGCCAGGAGCCAGGAGCTTCCTCCGGGTCTCCGAGGTGGGTGCAGGGGCCCAAGCACTTGGCCCATCTTCTGCTGCTTTCCCAGGCCACAGCAGAGAGCTGGATGGGAAGTGGAGCTGCTGGGACACAAATCTCTGCCCATATGGGATGCCCAAGTTGCAAGCAGCGGCTTAGCCTACTACGCCAGAAAGCCAGCCCTTGCTCTGTTTTGAATTAGAGACATTTAAAAAAAAAAAAGTGTGTGCAAAGATTACTCTGAATTCTGTTTCTAGGATTCAAGGAACTTCTTTAGGGAGTGGTGTAGCCTCTTATCTCAAGGACAGAAATGAAGGCTGAGAAGGTCCTGTACAGATCTAGTTGAAATGATTCTTTTTTAAAGATTTGTGTATTTGAAAGGCAGAGTTAGAGAAAGAGAGAGAAACAGAGAGAGAGGTCTTCCATCCGCTGGTTCACTCCCCAAATGGCCTCAGTGTCTGCAGCTGGGTAGATCTGAAGCCAGGCCAGGAGCCAGGAGCTTCTTCCAGTTCTCTCACGTGGGTACAGGGGTCCAAGTGTTGTAGGCAGGCAGATAAGATAAAAGTAATTAGCTCACCAGCGCTATGGTGCAACGGGTTAAGGCCCTGGCCTGAGTACCGGCATCCCACATGGGCACCAGTTCGAGTCCCGGCTGCTCCTCTTCCAATCCAGCTCTCTGCTGTGGTCTGGAAAAGCAGTAGAAGATGGCCCAAGTCCTTGGGCCCCTGCACCCGTGTGGGAGACTTGGAAGAGACTCCTGGCTCCTGGCTTCGGATCAGCGCAGCTCCAGCTGTTGCGGCCATTTGGGGAGTGAACCAGCGGATGGAAGACCTCTTTTTGTCTGTCTCTACCTCTCTCTCTGTAACTCTGTCTTTCAAATAAATAAAATAAATCTTTTTTTTTAAGTGATTAGCTCTGCGAGCCGGAAAACCACACTCCCTGTGTGATCTCATGCCCCTACCTGACCACACCTGTGTACCCACCTGCCAATCAGGCTGTAGAATCACTCCCCTTTGGAAGTGAATAAAAGGCATGAAACAGGGTGGGCCTGGCCCTTTTGCCCTTTTTTGCCACTATGGACCTTTGTCCCCCCCTCCCCCCCCACCACCCGAGCGCCTTCGGGCACATGGCCTTGGGCTGCCTGCACTGCCTGCCTTCGCTTGGCTGCCTGTGATAAGTTGCCGGTAGTAGCTGCTCTTAACCGAAGGCTTTGCTGAGTGTGGCTTTTGGCCTGCTCTCTGCTCGGTATGGATCTAGACTTCCCTTCCCTCCCTTTCTCTCTTAGACAGAGCCCTCACTCGCCTATGCATTTCTCTCACTGAATACAAAGCTTAAAAATGTAGTCTATGGCCGGTGCCGCGGCTCACTAGGCTAATCCTCCGCCTTGCGGCGCCGGCACACCGGGTTCTAGTCCCGGTCGGGGCGCCGGATTCGGTCCCGGTTGCCCCTCTTCCAGGCCAGCTCTCTGCTGTGGCCCGGGAGTGCAGTGGAGGATGGCCCAAGTGCTTGGGCCCTGCACCCCATGGGAGACCAGGAGAAGCACCTGGCTCCTGCCATCAGATCAGCGCGGTGCGCCGGCCGCAGCGCGCTGGCCGTGGCGGCCATTAGAGGGTGAACCAACGGCAAAGGAAGACCTTTCTCTCTGTCTCTCTCTCTCTCACTGTCCACTCTGCCTGTCAAAAAAAATGTAGTCTATTTGAGCCAGCAAGAACCCACAAGGCTTATTAATAAGCAAATCGGTATCACAAGGACTTGGGCCATCTTCCACTGCTTTCCCAGGCACATTAGTGGGGAGCTAGATTGGAAGTGGAGCAGCCAGGACTCAAACCAGCGTCCCTGTGGGATGCCGGCACTGCAGACGACAGCTTAATCCGCTATGCCACAGCGCCGGCCCTGACACAACTCCTATCTTTTAAGCCTCCCACATAAGCCAGCTGCTTTTCCACAACGTCCTGCTCTTTGCTCAATTCAGTTCATGAGGGTATAGTGGCCTCTTTGAGGCTTCTGTTTCCTAGGACGTTTCCTCTGCCAAATAAAACTCATAGATGACATAGATTGGTATGATTTCTTCCCACTGCTCTGTCTTACACCAGCTTCTACTCAGGCAGGGGCTCTAAGCGGGTAGAGGGGGGTCTGTTGCCCCTACACGATGGCGACACGTATCCCACCCACACCCCGCTACAACTTCACACAGTACTGCACGGCCTCCACCTGCTGTTCCGTCCCTCTCCTAACCCCTGGTCACTTCACTGCCTCCCTATTTTGCCTTTTCCAGAGTATCCTATAGTGGTAATAGTGTAGTATATGCTATATATAGCAGTATAGTATAGTATAGTATAGTACAGTACAGTACATAGCCTTTTCAGGTTGATTTTGTTCACTTAAACATATACATATAAGATACATATCTTAGGTTGTCATGTGTAATGCCTGCAGCACATATTGGAATGCCTGGATTTGAGTCTCACCTCCCCTTTTTTTTTAAGATTTTTTTTAAGATTTATTTATTCATTTGAAAGGCAGAGAGAGAGAGAGAGAGAGGTCTTTCATCCACTGGTTCACTCCCCAATCGGCCGCAATGGCCGGAGCTGAGCCAATCCAAAGCCAAGAGCCAGAGCTTCATCCAGGACTCCCAAGCAGGTGCAGGGGCCCAAGGACCTGGGCCATGCTCCACTGCCTTCCCAGGCCACAGCAGAGAGCTGGATTGGAAGTGGAGTAGCCAGGACACGAACTGGCATCCATATGGGATGTGGCTTTACCCATTACGCCACAGCACCGGGCCCTCACCTCTACTTTTGATCCAGGTTCCTACTAACGTGCACCCTTGAGGGAGCAGGTGATGGCTCAAGCACTTGGGTCCCTGCCACCCACATGGAAAAGCTGGAAGGAGTCCAGCATCCACACGGGATGCTGCAGGTGGCGGCTTCACCTGCTTTGCCATGACGCTAGCCCCAGAGCGCCTTATTTTCTTAATGACATAATGCGTTTTTTAAAATATTTACTTATTTATTTGAAAGACAGAGTTACACAGAAAGGTAGAGTCAGAGAGAGAGAGAGAGAGAGAGGTCTTCCATCTGCTGGTTTACTCCCCAAATGACCGCAACGGCCAGAGCTGAGCTGATCTAGAGCCAGGAGCTTCGTCCGGGTCTCCCACGCGGGTGCAGGGGCCCAAAGACTTGGCCCATCTTCTGCAGCTTTCCCAGGCCATAGCAGAGCGCTGGATCGGAAGTGGGGCAGCCGGGAATCAAAGCGGCGCCCATATGGGATGTCTGCACGTCAGGCGAGAACTCAACCGGCTCACCACGGCACCGGTGAGCTTCTTATTTTTAATCTGTATTTACACTTATCACACCAGGTGACAGAAGGTGATATAAGCAGAATTCAAAAGAACGGATAAAAATATACTTGGAAAAAAAATAAACCTCTCCACGGCCTCACTCAGGGCACTGGTATGAACGTTCGCTTGCACTCCCCATACCAGATGCAATGCTTCAATTCTCACCTGGAATTTTTTTTAAAACTACTGAATTTTCTTTCTTTTTTTCTTTTTTTTTTTTAAATTTTTTGACAGGCAGAGTGGACAGTGAGAGAGAGAGACAGAGAGAAAGGTCTTCCTTTGCCGTTGGTTCACCCTCCAATGGCCGCTGTGGCCAGCGCACTGCGCTGATCCGAAGGCAGGAGCCAGGTGCTTCTCCTGGTCTCCCATGGGGTGCAGGGCCCAAGCACTTGGGTCATCCTCCACTGCACTCCTGGGCCACAGCAGAGAGCTGGCCTGGAAGAGGGGCAACCGGGACAGAATCTGGCACCCCAACCGGGACTAGAACCTGGTGTGCCGTCACCGCAGGCAGAGGATTAGCCTAGTGAGCCCCGGCGCCAGCCCCTCACCTGGAATTTTCATGACAATTTGATCACCTGAGAAGAGGCCTGCCAAGATTCATACATTCGATGAGTATTTCTGCCCCAAATATGCACCAGCCAAGCCCGTCAAACCTCACCATTCAGGATGGCACTGTTGAAATGTCACTTGAAGCAGGTGAGAGCTTGAGCTGTGTATGGATGCTGGTTGGGGACAAAATGCTAAGGGAGCAAACCTAGAATGGATACTGAGGCAGTGCCTGAATGCTTTCCTGATTTAAGAAAATCTTAAGGGGCCGGTGCCGTGGCTCACTTGGTTAATCCTCCGCCTGTGGCCCCAGCATCCCATATGGATGCCGGTTCTAGTCCCAGTTGCTCCTCTTCCAGTCCAGCTCTCTGCTGTGACCCAGGAAGGCAGTGGAGGATGGCCCAAGTGCTTGGGCCCTGCACCCATATGGGAGACCAGGAGGAAGCACCTGGCTCCGGGCTTCGGATTAGCGCAGTGCGCCGGCCATAGCAGCCATTTGAGGAGTGAACCTACGGAAGGAAGACCTTTCTCTCTGTCTCTCTCTTTCACTGTCAAGAAAGGAAGGAAGAAAATCTCAATAACGTGTGACATTGGAGCCACCAGTAGCTGCTCTGCACCAAAGCAGCTTTAAAAAAATTGTTTATTTATTTTAATTTGAAGAAAGAGTGAAAGAGAGATAGAGACAGAGATAGAGACAGAGAGCTCTTTCATCTACTGGTTCCCTCTCCAAATGCCTGCCTCAGCCAGGCCTGGGCTGGGCTGGGCTGAAGCCAGGAGCCAGGAAACTATATCCAGGTCTCCCACATGGGTGGCTGCGACCCAAGTACTTACACCATCATCTGCTGCCTTCCCAGAATGCATTAACCAGGAGCGGGATGGGGAGCCAGAGTGGCACTCAGAGAGGGGGTGTGGGCACCTCGAGTTGTGCCCACCTAATGGGGTGTTACAGACTTGTACAAATCCATCACCCACTTTCCTGCCTCCCTTTCCTGCCTCTTTGTTTTTGTCATATCTCTGCCTTTTTGGATAACAAAGAGCAGTCTAAAGAGTAAGATAAGGAACAATAACACACTCACTGGGTTTGTCAAATGTCCTCATTTTGCCATGTTTGGATCACATCCAGATTTTTAACTTCAAAAAGAATTATCTGGTGGGTGTGCTGGGGTTGTGGGTTAAGCTGCCTCCTGGGATGCCTACATCCTATACCAAAGTGTTTGGTTCAAGTCCCAACTATCTGTTTGCAACTCAGTTTCCTGCTAATGTAAGGCAGAGAACAATGGACAAAGTACCTGTGCCCCTGCCACCCATGTGGGAGACCAGGATGGAGTTCCTGGCTCCTGGCCAGGGGAGAGAGAGAGAGAGAAATCATTTATATGCTGGTTCACTCCCCAAATGGTTGCAGAGGTTGGGGCTGGGCCAGGCAGAAGCTGGGAGCCAAGAGCTTCTTTCAGGCCTCCCATGTGGATTGCAGGGGTCCAAGGACCTCTGCTGCTTTCCCAGATGCATCAGCAGGGAGTTAGATTGGAAGTGGAGCAGCCAGGACTGGAACCGTCATCCATGTGGGATGCCAATACTGCAGTCAGTGGCTTAACCAACTACACCACAGCGCCGGCCCTCATCACTGTGCCTTTCAAATAAAGAAATAAAACAAGAGCTGTTCAATCCATTTCTTCTCCAAGTGTCAATTTCACTTCTACTGATTGCCTTTTAGGTGCTCTATTAGTTATCACAGGTCAGGGAGAATGCATCTAAAAGGCAATCAGTAGAAGTGAAATTGACACTTGGAGAAGCAATGACTTGAACAACCCTTGTCTTGACTGTTGAGGAATAGTTTTTTTTTTTTTCATAGTATTTGCTGAATTCTTAACATAGAGTTAATAATATGTGTATAAAGTCAATTGAAAATAGATCTCAGTAAAAAACAAGAGTGGGAATGAGAGAGGGAGCAGGAAGAGGAGTGGGAGTGTGGGCACAGTGGGAAGAATCACCATGTTCCTAAAGTTGTAATTATGGAGTATATAAAGTTTATAACTTGGCCGGCGCTGCGGCTCACTAGGCTAATCCTCCGCCTAGCGGCGCCGGCACACCGGGTTCTAGTCCCGGTCGGGGCGCCGGATTCGGTCCCGGTTGCCCCTCTTCCAGGCCAGCCCTCTGCTGTGGCTAGGGAGTGCAGTGGAGGATGGCCCAGGTGCTTGGGCCCTGCACCCCATGGGAGACCAGGAAAAGCACCTGGCTCCTGGCTCCTGCCATCGGATCAGCGCGGTACGCCGGCCGCAGCGCGCCGGCCGCGGCGGCCATTGGAGGGTGAACCAACGGCAAAGGAAGACCTTTCTCTCTGTCTCTCTCTCTCACTGTCCACTCTGCCTGTCAAAAATAAAAAAAATAAAAAAAAAAAAATAAAGTTTATAACTATAAAGTTGTATAGTTCTGATTACATTCCTATGGACTTACTTCTAAGGGTACAGTTTAAAAACTTGCTGTGAGACCCCAAGTCCCTTTAAGCTGGGTAGTAAAAATACCATCTTAAGTGTTAAAGTGATAATATAGATAGGATTAGGTGGTCTGGTAATAATAATAGATAGAATTAAAAAGGAGTGAATGCTCCAACATGGGAAACAGTCCACACAGCAGACTCATAGAATGACAATTGCTTTAAGTAACGCTCTGACCTCAGAATCAGCCCTTAAGGCATTCTGGTCTGGCTGAAAAGCCGAGAGCATTTCAGGCATGGAAAGCCAAGACACTGTGGCAAAAAGTGTCCAACATGAAGGATCTCTCTGGGTGAGACCCCAGTGGAAAGAAGTGGTCATCAAAGAAGGGTGTACTTTTCTCTGAAAGGAGGAGAGAACTTCCACTTTGCTTATGGCCTTGTCTAAATACTGAAAGAGGTTTCCATAGCCGAGGCAGCTCATGTCAAGAGCCTCAGGTGATACTGATGCCATACATAAGAGTGTTAACTTTAAATTAACAGGAGTCACTGTGCACTGATTTCCCAGCAGGACCTCTGTCCTCAAAGAGTTGTATTATGAGAATTAACAGTAAAACTTGATTTCAAAGATTTATTTCATTTTAGTGTATTAACTGAAGGATATTCTTATGTCTCATAAGTTTTAGTTATGCCTGAGTGTTCATCTCCATTGCTTATTTTCTTAGGTGATTCCTTAATTAATGATAAAACTTGTTCTCAAAGACTTATTTTCTTTTACTGTATTAAGGGGAGGATATTCTTATGTCTCATAAGTTATAGTTATGTCTAAGTGCTCACATAAGATGTATCAGTCTTGGGTTCTTCTTTAAAGTTAATTAAGTTTCTAAAAAAAAGTGAAATTAACTTCGAGTTGTAATGACTTTGAACAGCCCTTGTCTCGACTGTTGAGGAACATCTTTTTTGTTGTTGTTTTTTTTTTTTTGTGCAAATTGTTGAATTTATTACTTTGTATAGAGTTGTTCTTCTGTGTATAAAGTTAATTGGGAATGGATCTTAGTGGAGAATGTACTGGGAATAGGAGAGGAGGAACAGAAGGGGTGGAGCATGGGTGGGAGGGTGGGTATTGTGGGAAGAATCACTATATTCCTAAAGTTGTACTTATGAAATGCATGGAGTTTGTATTCCTTAAATAAAAGGTTTCCTTGTGAGAAAAAAGAAATAAAAATGAAAAAGTACAAAAAGGAAAGTATGCACAAAGTTGAAGCCTTTTTTTCTTCAGTGGAATAGAATACTCACTATCATAATCTAAAAATTTTTTAAAAGATATACTTTTTTTTAATCCCACAACCACTGTATATTATGGAGCTGACCCCTGATCGGGGTGATGGGCTTATCGGTAGGATTTCTGGTAGCGAGCATGGGCACTGGGGCCTCCAAACTTTTCTGGCTCGCTGCGGCAGGGGTCAGCTACCGCAGGGTGTGGTCATACTGGATGAGGATGTCTTTGATCTTCTTGGAAGCCTCGTCCACATATTTCTGGTAATAGGCCACCAGGGCTTTGGAGATGGACTGGCGGATCACGTAAATCTGAGCCACATGACCACCACCCTTCACTCGAACCCGGATGTCCACGCCAGCAAAGCGCTCCTTGCCCAGAAGCGGAACAGGCTCCACAGCTTGTACTGCAGCGTGCACGGCTCAATCATCTCCAGCTGCCTCCCATTCACCTCGATAAGCCTGTTGCCCCGTTTGCAGTGCGCCATGGCGGTGGCTGCCTTCCGAAGACTTGAACGGACTGTAGCGGGCCATTAGACAGCATGGCTGTGGCCGAACTACAGAGATCCTCACTGCAAGGCGCTGCAACCGGAAAAAGAAGATATATTACTTAAGAGGCACAGGGAGCAGGGCCAGCACTGGCGTAGCAGGTGAAGCCACCATCTGCAGTGCCGGCATCCCATATGGGCGCCAGTTCGAGACCAGGCTGTTCCTCTTCTGATTCAGCTCTCTGCTATGGCCTGGGAAAGCAGTAGAAGATGGCCCAGGTCCTTGGGCCCCTGCACCCGCGTGGGAGACCTGGAAGAAACTCCTGGCTCCTGGCTTTGAATCGGCACAGCTCTGGCCATGTGGCCATCTGGGAAGTGAACCACTGGATAGAAGACTCTCTCTCTCTCTGCCTCTGCCTCTCTGTAACTGTGCCTTTCAAATAAATAAATAAATCTTTTTTTTTTTTTTAAAGAGGCATAGGGAGCAGTAAAGAGAGGGAGGGAGAGACAGCAAGCACTCTTCTGCTGGCTGACCCTCCAGATACCCGCAGTGGCTGGGACTGGCGCCAGGAGCTGGGAACTCAAACTGGGCTTCCCACGTAGATGGCAGAGACCCATTTACTTGAGCCATCACCGCTGCCTCCCAGGCTCTGCATCCGCAGGAAGCTGCAGACAGGAGCCAGTGTGGGACCCAGGTACGCAGTGTGAGAAGAGGATGTCTTTTTTATATTTAAATTTATTATAGATTTATTTGAAAGCCAGAGTTACACAGAGAGAGGAGAGGCAGAGAGAGAGGGATCTTCCACCTGCTGATTCACTCCCCAGATGGCCAAAATGGCCAGAGCTGCACCGATCTGAAGCCAGGAGCCAGGAGTTTACCCTGGGTCTCCCACTCTGGTGCAGGGGCCCAAGGACTGGGGCCATCTTCCACTGCTTTCCCAGGTCATAGCAGAGAGCTGGATTGGAAGTGGAGTAGCCAGGACTTGAACCGGTGCCCGTGTGCGATGCCGGCCCTGCATGCTGGGTCTTTAACCCGCTGTGTCACAGCACCACCCCCCCTCCATGGATTTGCTCTTTTATAAAGCACTTGTGCGTATGTATCATTTGCCCCTTCTCCTGAGTCTTTCCGTGTTGATGTGTGTGTTCACCTGTTGTCTGTTCCTTGGTCGTGAAGACCCTTCCCCAGTTTGTGGCTTGGAGCCATCCTGGTCAGTTTCTTTGATGGGCGTGTCGGAGTGTATCAGGGGAGGAAGTTCCGGCTCAGGAACCTGCACTGAGCCCACTCAAGTCTCCTGCAGGGGTGTCGCAGTCCCTCAGCCCCCTCACCTGGGGCTCTGGCTGTGTGTGACAGGCTGGGAGCAGGCCCCTTGCCGGGCCCCCACTCCGAGAAGCATCCTCGGGCCTCAGCAGAGGGGAGCCGTGGCGGGGGCAAGGGGCTCGGGAGAGGCCATCCCTGGGCGGCCCCTTCCTAACGGAGGCTGTGTGTCTCCCAGGCCCACAGCTGGAGTCTGCAGTGAAGCTGACTGGACAACCGCAGGTGTCTGCCCCGCCCGCAGCAAGACGGAAGGCAGGAGGAGGGTCTGGCGGAGGAGGCTGCAGTCCTGCTCCGGGGAGTTACAGCCGAGGTGCGGAGGGACGGTGTGGACCCGGGGCGCCCCCAAATCGAGCCACAGCGGCTCAGCGCGGGCTATCTGCATGGGAGGTCTCTGGGGTCAGATGGGGAGGCACCAGTGGGTACAGGGGGTGTGGGGACACTCATGTGTGAAGTCATAGCAGATGGTGACCTAACAGTCTGACCTCACACAACTCCTGCAGCCCAGCCCTGTTCTCCAGGGTGCAGCTCCCGCACTTGGTCCTGTGGCCTCCGCCTCCAACCCCAGCGCTCCCGGCTTGCAGCTGGGGAGCCCAAGTCCCTACTTGCCTCATAGCCCCTCACACCTCACACCTCGAGGGGACCTCACGCGTCCTCTTTTCTCTTCTCTCTTCCCCCCTTCCCTTCTCTCTCTCCCGCCGCCCCCAACGCCACTCCCTCCCCCAATTAGGAATTATTTCAGCAGTCAGAAGGGTCAGTCAGTGAATGCGCTTCAGAAATAAAACATTTCAAACAGTGGGGGCGGGACGGGGGCTTCCTAATTTGAATTTTATCTTCTACAACTTAAAACCGGACCCGGCCACTTTCCTGCCTAAAACCCCTCCAGCGGCTTGGCACACCTCCCTGCCGCCGGGTGCTGCGCGTTCGCCCGCGCGGGCTCGGAGCGGGCACCCGCCGCGCGCTGACCCCGCCGGACTCCGCGGCAGACCACCGGGGGCGGGCGGGCCCCGCAGCGCACGGAGGACCGCTGACCGCGCACGCGAGAGGAGCCCTCTGGGCCCTCCGGGCGCGGAGAAGCGCGCCCCCTGGCGGCGGAGTCGGAGCCCGCCGAAGCCCGACCCTGAGCCCCTGACCCCGCGCGTCCCTGCGTGGTCCTCCCAGGAGAGGCAACAGGTCTCCTAGGGACTTCGGACTGGGCAGGAAAGGCCAGGCTGGGCGACTGCTCCCTAGAAAACACCCCCGGTCCCCACCCGCAAACGCAGCGCGAGCTGAGGACAGGAAAGGTGCCGGAGTCTGACCTCTACTGGCGGAATCTGCCGGACGCTGGAGAGTCTGGTGTTGGGTCCAACTCCGTAATAGGAAGAGTGTTAGGGGTGCGTCCCAGCCCTCCGCCCAAGCATTCAGACTTCCTGATCCCGACACAAAACCTGATAATGTCCCCTCCTGGAAAACAGGCCCCTCAAAATGCAACTAAAACGCAGTGTGGGGCCAGCGTTGATGCACCCGGTCAAGCTGCAGCTTGTGATGCCGGCATCCCATACGGGCGCCAGTTTGAGTCCTGGCTGCTCTGCTTCCGATCCAGCTCCCTGCCGATGCGCCTGGGAAAGCAGTGGAGGACGGCCCTAGTGCTTGAGCCTCTGCACCCACGTGGGAGACACGGATGGAATTCCTGGACCAGCCCTGGCCGTTGCAACTATATGGAGAGAGAACCAGCAGATGAAGGATCAGTCTCAGGGCCGGTGCTGTGGCGCAGTGGGCAAAGCCATATGGGTGGTTCGAGTCCCGGCTGCTCCTCTTCTGATCCAGCTCTCTGCTATGGCCTAGGAAAGCAGTAGAGGATGGCCCAAGCCCTTGAGCCCCTACAAACACGTGGGAGACCTGGAAGAAGCTCCTGGCTCCTGGCTTCGGATTGGCACAGCTCCAGCTGCCACTTGGGGATTGACCCAGTGGATAGAAGACCCCCCCCCCCAGCCCTCTCTGTTGCTCTGCCTTCCAAATAAATTTTTTTTAAAATTTTTTTTACAGGCAGAGTGGACAGTGAGAGAGAGAGAGACAGAGAGAAAGGTCTTCCTTTGCCGTTGGTTCACCCTCCAATGGCCGCCGCGGCCGGCGCGCTGTGGCTGGCGCACCGCGCTGATCCGAAGGCAGGAGCCAGGTGCTTATCCTGGTCTCCCATGTGGGTGCAGGGCCCAAGCACCTGGGCCATCCTCCACTGCACTCCCGGGCCACAGCAGAGAGCTGGCCTGGAAGAGGGACAACCGGGACAGAATCCAGTGCCCCGACCGGGACTAGAACCTGGTGTGCCGGCGCCACAAGGAGGAGGATTAGCCTATTGAGCCGCAGCACTGGCTAAATAAATATGTTTTAAAAAGCACAATGAAATTTCATTCTCCATCCATGAGGATGGCAGAAATGAAAAAAAAAAATGACGCTGTCACAAAGTATCGCAGGGAATTAAGCTGGTGCAGCCACTGTAGCTCTGTCGGTTGTTAAGATATCCCAGCCACACCTCCTGGCAATTCTACTCCTAGGTGTTCACCAAGAGAAATGACCACATGGACTCCCCTGTGTCACCAATAGCAGTTTCCTTCACAAAGCCCCAGGCCGGAAGCAGCCCCCGAGTCCATCAATGATGGACTAAGCTGAATGATAACCAAGTTGCAGTTCATCCATTCCACAGAGCCCGGCTCAGCCTCAGCAGTAGCCAGGACAAACGGCTGATTCACCACCGGATGCCACAGAGCTGCCTCAGGAACACGGTGCTGAGCCAAAGGCTGCTCTGTGGATGCCGGATGCGCGTGGAGCCCTCCCCGAGACAAGCGGCTTTTTGGCGATGGTTGGCAGATCAGCGGATCCTGGTTCAACGCGGGAGGAACTTGCTGGGGAGACAGAAATGTCCTGTATATCGGTTGCAGGGGTGGATACACAGGTGCGGAGGCTTGTCAAAACTCATCAAAATTCACACGTAACCTGGTTGAGGAAATGTGCCCTCCCTGGGTGTGCAAGGTGCCTCGGAGCCTGAGCGCTCTCCTCCCAGGGTCCTACAGACGTGGCTTCTGCCCCCCCCAACCCCTGCATGGCCCCTCCCTGTCCCCCTGCACGGTGATGGGGGCAGGCTCCAGCAGGATTTGTGCAGGTGAGTGTGCTGGCCTGGCAGCTGTCCGTGTGTGCGTGTGTGTGTGCATGCATGTGTGTGTGCATGTGTGTGTGTGCATGCATGTGCGTGTGTGTGTGTGTGTGTGTGTGTAAGCTTGGTCTCCTCCTGGTTAGTTGGCAGAGGTGTGTGTCACCCTCGTGACTGCTGCCTGCTCTGGCCCAGACAGGGTGGCTCTGTGATGCATCCTCTGTGTCTGTCCCTGCACTGTCCCCAGAGCCACCGTTATCCTGGAGCAGGGCTGTCATTCATCCTGAGATGTCACAAGGCCTGCTTGTGAGACAGAAGGGCCACACAGAGTCACATTGTCCCTATCTGGGCTCCTGGCCTTAGTCGCCACATCTGGGAAAGGGGTACATGAACTCCCTCCTCCATAGACCTCCTGGGAGGCTTGGTGGCCAGGGTGGTGTGAGTGGTGATGTATATTGGTGTTTAACAAATTCTTACTGTTTAGTTAACGCCCACCCAGAAGCTCACAACCAACCTGTTGCCTTGGTGGCATCCTGTGCTGTTCATCTGTTTGACAGATGTCCCCAGAGCAGAGGGACTGGACGCAAGGTGAGTGGCAGTGTGCTCCCGTCCCCAAGTGGCAGATGAGGAGACTGGCCACGGGGACAGGGACCCTCAGAGCTGCCCCAGGCAGGGGGAGGGCAGGTGGAGCCTCTTCCCCCAACCTTTGGCTGAGCAGCAGGTGGGCCCCTGGCAGGGAGTGGCAACATGGTTGCTCCAGGTCCTTGCACACCTGGGAGGCAGCCGTCCCCGAGGCGGGGCACCTGGATGGTCGCTAAGTGTCTTCACTCTTGTCACCTCCCAGCAGTGGCCGGGGGTGCAGGAGGCAGTGCCGTCCCAGGGCTGGGAGCTGGAATCTTTTGTCCCCTGCGCCTGGGTGACCGCCCCTGCTCTGGGTGGCCAAGTTTGCTGGCTTCGAGGAAGATGACTGGGGACTTCACTTACTGCTATGCTCTGAGCAAGTTAGTTTCTTGAAAGTTTTGGATCAACTAAACTTTAAAATCCATCCAGGCCTGGTGCCTTTTATTTTATCTGGGCTCACCTTCTGTGAAACTCACCATTCTATTCGACTATCCTGCTTTGTCCTGAGTTAATATTGGTCATTTCTATTCTTCTCTGCCCTTGGCCACCCCATCCAGAATGTCAAGTGTATTGGCCCAAAGATGTGCAGAGAGCAACTGAAAACATTTACATCTGCTCTGTCTGCAGTTCTCTCCTCCTGTCATTGCTAATCTGTTTTTTTAAAGGAGGTCTGTTTGTATCACAAGGAATGTATTTTAATTTTTATTATTTTCTAAAATATTTATCTATTTATTTGGAAGGCAGAGTTACAGAGAAGCAGAGGTAGAGACAGAGGCAGAGACAGAGGAGACTTCCATCCACTGGTTCACTCCCCAGATGGTCGCAATGGGTTGGAGCTGCGCTGATCCAAAGCCAGGAGCCAGGAGCTTCTTCCGGGTCTCCCACGTGGGTGAAGAGACCCAAGCACTTGTGCCATCTTCTACTGCTTTTCCAGGCCACAGCAGAGAGCTGGATTGGAAGAGGAGCAGCCAGGACTTGAACTGGTGTCCATAGGGGATGCCAGCACTGCAGGCGGCGGCTTTACCCGCTGTACCGCAGCGCCAGCCCCTCTAATCTGGGCTTATAAAGCACACGGCAAATACCCCTACCTGTGGGCCTGGCTCCGGCTGAGTCTCAGTCCTGCCCTCCATTTGACACCCCGCTCTGCCCGGCCTCCCTTGCTGGCTCCCAGGACTGCAACTGAGTGGGGGTGGGGGGATCTTGAAGGAGAGGCCAGGGCTCTCGGGCTCCCCGGGGACTGAGCTGCGGCTCTGCCACTGGAGGCGCTGTCGCCCATCAGCGGGTCAAGTGCTCTCCCTTCTGTCCCCCTCTGTGTCTCAGCCCAGATCTGTCTCAGACAGATCTCTTCCCTCGGTTTCTCCTCTCTAGGAATCGTCACTTCCCAGGTGTCTCATCATGGCACGCGCCAGCCAACAGGGGGCGGTGGAGCTGCAGCCAGAAACGGCTGTGCCTGCTGCAGGCTGCCGCCCCCACACACTGGGCTGGAGGCTCTGGGTGCCGGGTGCTGGGTGACTCCTGCAGGAGCTCCAAAGAGAGAACCAGAGCCAGCTCAGCCTGCCCAGGAGAGCTCGGGGCCCGGCTCGTGTGTGTATGTGGGTGTGCACGCATGTGCGTGCTCACACGTGTGTCCATGGTGCAAGCAGGGGAGGCACAAGATGCAGACGTGGCCGTGGAGGGCTTCCCCAGCAAGACCCCTGCCCCTAAGACGGTCATGTGCACCTTCCTCGGGCACCCCAAGCCCTAGGGCTTTGGTCATCAGCCTGCCTGGGACTTCTGCGTTCCGAGCAGCGCCACCCTCAGGCCGGGCAGAACCTGGGCGGTATTTTGGGGGGCCCTTGTCTGTGTTAACAAATGGAGCCACCTGAAATCAGGACAACAGCATTGCCCTGGCAGCTCGAGCCTGGGTGACACAGACCGCGGCCAGCGTGAGCACTGCCTTGGCCCGCACTGGGGCCACTGGTCAACTCCCACCCCACCTGCTGAGCGCGTGCACACGCTTGTCTGTGTGTATACATGTAGACAGCTGGGGGAACACCCCAAAGGTGCAAGTTTAGCTCAGGGCACCCCATCCAGACGGCACGGCCAGCCCTGGCCAGTCCCAGCACCCAGAGCCTGGGGGAGGTCTCCGAAGCTTTCACATGGCAGGGGAGGGGTAAGGAGAGGTGGAGCTGGGGACAGTGGTGCCCGAGATACAAGCCTCTTGCTCCTGAGGCTAAGACAGGACTGATAGGAGAACAGGATGGGGGACAGCCACGCCCAGGGGAGCTCCTGGAGCCGGGCTGCAGGGCCCCCCAGCCCTGTCTCCTCAGCAGCCAGCCTGCCTCCGTCCTCACGTCACCCTCACCCTCCTCCCCGACAGCGCTGCACGCACACCTCTGGCCTCTCGACACCTCTGTATTTCTCAGTCCAGATCCTGGGCGGGGGCACCTCGTGCGGCTCACATGGGGCTGAGGAAGTCCCTGCCTCCTCTCTCCCGGCTGACTGCCTGTAGCAGAGGCAGCTCACGTGGCACATGGCTGCAAGCCAGCCAGGGGTGGGCGCATGTGTGGAGAGTCGGGGGACAGTCAGTGCCAAGGTCGCACCCCCAGGCATGCCGACCTCGGGCTGCTGCTCCATCTGCAGCGTTTGTGGCACTCCCATTGGTGTTCTTATGTTTCCTTCTACTTATTTGAAAGGCAGAGAGAAAGAGACAGACAGATGGAGACCTCCCACCCACTGGTCTGCCACACTGAGGCTGGGTGGGCCAGTGGCGGGAGCCAGAAACCCACGTACTTGAGCCATCATCTGCTGCCTCCCCAGGTGCGCATCAGCAGGAAGCTGGGTGGGAAGCAGAGCTGGGACTGGAACCCAGGCTCTCCTATAGGGCACGAGGCATCCTGACCACTAAAGCAAATGCCTGCCTCCGATTTTTCTTTTTTAATTTGAAACCAGGCTGCCCCAGGGGCTCTGCCCACTAAGTGTAGAGGACACCCCCAGACAGGGTTGTCCCCCTCCAATCCAGGCAGGGGATGCCTCCCCCACCCCAGGCAAGCAGCTGGCCCCCTCAGAAAGAGTCACACACTCGTTAGGTAGCAGGTGGTGGGAGAGAGGGTTAACAGTGTGGGTCTGAGGACTGCTAGGGCAGGAAGCCGGAGGGAAAGACACACACCACATCCGCTTCAAAAATGGGACCTGTGGAAAGGAGACAAATACACTAAGGCCACAGCCGCGAGGACTCTGCTTCCTGGAGACAGGGGCTCTGTGTGTGAGGCCTGGGATTCCCAGGACCTGGTGCTGTTGTGTGGCCAGTGGCCTTGGGCACCGGCTTCCCTGTCACCCGCTGCCTTCCCTGCAGAGCGATGAGGTGCCAGGCAGAGCAGGTGTTCCTGGGGGAACCATACGTTCAGATCTCCCTCTGCTCTCAACCTGGGAAACTCGGGGAGTAACGCAGATAGGTGAGGGAAGAGGGAGCAAGTTCATGTGCAAGGAAGGTGAGCACACCAGCCAGCAGCTACCAGTGGCTTTCTGGGACCAACTGCCCTGGGTGCTGGGCACCACGCTGCAGGAAGGGTTCAAGGAAGTCAAGAACCCCAGCGAAAAGAAATTGCACAGACAGCTATGCCTTTGTCCGACTCTAGGGGGCAGTAGAGTGAGCACAGCAACGCTGTGGGCCCTGCTTCAGCGGTTGGCGCCTGACCTTGCAGCAACCTCTGGCCGCAGGCACCTATAGATCAAACGAGACACACGCTCAGGGCAAGCTGGTGACTGCAGGTGCTCCTAGTTCAAGGGAAATGTTGGGGACAGGGGCGGGCATTTAGCCTGTGGGTAAGATGCCTGCGTCCCATATCGGATGCCGGGGTTGGGTTCCTGGCTCCTGGTGTTGTGGACATTCGGGGCATTAACCAGCAGATAGGAATTCTCTCCCTATGTTTGCCCATCTCTCTGCCTCTCAAATAAAAGAAAAGTGGGGAAAACAACTTCAAAGTTGAAAGAAGAGCTATTTGAGGGGCCGGCATTATAGAGAATTGGGATAAGCAACTGCTTAGATGCTCATATCCCATGTAGAGTACCAGTTCAAGTCCTGGCTACTCTGCGCTTCTGCTCCGGCTTCCTACTCGTGCGCTTGGGAGCTAGCAGGTGGGACTCGGGTCCTTGCCACATGTGGGAGCCCTAGATTGGGTTCCTGGCTGACCTAGCCCTGGCTGTTGCAGGCAATTAGGGAATGAACCACTGGATGGAAGCTCTCTTGTGTGCGCTTGCTTGCTCTCTTTCAGATAAATGCATCTATAAAGAAAAGGGAGAGAGAAACAAAGGTGGGCCCAGAAGTGCGGACGGCAAGGCAGAGCGTGGGTGACAGCAGCAGCCCCCCGCCCTCTCCCCCTGACTCCCCAGCACTGCTCTGCAGCCAGGCACTGTGTCAGCCAAGGGCTTGCTTGCCGCAGGCAGTGTGGCCCCAGCGCACAGCCGCAGTGTCACCTTGAACTTAGCAGTGCTGGTTCTGGGCTCCCCCTGACTTACTGGGCAGGAATGGATACTATGCACACTTAGCAACAGTTTCCGCCTGTCTGGCTATCTCAGAGAGGCTCACACACGCCTGCGTGTGGATCCCCAGGGACCAACGCCAACTGTCGGGAAACTCGGGCACTGGTTTTCACTCTAACACAACTTCGTGTGTGATTCTGGGCTTGTCGCAGCTCCAGGCTTCAGCGTCCTCCCCTGTGCACTGGCCCTCTGGCTCCATGTCACTTAGGCACCTCTGTGACCCTGGGCGTGGTGGTGTCAGTCACCTGGCTTAGCTGTCCTTTAGGGTCTTCTTCCAGAAATTCCCGATCCTTGTGCTGGTGTGCCT
This sequence comes from Oryctolagus cuniculus, assembly GCF_964237555.1. Taxonomy (NCBI): domain Eukaryota; kingdom Metazoa; phylum Chordata; class Mammalia; order Lagomorpha; family Leporidae; genus Oryctolagus; species Oryctolagus cuniculus. Next base: position 22,383,592 of record NC_091438.1, on the reverse strand, counting down.
GGGTCTGCTCTGGCTTTAAAATGGAAAAATCTGGGGCCAGCACTGTGGCACAGCAGGTAAGGCCGCCGCCTACAGTGCCGGCATCCCATATGGGCGCCAAGCCATTCTTCAGATAGTGGTTCTCACAATGTGGTCCGGAGCCTGCAGTGGCTGCAGCGGCAGCAGCGGCCCTGTGGGGAAGGCACAGCCTAAGGCCACCGTGGGCCTGGGGAGCTGGTGTCTTGGGAGGTGAGGCTCTGGTGACATCTGTCATTGGGGACCACCCGGCCAGGCTCTCCAGGGAGCCGGCGGCAGTGCTGACCTGCAGCCACAGTCATCGGTTCACCCTTTGCACACTGCTGTAGCTCCAGACCCAGGACTGGGTGCCCCTCTGCGGGGTTTGTGCTACGCAGGGGCACAATGCAGCCCTCCCCCTTCCCAGCTGCCCCAGCGCCTCTGCGCCTCTGCGTCAGCCCGTTAGAGCAAAGTACAGGCTGACAGTAGGCTGACAGTAGCCCCGCCAGCCAGCCACGCCCAGATGACTGCATGGATCTACTCACATTCTTGCTGATCTGATAACAAAGCGGGCAGGCACCAGGGGTCAAAGTGACAAAGCCAAACCCTGGGAGCTCAGCTGCCTGCTGTGCTGGTCTCCTAGGGAATAAATCAAGAGGCACAAGGCCAAGGGGTCTTTTTGGGGGGCAGCAGCAGAACTGGGTGAAAGGTTGTGACGGCTGGGGCCGGCACTGTGGCTTGGCAGATGAAGCCACTGCCTGCGATGCTGGCATCCCATCCATGTGGGCGCCGGTTCGAGTCTCAGCTGCTCCACTTCCAATCCAGCTCCCCGGGAAGGCAGCAGAAGATGGCCCAAGTGCTTGGGGCCTCTGCCACCCACATAGGAGACCTGGAAGCAGCTCTAGGGTCCTGGCTTTGGCCTGGCCCAGCCCTGGCCGTTGTGGCCATTTGGAGGAGTGAACCAGCAGATGGAAGATCTCTTTCTGTCTCTCCTTCTCTCTGTAACTCTGCCTTGCAATAAATAAATCTTAAGAAACAAAAACCATAAAAGGTTGGGATGGTCGAGGCCACGGCACTTGCAGACTCTGCTATTTCATCTGAAATTACCCACCCTGAAAAATGCAAGCCATGACTGTTTCCTACGTTGTAACAGGTGTGGGAGTGGGCGGGGCTTTGGGGTCATCCCCACGCTCCTCTCTCCACCGATGAAGGGCAGGTGCCACCGCTCAGCATGCATGCCTGGGCAGAGTGGAGCTGAGGTGTGGGTCTGAGGTGGAGGGCTCCAATGGTGACATCGGGACATTTGACCTGGGAACACCAGGAGGCCAGCATTGACCTATCAGGTCAGAGGTCTGGATCCCTTGGGCCAGACCAGAACGCAATCTTTTCCGCAGATTTGGTAAATATTGCCTTTCTGGATATGTAGCCCGGGGAATAGGCACCAGCACTGTAGGAAATCTGGCGGTACGCGCAAGGCTGTCGGAGGGAGACACACCGGCAGGGACCTGACACCCGGGAAAGGACCGTAGCATGGCGGTCGAGGTCAAGCTCAGGACTGCGGACTCACGTATGCACGGGACTTTGGGGCTATCCCAGGCTAGCAGACTTCTGGCCACTACCATAGTCGCCGGCAGAGGGAAGTTTCACGGGTAAGGGAAACAAGACCGCAGAATGTAAGGGGGTTGCCCACAGACTCCCATCAGCTGCGGAGTTGGGGCCAGAACCGGAAATCCAAGGCTCAGTCCGATGCTGATGTTAATTGAGTTTTCCTGTGGGTGTCAGGCTCACAGGTTGTGTAGAAAAATGGAGTCGGGGCGGGGCCTGGGGGTTGAGACAGCAGTTGGGACGCTCTCATTTCGTGTTGGAGTGCCTGCAAGGCAATAGGTGATGGCCCAAGTAGTTGGGTCCCTGCCACCATGTGGGAGACCTGGATGGAGTCCCTGGCTCCCAGCTTTGGTCTGGCCCAGCCCAGGGCCATTGCTGGGATTTGGGCAGTGAGCTAGCAGATGACAGATTCTCTCTCTCTTTCTCTCTCTCTCTCCTTGTGTGCCTCTCCAACAAAACACAGCAAAAACAAACAAACAAACAAACAAACCCAAAAGCCAAAACCACATGCGCAGTGGAAACAGCTATGGACTGATGGACTGGGAGTGGGGAGCTCTGGAAGCCAATGATCCTTGCCCTCTCTCCTCCAAAACAAGGGCGTTGTTAGACCTTGGCTCCTTCAGTTCCAGTTACACCGCAGATTGCACTTGGCCATTCGGCTGCCCTCCAGGAAGTTATCAAAGGTAGGGAGAAGTCGTAAGGACTGAGCTGCACAAAAATTTTGCTTAATGCAAAATTTTGTGTTTTTAAGGCAGAGAGAGAGAGAGAGGGAGAGGGAGAGGGAGAGAGAGATAATGAATATCTTTCATCCACTGGTCCACTCTCAAATGGCCAGGCAGGGCTGGGCCAGGTCGAAGCCAGGGGCTAGCAACTCCATCCTGGTCTCCCATACAGGCAGCAGGGGCCCAAGGACTTGGGTCATCATCAGTTATCTTCCCAGATGCATTAGTAGGGAGCTGGGTGAGCAGCCAGGACTTCCAAAACGGGATGCCCGAATGGCTTAACCCACTGTGCTACGATGCCGGCCTCAATTATTATTATTTTTTTTAATGTAAAACTTTACCCTCCTGGAGGAAGGGAAGGCGATAGAAGATAGAATGGTTCTGGAATTTCTTAGGTAGGACTGCTTTAAAAGGTGTCCTTGTGTCTAGGCAGCCTCACTGGGTAGCTGCTGGTCCTTCCCATGGTTGGTTCCTGTCGGTGTATACAGCAGACCTGGTTGGCTAGGGTCCCCAGGGCGCCCTTGGGCCATCTTCCACTGCTTTCCCAAGCACCTTAGCAGGGAGCTGGATTGGAAGTGGAGCAGCCGGGACCTGAACCGGCGCCCATGTGGGATGGTGGCGCTACACGCAGCAGCCTAACCCGTGATGCCACAGTGCCAGCCCCTTCCCATTTGATTTAAAAGGCAACTTGCTTAAGCAATTACGGGTTGATGGGCACAGAAAAATATCAAAGTCATTATATGACGATGGCTGCACAAGTGAGGGAGAGGGAATGGAGCTCCATGTAGGGGCCAAGCTTTGATGTCCTACTGAAATTAAGTTGATATAATCAGAACTAGAGTAATCTATATTGTTTCTAAGGATTCTCATGGTAATCACAAATTTAAAAATGCATACAGGGAGATGGCGCTGTGGTGTAGCGGGTAAAGCTGCTGCCTGCAGTGCCCGCTTCCCACATGGGCGCCAGTTTTGAGTCCTGGCTGCTCCACTTCCCATCCAGCTCTCTGCTACGGCCTTGGACCACTCACCCGCGTGGGAGACCCAGGAGAAGCTTCTGGCTCCTGGCTTCAGATTGGCACAGCTCTGACCGTTGCAGATTAGGGAGTGAACTAGCAGATGGAAGACCTCTCTGCGTAACTCTTTCAAAAAAAAAAAAAAAAAAAAGCGCATACAGGAAACAGAACTTAAAATGGCACAGTAGGAAAAATCTGATTCTACAGGCTGAGCATCCAACGTGACTGAGGCAGACACTGTGTCCCAGTCCTGTCTAGACCTGCGACACCCAGTGTGCGAGAGGACCAAACCTGATGGCTGTGCCCGCTGCTGGGCTGTGATAAATTGTGGCAATCAGATTCCCCAGGAGGGGCGGTGCCAGTGGTCCTGGAAGCCCCTGGGAGGTACGCTGAGGCCTGGAGGCTCACTCACAGGAGGGTGCATCCAAAGCAAAGGGCAGAGCAAGCTGAGGACTGCAGGGCCAGGAGCTCGTGGCCTGGGCACTGATGGCAGCCGTCACAGGTGGTCAGGGCAGCAGATGGGCAGGGCAAAGCAATAGTCTCTTGGCCTTGAGGCTGAGAAAATTTGGGCACAGTGTCCGTGAGGGATTCGAGGCCAGGGAGGAACGTGACACAGTGTACGTTCCAAGCATGGTGGCTTGGGCTGCAGTGCAATGGTTTGGAGGGTGAGCTACTGCGGGAGACAGAGGGGAGGACAAATCCGGCTCGGGACTTGATGGATTGGATGGGGTATGAGGAGAGGAGACAAACTGTGTCCAGAGAAATACTCCCCGATTTCTAGTTTTAGGATCTTGTGGGTAATGGTATGCCTTCCTAAGAGTCCATGCGAGGACCAGGTTTTGCAGAAAAACAACTCAAATGTGGACACAACGGACCTGACATGCTGAGACGGGGCTGGATGACGCCGCAGAGGTCAGCGTGGGAGACAGATGGTGCACACTCTCCAGGCACGAGTCAAACCAGGGAAGGAGAGTCGCTCAGAAAGAGGGCCTGAGACAAGGCTCGGTAGAGACAGCCAAGGAGACCAGTGAGCTGGGAGGAGGACCAGGGGACGGTAGATTCTGAAACAAACACGGGATGCTAGCCAGGTCATGGAAGACGCCAGAAAGTGGTTCCTGGATTTGGTGACAAGAGGCTGACATTAATTTCACTTAGTCCACTGGTTCACTCCCTAAATGCCCACAATGTCCAGAGCAGGCCAAAGCCTGAAGCTGGGAACTGCAACACAGGTACTTAACTTCTTAAGCCATCACCTCTGCCTCCCAGGGTCTACGGGAGGCTGGAGTTAGGAGCCAGAGCTGAGAACTGAACTCCAATGAGATGCAGGTGTCTTAACGAGTATCTTAACCACTAGGCTATAATGTCATTTTGTAAATCATAATCAAAACTTACTTTTGAGTAGCAAAATCATTTTGAGTATGCATCTAGTTTCCTACTTGCACTGAGAATATGCACATTCCAATGCATCTAAGACTCTATGTACCACTAAGAAAAATCTTCTATTTTATGACCATCTCATTGATTCTAAAAGTCCTGTTTCAGAAATGTTTAAATGTAGAAAAAAAAGTCTTTAGTGACGAGATGCAGTATTTAAAGGACAAAAAATCTAGGTCAAACCTGGCAGCTACAGGAATTCCTTTAGAAGCTCAGGCATGTTAGCTCACAGGACGCAGGATGAATTTAGCTACTGCGTTTAGCCGTCTGACCTAAAATCACCTTGCGCACCTGTGTGATACGTAGGCACCACAGTATGTCCAGGCAAACCAGCACTCATCACAGCACAGGCAGTACCGACCACCTGCCATCACCAGCTGGGGTCATGAACCTGTCACTGACAGCCCCACACCCACCAGGTTGGTTAGAACATGCCCCACATACTCAACCTGCCGAGAACAAATCGTCTGGCCCGATCCCTCCCCTGGGCAGTGGGACTGGGCCCACCCTGTGGAGTCTCCAAGGTTTAAAGCTGGACCCAAGCTCTACAGATTTCTCTACCGTGTTCACCTTGTGTCACAGGAGCTAAGAATCTGAAGGGGGGCCGGCACTGTGGTGCAGCGGGTTAAAGCCCTGGTCTGCAGTGCTGGCATCCCCTGTGGGCGCTGGTTCGAGTCCTGGCTGTTCCACTTCTGATCCAGCTCTCTGCTGTGGCCTGGAAAAGCAGTGGAAGATGGCCCAAGTGCTTGGGCCCCTGCACCCACATGGGAGACCCAAAGAAGCTCCTGGCTCCCAGCTTCGGATTGGCACAGCTCTCGCTGGTGTGGCCATCTGGAGAGTGAATTAGCAGATGGAAGACCTCTCTCTTCCTGCCTCTCTGTAACTCTTCCTTTCAAAGAAATAGGTAAATAAATAAATCTTAAAAAAAAAACCTGAAGGGGCCAGTGGCATAGCGCAGCACTGGCATCCCATATGGATGCCAGGTTGAGTCCTCGCTGCTCCACTTCCAATCCACCTCCCTGCTAATGTGCCTGTGAAAAGTAGCAAAAGATGGGCCAAGTGCTTGGACTCCCACATCCATATGGGAAATCCGGATAAAGCTCTTGGCTCCTGATTGACCCAGCTCCAGCCGTTACAGCCCTTTGGAGTGAACCAGTGGATGGAAAAAGCTCTTTCTCTGTCTCTGGCTTTCAAATAAGGAAATATTAAAACAATCTGAAGGAACGCGTGAGGCACAGCATGTGAAAGAACACTAGCACTCTCCCTCCGTCAGAACTTGTTTCTAAAGCTCCTGTTTACATAAAATAACTGCAGATAAGAGCTGACAAATTTAAAAGGTTCTAGGACCACAACTTTTCTATTCTATTCGATTAAGAAAGCAATGGGACATTTGCTCCTTACAGAGAGGGAGGTACCTCGTCAGGGTCTGACCAGCACCTGCTGGGTCCAATCTTTTAAAGAACTGATGGTCTAGGAGCCAGCACTGTGGTGCAGCAGGCTAAGTTGCCTCTTGCCACACCAACATCCCATACTGGAGTGCTTCAGTCAGCTTCTTGCAAAGGCACCTGAGAAGGCAGGAGAGGATGGCCCAAGTATTTGTGCCTTTGCCACCCATGTGGGAGACCAGGATAGAGTTCTGGCTTTTTTGGGGGGAGGGGAGGAAAAGAGAGGGAGGGAGGGAGGGAGAGAGAGAGAGAGGTCTTCTATCCACTGGTTTACTCCCTAATTGGCTGCAACAGTTGGAGCTGTGCCAATCAGGAGCCAGGAGCTTCTTCTGGGTCTCCCATACAGGTGCAGAGGCCCAAGGACTTGGGCCATCTTCTACAGCTTTCCCAGGACACAGCAGAGAGCTGGATGAGAAGTGGAGCAGCCGGGACTTGAACCAGCACTCATATGGGACGTTGGCAGCACCACAGTGCTGGCCCCAAGTTCTGGCTCTTGGCTTTGGCCTGTCCTAGCCCCAGCTGTTAAGGCCATCTGAGGAGTAAACCAGCAGATGGAGGGTCTCTTGCTTTTCCTCTCTGTTGCTCTGGCTTTCAAACAAAAATAAACTTTGAGGAAGAAAAAAACACACCAAAAAACAAGCTACTGGTTATTCTGGGATGGTGGCAGACAAATCTACTTTCTAAATCTTATCCTGTCTGATGTGGACATTAAGCTAAGCACAGACAAAACATGTCTCACAACAGCCTTTCCAAACAGTGTGACACACACACCAAAGGGTACCGAAATGCCGAGTGACCACCACAGCCACCCGTATCATTCATCCAGGCAAGGTGTGGGATGCAGGGTGCAGCCACCCCTGGGGAGTAACTTAGTAACTCCCCTCGCTGGCCCCCAGGGCCATTCAGCTCCCAGCAACTACAGTCCAGCCCCATCACCCACCAGCCAGCGAGTCCAGTCCCTGGCCGGAGGCCCAGTGAGGCTCTGCATGCCAACTCCTGTGGCCACGGCCTCCACTGGCTCCTGGAATCCCAGCCAGAACCCTCCTGGAAGCTACGAGAAAGCACCAAGGATTAAGGTTTGCAGCTATTTTATTTACAAGTATACATTTAACACAATGAAATAAACACTGATATATTGAAGCCTAGTTAGTAGTGTAACAATATGTATCATTTTGATGATTACATTATTTTAAACAACAAACTACACTGAAAAATTAATGCCGATAAAATTCTTGGTCATAATATTATTAAGAAATACAATATATAAATTGAAAATATGATTGCTTAAAATTTGAAAATGGAAGTGAACTCATCTGGACAGAGTCAGAGTTTAACATAATCTGAAAGGAGGGGAAGCTCTGACCCAAATGATCTCTCTCAGGTTAACAGAAGAAAAAGAAGCAGAGTTTATCTTAAAGGATGACGGGCAGTTTGCTTCTTCAGGTAGAATGGATTCCCAGTGTCCTCGGGTTTTGCAGCGGCATCACATCACCGAGCACGAAGACTTTCCTTGTGAAGCCGCCCCATCAATTTTTTCTGCCTCCAAAATTATCCTTCTGAAAACATCAACAGCAGTCTAAAGTGGGAAAAAGAGAAACGGCGACAGCGTTAGGAAGGAACACTGGTGATGCGCTCCCAGGCTGAGAGAGGCGCTACCTGCTGGATACTCCCGTAGCTGGCCGCTGCGGCTGGGAAGGCCACGCCCCTGCACACTGCAACCCAGCTCCTCCCTCAGTCCCCGAACAGCCTGCGGAGTCCTCGTGCCCGACTGCTCCTCAGAGTTCCGGGCACTCCTGACTCTGACTTCCCCGGGGCTGCCTACCCTGCAGCTCCTTCCCGAGGGAGGGGTCATTGCCCTTCCATCCCCCTGGTGCCCTGGCACCTCCAGGAGGGAAGGCGCTCTTCTTGCGCTCACTGCGCCCTCAGACTTTTTTTGTTCCCCAGAGTTATTTATGTTTTTGAAAAGCAGAGTTGGGAGTGGGGTGGGGAGAGATCCATCTTCCATGTGTTTGTTCACTTGCCAAATGGCTGGGGCTGGGCCAGGCCAAAGCCAGGAGCCAGGAGCTTCATCTGGGTCTCCTAAGTGGGTGCAGGGGCCCAGGGACTTGGGCTATCCTCTGCTGCTTCCCCAGGTGCATTAGCAGGGAGCTGGAATGGAAGTGAACTGGCGCCCATATGGCATGCCGGCACTGCAGGCAGCTATGCCACAGTGCCGACCCAGCTTTGACTCGTTATGCCATGAGACCACCTCTATCACCTCCCACAGCTCTTTATCCCCAATCATCCTGGGGCCATCACACTGCTGTCTCCAACAGAACCTGAGCATAAATCCTGGTCATCTCCATCACAAGCCAAGCTCCCCACCCGCTGGTGCCTCAGCTCCGCCCCACCTCAGCCTCTTGGTCCCATGGCCGAACTCTCCCAGTCTCCAGTCCTCCACAACAAGGGGCCCTCTCTTACACTGGAGGACAATAACTGTCAGTCCCTGTCCTTTAAAGGCGGTCATTGTGACTGTGGCTCACGGGGCCTAGGTCTTGTCATTACAGAGCCACCTTCCTCTACGACTGCCCGTCATGCATGCCATCATGCCAGCCCCATAGCTCGCTTTCTTCTGATACCCTGAATTCTCAAGTCTACAGGGACCTGACATTGATCCCATGACACCATCTGTGCCACTTTTTGTTTTCCCTTTCCCTCCTGGCTAATTAGACCGTACACCTGCTGCCGAGTCACTGTAACTCACTTCCTTCTTCACCGGCAGCGCACCTGCACAGGGCCATGGTCATCCCGCTGCCCAGCCCTAGGAAACACACCACCAACTGCTCGCTTCACACCCTGACCAGGGACCCAGTGTGGAGCCTTGGTGTTGCCTGGCAACCCAACTACTTTTCTAGCTTTGTAGCTTTCCCAAAGGAAGGCGTCATGCGCCTTCTTTCTCCATCCTCCCCCCACGGAGACCTCTGTGTGCTCTGCTCTCTAAACGGGCCCATCCGACACACTCTGCCTTCTGTCCTGGTGCATGAATGAGGTGTCTGTACTCCTAATTAGTCTGCGGCCAGCCCCACAGCCCACCCCTCTTATCTAATTAAGGTCACTGGCTTAGAATCACTTGACTATCAGAAGGCACCGTACAGAGGAAAAAGGATGAGATTTGGTTTAGTTTAAAAAATTTAGTCCTAGTTCTGGTTCCATGTAGTATAACTGTTGAAAACTTATTTCACTTATTTGGATCTTAATTTTTTCACTTTTAAATGAGACGGTTCACTTTGATATTAAGAAAAGAGTAGGCAACCAATAAATGTTTGATTTTAATCAATTAAAAAATAGACATCTCTTACTACCTCCACTCTTGTTACCTAAATTCTACTTATCTATACTTGGGCAATGAAATGATACAGATAAATACCTTGCTAACTGGAACTTGGGAATTATACAGATTTAACATCCCTTCACATCTGAGCATAGGAAAAAATGAATTTGACTATCCAGGGATACTCTGCATTGATGATAATCTACTAGATGCAAAAATTGTGCTGGTGCCAGTGCTGTAGCATAGTGGGTAAAGACACTGCCTGCATTGCTGGCCTTTCATTTGGGCGACTGTTCATGTCCCAGCCGCTCCACGTCCCACCCAGCTCCCTGCTAATGCCCTGGGGAAAGCAGTGGAAGATGGTCCAAGTGTCTGGGGCCTGACACCCACAAGGAGACCTGGAAGAAGCTGCTGGCTCTGGCCTGGCCCAGTGCTGGCCACTGAGGCCATGTGGGGAGTGAACCAGAGGACGGAAGTGCTCTCTCTCTCTCTCTCTCTCCCTAACTCTGCACTTCAAATAAATAAGACTTAAGGGAAGAAAATTAAAAACCCAAACCATTGTGCTGAGTATTACGGAGGATATAAAGGTAAATAGTGTCGTCTCAGATCTCAGAGCACATGGAGGGAGCAAAGAGAGAGGAAACCACCCCGCATGGCAGCTCTGGGTGAGTCAAGGGGTCAGGCAGCTCTGGGTGAGTCAAGGGGTCAGGAATCAAGGAGAAGCAGCAGCCTTGCGGCCGGGGCTCCAAGCCCTGGGACATGAGGCCCAGCAGGGACGAGAGTGCCAGCTTCCTCCGGCCTCCACGCCTCCGAGGTAGTGACCATCCGCTCCTGCCCAACTGGAGCTTCCTTCTAAAAACGAACATCTTCTCATCTTATTGAGGCCCAAACACGGTGGAAATACTTTAAAAAACTGTAAAACAGGCCGGCGCCGCAGCTCACTAGGCCAATCCTCTGCCTGCAGTGCCAGCACCCCGGGTTCTAGTCCCGGTTGCTCCTCTTCCAGGCCAGCTCTCTGCTGTGGCCTGGGAGTGCAGTGGAGGATGGCCCAGGTCCTTGGGCCCTGCACCCCATGGGAGACCAGGGAAGCACCTGGTTCCTGATCGGCGCAGCTCGCCAGCCACAATATGCTGGCTGTAGTGGCCATTTGGGGGTGAACCAACGGAAGGAAGACCTTTCTCTCTGTCTGTCTCTCACTGTCTAACTCTGCCTGCCAAAAAAAAAAAAAACACCAAAAACCAAAAAAAAAAAAAAAACACACCAAAACCAAACCAAAACAAAACAAAATGAAAACAAAACAAAACAAAAACCTGTGAAACGACACCACACGTCTTCCCAGCTGATTTAGAGAAACTGATTTTAAGCCAGAGAAGAAGGGAGACGTTCTAGGTGCCGACTGTGTCTGGGAAGTGGCAGGAGCTGGTACGGCTGGAGCACGGGATGCCATGGAGAAGCGTGCACTGTACCCCACGCCGTGCTAAGGGCTGCGGCCCTGTTCCATGGGCAGTGGGCAGTCCGCTGACACTTTCGGACTGAGGATGATGTCTGGCAGCAGAGATGCACCGGTGAGAAAATGGAGGCAAGGCATGAGCTCGGATGCCACAGGTCCTAGTGAATGAACATGACCCTAAACCAAAGCCAGGGACGGCCCAGGCAAAAGCCGTTGTAGGAAGCTTCTGGAACAGGACTCTCATCCTTCCTAGGCTACGCCTGTAAGGGAACGTCAGCAGTGCCGCGCTGCAATAAACGCCTGCAACATCGCTCTCAGTCACTTCTTACGCTAGCAGTGACAGTCAGCTGCAGCGCAGCCAGCTTCATCTTACATAGGAGAGGGCAGAGTCCCAGAAGTGGCGCCTCAGTGATTCACGGCAACTCTGGTTTCCTTTCTGTGTCAGCCTTTAATACAAAACAAAAGTGGCTGACAAAAAGTAGTGTTTTCTTTACTGGTTATCCTAAAAAGTCAAAAAGCTTCATAGAAAATGTATGATAAAAAAGGCAGGCATGGATCTCTAACTTTTGCACCAAAATAAATTCATCTTTTAATTCCATTTTTCCACAAACTTTCCCAAGTGTCTTTGCATTCTAGGTTCCATCGTAAGCAGAATACTGGCTGAATTTACAAAAACAATAGTATGTTTTTAAAGCAACCTACAACTTGGTACTAGACACCGTGAAAGACTAAAAATTAAACAGAAGTGGTACGGACGAGACCAAGTGCTGAGAGCAAGGAATGTATAACGCAACCGACGAGGACACGGGCGAAATCCGTTGTAAAAAGCTCAGACCTGATTTTCTTTAGCAGAAGACTCCAAAAAAGCTGCGTTCCAAGATTCTGCCAAAGCTTTCCCTTCTTCATAACTGATCACCCTGAAGGAAAAAGAAAGTTGAAATAAAAGATTTTGCTCTTTACTGCATCAAACGTTTCTAACCGATGTGAAACCGGCTCCACTGGGATGGATTTTCCCTCACGAAGCAGCACTGTCACCAAGAACACAACACGGGGGACAGCACACACACCTCCAGCAGGGTCTTCCAGTCTGGAGAACGTGGCCGAGTTTCCCAGTCCGCTCACCTCTGTAACAACTGATTACCCCATAGCTAGGTTTTCAGCACCCAAGGACAGGGAAATTCTGAAAGAGCTCACAGCGTAATTCTGTTACATATTTCCCACAACAGTGGCTTCCTCTCCGACATCATGGCCCACGGAAAGCAGCAGGGCCCACATGAGTGCTGTGTGTCTCTAGTTCTGCCTTCTGCAAGCTGGGAGTTACTTGAAGAACAATCTTCTATAGAGTCTGCGCCCTCCCTTCTGAAGGAATGTGAGGTGCACACTGCAGTCTTGCTCCTGCTGTGCGCAACCGCAGACTTTGCAGCAGACACGGATGGGACGCTAAACGCGCTCTGGCCACCTCAACAGTTAGAAACGGCATTCCAGTGACTGAGTTACCCAGGACTTCATTTTACTACTCAGTAGTGATTGAAAAGCCACAAACCTTTCCATATGCAGGTCTTTCTTATTCCCAACCAGCATAATAGGTATTCTAAGGGAGGAAAAAATCCAAGATATAGTCAGTGCCAACGTTTACTGCTCACAAGATACTATTTTAACAGAGTTTATTTACAAAGGTAAAATCATACTACTTACTGCACTTTCCCCACCATGTCCAACAATTTGCCATGGATAACTTTAATCACTTCAAAACTAGAAAACAACAAAACAAAGTAGGAAATCAGACACCCATTTTAACGCTGAAAATCTCCAACTTACATGAAATGGGGGAAATACAAAATGTCATACCATTTTAAGATAAACTGAACACAAAGTAGTCTCAGTTTCTCCTACCAATCATTTCCCGTGTGCATATATTTGACACTCAGCCATCCTGATAATGTTCAAAATGAAAGATGAGACACTGAACAGTGGGGCTGACAAACCACATAAACACCAACTTTCATTCTCCCAGCTCATCCAGCAAAGAACACACCATTTAACTGTAAAGTTCTCCGTAGGACGTGTTACGTGTTACTACTCAGCCCTGTCTTCCTTTCTTCCTGGATACACTCACCTTCTGGGGGTCCAACCTGTCTAGGTTCTGACTCCAAGTTGGAGATGGCTCGCCCCAGCCAGGCTGCATCTCTTACACTCAGGCCTGCATCCAACACATTTCAGCAGTAACTTGAAATCTGCCACTGATGGCTGGCAAATGGCCACGCACCATCCCCACAGGCGCCCAAGAAGGCATCTGTGATAAGCAACTGCCAGCACACCACTGGCTCTACTTTCAAAGCCTACCCAGAAATCTGGCTGCCTCTCATTCCTCCATTGTGGCTGCCCAGGTCTGAGCATCCCCCATATTGACCTGTATCACTGCACCAGCTCCAGTCTTTCCCCTCCAGCCCCTGCTCGGCAACCAGAGGGAACTGCTTTAAGCGCCAGATCACGCCCTGCTCAACAGCCTCTGCTGGACTCCTCTACTCAGTCCTGTCTTGACTCCACTTCCCACTATTCTCCTCATCTACTCTTTCATAGCCTTACCCGCTACGCCACAGCCCTCAGCGATGGGCCCTCACATATCTATCTTTTAACTGTTTGTCTTCCACACCAGAAATGATTAAGCTTCACAAAGGCAGGAATCTGCTTTGGGCACTGTTGGACCTCAAGCTTATTGAATGAATCATACACCATGTTATTTTACACTATACGTATTTGCTACTTTGATGGAAACTAAACTCATTCCCAAGTAGATAGGAGGTTGCATTACAAAGCTGTTTCCTTAGCAGGTGCTGCATTTGCCTACATTTGGAATAGTGTGGCTGCTAGGGAAGGAGCCCGCCAACCAGTCATGTCAGAGGCAGCTGGAAGGCCAGGTCTAGGTGGTGTGCAGTTTCAGTGTCAGTTCCCAGAATTCCCCATTCTCTTGGAAACCACACCTCATATCAACTCCCTGAGAGAAGATGGACTTAGTGACTCACTTCCAATGAACAGAATGCGGCAAAAGTGATGGGATGTCACTGAGGGCGAGTTTAAAAAGACCGTGGCTTCCTTCTCTCAGATTCTTCCTGTCTGCCTGCCTTGAGACGTCCGAGAACTAAAGGCAATGTCTAGAGAGCAAGGAACTTAGAACCTCCATCTAACAACTCTCAGGAACTTAGATCCTGACAACAGTCACATGAATGAGCTTGGGAACGCCTTCCTTCCCCAGCCACGCCTTCCGATGGGGCTGAGCCCTGCCCGACACGCTGCAGCTCTGAGAGCCTGGGACGCAGAGGGCCCAGCAAAGCCTGCCCAGGGTCCCAGCCCAGGGAAACCGTGTGATCCAAAGTGTGCTTTGCTTTAAATAGCTAAATTTTGGGACAACTTAGACAGTGAATACAGACTTTCACCTGAAAGCAAACTATTTTTTCATTTCTGATATTAAAATAAAACAGAACACCAGGGATTCATATCACCTTTTGATTCTTCCATTGATGTGAAAGTAAAACAACACTGGCTCTGTGTTGGTCTAGGCTACATTACAACCAACAGGTCAATGTCACAGGAGACAGATTCGAATCTATAAATCTATTTAAGAAAGTTTTTCTAAAACAGCAAAGCGTGATCTTAAAATGGATAAATTGTGCAAAGCGAGCCTGGAAGCACTTCGAGGTCCATTCCACCACAGTTCCATGGATTACTCTTACCCAACAGAACTCTAAGGAAAGTTACACAGGCACATCAGCTGCCTCAGCTGACCTCCACCTAAAAGACTTGTGAGATCAACACCAGGTTGTAGCCAGCAGTTTTTGAACTGGACGGATTTAATGAGTTAGTGCAGTACACTAAGCTATGAATCTCTCTCCATCTGCTCACACGACCTGGTTTTCACCCTACCGCCACCTTTGATCACCTGCTGCAGCAGAGCTCCCGTGAGCTGCAAACGTGCTCACAGAGGGTCAGCTCCTCAATCTGCTTATGCCCAGTTATGCATACTTTATACTGCAAACTTGAAAAGTGAGTATTGACAGTTGTTTCCCTGAAAACATAGAGTTAAATAGGCGGACAACAATTCTGCTCCTTAATAAAGAATGTCAAAACAACTAAAAAAGCCCTATGTGTGTTTGGGGGGGGGGGGGGGATCATACAAACATGTTTAAAAATCCTAGGCTGTTCTGTAAGTATTTCACTCTAAAGAAACTAAACTGGAGGGGCTGGCGTTGTGGCAGAGCAGGAAGCCTGCCTGCAACACTGGCATCTCATGTGGGTGCTATTTTTTGTCCTGGCTGCTCAACTTCTGACACAACTCCCTGCTAATGTGCCTAGGAAAGCAGGGGAGGATGACCAGAGTGCTTGGGCCTCTGCATCCACGTGGGAGACACAGCAGAAGCTCCTGGCTCCCGGTTTTGGCTTGGCCCAGCACTGGCTGTTGAGGCCAGCAGGGAAGTAAACCAGCGGATGGAAGATCTCTTCCTCTGTTTCAAAATAAGCAATAAATCTTAAAAACCAAAGGCCATGGCTAACACCTTATTTCAGTTAGTGGCTGAATGCCAATTACACATTACGTAAAACAACACTGCAGGTTCACAACACCTTTCTGATTCTTCCATTAATCAATGTTTTAAAGTAACTATCCTGACTGCCTTACACGGGAGGTTCTTTTTGATCACATACACAATTTGTAATTGACGCACCGAGGCACTGAAAAGAAAACCCACCTATTCATAGCTGTTAGTGGGGGTAAATGAGAATCTCAATCTTCCACCTCAACTCTTAGTTAATTCAATAAATATCAGACAGTTCTGGCCAACAGAAAGATATTTCTTGGATATTCACAAATATTTATATATTATTTAGCATATCAGTTTCTAAAAACCAAGCATCATGCTTCCCTCATATTTTAAGTTTATTGAGAATGCTCATGAAACCATGAACTACTAAGAAAAGACATTTAGAACACAACATTTTGGTAAGGAGAAATAAAGTTACAACCCACAGGCCGTGGGGCAGGCATTCAGTACAGCGGTTAAGGCACTGCTTGGTATGCCTGCATCTCATATCAGTTACGGGGTTAGAATCCCAGCTCCACTTCTGAGTGTAGCTTCCCGCTATCACACATTCTGGGAGCATTTCTGCTACCCACATGAGACTTCTAGGCTCCTGGCTTCAGTCTGGCCCAACCCTGGTTGTTGCATCTGGGCAGTGAACAAGTGGATGAAGATTTCTCTCTGCCTTAAAACAATGTGTAAAGGTACCACTAGGTTGACACAGCAAGCTTTGGGCCTCTGCTTTATATTAGACCACAGTTTTCTCAAGGTTCTTAGGGAGTAGTTTTCACATTGTCAAATCTAGCTCAATGTTTTAATTTCTCAAGTGAAAAACGCTGTTTTTAACCATTATTTAATCTTGTGCCCACTATAAAAAGGAGACAAAAACCAATGGATGTGGGGGCTGGCGCTGTGGCACACTAGGTTAATCCTCCGCCTGTGGCACCGTCATCCCATATGGTCCCGGTTGCTCCTCTTCCAGTCCAGTTCTCTGCAGTGGCCTGGGAAAGCAATGGAGGATGGCCCAAGTGCTTGGGCCCCTGAACCCGCATAGGAGACCAGGAGGAAGCAGCTGGCTCCTGGCTTCGGATCAGCGCAGCTCCAGCCTTTGCAGCCATTTGGGGAGTAAACCAATAGAGGGAAGACCTCCCTCTCTCTCTCTCTCTCTCTGTAACTCTACCTGTCAAATAAGTAAATAAAAATCTTAAAAAAAAAAAACAAAAACAAAAACAAAAAACCAATGGATGTATCAGAAAACTTTCTATCCATTATTTTAATGTCTCAGGAAAATGACTTACTTATTTTATGGTGCCAGCACTGTGGTGTAGCAGGTTAAGCTGCTGCCTGCAGTGCTGGTATCCCATATGGGCAGTGGTTCGAGTCCCAGCTGCTCCACTTCCAATCCAGCGCCCTGCCAATATGCCTAGGAAAGCAGAAGATGGCCCAAATCCTTGGGCCCCTGCACCAACATGGGAGACCTGGATGAAGCTCCTGGCTTTGCCTGGTCTAGCTCTAGCCACTGTGGTCATCTGGGGAAACCAAACCAGCAGAAAGATTTCTCTCTGCCTCTCCCTTCCTGTAGATCCACCTTTCAAATAAATAAATCTTAAAATGGCAGCAACAGCTGGGGCTGAGCCAGGTCAAAGCCAGAAGCCTAGAACTCCATCTGAGTCTCCCATATCAGTGGCAGGGGCCCAAGCACTTGGGCTATCTTCTGTGCTTTTTCAGGTGCATCAGAAGTGGAGTAGCCAGCATTCAGGAATCAGACTGGTGCTCATATGGGATGTTGGTGTCCAGGTGGCAGCCTAACCTGTTGCACCATGAGGTTGGCCCCATTTTTTTCAAAGCTAAAGCATTTTTTTATTTTTGACAGGCAGAGTGAGAGAGAGAGAGAGAGACAGAGAGAAAGGTCTTCCTTTTGCCGTTGGTTCACACCCCAAATGGCTGCTACGGTCAGCGCGCTGTGGACGGCACATTGCGCCGATCCAAAGCCAGGAGCCAGGTGCTTCTCCTGGTCTCCCATGCGGGTGCAGGGCCCAAGGACCTGGGCCATCCTCCACTGCACTCCCAGGCCACAGCAGAGCGCTGGACTGAAAAAGGAGCAACCGGGACAGAATCCAGAGCCCCAACTGGGACTAGAACCTGGTGTGCCGGCACCACAGGTGGAGGATTAGCCAAGTGAACCGCAGTGCCGGCCCCTCAATTTTTATTAAAAGGCACAGAGACAACAGAAAGAAATATTCTATTTGCTGGTTCACACCCTGAAACGTCCCACAACAGCCAGGGGTAGGCCAGGCCAATCCAAAAGCCTGGAACTCCATCTAAGTCACCCAGATGGGTGCCTCATGAGAATATGAGGCATGATCTACTGCTTCCTAGGATGCATATTTATCAGGAAACTGGATCAGAAGCAGAGTAGCCAGGCCTGAACCACACATTCAGATGAGAATCTCCAGCAGCACTTGAACAGCTGCACCAAACTCTGTCCCAAGGGTAGCAATTTATAAAATAACTAACAGGGGCCAGCGCTGTGGCACAGCAGGTTAAAGCCCTGGTCTGCAGCACCAGCATCCCATATGGGTGCTGGTTCAAGACCTGGCTGCTCTACTTCTGATCCAGCTCTCTGCTGTGGACTGGGAAAGCAGTGGAAGATGGCCCAAATGCCTAGGCTCCTGCACCCACATGGGAGACCCAGAAGAAGCTCCTGGTTTCAGATCAGCTCAGCTCTGGCTGTTGCGGCCATTTGGAGAATGAACCAGCAGAGGGAAGGCCCCTTTCTCTCTGTCTGGCTCTACCTCTCTTTAAATCTTTCAAATAAACAAGATAAATCCTAAACAAACAAACAAACAAACAGTAATTATTCTCCAAACTCAGCCAGAATAAAACTATACTTCAAACAGCAAGACCTTCAACGGTGCTTTTCCAGGTAAACTGGTAAAATAATGGGAACACACGAACACACCCAATCTTGCAATATGCATCAGATTAATAGGTATATAAATAAAGTCTGTTATGCTCAAGGCGTTACATGTGGTCTTAAAAAGTTTACAGAGAATGCATATTATGAAAAACTATACATGGATTTAAAAAGTTGTTTGCATGAAAATAAGCTTATTTTCTATTCCATTTTCTGTAAACTTCTTGAAGTAACCTTGTATATGGTAGACATTTAAAACTGAAAATCTTGGGACCGGTACTGTGGCGCAGTGGGTTAACGCCCTGGCCTGAAGTGCCGGCGTCCCTATGGGCGCCAGTTCAAGACCCGGCTGCTCCACTTCCAATCCAGCTCTCTGCTATGTGCTGGGAAAGCAGTGGAGGATGGCCCAAGTCCTTGGACCCCTGCACCCGCGTGGGAGACCCAGAAGAAGCTCCTGGCTACTGGCTTCGGATCGGTGCAGCTCCGGCCGTTGCCACCAATTGGGGAGTGAATCATCAGAAGGAAGACCTCTCTCTCTCTCTTTCTGCCTCTCTTCTCTCTGTGTAACTCTGACTTTGAAATAAATAAATAAATCTTTGAAAAAAAATTGAAAACCTTAAAATTTACGGATCAAATAAACAGCTGATCATGAGTTATGTGCACAATAAATAAATTTCAAAATATTATCAGGGGCCCAGCACTGTAGTACAGTGGTTAAGCAATACTGGCATCCCATATTGGAGGGCCAGTTTGCGAACTGCTGCTCTACTTGTGATCCAGCTTCCTGCTAAGTGCACCTGGGAAAGCACCAGATGATGGCCCAGACGGAATCTTGGGAGACTCGCTTCAGCCTAGCCCAGCCCCTGGCCACTGCAGTCACTTAGGGATTGATCAGCAATTGGAAGATCTCTGTCTCTCCGTCTCCCTCTGCTTGTCAAATAAATAAATAAACCTTTAAAACAAGTTATCAAAATTGAGGAAATCACAAAGGAGGAGAGAGACACACAGCTCAATTGTCTATCCACTGGCTCACTCCCTAGATGCTACAATGACTAGGGCTGGGCCAAAGAGAAGCCAGAATCTTCGTCCAGGTTTCCCACATGGGTGGCAGGGTCTCAAGCACTTGGGCCATCTTCTATTGCTCTTCCCAGGCCATCAGCAGGTAGCTGGATGGGGAGGTGGAACAGCCGGCACATGAACCAGCTATTTTATTGTTTTCATACAGTAGATAATATGGGAAAATGTCCATTATATGGTAAGTAAAAGTGCTTCCCTTCCTCTCTTGCTTTCTATTTTTCACATTTCCCCAACTTTCTTTAAGGAACACATGGTTTTGGTACTCAGTTTTAATTCATGTGGGAGACTTCTCAGGGACTGGCAGTACTGGGTCTGAATATAAGAAAGGCCACAGTACTCAAACACTTTAGAGCTAGACCTCAGTACTTCAAAGTACATTTCCCTGGTATGGAGAAAAACGTGAAATAACACATTCACAGAAAAGCAGATTCTAATTCTCACTGGCAGCAAAATATGCAAGTAGTAAGGAGTCTGGGCTCTATCCAATATGGCAGCCAGTCACATGTGCTTACCAAGTACCTGAAATGTGGCTGCTATGACCAAAAAACTAAATTTAAACATTTTTATTTGGGGCCAGCGCTATGGCATAGTGGGTAAAGCAGTGTGCTGGCATCCCATGTGGGTTCTAGTTCAAGTCCTGGCTGTACCACGTCCAATCCAGCTCTCTGCTATGGCCTGGGAAAGCAGTAGAAGACAACCCAAGTCCTTGGGCCCCTGCACTCGAATGGGATTCCTGGAAGAAACTCCTGGCTCCTGACTTCGGAAGGGTGCAGCTCCAGCCGTTGCAGCCAACTGGGGAGTGAACCAGCGGATGAAGACCCTTCTTTCTCTCTGCCTCTCCTTCTCTCATTGTGTAACTCTTTCAAGTAGAATAAATAATTTTTTTTTTTTAAAAAAGAGTATAACCATTTATTTGAAATGGCAGAGTTACAGAGAGAGGTCTTTACCCACTCCGCCATAGAGCCAGCCCAGTTTTTAACTTTAATTAGCTACACCCAGCACATACATAGAACATGCTCACTGTTGCAGTAAGTTCCACTGGATGGTGTCAGCCTTGAGTGTGGACCTGCGAGACATGGATATGAACCCCAGCATCATCACACCCTGTCCATGTAATCCTGGACAAGTTACTTCGCCTGTCACTCAGTTTCTTTCTATGTCAGGTGGGAAACCACATATTTCTGATGTGGAATTGTTTGGTTAAATGAAGTAATGTATTATTAAGTAAACAAAGAGTGTAGCAAAATCCCTGACATGTCACACACTCAACAGACACCAGTTATCCACCAAATTCCCTCCACCGGCACTGACATATCTGTGACATCTTCAAAGACAAGCTTTGCTGCTGCGTACACACAGCCACACGACTCCCCTCTTCCTGACAGATATGCCATCCTGGTAATTAGAGAAGCTCTTAACAAGAAATGTTTGGTAGAGGAGACAAAATCCATTCTGCCTAATAAAAACAGGCCCCATTTTTATGGAGTAAAGTGAGTCTCTATTACTCAAAGGTCTATATTTTATAAAGTCACAAAGGACAAAATATTCAAGAAACTGAACACCCAAACCGTATGACAAAGTTTATTCCACATTAACATGGTGAAAACACAAAAAGTAAAATCCATTTATATACTTCCTATTTCAATTAGCAGAAAAGCTTAGATCCTGTTCAATCACTCCACCTAGGTGGCATGAAGAAATCATTTTTTTATTTAATCAGGGTAACAGAACAGCTGTTTGGATATACTTTTCTCCCCTTAGTAGCCTAGCTGTTCCAAAAGAAAAAAAAAATCACTGAAAAGTAGTTTGTCTAATGACTAAGTGTAACTGCTAATATTACCAATTACAGCATAATCCTTCAAGAAGTTTAATACAATATATGTGCAGCAAATAAATTCAAGAAAGCAGAGGTCCTACCTTTTGATTGATGTAACAGAATACACAAGAATATAACCATTAATATCTATGGAGTATGTCTGAGGAAAGATGGAATATTCATCCTGTAGAAGAAAAATAATTACACTTGAGTCAAGCATAACAAGTCATCTTTGCCCAAAGTTTTTCATGTATTACCTGAAGAAACCAAAGGAATCTAAATAACATAAAACCAGAGAACAGTAATATGCCAGAAACAGCCTACACACTACATACTATGTAAGTTTTAGGGTGGCACAGTGGTGAAAATGTGTTCCAGCCAACATTCACAAACGACTCTGGCTGTAGTAGGATTTCAGAGGGGAGGCTGGTGACTTGGTTAACACTTGGGAGGAAAGGACGAGAGGAAGGCAGAGGTGATGGGCTCTGTGATCTCATACCCAGGTACCTGCACTACCTCTTTCTCTTATGGAAAGGAAGTCCAGAATATCTTAGACCTCACAGGAAATTTACAAGTCCCACATTCCTGGTATTTTCAGATTTCAAACTGTCATATTATAATTTGTCCTTTTCTTTACAGGTCACCTCACAATGGCATAAGCAACAATCCACAAGTTACTGACCAACAACAAATCACCAAGCAATTTTAGGAATTAAAAACAAAGACACACCTTCAGCAACAGTGTATTAGCCCTTGGTCTTATACAGCAGCCTTAGGAAACTTTGCCTGAATACAGATATAGAACATACAAAAAGTTCCGATGTCAACGCAGTTTTCAACAGCATATTCCACTGTCTGGTACAAACACTTCATTCTCAGGCGAAATATAATTACAATAATATAGCATACATTCCAAGCACTATTAATGCCAAACCAATTATGTCATGCCACATCATCAGCTCAAGCAGCAGTTTCTGTTAACTTTACAAACCCACAGTATGGTTATAACTACTGTTCATAATGGTGAAGTTCTTAAAAAGAAAATAAAAGAAAAGAAAAATTAAGCTTTAACTATCATTTCCTTGATTTCTGGCTTTGGCCTGACCCAGCAGATGAAGATCTCTAACTCTGCCTTTCAAAAAATAAATAAATGAGTATTTAATAAAAAAAAATCAATTATTTGACATCATAAATAGTGGTTGTTAACCAGAAAAGAGCTTTTCACAGAACTTGCATATACGCAAAACATTGTTTTCATTATTAATCCTTTTTTATTTATTTTTTTGAGAGGCCAGAAAGACAAAGAAAGCTCCCATTCACTGGTTCACTCCCCAAATGACTATGATAGCCAGGTGAAGCCACAAGGGTGACAGGAATCCAACTACTGGAGCCAGCACCACTGCCTCCCTGAGTTTGCACTGGCAGCAGTGGGGCAGTAAGGAGCCAGAGGCCAGTACAGAACCCAGGTGCTTCAGTATACAACAAAACTGCTAAGCTAAACTGCTGGGTGTTAATGTTAGAAAATAAATTTTTGTTAATGCAACATACTTTTCTGCCAAGATTAAAAACAAAATTCCTGATGATTTTAGTCACCAGCTCAGCCACTAAAATAGGTCCAAAGTTTGAATGCAAATAGAGTAATCATGTTTAAGAAGCACTGCAAAAACCAACCATTTAGAAGACATAACGCAGGAAAACTGCACCCCACTCCACTCTGCAACAGCAACCAAAAAGACCAGATTCTCAAGAATAAAATTAAGAAAACAAAAGCATTTAATCCATTTAAAGACAAAATACTGGCTCTCAGTTCTTTATTGAGATGCTTGCCTGGCCTCTCAGGTGTACTCTTATTTCTCTGTATTAAACTTTGCTAGCATGCTTACCACTAAAAAAAAGAAAAGAAAAATATTTTCAAGAGGTTAAATAAAGAAGGGGCCGGCACTGTGACCGGGTAAGCCTCCACCTACAATGCTGGCATCCTATATGGGTGCTGGTTTGAGACCCAGCTGTTCCACTTCTGATCCAGCTCTCTGCATCACGACGCACCTGAGAAAGCAGTGGAAAATGGCCCAAGTGTTTGAGCCCCTGGCTTTGGTCTGGCCCAGCCCTGGCATTGCAGCCATTTGGGGAGTGAACCAGTGGATGGAAGCTCGCTCTCTTTTTTTGTACTCTGCCTTTCAAATAAATAAAAAAGAAATCTTTGAAAAGAAAAAAAAAAGAGGCAAAAGAAACAAATGAACAGCATACATGGTCTTAAGCAAAAACATGCAGAATCAAAAGGACACCCACTAATGAAGCCTAAGTTAATCTGTAAATGTTAGCATGATCCCAATAAAAAGCAATTTCTGAGAAACACCACCAACTGCAGGGGCAGGTGAAAGAAACCATAAAGCAACAGTAATTAAAATAATGTTGTAACGACTCATGAATGGAACATCCAGAAAGACTCAAACAGGTATCGGAACTAGATATATAATAATAAGGCATTCGAAATAAGTGAGGATAAAAAGTAACCCTCAACAAAACATACAGGGACAAGTGTAGAGCCACCTGGGAGTGAACAGCCAAGTTGGATCTGTAGTTCACACCTTTGCAAAATTACATTCCAGAAGAATCTAAAATTTAATGATGAAAATTAAAACTCTGCATAGAATTTGTTTTTAAAAAAATCAACTGAAAAAAGATTACAAAATTTAAGTGTCTGAAAATGAAAAAGTTCTTCACGGTGAAAATCTCCTAAACAGAAAGCATGAACAGACAGAATAAAATAAAACCTTGTATCTCAGATAACACACAACATGCTAATTTCCTCCATACTTAAGAAATTTCTAGGGGCTGGAGTTGTGGCACAGCAGGTGAAGCCACTGCCTGTAGTGCCTGCATTATATATAGGCGCTGGTTCAAGTCCTGGTGGCTCCACTTCCAATCCAGCTCCCTGTTAATGGGACTGGGAAAGCAGCAGGATGGCCTAAGTGCTTGAGCACCCATGTGGGGAGACCCAGAAGAAGCTACTGGCTCCAGCCTGGCCCAGCCCTGGCCATTGTGGCATCTGGGGAGTGAACCAGCAGATGGACAACTCGGCCTCTCTCTCTTTCCCTCTCATTAACTGCCTTTCAAATGAATAAAACTTTAGAAAGGAAAAAAGGAAGGGCAGACACTGTGGTATAGCAGGTTAAACCTTCACCTGCAGCACCAGCATCCCATATGGGCACCAGTTAGTGTCCTGGCCGTTCCAATTCCCAGCCAGCTCTCTGCTAATGGCCTGGGAAAGCAGTAGAAGAGGGCCCAAGTGCTTGGGCCCCTGCACCCATGTGGGAGACCCAGAGGAAACTCCTGGCTCCTGACTTTGGATCGGCCCAGCTCCGGCTATTGTAGCCATCTGGGGAGTGAACCAGCAGATGGAAGACCTCTCTCTCCATTTCTCCCTCTTTCTGTAAGTAGCTCTCAAATAAATAAATAAATCTTAAAAAAGAAAAAGGAAATCTCTTAAGTCAACAAAGATCAACAACACAATCTAAGAAATGGCAAAATAAATGAACAGGGTAACTCACAGGAGAGAGAAATCTCCTCAAAATGAAAACAGGATCAAAGCCCTTCATACGCTGG
Source organism: Oryctolagus cuniculus (assembly GCF_964237555.1). Taxonomy (NCBI): domain Eukaryota; kingdom Metazoa; phylum Chordata; class Mammalia; order Lagomorpha; family Leporidae; genus Oryctolagus; species Oryctolagus cuniculus. The sequence continues at coordinate 22,358,632 of NC_091438.1, read as the reverse complement.
ACTGAAATACTGTTTTGCATTTAGAGCAGTAAACAAGAGTGCGTGAACACATTGTGTTGAGGAAGGTGCTCTCAACTCGATGCTGGGAAGGACACAAACCCTAAGCAGCACATCCCCACTCTTAGAAGTTTACATACAAATACTGTGTGTCTAAAATGACACCTAGGATGCTCACTGCAGCCCTGCTGGTGGTAGCGATACAGGCAACAGTGTGTAATACACCTTACCAGAGGCCCAAATAACTGGGTATCATATGGCCAATGGGCATGCCAGTGACCTGTGTTGAAACAGAATGATATCCCTATGGAGATGGGTTACTTTTTGTGTAAGAAAATAACTTGAAACCATATTTTTGTTTCCATTTATAAAGTATCTTGGAAGCACAAACTGGAAACTGGTAATGGGTTGTCATGGTGCGAAGGGGGGATTAAGACACCTATTTATCTTTTTGTGCTATTTTGTCTTGTACCACGTAGACTTAGATCTTTTTTTTTTTTTTTTGACAGGCAGAGTGGACAGTGAGAGAGAGAGAGAGACAGAGAGAAAGGTCTTCCTTTGCCGTTGGTTCACCCTCCAATGGCCGCCGCGGCCAGCGCGCTGCGGCCGGCGCACCGCGCTGATCCAATGGCAGGAGCCAGGAGCCAGGTGCTTTTCCTGGTCTCCCATGGGGTGCAGGGCCCAAGCACCTGGGCCATCCTCCACTGCACTCCCTGGCCACAGCAGAGGGCTGGCCTGGAAGAGGGGCAACCGGGACAGAATCCGGCGCCCCGACTGGGACTAGAACCCGGTGTGCCGGCGCCGCTAGGCGGAGGATTAGCCTAGTGAGCCGCGGCGCCGGCCCTAGATCTATCTTTAAAGAAAGATATTTGGGGACAGCATTGTGATACAGCGGATGAAGCTGCCACATGGGACACCAGTAACCTACATGTAACACACATGCTGGTGTTTGCGTCCTAGCTGCTCTGCTTCCCATCACAAGTACCTGGGCCTCTGACACCCATCAGGGGAGTGAACCAGGGGATGGACACTCTCTCTCTGCTTTTGAGTAAATATATCTATGATGTATATATATATAAAACAAACATTAAGTGTATGTATGTATGCATGTTTATATATTTATATACATAGACTTAATTTTTTTTATTTCAAGATTTATTTATTTATTTGAAAGAGTTATAGAGAAAGAGCAGGAGCAGATAAGACAGAACTCTCCTATCTGCTGGTTCACTCCCCAGAGGGCTCCAATGGCTTGAGCTGGGCCAATCTAAAGCCAGGATTCTTTAGATCTCCTTTGTGGGTGCAGGGACCCAAGGACCTGGCCATCTTCTACTGCCTTCCCAGGCACAACAGCTGGGAGCTCGATCGTAAGTGGAGCAGCTGGGACTTGAACTGGGCCCATATGGGATGCTGGAACCACGGGTGGTAGCTTTACCCACCATGCCATAACGCCACCTTTAATATTTGTTTTATTTTTATTTTTTGTTTTGTTTTTTTGACAGGCAGAGTGGACAGTGAGAGAGACAGAGAGAAAGGTCTTCCTTTGCCGTTGGTTCACCCTCCAATGGCCACCGCGGCCGGCACCCTGCAACTGGTGCACCACACCGATCCGAAGCCAGGAGCCAAGAGCCACTCCTGGTCTCCCATGCAGGTGCAGGGCCCAAGCACTTGGGCCATCCTCCACTGTACTCCCAGGCCATAGCAGAGAGCTGGCCTGGAAGAGGAGCGACCAGGACAGAATCCAGCGCCCTGACCGGGACTAGAACCCTGTGTGCCAGTGCCGCAGGCGGAGGATTAGCCTATTGAGCCACGGTGCAGGCCTAATATTTGTTTTAAAGGTGAATTTCGTTACATTATAACATTGATTGTCACCAACTGACTTGTCATTGAATTTAATGATTAACACAGATTCCTCCCACCTTTTTTTTATTGAAAGCTAACATTTTTTTTTAAAAAAAGATTGACTTTGATAGTTTTATATATATACACAGAGACAGAGATCTTCTATCTCCTGGTTCATTCCTCAGATGGCTACCACAGCCAGGGCTGGGCCAGGCAGAAGCCAGGAGACAGGAGATTCATTTGCGTCTTCTACTTAGGTGCAGGGGCCCGAGGACTTTTTTGGGCTGTTTTTTTCTGGGTCATTAGCAGGGAGCTGGATCAGAAGTGGAGCAACTGGGACATGAAACAGCACGCATATGTGGTGACAGCATCACAGGCAGTGGCTTTACCCACTATGTCACAGTGCTGGCCCCTGAAAGATCACATACTTACTCCAAAATTCATTTAGGGTATCTACTTTCACCTCAAAATCAGGCCAAAACAAATCTAACCTACCAGCCTTATCCCCATCTGGACAACTCAGTGATAGTGTCACACATACTGACAGCAAGCACTGAGTGCTTGTGGCCACACAGACCCACGCAGCCATTTAGTGTGTAATTTTACTTCTAGGCATGTGTAAGTTAGTGATCCAACTCACCACAGATGGCTTTTATAAAAGTCTATCCATTAACTGTCTTCCTCTACTACTGCCAGTCTTACTCCCAGAACTAGCCCAGTATGAATCCAATAGCTTTTGAAGCAATGAATGTGAAGATTTTGTTCTCATCCACGTTTCTACAGAATGGCAGGAGATGCCTATATTTCAGCATCATGAATTATAAATTCTAGTATAATTTTTTAATGTTATTGTCTCCTGAGAATGTAACCTTTAAGAACCATTAGCATGGGGCCGGTGCTGTGGCATAGCAGGTAAAGCCGCCACCTGCGGGTGCCGACATCCCATATGGGAGCCTGTGTGAGTCCCGGCTGCTCCACTTCCGATGCAGCTCTCTGCTGTGGCCTAGAAAAGCAGAAGATGGCCCAAGTCCTTGGGCCCCTGCACCCACGTGGGAGACCCGGAAGAAGCTCCTGGCTCCGGATTGGCACAGCTCAAGCCATTGTGACCAACTGGGGAGTGAACCAACAGATGGAAGACCTTTCTCTCTCTCTCTCTCTTTCAAGTAAATAAATAAATCTTAAAAAACAAAACAAAACAAAACAAAACAAAACATTAGCTGCAATGAAAACAAGTTATTCAAAGTAGCTTAAAAGTGAATATAGGGGCCGGCACAGTTGGCATAGTAGGTAAAGCTGCTGCCTGCAATGCCAGTATCCCATATGGGTACTGGTTCAAGTCCCAGCTGCACCACTTATGATCCAGCTCTCTGCTATGGCCTGGGAAAGCAGCAGAAGATGGCCCAAGTCCCTGGGCCCCTGCACCCACGTCGGAAGACTTGGAGGAAGCTCTTGGCTTCGGACTGGTGCAGCTCCGGCCGTTGTGGCCAATTGGGGAGTGAACCAGCAGGTGGAAGACCCCTCCCACCCCGCGTAACTCTTTCAAATACATAACTTTTTTTTTTTTTAAAGTGAATATATGTTGTATAAAAATTCTCTAAATATTCTTACAGAATAGAAATAGAACCCAAAGTAGTAAGACTAAGTAGATGGCAATCTGACCACTACTCTTGTTATATATCATATACACTCACTCCCTAAAATTTGATTCTTTATTTGCATTATTATATCTTAAGGCACTGCAGCTCTACAAAGGCTTATGTTAACCTCAGCCTAACAATCCCATGAAGGTAGGTACCAGTCACCACCATTTCACAGTTGAAGGTGCCAAGGCACATCAAAATTCAGTCACTTTCTTCAGGTCACTCAATCAGTAATTACAAAAAGCCAGGACTCAAACACACTGCAAACAACTGTGAAACCTGGGGGCCCCTTCTGGCCTGATATAAAATACATTTCCAAAGTAATAGGACATGGAAGTGACTCAATCAATTTACATGCTCACGCCCACTTTTCAAGACTCTAACAGATTCCAAAGACTTAAAAGCAAATCAAAATCCTGATGTCATAGTCCTACTGTAAATGGAATGGCTGTTCTTTTTTATAGAAGAAAATTGTTGGAAGTGGCATTTTAAAAAGATTTATTTATTTACTTAACTGAAAGGTACAGCAACAGAGAGAGAGAGAGAGAGAGAGAGAGAGAGAGATCGTCCTTCCACTGATTCCTCCCCAATGGTTGCAACAGCCAGGTCTGGGCCAGGCTGAAGCAAGGAACCAGGAACTCCAAGCAGGTCTTCCACCACGAGCGGCAGGGGCCCAAGTCCTTGGGCGTTTTCAGCTGCCTTTCCAGGCACACTACCAAGAAGCTGGAGCAGAAGCAGAGCAGCCAAGTCTTGAGCCAGCACTCTAATAGGGGATGCTGGTACCCCAACCCACTGCGCCACAACATCGGCCCCAATGGTCATATCCCTTTGTTCAGACATTATTTATTTATTATCACAGCATAATTACTGCTAGTAGTCCCCCTCACACTCAAAGAGTCTTGGTTCAAATTATAGTCACTGAACTATAAAACCAGATAAAAAGCCTAAGCTTACAATGCAAACTCTTTACTCAAGAGGCCCTTCCACACCATCTCATAAGAGAAACTATGTCCTCTATGCCATTGCTGCCTGATGGAGACTTTTACTGTCCCCCTTGTCTCAGTAAGCCCCAAACTTACTTTCTGTCATGTGGCCTGGTTTACCTGTAAAATCCCAGGATGATTCTGCTCCAATAAAACCACCCAGATGTCTGATTACCGAAGTATATTATATTCACTACTGTGTACGAGTATGCAAGGTGAATGAGAGAGGTGCCTCATTGTTCTGTGAACATGCTCAATGATAAACACAATTGTCTGTTCTAACTATTCTGGGTTCCAGAAAAGAGCTTCCATTTAACACAGCAGACTAGATGATACTACACTCACCGTCCTTCCAGTCTGATCCTTTGTTGACTGTAAGATGCTAGGGCAATGAGGCTGGTGCTGTGGCATAGTGGGTAAAGCCACCGCCTGTAGCACTGGCATCCCATGTGGGCTATAGTCTCGGCAGCTCCACTTCCAATTCAATTCCCTGCTAATGCACATGGGAAAGCAATGGAAGATGGCTCAAGTAACTGGAGCCCTGCTAGCCATGTGAGAGACCTGGAAGAAGCTCCTGGCTCCACATTAGCCTAGCCCTGGTTGTTGTGGCCATCTGGGGAGTGAACCAGCGGATGGAAACTCTGTTTCTCCCTCACTCTCTGTAACTCTGCCTTTCAAATAAATAAATCTCAAAAAAAATGTATTCGTATCTTTAAAAAAAAGATACAAGGCCAAGAGGAGTGAGTTACTGACTTCTCAACTTCTTTGTACTCCCTACCCTCTAGAGAATGGGGAGAATTCAGTCTAACAGAATGGTTCCTCATAAAAGCAGGGCTGGATGCATGCTAACGGGGGGTGGCAAAGCTATCTAAAGGGCCTTTTTTGTTTCCTCCAAGTACTCTTTTTCTTTCCCCTTGCTTCTAGGCAGCACCCTGGGTGATCCATTCCATGTATCACTACTACACTAAGCCACGTTCACCCTTTTTTGGGGGAAGGGGGGTACTTTAAGCTTTAGCAATTATTACCTACCATCTGGCAAATCCAATCAACACTCTACAGTCACTCCAAATGTACCCATCCAAACATACAAACTAAAGGCAACACTCAAACTGAATCTTGGAATCCAATCAAATGGGTGTTTTATGGCCTAATCCCTCACCAGATTCAACCAACTGCTTCTGCACATCCTTCTCACAGCTTTCCCCACCAACAGGATGCACTGTGCTCTGAATGTGGAGTACATTATTAGAGAAAAGGCACTACTATGAATTCTCTAATACAGAATCAAAGTTTACAATACAGAAAAAAGAACAATTTAAACCAATTCTAAAACAGAAAAGCAAGCTATCCGAAAAACTGCAGAAGACAGCATATTAATATCCAGTTATATACCAAGGGGGGGTCTCTTGGTATGTGTGAGGATCTGTGCCAGGCCCAGGACTGTCAGAGGTGCTGTATGGGATAGTGAGATAACCGAGGTCACTTACTTGCCCAGCTGTGTCTACAAGTTGAAGATGATATTCTTGTCCATTTACTGTGATCAACTTTGTGAAAGCTACAGGGGAAAAAAAAAGGGAATTATTAGTTTTAAAAATTAAATAACTCTAGATCATTTTAAGTTTGAACAATGACAACCAAGCACAGAATCCATAATAATCTCAAAGTTCTACAAAATGAAAAAGAACAAATTTTTGAGTTGTACAGGTTCTCCCTTTTTTCCAAGAAACACTGGCTAATAGAAGTGGGAAAATCCTGAATCTTTTTCAAAGAAACAAATTAAGTAATAATTCATATCCTGTAAGAAAAATTTGAATGCTCTGTGGGGGAAGTCTCTCCTTTTGTGAAAAACTGAAATTAATACAGAAAATCTGAAGTCTACAGTGTTAATTTATAGAAAGTATGGTATCATAGCACAAAGAGCTAATAGTAATTGAAGTACTAAGAACTTTCAGAACACAAAAAAATTAACCATTTTATTGGCAGATAAGACCGCAATAGAACAGATGTTCTATGTTAAAGTCATCATTCCCACTTAGCTTAAGGACTCAAGCAATTTTTCACAAGTTCTTTTCTCCAACAAGGGAGGAGAAGGAAATGAGTTTTAAATAACTCCCGAAAAGTCACTCCAGAATTCTAAGGAGACAGACTTCAAACAAATATAGACAAAGGAAGAAAGAACCATTAACAGAGGCAGAACATTAAAAAGTAACCATCTGGAACCCAGACAAGAAAGCAGAGCACATTTCCTATGCGTGCCCAGCCCCAGCCATCTTGCTTCACGGTACGTCCTCCAATCACCTAGCTGCCATCCTGTGTGCCAGAGCCAAGCAGCAGAATCTACTCCTTAGACAGCTGAGGTGTCCCACTTCATACCACAGCCAAAAGGCAAAGCAAAACCAGATAAATAGAAATTAGGCAAGAAAACTCTAAGTGACAAGGAGGAGACAGGAGAGCTTGCTGAATTATGAGTTCCAGAAAGGATGGCTGAAAAAGCTGTATCTGAAAGAATCTACTATCATAGTTTTCTGTTGCAGGCAAGGGTGCCAGAAGAAAGGTGAAGAAAGGTTACACACCAGACACCTAAGCCAAGAGCCATACCTTACATTGTCTGTGTACCCTGGACTGTCTGGAAATGATCACTTTAAGGAAATAGTTAACCAGATGAAACTGAATCAGAATAGATGAGGAATGATGGGGTGTGTGTTCGGTGGAGCAGCTGTGCCACCATGAGATCCCTGTAACCTATATTAGAGTGCCTGGGTATGAGTACTGGCTGTGCTTCTGATTCCAGCTTCCCACTAACACGCACCCTGTGAGGAAGTTAGCTGGTGATGGCTCAAGTGGTTATGTTCCTGCCACTATCCATGTGGGAGATCTGCATTGAATTCCTGGCTTCAGCCTGACCCAGCCCAGGCTGTTGTGGGTATTTGGAGAGTGACCCAGTGGGTGGAAGATCTGTATTTCAAATAAAGCGGAAAGAGAGAGAGAGAAAGAGGAAATATCCAATGTAACCTGTTCCATCAATTCAAAGAAAAAATACAAATATAGCTTTTCATACAATAACCTCTCAATTTGGGATGTATCTTGCAACTCTGGAACTTTCAATCAATGTCAGCCAAACAGCAGTCACTATGTATCTTACCTTCAGTCAGGTAAGATAAAAAAAAGTACATTACAGATTTAATGAAAATTATCAAGAAACACTGTTGAGCAAAAAGACCAGTGACCTTCAATTAGAAGTAACTATAGTTATAAAATATGATCTTAAGTTTTATGACAAATTATTGAAACAAAATTTAATACATTTAACAACTATTTCCTGAGTGCCTATTATCACCAGTAGGCTGCTTCAGGTGATTGGAATGTTGGGGTCCCTGACCCTTAGTGAGCTGACATCCTAGCAAAGGAAGGAAAATACACACACATGCACGCACACACGCGTGCACCCGATCTGTCTAGTGTCTCCTCTAGGAGAAGAGCATCCATAGCATCCATACATACAGAGGTTATAAACAAACAGCAAGAAAAATAAGCAAGCATGCCATTGTGGCTGAAGGTGAGAAAACTAGGTAGGCAACTAGCTTGGAAAGGAGGCAAAAGACCTCAGGATATTGAATTTTTATTCTTTCTTTTTAAAATTTTATTTATTTAATTGAGAGGTAGAGTTCCAGACAGAGAGAGGGAGAGACAGAGAGGTCTTCCATCCACTGGTTCACTCCCCAAATGGCTGCTATGGCCAGAGCTGGGCTGATCTGAAATCAGGAACCAGGAGCCTCTTGAGTCTCCCACACAGGTACAGGGGCCCATGCACTTGGGCCATCCTCCACTGCTTTCCCAGGCCATAACAGAGAGCTGGGCGTTTGGCCTAGTAGTTAGTAGGCCTGGGATTGGGAAGTCTGCATCCTAATATTGGAGTGCCTGGATTCAAGTCCTAGCTCTATTCCTGATTCCAGCTTCCTGGTAATGCACACTCTGGAGGCAGCAGGTGATGGCTCAGGTAACTGGTCTATGGCCCTCATGTGGGAGATATGGCCCCCGACTTCAGCTTGTCTTACCCCTGCCTACTGTGGACATTTCAGGAGTGAACCGGTGGACAGGAATTCTCTCTGATATATATATATTTTTTGACAGGCAGAGTGGACAGTGAGAGAGAGAGAGACAGAAAGGTTTTCCTTTACAGTTGGTTCACCCTCCAATAGCTGCTGCAGCTGGCGCACTGTGGCCGGCGCACCACGCTGATCCAAAGCCAGGAGCCAGGTGCTTCTCCTGGTCTCTCATGTGGGTGCAGGGCCCAAGCACTTGGGCCATCCTCCACTGCACTCCCTGGCCACAGCAGAGAGCTGGCCTGGAAGAGGGGCAACCGGGACAGAATCCGGCGCCCTGACAAGGACTAGAACCCGGTGCGCTGGTGCTGCAGACGGAGGATTAGCCTAGTGAGCCGCGGCGCCAGCCTCTCTCTGATATTAATAAAAATAATCACATCATTCTGGCTTTGAGATAGTAAGATACATACATTGGACTTTCTTTTGATCCATTACTTACCTGTAAAGAAAAATTATGTGCAATTATGAAAGCACTTCAGGAGCTAGCACTGTGGCATAGCAGGTAAAGCTGCCAGCTGCAATGCCAGCATCCCATATGTGCACCAGTTTGTGTCAAGGTTGCTCCACTTCAGTTCTAGCTCCCTGTTAATGTCTTGGGAAAAGCAGTAGAGGATGGCCCAAGTACTTAGGCTCCTGCCATCCACATGGGAGACCTGGAAGAAGCTCCTGGCTTCTGGTTTTGGGCTGGCTCAGCCCTGACCCTTGTGGCCATCTGGGGTGTGAACCAGCGGTTAGAAGATCTCTCTCTCTAACTCTTTCAAATAAATAAATAGAAAAAACCAAAACACTTTAATGGGCAGACTATCAAGAGAAATATCTTCTACCTTTCTATGAATAGCATTCCCAAATGAGCCTCATCTTTTTTTTTTTTTTAAATTTGAGTACTGTGTGCAGTTGCCTTGTCAGGACCAGATCAAGAGATTTTCTGTACTTTATTTTTATTTGTTTATTTTTTGACAGGCAGAGTGGATAGTGAGAGAGAGAGAGAGAGAGAGAGAGAAAGGTCTTCCTTTTGCCGTTGGTTCACCCTCCAATGGCCGCCATGGCTGGTGCGCTGCAGCTGGCGCACCGCGCTGATCTGAAGGCAGGAGCCAGGTGTTTCTCCTGGTCTCCCATGGGTGCAGGGCCCAAGCACTTGGGCCATCCTCCACTGCACTCCCGGGCCATAGCAGAGAGCTGGCCTGGAAGAGGCGCAACCAGGACAGAATCCGGCGCCCTGACTGGGACTAGAAACCGGTGTGCCGCGCTGCTAGGTGGAGGATTAGCCTATTTAGCCGCGGTGCCGGTCAGAGCCTCATCTTTTTAAGGATATAAAATCCTAAATTGCTATACATAGCAAATTAATGTTTAGGCCAAGATTATGGTTTTCTTATGTTATCACTTCAGTGGACAGATAACCTAATTTGTTCACCTAGCATTCAAATTAACCTGGTCCTTGGGCCGGTGCTGTGGCACAGCGGGTTAATGCCTTGGCCTGCAGTGCTGGCATTCCATATGGGCGCCGGTTTGAGACCTAGCTGCTCCATTGCCAATCCAGCTTTTTGCTATGGCCTGGGAAAGCAGTAGAAGATGGCCCAAGTCCTTGGGCCTCTGTACCCACGTGGGAGATCTGGAAGAAGCTCCTGGCTCCTGGCTTCGAATCAGTGCAGCTCCGGCTGTTACGGCCAATTGGGGAGTGAATCATTGGAGGGAAGACCTCTCTCTCTCTCTCTCTCCTCTATCTGTGTAACTCTTTCAAATAAATAAATAAAATATTTTTTAAAAGAACAAATTAATCTGGTCCTCATTTTGTTACTTTTTTATACATAACCGTCTCAACAAATCAACACAGGATACATTCTGGACTCTTCCCTGAAGAAACCAACAGAGGTGAGTTTCAAACATGGATTTTGCCAGAGTCATTTTAGAAATCAACAGTTTCCTTCTCTGCCAACAGTACGCCAAGGCATCAAGGATTGTCAAATATTTTAACTTTTTTTGTAAAAGGCTAGAAAGTAAACACTTAGGCTGTGTAAGCTATATGGTCTTTGTTTTAACTATTCAACAACTGTGTCACTGCAGAGCAAAAGCAGCCAGACATAAAGGTACAAACATGGCTGTGTTCTAATGGAACTTTCATTTATGGATGATGAAATACGAATTTCTCATAATTTTCATATGTGACAGACATTATTCTTCACTGAACTTCAAAAAAAGTTTAAAACTATAAAAACTGCTGTATCCATGTGATGCCCTGCCTTCCCCTAGGGCTCTGCAAAGTCCCCACAAGTAAGAAGGCTTGAAGCCCCTGACCTTGGACTTAGCCTCCAGAATTCTAAGAAACAATTCTTTACAAATTACTTAAAAAAGAAAACAAAAAAAAGGAAAGAAAAGGGAGGTGGAATTCTCTTGGGCTGTACAAAATATGCAGTGGACCTTTTGGTCTGCAGGCTGCTGTGTGCCAGCCCCCCTACCATAAGCCAAAGCAGTCAAGTGTTCCTCTTGTAAGATTCCAGCAGGTCAAGTTCACGAACCTAGTTGTTATATGTTTATGAACCTAGCTGTTAAGTCTGATGCCTAATAGGCCATTTTTTAATGAATCTGGCATTTAAATCTGTAAGTTTGTGGTAACAAATCCTCAGTAAGTCCTGGTCTCAAGAACCTGAGAACACTGGCTCCAGGGCCTACCTAGAAAGGTACCAGGGCCTCACCTGTAAAGAGATCAGTTTCCAATAAACCAGCCTCCTAGCATGGAGTCATCCTCAGAGATTCGCCTTACAGTCCTAGAATCCTCCAGGAGGATTATGAAACCACAGATGGGAACTGAATCAAGTAAAGGTTGTGGTTCTGGTTGACTGTGCTTTTCTTCTGAACATGGCTTGAAATGCCAACAGGTTTTCTCAGCCAACCTCTTTTTCATGCTTCAAATGTTCTGGCCCCAGAACAGTTCATTTTTCCATGGCCTTCTTTCAAGTCTTTAGGACTAGGAGGGGTGGGTGGAGGACTAGTGCTACAGAGTAAGGCACAAGGGATCAGGAATGTTTTCATTCTTTCTTTTCAAGCTTGAAATCCCTAAAAAGGGCTGCTGCTGAGAGGAACAAGGGACCCTCCCCAAAGACTGCACTTTCTCTTTCTGCTTTCTTAAAGCAGATTCTGGGATACCAGAATGTTCCAACAGAATACCAATTTCTACTAACTTAACTAACAATTTCTAGATGGTAGGAGATGTTGAAAGAAGGCAATAAAGTTCTGCCAAGCTTTCTTTGACCTCAAAGAGACACAGATATAACTGAATTCCCCCTGTAATCAAAGCCTCCATGAATACACAATGGTTATTTGTATGCAAAAGAATGATTCTCAGTTTATAAGTACTTGAAAACAATACTTACTGTTTTCTATGGTTGGATCGTAGGAGTCAACAAATTGACCTTCAACAAACTGAATCGTCAATGAGGATTTCCCTATAAAAGAGAACAACAGCTCAGTATGTACTGGCACACTAAGGTAAAAAATACTTTAATTCTAGTTTTTTCTTTTTAAAAACCATTCTAGTAGATGTAACAAGGGAAAATGGGGGGGGGGTCAGAAAACATTTTTTTTTAATTAGCATTTGAGCTATTTTAAAAATGTCATTAATGTGGCTTTATAGCAGTGTGTATGTATTTATAGCTATATATGTATATTTAAAGAAATTAAGCTATTATAAATAAACACTTTTGTGACTGACCAACACATCAGAAATTTTGTTAGAGATGACTATTAATTTAGGTCTAAACTAAGCTAATTACCTCTGGTGTCCTTGAAATGAGGCTTAATCTTAATATAAAAATCAATAAAACATAACTAGCTTACATTCTTTCATATGACTGTTAGAAGTGCTACCAGGTACACCTTTTAAAAAAAGAGTAATCTCAAAATATGTAATGAAAGTCTTCATTTTAAAAACTCCTTGAAGATAGAAATCCTGTCACTCATTCAGTAAAGGTCTAGAGTATCCAGACAATTAAGACACATTTTCAAATCAACAACCACAGACTCAACTTCTCACCTCTCTATCTACAATTTTTGCAGGAAGACTTCAGAACAGGGTTTGTATCCAGTGAAGAAATGGTTCAGATTTTTAATCACCAGGAAAAAGGAAGCAATCCCTCCCCAGTTTCACTCAATACTCTCCTTTTCTCTTATTCATTATTACACTCTACCTGCCATACCTAACTCCCACCTCAAAAGAATGTGCAGTGAAAGCAAAAGAGAGTTACATTAACACCAATCTTATGCTCCTGAGGTTTAACTTGCACTTTTCCCACTTCCAAACCACAAACAGGTGTTGCTTGCAGATGGTAGGCACAATGTTGTCAACACCAAAGGCCTACTTCATAAATTCAAACACTTATTTAATTAAAAAGCTGGCTTAGAAATAGAAGCTGCTGAGAGACAACTAGAAATCTGCAAGTGGGCAGACCTATTTCCCACTCATTAGACATAAAAGAACTTGGTAAAAGCAGGAGGGACATGTCTGGAGAGTGGGAAAAGGTGGCTGGCACAGAATGTCAGAAAGTAGCCCAAGAGGGGAGGGTCTGGTACTGTGGACCCAACATACAATTTAAAGTGTCCACTAGAACTTCTCAAACTTGAAGTATTCTCTACAAAGCAGCCTACACAAACTTTTGAAAATTAAATGTTCCTTCTTTAATTAAAACTTTGTTGCAGGGGTGGTATGTGGCATATAAGTGAAGCCTCCTCTTGGGATGTCTGCATTCCACAAGGGGGTGCCTGGTTCAAGTCCTGACTACTCCACTTGGATCCAGCTCCTGCAGCTGTGCATCCTGGAATGCAGCTGGTGTTGGCTCAAGTAACTGGGTCCTTGTCACATGGGAGATCTGTACTGAGTTCTGGGATCTGGCTTCAATGTAGCTCATTCCTGGTTGTTTCGGGAATTTGGAGAGTGAATCAAAAGATGGGAGATCATTCTCAGTCTTTCAACCAAAATGAAAATAAAGTTTTTAAAATCCTCATTGCAATTAGAAAGCCTTCTCAATTCCTGACCATGGATTTGGGCCACGTCTCCAGTCACATCCTTTCTGCTCCTGCCAAGTTCCCAGTTGCCTTGGCCCTTTTGTTCCTGCCACCTTCTAGATCTTTGAATGTATGACACACTTTTGTCATTCTAGTCTGAGTTCAAATATCAGTTCTTTAAAATGACACTGTTTAAGGCAGACCCACTCCTTATCAATCTCCTGTCTTATTTCTGCTTAGTACTTGAATTTATCTAAAATTATCCTCATTTATTAATTAGCCCATCAACAACTGGAAAGTACGGCCAACATACACTCAGATTGCTGAAAAACGAATGCCATTAAAACAGATCTCTGAAGGTCATTTTCATCTAGATAGCACAAAAGATCAATTGTATATCAATGAAAGAGGAAATACAGTTCAATAAAATCAAGAAACAATTCAATCTGTATTTATTGGCACCCAGTCATGGACACAGGGATATGATAGTAGTGCAAGAAGAAACCATCTTACATACGCTAGCCCATAAAGGAGAATTTAACTCAAAATATAGCAATACTACTTTATGTAATGAAAACAGTAAGGGGAGGGGGGGAGCTGCACTGTGGTGTAGCGGGTAAGGCTGCCACCTGCAGTGCCAGCATCCCATATGAGTGCCAGTTCAAGTCCTGGCTACTCCACTTATGATCCAGCTCTCTGCTATGGCCTGGGAAAAGAGTGGAAGATGGCCCAAGTCCTTGGGCTCCTGCACCCACGTGGGAGACCTGGAAGAAGCTCCTGGCTCCTGGCTTCAGATTGGCGCAGCTCCAGCCATTGCAGCCATCTGGGGAGTGAACCAGTGGATGGAAGACCCCCACCGCAACTCTGACTTTCAAGTAAATTAAATCTTAAAAAATAAAAGGGGGAAACTCCCTTATGTTAGCAAAACCTAAAAATTAAAAAGAATGAAATTTTTACTTACACTGAACACTAGTACTTGAAGCAAAAGAAGTTTAATTAGGAAGAAGGAAGACAAAGTGAAACTAAGGGTGTTCAGTGGGTACTTCTAGCTATTCCGTGTAGGCTTTAATATCCTTATATAGGTACTTTAATACTCTTATATACATAGAGAATAAGGGTTTATGTAGTTTTTGGAAGCAGAACTGGGTTAAAAATAGTGAAAGGGTTAAGGATAAGATATGCAAATCACCCCAAGAGTTGGGAAACAGCAAGAAACACTGGATTAGACAGTTCTCTGCAGTGGCACAGGCAGACCTCAACTTCACTTGCAGGGCTGAAGGGAGGGGGAGCATAGCTTCAGAAATTATTGCTATGGTTTGAATATGATTTGCACCCCAACCCCCAAAATAACTCATGCAGGAGATTTCATCCCCAAAGTCTCATTAATGGTATTAAGAGGATGGAAACATAATCCAATATGGCACTCAAAGGTGGATCTTTGGAAAGTGATAAGATCACTAGGGTGGGGATCCCCCCATGACTGAATCCTGGTGACCTTGTAAGAAGGGAGCACAGACCATGTGTGTTTCTTCCATGAGGTGATGCACTCAAGGGTGCCCTCACAAAGCGAGTGTCATCCTCTTTGGGCTGGGAACCTCCAGTCAAGAGCCAAAATAAACCCCTTTTCTTTAGATAGCAGCCTGCTCAGACAGCTTGTTATAGTAACAAAAAGCTAATACAGTTATGTGAAATTCAGGAAGCCACATTCAAACTGAAAACAAAGTTATACACATTATATTAACATGGGATAAAAGTCCTAAAATGGAGTGACAGATAAAAGGATCATGTATTGAAGATACAATTATCTCTACACAAAGAGTTTCCCACTTGTATCATAAAGGGCATAAAATATTTCACAGACTAATTTGAAAAGCATAAAGCAATTATCCCAGTAAAAGCAGACAATGTAATCTAATCGAAACAGCCAGCTGCTGTCTTCACAAAGCATAAATGGCTCTGCCACCCCTCCAGCGCTGTGGCTTAGTGGGTAAAGCCATCGCCCAGGGCACCCGCATCTCATGTCGGCGCTGGCTGGAGTCCCTGCTGCTTCAGTTCCACTGCAGCTCCCTGCTAATGCACCTGGGAAAGCAGATGGCCCAAATCCTTGGGCCTTGGCACCCTTGTGGGAAATCTGGAAGAAGCTCCTGGTTTCAGATCAGCCTAGCTCCAGCTGTTTCAGCCATCTGGGGAATGAACCAATGGATGCAAGATCTCCCTCTAACTTCTGCCTTTCAATCAAATAAATCTTAAAAAGAGTAACTGGGATACCAGAATTTAAAACCTTATCCCTTAGGGCACAAGCTGGGTTTCTCAATCAGACTGGTCCCTGAGACAAAGGTATTATTCATTGGCAGAAATGGTATTGAAGAAAAGCTGAGTTTCCCTTGGGTCTCTCCTTGCCTTTACCACCCTTACCCCAAGGGGAGACAATTAATTACTGAAATCAAGAAACAGAAAGGCTTGAAATCTTTACAAGTCAGCATTAAACAGTAATTTATCCTTGTAAATAAATCCTACTGCTCATTTTCAAGTGCTCTCAGTTCTGATTATTGTCGTTTCTGGCTTGAAGAGAGGTCCTCTGAAGAAGCCATTCAGCCTTTTGGCCAAGCTTTGCAGGAAGTGTGCTTGCAGCTACAAAGGGGCATTTTTTAAAAAAGATTTTATTTTATTTATTTGAAAGTTACAGAGAGAGGTAGAGACAGATAGAGATCTTTCATCCACTGGCTCACTCCCCAGATGGCCACAACGGCCGGAGCTGCACTGATCTGAAGCCAGAAGCTTCTTCTGGGTCTCCCAGGTGGGTTCAGGGGTCCAAGGACTTGGGCCATCTTCTACTGCTTTCCCAGGCCATAGCAGAGAGCTGGATCAGAAATGGAGCAGCCAGGACTTGAACCAGCATCCATATGGGATGCCGGCAATTCAGGCCAGGGCTTTAACCTGCTGTGCCACAACGCTGGCCCCAAAAGGGGCATATCATGTTCTTTACTGTGGTCACCTTTTAAAATTTCCCTTCATAACTTCATACATTTACTCTTGCTTTTCGTAGTCATCTCCTGAAGATGTTTCAGCAACAATCATGCTCTCAAAAGACATACAAATCTGTACAGTTTGAGAATCTCAAACTCCAGATCACCTCTTTAGACAAACAGACATAACTCACTCGTTTTATGACAATATAAAACATTTGAACAGGATATATCCCAATTCCCACAGTGAAATTCCAAACACTCTTCCTAGGGGCTGGTGCTGTGTCATTGTGAGCAGGTAAAGCCAGCATCGGCAGTGCTGGCATCCTATATGGGCACTGGTTCGAGTCCCGGCTGCTGCTCTTCAGATCCAACTCTTCTTATGGCCAGAGAAAGCAGTAGAAGATGGCCCAAGTGCTTGGGCCCCTGCACCCATGTGGGAGACCCAGAAGAAGCTCCTGGCTCCTGGATTCAGATCGGCACAGCTCCGGCCACTGCAGCCATCTGGGGAGTGAACCAGAGGATCACTCTCTCTCTCTGCCTCTCTGTAAGTCTGCCTTCAAATAAATAAATAAATATTTTTAAAAAATACAAAAATATTGTTCCTGCAAACCAAAAACCACTCTAAAACTACAAAAATTTAATCAAAAAATTTCTGTGAGTAAAAATATAAAAACAGCATAATTTTATGCATTTATATTTTTCAACAATGTAAATAGTACATATATTTTCCAACAATGTAATACAGTAAATTTTTTTTACCCAGTAAATTTTACTACAGAAGATACACTTTCAAGGTACACTATGTTGGATCACATACTTTGCAATTATTGCAAAATAGTTATTGTTTATGTAATTATTTTAATAGTTTTAATTTTGAACTTGTTTTCAAACTTGCTCTCTAAAAATATTCCTAGATTATATACACACATCAACATATATTTTCGAGAACAATTCACTGGGATATAATGGTTTTCAATTTACTAACTACTAACATCAAGAAAGTCATCTGACAAAAGGGGGAGTCCATTAAAACTTATGTATTATGTAAGATATCTGGAACACAACTCATTATTATGAGGACAGCTGTCATCTTCACCCCAATTTCTTAGCATCACTTTGAGGGACCCTGACATCCGTGTGCATAAGCTGTCTACACCCAGACTGCACCTCTTCTGACACCTGCATGAGACAAGAGATTCCCCGGTGTTCATACTTTGACTCTCATCACCGAAACAGCGGCTTTGATCCAGAGGGTCAGGAAATCAACATGCTGAGCCATGATCCCGTACCGTTTTTAGGTACACCAGCACAGATCGCAAAGAACAGAAGTGTTAAGAAATGTCTGTTTCATGTTATATACATGTTATGTCAGGTGACCATAAAATGTATTTCTTTTGCAAAGATTTTTTATTTACTTGAGAGGCAGAGTTACAGACAAGAGAGGAATAAACAGAGTCTTCTGTCTGCTGTTTCACTCCTCAAATGGCTGCAACAGCCAGGGCTGGGTGGTATCTGAAGCCAGGAGCCTCTATCCACCTTAAGCCTCAAGAGAAATCGCTTTCCACAACTCATCAGAAGCCTCTAATTCCCTCTCTGTCACAACTGTTTAATCTAATCAATTGCTTTGTGAGTCTGAACCAAACTACAGAAAAATCCCACAACCACTTGAGTTGGTGACCATTAACAAGCCATGGTCTTATCACTTCTCTGTCTTTTGGCTAAGATCAAGTGTAACAAGCCACGGTCTTTGCTACTCTGTCCTCTCTCTAGGAGTGCTCTGTGTAGTTACTTTCCCTCCTATAGTAGTAGTTCTAAGTGCTAAGTGCTAAGGATGAGTCCAACAGCTTAACAACACAGGATACCTTTGATATGGGCAGGCAGATAGCATTAAATTCATGAGCTGGAGACCGTGCCCTTACCTTACCTCACCTCTATATGCCCACCTGCCAAACTGACTACATAGCCACTTCCCTCTTGGAAGTTAAGAGGCGTGGAACGCCCAGGGCCCACCCACCCTTGCTCTCGCGTGCATCTCTAGAGTGCGGCCATTTGGCTGTTTCTCCTCCTGTTTGTTCCCCAGCCCGCCGCAGGTACTTGCTGCCACTCTGGCCTGTGCGATTTCTCAGTGCAGCTCCAGCTGGTGGACTCCTGCATGTGGTCCTTTGGCCTGCCTGGTATGGAACTCTCTCCCAGTTATCTTTCTGATCCCCCTCACCCTTAAAGCCCTCACGTCCCCAAATAAATCTTGAACCTTGCCTGTATTGTTTATGTCTAAGCTTAGGATGCTTGAGACCAGAACCCAAAATATTAATTTTAAAATATGTTCCCCAATAACAATAGTAAGTGATACAAAGTGTAGGTCATAAATTTCAAATAAATGATTTTGGTAATTTCCACAAGGCTAAAAATAAAACTTACCACATGATAATCATCTTTTCCCACTTCTAGCGATCCGGGATAAGGTAGCTAGCTGAGCTGGAGGTCACAAACCATAAGTCCCTACCCCCTGTAATTCTATCTCGCTTGTCAATCAGAACACCCCTTTCTCAGGACCTGGGTGGGGGGGAAGTTGTGTAAATATGTGTATTAAGCACCACCTGCAACTTTATGGAGGTATCATAAAATTCCCAGGTGAACACATTACCTCAAAAGAGGAGGGGCTGGGAGGTACTCCCTCCACCCCTTCTGTGGGAGACCAAGACTGAAGGAGATGCAGAGGTACCACCTCTCTACTTCTCCCCCACCCTTTTACTCCCTCTGGCACACTCCACTCCTCAACTATGCCCACATTTTTTTTAAAAGATTTATTTGTTTATTTGAAAGTCAGAGTTAGAGAGAGAGAGAGAGAGAAAGAAAGAGAGAGAGAGAGGTCTTCTACCTTTCACTTCACTCCCCAATTGGCTGCAATGGAAGGAACTGCACCAGTCTGATGCCAAGAGCCAGGAGCTTTTTCCAGGTCTCCCACGTGGGTGCAGGGCCCCAAGCACTTGGGCCATCTTCTACTGCTTTCCCAGGCCATAGCAGAGCTGGATCAGAAGTGGAGCAGCCAGGTCTTGAACTGGCACCCATTTGGGATGGCGGCACTGCAGGTACCAGCCCCTACACCCACCTTTTAAATAAACGTTATCACTATATGCTCTGTACAAGTGCCTGTATGTAGAATGCTGCTCTCAATAGAACAGGGACCTGGGATAAAAAACTGGACCCCATTTCCCCCACTTCACCAGGATTCCATTTACTCCAAGATGCATCTGTCAATGACAGAAGCTCTTGGAACCAAGAGATGGCAAAATCAAATTTACAACACACATCTGTTTCAGAAATACAGTAATTAGTAGAAATAAGATAGCGGGTAAAGTTCCAGGATTTGAATTCAAGATTAGTTATGGTGTTAACCCTAGTTGTATCTCTAGAGAAGTTAAGCTCTCTGGGCCTCAAAATTCTCACTCATCCTGAGGATTAACTGAAATCACAGCTATAAAGCACAGTACCTGGCATGTATTCAATAAACAGTCACTAACTTCCAGGACTCTATTCCCAAAGCCGAGCAAGCCTTTCTCAGATTATGGTCAACAGAGTACATTTTACATCCACAAAGAGTAGCTTGAGTCCTATCCCATGTCCCATTTTTAAAAAGATGATAGCATAATAATATACCTGACTAATAGTCTATGAGGTCCCTGAAATCTTAACAAGAAGATACTCACTGTGAAAAGTCAAACTGAAGACTTTTTACTTTATCCTGTAATAAAAGCCACTGGAGGTTTTTCTAGCCCGGAAAAGGACATGACAAGGTGAAATGTCAGGAAGATCAGAATTTCGAAAAATGGACTTGAAATGAAAATTGGACTTTTAAAAAAAATCTATTTCAAAATAGGTGACAGTAAAAAACAAAAATGGAAAAAAATGATCTCTAAGGGGGGAAGAAAATCTTAAGACACAATATACCTGATTTAAAGAGTTACACAGCAATCAAGACACTGTAGCATTGACATAAAGACAGAAATTAAATTAATAAAATGGCCTCCATTGAGGGTGGCACTATGGCGTAGTGAGTAAAGCCACTGCCTGCAGTGCTGACATCCTGTATGGGTACCTGTTCTAGTTCCAGCTGCTCCACTTCTGATCCAGCTCTCTGCTATGGCCTGGGAAAGCAGAAGGCGGCCCCTGCACCCATGTGGGAGACCCAGAGGAGGTTTCTGGCTCCTGGCTCGAATCAGCTCAGCTTTGGCCATTGCGGCCATTTGGGGAATGAACCAGTGGACTGTCAATGACTGCCTCTGCCTTTCAAATAAATAAGTCTTTAAAAAAGAATGGCCTCCAGTAACAGATCCACACACACATATGATCAACTGACCTTTCAACCAGGGTGCAAAGGCAATTCAAGAGAAAAACAGTCTTTTCCAACATGATGCTGAAACAATGGGATGTCACTACAAAAAAAAAAAAAAAAAAAAAAAAAACTGGACTATATACTTGGCTAGTACCGTATAAAAATAATATAAAAAATGGATCACAGGCCTAAATTTAAAATCTGAACAATGAAACTTTCGGAAGAAAATGTGGGAGAAAAACTTTGTAAACATGAGTTAGATGAAGATTTCTTAGATGTAACACCCAACACACAATCTATGGGGAAAAAAAAAAGATACAGAGGACTTCATAAAAATTAGACTGCTGAGAAAATCCTTGTTTTATGAGTGGAACACAAAGCCCAGGGATCAAGAATATGTGTATATCAAACTAAACAAGAAAGTGAGCAACATCTGAACTTGAAACTTGAAGGAAGAAGATACTTCAAGGAAGGTACTCAAGAAAGGATGCTGAACATGACTCACTAGGGAACCACAAAATCACAATGATATCATGCACCTACTTTAAAAAATACTACAGTCAGTTGGTGAATATACCAACTGACACTTTCTTTTCTGTTTTTAAGAAACCAACTGATACTTTCACCCACTGCTGGCAGGAATGGGAAATGGTGGGCCGCTATGGAGCAACTTCTGTAGGTTTTTTTTTTTTTTTTTTGACAGGCAGAGTGGACAGTGAGAGAGAGAGACAGAGAGAAAGGTCTTCCTTTTGCCGTTGGTTCACCCTCCAATGGCCGCCGCGGCCGGCGCACTGCGCTGATCCGAAGCCAGGAGCCAGGTACTTATCCTGGTCTCCCATGCGGGTGCAGGGCCCAAGCACTTGGGCCATCCTCCACTGCACTCCCTGGCCACAGCAGACAGCTGGCTTGGAAGAGGGGCAACCGGGACAGAATCCGGCGCCCCGACCGGGACTAGAACCCGGTGTGCCGGCGCCGCAAGGCGGAGGATTAGCCTAGTGAGCCGCGGCGCCGGCCTTCTGCAGCTTTTTAAAAGTTACACATATGCTTATCAAATGACCCAGCAATCTCATTCCTAGGTATTTATTCAAGAGAAATGAAAATTTATAGTCAGGGGCCGGCGCTGTAGTGCAGCGGGTAAAGCTGCCACTTGCAGTACCAGTATCCCATATGGACGCCAGTTTGAATCCCGGCTGCTCCACTTCCAATCCAGCTCTCTTGTGGCCTGGGAAAGCAGTAGAAGATGGCCCAAGTCCTTGGGCCCCTGCACCAGAGGAAGCTCCTGGCCCCTGGCGTTGGATCAGCGCAGCTCCGGCCACCATTGAGGCCAATTGAGAATTGAACCAGCGGATGGAAGACCTCTCTCTCTCTGCCTCTCCACTGTGTAACTCTGATTTTCAAATAAATCTTTAAAAAAATTTATAGTCATACAAAAATGTGTATGCATGTTTATGCTGGCCATTCATAACTGTCCCAAAGTGGAGATAAACCAAATGTTGTTCAACAGGTAAGTGGATAAACAAATTATGTTAATCAACAAGAAATACCATTCAGCATTTAAAAGGAATGAAATAGTGATACACACAACATGGATAAACCTCCAATATATTATGCTAAGTGAAACAGCCAGATGCAAAAAGTTTAATAATGCCATTTATCTGGCATTTTTGGCAAAGACAAAACTACAAGGACAGAAAACGGAAGAGGGAAAGAATTAACTAGAAAGGAGCACAAGGGTACTTATTGAGTTGATAGAACTCTTCGATACCCTGATTGTTGCTACATAACCATGTACATTTTGTACATGGTTTGTCAAAAACTCACTGAGCTCTAACACCAAAAAAGACAAGTTTTCTTGTATGTTAACTCTAAGTCAAATTTTATTGTTTTGAATTTTCAGGCACAGTGGGTTAGGCCCCTGCTTGCAACACGTGCAGCCCATATCAGAGTGCAGGCTGGAGTTGTGGTTCCTCTGCTTTCAATCCAGCTTACTGCTAATCATCCTGGGAGGAAGCAGATGATGGGCTCCTGCTCCTCACATGGGATTCCCAGATAAGAGTTCCAGGCTCCTGGTTTTGGCCTATCTAGCTCAGGCATTTGAGAAGTGAACCAACATATGGAAGAGCTCCCTTTGTGTCTACCTCCCCCCCCACCCCACCAGTCTCTGCCTTTCTAGTAGATGAAAATAAGTAAGAATACAGAGCTAAACAAACTCCCAAAATGAGGGGGAAAAAATTCTCTGGGGCAGGTATTTGGCCTAGCAGCTCAAATGCCATTAAGGTGTCTGGGTCGCATTATCTGAGTACTTGGGTTCGAGTCTTGGCTCTAGCTTCCTACTAATGCATTTCCTGGAGGTAGTGGTGATGGCTCAACTAGATTCCTGCTGGATTGTGTTTCTAGCTTTGGCTTGGCCCAGTCCCAGACACTGTAGGCATCTGAAGAGTGAACCAGTGGATGGGAGTTCTGTCTCAAATTTAAAAAAAGAAGCAGAAGAAGAATCTTCACTCTTATCTCATATACAAAAACTAACTAGAGGCCGGCGCCGCAGCTCACTAGGCTAACCCTCCGCCTTGTGGCACCGGCACACCGGGTTCTAGTCCCGGTTGGGGTGCCGGATTCTGTCTCGGTTGCCCCTCTTCCAGGCCAGCTCTGTGCTGTGGCCAGGGAGTGCAGTGGAGGATGGCCCAAGTACTTGGGCCCTGCACCCCATGGGAGAACAGGATAAGTACCTAGCTCCTGCCATTGGATCAGCGCGGAGCGCCGGCTGCAGCGCGCCGGCTGCGGCAGCCATTGGAGGGTGAACCAATGGCAAAGGAAGACCTTTCTCTCTGTCTCTCTCTCTCACTGTCCTGTCAAAAAAACAAAACAAACAAACAGACAAAAAAAAAAACACCTAACTAGAGGGGCTGGCATTGCGGCATAGCAGGTAAAGCCATTGCCTGTGGCTCTGGCATCCCATATGAGCACCAATTCCAATGAGTCCGAGCTGCTCCACTTCCAATCCAGCTCTCTGCTATGGCCTGGGAAAGCAGTAGAAGATGGCCCAAGTCCTTGGACCCCTGCACCCACCTGGGAGACCCAGATGAAGCTCCTGGCCTCGGATTGGCCCAGCTCCAGCCATTGTGGCCAATTAGGGGGTGAACCAGTGGATGGAAGAGTTCTCTCTCCTCCTCCCTCACCTACCTTTAAAATAAATAAATAAATCTGAAAAACAAAAAACCAGCCTTTTCCAGTTGAGGTGCCACACGGTGAGGATCTCTGCAGTATTCCTGTACTCAAGAGAAATATGTGGTAGTGGCTACCACACTGGATGGCTTATTTTTGGAGGGTGTTTATTTCTACCTAGTACAAAACCTTTAACTTCAGGAACTGTGCTAGAGATACTTCTTGAGACTAATTAGTTAGTTAGAAGCAACTCTCCCCCACACCCAGAATTTTATATAAGGAATACAAATTTCAAGTCTTTCATAAATACAACTTTAGGAACATACTCATTCTTTCCACCACACCCACCTTCCCACTCACACTCCACCCCTCTTTTTCCTCTCTCTTATTCCCATTCTTATTTTTTACTAAGATCTATTTTCAATTAACTTTATACACATAAGTAAGGAGTTCAACAAATAGTATGAAAAAAACTGTTCCTCAACAGTCGATACAAGGGTTGGGCTGTTCAAAGTCATCATATCTCAAAGTGTCAACTGCACTATATAGAATACCTTTTAGGTGTCCTATTAGTTACCACATATCAGGGAGAACATATGGTATTTGTCCTTTTGGAACTGGCTTATTCACTAAGTATGATGTTTTCCAGTTTTATCCATTTTGTTACAGATGAGGATTCCATGTTTTAAACCGCTGTGTAGTATCCCATGGTATACGTATCCCGTAAGCTCTTTTCCAGTCTTCAGCTGACAAATATTTGGGTTGATGCCGAACCTTAGCTGCTGTGAACTGGACTGCAATAAACATGGCAGTATAGGTAACTCTCTCATATGCTGATTTCATCTCCCTTGGGTAAACTCCCAGGAGTGGGATGGCTGCGTCACACGGCAGGTCTATGTTCAGATTTCTGAGGTATCCCTGGAGGTAACTGAGCTACCCACTCTGCAGTACGAGTTGCTGGAGTCTGTTCTGCTTTGAGGCAAAGAGTGGTGTGCTGGCATTGACACCTGGGTCCGAGTGAAGGGTGGTGGTCATGTGGCTCAGATTTATACAGTCCATCTCCAAAGCCCTGGTGGCCTATTACCAGAAATACGTGGATGAGGCTTCCAAAAAGATCAAAGACATCCTTACCCTGTGTGACTCATCCTGCTAGTAGCTGACCCCCAGCGCTGCAATCCAACAAGTTTGAAGGCCCTGGTGCTGTGCTCGCTACCAGAAATCCTATGGATACGCCGGTCATGAGGATCAGGGATCAGCTCTATAAAGCAGTGATTGTGGGATGGGATTAAAAAAAAAAAAAACAAAAAAACAAAAACCCTCAACTATAAATGGATCATAGACCTAAATTTAAAACCATAAAAATTCCAGAAGATAACGTGAGAAAATTTTTGTGATCTTCGGGCAGGCAAAGATTCCTTACATGATACCAAATGAATAAAACCATCAGAAAAGAGAGAGAACCTGTTCTTCACCAAAATTACAAACTTCTGCTCTTTGATGAACACAGGAAAATGAAAAAGGAAGCCACAGACCAGGCAGAAATAGCCTCTAGAAACACACACACACACACACACAATTTGAAAAGACTTTTATTCAAAGGAAACCAATAAAAAACAATCCAATAATAAAGGCAAAAAGCTGAGCAGACACTTCACGAAAGATATACAGATGACCAATAGGTATATGACAAGATGTTTAACATCATTAGTCACTGGGAAACCCAAATACAACCACAACCTACCATGTGAGAGTGGTTGAAGTTAAAAAGACCACCAAAATTAAGTATCACTGAGGACAGGCAGGCAACAACTAGAACTCTCATCCACAGCTGCTGGAAGCATAAAATGGTACAAATGCTGGAGAAGTCTGATAGCCTCCCATAAAATATATACTTAACATACATGTGACCGAGTAATTCCATTTCTAGCTGTTTGCAACAGAGAAATGACTTCACATCCACAGAGACATATACAAATGTTCCTAACAGTGTTATTCTCAGTAATCACATACTGGAAACCACCCAACTGTCCACCACAACAGGCGACCAGATAAATTACTTACACATACAACACCATGGGTGAATTTTAAAAACATTACACTTGTGGTAAAGCTGCTGCCTCCAGTGCCAACATCCCATATGGAGTGCCAGTTCGAGTCCTGGCTGCTCCAATTCTTATCCAGCTCTCTGCTGTATGGCCTAGAAAAGCAGTAGAAGGTAGTCCAAGTCCTTGGGCCCCCGCACCCGCATGGGAGACACAGAGGAAGCTCCTGGCTCCTGGATTCAGATCAGCCCAGCTCTGGCCATTGCGGCCATTTGGGGAGTGAACCAGAGGACAGAAGAACTCTCTCTCTGCCTCTGCCTTTCTGTAACTCTCAAATAAATATTAAAAACGGGGGGGGGGGGGGGGACACAAGACTATAATGGGGCCAACATTGTGGCCCAGCGGGTTAAGCTATCGGCAATGCTGGCACTCTATGCTAATGGCCTGGTAAAGCAGTGGAAGACTCAGATGAAGTTCTTAACTTCTGCTTGGCCCAGCTCCAGCCATTACAGCCATCTGGGAAGTGAACCAGCAGATGGAAGCCCCCTGTCTCTTCCTCTCTCTTTCAAATACATACATACATACATACATACATAGAAAAAGGGAAGATAAGGCATTTACTATTTTTTCCCAAGCCACATGATGATGATTATTAGCTATGACTTACAGAGTTTTCCTGGGTTTTCTCATTCATAAAATGGAGATATTAATAGCACCTATCTTATAAGGCAGTTGTGAGAATTAAATGAAAATACATTTGAATATCTGGTACACGTAGTATTAATATGTAGTAAGTGCTCAATAAATTTCACTATTAGTACTAGGTATTAGTAACTTTCCTTAAGAGAAACACAATCAGTTTAGGAAAAATAGCATTTCTGTAACTTTCTATTATTGCTAGTAAATTAATCTGAAATTAAAGCAGATGATATATAATGACTACTTCAGCTAAAGTTTCAAAGTGATAAAAATAATAAATATGAAACACACATACATACATATCCCTAAGGTAGAAAATTTGTTTTAGCTATCAACTGCTGCATTACAAACTACTCCAAAAGCTTAGAGACTGAAATCAACAAACATTTCACTTGTTCCTCTTTCTACAGGCAAGGCTGGGCTCACTGCGGTTACTCCTCTGCCTGCTCTCAGCAGCCAGGCTGGCCAGGCGAGACGTGACTGGGATGGCTGGGCCTTCGTTCTTGCCATGTGGCTTCTTCTAAGGCCTCCCAAGTGTTATCTGAGGCTCTCAAGAACTCAGAAGAAGCTGCCAACTTCCTAAGCCTTACAGCCAGGCACTGGCATATCATCATCTACTGCATTCTGAAGGTTTGACAGTCAACAGGTAAGAGTAGGAACACCCAGAGGGTGCTTCACTGGGGACCAGACACAGAACAGACAAAATGAATTTGGCTTGCAAATAGCAGAAAAAGGTTGCAGAACCACCTGGGGTCTGGTTATAAATGGACTGTACCCTGAATACATCACCACTGTTAAAGGGGATGGAGAACAATGAACTGCATAACGGTTTCCTAACAGTGTGCTCCTTACCAGGCACGCAATGCCAGTAACACACTGAGCAGTGGTCCACTCCCTTCAGTAAAAGCAGTCCCTCCACGGCAGCATTGGCAGCACGAGCGCCTACTGCTTTTCTCAGGGGCAATATTTTTATAAGGCAGAGCCACCAAGGAAAGATTCTGGAAAAAAAAATACACTTAGCATTCTAATTTTAATGAAAGGTGCCTAAAAAGTTTGTGTTTTGGAAAAGGGCTCTGTGTGACTAACATGAATATCCATTCCCACATCTCCATCATACAGTCAGACCACAGCATGTAATATGTAATTGTTGAACAGAACCTACAAGTGAGATACTGCTTTAGAGGTCACAAAACTTTTTCACATGAATTATCTTGCTTGTCCATTTGAATTAATCAGGGTAGACATCATCTTGTTCTTTCTCACATCGTTTCCCTAACTTCAAAAATAAATGCTCAGGGAGGAAAAAAGGAGAGAAAAAAATTAACGAGCAAATAATCACAAAGAAAACGCAGAATAAGGAAAACTGCCTCATAAAAGTATCGCTTAACTCAAATATTAGTTGCATGCCTACTATTACCAAGAATGATACCAGAAAGTGTCCTATCAAGGAAATTATGAAAAAGTTTACGTTGTAATATGGGTGAGTTGCAAAAGTGAAGAATTTTATTTACTTAGTGCAAGGGCTATTAAACGAAAAGGAAGAAAAAGTGCTGCCCAGAAGGGCCATGAACTGTTTTCCTGAAGACATTTTAAATAGGATGACAAAGACGAAGACAATGGAAGGCAAGGACAGATGTAGCAAACTGCAGGAAGTTAAATGTTTGAAAACAACAAAGAATGAATTTTCTTAGATTTGAGGCCAAAATGGGGAGAAGGATGGCAGTGAGTGTCAGGGTAGGCAAGAGCTAAGGAAAATCGACGAAAGAAATTCTCAAATCATAACACAATCTTTAATATATAGAAGAGCATGAAATTTAAGATGAAGCAAAACTAGCAATAACAAAGGCTGAGGGGAATGGGACACAAAATAAAGCCTACTCATCAGTCACCATGAATGGTTCAGTACATTCATATTATGAAGATTTTCTTCAAAAGTTCTTCAAAATCTGTACTGATCTCATTTACCAACATCAATTCCCTCCTTATTAGACCCATGCCGTCCAATAAGGTAGCAGCAGCCACATGTGTAGAGCACCTAAAATGTGGCTAGTCATGAGAGGTGTTAAACCCAAAAGAGGGGCCGGCGCTGTGGCTAGCAGGTAAAGCCACCGCTTGCAGTGCTGGCATCCCATATGGGCGCCGGTTCATGTCCCGGCCGCTCCACTTCCATCCAGCTCCTATGGCCTGGGAAAGCAGTACAAGTTGGCCCAAGTCCTTGGGCCCCTGCACGCATGTGGGAGACCCACAGGAGGCTCCTGGCTTCGGATCAGCACAGTTTTTGGCCATGGCAGCCAACTGAGGAGTGAACCAGCAGATGAAAGACCTCTCTCTCTCCTTCTCTGCCTTTCCTTCTCTGTGTAACTCTGACATTCAAATAAATAAATAAAAAATTTCTGAGATTAAGAAAAAATGTAAAAATAGCAACAATATTCACTACGTGCTGAAATGGTAATATTTTAGACATCCCGGGCAAAATCAATTGTACTAAATTAATTTCACCTGTTTTTTACTTGCCTAATGTGGCTACTGGAAAATCTAATTACCTGTGGTTTATACTATATGTATCAAATTTCTTTGGACAATGCTGTTCCATAACATAGGCTAAGGGAATAAATAGAAGAATCCATTTTGTGTAAGGGTAGCTCCCTAAATTTATATAAATTTAGTTCCAAGAAGACTTCCATAGGTCTAAAAAAAATGAAGGTGGGCTCATTTTGTGTAGTTTAATTTTTTAGCATACTGCTCATACAGAAACATGGTAAGATTCAGAAAGCAATTTATTATAAATATGCACACATCTGTAGCAGTTATAGAGGAAGAAAGGGTCTAGAGATGGAGACCAACCACCCATCCTCCAAGCAGGAAAGGCAGAAACACTGTGTAGTTAGGTAGGAATCCTCAGTAGTCTGCCTGGCAGAGTGGGCAGTCAAGAGTGTGTGTGGCCTCCTGGGTCCTACCCTTTGGTAACAGAAGGATCCAGGAGCAGCAAACCCTCACAAGCCGAAGTGCAGGTACAGCACCTGTCTCCAGGATCATGAGAAACGCATCCATAAAGCAAGACAAGTGTGTGGATCTGGCAGGTATGTGACAAGGATTTTTAGACATTTAATCATTCAATCGAAAGTCAGAGCTAGAAAGTGAGGGACGGGGGTGGGGTGTGTGTGAATGAGTGTGAATGAGTTTTCCATTCACTGGTTCATTCCCCAAAAGGCAACGGCCAGGGCTCAGCCAGGCTGAACCCAGGGGCTTTATCCGGGTCTCCCACATGGCTGCAGGGGCCCAAAGACTTGGACCATCTTCCGCTGCTTTCCCAGGCACATTGGCAAGGAGCCGGATAGGAACTGGAGCAGCTGGGACTCGAACCAGTGCCCATATGAACTGCTGGTGCTGTAGCCAGGGGCTTTTCCTCCTATATCACAAGTCAGTCCCGGTATGTGACAACTCTAGTCCATCCCCTAAAGCTGACCCTGGCCTCCTAGTTCTCATTTTAGCCAGTGGCAAAATTAACCACTTACAGTTACAGCTCCCTCAGGAACAAAGTCTCCTTGTCCATTATCTCCTCATCTTGCTCACACTAACCAGCCCATGACACCTTTCCTCCTGTCTCCTTTCCATTCTCTTAGCACTCCCCATCCCTACTGCCCAGAGTACAGGCAGCATATTTGGAGGATATAAGAAAGGACCAGTAAGCTACAGACCAGGGAAGAAATTTGCCCCACAGTCCGTTTCAGTTTTACACCACCTATGAGCTAAGTAAGAACAGCTTTTTCATCTTTAAATGGCTGGATGGGAAAATCACTAGTATTTCATGACACGTAACAATCACAAGAATTCAAGTGTCATATACATAAAGCAAGGTTTACTGGCACACAGCCACACCCATTTGTTGACATATTATCTATGGCTGCTCTCCTGGTACAGAGGCCACATGGCATGCAAAGCTTGAGATATTTGCTATCTGGCCTTTTAGGGAAAAAGTCTGCCAATCCCTGGTACAGATCATCATTTTATTTGTTGCTTAAAATTCTTTCAGTGGGGCCAGCGCCCTGGCTCAACAGGCTCATACTCCGCCTGCGGCACCGGCACACCAGGTTCTAGTCCCAGTCGGGGCGCCGGATTCTGTCCCAGTTGCCCCTCTTCCAGTCCAGCTCTCTGCTGTGGCCCAGGAGTGCAGGAAGATGGCCCAAGTGCTTGGGCCCTGCACCCCATGGGAGACCAGGAGAAGCACCTGGCTCCTGGCTTCGGATCAGCGCGGTGCGCCGGCTGCAGCACACCGGCCGCAGCAGCCATTGGAGGGTGAACCAACGGCAAAGGAAGACCTTTCTCTCTGTCTCTCTCTCTCTCACTGTCCACTCTGCCTGTCAAAAAGGAAAAAAAAAAAATCCTTTAAGTGACTCTCTACCGCTTGTAGGAAAAAGTCTAAAACCTTCAACAGGACCTACAAAGTGGTTCTTGACACTTGGCACAGAAGTCCCAACTTCCCTGCCACTTCCCCATATCCATGATGATCTTGTTTTACTAGCTGAGCCACACAGACTTTTCCTTGGAGACAATTCTTTCACCTATGCTAAAGTTAGCTCTTTTTCTCTGAAGCAGTTATCCTAGTTGCATTTCAATAATTTGTGCAGTTTTAAAGAGTGTCAGCTTTGATGCCACTGCCTGAGTTCAAATCATGACTTTGCCACTTATGGTTTTTTTTTTTAACTTTTATTTAATGAATAGAAATTTCCAAAGTACAGCTTATGGATTACAATGGCTTCCCCCCCCATAACGTCCCTCCCACCCGCAACCCTCCCCTTTCCCACTCCCTCTCCCCTTCCATTCATATCAAGATTCATTTTCGATTCTCTTTATATACAAAAGATCAGTTTAGCATACATTAAGTAAAGATTAACAGTTTGCTCCCACACAGAAACATAAAGTGAAAAATAATAGATGATTTTTTAAATGATGATGAAATCAGATCAGACCTATTGTCATGTTTAATCCCAGTGAGAGTCAAGTTGGGAATTGATAATTTCTTTTTCTTTCTTTCTTTCTTTTTTTTTTTTTTTACAGAAGATCAGTTTAGTATACATTAAGTAAAGATTTCAACAGTTTGGACAGGCAGAGTTAGACAGTGAGAAGGGTCTTCCTTTTTTCGTTGGTTCACCCCACAATGGCCGCTGCGGCCAGCACACTGCACCAATCCGAAGCCAGGAGCCAGGTGCTTCTCCTGGTCTCCCATGCGGGTCCAAGGCCCAAGCATTTGGGCCATCCTCCACTGCCTTCCTGGGCCACAGCAGGGAGCTGGACTGGAAGAGGAGCAACCGGGACTAGAACCCGGGGTGCTGGCGCCGCAGGCAGAGGATTAGCCTATTGAGCAGCGGCGCAGGCCTGTAATTTGATTCTAAGTCACTTACTTTTTGTACTTGTGTCCTCATCTGCAAAATAAGCAAAAAATGTACAACGTTCCTACCTGGGCTCATCTCATTGTTCTGGGTCATTATCAATCAACACAGGTAGAGTATTTACAACTGCACTCCACTCAGTAAATGCTTCAAAAACACCAAGATTTATTACCAGTACTGAAGCACTAATTGTTTCCTGTGTTTTCCTCACTAGATGCGAGTTCCTTGATGGTAAGGGTGCTAAGTGCCCTTGCCTTTGCCTAAGTACATGGTAAGAATTTATTCATTTGATGAACATTTATTTGAGTAACATGTTAGCACACAAAAATCCTCAAAATATCCTTTTCAACCAATAGTTTCAGCGACTGAATCTTTTGGGGGACTGAAATGCTTCTACACAGCTGAGAAAAGCCCACAACTCTTCCCCCAGAGAATACATACAAAATTTCAGGGAGAGCTCACGAACTCCAAGTTTAAAACCTCTAAGGTTGGCAATGCTCCTCAACACACGACACCTAGAACGGAAAAGAATGCTCTACTGTAGCTCAGAGCTCGGCTGAAATGGCTCACAGTGAGTACAAATCAACTAAAATTCCCAGAAAATTAATAGAGGCCTCTCAAGCTATATGCACACAGGTGACTTTTGGCCCTGAAACGTAAACATAAGACATTATGTCTGCAGAGTGAATGTCTGTGGTGGTCCTTTCTCTCCAGGAGCAATCTTTGTGATGTTCTGATCCAAAACCTTTGCATTGCTTTCATATATCAGTATCAAGTGTAACCCCCCCTTTTTGGTATTAAAAATATTTATTTATTTGAAAGTCAGAGTTACAGAGAGAGAGAGACAAAGAGAGAGATTATCCATCAGCTGGCTCACTCCCCAGATGGCCACAACCACCAGGGCTGTGCTAGCCCAAAGCCAGGAGTCAGGAGCATCACTGGGTCTCCCATGTGGGTGGCAGGAGCTCAAGCACTTGGACCATCCTCTGCTGCTTTCCCAGGCACATGTGCAGGGAGCTGGATGGGAAACAGAGCAGCTGGCACATGGACACATATTGGTGCCGCAGGTGGTGGATTTACCCACTTTGCTCCATTGTCAGGTATTCCAGCCCCTTGATGTACACAGGGCCATTTGAACCAGGCCAGAAACTCCCCATATCACAATGGAAGAATTTCCTTGCACAGGGATCGGAAATTCCACAGTACTTCCTCTCCTACTTCCACTCACATATGAAAGTTAGTCACCACAGGGGCTGGTACTATGGTGCAGTGGGTTAAAGTCCCAGCTTGCAGCGCTGGCATCCTATGTGGGCACAGGTTCGAGTCCTGGCTGCTCCATTTCCAATCTAGCTCCCTGCTAATGTGCTTGGGAAAGCAGCGGAAGATGGCCCAACTCCTTGGGCCCCTGCACACATGTGGGAGACCTGGAAGAAGCTCCTGACTCCTGGCTTCAGATCAGTCAGCTCTGGCCATTTCAGCCCTTTGGGGAGTGACCCAATGGATGGAAGACTTCTCTCTCTGTGTCTCTACCTCTCTCTGTAACTCATTCAAATAAATAAAACCTTTAAAAAAAAGTTAGACACCACAGTTGAATTTTTGCCACTTATGTTTTTATTTAACCACTCATACAAATCAAGAACGAGGACCTAGTTCTTTTTAAAGATTAATTAATTTGAAAGGCAGACCAACAAAGAGAGAGAGAGGGTAAGAGAGAGACAGAGAGAGAGGTTGCTGCTGTGGCACAGTGGGTTAAGTCAGCCTGCAGCACCGGCATCCCATATGGGTGCTGGTTCAAATCCTGGCTGCTCCACTTCCCATTCAGCTTCCTGCTGACACACCTGGGAAGTGTGAGGATGGCCCAAGTGCTTGAGGCCCTGCACCCAGGTGGGGGACCCAATGTAGCCCCTGACTCCTGCCTTCAGCCTGGCCCAGCTCCAGTGGATTACAACCAACTAGGGGGTGAACCAGCAGATGAAAGATCTCTCTCTGTGTAACTCTTTCAAAATAAATAAATCTTTAAGAGACAGAGATATCTCCCATCCACTGATTCACTCCCCAAATACCCCCAACAGCCAGGTCTGGGCCAAGTTGAAGCTAGGAGCCAGGAACTTCATCCTGTTCTCCCATATGGGTGGCAGAGGCCCAAGTACTTGGGCCATCTTCCATTGCCCTCCCAGGAACATTAGCAAGAAGCTGAGTCAGAAGCAGAGCAACTGGGACGCACACCAGCATTCAAATATGGAATGCTGGCATTGCAAGCCACAGCTGAATCTGCTATCCTGCAACAATAGTTCCAGAACCTACGATTTAAAACATTCTTATGTAATTTAGATTTCAAAATCAGCAAAAATATTAGCCAAATGCATTTATATCTAAGACACAAGTCTTAGAAGATAATTTTCATTTCATAAAACTATATAACCATAAAAACCAATATCTGCATACTTGATTCACATTATTTACTATGCCATCGTGTAGTTAACATTTAATTCTTCATCTTGTTAAAATACTAATTTTTATTTCAGAAGTCCTTGAGGAGGGGATAGTGTTGAGGCACAGCAAGTTGGGCCAGCAACTGCAACAACGGCATACTAATGAGTGCTGATTCAGGTCACAGCTGCTCCATTTCTGATCCAGTTCCCTGCTAATGCACCTGAGAAAGTGGTGGAGTTCTAGGCTCCTGGCTTGTGCCTGGCCTACCCCTAGCTGCTGCAGGCATTTGGGGAGTAAACCAGCAGATGGAAGCTACTAACTGCCTTTCAAGTAAATAAATAAATCTTTTAAAAATCAGAAAATGGGGCCAGCGCTGTGGTGTAGCAGGTAAAGCCGCTACCAGGGGTGCTGGCATCCCATATGGGCATTGGTTCGAGTCCCGGCTGCTCCACTTCCCATCCAGCTCTCTGCTATGGCCTGGCAAAGCAGTAGAAAATGGCTCAAGTCCTCGGGCTCCTGCACCCATGTAAAAGACCTGGAAGAAGCTCCTGGCTCCTGATTGGCACAGCTCTGGCTGTTGCAGCCATTTGGGGAGTGAACCAGCGGATGGAAGACCTCTCTCTTTCTCTGCCTCTCGTTTTCTCTCGGTGTAACTCTTTCAAGAAAATAATCTCTCTCTCTCTCTGTGCCTCTACCTCTCTATAACTCTGCCTTTCAAATAAATAAGTAAATCTTTAAAAAAGAATATATCCCTGAGGAGTCTTTCTCTAAACAAGAAGCCACAGGCGTTGAGAGCAGTGAAGTCACCTATGCCCCACATCAGAGCACATGGGTTCAATTCTCAGCTCTACCTCCTGACTGTACGTTCCCCAAAATGCAGACCCCGGGACACAGCAGTTATGGCTCAAGTAGCTGGCTTCCTCCGAGTTATCAATGTGGGAGACCTGCACTGAATTCCAGGCTCCTCAACCCTAGTCCTGGTACGGCTTTGGTCATTGCAGGCATTTAGGGAATAAAATCAGATAGGAGCTCTGTGTTTCAAAGTTTCAAAAGAAAAGCACAATGGATAGAGAAATTGGGGAGGCACATCAGTTCTGTAATCATTAAGACACACTCAGGAGTCGATTTAATCAGTACCCTGTATCACCCTGTTTTTTGTTTTTGTTGTTTTGACAGGCAGAGTGGACAGTGAGAGAGAGAGAGACAGAGAGAAAGGTCTTCCTTTTTGCCATTAGTTCACCCTCCAATGGCCACCGCGCTGATCCGAAGCCAGGAGCCAGGTGCTTCTCCTGGTCTCCCATGGGGTGCAGGGCCCAAGGACTTGGGCCATCCTCCACTGCACTCCCTGGCCACAGCAGAGAGCTGGCCTGGAAGAGGGGCAACCGGGACAGAATCCGGCGCCCCGACCGGGACTAGAACCCGGTGTGCCGGCGGCGCAAGGCGGAGGATTAGCCTAGTGAGCCACGGCGCCGGCCGTGTATCACCCTGTTTTAACCACCCAAAGTGCACAATAAAAAGGTTTCTAGCACTGCCTGTTCTAAACTAATATTTATTCTCCAAGGTCTTACAAGAAATTCTTTTATCACACACCCAATATACATTTAAGAATAGTAAAATACTAAAATGATATTCAAAGACCTTTATGTTTGATTTGTTTGTATTTCTAAAGCAAGCAATTCACGTTCAAAGTGCTCAGCAGTTACAGTCTGACTTGAGGACAGACTGTGAGTGCCACAACCAACTGTTAAGATCTGGTACTTCAGAATAAACTAGAACTAAGGATAAAGGTTCTTTCAAGAGTGATCACTAAAGATTTCATAATGTTTTAAATTGCACAATCACATCCAAGTTCAGTTTTGATTTGTTCAGATAACTAAGTACAACTCACTCATGAATAATACTAAAGTAATTAACTCATTATTCTGAATCTTAAACTAAGTAAAGTGTTGTACACGTATCATTTCCATAATCACATATAGAGGTAGCTGTGTTTTCAAGTTATTAAGAGAGAGAGAGAAAAAAAAAACCTTCCATCCACTGGTTCACTCTCCAAATGGCTGCAATGGCTGGAGCTGGGCTGATCCAAAGCCAGGAGCCAGGAGCCTCTTCTGGGTTTCCCACGTGGGTGCAGGTGCCCAAAGGAGTTGAGTCATCCTCCACTGCTTTCCCAGGCCATAGCAGAGAGCTGGTCGGATGTGGGGCATCCAGGACTTGAACCAGCGCCCTTAGAGGATGCGGCATGTAGGCGGTGGCTTTACCAGCAACAACACAGCACTGGCCCCCATGTTACTATTTTTAATTTATGCATCCCTCTTATAATTTCATCCTCATGCTTATATTTTGAAACTGATTAGTGTATGAGTCTTGATTTGCTGCTCCCCTTGGCAATTTTTACTTAACTTTGTGTGCCTCATCATCACCAGGTGCAAAGACAATTAACCCAAAATTGCAACACAATCCGAGTTCAAGTCAACTGGCACAGAGATATCCCAACTTCCAATCCTTTGGTAACTCACTGCTTACTAGGCTGAATGAACAACTTCCTAAAGTTACTTCAAGGCCCTGAATAATGCAGCTCCCGACTTCCTTCCCAACTTCATTTCCTATTCCTACCTGTGTTCTAGCCACCCCCATGTTTCCTTCCATTTTCAATCATGCCAAGTTCTTTCCTGCCTTACCAGCCTTGTCTCTTACAATGATGCAGGGCCTCTCCTAGGAGGCTCTTCTAAGAATGCTGTACCTCCTATCTCCTTGAACAGCATCTAGGAGGCAGTCACTCTCAATTCAAGTTCACACAACAGTTAGCAGCAAAATCCTAGCATACTAGTGTAGCTGTTCTCAAAAGTGTGGTCCACAGACATCTGGGGGTCCTCTGAAACCTTTTCAGGGGTTCATGAGTTCAAAATTCTTTTCATAACAATCTGAAGATATTATCTGACTTTTCCCCTATGTGCACAATTGCACTAAAGGAGCAAATGCAATATTGGGCAAAACAGCCAGCTTGGTACCTTTCAGCATGAAGCAAAGCAGTAGGTTACAAACTGAGTAGTAAGTATTGTATTCTTCACTACCACGCACTCACAGTTTAAAACAAACAAAAGCTATTTTTCCTTAACAATGTCCCTGAGAAAGCAGCAAAAATGATTTTTTAGAATCCTGACCATTTAATATATCTTTTTTATATTCTTTTTGTTTATTTATTTTATTTGAAAGGCAGGGTGACAAAGCTATCTTTTATCAGCTGGTTCACTACCCAAATGGCTACAACAGCCAGGGCTGAGCAAGGAATTCCACTGAGGTCTCACCCTCATCCACTGCCTCCCAGGTACTGTAGCAGGGAGCTGCATCAGAAGCATGGAGTTGCTGAGACTTGAACCAGTATTCACACATGGGATGTAGGCAACACCTTAACCCACTACATCAATGTATATTATAACTCCTGAGATTCTTTTTAAAAATATTCAATTTATCTGGAATATGGACAGAAATCTTCCATCTGCTGGTCCATTCCCCAAATGCCTATAATGACCAGAGCTGAAGCTGGGAACACAATCCAAGTCTCCTATGTGGGAGGCACTGCCTCCAGGATATGCATTAGCAGAAAACTGGAATTCAGAAAGGAGCTGGGGCTTGAATCCAGGCACTCTGACGTCAGATGTGGGTGTTTTAACCACAAGGCCAAATAGTTGTCTCCTTTTTAAAATTCTGCATAACAAAATAGGACACATGCATAAAGAACATTGGGGCCATAATGAAATGTGATGGTTGTCTCCAAGAAAAGCACTTGTGCAATTGAGAAATGACCTGAGCTAGACACTTTTTAAGTATTATTGCATCCAACATGGGTATCTGGTGCAATTTTCTTAGAAATTAAAGAAATGAAATTGTCAATTCAAGTAAAAACTGGCATATGCTGCTAAAAGTAAAACTTGAACTCTCAAGAGGCAAATCAGAATTCTGGGAAACTTGCATCACTCATGGTGAGCTGCGCAGTGTCCCAATACTTAGACTTTTCTGAGACTTCTGGTGACATTAACAACTGTGACCGTGGCTGGTGCTGTGGCATAGCAGGTCAGGCCGCCTTTATCCCACATGGATAGTGGTTCAAGTCACAGCTGCCACACTTATCCAGCTCCCTACTAATGTGCCTGGGAGGGCAGCAAAGGATGGCAAGAGTGCTTGGGTCCCTGCCATCCATGTGGGAGGCCCAGATGAGGCTCCCGGCTTCGGTCTGGCCCAACCCTGACCATTGTGGCTATTTGGAGAGGGAACTCTCTATAATCCTGCCTTTCAAAATAAATAAATAAATCCTAAAAAAAAAATGTGATTAAGATGTGTAAATATGCAGATGATCTGCTTAACAGTGAATCAATATTTTCCAAATGATCAATGGACAATGTTATGAAATAGGGTATGGGTAGAAGAAGCATTCAAACTATAAGGTCGAGCAGCGGTGTTTAACGTTAACACAACAGGACAAATTCATCAGTATGATTTCACACTGCAGCTAACCTTAAAGAAAACTCATGTGAGAGTTTTCTCACAGAATTCTCCTAAGAGAATTCTGGCTCCACTTCTGCTCCAGCTTCCTTTTTTTTATTATTTTTTTAAGATTTTTTATTTATTTTCCTTGAAAGAGTTATGGGGACAGAGAGAGACAGACAGACAGGGAGGTCTTCCACCCGATGGTTCACTCCCCAAATGGCTGCAATCGCTGGAGCTGCACCAATCCGAAGCCAGGAGCCAGGGGCTTCCTCCAGGTCTCCCATGTGGATGCAGGGGCTCAAGGACTTGGGCCATCTTCTACTGCTTTCCCAGGCCATAGTAGGGAGCTGGATCGGAGTGGAGCAGCCAGGACTCAAACCGGCGCCCATATGGAATGCTGGTACTTCAGGCCAGGGCATGAACCCACTGCGCCACAGCGCAGGCCTCCAGCTTCCTGTTAATAGAGTCTAGAAGGCACAGGTGATAGCCCAAATACTTGAGTCCTTGCCACTTACATGGGTGACCTGGATTGAATTCCTAGCTCCTGGCTTCACCTTAGCCCACCTTTGGCATGGGGGAGGAGGGCAGGGGAATGTAATCAAGTGAATGGGAGATCTCTCTGCCTTTTAAATAACACAAAAAATTTTAAAGCTTTTAAAATATTTATTAGGAAGGCAGAGTGACAAAAAGAAATATCTTCTAGCCACTGGTGCATTCTCCGAATAGCCACATCAGCAGGGCTGCTCCAGGCTGAAGCCAGGAGCCAGGAACTCCATCTGGGTCTCCCAGGAAGGTGCCAGGGGCTCAAGTACTTGAGCCATCTTCTGCTTCTTTCCCAGGTGCATTAGCAGGGAGCTGGATCAGAAGCAGAGCAGCTGGGACTTAAAGCAGCACTTTGATATGGGATGTTGTTGTAGGTGGTAGCTTAACTTGCTACACCACAATGCTGGCTACAAGAAATAAAAATTTTAAGAACTGTAACTTATAGGGGAACGTTCAAGTCTCAGGTGCTCCACTTCTGATCCAGCTCACTGCTCATGCATCTAGGAAGCAGCAGAGGATGGCCCAAATTCTTCAGCCCCTGCATACGTGTGGGAGACCCAGAAGAAGCTCCAGACTCCTGGCTTTGGTCTGGCACAGACCAGGCTGTTGCAGCCATCTGGGGCATGAACCAGCTGATGGAAGATTTCACTCTCTCTCTCTCCTCTGACTTTCAAATAAATAAATAAATAAATCTTAAAAACAAAACAAAACAAAAAAACTCTGTAACTTACGGAGTTGAATGAAAATCGAGGGACATCCACAATTATCTGAAAAGCTGTTCAAATATTCTACCCCTTTCCAACTACACACCTGTGCAATGCTGAATTTTCACCTTCTATTTCTTTAAAATAGTGTGAAGCACATGAGACTTGCTGTTTTTAAAATCAGGTTTTCATGATACTGCAGAGGCCTGCCAGCGTTGTGACACAGCAGGTAAAGCTGCCAACTGCAATGCTGGCATCCCATATGGGAGTGCCAATTTGAGTTCCCAGCTGATCCGCTTCCAATCCATTTCCCTGCTAATGTGCCTGGAAATGCAGACAATGACAGCCCAAGTGCTTGGGTCCATGCCACCCATGTAGGAGACCTGGACGGAGTTCCTGGCTCTTGGCCCAGCCTTTACAGCCATTTGGGGAGTGAACCAGCAGATGGAAGAGATGGCAGATATCTTCCTCTCTCTCTGTCACTCTGTCCATCAAATAAATACACCTTAAAAAAAAAAAAAGATATTTTAAAACACACTAGCACAATCCCATTTGCTTTTCAGCAGAAACTGACAAAGCCAGTCCTGAAATTATATAGAAATGCAAGGGACTCAAAACAGCCAAGATAATCTTGAAAAAGAATAAAGGTAAGGGATCCACATAGCCCTATGTCAAAACTGACAATGAAACTATAGTACTGTAATCAGCACTGTATGGGACTGGAATGAAGGGTAGACACAAAGATTTATGGGATAGGAAAGTCTCGAAATAAACCCTTAAGTTTTCCAAAAGGTAATTCAATGAGGAAAGAATAGTCTTTTAACAAAAGCGGCTGGGACAACTTGATATCCATCTGTTAAAGAATGACGTTTCCCTCCTCCCTCACACCATAAGTATGCGATAACTCCAAATAGATCTCAGACCTAATGTCAGGGCCAAAAGAACAAAATGTCTAGACGAAAACATACGAATAAACCCATGACCTTAGATTAGATAGCAGTTTCTTAAATGTGATACCAAAAGCACAAATGTCAAAAGAAAAACAGATGAATGGGACCTCAAAATTAAAAGCTTTTTGTTTCAAAGGACACCACCAAGAAAAGTAAAAAGACAACACAATCGGGAGAAAGTTACAAATAATGTACAAGATGACTTCACATCCACTAAGGAGGCTGAAAAAAAAGACAATAACAAGCGTCGATGAGGATCCACAGAAGTTAAAACAATCACCTGCTGTTAGTGGGAATGTAAAACAGTTCAGTGACTGCTGGGGCTGGCACTATGGTGCAGCAGGTTAAGCCAACACCAGCATCCCATGTGAGTACTGGTTCTGGTCCCAGGTGCTCCACTTTCAATCCAGCTCCCTGCTAATGCACCTGGGAAAGCAGCAGAAGATGATTCAAGTATTTGGGATCCTGCCACTCACATGGGAGACCAGATGGGAGTTCCAGGCTCCTGGCTTCCATGTGGCCCAGTTCTGGCCATTGTAGTCATTTGAGGAGTGAGCCAAGCAGATAGAAGATCTCTTTCTCTGTGTCTCTCCCTCTCTGTAATTCTGCCTTTCAAATAAAAATAAATCTTAAGAAAACAAAAAGGTTCAACTGCTTAGGACAATGGTTTGATTGTTCCTCAAAATGCCAAACACAGAGTTACTAAATGACCCAACAATTTTACTCTTAGGAATATATCCAAGAGAAATGAAAACCCACATCATGTCTACACCAAGGCTTGAACAGGAATGTTCACACTGATTTATGATAGCCAAAAAGTAGAAGTAATCCACACACACACTGGCAAATGCATAAACAAAATGTGGCACACTCACATAATGGAACATTATTCAGCAGTAAACAGGAATGAAGTACTGATGCATGCCACATATGCTGAGGGAAATAGTACCTGTCACAAAAGACCACATTTGCATGACTTCATATTAAATATCCAGAATAAGCAAATCCATAGAAACAGAAAATAGATTAGTGGCCGACAGAGGATGAGGGGAGGGGAGAAGATGGAGAGTGACTGATGGCTCATGAGTATGGTTACTTTTTGGGATGAAAGCAAGTACTGATAAAGTCACTACTGAAATCAAAGCAACATTTGGCCATGGAAAATCATAATCACAAATGCAAGCTCTGACTGTTCTCTTATACAGACCAACAGATGAAACTGGGAAAAAGTAATCCAATACAAAGTGGCCACTCCAGAATGACTCCCAGTCACAAGTATACATCAAGTTGTAATAAGCACCTGAACACACACAATTTCACACACTCGTAGATTTTATATATGGAAAAACACCTTTCTACCTTTCAAAATTGCCATGTGTCCAAAAGGGATAATTTAAAATACGACTGTGCTTTTTTGGAAACCACCAAATATTTGACATCTTTTCCTTGTGAAGTGTCCTGAAGGATTCTGGCAAGATAGCAATTTGAGCACTTTCACTGAACTGCCGTTTACGGAACCACACAGCTGTTTCATTTCCTCTTAGGATCTTTCAAATTCCTATGATCCCATCCTCTTATTAACCCTATGTAAGAGGCTTATACTCACCAAACAAGCTTCTGATTATAGTCTAACGGTGAACCAGTTTAACAAAGCTCTTTGTAAGACTTCAAAGAAAGACGCACCAGACTGAAGATAGTTTAGGGCCACTACAACTTCAATTTGATTAGATCTAGTTACCACCTGCAGTGGGACCGACTAGTTGGTTGTGCTAGAAACAATGGAATGAGAATAAACTGGTGCATTTGGATACCATCAAAACAATCCTTGAAAGTCAGAGTTACTGGCACCCTGTCCTTAACAGGTTTAACACTGTAAATAACAGGAAAAGTGGGGTGGGGGGAGGGAGTTATATAAACTACCTGACCAATGTTTCAAAAAAAAAAAAAACCACAAAATTTCAAAGCCAAGATTCAGTACAATAGTAATAGTATTTATGCTATGTGTAACAATCACAGCACTTCATGCTTTAAAGTGAAGGCACACTTTTAAATTCTGTGACATAACAAAGTCACAATGACAAGTATTCTAATCAAAATGGCTTAAAATATTTATGACATAACAGCTTAGCATCACAAAATATCACAATAAGAAACACATATTCCAATTTCTCAAGTATAGCACCATTAGCAAATGAACAAGTCAGTATCACCAGAAGCGTGAATAGTGAAGAATTCTGCAAAGAGTAGCCAGTACAGGGAATCATGCTGGCAGAAGGCCAATCTCCCTCCCCCCAAAAACCCCACAAACTACCAAGCATCGGGGATCATAATAGACGCAAATAACGTCAAAAGCAAACACAACACTGGAGCTAATTTCTCATGTACTTTCATCTCACTATGCTTGAAAATAAATATGGAGAAAATGGAGTAGGCTGTAGAAATATGACATACTGTAGAAATACAACATACTAGGAGTTACTATGCATCCCACTGGAGGCTAAGTTAGCAGCACAGTGCTTAAATAGTTTAACAGTGATAAAACACTGGACTTGCTCACTGGAGACTAGGGTCGCCATTTCAAAATCGTCAAAGGGTAAATTAAGTCATAACCTTCAGGCCATTTGCTTGGGTTGAAACCAGGTAGCTGGCTTGGCTCTGTGGCATAGGGGGTAAAGCCACACTGCCTGCAGCGCTGGCATCCCATATGGGCGCAGGTTCGATCCTGGCTGCTCCACTTCTGATCCAGCTCTCTGCTATGGCCTGGGAAAGCAGTAGAAGATGGCCCAAGTCCTTGGGCCCCTGCACCCAAGTGGGAGACCTGGAAGAAGCTCCTGGCTTCTGATCGGCCCAGCTCTGGCCATTATGGCCATTTGGGGATTGGACCAGCAGAATAAAGACTTCTCCCTCTGTCTCTCTGTAATTCTGCTTCTCAAATAAGCTCAAAAAAAGAAAAGAAAGAAACCAGGTAGACTAAGTGCTCATCACTGTAAGCTCGTTCTTCCGAGACTCCTATCTTTGGTCAGCACTATGTATCTGATCAGACAGCACTCAAGAGCCAACACCTGCCACAGACCCTCTCTTCCAAACGCACACAAGGAAACACGGAGAACACAGAAAAGCAAGAAGATGCCTCAGGCTGCTGATAAAGTTTAGATCACAGGACCATACTGGCATTTGGAAAGCGGACTGCGGAGCGCCTTTCCGGCTGCAGCTGTTAGGGCTGTCACCTGCTATTTCCATCTGTGCGTCCAGACCTCTGATGTGGGACTGCGGGCTAGGCATATCCACACA
Source organism: Oryctolagus cuniculus (assembly GCF_964237555.1). Taxonomy (NCBI): domain Eukaryota; kingdom Metazoa; phylum Chordata; class Mammalia; order Lagomorpha; family Leporidae; genus Oryctolagus; species Oryctolagus cuniculus. The sequence goes on along the minus strand of NC_091438.1, from coordinate 22,314,071 downwards.
GCTCATCCACCTCTGATTCCCGCCCACCGCCGAATCTCCGGACTCCCCCCGGAGAGACGGTAAAGGGATGAGTAAGCATGCTGTAGCCGATCTGGGTCAAAGCGAACAGACCCTGGCACGGGCGGTGGAAAGTGGGGGTGAGGCAGCGAGAGAGACGCACAGCCGGGGAGTTCCTCTGCCGAGCGCCGGCAGCCACGGTTCCCTCCAGCGGCCACCACCAGAGCCGCCAAACGCTGGCTTTCCCCTCCGCCCCGCAGCGTGCTCAGGTGCACACTGTCTTTCGACAGTTACTTTTTAAAAAAAACCAGCAGGACAACATAAACGTATTTTCTCCAGGTATCGGCTTGTCTGAGACAACAAAGCCGCCCCCAAGTTCAACGGCTCTGTTTTTTTCCCAGTATGACACTCAGGGCACCAACCCCCGACTCCCTCTACCCAGCAAAGCAGCGACTGCCAGAAACAGTTTCAAATGTATGCCGACCTCCTAAGAAAAAAAAAAAAAAAAGAGAAGACTTCCGAATCACTCCAACAGCCTGAATACAGGCACCTGACCTTATTATTTTTTTTTTTCCCCTAAGAAAAATAGGGCACCGAGAGACGAGAAAATTTTCTCTCCTTTCCTATTTTGGCCGCCAAGAGTATCTGGAGCACTTTTGGTCTCTTTGGGGGCTTTTCTAGGTTTCTTTGGTAGGGAACTTGCCCTCAGTAACCAAACTCTAACCTGGGGGGGGGGGGAGGTGTGTGTGGTGTGTATGTGTGTGTTTCAGGCTGAACTTCACAGATTTAAAGGACCCAAGGTGCCGTTTTCTTTGTCAAAATCCCACGGACTTCACTGGAGGCCGGGGTGGCGGAAGGCGGCAGCCGGGATCACGAGCGCCGGCGGCCGAAGGTAGAGGGAGGCAGGTGCGAGTCCCACCTGCTGGGAGCGCCCGGCAGGGCGGCAAGCGACTCCCACCGCCGCCAAACGCGCCCTCGGCAAACCTAGGGCTCCTCCGCGCCCGGTGGCCCCACGTGCCCCGCCGCCACCTGCCCGCCCCGGCCCCGCAGGGCGCGGGTTCCCGCATCGCCCGGTCCGGCGCGGTCGCCGCCGCCCCGACCGCCGCCACCTCTGCTCAAAATGGTGGTTACGAAACGCGGCCCCCCTCCCGCCCGGCCCACGGCCGCGCCGGCTCCACAAACTTCGTCGGCGCGGCCGCATCCCCGCAACCCAGCCGAGGTAGAGGCCCCGGCGGCGCGAGGAGGCCGCGCGGCGCCGGCCACTCACCCACAGACCGGTAGCCCAGGATCGCGATCTTCCGGGACTTGGACTGCGGCATCTTGGCGGCCTCCTCAGCCCCGGCCCAACCACATCAACCGCGGCGGCGACGGCTGCTGCTGCTGCTGCTGCGATCGGCGGCGGCCGCGCCGGGGGACAGCGGCATACAGGGCAGGGGCGGCGGCGGGCGCGGCTGCTCTCTCTCGCTCGCTCGCTCGCTCGCTCGCGCGCTCCAACCGCCCGGAACCGACCGCGCGACGGCGCCCCTCCCCCCACAACACGGCCACGTGACCGCCCCGCCGCGGCCGCCCCCTCCGCCAGGGCCCGCGTCAGCGCCGCTCCTCCCGCCGCCGCCGCGGCTCGCCGCCTCCGCCCCCTGTAAAGGCGCGGAGGATGCGTCGGGGCAACGTTCTACTTTAAAGGGAAAAAACGGGGACGCCGAAATGCTCCCGGAAAAGTCAAGACTGAAACTCGCTGCGTCATGACCCTCCCACCTCCTTCCGCCGCTTTTTAATTACGCCAATTCTCTCCGGACGCTGATTGGACAGTTCCTGCCCGCCCGCGCGATGACGCGACGGAAACTCCGTCTCCCATTGGGGACGACGAGGAGGCGGGGCCAGAGGCGGGGCTACTCGCCGGGAGGCTAAAAATACACCCGGCTCCTCCGCAGCGCCTGGGCGCCGGCGGGGTTTGAAGGCTTCGAACTTGCAACGGGTGGGAAGTGGGCGGGAGAGGCGGAGAGAGAGCGCGCGAGCGAGCGAAGATGCTCCGCAGCTATTGGCCCGAGAGGAGCGCGGGGCGGGGCTAGCGGCGGGAGGCGCGGGGATTGGAGGAACGTCGAGCAGTTGGCTGACTGGCTCTCGCGGAGCCCTTAAAAGGTTCGAGGCGCGTGGCCATGGCGGGCTGGCTGTGGGTTGACCGGCTCCCCCCTCTTTTTTTTTTTTTTTTTTTTTTTTTTGGTACAGTCTCTCACCGCTTTGGCGTTCCCAGGTCTAGGTTTGAGGATGTAGGTGGTGACTAAGCGTCGCCCGAGGCTTAGAGACTGTGGGCTGAAGGGAAGCTGCATGAATTCCGAGATGTCAGGAATTTCATTAAAAACGGCGCGAGCCTCTGCAGCTGTGGTGTGAAGCCCTGTGACGGGCGGGCCCGGTGCGGGAATCCTGCGGTAACAACCAACGCCAGACCCTCGCGCTGCTCGTCCACGAGGCCGTTCTCGGGGAAGGGGCCGGGGTGGGCGTTGGGGGGGCGCAGGCTGTCGCGGACAGACCCCCTTTTGCAGGGTGTCTGTGAAGAGCCGCGGCCGCCCCGCGGAGCGCAGGAAGGCGAACCAGCCCGGGAAAGGCGGGCCTGAGAAAATGAAGATGCCGTTGGGAGACTCCCCAGCCATGGCAGACAGCGTTGAACGCGGTGGTGGCCGAATAAGCAGTTCCACTGCTGCCGCTCCTGCGAATCTGCCCCTGGTGTGCGGCCCGGGCTGACGACAGCTGCCCTCGCGCCGCCCCCTCCCCCACGAGTGGGGCGGGGACCCCCGGGGGCCGGCCTTGGGTTGCGGAGTGTGGAGATTCAGAGCGCTTGTTGTATAGCTGCACCTGGTCGAATTGCAACCCTGCCCTAAGCGTTCCGGCTTACCCACCGAAACCCTCCTAGCAAAGGGGAGAGGTGTACGTTTGTATCCTCAGGGTTCTGCAGATTGAAGTCGCAGACAACCAGCTGGAAGCCATCTTTAAAACTCTATAGTTTGTCTCAGCGAAGAATTGCCTTCTCTATAATTTATTTAAAGATTATTATTTTAAAATTTTTATTGTCACTTATTAGAGAGAAAGAGATAGCTTCTGTCTACTGGTTGACTCACCAAATAACTACAACAACTAGAGCTGGGCCAGGCCATACTCAAGAGCACAGAACTCAATCCTGATTTTCCCACGTGGTTGGCAGATACCCAAGTACTTGAGCCATCACCTGCTTCCTCCCAGAGTGCGTTAGCAGGAAGCTGGTTCAGAAATACAAGAGTCGGGGCAAGCACTCCAATGTGAGGTTCAGGCATCTTAACCATGAATCAGACACTTGCCCCTCCTTCAAATATATTAAAACTACAGGACTCAAAATGGACCCTCCAGAAAAATACAGCACATTTGTGCAGTGAATTTGGATGCAATGAATGTATCACGTATTTTAAAAGTTTTTTTTTTGTAAACTTGTTCTCAAGGACTTACTCTCTTTTTTTAAAAAAGTTTTTTTATTTTTGTTTTTATTTATTTGAAAGAGTTACGAAGAGAGGCAGAGAGAGAGAGAGAGAGGTCTTCCATCTGCTGGTTCCTTCCCCAGATGGCCACAACAGCCAGAGCTACGCTGATCAGGAGCCAGGAGCTTCTTCAGGGTTTCCCATGTGGGTGCAGGGGTCCAAGGACCTGGGCCATCTTCTACTGCTTTCCCAGGCCATACCAGAGAGCTGGATCGGAAGAGGAGCAGCCGGGACCAGAACCGGTGCCCACGTGGGATGCTGGTGCTTCAGGCCAGGGCCTTAACCCGCTGCGCCACAGCGTCGGCCCCATGTTTTAAAAGTTGTATTTATTTATTTGAAAGGCAGAGTTAGAGACTGATAGAGGGAGAGAGATTTTCCATCTACTGGTTCACTCCCCAAATGGCTGCAACAGCTGGAGCTGGGCCAGGCTGAAGCCAGGAGTGTACTCTGGGTCTTCCACATGAGTATAGAGGCCCAAGCACTTGGGCCATCCTCCGCTGCTTTCCCAGGCACATCAACAGGGAGCTGGATCGGAAGTGGAGCAGCCGGGACTCAAACTGGTGTCCATATGGGATGCCTGCATTGCAGGCAGAGGCCCAACCCACTGTGCCACAGCATTGTCCCCTTACCATGGTATTTTTGGACGGATGGTACTGAACTCCTTGGTAGATAGCAAAATCAATTTAGACAATGTTAGCTTTTTTTTTTTTTTTTTTTTAGGGAACAGAAAATAGTGCGTATAGTGTACTGGGATCCATTATGAAATATATTTCTTATTATGAGTTACCTCAAAGAGTTTGACAGCATTGTCCTAGCCTGGGGATATTAGTAATCAGATTGAGAAGCACAGCTGTAAAGGAAAAACTCATTCAAGACGTTTTCCAGGGGCCAGTGCTGTGACACCGTGGATAAAGCCACTGCCTGTGACCTGGCATCCCATCTGGGCCAGGGTTCGAGTCCCAGCTGCTCTACTTCTGATCCAGTTCCCTGCTAATATGCCTGGGAAAGCAGTAGAAGATGGCCCAAGTGCTTGGGCACCTGCACCTTGGAGACTGGGAAGAAGCTCTTGGCTCCTGGCTTCAGCCTGGCTCAGACCCAGCCATTTCAGCCATCTGGGGAGTGAACCAGCAGAGGGACAATCTCTGTTTCTATCTCTCCCTCTCTGTAACTTTCAAATAAATCGATCTTTAAAACAAAAAGACATCTTCCAGCTATTGTCTTAAAGCCCCTTTCAGTCAGACCCAAGAGTTTAGAAGATCCCTTTATTCCAGAGTGGAAAAAAATTATTTTGCTTAAAAATAACTCAGATTACCTAAAATAATAGGGACTGATGGTATGAATTCACATTGAAATAGTTGCAACCAGAGGAATACATAGTTGGGAGAAATGGACTTGCAATTGGATCCAAAGTTATCTACTGCTTGAGAGAGCTTGTTAACTGTTTAAGGGCTTAGAAGGTGTGCTGCCACCAATCAATTTCTCCCTGGCAGGTTCTGCTAATTCAGCGCTGCTCTGTTTTATGGTCTCTACATGCTCTCTTCCCTCTGTCCTTCCACTTCTGTTCCCTTTCCCTGCAAGCTAAAAACTACTCTGTCTTCTGTTCAAATTCCCAGAGAGAGAGGACATAATTAAATTAATTAATTGCCATGGTCTCTTGAGTGAGGAGCTCACGCTAAACATGTGAATTGCCTGGCAGGTCTCTGTTGGCCTTCACTCCCAGTGTTGGTGGCTGTGGAAGTTATCCGGAACTTGAACTGTCTGATATTGTGAGGTTCTTGTTAACTTTTCTTTAAGTATATCCAAAAACATCTGATTTTTTTTTACTTCTTATTTTAAAATTTATTTGACTCTCTCTGTGTAACTCTTTCAAATAAATAAATCTTTAAAAAATTGATATGAAAGGCAGAGTTAGAAAGAGAGAGTGCTTCCATCTACTGGTTCATTCCCCAAATGGCTGAAGTGGCTGAAGCCAGGAGCCAGGAGCTTCTTCCAGGTCCCCCATGTGGATGCAGGGGGCCAAGCATTTGGGCCCACTTCTGTTGCTTTCCCAGGTGCATTAGCATGGAACTGGATAGAAAGTGGAGCAACCAGGACTCGAACCAGTGCCCACATGGGATATAGATGGCAGCTTAATCCACTATGCCACAACGCTGGCCCCAGAACATCTGATTTATAGTTACAACACTTTGTTTTTAATTCCAGAAGATAATCTACAGAACTTTTTCTCTTCTGCCTTTGGGTTAGACTAAGATAAGAGTGAAAACTACTGCTGTGCTTGCTTTTACCAGGAGGACATCTATGAAGTTATTTCACGTGGCAAAGTGTGATTCTAATGAAAGTGGACATTAAGGAATTTTGTTGTTGTTTTAAATGTTTGATTGGGAAATACTGGAGAAGAACTAGACTTATCTATATCTTGGCCACATCAGTCTGATCTGTTTTCTCTCACCAAAGTGATTATTCAAAATCAAACAATGCAGACAGGAGGAAACACGCCAAAGCCATTCCGTCACATGATCGTCGTGAAATCAAAGGGGACAGATCTATAGCTGTGGATGGAAGAAGAATTTTCTCAGCAGGGAATTGATAGTCCTGTCGTCATTTAGGACCAGAGCCAATGCAGGGAGAGCAAGTCCCTGATGTACGCTGGAATGAAAGCAAATCCTGCCCTCTCTAACACAAAGGATTTGGACTCTGAGGTATGCATTGCGTGCAGCGCTCCCAGAAGAGGGAATGTAGGGTATGCCGGCTCTGAATCCACGGGTGCAGCCCACATGGGAGAGAGCAGGCTGCCTCAGCAAGGAGTTGTGAGGACGGATCATGGGCTCCCAGGCTTTGTGGTAGTTGTGAATTATTCTAAACTGTTATGCATTAAATTGTGTTGCCCCCAAAAGGATATATTGAGGATCTCTCTCTCAGAATGTGATCTTATTTGGAAATGGAGCCATTCCGATGTGATTAGTTAAGATCATACAGGAATAGATGGGCCCTAAGGCAGTTGGACTGGTGTCCTTTTAAGAAGTGGCACAGACCAGAAGGAAAGATTGTCAGTGTGAAGTCAAACCAGGGGCTACCTGAAGTTGGAAGAGGCGAGGGAGGATCCTTTCCCAGAGCCTTCAGCAGGGAGCATGGTCTCAGTGACACTTCGATTTGAGACTTCTGGCCTATGATACCATGGCAGAATTCATTTCTGTTGTTTAAAGCCACCCAGTCGGTGATATTTTGTTATAGCAGCCATGGGAGACCAACAAATCAGCTATCCAAGGAATCAATAAAATGTGAGAAGTTCAAATCTTTAGACAGACTTGGCCCAAGCCTGGGCCAGAAGGCTCCTTGTGGGGTCTTTCACCAGCAGCAGCTGCCTTGCCCACAAGCAAGTCTCCTGAGGGTGCTGAGCTGTGGCGTGCCCAGATGGTCAGAGCACAACACTTGGGGCTCCTCTCTGTGAACCCGTGCAAAGACACCTGGATGATGCTCTGGAAGAGCCAGCAGGCTAATTCTTTGCCATAAAACAGGTGATGGCTTGTGTCAGTGTGGTTTGGATTACATACGTTCCTCAAACGTGCCTTAGATGTGGAAGTTAGTCACAATAGTCACAAGCCATTGAAAAATAAAATCAACATTTGAGGGACATACTCAGGATTGGTTCATCCTATAGGAAAAATTCTCAGTTAAAAAATTTTGGGGTAATGTATTTTTTAGATTCTTGGGTTTCCACTTGATTCTCTTTTTTTAATTAATTTTTTTTTTATTTTTTGACAGGCAGAGTGGACAGTGAGAGAGAGAGACAGAGAGAAAGGTCTTCCTTTTGCCGTTGGTTCACCCTCCAATAGCCACTGCGGCTGGTGCGCTGAGGCCAGCGTACCACGCTGATCCGAAGCCAGGAGCCAGGTGCTTTTTCCTGGTCTCCCATGGGGTGCAGGGCCCAAGCACTTGGGCCATCCTCCACTGCAATCCCAGGCCACAGCAGAGAGCTGGCCCGGAAGAGGAGCAACCAGGACAGAATCCGGCACCCTGATCGGGACTAGAACATGGTGTGCCGGCGCCGCAGGTGGAGGATTAGCCTATTGAGCCGCGGCGCCGGCCACTTGATTTTCTTTTATAATTTTTGTATCTTTCCTGAAATTCTCTACTTCCTTACCCAAAATATCCATGTTCTGTAGGTCCTTTAACATACACAGGGTTAAAGTCTTTGCCTGCTCAGTGTAACATCTGGAGGCTAAAGGTGTGTTTTTATTGAATGACTCTTCTCTTGATTATATGTCATGTTTTTGTGTTTTGTTCACCTCTAGTAATTTTTATTGCATTATGGATGATATAGAAATTCTGGGCCGGCGCTGCGGCTCAGTAGGCTAATCCTCCGCCTGCAGCACCAGCACCCCAGGTTCTAGTCCTGGTCAGGGTGCCGGATTCTGTCCCGGTTGCTCCTCTTCCGGGCCAGCTCTCTGCTGTGGCCTGGGAGTGCAGTGGAGGATGGCCCAAGTGCTTGGGCCCTGCACCTGCATGGGAGACCAGGAGAAGCACCTGGCTCCTGGCTTCGGATCAGCCACAGTATGCCAGCCACAGCGGCCATTGGAGGGTGAACCAATGGAAAAGGAAGACCTTTCTCTCTGTCTCTCTCTCTCTCTCACTGTCCACTCTGCCTGTCAAAAAACAAACAAACAAACAAACAAACCAAAAAAAAAAAAAAAAAAAAAAGAAAAGAAAGAAATTCTGTGAAACTCTTGAAGTTAGTGCTTATTTAATATCTGTATGTGGTGAAAGGTATGGATTAACATTCCATATTTCTTTTTTTGCATAGAATATCCAGTTGGGGCCAGCGTTGTAGAGTGGTGAGTAAAGCCACCACCATGTAAGCACCAGTTTGTGTTCCAGCTGCTCTGCTTCTGATCCAGGTCCCTGCTGATAGCTTGAGAAATCAGCAGAAGATTGTCCAAATGTTTAGGTTCCTGCCATTCATCTGGGCATCCTGGAAGAAGTCCTTGGCTCCTGGCTTTGGCGTTGTGCAGCTCTGGCTGTGGCGGCCACCTGGGGAGTGAACCAGCAGATGGAAGATCTCTCTCTCTCTCTGTAACTCTGACTTTCAAAATAAATACATATTCATTTGAAAGTTAGAATTATAGAGAGGCAGAGGCAGACACAGAGAGAGATCTTCCATCCTATGCTTCACTCCCCAAGTAGCTGCAAAGGCTGGAGCTGGGCCCATCTGAAGCCAGGAGCCAAGAGCTTCTTCCTGGTCTTCCATATGAGTTTAGGGGGACAAATACTTGGGCCATCCTCTGCTGCTTTCCCAGGCACATTAGCAGGGAGCTGAATCAGAAGTGAAGCAACCAGGACTTGAACTGGTACCCATATGCTGGCACTGCAGGCGGCGGCTTTACCTGCTGTGCCACAGTGTCCACCCCAATACATTAAGTCTTTAAAAAAAATCCAATTGTTCCAGCACAATTTGTTGAAATGATTCTGCTTTCTATGCTGAATTTTCTTCACATTTACTGTCAAAATTCAGTGTCCCATAAATGCATGGATTATTTCTGGACTCTCTTCTGTTCTATTGATTTGTCTGTCTTCTACAACAATACTGTACTGTCTTGATTACTGTAGCTTTATAATGAACGTTGAGATCAGGTAGTTTTCTGCCTCTAACCTTCCCCTTCATTTTTAAGGTTGTTTTGACTGGCTTATCTGTGTCTTTTACATTTCATAAAAATTCTAGAATCTGCTAGTCACCAAAAAAAAAAAAAAAGCCATTGGAACTTTGGCGTTATTTCGAATCTGTAAATCAATATTGAGTCTTCTGACCCAAGAACAAGGCATACACTCCATTAGATTGGGTTTGTATTAGTTTCTCCCAACAATATTTAGTACTTTTCAGAGTGTGCTATGTTTATACAGATTTATCCCTAAGTATTTGATATTTTGATGCCATTATAAATGGGATTTAAAAATTTTCAATGTTAGGCCGGTGCCGCAGCTCACTAGGCTAATCCTCTGCCTGCAGCACCGGTACCCTGGGTTCTAGTCCCGGTTAGGGTGCCGGATTCTGTCCCGGTTGCTCCTCTTCCAGTCCAGCTCTCTGCTATGGCCCGGGGAGTGCAGTGGAGGATGGCCCAGGTCCTTGGGCCCTGCACCTGCATGGGAGACCAGGGGGAGGCAGCTGGCTCCTGGCTTTGGATCGGCACACTTGGGGGGTGAACCAACGGAAAAAGAAAGACCTTTCTCTCTGTCTCTCTCTCTCTCACTGTCTAACTCTGCCTGTCAGATAAAAAAAATAAATGAATAAATAAAAATTTTTCAATGTTTGATTGCTTGTTGGTCTTTTATCTTGCACTTTTGCTAAACTCACCGATTAGCTTTAGTAGATTTTTTGTAAATCATATCTACATAGACAGTCATGTAGCTTTTACTGTTTGCACTTTGGATGCTTTTTATTTCATTTTATTTCATTACTTTCTTGCTGAATACAAGTAATAAGAGCAGAAATCTATCTTTTTGTTTGTTTTTAAAGATTTATTTATTTGAAAGGCAGAGTTATAGAGAGGCAGAGGCAGAGAGAGAGAGAGAGAGAGAGGGAGAGAGAGAGGTCTTCCATCTGCTGGTTTGCTCCATAGGTGGTCGCAACTGTTGGAGCTGTGCCAACCCAAAGCCAGGAGCCAGGAGCTTCTTCCAGTCTCCCACATGGGTACAGGGGCCCAAGGACTTGGGCCATCTTCTACTGCTTTCCCAGGCCATAGCAGAGAGCTGGATCAGAAGTGGAGGAGCCAGGACTCCAACCGGTGCCCATATGGGATGCCAGCACTGCAGGCAGCGGCTTTACCTGCTATGCCACAGCGATGGCCCCTGTCATTTATCTTACAGGGTAAGCCACAAAAATTTCACCATTTGGTATAGTTTTAGCTTTAGGTTTTCATAAGTGCCCTTTATCACTTTGAGGTTTCCTTCATTTTCTAGTTTAATGATAACTTTTACCAGAAATGGATATTGAATTTTGTCAAATATTTTTCTGAGTCTATGAAATGATTGTTTTTTTTCTATTTTCATTTGTTTATCTGATGAATTATAGTGATTGAATTACAAGTGTTAACCTAACCTAACCATGACTCCAATCTGTCATGTTCTATTATTCTTTTTATATGTTGCTGGATTAGATTGGCCAAAAATTTGTTTCAGTTTTTTTGCATGTTTCTTCAGGAGGGATAATGGTCTATCATTTTCTTTTTGTATAATTTTTTGTCTGGTTTTGGTAACAGGGTAATTCTGGCCTTGTGGCTAGAAATGTTTTATCTTCTTCAGTTGTCAGAACTATATTAATTCCTCTTTAAATGGTAAAAATTCTCCAGTAATGCTATCTGGGCCTGGAATTTTCTTTGTGGGAAGATTTTTTTTAATTTTTTTTAAGATTCATTTATTTACTTGAAAGTCAGAGTTACACAGAGAGAGGAGAGGCACAGAGAGAGAGAGAGAGAGAGAGAGGCCTTCCATCCGATGGTTCACTCCCCAGAAGGCCGCAAGTATTTATTTACTTTTTTTGGTTCACCCCCCAAGTGGCTGGAGTGGCGCCATTCCGAAGCCAGGAACCAGGAGCTTCCTCCAGGTCTCCCACGCGGGTGCAGGGCCCAAGGACCTGGGCCATCCTTTACTGCTTTCCCAGGCCATAGCAGGGAGCTGGACCAGAAGTGGAGCAGCCGGGTCTCAAACCAGCGTCCATATGGGATACTAGTGCTTCAAGCCAGGGCATTAACCTTCTGCGCCACAGTGCCGGCCCCAGTATGGGAAGATTTTTAGCTACAAACTTAATATCTTTTTAATAAGTAAGGGCTATTTGGATAATCTATTTCTTCTTCAATGTGTTTTGCTAGTTTGTATCTTTCAAGGAATTTGTTCAGACATTTGGTACAGCGGTTAAGATGCTGATGGGACACACACATCTCACATCAGAGTACCCAAGTTCAAGTTCTGGCTCTGCTGCTGATTCCAGCTTCCTGCTACTGCACATCTTGGGAGGCAGCAGAGTAGTTGGGTCCCTGCTACTCGCACAGGAGACAGATTGAGTTCTTGGCTCCTGGCTTTGGCCTGGTCTGGTCCTGGCTGTTACAGGGGGGAAGTAAACAGTGGATGGAAGATAACTCTCTGTTTCTCTCTGCCTTTCAAGTAAACATTTAAAAAATAATGTTCCTTAATAAAAGGGAATTTGTCCATTTCATCTAAGTTGTCAAATTATCAAATTTATTAGCATGAAGTTGCCCATAATATTCCTATATTACCTTTTTAATATCTTAAAAATCTATAGTGATGGCACTTATTTCTGAGCTTTGCAATTTGTATCTTCTTTGCTTTATTCTTCATTAGAATGGCCACACTTTCATCAGCTTTATTGATTTCCTCAAATATTCAGGTTTCGACTTGATTGATTTTATTTTTGGCAGTTTTCTATTTTACTGGTTTCTGCACATTTTTCTGTTCATTTTGGGTTTAAATTGCTCTCCTTTCCCCTGTTTTTAAAATATAGATGTTGAAGTTACTGATTTGAGAGCTTTCTTCTTGTAACATACATATTTAGTGTTATAAATTTCCCCCAGTGTTGCTTTGTATCTCACACACTTTAAGAAATATTTATTATTTATTTGTTTGAAAGGCAGAGTTGCTGAAAGACAGGGAAAGATGGACAGAGAAAGGTTTTCCATCTACTGCTTTACTCCCCAAATGACTGCGATAGCCAGGACTTGGCCAGGCTGCATCCTGGTCTCCCATGTGGGTGCAGGTGTACAAGTGTGTGGACCATCATCTACTGCTTTCCCAGGCACATTTGCTGGGAGCTGGATTGAAAGTGGAACAGCTGGGACTTGAACTAGTGCTCAGATGGGATGTCGGCGTCTCAGGTGGTAGCTTGACCTGTTGTGCCACAACATGGGCCCCAACATCTCACAAATTTTTTTTAAAGATTTATTTATTTATTTGAAAGGCAAAGCTACAGAGAAGCAGAGGCAGAGGCAGTGAGAGGGAGAGGTCTTCCAGCTGCTGGTTCACTCTCTAAATGCTGCAAAGGCTGGAGCTGGGCCAATCTGAAGCCAGGAGCCTGCTGCTTCCTCTGGGTCTCCCATGTGGGTGCAGGATCCCGAGGACTTGGGCTATCTACCGCTACTTTCCCAGGAACATTAGCAGAGAGCTGGATCAGAAGTGGAGCAGCCGGGAATCAAACCAGCACTTATATGAGAGGTCGGTGCTGCAGGCAGTGACTTTACCTCCTATGCTACAAGTGCCAGCCCCTCACAAATTCTATCTGCAAAGTTTAAATTTTCTTTCAGTTCAAAATTCTTTCTTTTTTTTTAATAAAAAATTGCATTTACTTAGAAGCATTCAGAATGTCAACAGAAGAGCTGCAACTTTATTTTTGCAATTACAGAGTGGTATTCAGTTAACAGAACAACGGTTATTTCTTATAAACTGCATCAGAGGCAACTGAAGATGAAAAAAATGACCAGCCCTACATATAACTAATTTGTGCTGTGCACCAACAGGAACCTGCTTTAAATTCCCATGCCAGTTTACAACCCTCATACTGTACCAGGCAAGGTTAGTGGCTACTGAAATTACCACCAGGACAGGGCTACATAAGAACATATTCGAGGCCGGCGCCGTGGCTCACTAGGCTAATCCTCCACCTTGTGGCGCCGGCACACCGGGTTCTAGTCCTGGTCGGGGTGCCGGATTCTGTCCCGGTTGCCCCTCTTCCAGGCCAGCTCTCTGCTGTGGCCAGGGAGTGCAGTGGAGGATGGCCCAAGTGCTTGGGCCCTGCACCTGCATGGGAGACCAGGAGAAGCACCTGGCTCCTGCCTTCGGATAGGCGAGGTGCCCAAGCTGCAGTGCGCCGGCCGCGGCAGCCATTGGAGGGTGAACCAACGGCAAAGGAAGACCTTTCTCTCTGTCTCTCTCTCTCACTGTCCACTCTGTCAAAAAATAATAATAATAAAAAAGAACATATCCCGTGGTGTATTAACTATACAAAAAAAGACACACTACAGATTAACAACAAGTCTTAACACATTCTTACTTTCATTTTTTTTCTTTAAAAGTAGTGAGTTGTGTACAGGGGGTTAAATGCTTTATGTACAAGAAAAAAGTACTGTGCTAGAACCAACTTATTCCTCCTCCTCATCTTCCTCTTCCTCCTCTTCTTCATCTTCCCCTTCTTCCTCCTTTTCTTCTTCATCCTCTTCTTCCTTCTTCTTCTTGCTCTTTTCGGCATTGATGTCTCCCTTTTTTGCTGCCTCAGGCTTTCCTGCAGCAGTGTTATGCATGTCTCTCCCAGTTTCTTTGCAATATCACCAATGGATAGGCCAGGAAGTTCTCCTTGGATTTTTGGGTGATACTCAGAACAGAACAAGAAAAAAGCCAAAGGAGGCCTCTTGGATACATCCTTGAACTTCTTTTTTGTCTCCTCTTTAGGAGGGATATAGGTTTTCATTTATCTTTCAGAACGAGCCTTGTCCCCCTTTGCCATGTCTTCAAATTTTCCCTTCTCTTTAGCAGACATGGTCTTCCCCCTCTCTGAGCACCTCTTAGAAAACTCTGAGAAGCTGACAGAAGCATCCGGGTGCTTCTTATGCTCCTCCTGGCAAGTTTGCACAAAGAGTGGTGACATTTCGCTTCTTGGCTTTTGAGGGTCTCCTTTGTCCATGTTTAGTTATTTTTCCTCAGTGAGGCACAGAGTGGCTCAGTGCCCGTCTGGCTCTCACTTCCCCCGGCACTATCTCTATGGAGCTCAGTGTACTGCAATGGCTGTGTCCAGAATACTTTCTAATTTCCTTTTTGATTTCTTCTTTGACACATGGGCTGTTTATATGTTGTTTATTTTCCATTCAGGTCTCATGTGTGTGTGTGTGTGTGTGTGTGTGCATATGTTTTCCTTTTTTTAAAGATTTATTTATTTATTTGGAAGGCAGAGTTACAGAGAGGCAGAGACAAAGGCAGACAGAGAGAGATCCTCTATTCACTGGCTCACTCCCCAAATGGCTGCAATGGCTGGAGCTGGGCTGATCCAAAGGAGCCAGGAGCTTCTTCTGGGTCTCCCATGTGGGTGCAGGGGTCCAAGGACTTGGGCCATCTTTCACTGCTTTCCCAGGCCATAGCAGAGAGATGGATTGGAAGTGGAGCAGCTGGGTCTTGAACCGATGTCCATATGGGATGCTGGCACTGCAGGTGGTGACTTTATCTGCTACGCCACAGTGCTGACCCCAAGTTATCCTTTTAAAAAATGTAGTCATTGAAACCAAATCTTGAAACCCAGTAAATTTAGGATAAATAGTAGAAATTGCTGGGGTTTTAATGGGGATGGGAGGGATGGCAGGAAATATCAGGAGTTTATTTTTGGTCTTGGTATGTTTGGGATTCCTGTTGGAAATCCAAATAAAGATGCCAAATAGGCAGTGTGATGTTCAAGTGTGGCATTCAGAAGAAAGAGCTGGCTGGAGAAATACACTTGGGAATTGTCAGCGATTAGAATAGCATATAAAACCCTGAGACTGCATGAGATCACCGAGGGGGAAAGTATAGAGAGTAAGGAGAAGTGTTCTCAGGACACCAGCTGAGATGCCCCAAGGCAGAGGGCCCGGGAGAACTATGGGAAAGCAAGGCTGAGGAGGAAGGGCAGTGAGGAAGGAGGTCCCAGAGAGGTGTCCTAGCAGCCAAGTAGGGCAAATGTTTTAGGATAGAGAGTGACCACATGTGTCGGACTGTTGGCAGGCCAAGAAAAATGAGGCTGAGAAATAGTGACCGAATTTAGCAATGCAGAGGTGACTAATGATCTCCAGTGAGCTCTTTTGCTGGTGATGTGGGGCCAAAAAACCTGACCGGGGTGGGGTCCAAGGACAGGGAAGGAATTGCAGGCTGCATGTACAGGCACACTTTTGTAAGGCTTCGTTGTAAAGGGAAGATAAGTGGGAGGTACCTGGAGTGAAATGCATAAGTCAAGAGAAGATTTTTTATGTGGCATATGTATAATAGGACATTTTATTTTATTTATTTATTGACAGCTAGAGTTATGGCAGGAACTGCACCTGTCCGAAGCCAGAAGCCAGGTGCCTCCTCCTGGTCTCCTATGCAGGTGCAGGGACCCAAACACTTGGACCATCTTCCACTGCTTTCCCATGCCACAGCAGAGAGCTGGACTGGAAGTGGAGCAGCTGGGACCAGAACTGGTGCCCATATGGGATGCCGGCGCCGCAGGTGGAGGATTAACCAAGTGAGCCACGGTGCCGGCCCCCATTTTATTTTATTTTTAAAAAAGATTTATTTATGGGGTCAGTCAGCGCTGTGGTGTTATGGGTAAAGCTGCTGCCTGCAGCGCCGGCATCCTATGTGGTACTGCTTCAAGTCCAGGCTGCTCCACTTCCAATCCAGTTCCTTGCTAATGTGCCTGGGAAGACAGTGGAAGATGGCCCAAGTATTTGAGCCCCTGACACCCATGTGGGCAACCCAGAAGAAGCTTCTAGCTCCTGGCTTCAGATTTATTTATTTATTTGAAAGACAGTGTTAGAGAGAGAGAGAGAGAATCTTCCATCTGCTGGTTTACTTCCCAAAATGGCTGAAATGGCCAGGGCTGGGCAGGCTGAAGCCAGAAGCCAGGAACTCCATCTACATCTCCCACGTGGGTGGTGAGAACCTGAGCACTTGAGCCATCCTCCACTGCTTTCCTAGGCACACTAGCAGGGAGCTGGATTGGAAGCAGAGCAGCCAGGACCCTCCTACAGTATGCCGGTGTCACAGGCAACACCTTAATCCCGTGTTCCACAATGCCAGCTCCTGATAGGACACTTTGAGAGAGAAATTTTTTAGGAAGTAAATAAGAGTTTTAAATAATTTAGAGGTGAAATATTTTACGTTTTAATTTTGATACACATTGCAGCATTTTCACAGGCATAGAAGGAGAGTAACCCTTGAAATGTTCTGATACATTAGAGATGAGACAGCCATACCCAGAATTTAGCAAATTAAGGTCTTTCAATGTTATGTGCATCCTACATTTCAGAACTAATTCTGTATTTTCCTTGTCTCCATAGCAAGACTTTTCCATTTGAGGGACGAAACAGTGTCTTATGCTCTTATCCACCATTAAGCTCATAGAACTTCTATATAAATTTACTAATTTGATTTGTAGAAAATTAAAGGTGTTAGGAGGAGGTCCATATATTATTTACTACTGATATTGATTTATTGTATTTGGTTATTGCTTTTCTTTTTTAAATATTTGTTTATTTATTTGAAAGGCAGTGTTGCAAAGAGGCAGAGAGAGAGAGAGAGAGAGAGAGAGGTCTTCCATCTGCTGGTTCACTCCCCCAAATGGCCACAACTGCCAGAGCTGTGCCAATCTGAAGCTAGGAGCCTGGAGCTTCCTCCAGGTCTCCCACACAGGTGCAGGGGCCAAGGAATTGGGCCATCCTCCACTGCTCTCCCAGGCCACAGCAGGGAGCTGGATCAGAAGTGGAGCAGTTGGGACTCAAACCAGCACTCATATGGGACACCGGGACTCCAGGTAGCAGTTTTACCCGCTATGCCACAATACCAGCCCCTCTTGCTTTATGTTTTTTTATTTTTTTAAAGATTAATTTTATTTATTTGAAAGAGTTACCAAGAGAGGTAGAGACAGAGAGAGAAGTCTTCCTTCTTCTGGATCACTCCCCAGATGGCCGCAGTGGCCAGAGCTGAGCTGATCCGAAGCCAGGAGCGAGGAGCCTCCTCCTGGTCTTCCATGTGGGTGCAGGGGCCCAAGGACTTAGAGTATCTTCTGCTTTCCCAGGCCATAGCGGAGAGCTGTATTGGAAGTGGAGCAGCCAGGACTTGAACCGGCACCCATGTGGGATGCCGGCACTGCAGGCAGTAGCTTCACCTGGTACGCCACAGCACCAGCCCCAAGCCACTCTTGCAAAACCCACATCCCATCAGAGTGCCAATTTGAATCCTGGCTGCTCCACTTCTAATCTAGTTCTCTGCTAACGAGCCTAGGAAGGCAGCAGAGAATGGCCTTAGATCTTGGGCCCCTGCGCCTTGTGGGAGACCTGCCGTCCAGAAGAGGGCCCTCACCAGAGCCTGACCTTGCTGGCACCTCTGCCTTGGACCTCTTAGTCCCCAGAATTGTGAGAAATACATTTGTTTATAAGCCGTGCAATCTATGGTCCTTTGTTATAGCAGCTCAAACAGACGAAGACAATCTTAAATAGAAATTTGCCTTTCTTTCCAAAGATGGGCCTATAAGCATCAGAAATTGGTGCTTCTTTACTGAGGCTGTGAGGTTTCCACAGGCCTGTCCCCACCCTCTCATGCAGATCTCACCAGAACCCTGAAGCTCGGTGGGTCAACAAGCAGGTGAACTGGCAGGGTAGCCAGGGATGAGCTGAATATCAACCGAGATTTGCACTGGGAAGAGGAGTGAGGTCTCTCCTGAATCCTGTCTTTTCATAAGAGGTTTGTAGTACATAGAGATTAGCTTTGTCATTTAATGACTAACTGCTAATCTCACTACCATTGCCTGATTTGGTGGTGATGGAGGTGGGCATAAAATTGGCTCAGACTTTCAGACCTTAGCCAGAGAGATTCACAGCTTAAATCATTATGGAAAGGGACTGGCATTGTGGCACAGCAGGTTAAACCACCACTTGCAATGCTGGCATCCCATATCGAGTGCCAGTATGAGTCCGGCTGCTCTGCTTCTGATCCAGCTTCCTGCTAATGTACTTTGAGAGCAGCAGACAATGGCTCAAGTACTTAGGGCCCCTGCCACCCATGTGGGAAACCTGGATGAAGTTCCTGGCCCTAGCATCAGCCTGCCCCAGCCCAGGCTGTTGTGGCCATTTGAGGAGTGAATTGGTAGATAGAAGATCTCTCTCTCTTTCTCCCCTTCTCCCTCTGTTCACTTTGCCTGTCACAAACAAATCTTTTAAAAAATCATTATGGAAAAAGAAAAGTCGAGCAGTATGCCAGTTTTATCCCAGAAATGGCCTCTCCTTGAGGTGGTGACTTCAGTCTAGAGTTGGAACCCCTGAGTCGCATTCCTGCTCTACCACTAGGACACACGCAGCCTTGCTCAGGTTGCTCCACTCTCTGTGCCTCTGGGGCCGCTGTGAGGCCCGAGCCCGGCACACATCTCGTCCCCTGCCTTTGCCTTCCCTCTTTTCTCCTCTGAGATTGGCTGAAATGTTTGAGTCTGTCGGTGTGATGCGGAATATGAAATTCCCGTTGGACCTTGCTTTCAGATTATCCCGTGGTATTAACTTTCCTCCAGATCTTTTGTAATAATAGTCCATTCCTTGTCATTTTTTGGTCAAGCTTTCATTTCCAAGCAAAGACCAACTTTCCTTTGATTTTGATGCAGGAAAGGTTGGCCACCTCAACCATTCGAGATTAAAGCAAAGCAGCAAACACAAAATGAAAGCAGTTATCACTTGCTTCCCTGAGTTACGAGAGTTCCCGTCCCGGGACCTCTGAAGTTGGAAGGCATACTGCCACTTGACCTTAAAGGAGGCACCCAGAAGAAAGAGGACTAACTATAGTAGTTCAGAGCAGACAGGGGAACGGCCAGCTGGACAGGAGCCAGGAAAGAGCGCTAGAGGCTGCCCTGGGCTGCAGGAAGAGGCAGCCTGCCGTCAGTGTTCTGCACCGATGTCTTCCAGCCATCTGTGCAGAGCCTGCTTGGGTTGGAAGCCTCCACTGTGGATCAGCAGGCCATACCACCAAGGTCAAGGTCAAACAAGGAACTTTTAAATGGGTTGAATTTTTTTTAAAAAGTGATTTTCCCAGGTAAACTATCAGGACAAAAAATAGCTTCATTTTGTATAAGACATTTGGGCTGTTAATTTCCATAAGGATTACTTCAGATTAATTCAAGATGAAATTAGCCACCTATCCATCTACAGCTCAGGAAAATTTGTCACTGGGTACACCATACGCTAAACAGTAAAACACTCCAATAGGAAGGGTAGGTGTCCGGCCCAGCGGTGGGGGCGCTGACCTCCCACGTCATTTCAGGACCCAGCTGTCTGCTGACTCCAGCTTCTCGCCAGTGCACACCTTGGCAGGCAGCAGGGAGGGCTCAAGTCACTGGGTTCCTGCCACCTACGTGGGAGCCCTGCACTAGTACCCAGCTCCTGGTTTCTTCTTGGTCCGGTCCCAGCTTCTGCAGGTATCTGAGGAGTAAGCCAGCAGATGGGAGCGTGCGCTCTCTCTCTCTTTCTCTCTCTTAAACTAGTAAAAATGTTAAACCATTTTGCAACTAAGCATTGTGTCCTGCTTGGGAAATAGATTACCTTAGAAAATTTAGAAGTACATAGTTCCTTTTTCTTAAAAAAGGTTATTTATTTATTTACTTGAAAGGCAAAGTGAGAGAGAGAGAGAGAGGATCGTCCACCTGCTGGTTCACTCCCCAAATGCTGCAAAGGCCAGAGCTGGGCTAATCTGAAGCCAAGATCCAGGAGCTTCTTCCTGCTCTCCTACATGGGTACTAGGACCCTAGGACTCAGGCCATCTTCCACTCCTTTCCCAGACCATTAGCAGGGAGCTGGATCGGAAGTGGAGCAACTGGGACATGAATTGGTGCCCATATAGGACGCACGCTATGCCACAACGTAAGTACATAAATTCTGTACTGAAATAGCTGATCCTTTTTGGAGTATAGCTTTATGTCCATGTTAGCTGAGATGCAATTCCAGTAGTAACTTGCCAGCTAATATTCCATACAGCTCATTCAATTAGTCCCTTGTTTCCATGGGGATAGTTCTATATCCAGCTGTTCTGAGCAGGTGAAGCTTGCTGATTAGTTATACTGCTGTTTCCTAGGGAATTCTTAGAAGGCTTTTCATGCTCAAAGGGCCCTCCTGGGAGTTTATTCGGCATAGTTTGTCCTGTTCTGTGCAATGTGACTCTATGATCTTGATCCATAGCTGATTGGGTCAGAACTGAGCCCCTGACCCAAAGGCAACCTGTTTGTTGGTCGGCCTGTGGCTCAGTCCGAGCTCTGCTCAAATTGGCGAGCCTCGCTGGCGGGGCAGAGAGGTTGAGTGTGAGCGAGGGCAAGACAACAGTGGGACGCAGGTAGCAGCTAAAGGATAGCCAGGGGGCAGGGGCTGCGGACAGAAGTGCAACAGGACTGCAGCCGCAGAGGTGTTGGCTCATGGAGGGGTGGTGTTAGCGGGGCTCAGTGGCCACCGCTGCTGCTCTTGGGTGACAGCAGGACTGGAGCAGGAGAGCCATGCTGTGTCTCTGACGGTCTCCCTTTGCTGGGCCCTGGTCATGTGTGTGTGAGACTGGCGAGGCAGGGCAAACTTTCTAGCAGTCTTAACCTTCCCTGTGTCACCAAGGTAACCAGCCAGTAGCTTTCTTGGGGTGGGGGGGCCCAGATGCTGAGCAAAGCCTTCACGCGTTGAACTGATTGGTTCCCTCAGTGTCTCACAGCATCTCTGAGCGACCTTGGGATGGTTCTGGTCTTTGCCCATTGTCAGTGTTTAGCCAGAAAACAGACAAAGGCAGAGATGAGTGGGCCAGCCAGTAATACCCCAAGAGAAGTACTAAATCCTATAAAATCAGAACATTTATTTTAAAGATTTATTTATTTATTTGAAAGGCAGAGTTACAGAGGCAGAGAGAGAGAGAGAGAGACCTTCTATCCATTGGTTCACTCCCCAAATGGCCACTACGGCTGGAGCTGGGCCGATTCAAAGCCAGGTGATTCTTCCGGGTCTCCCACGCGGGTGCAGGGGCCCAAGCACTCGGGCCATCTTCTACTGTTCTCCCAGGCCACAGCAGAGAGCTGGATTGGAAGAGGAGCAGCTGGGACTCAAATCGGCACCCACATGAGATGCCGGCACTAAGACAACAGCTCTACCCTCCATGTGACAGCGTGGGCCCCCAAATCAGAGCATTTCATTATAGGAGTTCATAGTATACTCATTCGCTACTTAAAAAATTTGGAACAGTTTAAGTAAATTTCTGTGAAACAAGAATTGTGGATTGTGACAATTACCAGCATTCTGAAACGTCACGAAAGCCCTCCCTGAGTTTAATTTCGTTGCATAAAAGGGCAAACTGCTGGCAAAGACAGTAAAAGCCTTCCTTCCGCTGGGTAGGCCCACGCCACCAAAAGGCTGACCTCAGAGCCAGGCTTCGTCTTAGGACGGCCATTGAGAAAGTCTTTTTTTTTTTTTTTTTTTAAATTTTTAACAGGCAGAGTTAGATATTGAGAGAGAAAGAGAGAGAGAGAGAGAGTTATAGACAGTAAGAGAGAGACAGAGAGAAAGGTCTTCCTTCTGTTGGTCACTCCCCTAATGGCCGCCACGGCCAGCGCTGCGCCAATCTGAAGCCAGGAGCCGGGTGCCTCCTCCCAGTCTCCCATGCGGGTGCAGGGACCCAAGCGCTTGGGTCATCCTCCACTGCCTTCCCGGGCCACAGCAGAGAGCTGGACTGGAAGAGGAGCAACTGGGACTAGAACCTGGCGCCCTAACCGGGACTAGAACCCGGGGTGCCAGCGCTGCAGGCGGAGGATTAGCCAAGTGAGCCACAGTGCCAGCCAAGAAAGTAATTTTTAAAAAGTATTATGTATGCACGTACAATAAAAATGCAGACAAGAAATAACACAAAAAACCTCAAGAGCGTATTATCCAGAGATGAACGTGACTTCGGTATAATGTGTTTCTAGATTTTTTTTCTAATCCCACCTTTATAATACTTACAAACTGTACAGATGAAATCATGCTTTCCATACCATTTTATGCCATCTTTCTTGAATACGCAACCATTTGCAGCATAGCACCGTCTTCACAGTATTTAACCACATGACTGTTAGCATAATGCACTTCAGCAATAACAACGATTTGTGAAGCTTTTATTTGGTCTCAAGAGCTTTACAAATATTCGCTCCACCAACTCTACAGCAGCTTTGTGGGGCCAGGAGTGATTTAGGGTCTCCATTTCCCAAGACGAAAGCTGAGGCATGACCATAACCTGCCCCCACAGCCCCAGCGACCACCAGGCGGAGATGGCCGTGACGCACGCTGACCCACTGCAGAGCGCACTCTGGTGGCCACGGCGCCTTGTGCTTACTGTTGTTGGCACCTGGGTGGCTCCCCTAAAACAACATGCCCATCATTATTTTAGTCTAAATGTCATTTTTAAATTATACCAGCTGAACAGTCAAGCATCACAGATCAAGATTTTAAAAAGAGATTTATTTATTTATTTGAAAGGCAGAATTAGAGAGAGAGAGAGAGAGAGAGAAAGTAGATCTTTCATCTACTGGTTCACTCCCCAAATGATCTCAATAGCCAGAGCTTGGCCAGGCTGAAGCCAGGAGCCTGGAACTCCATCTGGGTCTCCCACATGGGTGCAGGGGCCCAAGCACTTGGGCCATCTTCTGTTGCTTTCCCAGGCACATTAGCAGGGAGCTGGGCCAGAAGCGGAGCAGCTGGGACTTGAATCAAAACTCACACGGGATGCCGATATTACAGGCAGTGGCTTAACCCCCTGCCCCACAACAGTGCCAGGCACCAAAGGACACCGTGACGCTCCTCTCTGGGTCCTGCTCCCAGGACTTCTGCCCCGCTTCACCCGCACATTTTGTCCCCATGCTGGAAAGTCAGAAATTCAGGAGCAGCCCCACATACAGTGCAGAGACCCCCTCGGCTCCGAGGGAGAAGCAGCAGCTTCCCACTCGCAGGAGAGCACGGCACCGCTCCTTACAAAGGCTATTTCTAGAAACGCTTGCTAGCTGTAACTTGAACCCAACATGGTCTTTCTCCTGGAAGCGAAGCGTCCCCTAGCTTGGTAGAGGAGCAGCGCTGAGCATTCTTAGACTGTGGTCCAGTCTGATTCAGACTCAGAAATGGTCACTTCGAGTGGGAACACAGGCTTTCTGAGACACGCAGGACGACGATTCAAATAGAGCCCATTTCCAGGCTTCCCTCCCGTGTACATCCTCTCTCCTACCTGCATCGGCCCATGAATGGCCCTGACCAAATCCTCCCAGGTTGCATCATTTCCAGCGCACAAAACCCTGGGGCACCAGACCAAGGGGTGATACCTCTGTTAGGTGACTCGTGGAAGCGTAGCCTTCCTTGTCATCCACGGTTACGTGAAGGTTGCAGCCTGGTGTTAGAAGGTGGCATTTCTGCCAGAATGGAGGCTCAGAATTCAGAGACTGAACAGCAAGGGGTGGTGAGAAACCATCCTCACTGACTCCCTTTTCTGTCCCTGGATTCTCATCAACATCTATGAAATATGATGGCTTTAAAAATGTTAACATTATTTTTCTTTATCTTAAAAGCAGAGAGAGAAAGAGAGAGACTTTCATCCACTGATTCACTCCCCAAACACCCACAACAGCCAGGGCTGAGCCAAGACAAAGCCAGGAGCCTGGAATTCAATCTAGGTCTCCCCCAAGGGCAGCAGGGACCCAGACACTCCTGCTGCCTCCCAGGGTGTGCATTAGCAGGAAGCTGCATTGCAAGAACTGGGACTTGCAGCCAGGCACTCCCATATGGCATGCAGGTGCCACAAGCTGAGTCTTGGCTGCTGTCCCAAATGCCCATCCCTCGCGGGTAAGCTTCAAAGGCAGCAGTGTTAGGAATAAGGCGGATGAAAACTATTTCAGGAAAAAGGTACTGGGCATAGTATTCCTTCAGGTGCTCTCAATACTCATCTCCAGCATGCGGCTTAACTGGAGGGAAGAGAACTTCAAATAGCCAGAGTAGACTGGTACTTATGTAAAATAAGTTAAGCAAAACCTGAAAGAACTACAAAAAAATGTAAATAATGTGGGATATTTTCACACTTTTCTCTTTGGAGCTGACAGGTTTTTTTTAAAAGATTTATTTATTTTTTAAAAAAGTTTTATTTTATTTGAAAGGCAGAGCTACAGAGAGAAGGAAAGACAGCAACAGAGATCTTCCATCTGTTGGCTCACTCTTCAAATGGCCATAATGGCTGAGGCTGTGCTTGGTTGAAGCCAGGAGCCTGGAACTCCATCTGGTCTCCCATGTGGGAGGCAGGGGGCCAAGCACTTGGGCCATCTTCCACTGCTTTCCCAGGCATGTTAACAGGGAGCTGGCTAGGAAGTGGAGCAGCCAGGACTCAACCCGTCACCCATATGGGATGCTGTCGCAGATGCTGGCTTAACCACTAAACCACAATGCCGGCCGCAGTTTATTTAGTTTTTAAAAATCAGTAAGGATTGGTAAGAGTTGAACAATAAAGTTAATGAACTTGTTTATCAGCCACCTATGGAACATTGTACTCAACAAATGGGGAATACATTCTTTCAAGCATATAGAAATAAGAAAATTGACCATACAATGGTAAGTCTTAACCATTTCCAAGAATTTCTCACATTAATTATATTCTGACCACAGAACAATGAAGTTAGAAACCAACAACAGCAATATCAGAAACAGAGAAAGAGAGCCCCATTCTCTCGGAAAATGGGATTATATAATTTTACATCATTTGTGAACCAAAAAGAAGCAAAGAAAATTTAAAAACATTTACAGTAAAATGGTAATAAAAATGCTACAAATAAGTACTACAAGTGAATATTTATGGGATGTTAAAACAGAGACATTTTTAACCTCAAATGTCTACATTAGGGAGAGAGAGAGAGAGAGGCTGAATATTAATAAGCTTAGTGACCTTGTGTAGAAGTCAGGACAAGATTAGAATCAACTCAAGGAAAGCAAAAGGAAGAAGGCAGACCTGCAATTTCAGGTTTGGAAGAACTGGTGTTGTAGCACAGAGTTAGACCAGTGCTTACAACCCCAGCATCCCACATGGGAACGCCAGTGCCAGTCCTGGCTTCCTGCTAATGTTCTAGGGAAGAGGAAGAAAATAGCCTAGGTACACGGGTGCATCACTCATGTGGAGACCTGGACGAACCTGGTTCCTGGCTTCTGAGTTTGGCCTGGCTCTTGCAGATATTTGGGGAGAGAACTAGCAGATCTTGCTTTCTCTGTTGCTCTTCCTATAGAATAAATACATCTGTTTTTAAAAAAATAGAAAACAGAGGTGGGCAACTGACTCAGCGTCAGTGATGCCAGTATCCCATCTCGGAGTAAGTCCCAGCTCTGCTCCTGACTCCAGCTTCCTGCTGAGGTGCACCCTGGGAGGCAGCAGGTGCTGGCTCAAGCATTTGGGTCTCCTGCCTCCCGGTCTGGGCGGCCCCAGCCCCCTCTGTTGCAGTGAGTTAGGGACAGAACCAGCAGATTTAAGTTCTCTTCCCTTGACTCTCACTTTCTTTGTCTCTCTGCCTTTCTAAATAAATAAATGAAAGTCACACTTGCTAGGAAAACACCTTATTTTTTTTTTTAAAGCATTTGGGTCAACTAATTTGTAGCATGAAAAATAGAACTTTCAGATGTGCAAGGATAATGAACACACTGAATATTCATCACTAAGTGTTAAGGTGTTTGAAATCTATAATATGATTATTTTTGAGTGACTCTCTCGTCAATGTGCTAATAATAGCAGGATGCCCTATTTCTAATGAATGCAGTCAGAATACCAGCAAATGAATCTGTTGCCATTTGGAAAATCTCAAGTGCCTATTTTTAACTCTCCACCATATCTTTCTATCAGACATATTTTAAGTTTAACAATTATTTTTAAAATATTCTGTTGTCTTTTTTTTTTTTTAAAGATTTATTTATTTACTTGAAAGTCAGAGTTAGAGAGAGGCAGAGGCAGAGAGAGACAAAGAGAGGTCTTCCATCTGCTGGTTCACTCCCCAGCTGGCCGCAATGGCTGGAGCTGCGCTGATCTGAAGCCAGGAGCCAGGAGCTTCTTCCAGGTCTCCCACGTGGGTTCAGGGGCCCAGGGACTTGGGCCATCTTCTACTTAGTTCCCAAGCCATAGCAGAGAGCTGGATCAGAAGTGGAGCAGCCGGGACTTGAACCAGTGCCCATATGGGATGCTGGCACTGCAGGCAGTGTCTTTACCTGCTACATCACAGTGCTGGCCCCCCCAAATAGCTATTTAAGACACATTCACTTCGTAATAGGTTTTAAAATATGTTTCTTTTATTATTATGCATTTGAAAGGCAAAGTTAAAGAGATAAACTGACGGAAAGAGATTTCCCATCATTGATTCACTCCCCAAATGCCCGCAACAGCCAGGGCTGGGTCAGGCTGAAGCCAGGAGTCCAGAGCTGAATCGAGGTTTCCCACACGGATGGAAGGAACCCGAGTGCTTGAGCCATCATTGTTGCCTCCAGGGCCTGCACCAGCAGGAAGCTGGTGTGAAGAGCCAGAGCCAGGCCTTGAACCCGGGCACTTGGGTATGAGATGCAGGCATCTTAACTGCTAGACCAAATGCCCACTCCTCCACTCCTTTATTAAAAGCTTTATTTATTTGAAAGTCAGAGTTACACAGAGACAGAGAGAGAGAGAGAGAGAGAGAGAGAGAGAGGTCTTCCATACTGGTTCACTCCCCAGATGGCCACAATGGCCAGAGCTGAGCCTATCTGTAGCCAGGAGCCAGGAGCTTCCTTCCTCCAGGTCTCCCACATGGGTTCAGGGGCCCAAGGATCTGGCCATCTTCTATTGTTTTCCCAGGCCATGGCAGAGAGTGGATCGGAAGTAGAGCAGCCGGGAATCAAAGCGGCGCCCAAATGGGATGCCGGCACTGCAGGCGGCGGCTTTACTTGCTGTGCCACAGTGCTGGCCCCTCCATTCTTTTTTAAAAAGCAACTAGCGGGTCGGGAAAAAGTAATAATCAAGGCTGTGACCTCTGCTCTCCCAGCAGCAAGTCCACGTACAACTCAGGCATGAGGTTAGCGAGCGTCTCCCGGCCTCTCACACTGAGCCGAGCCCATACACACAGCATCTGTAAGCCTCCACTCCCTGCCGAAGTCTGACGGACACTGGGGTCCGCATTTTACGGATCTGGAAGTTGCGTCTCAGAGTCCAGGAACTTGTTGCAAGGCCCGAGACGTAGGGCGTGGCGGACTCGGGTACTGCCCCCACGCACCGCCTCTGACTCAGGTGCAGAGCCCAGAGCCCTCACCCCCACCGTGCCCTGCAGCCTCAGAGACAGGCAAACGGAAGAAGCGTTTTGTGACAGAAACAGGGCCTCCAGCATTTTCTTTTCTTTTCTTTTTTTTTTTTTTTTTTGGGCAGGCAGAGTTAGACAGTGAGAGAGAGAGAGACAGAGACAGAGAGAAAGGTCTTCCTTCCGTTGGTTCACCCCCCAAATGGCCGCTACGGCCAGTGCACTGTGCCAATCTGAAGCCAGGAGCCAGGTGCTTCTCCTGGTCTCCCATGGGGTGCGGGGCCCAAGCACTTGGGCCATCCTCCACTGCCTTCCCGGGCCACAGCAGGGAGCTGGCCTGGAAGAGGGGCAACCAGGACAGAATCTGGTGCCCCGACTGGGACTAGAACCCCGTGTGCTGGCGCCGTAGGAGGAGGATTAGCCTAGTAAGCTGCAGCGCAGGCCGATTAAGCATTTTTAAAAGAGACTGCAAAGTGACAGATTCTGCTTCCTTTTTTGTCAATCAAAAATAATACAAAAATTTTGCTCCCAAGTACAAATCTCTTTTATTTCCCTCCGGGGAGCTGGCATGGGACAGGCCTCCAGGGGAGTGATGGGCTCCCAGTGGCGGGAGATGAGGGGCTCCCCATTCAGCACCTGAGGTGCCTGTCATTTCTTCCTAGTTTTGATTTCTCTGTTATTAACATTTAAGTTCTGGGGCCGGCGCTGTGGCAGAGTAGGTTAATCCTCCGCTTGCACCGCCAGCATCCCATATGGGCTCTGGTTCGAGTCCCAGCTGCTCCTCTTTCAATCCAACTCTCTGCTGATGGCCAGGGTCAGCAGTGGAAGGTGGCCCATTGGGTCCCCTGTGTCTGTGTGGGAAGCCTGGAGGAGGCTCCTGGCTCCTGGCTTAGGATCGGCGCAGCTCGGCCATTGCGGCCATTTGGGGAGTGAACCAGCGGATGGAAGACCTCTCAGTCTGTCTCTCCCTCTCACTGTCTGTAACTCTGCCTCTCAAATAAATAAATCTTAAAAAAAGATTTAAGTTCTGATCTCACTTAATATCCAAAAAAAGTGAAAATATAAAATTTATAGTGGAGAAAAAAAATCAGTAAAATAGATTGTGAAGAGAAACATTCAGCTGTATTAACTTCCGGGCTGCCGGCTGCTGTAACGAAGTTTCACCACCCAGAGGCTCCAGACACAGAAATGTATTCCCTCACCGATCTGCAGGGAAGGCGGTCTGAAATCAACGTGTCAGCTGGGCCGCATTCCCTTGGAAGCTCCAGGGAAGGATCTGTTCTGTGCTTTTCTCTGCCCCTCCCCCCTTTTTTAAATTAAGATTTACATATGTATTTGAAGGCAAAGTTACAGAGAGACTGGGGAAGAGAGACAGAGAGAGTAGGGGAGGGACAGGCAGAGAAGTCTTCCATCCTTGGGTTCACTCCCCAACTGACTGCAACAGCTGGGGCTGGGCCTGGCTGAAGCCAGGAGCCAAGAACTCCATCTGGGTCTCCCACATGGGTGCAGGGGCTCAGGGACTCGGGCCATCTTCCACTGCTTTCCCAGGCACATTAGCAGGGAGCTGGATGGGAAGTGGAGCGGCTGGGACTTGAACTGGTGCTCATACGGGATGCTGGCGTCGCAGGATGGCGGCCTGCCCCACTGCGCCACAGAACCGGCCCTTCCGTGTTCCCTGGGCTTCTGGTGTTGCAATCAGCTTTGGCATTTCTTGGCTTGCAGCTACTCCATTCTAATCTCTGCCCCAAGTTGGCATGTGGCCTCCTCTGTGTGAGTCTGCATCGACGTCCCTCTTGCAGGAGCAGAGGTCATATCGCACTAGGACCCGCCCTCTTGTCCTCATCTTAACTCAGTTATATCTGCAACCACCCAGTTTCCAAATAGGGTCACATCCACAGTTACAGGGCGGGGGCTCCGATGTATCTTTCGGTGGGGGGAGGGCACAAGTCCACCTGCAATAGCTGTTAGGAATCGGCCTAAGTCCGTTGGATTCGGAATTAGATAGGAATGAATTAGGTCAAGCTGGTTAACATTTTGGGATGAATTAATGCTACCCCACAGGGGCCAGTGCTGTGACAAGTGAGTTAAGCAGCTGCTTGCTGCTGGCATCCCACACGGGAGGGCTGGTTCAAGGCCCGGCTGCTCCGCTTGGGATCCAGCCCCCTGCTAATGTGCCTGGGAAGGCAGCAGATGATGGCCCAAGCTCTTAGACCCCTGTAGCCACGTGGGATGGAGCTCTTGGCTCTCCACTTGGACTTGGCCCAGCCCTGGCTGCTGCAGGCATTTGGGGAGTGAACCAACAGGAGGAAGCTCTCCCTCCCCATCTCTCTCTCTCTCTCTCTCTCTCTGTGTATGTGTGTGTGTGTCGTACCATCTAAATACCCAGCCTTTCCAACGAAATAGATAAGTTAACAAATAGTCTTAATAAAAAGAGCACCTCCCCACATTGTGCAAGGATTTAAAAGGACGATGTGGATAAAGCACCCCCGACCCCTATTTCTCGCCGCCCGTCAATGGTTGTCTTATAGTAGCCATTATTAAGAATCTGTGGCCAAAACTCGACTCCTTAGGGAGAGGGGGGGCTCTGGCCTCCTGCTGAGGCCCGGGAACAGCCCAGCAATGCGAGCAAAGACCCCCGCATGGCCTTTCCAGAGGCTCTGCTTCCTGCCGCCTTTCCTGCTCTCCCCAACCCCCACTAGAGCGCGAGCCTGGAGCTCGGGTTTGTTATGCTCCTCCGTGTGCCTCTTCGGTGTTACCTTCCCCGGCTTGTAGCAGGTGTTCAAGGAATGAACTCCTCTGGATGCGTGGAGCCAGGGGACACATGGCCATTCTCTTGGGCACAGTTCAGAAGTCACGGAGACCACCTGCCTGACACTTTTTTTTTTTTAAGATTTATTTATTCATTTGAAAAAGTTACAGAAAGAGAGAGAGAGGGAGAGATAGAGGTCTTCCATCCACTGGTTCACTCCCCAATTGGCAGCAATGGCCTGAGCCACGCTGATCTGAAGCTGGAAGCCAGGAGCTTCTTCCGGGTCTCCCACATGGGTGCAGGGGTCCAAGGACTTGGGCCATCTTCTACTGCTTTCCCAGGCCATAGCAGAGAGCTGGATCGGAAGTGGAGCAGCCAGGTCTCGAACCAGCACCCATAAGGGATGCCGGCACTGCAGGCCGCGGCTTTACCCGCTTATGCCACAGCGCTGGCCCTACTGTCTGATACTTTTGATTATGACTTATCCCAAGGGTTCCAGGGGCTGTGAGGATACTTGGCTCATTTTAGTTTTTTTCGACATTTTATTTGAAGGCAGACATGCACAGGGCGGGGCGGGGGGGAGAGAAGGGAGAGAGAGCAAGCAAGCGAGCGAGCGAGGTATCTGAGTTATCACATGCTGCCTCCCAGGACACAAATGAGTGGGAATCTGGAATTGGAAGCAGAGCGTGGACTTGAACCCAGGTCCTCCTGTGTGCGATGCAGGCAGCCTAAGCAGCCGCCTTAAGCACTGTGCCGAAGGCTCGCCCTTGCTCCCTGCTCCCGGGTGCCGACAGACTAAGAAGTGCGCTCACTGGATCCTCGCTCCTTTTTCAGAGGCGAGGAGCTATCTTTACGTTCGCGTCTTTAGCATGAGCCCTCAAACGTGTCCCTCCAACACACAGCCCTGAATGTGAATTTAACCGACCCTCGGATCACTTCTCAGAACCCTCCACAGCCCTCACTGTGCCTGACTGGCGACAACGGCCCCTCAGAGCGGCCCTTCCGGGTTTCCCAGCCCCCGCCACCCCCAAGTCAGCTGCGGCGCCCACGCCGGGCGGCCCCTGGGCTGCTTCCCTGACCGTCTGACCCCACCGACAGACGCGCACCTCATCTCAACAGCGTCAGACGGCTTCGAGGCCCGAGAGCAGGTGATCTGTAAGCACAAGTTTATTCGGCTCAGGATTCTTGAGGCCGTGAAGGCCAGGATCACAGCACCGTTGTCGGCTGTCGTGGGGCTCGCACTGCATCCTGGGAAGCCCGAGACCAGCGTCTGCTGCCCAGAGCCTCGCGCGGCATCCTGGGAAGCCCGACGGCAGCGCCGGCGTCCTGACTGCCCTGCTTCAAGTGCCGTCTCCCCTCATTCCACAGAAAGCGTGGAGAAGCCCATTACCATAACCACGTGGCCCGGCACAAGCGCTCACCCTCAGCCAGAAGGAGAAAGGGCCGTTGTTAGCGCGTCCACGGACAAGCGAGGGCGGCTCCGCAGCCGGGCCACACCTGCAGGCCACGCAAACATCTGCTCCAGGCCTTGGTGCGCCGGGCAGGTGTGCAGGATGCAGGCTCTGATGAAGTGTGGGTAAGGCAGACCTCGAACCTGGCCTCATGGGAACAGAAACTAGTACATCCCTCTGTGGCCCCCAAAGTGTTACGTGGGGCAGAGATACAGGCCATGCCTTAACCTGTATATAGTCACTACCATCCACACAAGGGGCTTCGACAAGCTCACAGAACACAGAATTGAGATGTTTATTTTCGTTCAAAAATATGTTAAGATCCATGTTTGTTTTTTCCCCGTGACATGGATTTCCCATGAATTTTGTGCAGAGTCTTTATGAGTGGCCTGGGAACGCATCGGCATGTGACTGAATGGGACAGGGAGAGGCCGGGAGGCCCTGGAATTTCAGAATTGTGCTGTTAGCAGCTCTGCAACTTTTCCTTTTTCTCCAAATACTGTCTTCAGTTTCAGTGACAATCACTGCTGTGCATATACCCTTTCTCGCCTACTTCTTACAGCAAATACAAAAATGGAGAGCACCAGAGTCTGTGTGGCGGGTTTCAATGTTAGCTTTTAGTGTTTAAAGGCAGAGCGATAGGGAGGGAGGGACAGACAGATCTTCCAACCACTGGTTCACTCTTAATGACCGCTGGGGCTGCCCCAGATGGAAGCCAGCAACCTGAAGCCTGGAACTGCATCCTGGCCTCCCACGTGGGTGGCAGGGCCTCAGGTACCTGGGCCCTCATCTGCCTCCCAGGACGCAGTAGCAGGGAGCTGGATCAGAAGTAGACGTGGGACTAACCCCAACAGAGAATGCAGGCATCCCAAGTGTTATCTTAACCCGCAGTGTCCCAACACTGGCCCCAAATATGTTCATCTTTAATACTGGAGAGATTTGCAGTCTATGAATTAAGAAAGAGACAAGAATTCATATGCTCCTTTATTCAGGGAGAAAACAGTGAAGTGGAAAACTGGATGTAAAATTGAATCTTCCTTGCACTGGTTCTTTCTCCAAATGCCTGCGACACCAGGCTGGGCTGAGTCAAAGGCAGGAGCCAGGAACTCCATCCTTGCCTCCCTTGTTGGGTGGCAGGGGCCCAAGGGCTTGGGCCATCATCTGCTGCCTCCCCAGGCACATCGCAGGGAGCTGGATCAGAAAGGTGGAACAGCTGGGATTCCACCAGGCACTCTGCTATCAGATGTGGGTGTGCTGTGAACTATATGGCATTTTAAAGAACTTCTTTAACAAAGTGGTAGATAGTAGGATTTATTTTAGTTTTTCAATCTGAAAAAAACAAACAAAAAAACAAAAGAACCCAGCTGTCCTCATATATATATATATATGTATATATACACAGTGTCAACATTTTCAGAGCACTTGTATTTAGGAAGGTCTCTCTTCAACCATAACAGTACTGGATGTGCCACGATAAAATTCACAAACAATCGCATCAGCAGCCATACACACATCATGATTTTACATTTCAATACGCGAGAAAAAAAATAGACATCTCCCTGGCACTTGGTTGCCTCCTGACCGCAGCCCGATTCCACACATACTTTTAGAAACCTCAGCTTTTGAAACCCAACAGTGCTTGTTTTACAAGTCATATCCTTTTCCGATCCAAACTTAAATAAAGGGAAATTCGCCATCGTAAAATAACAACCAGGACTTTATTTGTGGATGTGGTGAAATTTGCCCACCAAAAGCTGTGTAAAAAATTGCATGGAAGTAAAAATAAATAAAGCTGTTGCCAAGCAGCCTGGTTTACACGGTAGCTCCGGACAAAACGCTTACAAGTGTCACTGACGGTTTGATAGTAATTATTTATACTGGAATCACATCTTTGCAACAAATCTAATGAGAACAAGCCGACTTGGGGCAGAGGTTCTGAGGCTTGCACGCTCAAACTCGGCCGCGGCTCCGGGCGCTCTGCGGCAGGTGGGCGGGCGGGCAGCAGCGATGACCTGTGGCCGGGCTCGGACATAAGGCACTGGGATCTGACTGTGCCGGACACTCACCTTATGTCGCGTCACCTGGCTCCTACCAGTGAACTCTTTGAAATGAAAAATAACAACAACTTCAGGACGCAGTGCACTTTAATGAAATACAGCATTTAAAACCCTTCAGACGGACGTCTGGGCACAGTCTCCTAATGCGAGCCTGAATCCTCAAGCACATAAAATCTTTTTTTTTTTTTTAAATTTTTAATGCTTACATCACTGGAAAAAATACTCATCGCTAAACCCTGATATACATTCTTGGCCGTTTTACTCTTCTATTGCAGCCAGTGTTCACGAGGCAAGACGTGACCCAGAAACTTTGTTCAAGTTCTCCTGTGAGGGCGTCCGCATTCACGGGGCTCATTCCGTCTCCGTCTCCTTCTGTTTGGCACCTGTCAGTGGACGGAAAGCGAAGCGTTTCAGAGCGCAGGCCAACAGCAGGGCGCTCTCCGCTGGAGGTCTGCACCTGCGCCCAGCGTGCCTTAGCTCCCTCCCCCCACCGGCCCTCACCGATGCTTTCATCTGCATGGTATCTTGTAATTCTATGTCTGTCAGATTTAATATGGAAAAAAGTGTTCCTTTCACGAAACAGTCGTGTGTGCACGTCAGGGTGAAGGCGCAGAGTATGTCACTTGTGCACACTCAGTTATAAAAGCGTACAAAGTGGCAGCACCACCTATCTGGGCGGGCTGTTCTCATCAGAGCACTTTCTCTATTTTCACACCAGGCACTGGACTTCTGAAAGAAGGAACCCCCTAGCAGAGTGAGAGGCTAAAAACACCGCTCGGGCACAGGTGCATCTGACGGTCTAACAATGAATGATGGCTGAAAACCTTATGAAAAACAGTGTCCTTTACAAAAACGACCACCATCTCATCAGAACTCCTTTTTCCAGGGCATCGCTGGGAATTGTTTTGGCTTATTTCACTGCTCAATCTTGTCTGTTTAATTGGCACCGAAGTTGCACATATGTACGGGATGCCAGGTGATGCTGTGATACACGGATACACTGCACGTTAGGCAGGCCTATCTAACTCAAGCATTTATTTATTTTTATTGTGGTGAATACATTCAAAATCTTCTCTTCTGGCCTTCTGCAGCGTACACAGCACGCTGCTGTGGGCCGATGGCCTCCACGGGGAACTGTGGCCCTGGCCGCTGATAGGAAGTCCTGCACGGGAGTGGGCGCTGCCTCCAAGCGCCTTCTGCTGGTTGGCCCAGGAGCACTGGCCTGGTGGAGCTGTCCTGGGTCGAATGTCTCACCGCGTACACATCAAACGCTTTCATTCCCGCTTTTGGTTGCCTCTCCTAGAGTCTTTGGAGGGGCTTGGGCCAGCGTCACTCAGCTCCTTCTATGGCTGAAGAAACTGGGGCTAAATGGGGTAAAGGAATCCGCTCCATTCGGCTGGCTCTCGGGTGGGGCAGGCAGGACTTGCGCTAACGGTGCTGGCTCCCACGCGTGCACCGGCCTGCTGGCTCCCGCTCCTTCTGACAGGGGCATTCCCCGACTTCTCCTCCCAGGGTGCGCTCGCCCCGCAGTTGTCAGGGGGCACAGGACACTTCCCTCAGCCCCGAGTGTTAAACACACAGTGTTGCAAGGAATCCCGGGTCGGCTACTCCTGTCTTTTAGACATAACTCCTACAGCAAGCTATATTTCAATTTCCAGATGTGAGATACACTT
This sequence comes from Oryctolagus cuniculus, assembly GCF_964237555.1. NCBI lineage: Eukaryota > Metazoa > Chordata > Mammalia > Lagomorpha > Leporidae > Oryctolagus > Oryctolagus cuniculus. Next base: position 22,278,625 of record NC_091438.1, on the reverse strand, counting down.
CCTCCCTGCACTGGCAGGGCTAGGAGAAGCAGTGTTGGCTTCGAATTTGAAAATATCCAATCAGGATGGAGATTTCGACTTACCCAGCCCTATCTTCTCATTCTTATGCTCTGAGGCAAGGAGGCATGGGGCGGGGGGGCACTCTCTTGCCTGGTTTACTCTGTCTGCAATGAGCATGTCCAAAGGGCCGCAGACAGCTGCAATGCATCCGGCCCTGAGCCTCGGTGGGGCGGCACCTGGAAAGGGGTCTCTGAAGGCGCATAGGTATGAGCTGGCACCCGGGGCTGTGGGGATGAGCTGGAGTGCCCTGGGCCGTGGGAATGAACTGGAGCGCCCGGGGCTGTGGGGATGAGCTGGCGCCAGGGGCAGAGGCCTTTCCCTGTCTGGGCAGGGCTGCTCCAGGAGAGTTACAGAAAAGCGATCCTGGGACGCGGTTGCGCTTCCTTTGCTCAGGGCTGTTTGTGGGATGCCGCCGCTGCCCAAGACAGCTGTGTTGTTCATTTTCAACGCTGTACAGCAGTCCACTGAATGAACAAACCCCCCTGTATCCACCCTTCCTCTCAAAGGCACTGGGACCGCCTCCGGTTTTAGCTTTGCACACCCTGTGATGAACAGCCTTACGTGATTATAAAGGCCATTGTGAGGCTCAGGTCCCTAACGCTGGCTGACGCCTGAAAAGGGCCGTGCCACACCCCAGGCGTGGGTCTGACCCAGCAGATGTAAGCGGGGGTGGGTCCCAAATGGACATTTCACACAGCTGCAGGCGAGCCGAGGAGCGCCCGTGAGACCACTGCTCCACGGCAGGCCCTGGCCTTTTCGCGCAGTGAGCACCAGGAGACGGCGGGGTGGGAGGCGGCCCTTCAGGGTGCATGTGTTTAGGTTACAGACGAACTGTGCCCTTAGCTGAGTGCGCTGCACTTCTGAATGAAAGAAAATCGATAACTGGCGTGCACACATCACTTACTGTGTAACTCCTGAGGGTTCAGAGAGCAAGCTCCTGCCAGAGGCGGGGCTGGGGAGCAGAGCAGTGGGAAGAGTGGAGGGGGGGAACGGGGGCTGCTGGTTTAACCCCCCGAAGCCCCCTCCTACCACTGAATGCAGGGGACAAGAGGAGGGCCTGTGCTGCCTCCCTCTGCGCTCCTCCTGACTGGGACCCGAGAGCTTGCTGGCCTCAGTCTGGCCATCCGGTCGCTAACGTCACCTCCACAGAGCATCAGCGAAGCGAAGTGTTCGTGTGCTGTTTTATCTACTCCAGACGTCTGTGAATTGTTTTTAAGGGGAAGATGGAGGTTTCAACCGTTAGGACCCAAAACACTTCCCTTTGGGTTTTTTCGTTACTAGCTCTCAGAATAAAGCAGAACTGAACTTTTAATGGAGACGGTTCTGAGGAATACGGCACCGGGTCCTGGATTATTTAGGCACTGCGGGGCGCCAGCAGGCTGCTTCACCGCGACCCCGCTCTGTGTAGACGGTTCTCATCTGACAGACACTGCACTTCAAAGCAGAGGAGGAGGAGGAAACGGGTCACAGGGCGACGCGCACGTGCTCGCGCGCGCACACACACACACATACACACACAGGCGCGCACGCCTGTGCAGCTCCCTCCCCGCCTTTCTACCTGCTGGTGTGAGGATGAGGGCCTGCAGGATGTCGGACAGGGAGATGATCCCCACGATGCTATCCGCCTCGTTCACCACCACCAGCCGATGGACCTGGGGAGAAAGGCAGGCCGCGGGGGAGGGTGAGATGAGAAAGACCCGGTGCTCGAGGGGTTACGTCAGCTCGGAGAGGGGACGATGGGTTTCGGGGGGACACTGGACAATGAGCACACCCCACAAGGGGGAGAAGGGAGCGGGGCAGAGCTGTGTGGGAAAGCGCGGGCTGACTGGCTGCACCGTTTGTAGGAACAGCGAGCTGGCGCTGTCTTGCTCAGCGTTTGAACTTCAGGACCCTGAAGCCAAACCCAGGGCAGGGCTCTTGGATCCCTTTCCTCTCCCGCGGTGTCCGTCCTCTAGGAAGCCCATGTCTTAGCTATCCTCAGGAGGACCCACCAGACCGAAGTGAAATGGATGCTGTTTGTCCACAGTTTTCTGCGCTAACGTCTTGTACAAACGCAGGGCGCATGTGCTGAGCCGCCCCTGTGACAAGGCGCGCCCCCAGCCGGCAAGGCGAGAGCAGCGCGCCCCGCCGACTTCGCAGCGTCCCACGTGGCCCGAGGCTGCCGCGTGCCAGCTGCTGGCCTCGGAGACCCTGCCTATGCACGAAACGGGGACACAGGAGATGGGAGGAGCCTACTTTTACATCTTGTCTCCAGCAATACTGTGCTGGTGATATTTCTGACAGCATAGCTTTAGATTAAAAAAAAAGAAAAAGTGATGTAGTCATCGTCCTCCTATCCACAGATTTCTCTCAAACTTTTCTCTACTAAAATGTTTGGCTCCTCAGTGTCCTGGACAGAAGTTTATTAGCTATAATTATAAATTACAGTGATGGTTCACAGCTGGAGCAGGAACCCTTCACCTCTGCACCACAAGCATTTACTGTTAACGTTCAGGGCGGGCCTTCGGGAGGTGTGAAGTCCTGGTCAGGATGCCTGCAGCACAGCGCCTGCCTGTTTCTGCCTCCGGCTCCGACTCCGACTCCGACTCCAGGTCCTGCTAAAGCAGACCTCGAAAGCAGCAGGTGGGCTCCTGCCACCACGTGGGAGACTTGGATTGAGTTCCTGGCTCCTGACCCTGGCAGTTATGGGCATCAGGAGAGCGAACCAGTGGATGGTTCTCTCCGTCTGTCTCTCCCTCTGCCTCTCAAATAAACACCAAGCAAACATCCAGTAATGGCAAGTTGGTCACCGTTTGACTACAGAAGGTCCAACAGAATCGTCTCACCCCACGAGCTCAGCGAAGTCTACCGGAGAGAAGTGACTACCAAAAACCTGCTCTCGCCGGTCATGGCTCAGTCTACGCTTACTCACCTTCCTTGTCTGAGGGGCCTACAGGTCGGTGGTATGTTTAGGTCACAGAGGTAAACTGAGTCATTACTGATCCTGTGTACTGTTCTCCCGACAAGCTCCATTAATGTTAAAAAGTGGTTCTGATGGCCTTGCAAGGAATCATCTGTTCACATAATTATTATTATTTTTTACTTTTTTTTTTTTGACAGGTAGAGTGGACAGTGAGAGAGAGAGACAGAGAGAAAGGTCTTCCTTTTCTGTTGGTTCACCCTCCAATGCCCCCCCCCCCCCCGCTGATCTGATGGCAAGAGCCAGGTGCTTCTCCTGGTCTCCCATGGGGTGCAGGGCCCAAGCACCTGGGCCATCCTCCACTGCACTCCCAGGCCACAGCAGAGAGCTGGCCTGGAAGAGGAGCAATTGGGACAGAATCCGGCGCCCCGATCAGGACTAGAACTCAGGGTGCCAGCGCCGCAGGCGGAGGATTAGCCTAGTGTGCTGCGGCGCCAGCCCTGGTCACATAATTCTAACGAGGACAGAGTCAAGAAGTCTACCTTAGGGGATGCTGCTTAAGGGCAACTTGCTGTCCCCAGTCCCTATTTCCTGTGACGGGAATTCCCCCGCCCCCAGGTGCACGCCCCACCCCCACCCCCGCCCTGTGGGCACCGTGGGGGAGCTCTGTCTTGTTGGCAGTGCACAGGCACCTACAGTGACACAAAGCAGCACAACGCGAGCAGGAGCAGACTCTGTCACTTAGCAAGAGATCGCGGGCGTTGTTCCACACCAACAAAACAGCCTCCTGTAACGTGATTTAAACTCGTCGTAAAGAACGCCATCCCGTCAACGTCCACTGTCCCTATAACTGTGAGGGTGGGGCCTCGCCCATTGCTGCTTACAACCTTCACCAGGCCCAGGGGTTCAAGGACATGAAGACAATGGGAAGCCAGTTAAGAGCCTTGTGAGAACATGTAGTGATGGAGGCTGTGTGCGGGTGTAGGAGGGACTTCCTGCCAAGGGCCTCGGGAAGTGGGCAGAGCCGTGGGAGCGGAAGCCAGGGTAGGGGGAGTGAGACCCTGACTGTTGCTCCCCCATTCGCGGAGGAACGACACTAGACCCTGCGCTGTTCTTTTGTCTGCTCGGCCCTTCCCGGGTTGGCTGTCGATCCCTCCACCTCCGTGGAGGGGCGGTTCCCCCTGCCACTTTCCCCACTTCTGCAGGGGAGCGGCACACCACCGGCGGGCTCTCTCGGGGGCTGCTCAGATGTTATCCGGATGTTCCTGGTGTATGTTGTCTCTCTCCTCCTTTATAGTCCTCTTCCACCAATCCCAACTCTGCTACCCACACGCCGAACACGCTGCTCTCCTCCAATCAGGAGCAAGATCAGCTCCTGCAGCTTATTGGTCGAACTGGAGGCAGCTGTGTAGAAGTTGTTTACTCCTCTCCCAGCGCCATATTGTGGGAGAGCAGATGCATAGAATAAGTCTTAATTCCAGTAATTTAGTCTAGTCCGAGTTGCTCCCCACACCCGACCACACCGTCAACAGGGGCTTTGGGGCCCTCTGGGAGCGCTGGCGCTTCACACCACTCTCCATGCAAGTCCAGGTCACCCGGTAACAGCCTGCCAACCAACCAGGTACTCCGCCTCTGGGCTTCTGCTCTGCATTTATATCATCAAACCGACTTCTCGTGAGTGAGTGTGGGCTAATTAGCGCTTGTTCCAGAAGGAACAGTCGCGCCCTTTCGTCCTAAAGAGTGCCAAGCAGGAGGACCCTCCAACTCCTAACAAGAAAGGAAGGACTTCCCATCCACGTGCATGCTCAGTGAGACAGGCCAGAAAATGACTCCTCTCGTCTTTTACGCCAGTGTTATGCCAAGTGTATCTCGAAATACTGCCGCGAGTGAAGTCAAGGGCAACGTTTACACACTCTGATTCCAGATCCTGCCCGGGACGTCCCCCACTCTTACCCTCTAATGCTCTGTTTACATGAAGAAAATCTTTGGAGAAGTGGACTAGCATCTAACGGGTGCCGGGTGCCACCAGGAACCCGCACGATGGGCTGCCCCAACAAGCTCCCCGGGGAGCGAAGTCTTTGCCGGGACGCCTCTGGGGACCCGTCAGGAGAGCAGGCGACCGCGGCCGGCTCTGCAGGCGGGGCGCTCCCACACCACTGACTAGCGTCTGAGGCAGGAAGGAGATGCTGGTGGACAGAGAACAGCACTTCCACTTAAAAAGTTTCATGTTATGGATTTAGCATTCACTTTGTTATGTATATTAGACTTTTAACTTTGAATTAATAAATTCTGCCATTAAACTTCAAGTTCCTGGGACAACTTTTGCCTTCTCAAGTACATTTAAAAATGAAAAACAACAATTTGAGAGGCAGAGAGAGAGAGAGAGAGAGCGAGCAAGCAAGCATATGTGCCCAAGCACGTGCTCCCATCTGCTGGTCCACTCCCCAGATGCCGGCAACAGTCAGAGCTGGGCCTGGCCAAAGCCCTGCTGTGTCCCCCGTGGGGAGCAGGGACCCAAGGACTGCAGCCATCGCTGCTGCCTCCTAGAGGTCTGTGCCAGCAGAGAGCTGCGGTCAGAAGCCGGAGCTGGGAGCTGAGCCAGGCACTCTGATGGGGCAAGCTGGTAGGCCAGACGCCTGCCCTCAGCTACCCATGTTTTAAGCCATAAAACTGTCTCGCTAGCATGTGCGATTCGACTGTGGCATCGGGACTTCTGACCGAACCTGGACGCTCCCTCGCTGGGCCTTCAAGTGAGCCCCAGCTCTCGGGGCACTACTTGCCGCTTCGTTCTTGCAGGGTAGCTGGGGTGGGGTCGGGGTGGCAGGCAGGCACCTGCGAAGCTGCCTCACCTCGGCTCTTACTATTCTGTCCACAATGGTCTCCAGTGTTTCCAGCTTATTGCACTTCACGACACCTTCAAAATACTGCGAGCGGTGCTGCAGGGCCTGGGTCACTGTGATATCTAGGTTATTGTACGTTTTTTCAGCAGCAAGATTCTGTAAGAAAGCCACAGAAGAGATCACACCCTTTCATTTCAAGTCATTCAACTCAATTAATGAGCAAAAGTTGCAAGTTTAAGGCCAGCTGACTTTTACAAACTCTAGTGTCTGTCTTAGTTTGGTAGCACCATACATCAAAGTTCTCCTTCCAGCTTACAACACGCCATCAGCACTGTTACTGCCTCATCGTGCCGTGCATAATTAAAGCCCCCACATTACAAGGTGTACCTTAATTAGGAAGCAATGCTGCTACATTCTGACTGCATATCCTGCCAGAGACTCTTCCCCACTCTTACGCTAATGCTCCACACTATGCAGGAGTATAATCTTTGGCGAGGTGAACTAGCGTCTGCAAAGGGTGACAAGTGCACAGGGCCAGGGAACCACAGTGATGGGCTTGCTCCGCCAGCTCCCCAGGGAACCGAGTGGTTTCTGGGGAGCCTCTGGGGGAGCCATGAGGATACAGCGTCATCATGGCAGAGGAACAGTCCTATCGATCCGAACGGCTTCTCAGGGCTCTGATGAATTCACGGGGTCCCGCTCAACCGGAATCCCACTGAGCGTAGTCTTTGGTGTCTATTATGAACAGAACAGGATGGACGGAAGGGCTGAGACAGCGCAAGAGAGTACAGACTGTGAGGTCAGCGCTGCGGCGGCAGGCGGGCCCGCGTCTGGGGCCATCAGAACCTTGGTGCCCATAGAGAGCGTGAAACTCCCTGGACGCACATTCACGAATGAAGGGGGGGCGGGAGGGAGGGCATCAGATGCAAAGACACGGCGTCAACAACAACCCCGGCACGTTGGAATGAGGGACTCAAACATGCGCCCTCACGGAACTCTACTGAACACGTAACTTTAGTAACATGCGTGCTGTCTTCTTCAGCGCGGTAGGTAGTCAGCGGGCAATGGGGTAAATTCCACAGGGGACCGACCACTGATGGGTGCACCAGCGCACGCCAGCCGGCAAAATAGAGAGCAACTTCCACACAGAAACGTCACCGCTTACAACACATGCACATGTGGTGACGGACAAAACACACTGGAAGATGGACAATTTTAAGATGCTACTAATTCACAAATCACTGATAAACCAAAGAATATTACAGTACAATTACTATGAGGAATCCTCAGAACTCTGATAGGATCCCAATATCAGAACAGTTAGCAGTTATTAGAGAAGGAACGAGAAGCAAGCATGAAAACAGACGAAATGAGTATATTTTAAAATGCATCCTGGACAACAGGTTTTAAAAAATTAAAAATACTTACAATTACATCAAATTTGGAATAAATATCTACAACTTTTCCTAAAAATGAAAATACGTGTTAGAAATACATCTTAGAGACAAAAAATAACTCATTTAAACAGTCCTAACTGGATGATTACTAGGGATTCAGCACTGACAAACAGACGGGCTATTCTTAAACGGCTAGGGAATCGGATCTTAATGGAAATTTGACAGTTTAAAATCCTCATCATGCCGAGCGCTCCTGGGAGCCGTGTATGTACCATCTCTAAGCCTTCCCTCTGCCCCTGAGCTGCCGTGCTGGTCCTTTCACAGCAGGGTTACCCCAACAAGCCCACCAGCTGCGCCCGTCCCACTGGCAAGGTCAGACGCACGAACCTGACTCATCCACCACAGGCAGGGCCGATATTCGTCTCTCCACAAATATGTTCAAGGCTTTGATGATAGGAGTGTCTGGGTATATGAAGGCAATGTTGTGGTACGTTCCTATTCCCAGCTCATCCAGGTTCTGCTTCATGAAGGCAGGCTTTGGCATATCAGACATCTAGGCAGGAAGACAAACGCACATGTTCTAGCACCAAAACACACCCTTCTCATGCTCAAATGTGCAGTTCAATGAAAAACTATGTCCGACAAATTAGTCTTTTCTAACAATCTACCGGGATGTCTGAATTAATACAAGAAAGTTACATGTAAGAATTGTATCTTTTGCTCAAACCAGTTTGCATAGCTATACCTCTGCTTATAGCTAACTGCTTAGTGAAACACAGCCAAGGAGCAACATGCTAACACGCCTTCTTTCCACTCTCTGAGAAAGCAGATAGAAGAAGGGAGCCAACAGGTCTATCTGCAAGAATCAGACCTGCGAGCGCCGGGAGTGCGATCCTTCCTTCTGCACACTCACCCGAAGCTCCTGGCCCTGGCCGCAGCATTCAGTAGCACTTACTAAGAACGCACAGGTTGCCAGACCCGCGGCAACAACCCATGGGGCTGCTGAGCGCCGCCCGGCCAGCCCTCACTCCATCCCACCTCCACACCCGGGATTCTCCTCGGAGGACTCCGATTGCTGTCTACCAGGAACAAAGAACAAGCCAACGGAACAAGTATAAAGGAACCTTTCAAAAGTAACTTTCCTTTTCAGGGCTCTTTTAAAGGAGGAGGGATAAGTCAGAAGAGAGAATCTAGGATCGTGTTTGACTATAACAAAATAAGGTCTACTGTTTCAAAATCCACCTTTTATAAAGGGTATAGTCGATTCCATCCTCCTGGTGTACCTTATAATTATCAGGAAAAGATGAACAATTAGAAGAAACAAAATGTTCAAGTCAAAGAGTTCATCAATATTCAAATCATGAGAATCCTAGAAATTTAGAGAAAAAAAAAAAGACCTATTAGGTCATCTAGTCCATCTCCATACAGGATAATTCCCTGTTCTATACTGGAGGCTTAGGCTAGCTTTCAGTGTCTTGAAAGGTAATGCTACCTTTTCTCAGAAGTGATCTCCTAACTCAGTCACAACCAGGCTCGGAAATGTATTTGTTTAGATTCTATATTTTTATCTGAAAACCTGTGGTGGAATATTCTAGCAGCATGGTTTTAATTACCACACTGGCCCAAATGGAAGGCGATACCAGGCAAGGGCAACCCCCTCTCCTTTTTAAGGACGAGAAGGACCTCAAGCAGCTTTGCAAAGGCCAGTCTCAAACTTTTACTTCCTCTTGTGCGGAACACCAATGGTCTGGCTTGGGAGTTAGAGCCGGCAGGGTCTGACACCTACCGCTTCCTGTCTGTGTGACTCTGGTGTGTTTTGAGCCAGGCCCTCACCTCGCGTGCACTAGGTGATACAAATGCCTGCCTCCCAGGGCTGGTGGGTGGGGGCGAGCATCAGAGGGTAAGGCGGTGGCTGCAGAACCAGAAGGCTTGACTTGGATGCTGGCGCTCCCACTTACCAGACACAGAACCTTGGCAAAGTCACTAACCTAACTAGTGGTACCAACTACACAGGGGATTCACGAGAACATCAACCTGACAGGGCAGCAGCAAGGATTTCTCAGTGAAAACTGCGTTGAGGACAATGCTGGACAGAGCAGTCAGTGCTCACGGCTGACTTGACATTCTTCCTCTAGATGAGCGAGTCCATGCCCTCACTCGCCCCCTCCCTTCCTGCCAAACCTCATACGCTAAGGCTGCTGCATCCCAGACGCAAAGTCTGGTAAACAATCCTGATACAAGCCTCATTCTTTTCTCCTAGGCTGCCCATTTATTGGACATTCTGGTTTTTTCTTTGCGGGGAGGGGTGGGAGGCAGAAATTACTCTTCTTATTTTCTTAGCATTTATTTAACCACAAAGAGTGTTATTCGCTCTATAAGCTGTGAAATGCAGGACTGGTGTGATCACAAACGGTGCCTCTCTCAGTGCTAAGCCCTGTGCTTCTGTCAGCAAGAGCGGCCTTCGAGGGCTGCTCCCAGGGCGGAAGCCTACCTCTCAAAGGAGGTAAGACTACAGAGCTATTTTAGTTCCTTCCGTGAAGCTGTGGAGGCGAAAATGGAAAGCTAATTTGAAGCTGAATTTTAATATCTGTCACATTCTTTAAAAAAAATGACTCTTCTTCAAATTACCTCTTTTGAACCATTAATGCCTCCTACTGGGTCTATTACACCGATCACTCAGAACCTCAACTTCAGTGCATGTAATTAAAAGGCAAACACAAAAGCCCTCTTGCAAAAACTCCCCCTTCCATCTGTGCCTTTCCAATATGGTCTACCACTGAGGCTATACGTTTTGCATGGTTATGAACCGGCTCATTTCAAAAACGGCTGAGAACCTGAAGATCATAGGGGTCATAGGGGCCTAATTCGGACCAACATGGTAGGCTCTTGCCAACGTGTTATGTGCTGGGGGTTATTCTATTGTTTCAGTAATAAGACAATCTTGGGGACAGTATTTTTAGAACATGTTTCTAAAACCATGACACCAATAAACACATCATAAAATAATTTTTGCTCTAAACACGGGCTCCATTTTTCTTGTACACCAGTCCTTAAGCAGACTACCTTGCAAACGGCTTCATTTCCCATTCATATGTCACATGATAAAGGGCTTGAATTTAAGCAGAAAATTCCAAGAGTTTTTCTTGCTCTGGTCCTTGCACTGAAAGGTGACTGTTTTTGAACTAGAATCAACTTTGCGAATGTACAATTCAAACAGCAGTGAGTTAAAGAAACTGAAGTCACAACCAGCAATTTCTTCTATGCAGAATAACAGGAGCCAATTTACTTGCATGTCTCAGCAAAAGCAGCTATGTCTTTAGAAACGCTGAAAACTACTTACAAAAAGCTGGAGGAACTTGAGGATTCTTTTGTGGGTAAGTATATAAAGTGCATTCCCACTGATAGGGTCAATAACTGGCAATCTGTGGATTTTATTTTTGATCAACGAATATACAGCATCGAAGAGACTGTGGGAAAAGCCATCAAAGGTGTTAGGAGGCTTTAAAAGCAATGTCAGGAAACTTCAGGCCACCCCTGCCGTGGAGCGCGTCCGTGTCTGTGTATCACAACAGAAGGCTGAGCGACTGAAGTGTTCTGGAAGACTTAAATGGGAGATCTCAGGAAATTTCCGGGTTTTTTTTTTTTTACAATTTGTTAATACATCTGAAAGACAAGTGTAAGCTAACAATCTCTAGAGAGCAGTCTTTCAAATTAGCATGCTCAGAGGTTTTATTTGAAAGAAGCCAAACCTAAGCCCTTAGGAAAGCCGGCACTGGGGAGCTCAGGCGCGGTGAGGGCCGCAGCCAGGGCCTGGCTCGGGGAGCAGTGATTCCTGCTCTGGCCCTGGCTGGCCCAGCCCGCAGATTTAATACAGCAGGCCCTGCCCCGCTGTGCAGGCAACAAGAAGGCTGGGCGGGTGTATCTCGTTAAGACTTGGAAATAAGATAATACAAATAAATATTTAACTTTTTCTCTAGTGTGGGCTTGAGTTTTTAAGACGCCTTTAATCAAACGCTTAAATGTGTCACAGCCATCCCGCATGGCCTGGATCAGAAACCACAGCTGGGAAGGAAGACAGCAGAGAAGCAGCCCCACCTGCCAAGCCCCTGGGCCCCGTGTCTGAGACACTCGTTTTGAACATCAGTACGGATCAGGATCACTGGCGGAGCTGCTTACATGTGTATGCCTGGGCACTGCTCTGATGGAAAAGGTTGGGGGTAGGGCCCAGGAATCTGTGATTTTAACAAGATCCCTAGGCTGGTTCTGCTCCAGGTCATCTGCTCAGGGTGACCACCTGCCCAGCCTACCATCAGTCCTCGGGTCCAGCAGTGGCCCCTAATGTGCTGAACTCAGTATGCGGAATTCAGGAGGCTGGCCCCACCTAGATGGAACACGTTTGTTTGTTTGTTTCCATCTACCTATCGTGGTGATAAAACAAACAAATCTGAATGTTTTCAAAGGAAAAAAAACCACAAGTTTACCTTGCATCTGGAGATATATTCACTAAAGGCTTAAATGTTTCTTGTAAATAAAGCTCTGTATTTATAGAAAGAAAACATGCAGTTAGTAACGTATCTGTTTGCAATTACTATATAAATTCAAATCTTTCAGTTTACAGATGACAATTAAAAATCCAAATCAAAAGAATTTAATCTACCCCCAGCCTCTGTGTTAATTACAGTTACTGCTATTTTACCCAACTTCCAAAGTGTTTCTTGGGATGTTGCCTCTGAAGGACAATTAAATACCTAAAACACAATTTGACGGTAGACGTTTATAAAATCAGAAGCAAACCCCAAGCAGTCTGGTCAGAGAGCAGCACCGGCGGAGGCCGCCAGCGCGCTGTCGGGTTAACATCGCCCCCAGGAAACGAGGCATTGGTGAAGTTACTTAGGACCATTTTCATTTGACAAACTTTGCTCTGAAAGGTTGTTAAGCTGTATTTTCCCCAACTAATGCCCAAAGCCCACTGCATCTTGGGAGTCCTTGCAGCATACGGTAATTTTCTTTGCAAAGCTGTCGACTAGGTTTCTGATGAGAAGGCGCTCAAGACCACCGTGGCACTACTGCTCCCGAACACCGCGCCACGCAGCGCCGCGATGCACCGAAACGTAAGCCGAGCCCTCACAGTACCGGGGCAGGAGAATCTCCTGGTGCTAAGTTACGCAACCGCTTCATAATGAGGCTGCGTGGCTTCCATGTTCACCCAGTTAGTTTAGCTTGCCTTGATAAAGCCATAACAAATCAAACATGAGGCCTTGAAACTTCCCAATCATACGGAATTACAAAGGCCCACAGAGCTTGTTAGAGGGCTGTGAAGGCTGCTCCAATTTCAGAGCCAGCAACCAGGGTTGCTTGTGTCACGCATACTATGGGAGCTGCAAAGCCAGGTCCTTGAGATGGAACCTGGAGCTTTCTGAGCCTCTGTGTGTGTGTGTGTGTGTGTGTGTGTAATCTGGAGTTTTGTGTGTGTGTGTGTGTGTGTAATCTGGAGCTTCCTGACACTGTGTGTGTGTGTGTCTGTGTGCAATCTGGAGCTGTGTGTGTGTGTGTGTAATCTGAAGCTTCCTGTGTGTGTGTGTGTGTGTGTAATCTGAAGCTTCCTGTGTGTGTGTGTGTAATCTGAAGCTTTCTGTGTGTGTGTGTGTGTGTAATCTGGAGCTTTCTCTGTGTGTGTGTGTGTGTGTGTGTGTAATGTGGAGCTTCCTGACCCTGTGTGTGTGTGCGCCCCTGCTTTTCTAGAGGCTTTTCCTTGAACCCCCTACTAAGGTTCCTCTGGGTCAGTCTGTCTGGGTCCTCAGAGCGGCTCTGTTCTTAGGCCCCCCAGCCCCATAGCCGCCGTGATGAGTCTCATTCAGACCAACAATTTCCCAATCGTGAAACGAGGATTCTACAAATGGCTCCACCGCAGAAAAGGGTACCAGGACTGTAAAGAGTGGATTTTAATGGGTCAAACAAAGCAGTCTTGAAGTTATTTCCATGTGCTCTGGTCCAAGTCACCTAGTTGAAGGTTCACCTGTTCTCAGGTTGCTCCATAATTAAGTCTCAGTAAGAAGAGATACTTGCTTTTGTTTGAAGTTAGGCCTGCCTTTGGCACATTGTCTATACATAGGTGAAATTCGGAAGTAACCCTTCCTAGTGAATGTGGCTCCATGTGGTTGGGAAGGTGGTGTGTGTGTGTGTGTGTGTGTATGTGTGTGTGTGAGTGAAAAGCAGTGTGGGCTTGGGTCCAGTGTACTCCACTGTCTCGTCCCAGCCTCACACATGGCCTTGCACGCTCTAAATGTGGATGGGATTTAAAGCAGTAGGGCTTACTTTCAGAATTAATACAGAAAGAAGTAGAATGTTTTAATTAACATTCTATTATCCAGCAGAGAATGGATCTGTGGCATTCCAACAGAATTTACACACTAAGTATAGCATTTCCCCCTGAAATGAAAGGATCTTTAACAGCCGGTAGTGCTTACCCCTCCAAGTTTCAATCTTATGCTCCTCTAATTCATATATCTGTACCTGCAAATGGGAAAAAGTCCTATTTACAAATGTGAACATGTACAACACAGGCATAAATAATACTGGGAAAAAGGAAATAAAACACATCTTTCATAATGGCATTTCTGTTCATAATTAGAAAATGAGGGGAAATACAGAGGAAAAAAAAGTGTCCTAAAGTGTTCCAAAAAACCGAGCTGTATACTGGCTCTCAGCAATTCTGAGTTACTAAGCTACAGCTGAGATTTGTTGGATGGGTTTGGCTTCATTTTATCAAAATTTAAAAATCGCGCTTTGTGTAGTCTGAAAGCAGGGATACAACCATGATGAAGAGAAGCTGGTATTCACGGCCACTGGGCAGTATTCACGAAATCAGGCATGGAAAATAAATGCAAAATATTTACAAAGTCTTTGGTACAACTTCCTTCTCAGTGTATGTCTTATGAGGAAACTCATTTTTGTATTTTACATAGGAACTTAATTATTGGACAATACTGACCATGACATGTAACACATATTAACTGGATTTACTCGACACCTTGTAGATACTAATGCTAGCTAAATAAACACAGTGTACGATTCTGTTCTTTCCCACCCTTGTACACAAACAGACCCATGGCCAAGCAGGAAGAACGACACCATCACAGTGACAGGAGGAGGGAAGAAGCAGTTTCCCATCAATGTCTAAGAGGAGAGCTGGACAGTGTGCCAGGGCCTTCCACCGCTACCCTCAGCCAGGAGCAATCTCTTCTAACCGGCACAAAGATGTCCAAACTGAAGTTCTTCAACTTTAAAATTTACTTATTTAAAACCACAAAGTAGACTTTTAGAAAAGATTTACTTTATTTGAAAGGCAGAGAGTCAGAGATCTTCCATGTGCTGGGTCACTCTTCAAATGGCCATGACAGCCACGTCTGGGCCAGCCTGAAGTCAGGAGCCAGGAACTTCATCCTGCTCTCCCGCACAGAAGCAGCATTTGGCTACCTTCCACTGCCTTTCCAGGTGCATCAGCAGGAAGCTGGATCAGAAGTGAAGCAGCTAGGACTTGACCCAGAACCCCAGTGGGATGCCAGTGTTGCAGCTGGCAACTTAAACCACTGTGCCACAACACGAGCCCCGATATAATTCCTGTTTTAAAACTGCTTGGTGTGGAGGATGGCCCAAGTACTTGGGCCCTGCACCCCATGGGAGACTAGGATAAGTACCTGGCTCTTGCCATCGGATCAGCGCAGTGCACTGGCCACAGCATGCCAGCTGCGGCGGCCATTGGAGGGTGAACCAACGGCAAAGGAAGACCTTTCTCTGTCTCTCTCTCTGTCCACTCTGCCTATCAAAAAAAAAAAAAAAAAACAAAAACCTGTTTGGTGAGGCTGGCGCTGTGGTGTAGTGGGTAAGGCCACCGCCTGCAGTGCCAGCATCCCATAGGGGTGCCTGTTCAAGTCCAGGCTGCTCCACTTCTGATCCAGCTCTCTGCTATGGCCTGGCAAAGCAGTAGAAAATGGCTCAAGTCCTCGGGCTCCTGCACCCGTGTGGGAGACCTTGAAGGAGCTCCCGGCTTCTAGCTTCAAATCGGTGCAGTTCCGGCCGTTGCACCCATCTGGAGAGTGAATCAGCGGAGGGAAGACCTCTCTCTCTCTGTGCCTCTCCTCTCTCTGTGTAACTCTTTCAAATAAAAAATAACTCTTAAAAAAAAAAAAAACTGCTGGGTGACTACATCAAGCTCTACTCAAACTGACAGGTCTGCAAAGATAAAGCCCTAGGCCACCTTATCTCAAGAGCGAGGCCACTGCTGGGTCAACCACCTTGTGAGAGTTGGCGGGGGCAGGGCCTCCCGTTCAAAGTCCCATGCAGAATGTCAACCCTGCAACATTCCCATAATACTGCAGAGATCAAACAGAGGGAAGTCAGCCAAACGTCCAGAACATCTACGTAGTGAACAACTACACAGAGTCCTGCTCCCCCACAGCATTCTGAGAGAGGAACAAAGAAGCTGTGACCCTTCGTTCTTCCTACAGATACTTTCTTCATGTACAAACATATGATGTACAGTGAAGCTAGCTGTTCACTAGGCCTAGTAGTTGTACAGCGAAGTTCTCTGCACTTTACATGTACTTGGACAATCAACCATCACCACCACCAACCTGAATCAAGAAAGGAAAAGGTACCCACAGAATATCTTCACACACACACACACACACACACACACACACACACACACATCCCTACACACATAACACACACAGATGGCTGCAATTACCAAAATACTAATAAGGGTTGATGCCACTTACCATAGGTGATTTATAGTATCTATGTAGTATATTTATGAAATCTGTGATTGTTAGCATTCCTGGAAGAAACAATTATATATTAAAAATAAAGCAAGAAAATATTAAAAAAAACTTCAATGACAAATCTGAAATGTTTACTACAGAAGCTTGTAAAATATACTTTGAAGATAGCAAATATGTTTAACACACTCAAACTATTACTCAAAACTATTATGAGTGTGCTAAGTATCTACATTAAGCTAGATAAACCAAGGCAGCAGGAATTAGACAGCACGTACAAAGGAATTAACTGCAGCATTTGGCAAATCAATGACAGAAAACTTACTTATTATAAAATATCAAAAATAATCCCACCCACATGTAAATCATCTAAAATACTTAAACACGAGACACAGTATCAGAGTATTCCATAAGCTTTAGAAACATGACATTTGTGGGGGCACCTGGGTTTCCTGGGACACATTCTGAAAACAATGGTTTTAAACACACAGTCACCATTCAGGGAGTGCCGACCACTCATGTGCTGCACAGGACTACAAAAATCCAGACATGAACCCCTTCCCTGAAGAATGCGCAGCCTAGAAGGGGAGGCAGACATAAAGAGCTAACCCCACAATAAAATGACGGGTACTCCCAGAGACACTACCATCACTGTCTACTACCAGTTGTAAGACGGGAAATGATGGCGTTTGAGCAGGCCTAAGTTACACGTGGTTTTTAATGATCTAACAATGGTTCACCACATTTTGCCTGTCCTGTAAAAAGGTGTCCACCCAGTAGATGCGTGGTGCAGCCACGACACTAGGCTGGCAGTGGACAAGGGCGGCTAACTTAGGTCTGACCACGGCGGCCCTCTAGGGATTCTGCTCGCTGGCTGCTAAAGGCACACAGGTCCCCAGAAGTTGCTGAACCAAAACAAGTTCAACCAAAGTAAAAGGAGCTCCAGAAAATACAACGGTGTTTTCCATGTGCTGTCAGCTCTACCCGGCCAGCGGGTAAAATTAACAGTGTCCTGGAGCCAGCGCTGTGGCTTGCTTGGTTAATCCTCTGCCTGCGGCACCGGCATCCCATAAGGGCACCAGATTCTGTCCTGGTTGCTCCTCTTCCAGTCCGGCTCTCTGCTGTGGCCCAGGAGGGCAGTGGAGGATGGCCCAAGTGCTTGGGCCCTGCACCTGCATGGGAGACCAGTCTCTCTGTCTGTCTGTCTGTCTCTCTCTCTCTCTCTTTTTTTTTTTTTTTTGACAGGCAGAGTTAGACAGTGAGAGAGAGAGACAAAGAAAGATCTTTCTTCCATTGGTTCACTCCCCAAATGGCCGCCACAGCTGGAGCTGCGCCAATCCAAAGCCAGGAGCCAGGTGCTTCCTCCTGGTCTCCCATGGGGTGCAGGCACTCAAGCACTTGGGCCATCCTCCACTGCCTTCCCAGGCCACAGCAGAGAGCTGGACTGGAAGAGGAGCAACAGGGACAGAACCGGCGCCCTGACTGGGACTAGAACCTGGGGTGCCGGCGCCGCAGGCGGAGGATTAGCCTAGTGAGCCCCGGCGCCGGCCTCTCTCTTTCTCTCTCTCTCATTTTCTGTAACTCTACCTGTCAAATAAAAAAAAGTTGTGTTTTTTTTTTTGTTTTTTTTTTTTTTTTTTAAAAAAAGAGTGTCCTTTAATCTGCCTCAGCGTTTACCAGGGCGGCCCTGAACCAGCGCCCATTCGGAAGCTGGAGGCTCTCTGTGCGGAAGCTTCCCCCTCACTCTTCCCCAGGCCCACCCGCTTACCTACAAAACGCTGCTTTTTACTCTCCCACAGCGGTGCTGCTCGAACACCATTGGCTACCAAGGCAAAGAAGGCCTTCTTAACCTAAAGAGAAACAGGAGACAAACATGCTTTTAGCATCCACACGGCAGGAAGAAAAACACCTTCAACTAGGATATTCAAATCCTGACCAGGTCCCTTCAATGATCTGCTTTGTGAGTTTGATAAGCAAAAAATAACTGAATTCCATCTGTTGATTACATTAGCAAGAAATCCTTTTGTATTATACCTAAATTGGGCATGTAGGGATTGGCGATTATTTTTCAAACCTGAAACAATGCAATTAACTTGCATTTCATTTCTTATTGCATCTAAAAGCTCTTGCATAGACACTTTATATAATCAGAACCATACACAGTTATTAAACACGTCTTATTTCTCCTTTATGTGATTATTAGTTCATCGGAAGACAGTGAAGTTATATCAAGTTACTTAAATTGAAGATTTGTTCTTATAATGTTCCATAACAACAGATGCTCTTTCTCGTTTCCTCGAGGAAGAAAAGGCACAGAAGATACACTCGGGTTTTCTGTCTTCTAGAGACAAGCATTCACGCCAGCTCAGTAAGGGGCAGGCATTGTTCAGAGCAGGTTAACACAGGCAGCTCGTGAGCACTCAGAAGCAGCTGTTGGCATTTCCTCAGCTGGCATCCTTGATGGTTTAATAGTAGCCAACAGTGGAAAATGAGCCTCTAAATACAAACAGCAAGTAAACACAGGGAAAGCAGTTCTAGCTTATTAATAACCCAAGAAATACAAACTAAAGCAAACTTAAAGTATCATTTAGCTATTTGAATAAACCAACGTTTTTAAGTTATAGCTTCTAACGCAAGTGCTGTTATAAAACTACTGGTGGCACCATAAATTGGTAAAATATTTTTGAGCCCCAGCTTGTATCAGGAATCACAAAAATGAGGTGGTACTGCGGTGCAGCGGGTTAAAGCCCTGGCCTGAAGCGCCGACATCCCATATGGGCGCCGGTTCTAGTCCCGGAGGCTCCTCTGCTATGGCCTGGGAAAGCAGTAGAAGATGGCACAAGTGCTTGGGCCCCTGTACCCATGTGTGAGACATGGAGGAAGCAGGTCCTGGCTCCAGACTAGCCCAGCTCCAGCCATTGTGGCCATTTGGGGAGTGAATCAGTGGATGGAAGTCTTTTCTCTCTGTAACTCTGCCTCTCGAATAAATGAATAAATCTTAAAAATAAAAACACCCCCTCATTGTGAAAAGAAATGGGTAAGAATGAACAGAACTTAGAGCAGACTGTAGGACTAAGAACTCAATACCTATTTCTTCCTTTTTGTGACACAATTTGCATTTATGTAGAATTACATATGTGCCCGGCTCACCTACACAAAAATGTAAAGGACTCTGTGGTATGGCAGGTTGCATTATTTATTGTATACATTTATCTTAAGCCAGCCCAGCACATGTCCTGAGTATAGCAGAGATTCTATATATAGATGAACCAGCACAGAACTGGGAAAAAGGTAAGAAGAGCCAGCCCAACGATACGGCTAAGAAATCTAACTAAATGGCACTCATACATTGAAAAACTATTTTTGAATCACACCTTGTACCAGGGATCATAAAGTAGTCATACCGTTTGTGTAAATATATGGCATCCAGGGATGGAACACTGATTTGAATGGTCTCCGTTTCTACCTGGATGATACCCTGACAATCCCTGATCCTGGGCTTAGAAAATATTATAAAAAGGGACTGGCGTGGCACAGCAGGTTTAGTTGTTGCTTGCAGCGCTGGTATCCCGTACTGGAGTGCCAGTTCTAGTCCTGGCCACTCTGCTTCCAATCCAGCTTCCTGCTTATGCGCCTGGGAAGGCAGTGGATGATGGACCAAGTATTTGGGCCCCGTCACCATGTGGGAGACCAGGAGGGTGTTCCTGGCTCCTGGCTTTGGCCCGTCCAGATCTGACTGTTTTGGCAATTTGAGGAGTGAGTTAATGGGCAGAAGATCCCCCCACCTCATCTCCTTCTCTCTTTCTTACTCTGTCTTTAAAAAAAGAAGATAAAATACAAGGAAAATCACATCTAAATAGTTTTTTTTTTTTTTTTTTGACAGGCAGAGTGGACAGTGAGAGAGAGACAGAGAGAAAGGTCTTCCTTTTGCCATTGGTTCACCCTCCAATGGCCGCCACGGCTGGCGTGCTGCGGCCGGCGCACCGCGCTGATCCAAAGGCAGGAGCCAGGTGCTTCTCCTGGTCTCCCATGGGGTGCAGGGCCCAAGTACTTGGTCCATCCTCCACTGCCTTCCCGGGCCACAGCAGAGAGCTGGCCTGGAAGAGGAGCAACCCGGCGCCCCGACTGGGACTAGAACCCAATGTGCTGGTGCCACAAGGCGGAGGATTAGCCTAGTGAGCCACGGCGCCGGCCTAAATAGGTTTTAAAATACATTAAATATCAGCTTAGTTTGTTTTTCTAAACTGGTTAGAACAGGATAGAAATGGAGGGAATCATTAAAACCATAAACTATTTTCTTCGGAATAAGAGACTTAGCTGTAAGAGTTCGGTGTGAAGGCTAAGTTGCCACTTGGGTTGCTGCATGCCATATCACAGTGCTTGGGTTCAAGTCCCAGCTCTGCTCCTGATCCCAGCTTCCTGGGAGGCAGCAAGGTGACGGCTCAAGTTCTTACCACCCACCAGGTTGGTATTTGGAGAGTGAAGCAATAGATAGGAAATTTCTGTCTCTCTCTCTCTGCCTTTTAAATAAATAAAATACATAAAAATTTCACAACATCAGAACATGTAGCAATGAAAATTACTAGTTGGGATGATTCATGAAACTCTAAGTGGTCACGTTACTGAAAGGCTACTCCTGGAAGGTTTGAGTTTGGCCACAACGGAACAGCTGGAAACGAGAGAAACCATGTACAGAAACCATGACACACCACTTGGAAGCACTGGAGTGCATCAACAGAGGCAGGGTTCAGGGGGCTACACATTTTTCAAAGTGTATTAATTTGTTTTTATTTATTTGAAAGGCAGAGAGACAGCGAGAGATGCAGATGCAGAAAGAGACCTATCTGGTGGTTCACCGCCCAGATGTCTGCAACAGCTGGGGCTGGGCCAGGCAGAAGCCTGGAGCAAGGAACTCCATCTGGGTCTCCCACTTGGGTGGTGGGGCCCAAGTGTCTGGGCCACCACCTGTTGCTTCCCAGGATGCACATCAGCAGGAAGCTGACGGGAGGCAGAGGTGGGACTTGGGCCCAGGCACCATGACATGTGACTGGGTATCCCGAGCATCAGCTTAACCTGCTGCTTCCTGGGGCCTGTCACTCACTTGTCAAGGCGGGAGCTGTAACTCTGGAAGGAGAAATCAGTACGTGCACTGAGATCCACATTAATTCCAGAATTTTTCTGAGGGCTTTTTCCAAATCATCTTTGAGCAGATACATTTCAACAGAAAAGTGGAGTTAAATAAATAAACCACAGGCAGGATAAATACAAAGAAAATGACACTTAAGAACGTCACAGACAAGTTGCTGAAAACCACAGGAAAAAGAACAAACCAACCAGAGGACAAAAGACTCATCATTAACTTTCAAAAAAGTGACAATCAGACTGATGGGGACTTTTGCAACTGAACTGTGAAAGCTAGAAGAAGGCATCAGAAAGTAAACTTTAAGATGCTCAAAGACAAAGATCCTGACAACCTAGAGTGTATGTCAGCAAAAACACCCTTCAAAAAGGACTGGCTAAGTTAAGTGGTTTTTTTTTTTTTTGACAAACAGAAGCTGAGAAAACTGTTGCCAAGCAAACCATGGGGTGACACAGGGGATTTCCGGATGCTGCCGGAGGGAGGCTCCAGAGCTGCCAGGAAGGAGGGGATGTGGGTGAGCAGAGATAAACAATGGGTGTTTGGAACCGGAGAAATAATATCCTGTGGAACAGGTTGTAAGCCACATATAGAAGCAAATACACACCAGTGACAACACACAGGGCAGGAGAGGGGTTAATGAAGTTAAAGCTGTTAGATAACATTTTGCACTGCTAGGGAGATGGTGAAAATATTGTAAGATGGGAAGTATATCATAATCCATATGGTAGTATCCAAAAGATTAGTAAAAGAATGCATAACTGAAGAGCTAACTGAGGCAAAAAGTGCAGTCAAACAAAGGAAGGAAGGAATAAAAGAATAACACATAGGAAAAATAAACATAAGCAATACAACAGACCAGACACTAATTAAATGTCATTCTGGGCACTCACTGCATGATTTTATCACAACTGTAACGAATGCGGAAAACCAAGAGAATGCTGTATACAACCTTGGGATCCTATCAAGGAGAGCCTTTCTCTAGGTGGGCTGAGTTGAATGATCTAAACTCTGGATGTGTGAGAGCCAAATGAGGAGTCCTTCCTTCAGGGGACTCATTTCTAGAAGTTTCTGTTCTATCCAGGGAACCAATTACCTTCCAGACACAAGTGACTGAGCTTCATGGACAAACAAAAATAACTGGTTAGAAGGTACAGTAAAGGGGCTGGCGCTGTGGCACAGCAGGTAAAGCTGCTGCCTGCAGTACTAGCATCCCATATGGGCGCCCACAAGTCCTGGCTGCTTGACTTCCGATCCAGCTCTCTGCTGTGGCCTGGGAAAGCAGTGGAGGATGGCCCAAGTCCTTGGGTCCCTGCACCTGCGTGGGAGACCTGGAGGAAGCCCCTGGCTCCTGGCTATGGATCAGTGTAGATCGGGATATTGCGGCCACTTGGGAGTGAACCAGCGGGTGGAAGACCCCTCTCTCTCTCTCTGCCTTTCCTTCTCTGTGTAACTCTGACTTTCAAATAAATAAGTCTTTAAAAAATTAAAAAAAAAAAAAAAATGGCCGGCACCGCGGCTCACTAGGCTAATCCTCCACCTAGTGGCGCCGGCACACCGGGTTCTAGTCCCGGTTGGGGCGCCGGATTCTGTCCCAGTTGCCCCTCTTCCAGGCCAGCTCTCTGCTGTGGCCCGTGAGTGCAGTGGAGGATGGACCAAGTCCTTGGGCCCTGCACCCCATGGGAGACCAGGAGAAGCACCTGGCTTCTGCCATCGGATCAGCGCGGTGCGCCGGCCGCAGCGTGCTGGCCGTGGCGGCCATTGGAGGGTGAGGGTGAACCAACGGCAAAAGGAAGACCTTTCTCTCTGTCTCTCTCTCTTTCACTGTCCACTCTGCCTGTCAATAAATAAATAAATAAATTAATTAATTAAAAAAAAAAAAGAGCTAGAGAGAGGGAGAGACCAAAGACAGTGCTGGTTCACTCCCTAGATGGCCACGACGACTGCAGCTGGGCCAGGCAGAAGTCAGGAGCCTGGGGTTTGTGGCAAGAGTCTAGACACCTGAGCCATCTTCTGCTGCTTTCCCCAGGCCATTAGCAGGGAGCTGCCTCAGAAATGGAGCAGCCGGATATGAACTGGCACCCATATGAGATGCTGGCATCGCAGGCAGCGGCTTTACCAGCTATGCCACAGCACCAGCCCCAATACCTGATTTTCAGAGCTAACAGTTACACTTTATACAAATATCACATTAGGTCTAGAAGTTATTTTTTTTTAAGGATTTATTTATTTTACTTGAAAGTCAGAGTTACAGAGAGAGAGAGAGAGGTCGAGAGAGAGAGAGAGAGAGAGAGAGGTCTTCCACCTGCTGGTTTACTCCCCAAGTGGCCACAATGGCTGGAGCTGCGTGGATCCAAAGCCAGGAGCCAGGAGCTTCTTCCAGGTTTCCCATGTGGGGGCAGGGGCCCAAGGCCTTGGGCCATCCTCCACTGCTTTCCCAGGCCATAGCAGAGAGCTAGATCGGAAGTGGAGCAGCTGGGACTTATTTCAGAAAAAATATTTTGCTTCCTCATGGTAAGTTCTCTGACTAACCTGCTACTTCACCTGCTGCAAAGTCACTAAAAGTCTCAAGGCTACTGCAAATCAAATCAAAGGAAATGACTGTGTAACAGGAGTGTTCTCTTTTTTTTTTTTTTTTTTTTTTTTTTTAATTTGAGGAGAGAGAGAAATCCTACCCCTTAGTTCAGTCCCCAAACACTAGCTGAACTGGGCTGCAGCCGGGACCTAGGAGCTCAGCCCAGGTCTCCCATGCGGGTGGCAGGAATGTGATAACTCGAGCCCACACAGCTGCATCCCAGAGTGTGCGTCAGCAGGCAGCTGGCATCAGGAGCCGGGGACGGGAACTGACCCAGGCCCTCAGTGTAGGACACGGGTGTCCTACTGCTGGGACACCTGTGCCTCAGCACGGCCCTGCTCCGTCTTCTTACTTAGCTTTCTTTACTGAGGAGGGGAACGGAGAATTCTTCCCCATCTGCTGGTTCACTCCCAAAGGCCCACACATGGAAGCTACATGAGAAGGCAGGGCTTGGTCCAAGACACCCTCATAGCAGGTGTGGGCACGTCAAGTGGTGGCTTTAGCCCACTGTGTCCCAGTGCCCGTCTCTTAATAAACTGTTATGTCAAAGCTTGTCAGGTGGATTTAATAATACCCTGACGGCATCTATCCTCTGCATAAAGGGTTCACTTTCTTTTTCTTTTAATTTTTAAATTCATTTTCATTTTATTTCAAAGGCAGGGAGACAAAGAGAGACAAAGAGAGATCTTCCATCCACTGGTCACTCCCCAAAATGCCCACAATAGCTGGGGGTGGGCCTGGACAAAGCCAGGAGCCAGACTCCATCCGGGTCTCCCACGTGGGTGGCAGGGACCCAAGTCCTTGAGCTGCCTCCCGAGCTGTGTATTAGCAGGAAGCTGGAATCCGGAGCAGAGCCGGCCAGGCATTCTGACATGCGATGTAGCTGTCTCAGGCAGCGCCTCCACTGCTGTACCAAAAGGCCCACCCGGCGTCCAGCTTCGTAAGAATGGTCTTCAAGAGCCTTTGTGAGCCGGCCCCAGCTGTTCCTCAACAGCTGCATCACACTCCTCAAACTCTCCTTCCACTCTTTCTGCCATGCCGTTCCTTCTACCGAAACCCGTTCATCCTCAGTGTCTGACTCCGGAACAGAACCTACCCACACCACTCCAATCCAAACAGATCTGTCCCTCCCCTCTACTCTTGCAGTATCTAATATAATGCAGGCTTCTGCAGTTTCCCTTGTACTCCCCGAATTGAAAAACTATCTCAAACTACAGAATACAAGTTAAAAATATTACAAACTAAGAGCCACTCATGGGCCCAAATGCTGCAGAAAACGAGAGCGGCAGGAGCAGCTGCTGACAGACAAAGTGGCAACGCCCAAGGCTCCGTGTAAGGTGGGGATGGGAGTCGGCCCGAGGCCAGGGCCACACTGACCCCTCCTGGAGACTTTGGCTGGGGAGAGAGAGGGCCCAACAAGAAAACAGGAGGCTGTTTCAAATCCGGTGATGGCACAGCTACCTACCACCACCACCAGCACCACGGAATTACTTTCTGGAGAAGCTGAGTCGCTCCAGAAATAAAATGCACAGACAGGGACATCTGGAGCGGGGGCTGGCCTGGCGCTGCTCACTGGAGCCACCCACTGTACACAGCGGGTCCGTGCCAGCTCTAGTGCTGTGAACGAATGGGTGGTCACGGGCCAAGACTCCGGATGCTGAAGTCACACACCTCCTAGTTTTCTGTGTATCTTTTTAGAATGATTAAGAAAAAAATTTCCCAAAAAAGTTGAACATAAATACAGAGAAAGAAAAAAAAAAGACAGGATAAAAATATTAAAGATTGAGACTGGTATTTTGGCAAAGGGGGTAATTGTTCCACTTCCAATCCAGCTCCCTGCTGATGTGCCTGGGAAAGCAGCCAAGGATGGCACAAGTGCTTGGACCCCTGCCACCTATGTGGGAGACTCGGACGGAATTCCAGGCTCCTGGTTTCAGCCAGGCGCAACCCTGGCCCTTGTGGTCATTTGGAGAGTGAATGAGAGGATAGAAGATTGATCTTTCTATGTCTCTCCCACTCTCTCTGTTGTCTCTTTCAAACAAATAAACAAATAAATAAATCTTTTTTAAAAATTAAGGATTAAGGGCCGGCGCTGTGGTGTAGCAGGTGAGGCTATGAGCATATGGGCGCTGGTACGAGTCCCGGCTGCTCCACTCCTGATCCGGCTCTCTGCTATGGCCTGGGAAAGCAGTGGAAGATGGCACAAGTCCTTGGGCCCCTGCACCCACGCGGGAGGCCCAGAGGAAGCTCCTGGCTTCGGATCAGTGCAGCTCCGGCCATTGCAGCCAACTGGGGAGTGAGCCAGAGGATGGAAGTTCTCTCTCTCTCTCTCTGCCTCTCCTTCTCTCTCTGTGTAACTCTATCAAATAAATAAATAAATAAATCTTTTTAAAAAATTAAAGATTAATTCAGCGTGTCTACGTTCTGCCAGTGGGAGTTCTAGAAAATAAGGGAGCCATAGGAGGAAAATGACAGAGGGAGGAACAGAAGCAACACAGCGCTGCACAATGTGAGTGCCAGCACGCGGCAGCCCAGGGGACCACAAGGCACACTGTTGGGGGTGGGGGGGCTGGAGACCAGGTAGAAAGAGAAAGCCCCAAAAGCTTCAGACAGGAACTTATGAAATAAAATTGCAAATAAGACTGCTCTCCAGCAATGCTGCTGGCCAGAGTAATGGACTGATGCCTTCAAAGCTCTTAGGAAAAATGATCTCCATCACGGAACTGTATCGAGCGTAAGGGACATCTAAGATTTCAGGCAGTGCGCGCCCAGGCATCTTTTCCTGGGAAGTGTTATGGACTAAGTATGTGTCTGTGTTTAGTTCAGCAGCTCTGTGGGGCGTCTGGGGGAATACGACAAAGAAGTAAGGATGAAGATGAGAGACTGCCTTTTTTGCTATAAGCTTTTTTCTAACACTTGACATTTAAAACTATTTATAAGGACATCTGAAGATGTCTGAATTAGCCAGGAGGCCGCCGTCTGTGCCGGCGACAGCACACGCTCCGGCAGAGCCCTAGTCCACTCTCTTCTGGAGTGCTGATGGACTACCACTTCCTCTGTTCCGGACACCAGATGCTTACTAGTTAGTCCTAAGAACATTTAGCTTAGGAAGACGCCTTCTGGGTATTAATTATTATTAGCCATTCCCTCCTGCTTCAAGTCTCCCGTAAAGCAGATGATGCCACCCACACAATCAGTTTCTGTCACAGCTCCAAACGGCGAGGAGCTCAGAGGACAAGTCGCCGGGGTATCACCAGTTTCTCGGCGTGCGTTCCCTGGAAGGCAGAGCTCGCCACCATGCAGCTTATTTGGGAATGTGATGCCAGGACGCAGGAGCGCTGGTGGCAGGAATGACACAGCCAGGAGGGTGAGTCAGCACAAGGAGGTGCTTCTGAGTCAGCCACAGTGTGGGCAGCCTGGAGTCTTCCGAGGACTGCCCGCCCCAAGGGCAGGGAGAGGCGGCTGTCCACTGGCTCCTGTCCTGCCCCGGCTAAGGCAGCCACGGGCACACAGAGTGGGCCTGAGGTGAGCGCCGTGCCGCTGCACCTGCATGAAGTGAGGAGTAGCTGGAACTTGAGGGCATGAATGGTTTTTCAATGGCCCACAAGAGGTATCCAAACAATCAGATAGCTTCCTGTGGGTTACTGAGGTTTAATTAACACTCTCTTAAGGTTCAATAATGAGCCACTAATGCGCTGAGTGTGCTGTCAAATCACACTTCTGCATCTCATCCACTAGGGCACCACCCAAGGCTCTGCCAGCTCTCCAGCTGAAACTCGCACACGGCGGTCCTGGCATCACCGCATCTACAGCACACTCAGGAGGGGACCATCACGTTACTCCCTGGGGACACTCCACTCACTCACAACCTTAACCGGGGCTCACCCCACCCTCATCTTCCTTTACCCCTGGCCTCTGACATCAGCCCCGTTCACCACCCTTCTCCCAGTATCATGAACAGTTCTGAGACGTCCTTTCTAAATTCCCTTACGACAGACACAGGCTCAGCCTGGACTAGCAGTCAGACCTGGTCAGTGCAGGCGGGCACTCTCCTATGATCTCCAACGTCCTGGGCTCTCTCCCCTCCCACCACGGTGTATGCTCCCTTTCCCTTGTGCAGATCATTCTCTGACAGGGAAAACAGCACAGCCCGAGCTGAGGAGCCTCACCTTCTCTCAGCACCGGCAGCAGCAACAATCCCGAACAACAGCATTCCCGCTTCTCTTTCCTTCTGGCTTTTCACACAATCGAGCACCCCCTCTCCTCCGTGCTTCTACATTCTGATCCTCAGCAAGGATTATACGGGGAAGCCCCCTTCCATTCATGCCCTTCTTTAAATTTGTTTTTGATTATATGCTCTTCATTCTGTATTTCCTACTTAAACACACACACACACACATACACACACCAGTGCTTACTAATAGGTACTTATCTGGATACCTGCCTACTTTTCTTTCAATGGCAATATTAAAGATCGTATTGCTGGAATAATAATACAATAGTACTTTAGTATTAGATTGTAACTGAAAGTGTAAAATGAATATTCCTAAGTCCACACTGAAATAAATGACTGAATCAATGAGTAAAAGAGGGGAGAAGACACAAGTCTCCCTAGCTCAAAAATCCCAACCGATCTGTGCAGATGCTGCGCTCTTAAGCAGGTAGAATCTGACTCCCCACCCCTTAAGTGTGGGCTGTGGACGGTGACTTTGTCCCAGAGACCATGGTACAGAGCGAAGAACAAATGTAACCTTACGGCGAAGACACCTGCCAGTACCTGGGCCAGGTGAGTCACATGGGTGTAGGACGGCAGGAAGAAAAGGGCACTTCCATGCCCCGAACCCTCGTTCCCAGTCTAACTACGGGAAACACATCAGGCAAATCTCAACACAGGGCACTCGACGACGTACCTGACCCATGCTCCTGAAAAACCATCAGGTTGTCAAAGCCAAGGGAAGTCTGAGAAACCATTAGAACCAGAGGAAACGGGCACATGAAGATTCCATGTAACAGTAACCCCGGCGGATCCTCAAGCAGGAAGAACAACATCCGGGAAAAACTGAGGACGTCTCAATGTGGTACAGACCAGTTAATAGTAAGGTATCAACACTGGCTCCTTCATTATGACGGGCATATCTCACACTGAGGAAAATGGAAAAAAATAAACTTGGACAGTGTTCCTATAAATCTAAAACTACGCTAAAAGTTTATTTAAAAACAAAGCTACTGTTTAAAGCGCCCAGTCCCGGCACGTGATGCTTCCATTATGAATTTTTACTTGTGTTTGAGAACCACTAACTCGTACCTGCTCTCTGAGCTCTCGGGCTTACTGGGAAGGGAATGGGATGCGTCTTCCTTCTCTACTGCGCCAGCGATGATTAAGTTATTGTTTCTTTGCTCCAGCTTGACTCTGAAGCTGGGACTTGGAGACAACATTTGGCACTGCCAGCTGGTTCTACTTCAGGCTCCATCGAGGAGGCGAGTGAGGGGCTCAGAGCTGGAGGAGGGGGGCCTGCTTTTTCCCGTCTGCGACCTGCGGGCTTTCCAGTCCGCCCGCTGAGCCTGTAGGTGCTGGGCCTGCACCGCCTCACCTGGGGACCCACTTCCTCCTCAGAGCAGCAGCTCAGCCAGTCTGTCATTTCTTCATCACGCACAGGAGCTCCTCCAAGCCCCCACTCCCACCCAGACACACAAGCACCAGCCAGAAGCGTACCGTGGGGTCCCTCTTACTTCCCTACGGCACCCTACAGCATGGCTGACACCTCAGTGTGCATGACTGTCACTCAAAGTCCCAGTAAAACATGCACCCCTGGGTCTCACCCCAAGTTCCCGAGTCAGCAGGTCTGGAGGGCCTGACAACAAGCATTTTGTAGGGTCCTAGCTTATGGTGAAGCTGCCAGTCCACAAATCAGAACTTCACAGTACTGCCTTAGAGGGCTTTATCCTTTCAGGCACCCAGCAAACCTACAACCAACGAACAGCTGTTTATGTTAAATTTCTGTTCAAATAGCCAGTATGGCTTCTGTCTCCTGGCAGAGAAGTTGGCACCAGCAGTGGTTCTCAGAAACAGATCTGGGATTGGGCTCCTGCGTGCTTGGGCTTGAACACAGTGTGAACTCTGTCAAGGGGAAATCAGATTCCTGTAACCTAGGGCAAAGCTGTGGCATCACAACCCACCAACTCATCATGTGGGGCTGTGATGCCACCTGCCAGGGGCCACCGAGCCAGTCCCATGGACCACAGGGCTGGGTGTGAGTGCACTGGAGCACACATGGAGAGAACGGCCAGTTCAGGTCACGGCCTGTGGCTCCAGAGCTTCCACGGCAGCACTAAAGGGAGCCTTTTCCCTGAAAAGCTCCAGGCTGGCTGTGCTCTGTCGGCCAAGCACGGGCTGTGGACCCTGCAGGGATGGCCTCACTGATTCCAATGGGAATGACCTTGCCTAGTCATTGCCCAGACCTCGCCCAGTAGCAGGGACAAGTGCTGGGACTCCTGCGAATGACAAGGCAGGCACAGGTACCAACGTGGGCAACCAGGAATGAAAGTTCTGAACATAGGGGACTTCGGTGGTAGCTAACTGACTACAGTGTCCCTAACAATGAAACAGGTGCACAGCCTTCTAAAACAGTACTTGATCTATATACAAGAAAAACTCTTGAGGGTAGGGCTGAAAATCTAACTTGAATCATCAAACTGGAGAGTCTGGTCCTCTCACCGAGGGTGCAGACCTGAGCCAGCTCCCAGACTCACTCTCCCTGGGGAAGAAGATGGCAGCGCTGACCCCTCCCACTCCCCCCACACCATTTTTCTTCGCCCCATCCTTCCCATAGGGGCGTGCAAAAAGCCATGCAGACTTCCCAGAGTTACTGGACACTGGCTCTGCGTGGATGCCAATCCCTAGAACCCAGACTGTCACCGTGGTCTGTCGGTCAAACTGGGGGCCATGGCCCCATAGGAAGCCTCTGGAACTTGCTCTTGGTACGAGGCTGTGAAGCGATGCAATGGAGCATCCCTGGGGCAAGCGCAGAGGCTGGCGTGAGGGACCCTGCAGAGCTGGGCAGTTCACCATCAAGGCCCCGGGAGACGGCCTGCCTGGCTTGTGACTGCATCTTTGAGAAGGACTGGAGAGTACTGCGTACCCAGGACTGTCATGGTTGCTCACAATGTATATCCAGGGGACCTGAGGCCACTGCCCAGACAGAACAGCCTACAAGGTCCCTCCGCAGTCTGCTTCCCCGGCCACAGTATGCTTTCTCCAGGCTGTACACTGCTGCGACCTGCAGAAGTCCAACACCTTCACACCCCCCAGATCATCACAGGGCCCCCCCCACACAGAGGGCATGTGCTGGCAGGATCTGGCAGGCAGGAAGTACCAGGGCTTTAGATGCCTCAGAGAGACATGTGAACCAGAAGGCGGGCCGGTGCCGCAGCTCACTAGGCTAATCCTCTGCCTGCAGCACCAGCACCCCGGGTTCTAGTCCCGGTCAGGGCGCCGGATTCTGTCCCGGTTGCTCCTCTTCCAGGCCAGCTCTCTTGGCCCGGGAAGGCAGTGGAGGATGGCCCAAGTGCTTGGCCCCTGCACCCACATGGGAGACCAGGAGGAAGCACCTGGCTCTTGGCTTTGGATTGGCGCAGTGCACCAGCCGTAGCGGCCATTTGGGGGGTGAACCAATGGAAGGAAGACCTTTCTCTCTCTCTCTCTCACTGTCTAACTCTGCCTGTCAAAACAAACAAACAAACAAAAAACCCCACAAAACCCATAAGGTGAGGGACAGACCCCACACAACTATAGGGTCTGACGCCCCAGAATGGCCTGGAACATACAGAGGCCCCCAAGGTAAAGTTCAAATTGTGGCTCCTGTTACCACATAATGTGAGGTGGGTCTTTTGGACGCAACAGGTACATTTGCATGTGTGACTCTGACATGTGCACTGAGTGACTCTAAAAGCTATTTCCAGAGGGGACCACAGCAGGATCAGGCTGGTTCTCCACAGCAGTCCTAGGGGTGCTATACAGTGCTCCCACCAACAGGAAATTCACAGGGCAAGTGCAGAGGGACCTGGGGGGAAATCCGAGACCACGAGGTCCTCGCCTGCAGGTAATTTTCCTCTCAGGAAGCAGCTCCTGGCTGAGTACTGGGCCCTGACTGACACGGAGCAACTAACCGTGGATGCTAAGTGACAGTGCAACCTGAGCTCGCCATCGCAAATGCGGGTCTGGTTCCCACGCCGGGGTCAGCGGCGCTCCGCTCTCAGGTGCACACGGAGCTCGCCAGGCCTGGGGTGCGAGGAGGCTGCTCTGGCACCCAGGCCTCCCCCTCCCTCGTCCGGTCTCTGGGCAGCTCCTCAGGCAGCAGCAGCCAACGGGGAAAACTGGGCTTGGTCAACAGCACAAGGTGGCTCTAGAGGACTGATGTGAGGACAGTCCCCCAGCTGCAGAACCTGAAGTTGTCCACTGAATTTCCACTTTCTCGGGACACATCCTTAGGCTAATTCCAGCGTTGAACTTGGGGGAATTCCTCTCTCCCCCATTCTGGGGGCAGCACACTTCTCATTCCCACTCTTCCCAGTGCGTCTGCTCCGTTTTCCTATTTCTGGTGTAGATCCCCTCTTTCCAGCTTCCTTGCAAATGGCCGACTCTGCTCCCTTGTCCAGTTCGGCTCAAATGCTCTTTGCCCTCAGAGTAACCTGTCATTGTCTGTTGTGCTCTGAAGATGGCCTTTATTTTTTCCTAAAAAACTAAAATCGAAATATATCTGTTACAACTTTGCTTTGCTTTTATTTACAGCTACAGGCATTCCACTAGGTCCACACTGGAGTTCACTTAACCAGGCTCTCAGTGGTGGACACCCGGCTGGTCCCGGGACCCTGCCACCCCTGTGCTGTTTTCCTCTTAGCTTTCTTTCTTTCTTTCTTTCTTTTTCTTTTTTTTTTTTTTTTTTAACAGGCAGAGTGGACAGTGAGAGAGAGAGACAGAGAGAAAGGTCTTCCTTTGCCGTTGGTTCACCCTCCAATGGCCACCGCGGCTGGCGCACTGCGGCCGGTGCACCGCGCTGATCCGAAGGCAGGAGCCAGGTACTTATCCTGGTCTCCCATGGGGTGCAGGGCCCAAGCACTTGGGCCGTCCTCCACTGCACTCCCTGGCCACAGCAGACAGCTGGACTGGAAGAGGGGCAACCAGGACAGAATCCGGCGCCCTGACCGGGACTAGAACCCGGTGTGCCGGCGCCACAAGGCGGAGGATTAGCCTAGTGAGCCGCAGCGCTGGCTCCTCTTAGCTTTCTTAGCTTTGAGGGTGGCTCTATGACTAGTACTGCAATCTGTGTCTAGAGAATACTCATGTCTCTTCTTTTCAAAAGACATCTTGGGGCCGGCGCTGTGGTGTAGTGGGTAAAGCTGCTGCCTGTAGTGCCGGCATTCCACATGGGCACCGGTTTGAGGCGTGGCTGCTCCACTTCTGATCCAGCTCTCTGCTGTGGCCTGGGAAAGCAGTGGAAGATGGCCCAAGTCCTTGGGCCCCAATACCCACATGGGAGACCCGGAAGAGGCTCCTGGCTCTGGATCGGCACAGCTTCAGTCATTGAGGCCAATTGTGGAGTGAATCAATGATGGAAGACTTCTGTCCCTCTCTCTCCCCCTCTCTCTCTAACTCCTACTTTCAAATTAATAAATAAATATTAAAAAAAACCATTCTTTTTTGGTAACAATTTATTTGAAAGGTGGAGTTACAATGAGAGAGGTAGAAGAGAGATCTTCATCTGCTGGTTCACCTCCACATGGCCACAGTGGCTGGAGCTGGGCCAGATCAAAGCCAGGAGTCAGGAGCTTCTTCTGTGTCTCTCATGTGGGTACAAGGGCCCAAGGACCTGGGCATACTCCACTGCTTTCCCAGGTGCATTTGCAGGGAGCTGGATTGGAAGCGGCGCAGCCAGATTAAACCAGTGCCCATATGGAATGTCGCTGCCGCAGGCGGAGGCTTAACACATTACGCCACAGCACCAGCCCCTCAAAGACATCTTTTACTTTGCTTTAACCAGTACCAAACAACTTTCTCCCCTATTTCCATGATAGTAAATTTTCGCTCCTTCCAAGCTTAGAGCCTCACAGGATAAATGACTTCCTGGAGGTGATGTGCACACAGCTCCTACTAATTTGGAAGTGATATTTGCTGGGCTAGTGACCTCTGACATCTGAAGAACACCGCATTTCTCATGTATTACTCATTTGGGCTAAATTCTAAACTCTAGAGAAAGTCAGCTGCACGGTGCAGGGAAGAGCCAGGTACACAGCACGTCAGATCGGCTGTCGCTATTTTTCTGTTGATGGCAACGCCAAGGGTCAGCAGAGCAGGTACTTTCAGCAATGAGCCTTTGGTGGGGGAGGGGCGAGCTAGCAGTCCATTTTGGAAATTCAGAATGTCTAGTTACTGCACTCCTGAAATTCCTGGTTGCAGGTGTACAGACCACATTTCCTAAAAATGATTCCACATTGCCCCTACTGCAACCCCGTATTTGGATGCTTCCCTGTGTCAAACAATCAGAGAATCTTAGGGTTTTCAAAGGGACTCTGAAGGTCACCTGCTGCAGTCACAACACATAAAGTCAGTTAACAAAAATCCATTGTATTTCCATATACTAGTAAGAAATACCTGGGAAATGAAACTAGACAAAACCAAAATCACTTCCTCCTTCCTGCGAGTCCTGTGCGGCAGGCACAGAACCCAGGCACGGTGCATGCAAGAGCCTGGGGAGTCCTCCGGGAAAGAGCCACATGTGCAGATGTGGGAGCCAAGGCAGACCCTGGCTGCAAGGGCCCGTGAGAGGCCTGAGGGCCTGGGAGGAAGCTGGAAGAGCCTGGGCGGCGTCGGCCGGGATGGCCTGGGAAGGCTTACCTAGGGCAGGGCTGTGGAGGACGCTGGGATGGACTCTCAGGGGCTCCACTCAGTCCAGGGCCCTCTGAGGACTCAGCTCGAGGCCACCCTTCATTGCACCTTGTTCCCTGCCTTGCCCTAGAACTCCTGCAGGGTTTCTCCTGGGAACGCACCCTTCGTAAACTACCTGCCCACGGCTTCCTGGCTGACCGTCCACTTCTGGGGAACTCAAGTGAAGTCAACCCTACTGATGATTCACACAGAAATATACACGCTACAGGCGCACTACAAAGGTGTGTAGAGTATTCACATGCATGTATTTTATTTCATGGAACGCAGTTTGGTCAATACATTGAGCATATTATTTGGGATGTTTCATATGTGATCGTAAGTCACATTGATACAAAGTAATTTTAATACCAAAATGATCAGGTTCAAATTTTTCTTAAAAGAGATCAATACAGTACTCCCTGAAAGCTATTTACCTTGGCCTTTTCTTCTTCTAACTCTATTATTTCACATTTATCTATCACGCAGTCTACTAAAATCCATCAGGACAAGCTTAGGGAGGGGTGCACTTCCACAGTGAAGTCAGGCTCTCACATACAGCAGACGGACTTGTGCTCAAGTCCCAGACTTCATCACACCTGAGCTCTGTGCACCAAGCCCTTAAGCTCTAGAACTTGCAGGTTAAGCCTTGTGTTAAGGTTTCGAACTCTAGAATTTGGGTTTCATTATCTGTAGGAGGAAGACGACAGTGATAGCACACTCTTTACATAAGGATGCCACGGAGACGGAGAGTTCAGACAAAAGCTCAGCACAGTGCTTGATATTTTGAAAGGACTCAGTAAAGGTCTGCTGGTATTGCTGGATTTAGATGACTGGGGAGGGGCTGGCGCTGTGGTGCAATGGGTTAAAGCCCCCGCCTGCAGTGCCAGCATCCCTTATGGGCGCTGGTGGTTCGAGTCCCAGCTGCTTCACTTCTGATCCAACTCCCTGCTAATGCACGTGGAAAGTAGCCGAGGATGGCCCAAGTCCTTGGGCCCCTGCACCCAATGTGAGAGACCCACCTTTGGATTGGCTCAGCTCTGGCCATCGTGGCTATTTGGGGATTGAACCAGTGGTTGGAAGACCCCTCTCTCTGTCTCTACTCCTCTCTGTAATTCAGTCTTTCAAATAAAATAAATCTTCAAAAAAAATAATAACATACTGTGTAAAGAAACTATGCAAACATACTGAAAAATCTATGCACTTACTTGCAATGTAGTATCAAAGACAACAAGCTTTGAACTGGTTGGGACGATGTCGTAACACTTGTGTGATCTCATGAATCGCATGTAAACACCGCTTTCTGAGTCTTCTGCTGAAAGAAGAAAAAAAATATGCATCAGTTAACATAAAAGAACTCCCTGAACCAGGCGCTAACAGGCTTAGGGGAAAACATGACATGTTTTCCTCATCAGATCCAATACGAGGCAGGAATATCCACTCTCCCTAATTGTATTCAACCCTATGCTGAAGCTCCTTGCTGGTGTAATAAGGCAAGGAAAAAAAATGGAGGGCACTCAGGCGGAGAAGGAAAAAACAGGAGCCAGAGCTGCGGTGGACGGTTAAGCTGCTGCCTGTGACACAGCATCCCGATGAGTAACGGTTCCAGTCCCGACTGGGGAAGCAGCAGACCATGGTGCACGTGCTTGGGCCCCTGCACCCACGTGGGAGACCCAGATTTAGTTTCTGACTCCTGGGCTTTGGCCTGGCCCAGCCCCGGCCATTGCGGCCACCTGCAGAGTGAACCAGCGGATGGGAGACCTCTCTCTCTCTCTCTTTCCAACTCTGACTTTCAAATAAATAAATATTTTTTTAAAAAAGGAAAAAAAAACCTTAACATTTATACATTGTATGAGCAAGGTTAGCAAAGTCAAAGAATACAGGGTTTATTTATTTTTAAAAAGGTTTTATTTATTTATTTGGAAGTCAGATTTAGAGAGAGAGGAAGAGACTAGGAGACAGAGATTTTCCACCAGCTGGTTCACTCCTCAGATGGCTGCAATGGCCATAGCTGGGCCAGGCCAAAGCCAGGAGCCAGGAGCTTCTTTCAGATCCTCCATGTGGGCAGCAGGGAGCTGGATCAGAAGTGCAGCAGCTGGGACACAAACCGGTGCTCATATGGGATTCTGGGTTGCAGGCAGCAGCTTTTACCCACTACACCACAATGCCGGCCCCAAACATAGGATTTAGAAAATGAAAGCAAAGCTCCTGTGTAACTATATACTAAGAATACACAACAGAAAATTAAAATAAATGCCATATGGAAATAGGTACCTATATAGGGGAATAGAGAGCATCAAAACTGTAAACTGCCCAGGCAAATAAGTCTTTTTATTATTTAAATCTCTATAACAAAGTTAATTGACAATTTAAATAAAAAATTGCAATGCATTATGGATTTATGGCATATTTATAAGTAAACTGCCTGGCACCGACTCCCAACCAGACTCCCAATGCAGAAATCTAGCAGTTGTCCTTGTCATTGTCTTTACCCCAGCCAACGTATCACGTCCTGCTGGTTTATGCCCCAAGTCTCTTAAATTCACCAGTTCTCGCCGCCTCCATGACTACCCCCCTAGTCAGTGTACACCCTAACTTCCTGACTGATCTCTCTGCTTTCCACACTGCTCTCTTCAACAGCTGTCCACACTGCACCCAGACAGAACTGCCAGATGGGAGTCTGTGTCTGCTGAAACACTCCAATGACTTCCAACTGCTTTAGAAAGAAAGCAAAATCCATGAAGCAGCTGCAAGAAGCTGGCCTTGAAAGGCCTGTCCCCCCCAAGCCTCACCCATCACAGCACCCTACCCCGATATTCTCTCTAGACAAAGGGCTTCTAGACTCTTCCATGGGGCCTGAAGCTACAATTCCTCTGCTTGGAATACTTTTTCTATCTCTTCCTGGTCCAGTCACTTCCTTGATTAGACCTCAGTTCAAGGACAAAGCTAGTAGGTTGTGGAACCGGCATCTGAACCTGATGCCCCCCAATTCCAAAGCTGTGTGTTGGCCAGGATGCTACCCCCTTCCCTTGGCCTGCCATAACGTCTTCCCCTGTTCTGTGTATTAAATCCTCACCCATCATCATGGTTCAGTTTCTACCACACTATCTCTGAGAGGCTTCTTTGACAGTTCCACTCAGCCCACGAAGACCTGTATATTTTACTTTCTTAAACGTTTTCTTTAGAAAAGCAGAGCAATGTGGGGGTGGAGAAGGGAACTGAGATTGAGAGAGAGAGACCTTCCATTTGTTCACTTCCTAAACATCCACAATAACTGAGCCCGGGCCAAGTCAAATCCCGGAGCCAGGAACTCCATCCATCCAGGTCTCCCGCATGGCTGGCAGAGACCCAAGTACTTGAGTCACCGCTGCTTTCCAGGGTGCATGTAAGTAGGAAGTTTGGGGCCGGCGCTGTGGTGCAGCGGGTTAACACCCTGGCCTGAAGCGCTGGCATCCCATATGGGCACCGGTTCTAATCCCGGCTGCTCCTCTTCAGATCCAGCTCCCTGCTATGGTTTGGGAAAGCAGTAGAAGATGGCCCAAGTCCTTGGGACCCTGCACCCACATGGGAGACCCGGAAGAAGCTCCTAGCTCCTGGCTCCTGGCTTCGGATTGGTGCAGTTCTGGCCATTGTGGCCAACTGAGGAGTGAACCATCAGATGGAAGACTTCTGTCTCTCTCTCTTTCTGCCTCTCCTCTCTCTGTGTAACTCTGACTTGCAAATAAATAAGTAAATCTTTAAAAACAATAAGTAGGAAGTTTAGTGGGAAGTGGAGGCGGGACTTGAATCCAGGCTCTGTTATAGGACGTGAGCACCCCCAGGGGCACCTTAACTACCGCACTACAACAGCTGTTCCTGACCTGTCTTGCAGAAAATTTAGACTACTTGGGAATTATATGGGCAGAAAAAAATTACCTTAGCACACACAGTAATTAGCAAAGTAAGTGTTAAATCGTGTGATACTAACCAAGTTCCCTGACACTTATCTTTTGTGTCCCACTGTGCTAGTCCAGGATGACCAATGGCCAATTTCATTACAAACTACGAGGACCATTCCCAAGTCCGTTTTCAACTCTGGCATCTCCTCAGGGAACCATAATTCATCCTTTAGAGCTCTCTCCTCCCTGTCATCTCTCGGACGTCTCCATCTCACATGCCTCCCCTCTGGCTGTGGAATAAGGCCACGCACCCTGGGACTGCACTCAAGGCTCTCCTTGTCAGCTTCTCGTATCTTATTTTCTCACCTCTGTTTTCACGACCAGGCAACAGGTTCCCTGTGAAGTTCCCCATCATCTTTAAGAACTGCACTTTCTTTAATTTCAATGTCTTCCTCTATTTTTTCTTTTCCAGGTTTTAAAAAAAGTATATTTTATTTTAAAGGCAGAGATAGATCCCTTCCAGTTCTGGTTCACTCCCCAAATGCCCACAACAGTTGGAGCCAGGCCAAAGTCAGGAGCCAGGAATTCAATCCAGGTCTCCCATGCAGGTGGCGAGAACCCTGCACCTGCGCCGTCACTGCTGCCTCCCAGGATGTGACCGGCAAGAAGCTGGAACCGGGAGACATGCCTGAATTTCTTCACTGTACAGACGAGGGAACTGAGACTAGAAGTTATGGGACTTGCCCAGAGCCAGACAGCAAGGAAAGGACTCCAGTGGGATTTAAAGCCACATCTCAGACCACAGCAGCTCTTCTCCTTAAACTCTGCTGCTCCACTAATAACGCACTCACCCAACAGACACTCGTGGAGGCTTCCCTTGTGCTATGCCCTGTCCTGGGTGTGGGGCCCTAAAGGTGAATACGATGCCTTGTCCCTGCCTGCAAAGCTTCCGTG
The DNA here is from genome assembly GCF_964237555.1 of Oryctolagus cuniculus. Lineage (NCBI taxonomy): Eukaryota > Metazoa > Chordata > Mammalia > Lagomorpha > Leporidae > Oryctolagus > Oryctolagus cuniculus. Next base: position 22,239,187 of record NC_091438.1, on the reverse strand, counting down.
TCAGCCAATCACGTAGGATCACACAGGCTGCTGACAGCCCTAAGAAAGGTCAGGAAGCGGGGCCGGCATCATGGCCTAACGGGTTAAGCTGCCGCCTGCAACACCAGCATCCTGTCTGGGTGTGGTTTCCTGGCTGGGGCCTGGCCCAGTCCCGGCTGTTGCAGCCATCTGGGGAGTGAACCAGCAGATGGAAGAGGGAGCTCTCTCTGTGTCTCCCTCTGTGTAACTCTGCCTTTCAAATAATTGAAAAGTGACTTGTTTCAGAATGCCTAAGGCTTCTACACCTTATGGAATACCACTTTATATTTTGTTAACAGTAATCAAATATTTCTAATATTCTTTCCCTTGGATAATTTCTTTGAATAATCAGAATTTTATTTAATTGAGGAATTCATCCTGTCAATAAATATCTATTGCATGTTTTCCTAGTGTGGGAGACCAAGACAAATAAGACAGGGAAGGAAAGCATTTCCAAAGGGAAATACCTGCCAGCAGAGGAGAGCTTCCTGAAGCTGTGAGACTGCGATGCAGACCTCAGAGCTGTAGGGCCTTGCCCGCCTCGCTCAGGGCATTCCCACCAGCCTCTAGGCCCGCAGGTCCGGCTGCCAAAGAATGCCCTTGGCTAGAGGTGCTGCAATCTGAGAACTGGGCTAGCCCAGAGGATGCGGGTGAGGCACCAAGGCACCTGCTACCAGCTGTGTCCACGCGTTAGGGGCTGGGGACGCCGGGGGAACGCAGTGCATGCGGCTCCTGCCTTCACCGATGCTATACGCGGGTGGAGAAGACACAGTCGTGCGTGCTACCAAGGGCAAGCGTGGGGCTGGCACTCAGGCACAGATGAGTGGATGGACGAAACTTCCGTGTACTTCCATTTTTCTCAAAACATTTTTCTATCAGAAATGGGGGTCCCTGCACGGGGAAGAAGTTAACACAGGAAGCTCTTTTAATAGCTGTGTAGAGTTCTGATCCATTTCTGCCATCGTTGCTAATGAGGATATGTGTGTTTTGTTGACGGCACAGCTTCCTTACAGCTTATTCAGTGAGGGACTGTGCAGGCACACCAGTCACACTGAGGCAGTCATGTATGTTTCCACCAATATTTAACTTACAAATCACACTAGGTCTACATTCCTAAAACTTAAATGGATAAAATCAAGATGGCAACTAGAAAAATAAAATGTAACAGTCCATCTCTTCTGAAAGGAAACCTTTGAGACACTTGGTTCATTAATTAAATCAAGACATTTTATAAATGGGGTATACATTATAGATGCTAATATTGCTATATGAATATTGGAAATAAAATTTTAAAATGCTACGAAGTAGGAATGTTCAACTTTTTAGAATTTTGAGAATATGTTAAGTTTTGGATGGGTCATACTTTTTAAAAAAGATTTATTTATTTATTTGAAAGAATTAGAGAGAGAGGAGACATACAGAGAGATATTCCATCTGTTGGTTTACTCCCCAAATGGCCACAATGGTGACAGCTAGGCCAGGCTGAAGCCAGGTCTCCCATGTGGGTAGCAGGGACCCAAACACCCAGGTCATTCTCTGCTGCTTCTCCCAGGGCACCAGCAGGGAGCTGGATGGGACATGAACCGGTGCCTACATGGAATGCGAGGACTGCAGGCGGCGGCTTTACCTGCTACTCCACACTGCCAGTCCCTGGACATGCTTTTTAGTGGATCACCTTTAGTCCTCTGGTAACTTCTAAGATGTTTAAATACGCACTGCATTTTGAATATTTATTTTAGATTTATATAATGTTACAGTTCCCACATATCCAACATAAGGCTTCCTCTAAATTTTCTTCCTTTATTTATTTGAAGGTCAGAGTTACAGAGAGAGAAAGAAAGAGAGAAGAGAGAGAGAGAGAGCGTGTGTTTCTTCCATCCACTGGTTCACTCCCCAAATGGCTGCAACAGCTGGAGCTGCGCTGATCCAAAGCCAGGAGCCAGGAGCTTCTTCGGGGTCTCCCACATGGGTGCAGGGGCCCAAGCACTAGGGCCATCTTAGCAGGGAGCCAGATCAGAAGTGGAGCAGCTGGAACTAGAACTGGTGCTCAAATGGGATGCCAGTGCTGCAGGCGGTGGCTTTACCTGCTATGCCACAGTGTTGGCTAGGCTTCCTCTAAATTTAACATCTTAAGTTACTATGGCACACTTGTCACAAATGAACCAACGCTGATGCAACATCATAAACTTCAGTTATTAGGATTACTTTAGCTCTCCCCCAATGCCCTGGTTTTTGCCCAAGATCCCAGCCACGACAGCTGGTTTAGTCGTCAAGCCTCAGTATGCTGTTCTAGATGGGACAGCTTCTCACAGCTTGTTTTTGAAAAGTTGACAGCTTTGAGGAGGGCCAGGTGGGGAATCTATAGGACGGTCCTCAGCTCGGGTTTGCATGAGGGTTTCTCACGATCGGAAGCTCGGGGAGTCTTTGGTCGGAGTGAGGGAGCTTTCAGAGGAGGAGGACAGGGCAAAGTGCCCTTCTCATCACATCGTGTAAAGGATACACACTCCACTCTCGTCAGCACACCAGGGAACACGCTCCATTCCCCGTCCCTACCACTGCATTTCCACCATCCTACCGGGGTCTCCGCCCCATTCTCCTCCCACGTGGAGGTGCACTGTCCTCAACAGGTCCTATCACAGGCACATGCGTACACAGTCAGCATGACTGTAACCACTGCCGGCCTGCTGAGCTCCTGTCAAGTTTCCCCACCGTAAAATTACTCTCTCCCCTTTCTCCAGTGCAGCCGCTCAGAGGCGCCGCCTTCCTTCCCTAGGGCTGAGACGTTTATGAGATGCTGGGAACTGTTCTGTACAGGAGACCGGCCTGTCTACTCGACCACTTGTTTCTCCCGGCGTGGAATCATGGATGTGTACTCACGGATGTGTACTCACACCCTGACTTGGAACCGAGACACATGGCACTGCTGGGTCACACACAGGCTCTGCTTCAGCCAGCCAGGCGCCCAGCCTTCGCGGGCGGCTCTGGGCGTGGGCACGGAGGGAGGGCTCCGACGGGCCCTGGCCCCAACTTCCTGCCAGGTCCTTCCAAGACTGGCTTCACAGGCACAGCCTCCTGGCTGGCTGGGGCTGCATCTGTGTGCGTGCCTCCCCACAGCGAGAGCGAGCCAGGGTGCCAAGCCCGGCTCTGTGGGCTCTTCCTGTGCGCACAGCCTCCTGGACAGCTGAACGTGGGTTTCCTCATCAGCAACTTCTTACAAGAAATGAATCGATAAAATAACAAACACTACTTCCTTAATGTTCTTTTTCCGAGCCAGAATCTCATCCAGGATGCCATATTTGCCAGTCACTTCTTCTCAAGAGCCTTTTGGCTACGACGATTTCTTGGATCTTTCTTGTTTTGGTGACCCTGATGTGTCCATGTATTTTAAAGGGTGATTTTCTAAAATTCATTTATTTCTATGAGAGGCAGAGAGAGAGAGAGAGAGAGAGAAAGAAAGGAGAGAGAGAGAGAGGTCTTCCATCCACTGGAGATTCTCCATCGTTGGTCACTGGTTCACCCTCTAAATGCCTGGAACAGCCGGGCTGGGTTAAGCCAAAGCCAGCCTGGAAGTCACGCTGAGTCTCCCATGTGGGTGGTAGGGTCCCAGGTACACAGGCCATCATCTGCTGCCTTAAAGGGTGCACGAGCAGGAAGCAGGATTGGAAACAAAGGAGCCGGGACTCAAAATCCTCTGATGGAGGATGTGGGTGTCCAGGTGGGCCCCAGGTGGCATCTGAACTGCGGCGCCAGACTTGTGTCCGCTGAAGCACGGTTTTTGGAAAGTTCCGCTTCATTACTTGAAAGACAGGGACAGACAGTTCCCACACACTGGTTCACTCCCCAAATGCCTGAGTGGCAGGTGGGCTGAAGCTGGGAGCCTAGCACTCCATCCAGGTCTCCCACACAGGTGGCAAGGACCCAGCTACCTGAGCCCTCACCGCTTCTTCTCAGGGTTCAGGATCTGGAGCCGGGAATCAAACCCAGGCACGCCGCTGTGGGGTGCATCCAAACCTCTAGGCAAGAGCCCACCCCACGTCGATAGCTTTTAAAAGGACTGGTCAGCTGCTTCCTAGCTGCTTACGTCTGACCTTTTTCCTCAAGTGCAGACTGGGACTGTGGATTTTGGGGAGGATCTATAGTTTTTTTTTTAATTACAAAAAGTTTGATCAAGCAAAGCAAAATATTAAATATGCAAAACAAATTATAATAACATTTCTTCTGGTTTGGAATAAATGTAGATTATTGATGTAATAAAACATTGATAACAAAAGCATTCACATTTTAAGTTAGGAAAATAAAATAAAAGTAAAATATTCTTTCTTTTGTATGTTGTTTTTCCACTTGTGGTAAAAACTTTGATTAAAGGCAGCACCATGTGTTATCGGTTACATTATGGTGAGTTTCAAATTGCATATAGAGGAGGAAATGTCTTGAAATACAGAGAAAACAAGAGTAATTTAGGGTTAAGAAAAAAATGAAAATAAAAAACCAAAAAACCCCCACCACCAAAATTATTCAACAACAACAAGTTGTTTGAAACACATTATTTAAATTCTTGAGGAGGCAAGAAGTTCAAACTCTCAATATTCAAAAGGTAACAAGTGGAGTTTAGATATTATCACAATGTTCTATTCTTGCTTTGTTTTTTATACACTGCCGGATAGAAGCCTAATCACAGACCATTACACTGGCATTTGAGATACTGGTCTACCAGAGGAAGGAACCTGTCTGATGTTAAATCTTTTTTTTTTTTTTTTTTTTTGACAGGCAGAGTGGAAAGTGAGAGAGAGAGAGAGAGAGAGAGAGAGAGAGAGGGAGAGAAAGGTCTTCCTTTGCCATTGGTTCACGCTCCAATGGCCGCCGCGGCCGGTGCGCTGCGGCCGGCGCACCGCGCTGATCCGATGGCAGGAGCCAGGTACTTATCCTAGTCTCCCATGGGGTGCAGGGCCCAAGTACTTGGGCCATCCTCCACTGCACTCCCGGGCCACAGCAGAGAGCTGGCCTGGAAGAGGGGCAACCAGGACAGAATCCGGTGCCCCAACCGGGACTAGAACCCGGTGTGCCGGCGCCACTAGGTGGAGGATTAGCCTAGTGAGCCACGGCGCCAGCGTGATGTTAAATCTTAACTATCCTTTAAGTAGTATGCTAACCCAACATTCAAGCCGGTTGTCAAAGAGTGATACTGGGAAGTAGCAAGTGTAATACTAAAGTGTTTGATTTATAAAGGTTAGAAATAAAATGTTTTAAACCTAACATCTGAGTTTAAATGTAAACCATTACACATACCAAACAGAATTAAGTGGAAGTAAACATTTCTAAAGCAGATCTGATTACATAATCACCCCAGCTTAATAACTTGAGCTTAATAACATGATACACCCCATACTCATCTAAAGCTGCTAGCGATCCAGCTCTAGCTGCCTGCCCAGTCTCGTCTCCCGTGACACCCACCAGCAATCTTAGACTCCAGGATCGGGTCAGTCTTTCGGGAGTGTGCTCTGATGACCCCATCTCGGCATCTGCATGTGCCGCCTCTCCTGCAGGACCCTTTACTATCACGGTCTACAGATACCCCCCTTACCTTCCTGTAATGGGCTCACACCAGTGGCCCCCCAGAAAGGACACGTCCGCCTGAAACATCAGAATGAGACCGTATTTGCAATCAGGGTCTTGGCAGCTGCAAGGAAGGTAAAGCTCTCTCGATGAGGTCAGCCTGAATTAGGGTGGGTCCCTTACCCAGTGAGGAGTGTCCTTCGGGACAAGACACACGGTGGGGAAGGCCTTGGGAAGGCAGAGGCAGAGACTGGGGCGACGCCAAGGGATGCCAAGCACTGCCGGCAACTACAGAGCTGAGCGGGGCAAGGAAAGGTTCTTGCCTTGAGCCTTCGGAGGGAGCACACCCTGCCTGCCTGCACGCACTGATTTCACACTTTGGGCTCCAACTGTGAGAATACACTGCTGTTGCTCTAAGTCACCAAATTTGTGGCAATTTGTTACGGAAGCCTCAGGGCACTTACATACCTTTAAAGTTCAAGTCAAAGACCATTTCCCTCCCATTACGTCTTCCTCTAGAGACCCCAAGTTGGAATCAATTGCTTCATGCCCATTAGTGCTTTGTGAGTTTAATTCTGGAGTCGTTTTATGCCTTGTCCTGAAGTTACAGGTGTTATAAGTTTTTTGAGGGCACTGGACGTACCTCTCTTCTTTATAATCACAGGCACTCAGAGAGTGCCCTATAGATAACAGGCACAAGTTAAGGCCTGCTAGTTGTATGTCACTCAGACATGCAGACATGCACAAATCAAATGCACAAGGAGCAATTATGAATTTGAGATTAATCGATCATGTCTCTGTCCTTGGAAAATGATAATGAACAAAGCACACAGTTTGAAAATACTACTTAGAGGAGCGGAGGCTGGCACTGTGGTGAGGCAGGTAAAGCTGCTGCCTGTAACATCCACATCCCCTATGGGCACGGCTGCTCCACTTCTGATCCAGCTTCCTGCTAATGCGCCTGGGAAGAGAGCAGAAGGTAACCGGAGTACCTGGGACCCTGCCACCCATACAGGAGACCAGACTGGAGCTCCTGGCTCCTGGCTTCAGCTTGGTTCAGCCCTGGCTGTGGTGGCCATTTGGGGAGTGAACCAGCAGATGGAAGCTCACTCTCTCTCTCTCTCTTGCTCTAGCTCCCTCCCTATTGCTCTGCTTCTCAAATAAATAAATATTATAAAACCATAATATTGGTACATTTAGATTTAGTAACCAGTAAAAAAAATTCATTTTTATACCTTTATAGACTTAAAAGATTGGAAAGGGTTGTTTTCTTTCAGAGAAATAATGCACCCATGGAAGTGCTTTGTAATTTTTTAAAAGCAAAACAATGTCAGTCTGTAACTTCAAAGTATCATAAAAGCTGCTTTCTAATTCTACTGGGCAAAAAACACAGTTGAATTAGATTCAATTAAATTACAGCAGACATTAAAATGTTCACAAAATCATGTATTTACTTTAAAAATGTCTGCAAAGATAGCAAACAACCTGACAACTTCATGTTTCAGAGATAATTACTACAGCCATAAGCTACCTTTTCTGAAATGTGTTTGCACAGAATTCTAACTCAAAGAATTTGCAAAAAGTGTACTGCCAAATGGCATGATTCTTTGGCCTTTTGGGCCTTGACTGTATGAAAATGCACAAGATTACAGCATCTAAGAGGCTTACTTACACACATCAATCAAACTGACAGCAGGATGGTAAACAACACAATGACGCAAACATCAATTTCCAGGTATCCATCTCACACAGATAACGACTGCAGGTCTCTTAGTGAGCACACCGTCACCACCAGACCACTCATCCTAGCCTCCTCAGCACCCAGGCAGTGAATGAACTAGCAGACTCCTGGGCAGCGCCTGCCCTGGCCTTCATCCTCCCCTGGACTGCCTGTTCCTGGGACTCTGGCTTGGTTAGGATTGTCTCATCACGCCTAGGAGCTGTCTTTTCGTTTTTCAGATGGATCGCAACTAGGAAGGGAAGCTTACCGTGTGGAAGGAGGGAAGAGGGTCTGAGAGCACCTGGCCTACACGTGGGGATGGATGAGCACACAGCCCGGTCCCTCAGCAGGCAATGGCAGCAGCACACAGCCGCTGATCCAGTCCCAGCCACCGCACAGCCTGCTGTCCCCCTGAGGTTACTGTGACCGCTCACGTTTCAACCCAGGGACCCTTACAGGGGTGTCTGTGTGTTCCTACAGAAGGTGGAGAACACGTGACACGTGGGGAGGCTGCGCTGAGGTCGGAGTGCCTAGGTGAGGGGTGGAGGAGCGTGGAGAGCGAATCTCAGGGCGGCCAGCAGCCACCTGGCGCCCGTCGCACTGATGCAGTCTCGTCTGCACCCACACCTTACTCATCCACACTCTGCGTTCAGAACCTACCATCTGATGTAGCAACAAGAGGCACAAGGTGTTTTCTACATCTGACACCGGTTGTCTGCAGTAGCTCAAGTTTAGTGAGCACTTAGCCTACGCCACGGTGCTGCTCTGAGCACTCAACACCACTGGCTTCTTCGTGTCCGCAGAAACTGCAAGTAAGCACAACTACTATACCTGTTTTACAGAGGAGGAAACTGAGGCACAGAGGGATCAAGTAACTTTCTCCAAAGCAACGCTGTACTGCTAATAACAGGGCAGCCAGGAGTGTTCCTGCCAGCAGCCAGGTTCTGACATGCAGAGAGGTGGCAGGGCAGAGTGGATGAGTATGGGCAGAATCAATTCACGGTCATCACACACAGACTAAAGGCAACACACGGGTCAGGACAAACAAAAGGACCCGGGTGTCCTGGAGGAGCCCTGCCTTGTGCCCCGATGTAAAAGGAAACCCGGGATAAGAGCAGAGCAGCAGTCTGTGGGACGACTGAGGCAGGCTGGGGTCAGCTCCAGGCCTGGGAAAAGCTGACAATGACACACTTGTTCCTGGGACCTCTCTAGATGGATCTCTTGTAGGTGGGCTCCCCTATGACATCGCAGGAGGCCTCTCGTCCACGCAATCTCCATGCCTTCCGCTACCAACGCCCCTCCAGTCCCACTGATCACCCCCTGGCTGCGCTGGGGCTGACTGCAGGGCGTGCTCATCCCATGGCCAGGGAGTGATGTTCTGCTCACACCCAGCGCCCTGTGCCCTGCAGGGAAAGGAACTCTGGGTGGAGAAAGAGTCCCTTGGAGCCCAGGGTGGTGGAGGTAGGCTCAGGAGGCAGCAGGTGGCTTGGCATGACTGGGCCCACACATACATACATGGTGGTGGTGGGGGAGACACAAAAAACCCACAGAGGTTTTCTCAGCCCTTGGAAAAGGATGAGAGCAAATCTCCACGCGACCTCACTGTGGCTCTCAGCGCCACCCGCCTGCTTTTCTGTCAGAAGCAAACATCTCAAAGCCAAGGCGCCTTGTCCCAGGTCCCGTCTCACAAACAGCCCCTTCGCCCCTCTGCTGTCAGCCTCCTCCTATGGCTGACTCTACGGCTGCCCCACCCGTCTCCCTGACCATGAATTATCTGATGCTGTTCTCCTGACCCATTTCCTGCCCTTTGCAGCAGAATAAAAGGAGGCAGGGCGGGGTCCCATCTCTGCTCTAAGAAGGCTGAGTTCTGTGGAGGAGACAAACAGAGCATGAGCAGTGCTGAGGGAGCAGAGAAGGGCCCGGAGTCCCTGCTGGGACTGTTTCACAGGGCGGCAGAGGCGCGCGACTCATTAGTGGGGAAGCAGAAGAAAGCACACAGATGCCAGTTTCAATTAACTTCCCTGGGTCCCCTACCGGTGCTGCTGTAGCTTCCACAGCCTCCGAGCAGTGTGCTGGGACACCACGCTCACACGAACATGAAGGCAGGGCGGACGCCTCGGAGCTGGTGCACGGTCCTGAATCAACCACGGCAGCCTCCTTGGCAAACAGGAAGTCCTGCTAGTCAGAGTCTGATGGAACAGAGCCGCAGGGCCAAGGATACACCACTGACAGGCAGAGTGGGCAGAAGCTGCAAGCGAAGCAGTGGCTTCTCCCCAGGGACTGGCTTCTGAAGTCACCATCCAGCTCCACCTGCAGGAGGTTCTGCTCAGCCAGTGCAAGCAACAGGATTGGGAACACACACACCCACACCCCTGATAACCACGCCAGATCCTCATCTCTTACTTCCAGTGACTGAAGATTGATTTTTTTTTTTTTTTGACAGGCAGAGTGAACAGTGAGAGAGAGACAGAGAGAAAGGTCTTCCTTTTGCTGTTGGTTCACCCTCCAATGGTCGCCACGGCTGGCGCACTGCGGCCGGCGCACCGTGCTGATCCGATGGCAAGAGCCAGGTACTTATCCTGGTCTCCCATGGGGTGCAGGGCCCAAGCACTTGGGCCATCCTCCACTGCACTCCCTGGCCACAGCAGAGAGCTGGCCTGGAAGAGGGGCAACTGGGACAGAATCCGGCGCCCCGACCGGGACTAGAACCCGGTGTGCCGGCACTGCAAGGCGGAGGATTAGCCTAGTGAGCCGCAACGCCGGCCTGGAGATTGATTTTTAAGTCATATACTCATTCGTCACAAGTCACAGAACCAGATCCACAGCATCTCGTTAAGAGCTGAGTATGCAAGAATGAAAGGTACCGTACAATATATGGGTATGGAGCAGACATCTGGCATGGTGGTTAAGATGCCAGCATCCCACATCAGAGTGCCTGGGCTTGATCCCTGACTCCTGACTGTCAGCTTCCTGCAAACACAGATCCTGGGAGCCAGTGGTGATGGCTCAAGTAACTGGGCCTGAGTTCCTTGCTACTGTCTCTGGTGCCAAGCCAGCCCTGGCCCAGTCCTGGCTGTTGTGGGCACTGGATGAGTGAACCAGTGGATGAATGGGAGCGCTTTCTGTCTGTCCAAAATACTGTTCAATTAGTTAAAGATTTAATTATTTATTTGAAAGGCAAAGTTACAGACGCATAGACAGAGAGAGACAGAAAGAAAGAGAGAGGCCTTCCATCCATTGGTTCATTCCCCAAATGGCCTCAACAGTTGGAGCTGGGCTGATCCAAAATCAGGAGCCAAGAGCTTCTTCCGGGTCTCCCACGAAGGCGCAGGGGCCCAAGGACTTGGGCCATCTTCTGCTGCTTTCCCAGGTGCATTAGCAGGGAGCTGGATGGGAAGTGGAGCAGCTGGGACTCAAACCAGCACCCATATGGGATGCTGGCAATGCAGGTGGCGGCTCTACCTGCTATGGCAGCGCTGGCCCCCCAAGTAGTTGAGATATTTGCCTGCCATACTGGAGTGACTGGGTTGATGCCCACCTCTGATTTCTGACTCCAGCTTCCTGCTAATGCAGACCGTGGGAGGCAGTGGGCACAGCTCAAATTGTTGGGTCTCTGCTATCCGTGAGGGAGACCTGGAATGAGTTTCTGGTTCCTGGTTCTGGTCCAGCCCAAATCTGTCTACCACAGACATTTGGGGAGTGAACCAGTAGACAGCAGTTCTGTCATCTGTCCATTGTCTCTGCCTCTCTGCTTCTTGAAGGAAAAAAAACCTGAAATATAAAAACCCACACTTCCCAAACTTCACCAAACCTTCCTTCTAATCAGAAATGACCTTGTCCTCAATCCCTTCCATTTAAACTTAAAAATACTTATTTATTGGAGAAGCAGAGAGAATACATGTTTCCCCACTGCTGGTTCTCTCCCTACTGCTCATAATGGCTGGGGATGGGCCCAAAGTGGGAGCCAGGAACTCAATCCAGGTCTCCCGTAAGAGTGGCAGAAACTCAATCACTTGAGCCGTCCTAGGATCTCCATTAGCAGGAAGTTGGATCCAGGAGCCAGAGCAGAGAGTTGAACTTAGGTAATGCAATAGGGGATGCCCAGCATCTTAACTGCTATGCTAAACAAAAAGGCCCACCCCTTAATTTCTTATATTGAAGAGTCATCGTAATTACACCAAGAAATCAGTATGTTAGTATTTTAAAATTTATCTTCTATACCTCTATTCTACATTTGGAAACACAAACTTATTAAACTCACATAGGCTATTTTCTTTTTAGAAAACCATTTAAAAGAGTTAAGCAAGAAAATAAGCATAAGAGGGGAACACGGAAGTTAAAGCAGGTGGAAAAGATTAAACCCTCAGACAAGTTTTTCTTAATGTGCTCAGATACACAAACACTAACAAAGGCACATGTTAAATATAATTTCATAGGAGTTACAAGGTAGAAGAATCAATGAAGTCCATTCGTTGTTCTCCCTTTCCACGCCTTTTTCATTTGCTTTCCGGAGGGGAGGGGTGGGCTGGGTAGTAAAAGTGTGCATTGCCAAGAGAATACAGACCTCTTCCACATTGGGGGCAGCAAAAGAGCTGTCAGCAGAGGAGAGGGACAGGGTGCCCACTCAGAGGGCTGAAAGGGAGCTGTGCTAAACACCTAAGAAATGTCGGGGCCACGCTGGGCTCTTGAAATGACATGTGCTTCCCATTGGAATTTTAAAGTTGTGTCACGTTTAATTCTAGGAACTACTAACCAAAGCCCCTAGCACAGCCAGCGTTTCCTCTTTTTCAGGGAACGGAACTCAGGCTCTAAGCTGAAGCAGCAAGGATCAGGGTTAGCTCGTAGGGCTAAGCGCCGGGCACCAGGCGGGTCAGGAGAGCAGGAAACACCTTGACCGCTGTAATACCAGGGACTACACAGCCACTGCCCTCAGACGTACTTTCAAAACATTCCTTCTATCCCTAGCTTCCTGGGGCTCTTCCTGGGGAACATATGCTTTTTCAGCATTTGTATGATGCTCATAGCTTTCTCTCCTTTCATCTGTTGGTGTTGGTTCTGTAGCAGATTTCTTAATATGCGCAAGGATTCCTGCATTTCTAGTATAAACCCTGCTTGGTCACAACACACGGTTGGGCTTTCGATACAGTGCACGGCTCAATTTGCTCTCGTTTGTTTAGGAGTTCTGCTCACACCCTAGATGTAAGATTGACTGCCTGCTTTCTCCTCTATGTGCTATCCTTCTCTGGTCTTGCTTTTAGGATCAAGGCAGCCTCACAGAATGCACCGTGAAGTTTCCATCCTTTCTTGTGCTCTAAAATAATCTAAATAATCAAAGAATTAACTGTTCCTAGAAAGTTTACCGAATTTGCCCTTTAACAGGCTGAGTGTCACGCCTCTCCTGCAGGGAAAGAGGGACAGTAAGGCCTTTTAGTTACTTCTTTTAAAATTTATTTTTTGTTGATATAAAATTCATATTGACAGAGTTCAAAGTACATGATTCAATTAAAACTCTTAAATTTCTTCTACAGTGATTGGTGAAAAGAGCAATTAACTAGGAAAATACAAACTGATAAGTTATCCAAGAAAAAGCTTTAAAGATTATTGACAAAGTTTGCTATATCCTTTCTTTCAGTATTATTTTGTACAATCTGTGTTTACAGTCAAAAGTTTTTCTTTTTTTTTTTTAAGATTTATTTATTTATTTGAAAGTCAGAGTTACAGAGAGAGGAGAGGCAGACAGAGAAAGCCTTCCATCCAATGGTTCACTCTTCAATTGGCCGCAATGGCCAGAGCTGCGCCAATCTGAAGCCAGGAGCCAGGAGCCTCCTCCAGGTCTCCCACACGGGCGCAGGGACCGAAGGACCTGGGCCATCTTGTACTACCTTCCCAGGCCATAGCAGAGAGCTGGATCTGAAGAGGAGCAGCGGGGACTAGAACCGGCCCCCATATGGGATGCTGGTGCTTCAGGCCAGGGCTTTAACCCACTGCACCACTGTGCCTGCCCCAGAAGTTTTTATTTCTAATGCTTTGCATTTTCACTCATTTTTCTTGAAAAGATTTGACAAAGGTTTAACTACTCATTGCCTTCTCCAAGGGCCAAGATTTTGTTTCTGCTGAGCAAGACTGTCTTTACATTTGATTTCAATGATTTGTCAGTCGAATAGATTTTAGGAAGGAAGAGATATAGATGAATATATATTCAACAAATCATCTCCGAGTGGCTGATCAAGTTGGTCCATCATTCAGGGGAATTCAAGATGGATACTTCACTCCAATTCCCCTAAGTGCCCTGACAAAAGGCTACCCCAATCCCAGAGGAGACATTACAGCTTGCTGGGGTTCCAACACATATCCATAGCTGTGGGCGTGACTTCTGGGCTTAGCAAAGGATCTTTCTCATACAGCAAGGACACCATCGTTCTTACAGGATGTGTATGCAATGTTAAGGATTACTATAACAAAGAATCCAAAAAAAAAAAAAAAAGGTGCAGAATCATCATAATAGGGCACGAACAGTGCCTTTAACAGCTTATGGGCTCTGGGTCTGGTCGTCAAGATGCTAGATAGCAAGCCTGGGGGCTCCAAGGGGGACTACTCGTGTATTCCAAGTGTAAATGGACAGCAGACGAAAGCACGGAGCAATGCCTATCTTAACCTCGGTCACAACACTCATGACCTTCCTTGTGACCTTGAGCAAATTAACTCCTCCGCAGAACAGAAAAGGGCTGTTTCCTATGATCCTCTCTCTCACTCAACAGTCATTCCAGAACGTTTCTGTGACCAAGCGTGTGAGGACTTTTCCCGACACAAGGGAAGCAATGCTTTCTATGGCGGACACCAGCTGGGTGCCCTCTGCTCCAGTGCAGAGAGAGAGACAGAAAGAGTGCCAGAGCCGGCAGACTCTCGAGGGCTCCGTCCCACAAGACCACCCCACTTCAGATCCACTTGCAAATTCCGAGGACGGCCTATAAATTGGGGTTCCCATGAACCCCTCCTTGGGTTTGCTTAATTTACTACAGAAGCTCACAGAACTCACAGAAATACGACTGGCTTTTTATAAAGGCTATTACAGAGGTCACAGAGAGACGGACTGGAGACGCACATGCGAAGGGGCACAGTTTCCAGGCTCCCTGGGTGTGTCACCTTCCGGAAACCTCCACACAGCAGCTCTCTGAACCCACTCTTCTGGGTTTGCAGGGTAGCTTCATTACACTGGCATGCCTGATGAAATCAACCAACAGGCGCCAGTTCAACAGTTAGCTCCTCTCTCCTCCTTGGAGGTTGGGGCTGGGGAGGGCTCAAAGTCCCAAGCCCCTAATGCTGCCTTGGTCTTGGGTGACTGCTCCCAACCTGAAGGGGCAGCCAGCCATCAGTCAACTGAGTTGCATACAAAAAGGCAGGGATTTCAAGAGCTGTATGGCAGGAAACAGAGAAAAAAGACCAAACATATTTCACAGTGTCACAATCCCCTTGTAAAACAGAGTGACACCTCTTTCCTGCAGGGATGGGGAGAAACAGGCTCAAACGCTGCCCCAGGACAGCTCACGACAGCTCACCCCCGCGTGGACATGGGGAAGACAGGCAGCCACTGCTGGGGGACTCGCGAGGAGCTTCTGCTCGGCGCCTGTTCCGTTCTTGGAGGGTCACCGTCACAGTTCCTGTCCACGGACACCACCTCGTCCCAGGCACTCCCGTGACCGCCGTGCTCATGTTATTTAACCTGCATCCAATCCGAGGAGCGGGCTACCATGATTATTTCCAAGTCACACGTGAGGACACTACCATTTGAAATAACTCGCCCAAGGTCTCACAGCTATTAAAAATAAATGGGACTCCAATTTGACTCATATTCTTTTGTTGAGATATTTTTAATTTTTCCCCAGAAACTTTTTATTTCAGGAATACAAACTTCATAGTTTCATAATTATAACTTTAGGAACATGGTGATTCTTCCCATCGTGCCTGCCCTCCCACCTAACACTCCCACCCCTTTTCTTTCTTTCTCTCCTATTCCCATTCTTATTTTTTACTAAGATCTATTTTTAATTAACTTTATACACATGTGATTAACTCAATATTAAGTAAGGAGTTCAACAAATAGTACAAAAAAAGTACTTTTCCTCAACAGTCGAGACAAGGGCTGTGTAAAGTCATTGCTTCAACTCATATCCTTAATTAGTATGACACAATTACAGATGCATTAAAAAAAGAGGGATACCATATATACATACTACAAAGCTAGAGAACTCAGCATGAAAAGTGAGAGCCAAGCAGGGAGTGTAAATAAGGGCGTGCGCTCCTGAGGTCCTGATGGAGCAACTGAGTATTTCACCTCAAAGAAAACATACCACACGACCTGTAAACTCACACTTGATATTGGCAATTTACTGCTATCTTACAAATGACCAAGGTACGGCCTACAACAGAATGAATCAGCTGACACAACATTCAAAAGCCTCAGGATGTTACATAAATTCAAATACATGGAAGGCAGCACTTCAAACAGACTAAAAAGTAACTAACATGGAGCCAAAAAGTTTCTGTGTTAGTTCTCTCCCCGGAAAGACTGTCCCCTTTCATTATCAGAGGTAAGCCAGACTCTTCCCTAACACTAGGACAAGTGCGACCGCTGCCACAGAAGGAAGAGCTCAGCACTCTCCTTCAGACACTGGCTGGCGGGAGCCAGACGTCAGTGCACCTGCGTGCTGCTGCCGCTGGGCTGCCCGGCTCCTGGATACAGCGCATCATCCACTTTTCTGCTCTGAGCTTCTGTGTGTGTGCTCAGCGACCACTGACACGGCGAGTGGGTGTCTGCTCATTTTGATACCGGCTTCCACAGAAAGGCCTGATTTCTTCAGAGGATCACCTGAAGTACACTAAGCCCAGGAGCCAGAGCACAAGTTAACGCTCCGAAACACATCCGCTCACTGTGTAACACTCCTTGCCTGAAAACCAAGTCTTATTCATCCAGCCTAGTACCCGCAAGACAGGGCAACTCGGAACTCTTCTGTCCCTAGTCCCTGCACCTACAGCTTGCGACGGAACAGCAAAGACATACAAGTAAACACATTTTTCCCCAACAGCATCCAGCAGCCGTGAGGGACTCTTGGGGACCCTGTGAAGTCCTGTCTGGGGTTTCCTGGAAGTTCCTCCCACCCCAGCCCTCCACCAGGAAGTGACACCTCACATGAGACTTGAAAAGAATCCACGGGTGGTGAAGAAGAGAGGGAAGAAGAACCAGAGAGTGGGAGCAGCCTGTGTGAAGTCCCCAAGGCCTGGAGGAACGAGGCAGTGGAAGAACTTCCAAAGGGCCAGACGGGGACAGGCGCTGCGGCACAGCTGGTTAAGCTGCCACTTGCACCGCCAGCATTCCATATGGGAGGCCGCTTTGAGTCCAGGCTGCCCTGCTCCTCACCCAACTTCCTGTTAATGTGCCTGGGAAGGCAGCAGATGATGGCCCAAGTCCTTGGGCCCCTGCACCTGCGTGGGAGACCCAGAAGCTTCTGGCTCCTGGCTTTGGATTGGCCCAACTCTGGTTGTTGCAGCCATCTGGGGAGTGAACCAGTGTATGCCAAGATCTTTCTTGCTGTCTCTCCTACTACCTTGTAACTCTACCTCTCAAATAAATAAATAAAATCTTAAAACACACACACACACACACCCCTACCTCTAATTGAAGCATGGGAAATTGATGAAGAGGGGGCAGTAGGTGCTGGGAGAGATGCTACTGGAGTAGTTTATGACAGCTTGGCTCAGTGTGATGGTGAGCAGCAAATACAGGAAGTGACCTCAAGAGGATGTGGGCAGTGTGAGAACTAAACATCAGGCGAGCTAAAAGTACATGCAGGGGGGTCAGCGTATGGATGCCGGTTCCTGTCCCGGCTATTCCACTTCCAATCCAGCTCCCTGCTGATGGCCTGGGAAAAGTGGCAGAAGATGGCCCAAGTGTTTGGGTCCCTGTCACAGATGTGGGAGACCCAGAAGAAGCTCCTGGCTTCAGCCTGGCCCAACCCTGGCAGCCTTTTTGGGGACTGAGCCAGTAGATGGAAGATCTCTCTCTCTCTCTCTTTTAAATAAATAAATCTTAAAACAAAACAAACAAACAAAACTACACAGGGGTGCTGCCATCAGGCTGATTGAAAAAAAAAAAAAAAGAAAAAGGAGGCAGGGGACAGGAAGGAGATGAGAACAGAGGAATCGTGAAATGACTCAGACTAGCAAGTGAGCAGTCACGGAGGGGCCTGGCTGCAGCTCTGAATCTGGACACCATCGGTCATTAAAGCGTCATGGTAATGACATCCACAGGGTGAGCACAGTGGGCAGCAGGGATCAGGGAGTCAGAGCCGTGGCCGTGAACAGGTATCTGGGGCGAGAGGACTTCCTCGGTCAAGGCCGTGAGGGTGCACACTCTCTAGAGCTTCAGATGGAAAGGTACCTGTGTGGTACAAGACCGGCGTCAGACCCAGTCTGTCACTGAAAAATGAAAGGAAAAGGGAGGAGCGAGAGCCACCAAGGGAATCAGCAGCCAGACGCGCCGAGAGCAGCAGCAGTGCTGTGGTCAGGAGTTCCGGCTGTGCCTGGCGAAGAGACTAGAGGACACCGCTGCTGACTAGGGCTCCGAGTCAGCGAAGGACTGGTGATGTCTCCTGGATTCTACAACAGGGAAGCCATGGAGAGCCCAGGGAGCTTGAGTGGAGTGGAGGAGATGGGTTACTGTGGGTCCAGCCCCAGTGTTAGAAGCCTGGCTCCCCCCCTGCCCAGGTGTATCACGTGAGCTCTTTAACGGCCGACTTTCCCAGTCTCCTCCTCCACAAAGTCGGGATGATAAAGGTATTTACCTCTCAGGGCTGTCCTGAGGATTAGGTGAGTGTTCCAGACTTAGAACAGTGCCTCCATATTCTTGATGTATGTCAGCTATTATTACAATCATAAAAAAGTAAAAGATCTTCCAGTTTTCCAGTCGCACTGCAAGTACTTCATGCAATCAACAGGCTTCCTTTAGAGCCCGCAGGTAATGCTGCAGTGGCTGGAGTCAGCAGTCCAGCACTCCAGTCAGTTGCCTGGCGGTAAAGCTGGGTGGTCAGGGGACCAAGAGGCCATTTCCAGACACCCACCAGGAAGCACAGACAGCCCTGGAGAGGCAAGGTCATGTGGTCCTAGAGAGCTGACATTTGGCTCCGTGCACTTGTGAAGCCTGGGAGAAGTTCCCGTTGCCATTTGTGAGATAACTACTCTCTCCTGTCGAGTCTAGGATACTGTCAAATCCCTTCTGACTTCAGGGATACTAAAATGTGTACCCTAAAATTTAGGGAACAAGGCAATAGGTTAACTATAGGCTGGCTACAGGGAAATTTTCTTTTTCATTTTATTCGAAAGGCAGAGAGGGAAGGAGGGAGGGAGGGAGGGAGACACACATACACACACACAGATCAAGAGAGATCTTCCTTCAACTGGTTCACTCCTCAAACGCCTGCAACAGTTGGGCTAAGTCAGGCCGAAGCTAAGAGCCTAGAACTCAATCTGGGGCTTCCATGTGCATGACAGGGACCCAAGTACTTGGGCCATCACTGCTGCCTTCCAGAGAGTGCACTAGTGGGAGGCTGGGATCAGGAGCAGAGATGGGTGGGACTCAAAACCGGCACGCGGTTGAATGGGAGGCAGAGTGGGAGGCAGGTGTCCCGAGCAGTGTCCTAACTGCTGTACCAAATGCCCACTCCGGAGAGGAAAGAACTTAGACGGTTCACAGCACTGCAGCTGCTCTTGCCTAAAAGGAGCATATTAATGAGTGGGGAAAGGTGGAGGGGCCAAGAGACCACCACCAGGGCCTTCCACTATGGTGAGCAATGTCAACAAGCAGCGCCTGTCACTCAGCCTCTCCACCAGCAGAGGTCAGCACCCCCGTGTTCCCGTCAATAAACCTCAGGCCGACTCTGTCCAGTCTCACAGAGGTGACAAGGGGATCGGGCAGTGGGCCACCGCAGACACACAGGGAGGCAGCTCCCCCTCAAGCCAGGGCGGTTTCCCAGGCCTCTGTGCCTCATCTACCTCCCCCAACCTCCTCTCGAGCCCTTTTACTCATTCCCCCCGACTGTCCTACCCCTATGAAATTTTAATACCACAGATAAATTATGTATTTATTCATGTACTGCGGTCCCGCGGAGGGACACAGACCATTGTGATATCTAAGACTTTTTGTCCCTTTACAGGAACCTTCCTCATTCTCTCCTGAGCATTATTTTCCCCCAAGCTGGGAACGAGTGCATTGTTAAGTGAACACACATTTTTGTCCTGTGGGTTTGTATAGTTTAGCTGTTGATTGCTTTTGGGGGTCCTATTTTCAAGCTAGAAGGAAAAGCAGAAGACTGCCCAGTGCCAGTCCCCTGCTCTGTAGAGAGAATCCATAATGACAAGAATAATAACAAACACGGCCCCAAGAGACGCGAGGGGTTGGCCAGGGAAACAGAGCTACTTCGTCACTGAGCGTGGCCTAAATCCTGAGATTCTAGATTGAAAAAAATCTTTCCCTCCCATGCAACATGGCCTCTATAGCTTTTCTGCTTGTTTTTTGTTAAAGATGTATTTATTTGAAAGACAGAGTTAAAAAGAGAGAGGGAGAGACAAAGAAGAGCTCTTCCACCACTGGCTCACTCCCCAAGCAGTTGCAATGGCCAGGGTTGTGCCAGACCGAAGCCAGGAGACAGGAACTCCACCCGGGTCTTCCACGTGGGTGGCAGAGACCCAAGCACTTGGGTCATCTCCCGTTGCTTTCCCAGGTGCATTTCAGAAACGGAGCAGTCAAGACTCAAACCAGCCCTCACATGGGATGCTGGTGGTGGCCTAACCTGATGCCCCACAAGGCCAGCCTCCCTTCCCTATTTCTTACCTATTTTCATCTCCATAGACTAGACTGACCAGTCTTGCTAGAACAAGTGAGTTTGGAGGTGAGTTCTGGAAAGAGGATTCTACTCTGGAAACTGCCCCACAGGTATATCTGAGGTGAAGGAGGACTGGCCAGGACAGAGCGAATGGGGTGGGGCCAAGTCAGTGGCAGGTGACAAGGGGAGGTGGGGGAAGCTGACAGACAGAAGTGGGTGAAATCCCCACAGCAAGTTCCAGGAGCCTCAGATAACCCAGAGGACAGGAGGGAAGCCAGGAGAGCACACGGACAGTTCAACAGGGCTGCAGAATCCGCGAGGCAGTACCAGACTTACAGGCTTATTGACCACGCAGAAAACCGTCGAGCAGTATGTAGTCTGACAACCACCCTCGGGCTGTGCTCACACGGTACTTCCGGCTTTGTCTGGGCCAGCTAGTCTTGATACACACAAACAAGGAAAAGATGCAACTAATACAACAAAGATTTTAAAAGCAAACACGTAAAGTGACTGCCATAGGCTAGGTGCCGGCCTCTTCGATTTTCCCCTGTTGAATCATTTCCTCTTCCCAGCGTCCCCACAAACCAAGTACAGACTTCTAATGCGATCCCCGAGATCCTGAGACTGCCGAATGCCTACTGTGCATCGGCCCTCACGGCAGGCGTTGGGAAGACTGGGTGAATCGCGAGAGGGGTACAGAAGGTAGCTCGGGGGAAGGCCTCAGAGAGGTGGGATTTGGGTTGGCGGTGTGTCGAAAGGGTAGCATCTACAGAACAGATACAGTGAGGGACACACGGAGCGGGCTCCGGCAAACCGCCCCTGAGGGCCAAATGTGGCCTGTCTCGGTAAATCAAGTTTACTGGAAGTCAAGTTTTCCCAAGTAACTGGACCGTGTGTGGTTTTTAGCTGCCTTCTGCAAGGGCAAACTGAGTACTTAGCAGAGACCAGGACTGTATCGTCTGCAAAGGCTAAAACCCTGGGAGAAATGCAGGACTCAGGTCCCATCTCAGGCCTGGAGATTTGAGGTCTGCCTTTTATAGAGCTCTGGTGATTCCAAACACACAAGGGAGCTGCAGGCCGACAGAGGCCTGCACGCACTCTGTGCGCAGATGGGAAAGGGATGGAGCGTCTGCCGAAAGCGGATGATGCCAGCAGACCCGCGCGTCACAGAGGTCCCTCTTCTCACGCGTGTATGGTCAGAGGCGCTGTCGGCGGACCCGCAGTGAGAGCTCACCTCACTACCCAGGCGGTGCAGGAGCCCAACCGTGCAGGGGAGGCTCTGGCTCAGCCCTTCCCTTCTTCCCACTTTCCCAGTGTCTCCAAAGTGTCCCTAACAGCTATCATAGCCAACAGAGTTTATTAGGAAATAGAAGAATTCTTGGTAACCAAAGTAGCAGTGAAGGGGCCAGCACGGTGGTGCAGCAGGTAAAGCTGCCGCCTGCAGTGCCAGCATCCCATATGGCATCCCGGCTGCTCCGCTTCCCATCCAGCTCTCTGCTGTGGCCCGGGAAAGCAGTGGAGGATGGCCCAAGTGCTTGGGCCCCTGCACCCACGTGGGAGACTCGAAGGAAACTCATGGCTCCTGGCTTTGGATCTGCACAACTCCTGTCCATTGTGGCCATCTGGGGAGTGAACCAGCAGATGAAAGATCTCTCTCTCTCTCTCTGCCTCTCTGTAATTCTGCCTTTCAAATAAATAAATAAATAAATCTTTTTTTTTAAGTGGTAGTTAAGTTTGTGTTTCTATCTATAACCAAGGTATCTCGGAGTAAGTCTGCCTCCAGACAGTGCATAAATTAAGACATTCACTGGACGAGAGGGAAGTGTGGAGATGAAACAGGGCTGCGTTTATTCGATAGGCTAGGTACACATCAGGTCACAGGACCTGATCTTAAAGTGGATGTGGATGTCGTATTGCTAGGGCTTCCCCCTCCCCTCAGATAAATGTAAGATTCTGCTTGATATTCGGTTTTTCTATATTTGGGAAGAATAAGCCGTTTAAAGTTCAAAAGAAACAAAGCAGCATTTTGGATTACCACGCCAACACTAAGCCTTCTTTCAGCTCCACTAACAGCTTCCGAGTAATTGTTTAACATTCTGCCTCCTTAAAAACCAGAAAAGTCTGACAGGGTTATTTGTGGGATTAAAGTAATGACAGCAATGGGTTCAGAACAGATGGGTGAAAAGGGCAAGTTCCCGTAGACGCTTAGGTTTAATCCATTATATTCTTTACACTGGCAGGACCGATGCAAAAGAAACAAGGCGTATACTAATCAATCCCAAGGAAGAAAACAATCAAAAGGCCACCAAACCTGTGTGTAGAAGAATCTTTGTGTTAAATGTATTAATAAAAGCCTTTAAAAGTCCATGAATTTGGTACTTTGGTTAATGGCACTTAAGCAGTAAAAGAGCAACTTTTACAAAGTGCTTACTGTGGATCTGCAGTGTGTACTACAAATGAGGAGACTAAGACACAGAGAGGTTAGGTAACTTGTTTAAGGTCACACAGCTAAAGAACAGGTGGAGGTGAGACTGGAACTTGGGTCTGGGTTCTTAAATACATTAGGCTTTCTCTCTAATGGAGACTATTCTGTCTCTTGCCTTCACATTAGCTGCAGAAATTTTAAATGCCATAGATTCTCATTGTCACTCCATCAGAGATGAACACAAAGCTAAACAAAAACACACCCCTAAGATTTAGACTCAAAAGATTCCAAGTCTTAGCAGGTAGGGCACACGATATCTCCCTGTGGCCAGTGGCCAGAAGGCAACCTGCAATACGATAACACCGAGGAGCGGGGAGGTGGATTCAAATTAAGTCCCTGGATTATATTTAGGTAGAATAAGATGCAAATGAAACCCAGGGAAATTCTGAAATGCACCATTTGCTAATAATAAATATGGATGAAGACTTCAATGATAATTACCACGGCTGCATTATCTTCCAGCTAGCATGTCTGTGAGATGCTGCAGTGACTGGGGAAGTCACAGGCAAAGGCCTAGTGCTATCGGCTGACACTCCCAGGCGGGAGTGTGCATGCTGACTTAAGTGACTGCCTGCTCACCAGTGCACAGAGGTACTGAAGTGAAGTTGGTACAAGCAGTAGCATCCGCGCGGCACCATCTTTGTTTCAGGAGCTTTATTCTAGCAAGGCTGTCACCTAGCAAATCATGGAAATACACAAGAGTGCCGAGGCCTCTGGCCTTCTTCGAACTGTCAAGTGTCTCCACGTGAAGTTCCTTTTGGACTTGGAGCTCATCGCAGTCCATTTTAAAATCCTAATTTTGCCAGAGAACAAGCTCGCCCCCTTCACATTTCAGCAGCTTCAAAATCAGATCCGGGCGAAAGCGCATCATGCCATTTGACACAGGAATTCTGCCAAAGAACAAACTCATCCCCCTTCACATTTTCACCGCCTCCAAACAAGATCCAGGTAAGGATCTACCTGTAAGGAAGACGCCAGAGGAGAACAGGGCAGGGAGGAGAGAAGCCGAGCGAGACGGGAGGCGACAGGACCGACGGAGAGGGTCGCCGCAACTCAGGCGGCCGCTCCGGGCTTCCCGATGGAACTTTCCCCATTAAAACGGCAGACACACCCTGCTGGTGGTATTTTCACGAATACGGCGCAGGGAACCAGTTCGCTACTTAAAGGCACGGGCTGCACACACGACCCGGGGGTTCCCGCGGAGTGCCCGGTGACATGCAGGACAATCAGGGCTGCATGACACCTGGCTCTAATTCGACTTAGGGTGTAAGGACAAAAGGGCCGCCCCTGCGTGCGGAGCCGGCTCGCCGGGGCCCCATGCGACAGGCACAGCGTGCCCGGCAGACCGAGTCTCGCCGGCCCCGGCCGCTCCCGCAGGACGCCACCCCGCCGCCGCGAGCGGCCGGCCGAGGGGGCGCAGGGTCCGCGGGGCGCAGGCAAGCCGAGGCCGAGGCGGCGCGGGGACCCGCGCGGCCCTCGCCGCGGGGATGCGGGCGCGTCCGGCCGCACTCACCTTCTTCCTCGAACTCCAATTTCTCCAGCATGCCGGCTTCCGCGGGTCCCGGGGCCGCCGCCAGCGCCGCCTGAGGGGGAGGAGGAGGAGGACAGCGATCAGCATGAGCCGCGGCGCTCGTCCCCGGCCGGCGGGCTCGCGGCCGGCCGAGCGCTCGGGCCTCGCTCCGCCGCGCCGCCGGGAGGAGGGGCCTGGCGGGCGGACGCAGGCGGCGGGGCCGGGGGCGGAGCGGGCGCGCGGCCCACCCGCCCGAGGCCGCCGTCGCCGCCGTCGCCGCAGGTGGACGGCGCCCGCCCTCCGCGAGTGGAACGCTCCGCTTTGCGCCCCCCCCACCCCGGCGCCTTTGGTACGGCCCGCCGGGGAGGAAGCGTGGGAAGGGGAGCCCGGGAGCCAGCGGGGCGGCGCGCCAGAGCAGCCCGGGGCGCCCGCGGCCGAGCGGCCATTAGGAGAGGCCCGCGTTCTCCTCCTCTCTCGGCCCCGCGCTCCGCACACACCCACTCACCTCCCCCTGCACCGGGTCGCGCGTCCGGGCAGGTGAGACCTGCGCAGGTGTAGGCTCGGCCAGCCCGGGGGTGGGGCGGGCGGTGGGCGCGCCTCCTGGGTGGGGGTGGGCGGGGCGAGCGCCGGGGCGAGCAGCGCTGCGGGCTGCGGGACCCCGTTCTTGCTTTCCTTTTTCTTTTTAGGTTAGATCGCCCAGCCCCACGCCCTGCAAGAACTGTTCCATGGGTAACACGTATTCTAGAAGTGCTTGGTGGCTACCAGGTTTTTCCATCCTTGGAACTCTTACTGCTTCCTCTCTCCACCGCCAGTTCTGTTCTCCTCTTGGGGAGCTGGTGCCAGAAGCTCACACAAGCTCAATCTCGCCCTGGCCACTCCTGTCACCCTGGATCTGGGCATCGGAGGCTGTCCTGTCGCCAGCTCGGGTTGGCAGACGGCGAGGCTGGCAGTGGCCGGCTGCCTGGAGGTGCAGCGCGGCGGGAGGGGGGACTGCAGCCCTGCGGCCGCATCCACAAGTGCCTCCAGCGGGGTGGGGCTGAGGGCAAGGGGCGGGCAGTGACGTTAGCTCCGATCTGGGCTGCAGAGAGCCCCAAGCTCTTGAAAGGAACTCGGTCCTACTTTCCTTGAAGCCTAGTTGGAAGGAGGAAGTACAGAAATCTTTTTGTCACCTCCAGGGGCCGATCCCTAAGTGGCGAGCTTTCCCCTATAGAAGGAAAGGAGGCCTGCGTAGGAAAAGAACACTAATTCTCTAAGATGTTTCTCAGTACAAAGCCTACAGGTCACGTCTAGTTGAGCAGTGAGAGGCTGAATGCTCTCCTTCTAAGACAAGGATGTCCGTTCTTGCTAATCTTATTCAACATGGTATCTCAAGTTCCAGCTACTGCAATAAGGCATGAAAAGGAAATACAAGGCATACAGATAGGAAAGGAAGAAGTAAAACCATGCAGATGGTAAGTAGAAAATCCCAAATCTACAGAAAAAAAAACACAACCTAGTAACTTCAGCAAGATCCTAGGATATTACAAAAATCGATAGCATTTCTGTATGCTAACAGTGAGCCTGTGGAAGCTGATGTGAAGAGACAAAATCATTTGCAATCACTTAAAAGATTAATACTTAGATGTAAACTCAAGAAACCATGTACAGGATCTCTATGATGGAAATGACCGATTGTGAATGAAATGAAAGGAGTGACAAAATAGAGAAGCACCCCTTGTCGTGAATCGGGAGACCCACGGAGTAAAGAAGTCCCTTCTCTGCCAAGCTGATCCAGCTTAATGCAGTTCCTACCAAAATTTTTTTAAAAAGTGGGTTTTTGGAAACAAGCAGGCTTATGTTAAATTTATATGGAAAGGCACAAGCTCTACAATACCCAAAACAATCCTGAAGAATGAGTGGGAGGCATCACTGTATTCAGTAGTAAAGCTTACTATTCTTACGGAGCTGCAGTAATCAAGAATGGTATTGGCAGAGGAATAGACACTTTGATCCATGGATACAAATAGCGAACCCAGAAGCAGACCCATGAAAACAGGCCAAACAAAGGCCAAAATGCTTTTTCGGTAAAAGCACTTTGATAAAGGCGGTCTAAGCAATGGTGCTGGAACACCTAGACGTCAAAAGACACACACACACACAGTGTCAGTGGAAGCCCCACACTCCACACAAAAAATTAAGCTCAAAAACATCATGGTCTTAAGATGTGCAATTGAAGCTTTTAGGAAAACAGTATGAAAGCATCTTTGGGATCTAGGGCTAGGTGAAGAATTAAAGGTGATGCCAAAAGCACCACCCATAAAAGAGAAAGATGTATCAATTGGACTTTATTAAGAACTTTTGCTCTGGGAAAGGCCCAGAGAATGAAAAAGTAAGTTTTAATAGTGAATGATGATATTTGCAAACCACATAGCCAACAAATTACTAGTGTTTGGAATACATCTTAAAAGAAAAAAAAAGAGAAAACCTTCAAACCTCTATAGAAAATAACCAATTCAGTTAGAATAGGATCCAGACAGGAAGAGACAATTCACCACACAAGACAATGGCGAAACAGCACATGAAAAATGCGCAACATCGTTAGCTATTAGGGAAATGCAAATTAAAACTACACTGAGGTCTTGCTGTGCATCTATTAGAATGACTCATGTAAGAATAGTACCAGTACACATGCTGATGGGACACAGAGAAGTGGGATCACTTCTGTACTGCAGGTGGGCCTGGAAAATAGAACCATCCTTTCTGACAACGGGACGGCGCTTAGCTCTGCGTTAGGATGGCTGTGTCCCACACTGGAGTGCCTGGTTCCCACTGCCAGCTTCCTCTTCCAGCCTCCTGCTGATGTAGAACCTGGGAGGCACAGTGATGACTCACGTAGTTGGGTCCCTGATACCCGCATGGGAGACCTGGATTGAATTCTTAGCTCCCAGCTTTGGCCCCCAGGCCCCGCCCTGGTCATTATGGGCATCTGAAGAGTGAACCAGAGCTCTGTGTCTTTCTCTCTGCCTGTCAAATAAATAAATAAATAAATAAATAAATGAAAAATTTCCAAAAGGCATGAATTATTCATAGAACTTGGATAAATTCTCCAGGACATTATGCTGAATAAAAAAAAAAGCCAATTCTGAAAAGGCACACACTATATGATCCCACTTATATTACACTCTGAAATGATAAAATGCTTGAAGTGGAGAGCAGATTAGTGAATTCCAGGGGCCATGGGTGGAGTGGAGGCACCGAAGTATCTATGGGTATACAAGGGCGACTTGAGGGATTCTTGTGACGGAACCAAGCTGCACTGTGGCTGTGCCAAGGTCAATATCCCACTTGTGATGTCACGCTGTATTTCCCCCTATAAGCCAAGCTGATTTCATCATGTGGAGAAAATGGCAATTTGGATTATTTTTTAAAAAGCCTTCGATTGTAACTCACATACCCATAACTCACCCATTTAAAGTATACAATTCCATGATTTTTCAGTACCTTCAGAGTTGTGTAATGATCTGAGTTTACAACATTTCCATCATCCCAAAGGAAAACCCCAAACTTGTTAGCAGTCACTTCCTGCTCAAACCACCCTCTTCTCCCCATTCCTTGGAAACCAGTCATCTATTTTCTGTCCCCATAGATTTGCCCATTCTGGACATTTTATATACATAGACTCATCCCGTGCGTGGCCTTTTGTGATTGGCTTTCGAAAAAGGTGTTCAGGCGGCTGCCATGTTGTAACATGCATCAGCACTTCATCATGTGGATGTACCACATTCGGTTTATGCATTCATCATCGATGGGATGTAAGTGATCGGCGCTTTTTGGCTATTTTGGATGACGCTGCCAATGGACGAAGTACCAGTGTTTGCTTGCACGTGTGTTTTCATTTTTCTTGGGTATCTACCTAAGGAGTAGAATTGCTGGGTCACATTTTAAGCAATGACCAAACATGCTCTGCATTGTGTGCACCATCTTACACTTTCACCAGCAGTGTAGGAGGGTTCCAGTTTCTCTTGTGTTTTTTTTTTTTTTTTTGTTTTTGTTTTTTTGTTTTTTTGACAGGCAGAGTGGACAGTGAGAGAGAGAGACAGAGAGAAAGGTCTTCCTTTGCCGTTGGTTCACCCTCCAATGGCCGCCGCGGCCGGCGCGCTGCGGCCGGCGCACCGCACCGATCCGATGGCAGGAGCCAGGAGCCAGGTGCTTTTCCTGGTCTCCCATGGGGTGCAGGGCCCAAGCACCTGGGCCATCCTCCACTGCACTCCCGGGCCACAGCAGAGGGCTGGCCTGGAAGAGGGGCAACCGGGACAGAATCCGGCGCCCCGACCGGGACTAGAACCCGGTGTGCCGGCGCCGCTAGGCGGAGGATTAGCCTAGTGAGCCGCGGCGCCGGCCTCTCTTGTGTTTTATAGTTCTGCATGATGCTACCATCAGGGGAAACTAAGTAAAGTATACAGGAGGGGGCCAGTGTTGTGGCATAGCAGGCAAAGCTTCTAATATGGCATCTAATATGGGCACTGGTTCGAATCCCAGCTGCTCTACTGCTAATCCAGCTCCCTGCTAATGTGTCAGGGAAAGCATCGGAGGTAAAGCAGCCCCTGTACCTGTGTGGGAGACAGAAGAAGCTCCTGGCTCCTGGCTTCAGACTGACCCAGCTCTGGCTGTTGAGGCCATTTGGGGAGTGAACTGGTGGATGGAAGACCTCTCTCTCTCTCTCTCTCTCTCTCTCTCTGTCTCTCCATCTCTCTCTAACTCTACCTTTCAGATAAATAAATAAATCTTAAAAAAAAAAAAAAGGAGAAAAAGAGTATATAGGAGGGGCCAGCATCTTGGTGCAGTGGGTTAAACTGCTGCCTGCAACACTGGCATCCCATATTGGAGTGCTGGTTCCAGTCCTGGCTGCTCCATTTCTGAGCCAACTCTCTGCTAAGGTGCCTGGAAAAGCAGTAAAGGATGGCCCAAGTGCTTGGGTCCCTGCCACCCATGTGGGAGACCTGGATGGAGTCGCTGGCTCCTGGCTTTGGCCTGGTCAATAGCCCTGGCTATTGTGGCCATTTGGGGAGTGAACCAGTGGTCGGAAAATCTCTCTCTATGTATCTTCATACACCCCCCCCCCCCCCGCTGCCTTTCTCTGTCATTCTGCTTTGTAAATAATAAAACAAACCTTTCCTGAAAAAGTATACAGGTATCTCTGTCTTGTACCTTACAACTGTTTTAAAATATACAATTATCTCAAAAAGTTCAATTCAAAAGAAGATTTGGTGTTGCATAGGGGAAGTATTATACTGATTTTTTTAATCTACATTTTTTTCTTGTGTAATGTGAGTATAATTTTTAAAAATCCCTAGTTGATGTTTAATTATAAGGAACATCATCCATTTCATCTATAATCCTGATGGCGTATTTTTTGGGAGGCAGAACTGGGCAGCAAATGGGAGAACATGTTTCAGGAGAAACTGTGCTCCTGGCAAAAGTGGTCCACAAAATAGAAGCCTACAGCTGTCACTGCAGAAGATGGTAGAGAACAAAAATGGAAGCAAATTAACATTATATGCTGCTTAACTTGATAGTGGATATATAGGAGTGGATATATAGTGGATATATAGGATATATATATATATATAGGCCATAATAGGAGTAGATTATAACACACACACATACGCACACAATATGCTGGAGAGGTTGGAGGGTTGCACTTTGTAAGACATCTTTGTTTTTCTTCTTAGATAGTTTTCCTTCTTAGATGGTCTTAGAACCCGGCAAAACAGATGAAACTGTTTCCTATATAACCTAAGTCAATTTCAGCAATGTGAGGGTTTTAAAGCTTCTGGGAGTACGTAAATAAGTGTATACAGGGTCCTAAGAGAGATGGACTGTCTAGTACAAATAATTTGAAGTCGGTGATCATCAGTTGTCCTTTCTTGGTGATGTTTTGTTAAAGTCTCAATAGATGTGTGTCAGACTTAGTTTTGGCTAGTTCAGGCAGGTAGTGGCAAGCCAGCAGACGAGACACAGAGACAGGGGTTTGTGCAACATCCTGCATGTTGCCCTCACTTAAGATCCGGCTTCAACTCTCAGCCCATCACCACCAGCTGCATCTGATGCGGCAAACACAGCCAAGGCCACCACCCTACCCCTGCTGAGAATCCAGATCCATTTCCCCAGGGAGAAGGCAAGGGGCATGCTGGACAGGCACTGGGCTTCCCTGGCTAGGCCTGGTTCAGGAGAACTTTCCACCTGTCTGCCAGTGGCCTCTGCAGCCACACTGGGGCTACTGGACTCTCACCTGGTGGGAGGGAAGAGAAGGCCGAGTTGAAGTTTATTGAGAGAATTCCTGAAAATTCCCATGAAGCCATTAAAAAGTGACTTTTTGACTGGTGGAAAATGTTAAATCATTAAGGTTTGTCTTCCATGATTATGCACAGGTACAGTAAAAGGTATTATTCTGAAGGGCTATCGGAAGGGAAAACTTCATCCTGAACACTTAATCACAGAATGACTGCCAAAAAAGCACTCCTTTCTGTACTGAAGTCGGATGTGAGTTTTGTCTGCCTTAAAAAAAAACAAAAAAAAAAAAACCCAACTTAAATAGCTACTGCAGGAAATAAATCAGCCTTCAATACTGGATAAGGAGCTCCTGAATAATTTAGTGTAGCTTCCGTGCATCCCCTGCTGTCTTTTTTCTCTGCAAGGGCATCCTCTGCAGGATCAAGTTCAACGTGAAGCTCCCCCGGTGTCTGGACGGCAGCCACGCGTGCGTCTGCTTCTCACCTGCTTCTCCAAACAGCTCGGACGCACCCTGCGTGCACCACTTCCAAGCCTCAGGCTTCCATCACCTGGGGCTTAGCGACTGCAGCAGCTTCCATTCCTACAGCCCCATCCTTGCCTAGGTGGTGGGCTACCTTGTAGCCAGAGTGACCTTTTACAGACACAGACTTCTTGTTACCCCGGGTTGCAGGGCCACTCCAGGGCTCTCAGGAACCTGTAGGATTTTTGTGCGAATCCCCCAGCTCAGAGCAGGGGCCTGCTTGCTCTTATTTCTTCACCTTCTCCTGTTAATTTCCTTTGTGTGCCATACACTTAAAAAACCTTAATGCATTATTCCTGGAATAAACTGTACATTCACTGCTGGAAGGTTACTGAACTTTCTGGCTGTTCCTTGTACTTTCCCTATCAGTTAGTTCGTTCCTTGAAGAGTCAGCTTTGTCTTCATCAGGAAGTGTGTTTCTGATCCATTTCTCTCTCTCTCTCTCTCTTTCTCTCTGTCTTTCAAATAAATAATACATCTTTAAAAAAAATCCTGTAAACTCTTTAAAGGGGAAAAAATGGCTGGGCATCTTTGGATTGCCTGTGTCTGACACATGGTAGGTATTAAGAATGTTTGTGTGAAATGAATTGTTCCTTATTGGTAAATAAATTAAAACTTGGTGAACAAACAGTTGATTTTAAAAGCACAAATGGATTTGGAGATTATCTCAATTTACTCAAGTTTCCCTCGGACCTATTTAGAAATGATTACAGTCATTTTCCCATGGTGTTGGAATTGACATTTTGAAGAGAAAAAGTGCCTGTGCAGAGAAATAGTAGCATCAAGCAGTTTCCTTCCAGTTTATTCTATCTGAGGACTTGAGGTCATTAACATCACTTCACATCTTGGCTTGGCTGTTGGCTGTTGGCTGGAACCCGGCCAGCTCTTGCCACCATCCTATAATTTTGGTTTCTGTTAAGTGAAAACCATTGATTTTTTAAAAGTGGTGTAGAAATTTGATAAAAACTCAAAAATAGAACATATTCTACCCAAAACTATTCTCCTGGTTTATTTTAATTAATATATTTGAGGGAAAGATTTTGTTCATTTTGATACTTTTCCAGATAACAATTTCAGATGCTGTAAAATAAATTTAGTTCCTCGATAACTTTTATCTATGATTTACCTTAAGGAGCATTTATTCTACAGTTTCTTTTCAGAAAGCACTGTGGCCACTCTACAGATCAACAAGTCAACTGAAAACCTGTTTCAAAGGACGTGCTATTAGGTAAAAGGCAAAGGAAACATTGATCTGAAAAGAGTTTTGGTCTGGATTCTCTGTTAAATTATCTTCTAACTTCCAAAATACGTAGATGATGTCCACCTCATTCAGCAAATATTTAATATCTTCTATGTGCCAAGAACCATGGTAGTTGAGTAATAAAATATCTGTGGATTGACCGTACCCTGGTATGATCTGACACTGTCGGAGAAGATATGAAGTAGCAATCCTACACACAACCGGGGTCAGCATGATTGGCTTGTTACCCTTCAAGTTCTGGCTCGGCTCTGAGTTCATTTGTCAGGTCTATAATGTGCATGTCCCTTGTTTGTTTGTGGCTTTTGTTAATCAAAATATTTGATTATTTTGGGCTTAGTATGAATTACTGGGAGCTAAAGACATATGTTCTACTAGGGTGACAGTGCTCACTACTATCATCTCCTAACGCTTTGCAAATAAAAACGTTGAGTATTATTTACGAAGTTCAACTAAACTTTCTGTTGTTAACACATCTGAGTCATGGCCTTTGAAACCTGGTCTATTTATATTGTAAAGCAAAGCACAGAAGGATAAAACATCACTAGGAAGCACTTCCCCTCACTAATCTTCCCAGAACAGACTCTGCTGATAGTTTCCTTCATTTATGGACACTCTGGCCATACCTTAGTGAGAAGCTACAAAGGTGCTGAGACAGAGCAATACTTCTCCTTCTGCTCTGTGTACATCAAGTGATCAAAAGGAAGCACAATATTCCAGCTGAAGGGCCTGCGCGTGCTTCTGCTCCGTTGTCCACACTCGAGACTGTGGTCTTCATGTATGGTCTATGGTGTTACGCAGCTACTTCAGATGGATGAGGCTGAACTGGGGTCACAGAGCCCACTAAATGCAAATGTAGGACTGACATGCTACAAAATGTACATCTTTTAAGAATGATTTTTGGCTGGCGTTGCGGCTCACTAGGCTAATCCTCTGTCTGCAGGGCTGGCACCCTGGGTTCTAGTCCCGGTTGGGGCGCTGGATTCTGTCCTGGTTGCCCCTCTTCCAGGCCAGCTCTCTGCTGTGGCCTGGGAGTGCAGTGGAGGATGGCCCAAGTCCTTGAGTTCTGCATCCGCATGGGAGACCAGGAAGAAGCACCTGGCTCCTGGCTTCGGATCGGCCTAGCTCCGAAGTGGCCATTTTGGGGGTGAACCAACGGATGGAAGACCTTTCTCTCTCTCTCTCACTGTCTAACTCTGTCAAAAAAATGCTTTTTAATGCGTCTTTGCTTTTAATCAGGGTATAATAATTTACCTACAATTAACTGTCCATTTCCAGCGTACACTTTCATGAGTTAACATGAAATCGGCACTAAAAACCAAGAATCGAAACTCAGGTTGGGCCCCGTGTGCCTCATTCCTCCTTCCAGCTGAGGTCCCAGGCAATCGCTGATTCGCTTTTTTGTCAATATGTTGCTCAATTATTTTTCTAGAATTTTATATACAGGTTGAGCATGCTGAATCTGAAAATCCCAAATCCGAAGTGGTGTGAGCGCCAGCACAACTTCACAAGTGGGGGATTTTCACATCTGACCTCATGGGACAGTGGCAGTGGAGAAGCAGGCAGACTGTATAAGGCTGCCTTCAGGCTCTGGGTACCACGTATACAGGAAGCAAATGGATTTCATGTTTATACTTGGGTTCCATCCCAAGATGGCTCATTTCAAATGAGGAATAATAAGCTTGCACATGGAATAATACAATATACACACTTTTGCACTGGGTTATTTAATGAACAATGATCTGGAGGTTCATTTGTATTGCTGAGTGCATCTGTGTTCACTCATTTTTATTTGTAAGTAGCATTCCTCTGTAAGGATATATGGCGTTCCAATTTTACCACTGTGAATTAAGCCATGAACGTTTATGTTCTGATCTCTCTATAGGCACACTTGCATTTCTTCTGGGTATTTTGGTAGGTAAACAAATATGTTTAACATGAGAAACTGCCGGTTTTGCAGACTGGCTGCACCATTGTGTATCTTTACCAGCAGGGTATGTGAGTTCCAGTTGCTTCACATCTTCATCAACTCTTGCTACGGTCTCTTAAATCTGTGCCATTTTCGTCATTCTGGTGGGTGAACAGTGGTTTCTCATTGGGGTTTTGATTTGCATTTAATTTATTGGCCACTCACATATACCGTTTGTGAGTGACTGTACAAACGTCTTGCCCAGTTTTGATTGGATTTTCTGTTCTTAATGAGTTTCCTGAGTACGGCACACAGAATCTGAGATGGACCCCAACGAGCCTCCTGGTCTTCAGGAAGCTGCGTGAACCTCTCTCCTTGAGCAGGACCTGCACCCAGTGACTTGCTTCTAACCAACCGAGTGTAACAAGGTGATGGAACATAACCTCTCTGACTAAGCTTCTGTCTACATGAGACTGTGGCATGAAGTAAGCACCGCCGAGGCCCCGAGGCCCAGCAGGCTACAAGGAAGTGAACGGCACCACCAACGGCGGGGGGTTGCGAATGCGGCCTTCCCCGGCTGAGCCTTCAGACCAGACCCGTGTCCTGGCTGACGTCTCAATTGCCACTTTCTTGAAAGACCCCGGAGCAGAGGAGTCAGCTGAGTTGTGCCTGAACTTTGGCCACACAGAAAGTGTGAGATGACAGACACATGGTTTCAGCCACCAACTTCGAGGCCATTTGTTACACAGCTGTAGATGGTACAAAGGAGTTTTGAACAATATACTTAGGATGCAAGTCCTGTGTCAGATACATGGACTGCGAGTCTTTTCCGCTCACGTCTTGTCCTTTCATATTCTTGTGTCTTTCAAAGAGCAGAAGTTTTTGATTTTCAGAAGATCCAGTTTATCCTTTTACAACGCAAGCTTTTTTGTGTTCTAAGAAATCTTTGCCTTCTCTATTCTCCCCGTCCCTGCAAGGTTGGGAGGATTTCCTTCTAGAAGGTTTACATCTTGACTCTCACAATTAGGTTTATGATCCACTTCATTATGATGAGTGGTAAGGGTTGAGGCTCCTTCTCCCCATATTGAAAAGCAGATGTTTTACACTGCTTGTTGAAAAGACTTTCCTTTCCCCACTGAACTGCCTTGGCACCTGTATCTAAAATCAACCGACAGTCTATTTCTGGACTCTTCTCTGCTCATATATCTGCATCGATATGGTCTGTCATCAAGATCACACTGTGTTCGTTTCTGTAGCTCTACACCCAGCCTTGAAACCAGGCAGCAAACACACGCCAACTCTGTTCTGCATTAAAAAAATTGCTTCGAATCCTCTAAGTCTTTTATGTTTCCATATACATTTTAGAATTTTTTTAAAAAAATATGTGATTTTAACTGGGATTGCACTTGATCTATAGATCAAGTTGGGAAGAAATGAACACAATATTAATCTTCCAATTCATGATGATGGTATGTGTTTCCACTAGGCTTATTATCTCTCAGCAATCTTTTGTAGTTTTCAGTGTAGAAGTCTTATGTATCTTTTGCTAAATTTATTCTTTGAAATCCATGCATAGTTTTTTCATAAAATGAATCTTCTACATTTATATAAAAACATTTTTGCACCAAAATAAACTTATATTTTTAGTTCATTTTCCATGAACTTTTTGAAGTCCCTTCATAATACCTATACTTATGTGTTTTAAATATTATAAGTAAACTGATTCTTATCTAAATATGACATTGTTTACCTGTTCTGATTCAGATGCATCATATATACTATGTATTATATATTATAAACAACACATATGTACATATATGAAAATATGTTTACTACTTTAGGCTTAACTGCATGGTTTAATTAGCAACGCCTACCCCTCTGTGTGTGCCGACTACACGAGGTTGTAGTGGATACTGTTGGTTGCCTACTTGGCACCCAGGATCTTTCCTCTATCATCCTTCCCAGTTCAATGGGAATTTTGTGGTGGTTTGCAACTTTTCCTTACATGAGTTATGATGTCAATCTCACCCACGCTATCTTGGACTAAGGGGGAGGACTCATGGCTGGAGAGCACCAGCTCCCAGGTGGATGTATACATGTCCCCACCATCTCCAATTCTTGCCAAGGCAAACGTGTGGCCCTAACTGCTACTGAGATGAAGTCTCTGTTGAGCAAGAACAAACTTGGGTCCTCGGTGACATCATTGACAGATTGACATCACTGACAGATAGTAACTGTACATCATTATGGGGTGCAGGGTACATGTACACAGTGTGCATTGATCAACTCAGGATACAGGTTGATTTTCTGTTGCTTTGCAGCCACAAACATCTTAGGTGACATATGAGTGTTATATAAGACATGGGCCCTGCCCTCAGGAGGTTTAACTCTAGTTGGATGAAGGTTGTAATCTATTCACAGTATCCAGACTTCTGCATGTTAACACTGCAACAAAACAAACAAACAAAAAAACCCAAACCACCAAGAGCTTAAATTTTTAGAAAAAAACTACAGCAATTGCATACACAGATGGCTAAGGAATACTTGAGTGGAAGGCTTTACAAAGAGATACATTGAGGCAGATTATGGAGGAAGATTATGGAGGAAGCCAGGAAAGGAGGCATTCGGGTGGTGGCTGAAGAGCCCTGAAGCTACGGATGCTGTGTTGTCTGAGAGAGGAATGTTTTTGTAGACAGAGTAGTCGAGATCACTGGAGCTAAAAGAATGGAATTAGACGTGAGAGTAAATATCCTCAAATTACTTATGCACCAAAAAGATTTTAGTATGTGCGCAAAGGGGAGGGGGCTGGGTGTGGGAGAACCTGGAATCAGCGAGGACACCCTTACAATGAGGGTCAAAGCTGGGCTCGCAAATCCCAGAGGTATGGCCGAGGGCACGCGTGCAACTTAGTGATTAAGAAGTAGAAACAAGACTGGGAATATTGGGAAAGTGATTGAATGGGCTTGTCTGAGGTAAGGAGAAGAAGAAATGCTGTGATAAATGATAAATCTGTTCATTTCCGATATTAGCTGGCTGTTCTGGAAGGGCCTTTCGGTCTATAATTAGAGTCACTGAGAGTGTTGGGGGGAAACGGGAGTGGGTGGTGTGGATCCTGTTGCCCAAGAATGACAGGGCCCTTGATTCATCGCTGTGCTTCTCAATCTCCAGGCAGGTGCCACCTTTATCATACCTCTATCCACTATTTAAATTGACCTGAAAACACAAACTAGGCTTATTTTAAGCAACAAGTCCACAAACCATAGGTTCTGAGGTTCACGAAAATGCAGCTGTTAAAACTGTTCATCCTCATATCACCTGAAATCATCTCATGCTACAGTGGCTGTCACCCTTGGCTTTGGGAAAACTGGAGTGGGAGAACAAGAGGAGTCCCTGGGAAGGACCAGACACTGCCCGCCCCTCCCCCACTCCCTGGGCTCATGTTCACAAAGTGGGGGGGGGGAGACTATTTCACTGAGGAGACGGTGTCCCCTGATTGAATCCATAAGAGAAATCTCGAGGATGAAGGAGACACTGGACTTAGCAAGAAGTGGTCCCCTAAGCACGTTTATGCTCATTGGAATAGGAGAACTTGGGCTGTAAGAAATGAAAGTCCAAACCAGTGCTCTTGGGACTGTAAACTATGACTCATTCGCAGACCATGAGAGCAATTTAACGAGCTAACTGCTATAAAATAATAATTTATTTATTTTAAACTAAAACAGAATGGGAATGGCATTTTGCATGGCAGGTTGTTAAGGGTAAAGCTTGTTTTTAAAAACTTGTCTTAAACAATTATATATCTATATATAAATTATATATATATAAATAGTGGACCAAGTGTTTTTCTCTTTAATATCACAGACCAGATAATGAAGAATTAGAGTGTAAACCTTCATTCACCTCTTGGTTGAAAAGTTTCATCATGTGTACAAGATATGAGATACAGAACGTGTTCAGTTTGTCACTAAAGCAATCAAGTTTCCTCTCTCTAGAAGGAAAAGTAGCCAGTGTCTCTAAGGACTACTTTAGGTCTGAAGGGAAGAATGATTTAAACCCATTCTATTTTAAGTTGCAAGAAATACAGGGAAGAACGATCCTGTACCGACTCCCTGTCGTGTTGGCTGATGCTTTTTAAAGGCACACAGACATTAATTCTACATTCTCGGGTGAAATGTGCACGCACGCGCACACACACAGAGCAGGGGCAAAGAATAATGAGTACTTGGTCGTCTTTTTTTCTTTCAAGCAGCAAACATTCAAGGAAGAATGGTAATGGGTTTATTACTTTTCTGCTGAGAAGTGGATAGTTAAGGAAATGTTACCTGGGGCAGATGGTTTGCGTGTTAGGATTGGGAGCAGAGCAGGGGAAGTGGGGATGGTCACAAATCCTACCCGACTCAGCAGTCGCTGTGGCTGTGTGTTCCTCAACAGCTGTGGATGACAGTGACGCCTTAGAGCAGAGGTGGCTGCCTGTGCACTGTACGAGTGGTTCTCAGTGGCCACAGGCCCCCCTGGGGGTCCCTGCATGGTGCAGACTCTTCATAGTAACCATTGGCTTTGCTTTTGCTCTGCCAATGTCAACAAGGGGGAAAACTCCAGCACCTTGCTTTGTGTCAAGGCAGTTTCCGGAGGGAAAAAACCCTCTGTCACTTAATGTCACCGAGTGACACCATAAAATTTATCCATTTTTATTAAAACTTGATCCTTGAGGCTATTTTTTTTATTTGACAGGTAGAGTTAGACAGTGAGAGAGAAAGAGAGAGAGAAAGGTCTTCCTTCTGTTGGTTCACTCCCCAAATGGCCCTACAGCTGGAGCTATGCTGATCTGAAGCCAGGAGCCAGGTGCTTCTCCTGGTCTCCCACGCGGGTGCAGGGCCCAAGCACTTGGGCCATCCTCCACTGCACTCCCGGGCCACAGCAGAGAGCTGGCCTGGAAGAGGGGCAACCAGGACTAGAACCTGTGCCCACATGGGATGCCGGAGCCACAGGCGGAGGATTAACCAAGTGAGCCACGGCGCTGGCCCTGAGGCTATGTCTTTTTAATTTTCTGTGTCATGAAACAAGTACATAACACATTTCTGCTGCATACCAAACATGATGGTAACCCTGAAGAAAACACGCATGCAACTCAACTGCTTTTTAAATGAAACTCGGAGAAACTGGGATCATTTGGATTTGGGGTATTTCGTAGATGTTTTTTCCCAAAATGAACAAACTGAATCCATCACTTCAAGGAAAACAACTGACATATCTGTTGTCTATGATAAAATATGAGCTTTCAAGCAAAAATTAGAATTTTGGAAAACTTGTATCTAACATGATGAGCTTGACAATTTCCCAACACTTTAAGACTTCTCTGGGGAGATCGGTGGCGTTATTAGTGAGTGTTCTGGGGTATTATGTAATGAAATGTGTCAGTGTTTGGAAGCTCTGCATAAGGCCAAGCTCCAATATTTTCCCAATGTCCAATGCTTGGTATTACAAAATCAGGTCCATTTAAAGTGCAAGAGACACTGATGGGGTTCAACGTGGTAGACTGTATGAACCAGACCGTGAAAAGTTCATCGATGTGGTTTCATAGTCCACATTGCAGCTGGCCTTGGAAACTACCCTCTTGTCATCCCGGTCCATCCATGTTGCCACAGATGGCATTATGGTAAGTGAGACAAGCCAGGTACAAAAAGACAAACGCTGCACAATCTCACTTACACACAGAACCATACAAAGTCAGACTCACAGAAGCCGCGTGGAATGGGGTCACCAGAGGCTGGGGACAGACGGAGAAAGGAAGATGTTGATCCCAGGTGCAAAGTTAGACAGAAGGAGTATACTCTAGTGAGTGACCTAGTGACTACAGTTGATAATAACACATGTGTGTCCCAAACTTGCAAAGAGTAGACTTTAAATATTCTCACTAAGGGTCTCCCACATGGATGCAGGGGCCCAAGCACTTGGGCCATCTTCTGCTGCTTTCCCAGGCCATAGCAGAGAGCTGGATTGGAAGTGAAGCAGCTGGGACTTGAACCAGCGCCCATATGGGATGCCGGCGCTGTGGGTGGAGGTTTAACCTACTATGCCATAACGCCAGCCATGGATATTATGTTAATTAGCTTGATTTAAACATTCCATAAGGGGCAGGCAGTTTGCTCTTGCGATGAATATGTCAGTTGAGACACCTGCATCCCAGTCCCCCACTGCAGTGCCTGGGTTTGAGTGCTGGCCTTGTCCTTGATTCCAGCTTCCCGCTAAGGCTCACCCTGGGAAGCAGCAGGTGACAGCTCCGGCACTGGGGGCCCTGCCACACCCACATCAGAGCCCTGGGTTGAGTTCCGAGCTCCCAGTTTCACCTGCTATTGTGGGCATTTGGAGTAGTGAGCCAGTAGATGGGGGCTCTCTTGCTCTATCACTCTCAACTTAAGAAAATAAAAAATAAACTTTCTACAATACTTTACATTTACCATAACATCACCCTGTACTCCATAAATATACGCAATCATTTGTTTTTAAAAAATCCTACCACTTGTCAAGATTATCCAGGAATACCTGAAAAGGTTAGTAAAAATACTCCTTCCTCTTCCAGTGATCCAGCTGTGTGGGGCTGGAGCTTCCATGTGCACATAAGCCCAAAAACACACTGAAAGAGTTTGAATGCAGAAGCAGACACAAGAATCTCACTATGTTCTTTTAACCCAGACATTAAGAAGATTTGCAACAGCTTTTCCCCCCGTAGCACTGCTGGGCCTGCAGGTCTGTGTCGAGCCGGTTTCTGCTCCATGGGACGGGGTTTGTTAAAGTTGTCAGGAACAAGGCCTGCGTTAAGAGATGCCAAGGGAAAATTTAGAAGACCATGAGAGGGTAAAACTGGTTACTGTGCTTGGAAATGCTTGGTGATCCAGGATAAAAATAAGCACAACACACCCAAACCCAGGATGACAGTTCGTGTAACTGGCAGAGATGTCATCTGTCGGATTGCTGATGCCCACGTAGAAGGGGATATGATGGTCTGCACGGCGTATGCACAAGAACGAGGAGGCTGGCCTGACAGGGGATGCTGCAGCAGCTGCAGGCTTTGCAGGAGGTTTGGCGTGGACAAGATCTGCGAGGGCCGAGTGAAGGTGACTGCGATGACTACAATGTGGAAAGCACTGATGGTCAGCCTGGTGCCTTCAGCTGCTGGCCTGGCCAGGTCTACTACTGGCCATAAAGTGTGTGGAACCCTGAAGGGAGCTGTGGATGGAGGCTTGTCCACCCCTCACAGCACCAAATGACTCCCTGGTTCTGATTCTGAAAGCAAGGAGTTCCCTGCCGAGCACATCACGGGGCAGGACGCTGCAGATTCTGTGTGTGAGCTCATGGAACAGGATGAGGGTGCTTACGAGAAGCGGTTCTCTCAGTACATGAAGAACAAGCTGACTCCGCATGATGGAGGAGATGTGAAGAGAGCGCACATGGCTAGAGCAGAGAATCTGGCGTATGAGGAGAAGCCCAAGAGAGAAGTCAAAAAGAAGAGGTGGAGCCATCCCAAACTGTCCCTTGCCCAGGCGAGAGATCGGGTAGCCCCAAAGAAAGCGAGCTTCCTCAGAGCTCGGGAGCAGGCAGCTGCAAGCTAAACCAGACAATTTTCTATGAAAAAAATTTTTGATAAAGACAATAAACTTACTGCCAAGCCAAAAAAAAAAAAAAACCCACCATATTGGCAGTAATGTAAACCAATGCTACTCTTCTACTCTATTTTTTGGAAAAAGTTATTTTTATAAGATATATTTATGATAATACAGATGTAATGAGTTTATTGGTAATCTTTTTAGATAAATTAATAAATACTTACAATGTTTCAGCTTTAACTTCCAATGCAGTAAATATCAAAAGATGGGACTCGGGCCGGCGCCGCGGCTCACTAGGCTAATCCTCCGCCTAGCGGCGCCGGCACACCGGGTTCTAGTCCCGGTTGGGGCGCCGGATTCTGTCCCGGTTGCCCCTCTTCCAGGCCAGCTGTCTGCTGTGGCCAGGGAGTGCAGTGGAGGATGGCCCAGGTGCTTGGGCCCTGCACCCCATGGGAGACCAGGAAAAGCACCTGGCTCCTGGCTCCTGGCTCCTGCCATCGGATCAGCGCGGTGCGCCGGCCGCAGCGCGCCAGCCGCGGCGGCCATTGGAGGGTGAACCAACGGCAAAGGAAGACCTTTCTCTCTGTCTCTCTCTCTCACTGTCCACTCTGCCTGTCAAAAAAAAAAAAAAAAAAAAAAAAAGATGGGACTCATACCAATAAAAGCCCTTTGGGTCTCAATAATCATGAATATAACTGGATTCTGAGACCAACCAGTTTGAGAATAGCTGAATTGCACAGTAAAGTAATCTAAGGCTCAGAAATAGTACATTCAGTAATGAAAGCTAAAGGAAATATCCCTTTATCCCCTTTCTCTGGATTTTATGCCCTTAGATATTAGCTGCTTGCATTTTATTGAAAAACTCATGTTTTAAAAATGATTTTTAAAAATTTATTTTCATCTACCCAAAAAGCAAAGTATGAGAGAGACAGATGTATCTTTCATCTGCTGGTTCACTCCCCCAAATGCCTGCAACAGCCATGGCTGGGCCAGGCAAGGCCAAAGCCAGGAGCCAGGAAATCCATCCCATGTGGGTGGCAGGGACCCAAGGACTTGAGCAATCATCCTCTGCCTCCCAAGGATGAGCTTTGGCAGGAAGCTGGACCAGAAGCGGAGTATCTGGGCCCTCCAATAGGGATGCAGCAGCCCAACCTCCTATGCTACAACACCCGTCCCCTAAAACTCTTCTATAATTAAAAAAGAAAACCGTAATCAACATCTAAATTTATATGAGTTTTTGTAAACCATGAAGTCCTATTCCCTTTATTTCAGTCAAAACATAAGTAGTTTTGCAAGGTGAAAAAATTGCTCAGGAAATTTGCTTGTTAAAAAAATGACATTAATTTTTGCCTAAATGGGGCCAGCATTGTTGTGTAGCAGGTAAAGCTGCTGCCTGCAATGCCAGCATCACTTATGGGTGCCATTTTGCATCCGGGCTCCTCCCCTTCCTATCCAGTTCCCTGCTAACGGCCTGGGAAAAGCAACAGAAGATGGTTCAAGTCCTTGGGCCCCTGCACCCATGTGGGACACCTGGAAGGAGCTCTGGCTCCTGGCTTTGCCCTGGTCCAGCTCCGGCTGCTTTAGCCATTTGGAGAGTGAAGCAGCAGATGGAAAGTGAAGATCTCTCTCTCCCTGTCTCTCCCTCCCTGTTTGTAACTCTGACTTTCAGATAACTAAATACATCTTAAACAAACAAACAAAATCCTTTTCCCCTTACGTTTCTCAACACATACATTTCAAAGTGCAAGGCATTTTAAGCAATTCTAGTGTTGACTCATACAGCCTGAATCAGTTCGGAAACAGGATAGAAGCCATTCTTACAAAGTGAGTTCTGGATAAAGAACAGAACATGCATAATTGAGTTGCTCCCACCCACCTACAAGACAGCCCTGCACAACCTCAGGCTCCCAGGATCCTGGGCACGGTTAGGAAGACGCAGAAGGGCCGACAGGAGCGGCTGGGAAGTTCTTTCCTTCATCTCACAGACTTGGCACACTTCCCACAACAGTCTGTCACTTTGATCCTGCCATGCGTTTAATGACAGCAACTTGTCACCTGTCTATTTCTAAAA
Source organism: Oryctolagus cuniculus (assembly GCF_964237555.1). Taxonomy (NCBI): domain Eukaryota; kingdom Metazoa; phylum Chordata; class Mammalia; order Lagomorpha; family Leporidae; genus Oryctolagus; species Oryctolagus cuniculus. Next base: position 22,195,391 of record NC_091438.1, on the reverse strand, counting down.
AGAAATGGAACCCTATTTACATGGATAAATGCCCTCATACATGATATAACTGTTCCTGTTTAAAAATTATCATTCTTATTTTAGGTCTTTTAAACTATGGTGTTTTCAAATCGAGAGTTTCTTGGCATTTTATGTAGACTCTAGAGTTCTCATCTGTTTGTGGACAAAAAAAAAAAAAAACAATCATTTTGACATGGTCACACAATGTCCATCAGCTGATAAAAGATACCTCAATCAGAGGCGGTGCCCCTCCCCCACGTAACTGTGTCTTCAAAGAACTAAGTTCTTAGGGCTGGTGTTGTGGCATAGCAGGTTAAGTTGCCACCTGCAATGCTAGCATCCCATATGGACAACAGCAGTTCAAGTCCTGGCTGCTCCAATTTTTTTTTAAAGATTTATTTATTTATTTGAAAGGTAGAGTTATAGAGAGGCAGAAGCAGAGAGAGAGAAAGAGAGGTCTTCCATCCACTGATTCACTGCCCAGATGGCTGCAACAGCTGGCGCTGCACCGATTCAAAGCCAGGAGCCAGGAGCTTCTTCTAGGTCTCCCACGCAGGTACAGGGGCCCAAGCACTTGGACCATCTTCTACTGCTTTCCCAGGCCATAGCAGAGAGCTGGATCGGAAGTGGAGCAGCCAGGACTTGAACTGGCGCCCATATGGGATGCCAGCACCACAGGCAGTGACTTTATCTGTTACACCACAGCGCTGGCCCTGTTCCACTTCTGGTTCAGCTCCCTGCTAATACACTGGGGAAAGTGACAGCAGATGGCCCAAGTACTTGAGACCCTGCACCCATATCAGAGACTTGGATGAAGCTCCTGGCTAAAGCCTGGCCCAGTTTCAACCATTTCAGCCATTTGGGGAGTGAACCAGCAGGCGGAAGATCTCTCCCTCTCTATGTAACTCTGCTATTCAAATAAATAAAATAATTTTTTAAAGAGGAAACACATCTTCAAGATGTTAAATGGGGAAAAGACTGTCCCTTAGCCCTCTGTGCCTTGCGTGCTGCAGCCTTCTCATCCAATAGATGCAATCACTCATCACGATTAGCTCTTCCCTTCTTTTCACGCATACCACTAACCAACACGCTTATCTGTTCTCAGCTCAGTCCCTTCTATTTCCTCCCTCTGCAGAAGGCCAAGCTCATCACTCTCGAAGGTACCCTGCCCCCATCCGTGCTCCCACTGTCCGTGTTTAGAGTTACGACTTCCTTTTGGTTGGGTCATTACCCCAGGTTTAGCATTATTATCACTGCCTGAGTCAAAAACCATATAACATTGGACTACAAATAACTTTCTACCTCAGTGCCTTCTGGAAGCTTCACTTTCCTTCTTTTTTTTATTAATTTATTTATTTGAAAGGCAGAGTTACTGAAAGGCAGAGGCAGAGAGAGAGAAAGAGAAAGGTCTTCCATCTGCTGGTTCACTCCCCAATTGGCCACAACGGCTAGAGTTGGGCCAATCTGAAGCCAGGAGCCAGGTGCTTCTTCCTGGTCTCCCATGCGGATGCAGGGGCCCAAGGATGTGGGCCATCTTCCACTGCTCTCCCAGGCTATAACAGAGAGCTGGATTGGAAGTGGAGCAGATGGGACTCGAACTGGCACCTACATGTGAAGCCAGCATCGCAGGTGGCAGCTTTACCTGCTACTCCACAGCGTCGGCCCCAAGGAGCTTCATTTTCTATGTGACTATCATGGAAGCACCCCCAAACTCTGCCAGGGCTGGCTGGCTCCTCTCAGTACTGTCAGACACATCTGGCAGCACGTGCCTTTGTCCTCCTGGTGACATCAGGGTCTCCAGGCTCCAGCGGCTCCAGCCCCTTTACCTGGTGGTCACACTGCTGCTTCTCTGCCTATCCGTCTGCCACGGCCCTCCGCCCCTCTTCCAACTCCTGGATCTTACTCTCCGTGTGTATCGTGGGGGACAGAACGCTCCAGGAAAGGTATTTGGGAGACCCTGCATGTCTGAGCACGGCTTTCAATTGTATGCCGTGCCAAATTATCAATTTGGAAATCACCTCCCTTCCGTTTTGAAAGTGTGGCCCCACTGCCTTCCAGCGTCTTCCTTCTGACCCCTGATCCACAGTCAACTTTTTGTTCCATCTCCCCGCTGGGAGCTTTTGGGAGTCATATTCTTTGGATCCCTGCTGTCTGAAATTCCATAATGCTGTGTCTTGGTGTGGGTCTTTCTCCTTTTCCGTTTCCTATACTTTCTGTTGTGTTTCAGTTTGTGCTGGGCCTCAATGGGAGATGATCTTGTTCTCCTTGGATTCTCCTGGTTTGCCTCCTTGTTCTTCCTCTCTGGATCCTGGTGTTTAGAGGCTGCATTTCCTGGACTGATCCTTTCTTTTTCTTTCTTTCTAATTGGTTTTTATCCTTGCCTCTTGGTTCTACTTTCTGAGCAACTGCTCAGCTTCATGTTCCAATGTACCTTAAGTATTAACATAGGTGTGTACCTGTTTTCACACCTTTTTAATTAAAATAAACTTATGTTTAGTTTTCTTAGAGAGAGAGAGAAAGAGAGAGAGAGAGAGAGAGGAGAGTCTGGACTTTCCATCAGCCAAGGTTGGGTCATGTTGAAGCCAGGAATAAGACTTAACCTGGCTCTCTCCCGTGGGTGGCAGCGATCCAAGTCCTTGGGCTGCCTCCTGCTGACTCCAGTGTGTGCACCTGCAGGCAGCTGGAACTGGGAGCAGAGCTGGGACTCCCAGACACTCTGATATGGGATGACAGTGACCCCAAATGTCTTAACCACTGCGTCAAACACCCATATCTGTTTTCATATTTTTAATTTCCAAGAATTTTTTATTTCAGAATAATCTTTTGTTTTTTTATAGCATCCTGCTCTTATTTCTAGCTGCACTAACTTTTACTCCCTGTATTCCTTCCTCAGTCACTTCTTTCCGATTGCTTTTGCTTGGATCTTTTATATCAGAGTTTTTCGTTGGCTGTATATTTGATAGGGACACTGTTAACAGCTGGGTCGAGACATCTGTATGGAAGGATGGAAGTTAGCTGGGTTTCCCTGTAGTGCAACCAAAGTGGCAAGCCAGGATTTTCAAAGAGAAATCCCACCCTTTTCTGCTTCAGTGGGTGGCTATGGGGGTAGCCCAGCTGCCCACATTCTGGGAGCCAAGTAGACGGTACAGGGGTTGGAGGGAGCCACTCACTAGTCTAGGACTATCTCCTCCCTCTTTCAGACAAATTCAGCCCTCTGCCTTCAGCGTGGCTGGCACCTCCAGGCCCCCTTTCGGTGGGGCCTGAGTTTTCCTGAGAGTAGTAACAATCAAATAGACGCAATCATCAAAGGAAGCCCTTAACTGCTGCAGTGTGGTCTTCATGAGGGCACAGGAAAACCAGCAAAGGGAGGATGATGCGGCCAGAGGCCTCGGGTGTGGCTGCAAATGCCCCCCGGAAGCTGCTGGAACCAAGGGGCTCCTGATCCAAGACCTTCGCCAACACTTTCTGTTGCTTTGGGGTCAAGCACTGTACCTTAGTCTTAGTCATTGGTTCTGCTTTATAACTCGCTTAAAAAGCAAGAGTACAACTTGAAAACTGAATTTTGGGGCCAGCGCTGTGGCATGGTGGGTAAAGCCACCACCTGTAGTGCTGACATCCTATGTGGATGCTGGTTTGAGTCCCAGCTTCTCCACTTCTGATCCAGCTCTCTGCTATGGCCTGAGAAAGCAGTAGAAGATGGCCCAAGTGCTTGGGCCCCTGCACCTGCATGGGAGACCCGGAGGAAGCTCCTGGCTCCTGACTTCAGATTAGTGTAGCTCCCGCCATAGCAGCCAACTGGGGAGTGAACCAGCAGGTGGAAGACTTTTCTCTCTCTCTGCCTCTCCTTCTCTCTCTGTGTAACTCTGACTTTCAAATAAATAAATAAATCTTAAAAAAAAAAAGAAAACTGAGTTTTGTGTAGCATTGTTCTGTACTGGTACTATATAGTATTATATAGTATCTACAGTTTGGAGAGTTTTTTTCTTAAACAATTACAACACCACCACCCCCCTTTTTTTTTTTTTTTGACAGGCAGAGTGGACAGTGAGAGAGAGAGACAGAGAGAAAGGTCTTCCTTTTTGCCGTTGGTTCACCCTCCAATGGCCGCCGCGGCCGGCGCGCTGTGGCCGGTGCACCGCGCTGATCCGATGGCAGGAGCCAGGAGCCAGGTGCTTTTCCTGGTCTCCCATGGGGTGCAGGGCCCAAGCACCTGGGCCATCCTCCACTGCACTCCCTGGCCACAGCAGAGAGCTGGCCTGGAAGAGGGGCAACCGGGACAGAATCCGGCGCCCCGACCGGGACTAGAACCCGGTGTGCCGGCGCCGCTAGGCGGAGGATTAGCTTAGTGAGCCGCGGCGCCGGCCCAACACCCCCCCCCCCTTTAAGATTTATTTATTTGAAAGGTAGAGTGACAGAAAAGGAGAAAGACAGACAGACAGACAGACAGAGAGAGGTCTTCCATTCACTGGTTCACTCCCCAAATGTCCACGACAGCCAGGGCTGGGCCAGGCTGAAACCAGGAGCCTGGACTCCATCTGGGTATTCCACATGAGTGCAGGGAGCCAAGCACTAGGACCATCTTCCACTGCTTTCCCAGGCACATTAGCAGGGAGCTGGATCAGAAGTGGAACACCTAGGACTCGAACTTGTACTCTGATATGGGATGGTGGCATCGTAGGCTGTGGCCTAACGTGCTGCCCCAAAATGCCAGCCCCATAACATTTTCTTGAAAAGCTTCACTATCCTCAGCCACTCAGGACCTTTCCCACCCCAACTATTCTCTAAAAAATCATCTACTTTTCAAAGAACAATGGTGCTGCTTTCCCACTGCTGGTGCAGGTGTTTCAACAACAGATGCTGAACGAGAGGCCAGAACAGAGATGACACAAACATCACTCAAACAGATGAAATGGGGCAGGTGTGTCACACTGGAGCTTTGAAAAACAGAACAAGCATTTAGAGTTAAAGGAGAGGAACTCACTTGGGTATCTGTAGTGTGAAAGAACAGACTTTGGCGCCTTATCATTTTTCTATCATTTTTTTTGTCCTACTCAGTCTGACATGGGAGAGAGTGCCAGAAATAGTCAAATGAGACAAAATAAAGGGGGAAAATAAAGGGTCAAAGAAGTTCAGTTCACTTTTTAAAAAAGAGATTTATTTATTTACGTGAAAGAGTGAGAGAGAGAGAAAGAGAGAGAGAGAGAGATCCTCCATCCACTGGTTCACTCCACAAATGAACACAATCGCCAGGGCTGGGCCAAGTTGAAGCCAGGAGCCAGGAGTTCTTCCAGGTCTCCCAGGTGGGTGCAGGGGCCCATGCACTTGGGCCAAGTTCCGCTCTTTCCCAGTTGCATTAGCAGAGAGCTGGATTAGTAGGAGAGCAACTTGAACTCGAACTGGTGCCTATATGGGAGGCATCATGGGTGCAGCCCAACCTGCTATGGCATAATACTGGCCCTTGAGTTCACTTTTGAAAATGAAATATTCCCAGATTTAACCCTAGGAGAGCTGTACAAATTACAGGTATTACATCAGGAAATACATAATATTTAAGAATAATCAATATAAAACATAATAAAAATTATATTTTACTTTTTCTACTTATTTGTTGTTTCCTTGAACATTCTTCAGAAAAGAACAGCAATAGTTGTAAACTCTTAAAGGACCCCAAGTCAGAGAGTGGCCAGCTCTGGCCAGCCTCACGGAGGATGCTGCAGGGCCTGCCTTTTCCCGAGTTCTTTGCAACAACCAGTCAGCTACCAGCTGATGCCCCCTAGGAATCTTCTCAGTCATTATTCACTCGCTGCGGCTCAGCCTGGCACCCGCCCGCGGGACCGCGGCCGTTCCAAGCAGCTCTAGAGACAAAGTGTGGGGAGCAAACCGGACTGGACTGAGTTACTGGAATTAAAACTTATTCTATGCATCTGCTCTCCCACAATATGGCGCTGGGAGAGAAGTAAACAGCTCCCGCACAGCTGCCTCCAGTTCAACCAATAAACTGTAGGACTTGCTCCTGATTGGAGGAGAGCAGCGTACTCGGCGTGTGGGCAGCCGAGTTGGGATTGGCGGAGGAGGACTATAAAGGAGGAGAGAGACGGCATGCACCAGGAACATCTAAGGGGAACATCTAGCTGAAGGAACACCTGTGCAGCCCCCAGAGAGCCGGCCGGCGGTGTGCCGCTCCCCTGCGGAAGTGGGGAATGTGGCCAGGGGGAACTGCCCTTCCACGGAGGTGGAAGGGATAGTAGCCAACCTGGGAAGAACCAGCAGCAAACCCGGGGAGGGCCGAACAGACAGAAAGAACAGCGCAGGGTCCTGTGTCGTTCCTCCACGAAGAGGGGGAGCGACATAATGGTGCCGTGACTCGGATATGAAGCCTAGGCAGGGCTTTGTGTCGTTCCTCCATGAAGAGGGGGAGCGACAACAAAGCCCGCTGCGGCTCTGCAGTTTGGCAGCCTCTCTTGGACTTGCTTTTCTCTCTGAGGCACAGATTAGCAAGGGTAGACTGCAGATTCTAACAGGCCACGTTTGGGCTTAATCCTGGCTTGGGCAAAGGATTACACTCCACGACTGCCTATGTCATTTGCCTGGCCCAGAGCAGAAATGAAAATGAGGGGTCCCTTGTTCAACAATTAAGAATTTCAAGATGTTGATAGCAGAATACTTAAACCGAGAGCAGAGCTGTTCTATGTGCTAGACCCTGGGTGTCTGCATGGCCCACTCATCCATGAAGCTGTGCATGTCTCAGTTTCACCAGCTGTAAAATGGGGATAACAGTGCCTACTTCATAGAATTGTAAAGAATATGTGAGTTAATCACCTGTAAAGCACTTACGACAGTGCCAGCCCCTAGAAAGTGCTCGAGAAATTATTATCGCATCCAAAGACCCTATATCTTCAGTCAGACCACTGAAAACATTCTATCTAAATCTGGTAAATGTCCATTGACTATTTTTTTTAATATTGTAATAGTCAAACAGACAAACCTAACTTTATAAATTTGATTAAAAATTAAATGGCCAATGATGATGTACTCTTCTCCCCCCCCCCCCCAAGAAACCTTTTATTTAATGAGTACAAATTTCTTAAGTACAACTTTAGGAATACAGTGATTCTTCCCACCATACCTGCCCTCCCACCCCCACTCCCACCCTATCTCCTCCTCTCTCTCCCATTCCCAGTCCCATTCTCCATTAAGATTCATTATATATCCAGGAGACCAACTCTATGCTAATTAAAGATTTCAACAATTTGCACACACACGCACATACAAGAAAAAAAAAAAACGGTTTGAGAACTAGTTTTACAGTTAACTCTCACAATACAGCTCACTGCATGGGAAGTAAGTGCACAGTGACTGCTGTTGTTAATTTAACAATTAACACTCTGATGTATGACGCCAGTGACCACCTGAGGCTCCTGACACGAGCTGCCTAGGCTATGGAAGCCTTCTGAGTCCATAAATTCCGTCAGAATTTAGAAAAGGCCATAAGCAAAGTGGAGGTTCTCTCCTCACTTCAGAGAAAAGTACAAGATGATATACTCTTTTACAGATACATTTATTTTTTATTTGAGAGACAGAGAAGCAGAGAGAGACAGACAGACAGACCTCCTATCCACTGGTTCACTCCACAATTGCCTGTGCCAGTGGGGCCTGGCCCAGGGCTGGAGCTGGGAGACAGAGACTCAACCGACACCTTCCATGTGGGTGATAGGAGACCAATTCTCTGAGCCATCACTGCTGCCTCTCAGTCTGCGTTAGCAAGAGGCTGAGGGCGAGAGCAGGAGGTAGGAATCACAGCCAAGCACTCCGATATGGAATGCCAGCATCTTCAACGGCATCTTCCTACCGGGCTAAACGCTTGCCCTTGCTGAGGTAATTTTAAGATTTGGCATGCTTATCAGTAAATACATTTTCTTAACTGCAAACTGAGTCTAATTTTGTTAAGCCAGAAATCTTGGTAGTTTATTGTTGTAGCTTAGTTTAAAAAACTATAAGTATAATCATTGTTTATCATGGTCATAGAGAAATGTAAGTGTGCCATCTGATGAATCAAGAAAAACTGGAAATAACTAAAAAACTAAAAAGGGTGACAATACAAGATATGCCTCCTGCTAATGAAGGAAACCACAGCTTATTTCAAATGCAAGTGTCTTAGGTTCAACAACAGGACGGGTCTTCTGATCGTTCAAGGGAAACACATGTGATGAAAAAACCACGCAAGGTTTCTTCAAAGATTTTTTGCACTAAAATCAACTTAACCTTTAACCCCATCTTTCACAAACTTAATTTTTTTATTTATTTGAGAGGCAGAGGGAGAAAGAGAGAGAGAGAGAGAGAGAGAGAGAGAGAGAGAACCCCACCTGCTGGGTTCATTACCCAAATGTAGGGAGCCAGGAACTCAATCCAGGTCTCCCATGTAGGAGGCAGGGACCCACGTACCTGAGCCATCACCTGCTGCCTCCCAGGGTGTGCATTAGCAGGGAGCTGGAATCAGGAGCAGAGCTGGGGCTTGAACTCAGACAATCTGTTATGGGACATACTCAAACCCAAGCTCTTGGATATGGGATGTGGACAGCAGATATCACATTGACATCTTTTCAAAAATTTTTGTTTGTTTTTATTTTGTTTGAAAGGTGGGGGGAGGAGAAGAATTGAGGGAGAGATTGAGGGGGGGGGGAGAGAGAGAGAGAGTCTTTCATCAGCTGGTTTACTCTCTAAATTTAAGAGTCAGGGCTCGATCAGGCCGAAGCCAGGACCACAGAACTCCATTAGGGTCTTCCAGATGGGTGTCAGGGACCCAAACGCCTGAGCCATTACTTGCTGCTTTTCAGGGTGTGGAAATGGAGTAGCTGGAACCTGAACCAGGCACTCTAAATGGGATATGGGGAATGGCTGCCCCATCTGTGAACTTTATGAAGTTCCCTCATGTATTTAGCTAAGTAAACATCTTTGAAGGGTTGGATCCATTCATTAGGACCTAGGTAAAGTGATGCCAATATCTTGGTAGGCATACGAGAAAAGACTTTAACAAGTTCATGGAAAAAGGAAATTAAACAAGTTTATTTTGCAAAATAATGGTGAAATCCATGCACAGTTTTTTTTCCATAATGCACGTTTCCCATGAATGTTTTGAAGATCTCTTGTAAATGAAGTCAAAATTTGTCTTTTGATATTATTTCCTGATTTACAAATGAAAGATGAGTTGATTGTACTGGTTCAGTAGTTTGATTCAAGTAATATCAGGAAATTCCAAACCAAGCAGGGTACTCATTCAGCTGTTACTGATTTTAATTAAGATCTCAAAGAATATGCTGAAAGTCACAAAGCCTGCTACCAAAGTGTAGTAAAACAAAGAAAAACAAACAGTGCTAATGGGAATACGGTGAACGCATTCTGACCTTAAAGCTCAGGCCTCTCCTCACTCTCAATACCAGCTGTGCCACACACTAGCCAGACGCCTGGTCTGTAACCCAGACTCAGCCTCGTGCCGGCGGTGCTGTGTGACTGGAACGGTTCTCGGCTCGGGCTCGATGCCAAGAACGCTGCTCTTGGTTTGAGCGATGTCCTCTGGTAAAGTGAGAAGAACCTGCGTTTCAGAGGTAAGTCTCTCTCTCTCTCTCTCTCTCTCTTTTTTTTTTTTTTGCCAGGCAGTTAGACAGTGAGAGGGAGAGAGACAGAGAGAAAGGTCTTCCTTCCGTTGGCTCATCCCCAAAATGGCCACTACGGCCGGTGCGCTGTGCTGATCCGAAGCCAGGAGCCAGGTGCTTCCTCCTGGTCTCCCATGTGGGTGCAGGGCCCAAGCACTTGGGCCATCCTCCACTGCACTCCCGGGCCACAGCAGAGAGCTGGACTGGAAGTGGAGCAGCCGGGACCAGAACCAGTGCCCGGACCGGGACTAGAACCCGGGATGCCGGCGCCGCAGGTGGAGGATTAGCCTATTGAGCCACGGCACCGGCCAGGTAAGCCTCCATGTGCAGAGTGTCTCTGGCGTTGACCAGTCACACATCTCAAGCATTTATTTTTCTAGGCCTGGCTTCTTGACCTTGCAGGGAAGGTATGAGAAGGCACGGAAGCAGTGCAGGCCTGGTTCACAGAGGGCATCAACAAGGAAGTGTGACTCAGTGTTCCTAGTGTCATAATCTAGAAACCACGCAGAAGACGCCAACCGTGCTGGGCTTCGAGGGCTGGGTGCCAAAGCACCTGCATTGGCTTTAAAAACCAAACATGCCAAAAGGCATTTGCTTTTGTTTATAAAGGAAGAAGAATAAACAACATTATACCCAAACAATGGTGGAAAAATTTCTCCCACAGATTCCAGAGCCCCTCTCAATTGCTCAATGCATCGTCCACGTCTGCTGAAGATTATTTTAAGATTTAAGATGACATTTTCATACATTATCTGCTACCAAAATGTGCCTTATCGAACTCAGTATCAGGCTGAGGACTGAAGCAGAGGCATACAAAATAGGATTATTTCTAAGACATTCATGAGGAACATGTTATAAGGTGATTACAAACTACGGCGGCCACTATCACTACACATCTAGAACGGCATGTTACGAGCATTCCATCAAGTTATTGTATGCCAGCCCCGGGAACCAGGGGCCACTCTGTGTTACTGGACTCTTGCCCATTTGTAGTAAAGGAGTGGGCTGGCAGTGAGGCACATCTTGTCTTTACTGATCTGAGTCAGTTCAGAAGTTTTCAAAAAATTATTTTTAAAAATTTATTTATTTGCAAGACAGAGTTGGAGAGAGAGAGAGAGAGAGAGAGAGAATGAATTGATCTTCCATCTACTGGTTCACTCTGCAAATAGCCACAAGAGCCAGGGGCGGCCTGGGCAAAGCCAGGGGCCGGGAACTGCATCCTGGTCTCTCACTGGGTGGCAGAGGCCCAAGTACCCGGAGCACCTTCCACTGCCTCCCCAGATGCCAGATGCATTAGCAGGAAGCTGAGTCTAAGCAGAGCTGTCGGGACTTGAACCAATACCCTGATACGGGATCCCAGCGTGGTAAGGTGGCTTAGCCCACTGCACCACAATAATGTCCCCTAGTTCAGAATCGAATGCAATGAGACTGGAGGAGGAAGGAATGAAACATGACTGATGGTCGTCATGCAATTTTTGGTGCCATATTCAGTGGCAAGAAGATCCAGTAGGGAGAGAATTTGGTGACTGCGTAATCAACCATCATTGAAATTAACTTGTTACAGTGCTGCTTAAATGAAATACAATTTGACCTTTTGCTATGTACACCACTCAACAATTTGTAAATACAACAGGATCTTCTGACATTTGGTTGAGGTGGTTTATTTGAAAAGCAGTCTCTTTATCGTTTTGTTCTGCAGAGACCTTTTGTTGTTGTTGTTGTTGTTGTTTTTCCAGGCAATATATTCCTGTTTTGCTGTTTCTGTCTTCTGCCTTCTCTGAAAAATTAAAAACTGACTTTGCTTTGTTCAGGGGAGTTCATGGCTTGTGCACCTCTTCCATTTGAGTCTGGCCAACAAGCTATAGGCTGGCTTTGCTCTGAGTTCCTTGAGCCCTTTAAATTTGCTTTTGCTACCATAGAGATACCTTAACACAGGAGTTCCAGCATGGTTACTGAGCAGATGCACAGGAAACTGATGCATAGGTTAAATGCAGCCTACAATTCATGCCTGGGGGAAATAGAATTATTCTTTGATTGCCATTTGTAAGACTGCAAAAGTGGGCAGACGGAGTGAAAACACAACCCTTTCAACAGACATGTGCCCTGGGGACAGAAAGGATCACACAGATTCTTGAGCCACTAAGACCAAGCCTCTATGCTGAACACAACGATCTTGCTTATTTCAGCCTGAGTTGCTCTATTCAGCCTCTAGGAGCTGAATGAATTGTCTATATTTTCGACAGCTGTGTTTGAACACATCAGACATAGCTATTGGAAAAGCATTTCTATAATTCACTCCTATAGGATGGAAATGAATAACCATGCTGATGCTACACTCCAATTCTACATCATTACATATGGGTAGGGCTGTGGCTTGGATGTGGTTTGTGCCTGCCCAAACTCAGGCTGTGGAGTTTAATCCCACTGAAAGGTAATAAGAGGGCAGAAGCTGAGTCTGTTTAGAGGCGGGGCCTCTTGCAGGTGATAAGGATAAGATCAGATCATCCAGCCCCCATGGCTGACTGTGATAGCTGAAGGAGAGGGAGAGACCCGAGGAGACAGGAGGCGAGGAGACGCCACCGGTGCCCTCCAGCTCTTTCCGTGGGACGCCTGCAGAGCCTTGAGGTCCTGCCAGCAGGAAGGCCATCACCAGACACAGCCCCTCAACCTTGGACCTCCACAGCCCCCAGCCAAAATAAACATCTTTCAGGTTTTATTAGTGACCGAAAACAGAATAATACAGGAGCAAATGCATGAACTGCTATTCCCAGGTCCCCAAACCAATCTTTAATTGCTAGACATAATAATAACAGTGGAAGGCCAGATACTGACCCAGGCATATGAACAAATCTTAAGAAGGAATACAATTTCCTCAGTCTCCTCTCTCCCAACTTCTCAAACTGACAGCTGAGTCTTGGGCAGGCAGGTGGCTCAAAAACTTTCAAGGCCTCCGAGGTACCGAATTCAGTTTCTTAAAATAATCTGGTTACTGTTGAATAAATCTATTGAAACTACCCTATTTTTATCCATCTATTCACATGAACTTTATGTGATAGATTTTTGGATTTACTGTATTAGACTTCATAGTCTCCTTATATTATATTTGGAGAATATAAAGTCATAGTCAAGAGGTAGGTGTTTAGAGGTTAAGACACCTGCACCTTGGGGCCGGTGCTGTGGCACAGGTTAATCCTCCACTTGCAGCACTGGCATCCCATATGGGCACCGGTTAGAGTCCTGGCTGGCTTCTCTTCCGATCCAGCTCTCTGCTATGCTCTGGGAAAGCAGTAGAAGATGGCCCAAGTCCCTGGGTCCCTGCACCCATGCAGGAGACCTGGAAGAAGCTCCTGGCTCATGGTTTTGGATCAGGCATTTGGGGAGTGAATCAGCAGAGGGATGACCTCTCTTTCTCTACCTCTCTCTCTCTCTCTCTCTCTGTAAGCCTGCCTCTCAAAAAAAAAAAAAAAAAAAAAAAAAAAAAAAAAAAAAAAAAAGACACATATGCCTCACATTGGAATGCCTGAGTTTGATTCTTGACCCTGGCTCCTGGGTCTAGCTTTCTGCTAATGCAGACCATAGAAGGCACGGATGGTAGGTAGCTGAGTTCCTGCCAGCCACATGGGAGACCTGTACTGAGTTCCTGGATCCTGGCTCTGACCCTGACCCAGCCTTGACCATGGAGGGAATTTGCGGGAGTGAACCACTAGATGAGAGACTATGTCTCTCTCTGTTTCTCTTTCTGCCTCTCAAACCAAAAAGAAAAGAAAAGGAGACCTAAAGAAGACCGAGACTTGATTAAAATAGTAACTGAAAAGCTAAGTTGCTCACCAGTCTCTCCCAGGGCCTCCGTGTATTTCTGTATGTATGGACTGGGCAAAAGTACTATACTGAACTTTAACTGCTTGTCTTGAAGTGTGGGGATTACAGGGCATTTACATCTTTTTCTGTGTTTTATTCTCTTTATATACAGAAGCATGTCATTAAAATTTTTAAAAACTGTGGTACAATACACACAGCATAAAATCATCTTAACAATTCGCGAGAGCACAGTCAGTAGCACTAAGTAGGTTCACATCGTGTAACCAACCCTGAACTTCTTCATTTTAGAGGAAGACTATTTTTGAAAGCAAGAACCAAATACTTTTCCAGATGTCTCCAATTTCAAAAACTAAATGCAAACACAGTAAATGGAGTGGCTTAATCAGGCTAAACCACGATAACTGAATAGCCTTCCCAATTTGTGAGTGAGCTACAGCAAGCAACGAGCTTTCACTGGGAAGAGAGGGAATGATGGCAGAGGTGTAGAAATCACAGTAGAACTTCCTCTGCGGGTTCCTCTGAGAGGTTGTCCTTGAACCACCTGCTTCAATAAGATCTACCTGTTCTGTCATCACACGCAGGATGAGCAGCTGTCATCCCTAGCTGGAACTCAAAAATCCAGTGTTCTGGGGTCCCACACTCAGCCTTAGAGAGTGTGGTATGAATGTGTTAGAACACACGACCCCTTGAAACAGGTTTACTCAAGCCTCATGAGAGGAGCTGGACAGTCACTCATTAACAGGGTATGCACTCCATTCTCAGACGGCAAAGGAGCCTTGTTCTAAAGTTCTCCACCATCCCAACAACTAATTCCTACTGAGTCATTAAGGAACACTATTAATACTGGTGTTAGGGTTCGTGTCACCACTGTACCAACGACATCTCACTAGCTAAAGTTAATGCTTTTCTAAGTGCTGTGGGTTAGGGGACAACCCTGGTTCTGAGCTAAGGAATTCTCATCTAAATGCAAATCAAGACAAGCCCATCTAGGATGCATGAGCAAGTGCAGTCATTTTTCCACCAACGCACAAAAATCGGTATTGAAGTCTCCCTTCTTAGAATGATACCGTGTTTGCTTTCTTCCCTGCACCAGCAGTGAGATAGGCAGAAGGTGTTTATAGTCTTTTTTAAATTTTGACCTAATGTATTAAATAAGATGGACAAAGAAAATCATCTTTCTAACCGCTACTTCTCCACTCCTGACTTACACAGCCAGGTCCCTGACACCTCTATTTGAACTCCTCCAGCCTCACGTCTGTTACCAGAGGAATCCTTCTGCCAGATATTTGCCACTCCTCTGAAAGCCATGTTAGGGAGGCGGTGACAAGTCTATCATGCCACCTCCTTCAAACATGCATCCTAGGCCGGCGCCACGGCTCAATAGGCTAATCCTCCACCTAGCGGCACCGGCACACCGGGTTCTAGTCCCGGTTGGGGCACCGGATTCTGTCCCGGTTGCCCCTCTTCCAGGCCAGCTCTCTGCTGTGGCCAGGGAGTGCAGTGGAGGACGGCCCAAGTGCTTGGGCCCTGCACCCCATGGGAGACCAGGAGGAAGCACCTGGCTCCTGCCTTGGGATCAGCGCGGTGCACCGGCTGCAGCGCGCCAGCCGCGGCGGCCATTGGAGGGTGAACTAACGGCAAAAGGAAAACCTTTCTCTCTGTCTCTCTCTCTCACTGTCCACTCTGCATGTCAAAAAAAAAAAAAAAAAAAAAAGTAGAGCAGCCAGGACTCGAACCTGCACTCACATGGGATGCTGGCACTGCAGGCGGTGGCCTCACCCATTATGCCACAGCACCGGCCTTGGCCTTATATTCTTGTTGCAGTTATTCTGCTATTGGAGCCAGAAAGGCAGCCATAGATGATATCTACATGAGGGAGTGTGGCACTGTGCCAATAAAACTCCAGCTACAAAATCAGGTGAGGAGCCAGATTTGTGCCATGAGATGTGGTGTGCCCACCCTTGAATTAGGCCCATGAGCAAATACAATGAGTCGGTGTGTGATGGATCAGCTGAGAATCTTGGGCTTCTCTAGTAGTATTAAAAGACATGCCAAGGGGCCGGTGCCGTGGCTCACTTGGTTAATCCTCCGCCTTCGGTGCTGACATCCCCATATGGGCACTGGGTTCTAGTCCTGGTTGCTCTCTTCCAGTCCAGCTCTCTGCTGTGGCCCAGGAGGGCAGTGGAGGATGGCCCAAGTGCTTGGGCCCTGCACCTGCCTGGGAGACCAGGAGGAGGTGCCTGGCTCCTGGCTTCAGATTGGCACAGCACCGGCCGTGGCGGCCATTTGGGGGGTGAACCAATGGAAGGAAGACCTTTCTCTCTGTCTCTGTCTCTCACTGTCTGTAACTCTACCTGTCAAATAATAATAATAATAAAAAGACATGCCAAGAACATGGGTTCTGGAGCTCAGCTGCCTGGGTCCAAATCCTGGCTTTCGTGTTTGCTAGATGCTAAGCTTTTGAGTGAGTATCTCATCTGGTCTTTATAATCCTGTAGGCTAAATACTGCATTCCCTTTTAAAATCGGCAGGGGTAGAGTGGCACCAAATCTATCAGCACACTAACATGTTCAAGTTGCTCTCATCTTTTCAAAGAAATGCCCTTCCTGGTCCCACCCCCTTTCCACTGCAGCCTCCCTCACATCTCCTCTTCACACCAAACTCTGTGATAAAGCTGCCCACATTCTCCATCCACACTTTGTCACCTCACACTCACAGAGCAGCCCTCTGGAGTCTGGCTTCTACCCTTGGCTTATGGAAATTGGTGACAGTTTCATCGGGATGATTTCCTAAACGAGAAACACGTGGCTAAGGTGTGCTGCATACCTCAGGGATGTCCTTGGCACTGCCGGCCCAAGTTAGGGGAAAAGATACCGGTGATGCATTCTGCCTCCCAATAGAGGTACTACCTATAGATTCTCCGAGCTGCAACTGCAGTGAACATCCCAACTGCATATTTAAAAAAAATTAAGTATTTGAAAGGCAGAATTAGAGAGACAGACAGACAGACAGAAACAGAGATCTTCCATCTGCTGGCTCAGTTTCTAAATGGCTTCCAACAGCCAGGACTGGGCCAGGCTGAAGCCAGGAGCCAGGAGTCAGGAGCTTTATCCAAATCTCCCGAATGGGTGGCAGGGACCCAAGCACGTGGGCCATCCTCCACTGCTCTCCCAGGTGCATTAGCTGGGGGTTGGATTGGAAGTGGAGTAGCTGGGACATGAATGAGTGTCCATATGGGATACTGGCACCACAGGCGGTGGCTTAACTCGCTAAACCACAACACCAGCCCCGACATCAATATTTTAACCATTTTTCTCTTCCATGTGAAGTCAGGGTTGCACCTCTAAGGGTGAAAAAACTCAAGATGAATCCTGGCTATTGTCTTGAATAAGGGATGTAGATTAAACCATGAGAAGGGTTGTCTCTACCAACCAAGACAGCAAACAAATACGTTCTTGGAAACTTACATTTTCCACAGTGCACTGCTATCTCCAGGATCCAAACAATGCCACGTACACGGTCATGTGACCTTGAATCTCTAGAGGCAGAGCCCCACTCTGAGAGTTTTGTTATCGGAGGGTGAAGAGGGCAGAATGCTCCCCCAACTGCTGTGTCTGGGGTTCTGCTTCTGGAGGATTTCCTGTGTGTGGGGGGGGGGGCAGGAAGGGCAGGAATTATCTCACCTGTCTCAGAGTACTCAGTGCCTAGGGGAGTGACAGGCACATTAGCAGGGTCTTAGGAAACAACACTGGACACATGATTTCCCTCACAGGTGCCTACGGGAGTGACAGAGGCAGGGCAGGAACCGTAAGAAAAAGATGCAATGTCTTTGTCTTTTCTTCGGAGTTCAGTTACCCTGGGGGACTGAATAGAGAAGAATCTCGAAGACCCCGGCACTGCCCAGATAAATAGGCCAAGCCTTCAGCTATGTGTTAGGGCCTGCCTTTTTCCTACTCAAGGAGTCACGATTCTAACTGCAGGAACTCAGGAAGAATGCCAATTATACTAGGTTTTTTTTTTTTTTTTTTTTTTTTTTTTGACAGCTAGAATAGATACTCTCTGCCTGTCTCCTTCAGCACACAGGCAACACTTGTCTCAGCTCCAGCTCTCCTGATAACCAATCCATCACGATTCAGTTCTCTCTGTAGCTCCTGCTCCTTGACCCAATGTGAATATTTTTCCAAACTATTTTTAAAATATCTAATCTGTTGTGAGTAATAGATGATGGAAGTGTTAGCTTGCCATTTCTGGGCAGACAGCATCAGCATCAAGACTTTATTAGGATATAACTTGATATTTACAATGGTAGGAAAGAATACAAAAACCAAGTAGTGTTTTACATTAAAATCTTTAAGTGGTTCTTGATGCCAAGTGATTTGAAATCGTCAGAGATTTTAAAGTGCTTTTCTATCATTAAAAAAAAGATAATTATTGCAAATAACAACTTTAAAGAACTAGTCAGTGATTTCATCCCAAATATTTATACTAGGAAAACTAGGGATCTGGGATTGATTCAGTCTGTTTTGTAGAAGAACTCAACGTTCCTGAGTTTATTGTTTATTACTCAATTCACTGAGTCATGCCGACTCCCCACACACGACGGAACAAGTATTAGTTTTCTGTTGATACGTGAGAAATCACCGTACATTGCAGTAGCTTAGGTCAACAATACTTTTTCAATCGTTACGAACTGAATTCTGTCCCCCACCCCCACGCCATCGTATATTGAGGCTCGTGTCCCCAGCGTGACTGTATTTGGCGGTAAGGTCCTGAAAGAAGTAACTGGAGTTAAAAGAGATCACAGAGTAGGCCAAAGTCCAAAAGGACTGGCATCCTTATGAGATGGGAAGGGAAAGAGACACCAGGGATGTGGACGCAAAGGACAGGCCATGTGGGGACACAGCCCCAGCTCTGTAAGCCCAGGAGGGGGCCTCAGGAGAAGCCGGACCTGCTAACACTGTGGGCTTGGACCTGCAGCTCCCAGAACCGGGAGACATCCCTTGCTGCTGTGTGGGCCACCCAGTCTGTGGTATTGTTATGGTGGCCCTAGCACACTAATGCTCCTTGTGGGTCAGTTCAGCAGGGTGGTCCTATTGCAGGGGTCCCTGTCAGGTATGACCAGGGCTTCCTGGGGCTGGATCACCCACTCCCATGGGGGCACCCTCCCATGGCAGGCGAGTTGGTGACCATTGTTGGCCAGGGGCCCAAGTTCTTCTTCCCTTGGGAAATTACTATTGGAAAATATTTAATTTTTTTTGACAGGCAGAGTGGACAGTGAGAGAGAAAGACAGAGAGAAAGGTCTTCCTTTGCCGTTGGTTCATCCCCCAATTTCCGCTGTGGCCGGCGCTCTGCGGCCAGCACACCGCGCTGATCCGAAGCCAGGAGCCAGGTGCTTCTCCTGGTCTCCCATGCGGATGCAGGGCCCAAGCACTTGGGCCATCCTCCACTGCACTCCCTGGCCACAGCAGAGAGCTGGCCTGGAAGAGGGACAACCGGGACAGAATCTGGCGCCCCGACCAGGACTAGAACCTGGTGTGCCGGCGCCGCAGGTAGAGGATTAGCCTATTGAGCCGCGGTGCCGGCCGGAAAATATTTAATTTTTTAAGATGCTTATTTCATTCATTTTCATCTACTTGAAAGGCAGAGCACAGGGGCCAGGGGTAGGGGGGAAGAGAGGGAGAGAGAGAGAGAGAGATAGATTGATTGATTGATCTGTTGATTCACTTGCCAAATGCCCACAACAGCCAGGGCTGGGCCAGATCGAAGCCAGGAGCCTATCTCCTACATGAGTGGCAGGAACTCAAGGACTTGGGCCATCATCCTCAGCTTCCCAGGTGCATTAGCAGGGAGCTGGATCAGAAGTGCGGAGCAGTCAAGACACAAATGGCACTGATATAGAATGAGAGTCTGAATCAGTGGCTTACCCTGCTGTGCCACAGTGCCCACCCCCGGAAAAACACTTTCCTTCAGCCCCACTCATCCGTCCTTCACTCCTTAGTTCAGCTGCGTGTTAAATACGTCGCAAGAAGAAGCAGGACACCCTTATTTTCACCTGCCAGGAATTTAGTGTAAAACTGAAACTGAAGCAGTGAGCAAGTCCACGCATGAGAGCTTGTGACACCACCCAGATCCCCTCTCGGGGATGGAAGGCACTTGCCCCAGGTGCTGGGCATTCTGCCGACTGCCAGCTCCCACCAGGCAGCTGGATGCGATTGGTTGAGGAGCACGGCTTTGCCCACAGTCAGCCCTGTTTCCCGGCAGCCATCACCTATCAGCTGATGATCAGGCGGGAACCCAGCCCTTGCAACACCCCTACTTTAGCACCCGTGGGGGCGGGCTGAGGCCCTGGTTGGGGCTGGATCGGGTCACACACAAAACCGCTGCCTGATCTCACGTCCCTTCCTTCTCGCACGGGTGTCGATCCCAAGAGTGCATCCCAACAAACTTCCTGCGCACTAGGTCCTCCTTGGAGTCTGTTTCTCGGGGAATGTGAACTCTTGCAGTCTCCTCTACAGAAAGATTGCTCTCACCCATTTAATTAGACTCCAAAAGACAAACAAGCCTCTATTCTGTGCTCCACTGTAGAGCCACCGACTGAAATCAAGTGATGAGGAGTGCCCAGTGTGCCACCCCCTGCTGGATCCACTCCCTCTGTAATGTGACTGTCACAATGGCCTCATCTTGTCAGCCACAGCAAGTCCTAAGGCCAATCCAGACCCAGGGGGAGAGGAGACAGAGTTCACCCAGACAGGACTTGCGGCACGCCAGTTCTGCGGCTAGGCCTCAAGGCACTTTGTATCTGCTTCTACCTCAAACCCTGTCATTGCTGTGGGAACAAGTCAGGGCTGGCCTGCTGGGTGCAGAGACCACAAGGAGCAGGGACAAACCACTCTGGCCAAGGCCACCCTTGTACAACTAAGCCCCCAAGGGACCTGGCATGTGTGACTAAGCACAGCCACACCAGGAGAATGCCCGTCCCAAATTGCTAACCCGCAGTTAATAAAGAGTTGTTTTACGATTCAGGAAGCCGTGCTACGCAGCAACAGGAAAAACGGATATGGTACCCAATCCTCCTGTTGGATGCGGGAGTCAGACGGGAAAAGAGGATGCAGGCTCCGGGGTTAGGAGATGCCCTTGTGTTCTTTCTCACCGGCTCTGCTGCACCCAGCCGCTGAGCGGCTGCTGTTAATGGCTCATCTGGGGCATGTCATAACAGCGTGAGAGTACAAAAGGCCAGCTCCTGTGCCTCTGCAGCAAATGACACTCAGGACCTCTCCTGTCCTCAGACAGAGGCTACTCCTCAGAGCACATCCTGGCCTTCCGGGTTCCTGCTGAGGGTACCCCCACTACAGACAAACTTGTACCTGGAACCCCATCTCAACCTCTGCTTCCAGGGACAGGTCACGAGTGAAATTCTGGGGCCAGCGCTGTGGCATATGGGGCTAAGCCTCCATCTGTAGTGCTGCCATCTCATATGGGCACCGGTTCGTGTCCCGGTTGCACCATTTCCGATCCAGCTCTCTGCTGATGGCCTGGGAAAGCAGTAGAAGATGGCCCCTGCAGCCACTTGAGATACCCGGAGGAAGCTCCTGGCTCCTGGTTTCAGATCAGCCCAGCTCTGGCTGTTGTGGCCATTTGGGGAGTGAACCATTGGATGGAAAACCTTTCTGTCTGTCTCTCCCTCTGTCTGTAACTCTACCTCTCAAATAAAGAAATCTAAAAAACAAACAAACAAAAGTGAAATTCCTAGAAGAAAAAGGGAGAGCTGAGAGTGACTTCAGTGGACAGGAAACCAGAAGTGGGTTGATCCTTCTAACACCTCTGCACTGGGAGTTTTCTACCCAAAGGGGATGCCTGTCCCGTTACTCCGAGACAAAACACATCCACTGTGTGTGCTCTCACCTCCCAAAGAAACTCACTCCTGGGGCCAGCACTGTGGCAAAGTGGGTTAAGCCGCCACTTACAATGCTAGCATCCCATATGGGCACCGGTTCAATTTCCGGCTGCTCCTCTTCTGATCCAGCTCCCTACGAATGCGCCTAGGAAAAGTAGCAGAAGAAGATGGCCCAAATTAGGGGTCCCTGCACCCACGTGGGAGACCTGGAGGAAGCTCCTGGCTTCAGGCTGGACCAGAACTGACCATCGCAGCCATTTTGGGAGTGAACCAGCAGATGGAAAATCTCCCCCTGCCTTTTTAACCCTGCTTTTCAAATAAATACAAAAATATTAAAAACAAGAACAAGAAACTCACTCCTTTCAAGACCAAAATGTGACACTGTCGTGCCCCGTCTTTCATTTCTCGCTTCTGCTCCTTCCCAGCTGTGTGTGAGCTTATTCTCAGGAGGGAGGCCACCACCACCTCCCTTCTGCAAAGACGGCCCCTGCTACCCTCCTCACGTTGGGTTTCCTGAAGGAGGTTTCTGCACCAGAGACTGTTGTGTCGTTAGGCGTTAGTCATTCAGCTCACATTATAGGGCTTCCGCCCGTGACCATGCGGTGGTCAAGAAAGCCCTCCTGCTAAGGTCACGGTGACCTCAGTCCTTACAATCCATGGCCAGTCTGCTCTGCTGATGTCATCACCCCCTCCCTCCAAGTGTGCGAAACATAATGACACACATTCCTTTTGCTCCTGCAATGCCCGGTCTGCCTGTTTTACTGCCTACTTCCGAGGCAATCTGGAATCTTCCTCCTCTGTTTGCCCCTTAGGCGTCCACTGGTTTTCTGGTTCTGGTCCTCTCTTCACCTCTCACAGGTTTCTCTGGATTACTGCATCTCTCATCATGTCATCTGTTTAGATCTGGGCAGTCCTCAAACCTTAACTGCCAGCTCTGGATGCACATATCCGATTGCCCCTTGGATTCCTCCACTTGCATGTCCCCGGGCACCTACCTGTCCCAGAGCACAGCCGGGCGTGCGTGTCTGCACATCCCAGCCCTGCCTCAAGCTCAGACACACTGCACCTCTTCTTCCTCGGTCCCCTCTCCCAGCAAATGGAACTGCCTTCCATCCAGTTCCCCAAGGCAAAGACCTTTGGAATCATCTTCTCCTTCCCCTTCAATTAATCCATCCCCATGTTCCACTCTCCTTTCCATTCTGCCTCCTGGAGGACACAATTCCACTTCCTTCCACCTGCAGCTGCCATTAGACCTGCAGTCTTTCACACCGATCTCACCTGGGCTCCTGTTCTACTCACATCTGATCCAATTCCCACACCCTGCCGGAGAGATCCCTTTAAAATGCAAGCTGACTGTTGCTCTTCCCGGTGGAAGAGAATGTCCACGTGCCCTGGGATCAGCTCTGGGACACACTTCCACTCACCCAAACAGGATGGCCTGCTTCCTCCAGTAATAACTAGCCAGGCTCTGTCACACTCTATTGTAATGACTACCTGTCTGCACCCCCTAACAGACAAGAGCTCCCTCCTTTGCTCAAGCAGATGATATTTACTGAAACCCTCCCACACATAACCCTCCTAAGGAAATGGTGAATGAAATCAACATCCTTGGGCCAGCCCTGTGGCACAGCAGGTTAAGCCGCCACTTGGGCTACCTACATCCCATATGGGTACTGGTTCAAGTCCCAGCAACTCCACTTCTGACCCAGCTCTCTGCTATGGCCTGAGAAAGCGTCGGAAGATGGCCCAAGTACTTGGGCTGCTGCACCTGCATGGGAGACCTGGACAAAGCTCCTGGCTCCTGACTTTGGATCAGCCCAGCTCCGGCCATTGTGGCCATTTGGGAAGTGAACCAGTGGATGGAAGATTCTCTCTCTCTCTCTCTGTAACTCTGCATTTCAAATAAATAAATAAATAAATGTTAAAAAATAATCCTTGTCTTATGAGTGTGGCTCACATATTTGTCAACCTATCATGCACGCTACACCATTTTTCGCATGTAGTAGTTACAAGTATTTCCCAAATAAATGATAAAGTGAGTGCTGCCTACTAAAGACTAATTAGGTGCCCCCACCCTCTCTCCGATTTTAGAATAAGATTCACAGAACAGATAGTATAGCAGTGATCTCCTGGTGAATGTTCACAGCAAGTGTCCTCTGATTGCTCTGGGCAGAGATGCGTTCCATCTCAGCATTTTCAGGCCTTCACACGTCTTAGGCAGCTCACATTCCTCCAGGAAGATTATACTGGTAGCAAAATTAACAAAATCAACCAAGCTCTTGAGGAATTTAGTACATAAATTGAAGGCACCCCACAAAATCCAATGATAAAGGAACAAATTCCGTATGAACTTGACACCGCGCCCTGCCTGCTGCCAGGGCTGCTGGAAGCAGAGACAGGGTCACACAGTGGCTGCACAGGCCTGAGTAGCACTGGTGAGCGTGGCCCTTGGAGCCCTGGGGCGATGAAACCCACACAGGACAAAGGGCCTGCAGGATCGCAGGCAGCCAGCAGGGCAGTCTCTTCCAACTCCTTTTATTTTTCAAACATTTATTCATTCATCTTGAAAGGCAGAACAACGGCCGCGCACACACACACACACCATCTTCCACCCACTGGTTCACTCCCCCAAATGCTTGCAGCAGCCAGCACTGGGTCAGGCTGAAATCAGGAGCCAGGAACTCCATCCTGTCTCCCACACGGGCAGCACGGTCCCAGGCTGTGCATTAGCAGCTGAATAGCTGGGACTTGAACTGGCACTACCATATGGGTTGTAGGCATCACAAGCGGAGACTTAACCCACTGCGCCACAATGCCCACCCCACCCTGATTTTCTGAAGCCTGAGCTCCATGGAACATAGTAGATTTTACTGGATCATTCTCCTGCTTCCTCTCTTATTGTGGCAAATTAAACATAACATAAAGCTGATGTGAGTGTCTGAGTGTACAGTTCAGTGGTATTATGCATACTTACACAGTTCAGCACAGCCACCACTACCATCCATCTCCAGATCTTTCTCAGATTTCCAAACTGAAGCCTGTATCTGTGAACACCACCCTCCCACTCCCTCTCTCCCTAGCCCCAGGCTGCCAGCATTCTCCTGTCTGTCTCTCTGTCCTTAGGCCTCTGGCATATGACCTCAGAAGGAAGCTCCTGTGACAGGGTAGCTTATAAAAGCTCAGGGGGACCTGGCCTGCCACCTGAGTGTCCCTCTGCCCACACTGCATCGCCATCCCCCAGCCTCCCCAGACAGCTGAATCAAGGGGGTGCTGATCAATCTTGGACTGCGAGCCTCCAAAATCATGAGCTAAAATTAACTTCTTTGCTTTGTAAGTACTTGTTGTAGATATTTCATTCTAGTAATGCAGAAGAAGGGAGAGATGTTAGGATTTCTTTTTTTATTATTATTTATTTATTTATATTTGAAAGGCAGAGATACAGAGAGAGGACAGAGAGAGATCTTCCATCCGCTGGTTCAACCCACACCAATGGCCACAATGTCTGGGGCTGAGTCAGGCTGAAGCCAGGAGCCTGGAGCTTCTTCCTGGTCTCCCACATGGGTACAGGGGCCCAAGGGCTTGAGCCATCTCCCGCTGCCTTCCCAGGCACATTAGCAAGGAGTTGGGTTGGAAATGAAGCAGCTGGGATGTGAACCAGCGCCCGTATGGGATGCCGGCACTGCAGGTGGAGGCTTAGCCTTCTACGCCACAATGCCAGCCCCAATCCTGGGATTTGTTCCCCTTTGCCTCGACAGGCATCTCAGACCAGTGACTGTATCTCCTCTGTGGCTCTGGCTCCTGCTGGGTACCATCGCCTCCTTGCTGCGCCCCTGTGCCCTTAGGGAATGGTGGCTTCCTGCTTTTGATAATCTTTGAGCTGCTTCATCATCCCCTTTTGGGTTGCTTCTCTGTTCCATGATTTCTGTAACAACTGCCTGGGGTTGACATGGCACACAACCCCATATCAGAGAGCTGGTTTGAGCCCTGGCTGCTCTGCTTCCAAACCAGCTCCTGCCAATGTACCTGGGAAGGCAGCAGAAGATGGCCTGAGCACTTGGGTCCCTGCCACCCTTGTGGGAGACCAGATGGCGTTCTTGGCTCCTGGCTTCTGCCTGGCCCAGCAGCAGCTGTTGCACTCACTTGGGGAGTGAACCAGTAGATGGACTATCATTGTCACTCTGCCTTTCAAATAAACAAAATGAATCTTTGAGGGAAAAAAAAAAAAGCCAGGAAAACAGAAGCCTCTGTAGCTCTTTCCTCATTCACACGCAGAACGAGGAAGTTCTTCCTCCGAGCCCCACACTAGGCTGCAGCCCTGCTCTGCACCATGGCTGCACACCCTGTGCTCCCTCAGGCTCCTCCCCCCCGGGTGGGGTGGGTACCGCAATGCAGGGAGGTCCTCCTCCGAGACAGCCTGTGCCGCATCTGCAAGCCCACACAAGCTCTTCCTTCTCCACGCTACACATCATGCTCATCCCCAAGCCATGGTTCGTTCTCTTTTTAGAGGGCCGTCCCTTTGCCTCTCACCTTATTTAAGCCCTGCCGCACACTGCAGGCTCAGCTCAGTCAGGGGCCGCTGCTCTGCAGCCATCATCAGCCTCGGGAGACCTTTGCTTCCTCACCTCCTGTAGCGCCCACCATTCCTTCCACTCATCACCCCCTCCCCAAACTACTTTCCACTTTACTCAGCTGTCTCACCTGGGTGCTATTCTGTTCCCAGCAAGACTACAAGCTCTGGAAGGCAGAAACAATACCCTGCGGTTTAAACGATGTTTGCTAAGCACACATTTAATAGAATGATCACCGAATGAACAGGAATTGTGGCGGTATGTTCTCTGCGCGGCAAACACACCTCTCAAAAGACAACGACTTCAGCTGTGGCCTCTAAAAAGACACGCTGAAGTGCTAACCCGCAACACCTGCGAGCGTGACCTTAATTGGAAACAGGGTGTTCGTGGAGAAGATCAGGTGAAGATGCAGCCAGTGTGACTGCTGTCCTCGTAAGAAGAAGAAAACTGAGACGCAGACAGGGAGGGGAGAAGATCCCACGAAGATGGGCGTTGGAACTGGACTGATGCTGCCATGAATAAAGGAACGTGGGCCATCAGGAGCAGGGAGAGGCAGGCGAGGGTCCTCCCTGGGGCTGAGGGGCAGATGTGACCCTCACAAACCTTGCTTTCGGACTCGTGGTCTCTAGAACAGGAGTGGGGAACCTTTTTTCTGCCAACAGCAATTTGGATATTTATACCATCATTCATGGGCCATACAAAGTTATCACCTTACCCTGTTGAAAAATGTTTTTAAAGATTTATTTATTTGAGAGAGTTACCGGCAGAGTGGGAGCAGGAGTGGGAGAGGGAGAGAGAGAGAATCTTCTGTCCACTGGTTCATTCTCCAAATAGCCACAATGGCCAGGACTGGGCCAGGCTGAAGCCAGGAGTCAGGAGCTTCATCTGGGTCTCCCATGTGGGTGCAGAATGAAGCACTTGGGCTATCCACTGCTGCTTTCCCAGGCTCCTTAGCAGGGAGCTGGATCAGATGTGGAGCAGTTGGAACTTGAACTGGTGCCCATATGGGAGGCTAGCACTGCAGGCAGTGGCTTAACCCAGTGCACCATAATGCCAGCCACATTCAGATTTTTTGAATTTTGAGTCCTGCTGTGGTTGCCTTGGCAGAGCCAAACCAAATGATTCTGTGGGCATTACATGGCCTGTAGGTCACACGTTCCCCGCCCCTGTTCTAGAACCAAGAGATAAGACATTTCTGTGGTTTTAAGCCGCCCAGTCCGTGGGACCTCTGTTAGGGAAGGGCCGGCTGTTTCCATGCATACAGGCAGATCCCAGTGATATGGTTCATACGTCCTTGCTGGGCCCAAGAGTGACAACTGGATGGCT
Organism: Oryctolagus cuniculus; assembly: GCF_964237555.1. NCBI lineage: Eukaryota > Metazoa > Chordata > Mammalia > Lagomorpha > Leporidae > Oryctolagus > Oryctolagus cuniculus. The sequence continues at coordinate 22,168,133 of NC_091438.1, read as the reverse complement.
TTGGCCCCCTTGGCATGAGCTAAACAAGCAGCGGTGGGTGGGGTCTCTACTTTGAAACACAGAGTGCTCAGGTGCTGTGGGGAGGCGGCGTCCTCCACTGCAAGCGTGGGCCCTCCCCAGTTCACCTGGGAGGCTGCAGACGCCGGCCATGCTGCTCCCCTGGGAAAGGTCCCCTCCCCGCAGTGTGTCCTAGCCCAGGCGAGGTCAAACTGTAAACCCTAACACTCAGGACGTGATCTCTATTTTTCAACTTTTTTTTTTTTTTTTACTTTAGTATCCCATGCAAGGTACATCCCAGTAAAGCTTTCAATAAATGATTTTTAAGAAGTTGAGGGAAAGAAAAAACTTCTCCCAGTCATGTTCCTGATGTAGCAGCCTGGGATGTATGATACAATCCACCCCAAACGCCAGGTGTGGCCAGCTGGTTCGGCTTGGGAAAATGGCGGCCTGCCCTCCCTCCAACACCCATTCGCCCTGCCCATGGGAGCAGGGCCCAGACTTACAGTTTTGGAGGGAGCATAGTGCGTGGGTGAGCCCAGTGGCGGCCTGGCTGCACTCTGCAAGGACAGGCAGAACCTCTGGCCGGTGTCCGGAGGCGGCGAGGAGGCGTGGACGCGGTTCTCCAACCGCTCGGGCTCTTGCTTGTAGGACTCGAGGGGAAACGTGTGTTGCTTGGTCACCTGCGTGGGTGTCGACGGAGAGGAGGAGAGGCTGGAGGCTGCGGGGAGAGGCAACACAGTGCTGTTGGAACCCGGCTGAGGGCGGAAATGAGTAAAACCTACAACCCAGAAGTGGGTGTTGTGGCACAGTGGCTTTAGCCTGCGTCCATACCAGAGGGCCTGGGATGCAGCCCCACCTCTGCTTCGGGTCCAGCTTCTTGCTAATGCGCTGGGAGGCAGCAGGTGATGGCTCCAGGACTTGAGTCCCTGCCACCCGTGTGGGAAACCCAGATGGAGCTCCTGGCTCCTGGCTTCAGCCTGGCCCAACCCTGGCTGTTGTGGCCATCTGGAGAGAGGACCAGTGAAAGGTCTGTGTCTCTCCCTCTATCTCTGTCACTCTACCTTTCAAATGCGTAAATCAATAAATCTTAAAAAAAGAAATCCAAACCCAGAAAGAAAAGCAGAAGCAATCTCTCTCTCCCTAGGAAACAAGAAAAAGAAGAAAGAAAAGAAAAGAAGAGAAAAGAGAAGAGAAGAGAGGAGAGAGAGAAAAAGAGAGAGAGAGAAAGAAAGAAAGAAAGAAAGAAAAGGAAGGAAAGAAGGAAAGAAGGAAGGAAGGAAGGAAGGAAGAAAAAAGAGGGCAGGAAAAAAAGAAATAAAAAAACCAAGTAAGCAGAGACTCCGATACTTTCATGTACCGAAGAATCTCGAATGGCAAAAATATAAATTATTAAACTCAACATTGTGGAAGAGGTTTTTATAAAGTTATTTCTGGTCTCTGGGAACCAGCTGTGTCCAGCTGTGTCATCATCCGACAAGGGCCCAGGCAGGCTGCTACTAGGCGGGGCTCCAACACTGCCCGCTCCAGAGTCCAGCCCCATCTGACTCCTCCCCCTTGCCAAGCACAAACCCACAGGTGCCATGTTCACTGAGGCGGCACGTGGGAAGGCCATGGTTTTCAAGAGACCCAGGTCGATGCTGCAGAAGTGACGTTTAGGGGGACAGGTGGGACCCGAGGAGTTCCGGCGCGGCTGCCAGAGCACGTGACACAGCCATTGTGACTGTGAGTTCACGGCAGTGAGCGTTCATCACAGGGAAGGTGTCAGAGGAAGCTCCAGGCCGGGGAGGGAGCAGACAGGGGACAGCAGAACGGAGGCAGCGACAGCGTCGGGAACGAGTTGCAGGGAGACTGGGGACATGACGCCGTCGGGAGGAAAGGCCGTCCACTCGGACAGGGCTGCCGCAGTGCGGGACTGTGCAAGTAGGCAGCCGAGGCTTACCGACTGACGTCCGGCTGTGAGAGAACTGAGCCATCTGTGTGCACCGAAAGGAGGACACTGAAGTCCGAATCCCCGGTACCTGTCAATGGGAACTTTTTTTTGGAAATTGGCCACTTTAAGATGAAGTTGTGCTGGGTTAGGGTTGGCCTCTGACCTAGTTATGACTGGTCTGATGAGAGGAGCCGAGACAGAGGGCTGCTGGCAACACCAGGAGCCACAGCAGGCGGGAAGCATCCCCACCCCCACCCCCTGCGGGTTCCGGAAGGAGCAGCGACCTGCCACACCGGAGCCTGGACTTCCAGCCTCCAGAACACTGGGGACTTAAGCGCCCAGTCTGTGACCTTGTTACTGAGGCCCGAAAGGAACTGAAATAATAATGCTCCCTGATTATGTTTTCCAGGAGAGACCAAATTTGGACTTGAGTCCGCAAGCTCACATGCTTCAGGTAAGTATAGGGAACCTCGTTCTACATTGTAAATTATGCACGTCAAACAGGATGTCACAAGACGTGGCCCAAGGGCCTCCATTTGCTACTTCTGACCCAGACAGCGAGGTGGCCCTGGGGCCATGGCCCTCTGCCAATTCCAGATTCCTCCTCACAGCCCTGGGTGCATGCGTCCCCTCTGCTCCCATCCGCCCTCCCACTCTTTCTGTGCCAATCCATCCAACCTCCCTCCCTCACGTGTCTCACACAAACTGTTTAACTCTCAAACCAGATAGAAAGATATGTTAATCTCTTTTCCCCAACAAAATCCCTCACCTGTCTTCAAGCCTGGGACCCTGCTCCCAACATGGAGCGAGCCAAGTGAAAATTGTCCCCACAGGTCTTGAGAAGCGAGCCCAGCTTTGAGGTGGGGCTGGGGAGAAGGGGGAGGGAAGAAAAGAGCTGGAAGGGTCTGCCATGGCTTAGCTCTTCAGGAGTTGGGGGTGTGGCCGGTAGGGCCCTCCTGCAGCCCAGGCTTCAGCTGGGTGGCACCAGCCGTCCCCAGGGATGCCCGTAGAGCCAGCAGGGTGTGTCTCGGCCTTTCAGAGGGCTCTGCTGGGGACCTGGGCAAGAAGCCCCTGGTGATGTTTTGTTTGCAGAGCAGGCCCTGCAAGGGGCCCCAGACTCCCAGGGTGGCCATGTGTCCCTTAAGGCTCTTGCAGAAAGGGTGTCCTCAGCAGGGACACTGCCATTCTGGACCCTCACAGCAGCCAGAACAGGTGGCTCCCCTCTGAGCTCCTGCCCCTCCACACAGAGCCCTGCCCTGGCACCTTCCTGCGGGCCGCGTGTGCAGGTGACCTGATGGGTTGGAACAGAAAGGGATGCGCTGGGCGTGTTAAGGCTCAAAAGCCTGTGCCGCCCACCACATCGTACTGGTCTGTGGTAGCACCATGAGCGACCCCCTTTTGGTCGTCAGGCAGCGGGAAGGAAGGCTGGTCTCTGGTCTCTAATTGCCCCTCAGCCCCAGTGGTGGAAAGCACAGAAGTCCATCCACTCTCGGGGCACAGTCGACCCGAGCCCTTCGAATCCCAGACCAAGCTCAGACTTTTTTTTTTTTTTTTTTGGTCTCAAAGCACATCCATACAGGCCTCTTCAAAATTCCAGAGGCACACTACAAGTGCGCATGTCCCTGAGCCCCCTATTCTGTTTCTGGGAATTCCTTCCACAGACATCACTGCCTCACTGCTGAGCACATGGGGTTATGCATTACACTGCTGCCCTAATAGCAGAGCCTGGAGACACAGACGCTGCTGAGAGGGAGCGGGGAGAGGAGGAGGAGGAGGTGGCGGCAGCGGTGAAATAAATCATGCTGGCGCATCCGCACCGGCAGCAGGATGCACCAAAGCCTGGTTCTTTTCATCTCCAACACAAAGTGGTGCATGAAAAAAGCCAAGTGCGGAGCCATCTGTGCCCAACGAGGCCATTTGTGGCTTTAAAAAGGAGAGAAGGGCTTTACATATTACAGCGTGCATACGCTCAGTCTGTCTGCAAACGCTCAGGAGGTCTCCAGGGAAGGGACCAACTGGTAGGGAAGGCTTTCACCCTGCACCCTGCTCTGCTGATTACATTTTACACGCGAGGCTGTATCTGCTGTTTCGAGAAGACTCTGCTCCGCTCCTGACTTGCGCTGGGGATGCTGGAGTTAAGCCCTCCGCCGCCTCCTGTGCCCTGGTCCCACCCGAAGCCTGACTTCGAGCTTTTGGTGTGTGGTGTCTCCGTGTGACAGCTCACAGTCACTGCCCCCCGCCATTTCTATATCTTGGTCTCACTCTTCGAAAACTATCCCACTGCTGTTGCGTAAGGGACCTCATAGTCAGCAAAAAGACGCCTCTCTAGTTGGCAGGGTGCACAGTGTTTCTCTTTCAAGTGTAAATTATTTAAAGAGACGTGACTAAGTGGCTTGCCTCTAAGAGGTCTCTTTGAAGCACAAAACACAGTGGTGTCTGCATCCCCCGGGGCCCCTGGCCCTTTGTGAGGGCTGGGATGCTCCTCACCCACTGTCCGAGGAAGGCCAGCGAGAGGGCGAGGTGCGGAAGGCCGGCGGCCACAGACACAGCCTGGCAGAGGTGTTTTGGATGGGGAGAAGGAAAAGCGGACTTCTCAGCTGCTGCTGGGAACCCCTTGTTTCTGGTGGGACTGACGCACTGACTCGCCATCGCTCTCACTGAAATCTTCCCAAGCTCAAAAGATGCTTCCGGAGCTGGCGCTGTGGCTTAGCAGGTAAAGCCACTACCTGAGACACCAGCATCCCATATGGGCGCTGGTTCCAGCTCCGGCTGCTCCACTTTGGACCCAGCTCCCTGATGATGGCCTCGGAAAAGCAGCACAAGTTGGTACAAGCACTTGGGCCCCTGCACCCACATGGGCGACTGGGATGAAGAGCTGTCTGGAGCCAAAGACGTGCCCCCTCTTCTCATGGGGGCCTGAGATATCCTTAGCAGGGGTCGAGCTGTGTACACCCCAACTTTTACAGGGAGCCTTATTGTCGGCCGAGAGGGAGGGGGCGGGCTACCAACCCACTTTACAGATGCAGAAACTAGACTGGAGGAAGCTGAGTTAACAGACTGAGCCAGTCCACAGCAGAGGTCACACCTGACTCCAAACTCTAGTCTCCGGGTCACGATTAAACTGGGATATCACCAACCGAGACAACCCGGGATTTAAAATCCCATTTCAGCTGGGTGAATTACTCTTCTAGAAAGCGAGGTTTCACAGGCTGACCAGAAGAAGAGCCCACAGGGCGCTGGGTGCCCGAGATGAGAGCTAAGAGGTGCGGGGGAGGGGGTGGGTACGGACAGGGTGCTTCCTGCCGTCGGGTGGCCTTGGCCTTTCTCCAGAGGCATTTTTCTTCGGGTTGGATCAGCCAGAAAGAGCAGAGACAACGGGCAACAGAGAAGGGACTTGGATTCAAGTTGGTACTGCCGAGTCAGCATGGGGGAAACTGTCTTGTGGCAGCCAAGTGGGGCAGGTGAGAATGAGATTCCCGAACTCCCTCTCTGCTTGGATACTGGTGTCGCAATGCATACACACAGAGCAAAAGAGGCCACGCGGACACACTCCCCGACTCCTTGTGACGACACCGCTTTACTTCTTAATCACAGGGTAAGCTGCCACATTCAGACCCTGCAGGAGCTCCCCGTGTCTGCCAGGCCACAGTGCAGGTGTGGAAAGAGACGTGCGTCAAGATCGGCCAGACGGAGTCTCAGCTCTCAGCCTGGCTGGGGAGGCAGGACAAGGGCAGTACGCGTGGTGCAGTGGTTCCCATGTTGCACCCCTTACTCCCTACCCCTTACTCCACTGCCTCCCATTCTGATTCCAGCTTACTGCTGATGTGTACCTTAGGAAGCAGCCGGTGATGTCTCAAGTAACTGGGTCTTTGCCACCCACTTGGGACACCCGGACAGAGTTCCAGGCTCCTTCCTGACTTTGGCCTGGCCCAGCCCTAGCTGTTGCGGGCATATGGGGAGTGAGGCAGCAGACAGGAGAGATCTCTGTCCTTCTCTCTGTCTCACTGCCTTTCAGATAAATGAAGATGTTTTAAATTTCCAAATTATTTAAAGAACCCAAAAAGCGAACCCAAGAATACCACGCAACAAGCCTTGACTGTCACATGCAAGGCTTGCCGAAGCCAAGGGAGCTCAGGGAGGAAACACGGGATTTAAAATCACATTTCAGCTGGGTGAATTACTCTTCCAGAAAGCAGAGGCTGCAGGGGAGGGCACGCTTCACAGAAACACCTGAGGATTGGCCCTCAGATCTGGGAAGCAAAATGAAGCTGCTCCCAACTCGGGCAAATTCCCTAGGGGCCCAGAAGGGCCTGGCTAGCCGTGGTAGCAACCCGGGAAGGCTCTGGCCGGCCGCAGGACAGACAGGCTCTCCGGTCTGCTTCTCCTGAGCAGGCGTCTCCCTTCCTCTGCTTCTCCAGGACTCTGTTCAGGGCGCCGTCAGCTCTGCGGGGAACAACGCCGTTGATTTTCCTGGGGCCACAGCCAGGCCCAGTGAATAGGCCCAGTGAGTGAACACAAACTGCTCCTGGCAGCCCCACACAACACCATGCAAGTGGCTCCAGACACCAGGGAGCCATGAGCTAGTGACTTCACAGGGCTTGGCTGTCCCTCCTGGCGGGAGCCACGTCTAGAGAGAAGGGGGAGGAGAGAGGAGAACAGAGGTGCCGCTGGCAGGAAGTGGCCACCAGCCTGCAGAGAATACCTGGGGTGTGGAGAGGAACCCTGGGTGTCAGAAGCATCCAGCCCAAGGCCTGGTTTTGCTACAAAGTAGCCTTGGTGAAAAGAAGCCAGGTAGACCAGATGGCTACATGGAACCCTCCAGCCCGCTGTGCTACATCAGTGGGATGAGCTGGAGCCACTGGCCTTTTGCATGCATGGAGTTGGGAATGACAAGGAAGAAGGAAAAAAATTCTTTTTGTTGACTGTTGTTCCAGAAGGCAAGCAGTGAATTTACTCTGGATGGCGGGGTTGTTTATGTGGGGTTTTTAAACCACTAACCGCTCATCACAGAGATGACGGGTTGGTGGTGTTCCTGACTTTGGAGGGATGACGGCGAGGGTCACAAAGGGGACAGCAGCACAGGGAGGGTGCCAAACCCAAGTGCCACAGCAGGATTGCTTACGGCCAAGGCCCCAGGTCCTGGAGAGGGAGTTACAAGGGACACAATGCGATACTCATAAGTGGTGCGTGTACAGCGGGGTCTGAGCGAGCTGCGGCAGCAGAACCAGCATCGACTGCGTGTTCGCCGAGGGTCTTCTCTTGAGGAGGGCGTGCATGGCTTTCATTTCTCAGGGCCTGGTTTCTCGGCTTTCCCTCTGGCCTGGTTCCCCGGACCCCACCATGCACTGTCTCCTCTTCTGTCTGCCTCTGACAGGCTGTGGGAGCTGGCTCCCTGGCCTGCTGGCTCTGGCGTGGTTTTGGTCAGTGCAGGGCACTGGCAGAAACCTGGGGGTCTGGAGAAGATGGGGGTTCTCCCCGGACCTCCTAGCCTCCACCTGCTGGCCTTGGCCTTCAGCAACATCTCCTTCCCTGGGCTCTTCAGGCCTGGGTAGTAACAGGCTCCTCTCTTGCCATCCCTCCCTACTGGCTCCCAAAACCCTGGGAGCCATACCTCTGGGAGGCCTATGCAGAGCCCCAGCCCAATGTGCCTGTGTTTCCCAGCCCGAATGATACGACCTGCAGCCTCCACTCCCAAACCACAGTGAGGGACTGCTCAGTGCAGCGGAAGGCACAGAGCCCTGGAGCCCACAAACCTGGGTCTGACCCTAAATGCACCCCTCGGGCTGTTGGTGGCTTCAGCGGGGCTGGCGCAGCTCAGGCCCTCGGTTTATTACTAGACAACATGAGCCACCCAGGGGCTTTCTGTGATGAGTCAGAGCACCCGGAACACCAGCTCCCACGGTATGTCCTCAGTGATCGGGAGCTGCCATCAACAGCCGACAAGACTTTAGGGAGAGAGACCCCGTTGGCAGAGACCTGGCTGTGCTGTGCTGTCTCTGGCGGTCTGTGATGCTCAGGAGGGGAGGAGTTTGACCCAGCTGACGTTCAAATCTGGGGTCACCCCGCCCCAGCTTGCTCTGGTGTGGTGAGGGGGTGAGAAATGCCCACCTGCCCCTCTTGGCAAGTTGGGGGTTTTCCTGTGGGCAGTCCTGGCCATCGCTACCACACGGATACTCAACTCACGGTCTGCCAAGGTGAAGTCTCAGGGGCGTCAAAGACTGTCATGGGCTTTCCCCCACTCAGATCTGATGGCTTAAGGCAGGTACAAAGGTTGGAGAGTGCAGAAGCCCACTCAGCGGGGTTTGCCTGGGGTGGGTATTCCACGACACTGACACGGAGGCCAAGGACAGTCACCCCCGGGACCCAGTGAAGGGCTGCTGTCTGGGTGACCCCAAAGCAGGAATGCTGTCCACAGATCAGGCCTGCCCGTGAGACAAGCGACATCCTAATACCCTTTTTTCTCATAAATCCATTTTCCTCCTTTCCCCTCAGCCTGCTACTTGAGTCCCCAGGTCATTCTTCAAGACAGTTTCTAAAGGACCTGCTTTGGTGGGATGCATTTTACCTGTGCCGCCTCACCTGCCCCACCCCACCCCCGGCCCACAGACCCTGGGAGACCACCGCACTGGGGATGCTCCACCCAGACCACCCCGAGCTTCTCCTTGAGAACCACTCTTGCAGTCAAGCGTTTTAGTTTCAGAACCCCCAACCCTCTTTAAAATGCTATTTGCTTTAACATGGAATAAGTCTGCTATTGTTATTTGTAAGTCAGTTATTATTTTAAAATGTTCCATTTCAATTTCTCATGCAGTGACTATGGACACACAGGAAGGACCACATCAACAAGAGCTCTTTGGATCCAGTGCTCTGGCATAAAACTGTGGGTAAAGCTGCTGCCTGCAGTGCCTGCATCCCAAGTGGGCGCTGGTTTGAGTCCCGGCTGCTCCACTTCTTCTTCTTCTTTTTTTTTTTTTTTCAATTTTCTGCCGGGGGTGGGTGCCACTTCTGATCCAGCTCTCAGCTGTGGCCCGGGAAAGCAGTAGAAGATGGCCTAAGTCCTTGGGCCCCTGCAACCACGTGGGAGACCTGGAAGAAGCTCCTGGCTCCTGACTTTGAATCGGTTGAGCTCCAGCCGTTGCGGCCGTTTGGGGAGTGAACCAGAGGATGGAAGACACTTCTCCCTCCCCCCCGCCCCGTAACTCTGCCTTTCAAATAAGTAAATAAATCTTAAAAACAAAACAAAACAAGAGCTCTTTGGGATCCTCAATCCTTTCTCTGAAGCAGTTTCTCTCCAATCTATACATAGTTTTTGCAAATGTCTTCAATGTCTGACTTATGTTAACACGCTAGATTCTTCTACCTGTTTCTGGATTCAACCTGTTCATTGCATGGTTATGGGTGAAGTAGATGGAAAAAAAAAAAAAAAAACTTAGCCTCACTTAGTTAGCAGAGAAACCACAAGATCCTGTGAATGAGACTTGGGGCCCAGAGGGGTCCTTGGACCTCACTCTCAGAACCCATATTATATCCACAGAATTATGCCCACATTATGTCCAGCCCGATTATGTCCACAGAATCCCCCCCAGGACCGGCACTGTGGCACAGTGCCCCAGCCTGCAGCGTCGGCATCCCATATGGGCGCCAGTTCTAGTCCGGCTGCTCCACTTCTGATCCAGCTCTCTGCTATTGCCTGGGAATGCAGTAGAAGATGGGCCAACTTCTTGGGCCCCTGCACCCATGTGGGAGACCTGGAAGAAGCTCCTGGCTCCTGGCTTCAGATCAGCTCAGCTCTGGCTGTTGTGGTCATTTGGGGAGTGAACCAGCGAATGGAAAACCTCTCTCTTTCTCTCTCTGGCTCTACCTCTTTCTGTAACTCTGTCTTTCAAATAAAATAAAATAAATCTTTAAAAAAAAGAAGCCCCACCCACTTATTTTTGTTTTAAATATATAGTTAATTTTTCTTTGGTAGAAGTTATTCCATTCAGTGACTTTTCAAAGATGTGTATGCATGTATGTATTTATTTATTTATATCTACTTGAAAGGCAGAGAGAAGGGGGGGGGAGAGAGAGGGGCAGAGACAGATCTATCTACTGGTTCACTTTCTAAATGCCTACAACAGCCTGGGCTGGGCCAGGACAAAGCCAGGAGCCAAGAACTCCACCCCGGCCTCCCATGTGGGTGGCAGGAGCTGCATGACTGAAAGCAGGGGAAGTGGGACTTGAACCAGCACCTCCATGTGGGATGCAGGCCTCCCAAGCGGTGCTTGACTTGTGGTACCACAACGCTGGCCCCAAGCCCACTTGCTTCTACCTGCTCTTTCCTCTGTTCCCCGCAGTCCTCTGCTCCCCGCGGAGGCACCGGCACCCTTGGCTGGTGCCGCGTAACTGAAAACAGGCCATCCCTCAGTGCTCACATCATGTGATGTTTTGCTCCCCTTCACACGATGATATCCAGTTTGTGTTGGGGTTTCTCGTGGCGCCAAGCACAGCGCTAAGCATTTGTACCAGTTGTTGTGGGATGATTTTCCTTAGCAGAGCTTGAATTCACTGAGGACACACACACAACAAGAGATGACACAAGAGAATTTCAGGCACGGTTCAGAGACAGAGGTGTTTCTGTCCAGGGTTTTCAAGGCCTGCCAAATCACATGGCTGTGTCTGAAGAACACCCCACCCTCTTCCTCCTCTCAATTGGAAAATCAAGTCCCCCAAATTACATCGACTGCTGAGCAGGTGCTGCTGGAGTACTTTCAGAGCAGAGTTCCTCCCCCAACGTGGAGCCCCACGACCAGAGCACGTGGGCTTGGGAGGCTCTGCTTGGAGCTACTTTACGTCTCCCGCTTCCCTCAATGGCCCACAAGATTGTCCATGTCTTACAGACACTAAGAGGCCCAGCATCAGAGGGCTCATGTGTTTGGTCTAAACTGTTGGGCATACCTGATCCATTTTGGTGTGGTGTCTGTGAACTTCTCAGGAACTCTGTGGTGTGCTAGAGACACCCTCAGAAAGTCCTGGCACGGCCAATTCACAGCCCACTGTGATGGCCATGCCCTAGACCAGCCTGATCACACCAGTCCTGAGGGGTCTGGAACACACAGAATCTCACATGAGTGGCCAGAGGTAGCCCAAGATTCAGGCTGAAGCAGTGTGGCCCCTTGGCATTGCTTCTGCAAAAATGGCCTAGAGAAAACCTCCTTACTCTGATACAAATCCAATCAGGCTCTTTTTATTTATTCATTTATTTTGAGAGATGGGGGGAGAAAGAGAGAAAGAGAGAGAGAGAGAGAGACCAGAGACAGAGACAGAGAGCTTTATCTGCTGGCTAATTTCCCAGAAGCCTGCAATAGTCAGGCCTGGGCCAGGTCAAAGCCATGATCTCCCACTTGGGTGGCAGGAATCCAGCCCCTTGAGCTGTCACTTGCTGCCTCCCAAGCTGTGCACTAGCAGGAAGCTGGAATCAGGAGCCAGAGTTGGGAATTGGAATCCAGGCACTCCGATGTGGGCCAAGCACATTTTAACTGCTAGGTCAACTGTCCATCCCCAGGTTATTTTATGAGGATCACAACCCCCTCACCCACATTCAGGTCTGATGATTTCACTGAGTTTGCAGAAAATGCCCTGCTTAAGGCCTCTGAGCAGGGAGCTCTGGCCAACACGGTGTTTATGACACCCTTTTATTGTGAATGGAAAACCCGTCTTGATTTTATGAGGCCCGAACACAGAAGCTGTGAAGACCAAAACCGAAAGGCAGGAAGAAGAGCAGAGAACCCAGAAAAGGAGGAAGGAAACTCAGTTCACAATTACCCTCAAAAGAGTACATTTTTTCCTCCAAGTAATTTTTCTTTAACTTTCTTTCTTCACGTATGTGAATGGCACTTACTGTTTTATGACCCAAGTGGAGTGTGCTTGTTTATAAAACCTCAAAATGCATTGTTTGCATTCAGTGGCTGCCACCCTTCTCTGATATCTTCAGAAACAGTGATTAGTGGGATGCAGGGTTGGGCTGGCAGGCTTGGACAGCGCCTGGCTGATTCTAACTATGTGTTTGTGAATAAATGTTGTCTTGAAATCGTTCAACTTTCTGTGCTATCCTCTGGAAATTTTTTTTAACTAGGCACCAACTGTGCTATTGACAAAGGGGACTGCAGTAGAAGAGGGGTTATTAGCAAAAGCAGGAGGGCCAGAGAAGGAGTTGGCATACCTACCAGGGCACCTATTTATACTGATGTCAGTGTATTCTAAAAACAAGATAACAAGCAGTATATATAATTCTCCCATCCCCCTCACAAGAAGTCCTATTAGTGGCTTCTTAGATACTGGGTCCTTGAGCACAGCAGGCTTTGCTCTCCCCAGTGGGGACCTTGGCCTACCCGTGCTCCCCTGACTTCCAGATGCCAGTGCACCCCCTCAGGGAGCTGAGGGCAGTGAGACTCAAGGTTCACTTTGAGTGCCTGTGGGCTGGTCAGCAGATCTTGTTCTAGGGTCACAAGCCACACCCTTGGCCCTACCAGGGCTAGTCTACAGACCCGTTCACTCCGGCAGGGAGAGGTCGGGGCAGGAATGGAAGGTGTGGCTCGGGGCACATTTGCAGGGAGGTGGCTGGACGTGAGCCAGACCCTGCTTGGTGGTAAGTCTCAAGTGCTCCAGGACACAGGGTTGTGGCAGAGCCTGCGGGTGCAAGAGGTTATCTAAGCTGCAGCCATGCCTCATCCGTGACTTCCGGGAGGACTACAGACCCACCACTGGTCTGTCCAGCAGTGAAAGCTGGCCTGGGCTGTCAATAAATTCAGCAGGGTAGGATGGTAAGAAAGGGGAGCCCTGAGGCAGGAATCCTGCAAGAAATCCCTTCACCCGTGTTTCCTTCTGGACTAGGCAAGGGAGCTTGGAAAAGATCAAAGGCAGGGTTGGTCTCAGTCTAAAGGAGTAGAAAGTGGCATCACCAGGAAGTTCGCGTGAAAATCTGGGGGCCCTGGTGAGCCTCAGGCGCGGGCTCGGCTTTGAAGTCTGAACTCCGGCGGTGGGTTTCCAGGTCCTTCTTGTTTGGGCGGGACCAACCATGTTTTGTGTGTGGGGACTCTCCCAGGGCTTGAACTTGCCTGGGGGGAAACTGGGCTTCCTGGCCTCGGAGGTCTGGGTTTCTGTGGGAATCGTGGCAGGCACCTGTTCCCCTCTAGGGATGTTTGTGCGGCCCAGCTCTGCACATGTGGTCTGCATTTGTCCCAAGCCAATGATGACCTGCTCTGCAGCTCAAGGCTGAAGATCCCTAGAGAGCCCTCATGCTTCTCCCACGCGCTTTGGCTCCCTTTCTGCCTCTGTTCCCTATGGGTTTGGCTCAAAACCCATGATCTGGGCAGCCCCCAATCTCCATGCCCAGGAAGTCGAAGCCAAGACGCTGAGAAGAATGCTTGTGAGCACCGAGATGGTGGGGAAGCTCCGAGGCCACAGTTTCCAAACCTGCCTGGGCACAAGGATTATCTGGGAACTTGGAGAATCCATATTCCCAGGCCCTGAAGATTCTGATTGAGTGGGGTGGAGCGGGGGTGGGGGTGGGGAGCCTGGGGATCCGTTTTTAAAGCTCCCCAGGCGGCCTGCACAGTTACACAAGTTTTGGAACCCTTCATTTACTCCAACTCCCTCATTTTCCAGATAAGAAACTTCCAAAGTAATTTCTAGTTTCCATTCTTTGTGGCCGTGCGGCCTCAGGGCCTCAGCCCTCTTTCTCACAGTCCCTTCCTTGTGAAGTCCCAAGGCCCCTGCTTGCTCCCCAGCATTAACTGTTCCTCGTGCAGCCCCCTGCAGGGGCTCCTGGATCACGCAAGCGTCGTGCACACTAGGCGTCCTGCAGTAGTCGGCCAGCTCTGCTGGGTGCCCCTCTCTTTTCAGCTGACTGCTCTGAGACCCAGATCTGAACGAGGTAGAATCAATCACCTACTTCCTAAAAGAGGGTTTCTCATCGCTCTAGGACTCTCCTACTCCAGGATCCCTCTGCCAGGGGCAGGGTCTCTGGGCTCTTGATTGGAATTGGCACAAATATCTCAATGACTGGCTCTGGCCCTCCTTGAGCTGATGCTTAGGGAGTAAGATTGGATAAGGCTGTAGAAACTTAGGACATTTTCTTTCTTTTTTTTTGACAGGCAGAGTGGACAGTGAGAGAGAGAGAGACAGAGAGAAAGGTCTTCCTTTGCCATTGGTTCACCCTCCAATGGCCACCGCGGCTGGCGTGCTGCGGTCGGTGCACCGCGCTGATCCGATGGCAGGAGCCAGGAGCCAGGTTCTTCTCCTGGTCTCCCATGGGGTGCAGGGCCCAAGGACTTGGGCCATCCTCCACTGCACTCCCTGGCCACAGCAGAGAGCTGGCCTGGAAGAGGGGCAACCGGGAAAGAATCTGGTGCCTCGACCGGGACTAGAACCCGGTGTGCCGGCGCCGCAAGGCGAGGATTAGCCTAGTGAGCCGCGGCGCCGGCTAGGACATTTTCTAAGGTTCTTGTTTTCCTTGAAGGAATCCAGGAAAAAAGTAGTTTTATGTGGCTTTGTCCACCCAAGAGCATTCTCCACCTAGTCAGTAGATATTTGCATGTGTAAACTGGCAAAGAGAAACAAAACAGAAATGGAGATGGCGGAAGGAAGTGGAAATCTTGTTAAGACTAAGTTTAGGTCAAGCCCAGCGGGGTGGTGCCAGCCGTTGCTGCCTGCTCTGGCCTTTAGAGAAAGCTCACCTTTGCTAAGCTCACCTCAGGATCGAGTTCTACCTCAAGGACCCGAGACCTAACCTGAGTGTGATTTTCGTGTTGGAACTAAAAGGCAATCCTTGGGGGAAGGGCAGAGAGGAAACAAATCTGTCAGCTGCTTTGTGAAAGTGAGAGAGAGAGAGAGAGAGAGAGAGAGACTAGGCAGAGCACTGCCTATGTGAGAACAACTTCTGAAAAACCACTGGCTAGGAATTTGTCAATGAACATAAGCTACTGCAGGCCCGTGTGATTATTGGTATTTGCAGATGTACAAAAGCAACAGGCTGTGCAGATTTATCCGGCTGAACGTGACAGAGTCAGGGTAGTCGTCACCACGGAGAGGCTCACGGGAGGTTAGGATCGACCGTGACCTTCAGGACCAATGGCCCATGACCTCCTTTTATGCTGGAGGAAACACGGGCCCTGAGAAGCCAAGGGTCAGGCCAGGGTCTGTCTACACCTAGCCCAGACACATGGAAGAGAGGATTACATTAGGTTGTTTTGAATCAGTTCTTGGTTACAAGGCCCACTAGGAAGGGGTATGGGTCCAGGGTTAGACAGAGAGTGGCTAGACAGATGTCCCTGCAGGAGTATTGTCTGCACAAGGCTGTGCTGGCCTCTGTGCAAGGCTGAGTGCCGGCAGAGACTTGTGATAATTCCTCATCAGGCAGACACACAGGAGGATCCCCTCCTTCCGAACCTCCTAGCTTTATTTATTTATTTATTTTGTTGTTGGAGGTTGACGCAAGCGATTCCAGTTTATTCCGGTGTTTCTCATACCCTGGGCTTCTGGGGGAGCAGACTGTGTGCTGGTAGTGGGACAGAGCTGAGGCAGGTGCCTGCGGTCAGGGGCACGAGGTCTGTGGTGCACTCTGCTCCTTGGGGACACTCGTGGGCCTGCCTTGGGCTGCCTCTCCAGGGGTCTGCAGCGGTCTGGACTTCTCCCTTCCTAGGCTCCTCCAGCCACCCCCACGCAGGGCACATCCCACTCACTGTAGGGTGCATGGAGTATATGTGTGTATTTGGGGGAGTGAAGGCCATGACCCAGACATGTCAGAGTTGGCATGACACAGGCAGAGGAAGAGCTAAGGCACCTGGGCTTCTCCTTGGGTCCCTGTGAGGACTGTCACGGGCTCTGAGGAAGGAAGGGAAGGCACAGTGCAGTAGGAGACCGACTGGTGCAGCCTCATACTCTCGGGCTGATGCCGAGGTGACCTGTGGGCAGCGGACAGGGTGGAGCCCCTGTGCTCTGCCTGGTCACGTACCTTCTTGGGTCAGGACCATATGTCTATTCAAGCTCAGGAAAGTCATTCAAACCTTGATGCCTCTGAGACGCCTATGTATAGCACAGCATCATTCAGGCAAGTTGTTCGGGCAGAGCTGGCCTGTCTTGTACACGTGGGTACCACTGAGACGTAAAACAGCAGATCTGACTTGGGGATGAGCTAAGATGCACTGAGGAGAAAACTGGGCCGACAGTCGGGTGGAAAATCAGCGTGAAGACTACGTCCACACCACTCCTATCTGAGACGCCAACTCACTGAGGTTTCCAGAACATGCTTTTGAAAGTCTGAAATTGTACCGTGGTAGAAACACACATTGGCCATAACCTTTCATTTTTCCTTATTTATTCCAGAGGGAAGGAGAAAGGAAGGGGAAAAAGAGGGAGAGACAGTGTGAGTTCGCATCCACAGGTTCACTCTCAGATGCCTTGCAATGGCTGAGACTGAGCCGAAGCCAGGAGCGGGGAACTCAGGACGACTCTCCCACGTGGGGGGCTGGGACCCAACGACGTAAGCCATCGCTGCTGCCTCCAGGGCCTGCGTGTGCAGGAAGCTGGAGCTGGGCACTGAATGCGGGCCCTCCGATGCGGGGAGCCGGGGTCCGGCACCCTGACACGGGGAGCAGGTGTCCGGCACTCTGACATGGGGAGCCGGTGTCCGGCGCTCTGACGCGGGGAGCTGGTGTCCCAATCTCCACCTTAACTGCGAGGCCAAATGCCTGCCACTGTTCCTTGCGCTTTTTCTGCCCTTTCTGCCATACAGTTGCCTGCATCTCTTCACAACTGTGCAAACAGCTCCCCTGCACCCTCAAAGACTGCAGGAGCTCACGGATGATGAAGGTGGCCCCTCTGGCCATACTCAACGGCCCCCAATTTGGACCCATTCCTGGGCTGTTCAGCCTCACCTTGGACCAGACTCTGAATGCTGGATGATCTGGGGGTGGGGGGGCTTTGAGCCGCCAGACCCTTCCCCCAGGTGCGTCCCGGTCTTTTCCAGGTACACAGCTCTCCGGGGACACAAGACCACACAGTTCTCCCAAGCATGATGGAGTGTAGACTCCAGCAGCACAGTTCCCAAACCTCCACCTGGGAAAGGCACACTTGGCTAAGTGGGAGGAGGAGGCTGCGGCTGGGGGCTGGATTCTGTGAGTGTCATTCAAGCCCAGTTCTCTCCCCTTCCTACCCCGCCTCCAGGGCAGGGCAGGCCAGGTGGTGGCCGGCGGCCAGCCACGGGCATTCCCTTCCAGGGAGCTGGCTTCAGCCAGCTGCCATGGGACACAGACCACGGCTCTCCTGGGGCTCTGTTGACTCAACACATCATCTGACACCGCCTGCCAGGCCCTCTGGGTGTGAGGTGCCAGTGAGACGGGTCGGGGAGGCTGGGAAGATGTCCAGGCCACTGCCTCTGCCCACAGCCTGTTTCTAGGGTGCTGTTGCAAGCTCTTACTCCCCTCAGTCACATCGCGAAGAAAGGGGTTGAGGGCGCTATTGCTTATGGCCTTCGGTGACTAATGGGTAAGAGGAGAGGAAGGAAACCTACACAGGAAAGGGAACCAAGTGACTAGGGGTATAAACCAGCTTACTGGCTGGCCCTTTTCAAACACAAGGCAGACTCTCAAACCTAGGCCTGCACCCCAGCAGCACCAACAACAGTGCCGGCAGTGCAGGGCCATGGCACAAGAGCACAGTGGTCGTCCTGGTGCTGTTCACAGAGGGGGATGGGGCCGGCGCTGTGGTGTAGTGGGTAAAGCTGCCACCTGCAGTGCCGGCATCCCATATGGGCGCCAGTTCAAGTCCCAGTTGCTCCACTTCCAATCCAGCTCTCTGCTATGGCCTGGGGAAGCAGTAGAAGATGGCCCGTCGTTGGGTCCCTGTACCCACTTTGGAGACCCAGAGGAAGCTCCTCGCTCCTGGCTTCAGATTGGCACAGCTCTGGCCGTTGCAGCCATCTGGGGAGTGAACCAGTGGATGGAAGACCTTTCTCTCTCTCTGTCTCTGCCTCTCTGTAATTCTGCCTTTCATATAATTTTTTTTTAAAAAATAGGGGTGACAACACAAGCAAAGGGACCCTCTTTGGGGAGCCTGGCAGTCCCAGGGTAGCCGGCATCGGACACACAGTGCCCAGCACTGCCAGAGCTCGTTCTGCGGGAGGGAGGACTCAGGCTGGTGGAGTCTGGAAGTCCCCTCCCCCCTTCCAAATGCCTCATTGCCTGATCCATCTCTGATGACCCGGCCTCCCCTTCCTTCACACTGAGCCTGGAGGGTTCAGTCCTCGTTAATCCTGGCCACCTGCTGACTGCGGGCTCGGATGCAGTTCCTTTACACAGTACCCAAGAGGAGCAGCCATGTGGAAGGTGCAGTGGGAGAGGGGGGTGTCGGGGAGGGTGTCTCCTGGATTCCATTCTGGAGTCAGTGCATGCTAACTCCAGAAATTTCTCTTTGGTGCTGACTCACAGGTTTCTGGAATCGGAATGCTGTGCCGAGGGGAGTATTTTTTTTTTTTTTTGTCTGATTCACTGAGATACCACTATATACCTGTTGGATCGGTTAACTTAAAAAAAAAATACCCATAATTTAACCACACTAAGTGCTGGTTAGGTTTGGAGCAACAGCCACTCTCCTACATCACTGATGGGGATGTAAAATGGTACAGCCCTTCTGGAGAAGATAGGGTGGTTTTTCTTAGAGTTAAACGCGTAATTTATCACATAATCCAGCAATGCTGCTCATAAGGGAAACAAAGACTAAACGTTCACGTGAAAACCTGAATGCATTTGTCTCCAGTGACTTCACTCATGGTTTCCCCAAACTAGGAACGAGCCAGCTGTCCTCCCACTGAGAAATAAACACGCAAAGAGGTGCATCCACGCAATAGAACACCACTCAGCCACAAGAAGGAGGGAACAACTGATACAACAGCACAGATGAATCTCAAATGCATTTTGCTGAATGAAAGAAGCCACAACCAAAAGACTACATGCCATGTTTCCCCACTGGTATGACGTTCTGGAAAACGCAAAACTACAAGGAACAGAAAAAAAGATGAGTGTTGAGCGTGGAGGGAGACCCTGACCCAGAAGGGGCCCTGTGGGAATCTGTGGGGGCAACGGAATCACGCCGAGTGCTGGGGGGAGGGGATTATACCACTGCACCAGGACCTGTTGGTCAAAACTCACAGATCTGTCCGCTGAGAGTGGGTGAACCTTACATGAATTATACCCCCTTAACCCTGACTCTCTACCAAAGTGCTCGCCCGTGAGTGGGCTGGGGGGCTTGACCATGCAGTGGAGGCCAGTGGGAACCTGGTGCTATTTCTGATGGAGACACCCCAGCACTACAGTAAGGGCTGTGCCTCAGCCCTGGGGCCCAGGACCTGCTCGGATAAAAATAGCCGCTGGAATCCCTCTCCCTCTGGCTCAAAGGTCATCTCCCAAAGGAGACAGGATGGAGCCTCGGGAGGGGCGGGGTGGGGGTGAGGCCTTGGCTCTGGGAGCCCTTGGGGCCCAGCGGCCTGGGCACTGCCGCTCAGCCCCTTCCTCCTCTACTGACGACCGGCAGCCACGTTCTGGAGAGAGCTAGAGGGTCTGGCTGGGGAGAAGGAAGAAGGGTCCCACCCTTCCCCACAGAGGCCACGCATGGGCATGGACACGCAGGTCCTGAGGCCCAGAGGTCAGGCTCGCACCCCGCCTGTGACGGGGCTGGGGAGACATGACTTCCCCCGACACTGCTGCCTCTACTAGGGTGGTACCCACTGCTCCGGACAAGTTGGTGAGCGCTGTCGGTGGGCTCTGGCACAGGTCTAAGAACAGAAAAACTGCAACAACCTGTTGTCCAGTGCAGGCCCAGAACCTTTGGTGCCAGAGGCATGAGCCCGGCCGCAAGGGGACCCTGGGGCTCTGCCAGCAGTGCACACAGGTTTCAAGGTGAAGGTGAAGGGGCAAGGTCCCACCCGAGCTCCCCCAGTTCCATCTCCACACCCTGGGGTTGGCCTTGTCTCTCGCTTCATGGTCCACAGGAGGGGTCTGTATCCTTTGTTCATTTTAGAAAAATTGTGGTGTTTGGCTTTTAAAGAAACCTTCTATGCTAAGTACACAAATACTTAAGAATATCCTAGAAATATGTGAGTAAAGCTTCTGAATGCTGGGGTCTGAATGCTTGTGTCTTTCTTCCCTCAATTCATGAGTTGAGTCCTCACTCCCAGTGTCACAGCCTTGGGAAGTGGGGTCTTTGGGAGGGGATCAGGCCATCAGTGTGGAGCTCCATGAAGCAGTTTAGTGCCCTTACACAAGGGACCCTAGAGAGCCCCCTCTGAGGTCACAGGGAAAAGACACCATCTGTGGCCAGGACGCCCTCACTCGACACTCAGTCTGCCAGAACCTTCACCTTGGACTCCCAGCCTCCAGAACTGCGGAAAATTATCATTTTGGTTTTCTATAAATCACCCTATGATATTTTGTTGTAGCAGCCCATGTACGCTAATGCATTAAATAATTTATGTGTTGACCAAAACTGTCTACTTTTAAAAAATTTACATTGGATTGCATTAAAACACGCATAACATAAAACTGACCATGTGTGGTCAAGGCGCACAGGTCCGTGGAACTCAGTCTGTTCTCGGTGTTGTGCAACCACCACCACCACTCATGTGCTGAACTGTCCCATCCATCCAGCAGGAAACCCCGACGCGCTGGACACCGGCTTCTCTCCCCAGCCGCTGGCAACCCCTCTTCCACTTTCTACGGATCTGACTGCTCTCAGGAATCATGCAGCATTCACTCTTTGCTGAATGCACACTTTACTCAGTGCAGTGGTTTCGAGGTTCATTCATGCTGTGCCATGTGTCAGAATTCCTTCTTCTTTAAGGCTGATTAGTATTCCATTCTATTTCACACACATGTATGTACATATACCGTATAGACGCAGAGATTTATATACCACACATGCACACACACATATGTAATATATGCATATGTATATACTATATATGCTATAAACACACTGAGGTGTACACACTACATACTCACACACTTGTGTATATACTATACACACTCAGACTTATACACTACATGCACATGCGTATGTACTACACACATACCAGGTATGGATACTACATACATGCACATGTTTATGTACTATACACACACTGAGGAATATATACTACATACATACACACATGTGTATATCTACTATACACACACTCAGGTGTACACACTACATACACACACGTGCATATCTACTACACACACACTCAGGTGTACACACTACACATGTTCATCTACTGTACACAGAGGTATACACACTACATACGCACACACACAGGAGAGCCCTCCACCTCTTACCCACAATTGCTCTCCCCAATTTCAGTGACCTGTGGCCAACTGCAGTGAGTCTGAAGAGACGAGCGATCCCGTGTTCATGTTTTCAGTTGTGTGCCAGGCTGAGCGGCATTGTGAGATCTCATGCCATCCCTCTCTGTCCCACCCAGAGACAAGAATCGTCATTCTGTCCCACGTGTCCACACTGCAGACACCACTGCCTGTTTGTTAGCTCCTCGGCGGCCACCTGACTCAGGTGTACCGACTCAGAGAGGCGGCGAGGCGGTTGGCAGCAGCCTGGTGCTGCATTGCGCCATCTCTGTCATGCACCTCCCTGCATCTCGTCGTAGGCCTAGATTGTCTCACACCATCACAAGGATCAGAAACGAGTACACTACAAGGTAGTTTGACAGAGAGATCACATTTTCCTAACTGTTGTTACTGGAACAAGGATGGTCCAGGAAGCTTGTGGGAAAACGGACTTAAAATAAGTTTATGTTGGCACAAAAACCTTTGCAATCCACGTGCAGTTTTCCTCATAGCACGCACACATTTCCATAAACACCTTGCAGCCCCCCGGCATACGGCAGGAATTCCTCTGAATAACTATGACTTGGAAGTATCTTACTGTGCCTCAGTAGGAAGTTCAACTCTCCTAGCTATGTGCGGATAGGGAGAGACACAGTAGACACAGGGGTCAGGACTGTTCAGTTTCAGGGCCCCACTGGAGGTGCTGGAATATACTCCCCATAGATACGGGTGACTACTGGATACACCACACAGTGCTTGCTTTTCAGCAGACTCCCGAAGAGCTTTGCCATTGTCTTGCTATTGCGTTGTTCTCCCAAGAGACTGTCAGCCCTTCTACATATACAATTTAGTTTTCCTGTGCTTGGCAGCAAGTCGTCATGACCTGTACAGCCCAGCTCCTGTGTCTCCCCCCACCCCCCGATGCAGGATGCAGAGGGCCCAGAGCAAGGGCAAGGTCCTTGGATCCACACACTGCTCCCCAATGTGTCCTGGGGAGGCCCCAGTCCCTCCTGGTTAGAATCCATCATCCTAGCCCGTGCCCACGCCGGGCCCTTCCTTCTGGGCCCTGGTCACGGGATCCAGAACGGGCCCACAGGCTGGAGGCCGGGAGGGAGTCCAGGGAAACATCAGACATTCTTGCCCTCCGCAGCCAAGTTTCCAACGCGCTGAGAGGCCCTGCCAAGGGTAATGTGACATTGCCGTGACACCTGCTGGGGCTGCCGTGGTGACATAACAGGAGGGGCTGGGGGTGTGTCCCCAGGCGCGGCGCCCGCAGCTCTGTGTTGTGTACACAAAAGTACTGTCACCTGGTCTCAAGTCACGGCTTAGACCCGCTGCCTCTGACGTACCCACGGACTCGTGAAGTCTGTCACTTCCCCTGTGGGCGCTCTTCAGCCTGGCTCTCCCGCTCAGTGCCAGAGAAGGCCATGTGATAAAACGCTGCCAGCTTCCTGGGGGAGGGGGGGAAGGGAAGACGCCCTTGTGGGAACTACTGGGAGACCCTCAGAGAGGACGACGTCTGACTCCAAGCAGGCAGCTGTGACAGGTCGGCCCGTGTGTTTGCTCATGTAAGCGTTCACTCACAGGCTCGGTAAGTGCCAGCCCTGTGCCAGACACTGTGCCATGAGCTGACACAGCAGTGGGAGACCTAGACCCTGCCTTTATTTAACTCATTTTGCAGGAGGTTCAGGATCAAACTCTTGTTCTGTCGCTCATGGGCTGCTCATTTATTATCTGAGCCTCAGTTTACCCATCAGTGAAATGGACAATTCAAATCTGAACTGCTGAGTGGGGCCCTTCCACTGCATAGCAGGATACCTTTGCTCCCAAGGGTGCTACAAGCTGGCTGCCTTCATTGTGGTCTGAGCAGAAGTTGTCGGGCGGAGCTGGCCTTGCTCCTGGCCCAGGTGTGGGGACACCCTGGCCTTGGCCCTTCAAACTAGGCCCAATGGGGGCTTTTTTTTTTTTTTTTGACAGGCAGAGTTAGACAGTGAGAGGGAGAGAGACAGAGAGAAAGATCTTCCTTCTGTTGGTTCATCCCCCCAAATGGCCACTACGGCCGGTGCGCTGCGCCAATCCGAAGCCAGAAGCCAGGTGCTTCCTCCCGGTCTGCCATGCAGGTGCAGGGCCCAAGCACTTGGGCCATCTTCCACTGCCTTCCGGGCCACAGCAGAGAGCTGGACCGGAAGAGGAGCACCCGGGAAGAATCTGGCACCCAAACTGGGACTAGAACCCGGGCTGCTGCTGCTGCAGGTGGAGGATTAGCCTAGTGAGCCACGGCGCCGGCCGTAATGGGGTTTTATTTTCCTGTAGACAGGTGGGCACTGTAGGCACTATCTCCTCCCGGTGATTGGCACAGTAAGAATGGACGGGGTGCAAACACGACACCAGCCAGCTCCCCAGGGGCTCAGAGGGTGGATGAGTTGCCACTGCCTTAAGGGCAGTGCCGCGTGCCAGAGTTGCCCGACACATTCCTGAATGCCCGCAGTCTAGCCCGGCCAGGAGCCTGGCTGGCCTCTGTTCCACTTCACCCCCACTGCCCCAAAACCTCCTCCGCCCTGCTTTCTTCCCCCTGTTCTTTAATATTCAAAGCCTGACTCTGACAAGCTCCAGCCACAGCGAACGGGACTTTCAGAGAGAACTGTGGCGCACCCCGGGGGCCTTCTCACTGGCACTGTGCAGCCGCCGGAGCAAGGAGCAGCCCCAACAGCAACTGCAGGCTCTGCAGCCCGGCTCACGGACAGTGTCTGATGCCTGTGGCCAAGTGGTTGCTTGAAGTGGCCTGGGGCAGGTGGGAAAGCGGGGAGCAGTCGGGCCTTCCCTGCAGCCGAGGTCTGCGGCGTCACTCGGCCCCGTCATCTCTCCTCTGACTCTGGGCCTCCTTTGTTGCCTACATAGCCAAGGCCAAGAGCGACCCACCCTCCTGATTTGTGATAGCTTTTTTTTTTTTTTTTTTTTTGACAGGCAGAGTGGACAGTGAGAGAGAGAGACAGAGAGAAAGGTCTTCCTTTTGCCGTTGGTTCACCCTCCAATGGCCACCGCGGCCGGCGCACCGTGCTGATCCAATGGCAGGAGCCAGGTGCTTCTCCTGGTCTCCCATGGGGTGCAGGGCCCAAGCACTTGGGCCATCCTCCACTGCCTTCCCGGGCCACAGAAGAGAGCTGGACTGGAAGAGGGGCAACTGGGACAGAATCCGGTGCCCCGACTGGGACTAGAACCCGGTGTGCCGGCGCCGCAAGGCGGAAGATTAGCCTGTTGAGCCACGGCGCCGGCCTGTGATGGCTTTCAAGAAGTCCCTCTCAACCACACTCATCACATCCAGCTGCCTGCAACACAGGCCATGGATTCTAGAACCTCAGTCTGCAAGGAGGTCTGGGATGCAGGCGAGGGCAAGGCTCACCTCCCCTCTCCTCTCAGGTGAAAAATGAACACACCTGCTAGAAAAGGCTGTGAAGGCGGCAGCGGAGGGGGAGGCAGGAGGAGCAAGCCCAGTCCCTGCCTCCAGCTGGGAGGGTCCTCAGGCTGGGAAAGGCAAGAGCCACTGCCCGGTGCTTGGCCCTGCAAAGCCAGGGCAGCCTGGAGACCCCACAGCTGTCACCGGTAGGTCCAACTCCTGCCCACTCCCCTCTCTTCTTGCTCACCCATTCTTTGTGAGAGATGGAAAACTGACAACAGCCCTCAGCGAGCTCACAGGGGCAAGAATGGGCAGACCCGTGGGTGGACCACGGCATCCGGGTCCATCCAGGACGGGGCAGGGCTGGACATGAGAGCAGGTAGGGGTGCAGCGTGGGTTGAGGCGTCGGTGGGAGGAGCTTCCCTGGGAGGGGCTGCAGAGTCAACACCCAGAGGGTGGTGAGGACCAGAGAGTGCAAGATTCAGCAGCCTGGGTGACATTGGAACCGTGTGGCCTGCAGTGGTCGGAACACAGGGCGTTGCCAGCAGGGGAAGAAGTGAACTTCAGTTCCAGCTGACCCAACATGCAGCACTGGACGTGGCTCAGCTGTGTAGTCCCCTGGGGGAAGCAGCAGGAGCCTGAACTGTGCCAGGGGCCCTGGGGCAGAGTGGGGTGGGAGTGGAGGGTCAAGGAAAAAGCAAGCCAGGGCCCAGGGGCTGACACTGTGGCATAGCTAAGCCAACGCCTACAGTGCCGGCATCCCATATGGGCACTGGTTCGAGTCCCAGCTGCTCCATTTCCAATCCAGCTCTCTGCTATGGCCTGGGAAAGCAGTAGAAGATGGCCAAGTCCTTGGGTCCCTGCATCAGTGACGGAAACCTGGAGGAAGCACCTGGCTCCTGGCTTCGGATTGGCACAGCTCCGGCCGTTGAGGTCTTCTGGGGAGTGAACCAATGGATGGAAGACCACTCTCTCTCCCTCTCTCTGCCTCTCCTTCTCTCTCTGTGTAATTCTGATCTTCAAATAAATAAATTAATTAAAAATTGAAGAAACCAAAAAAAAAAAAAAAAGGAGGAAGCGCAGGAGCCCCAAGTGGCCGCTTGGATGGCTGGACAATGACACCCAACACTTACGGGCTCCTCAAACAACAGAGTGACCCCTGACTCTGCTGTGTACAGGGGTCAGTTGAGGAAGGCTCTGACACAAAGTGGGAATGTGAGGGCATATGGGGGGTGGGACTGAGAGGTGAGCAGGGCAGGACCCAGGGGAGGGGCAGGAACCAGGGGCAGCAGGCTCGTGTCAAGAGCAGCAGCCCCGTGAATCAGAGGGTCCAGAGCTCAGGATACACCTGCTCTCCACCTGGCCTTTCCGGCTCACTGGTGAAATGGTTCTAGGTCACCAGAATAGAGAATGTCAAAGCCAATCTGAGCATGGAGAGGTGCACGTGCAGAGTATGGTCCCACAGGCCGGGGGTGGGGACAGGCAGGTGCATCAGAGAGGCAGAGTGGAGGGACACGCTCCCGCCCCCGATGACGTGGACCCCCTTGTCTTGGCCCCCTCTGAGTTCACCTGAGGCGGGGTGGGCTGCCTCAGGCGGGGTGCAGGGCTGCTTGCCGCCCAGGGTCACCTGAAGGGACACATGCCTGCGTGCTCCTTTTCCCCAGAGGGGCGATCCTGGGGCACAGGCAGCTGACACTGCACAAGGTCCTGGCCAGGCTGAGCTCCAGCTGCTTCCGCAGGGCTCCCTCTGCTAACAGCCTTTTCTACTTTCCATCCGCAGAGTTGCCATCTCTTATTTACTTCTTAGGTGTTTTCATTTTATTTGAAAGGCAGACACAGATATTGATTTTTCCACCTGTAGCTTCACTGCCTCAATGCCTGTAACAGCTGGAGCTGGGCCAGGCTGAAGCCAGGATTCAGGAACTCCATCCAGGTCTCCCATGTGGGTGGCAGGGACCCAAGTACTTGAGCTACCACCTGCTGCCTCCCAGAGTGTGCATTCCAAAGGAAGCTGGAGCCTGGAGCTGAGCCAGGACTCGAACACGGGCACTCCAACACGGCATGCGGGCGCCCCACTGTGCCAAACATCACCCCTAGAAGCAGTCTTTCATCGGCTTGCCTCAAGAGCTGCTCCCCCTCCCCACTCCTCACGTGTGTTCTCTGGTGTCTCCCCCAAACACACCTGTCCCGAGCCCTTGTCTCCAGGGCTACTTTTGAGGAAACCCACATTATGGGCAGGGGGACAGGTGCAATGAATGCTAGCCTCAGCCCCTCGAAGGCCGGTCCAGATGCCTGGGACACACCAAGGCACCAGAGACACAGTACCACGACAAGAAGGTCCCCCATAGACAGGCCACATCACACCATGTGTACACGACTGACAGACCGAAAGGGTCATGAACAGAATTGCAGTAAGAGTAAAGGGAACAACCCACAAGTCAGCAGATCCTCTCCAGAAACTCCAGGCAACTGCCCCCACTGCCCTGGTGACATCTGAGACCACCGTGTCTCCTCTGATCTCCATCCCCCGTCCCTGCCAAGCTGTGTCTCCTTGATACCCGGATGTTGGCTGTGGGCGCTAACCTGCGCTGTACAAGGGTCAGGCTGCAGGGGTCCTCTCAGAGGAAACCCCCCACCCCCAAAGGCCGTCTTCTTCCCCTGGGTGAGGCTGCCTACTGGCTGAGACCTTGGAGAAATGCCGACCACCAGCCCAAGCCCAGTGCCTACCTGCTTGTGGTCAGCCCCCTGCTGAGAAAGAGGAGCTAAGGCTGCCTCGGGGAGACCGCAGAGGTGGGGCTGGGACGCAGGGGAAGCAACCTTGACCGTGAGGCCAGCCTAGGAGGTCCCTCTTCCTGTCGGGCCTGTGTGTTTCTTAATTACAAAATGGTCTTTCAGACTATTTAGGTTTTGGAATCAATTAGTCAATCGATGAGATGATAAGTATGTACTGGCCCCTACTGAGCAGTGAAGTCTACGGAGGGAGATGCAGAAAGGCAAAAGCCACAGTTTGAACTGAGCCAAGGGGATGCAAAGAAATGTGTGAGCCCATTAAGACACAAAGCAGAGAGCAGATGACCAAGGAGGCCACAAATCCTGCTGGAGGAGGAAGAGCTGTCTGTCAACAGTGAAACCAAGGAAGATCAACAGCCTGGCTCCCAGAAGTGCTTGGGCTTTCAGAGAAAGGAGGGGGCATGGCTCTTGAAAGGAGCTGGGTTTTGAGAATGATCAGGACTGAGATAGAGTGGGGTTAGCAAGGCAGTAGGAAAACAAGAGGGCAGTGGAGGGGACAGCGGCTGTGGCCACAGACTCCCCCAGAGTGACACCCCAAATTGAAGAAACAGTAAGCCTCAATAGGAGACTTTTCAAAAGATTTATTCATCTTAAAGGCAGAGTTACAGAGAGGAGGGGGGTGGGAGACAGAGAGAGAGAAGGAGAGAGAGAGGAGAAATTGATCTTTCATCTGCTGGTTCACTCCCCAAACGGTCGCAGCGTCCGGGGTTGGGCCAGGCTGAAGTCAGGAGCTGGAACTCCCTCTGGGTCTCCCACATGGATGGCAGGGGCCCAAGCATATAGGCCATCTTCTGCTGCTCTCCAGGTTCATTAGCAGGGAGCTGGATGGGCCATGGAGCAGCTGCCTGCCGGGTTCCAGGGTAAGCACTGGCCCTGTTTCGGCCACGTGGGCCCCCGGGGCAGGCCTCGCAGGCAGCTTCAAGTTTTGCCCTCTGTGGCCAGGTCACAGTTCCCTTTACCTCGCACGTCCATTTCCCCCTTTTGGGCAGAGTCAGCTCTTGGGCTGAGCCTCACACCATCCTCATGCTTGACCTGCCCATTCAGGGCCCAAGCAGCCACCCGGAGCCCATCCAGCTTGGCTGGGAACCAAGGAGGGATCTCTCAGGACACCCCCAGCGTCCCTAGGCAGGCCAGGCCACAAAGATTGAAGGCATGGGGACAGCGCTGTGGCACAGGTTAATCCTCCACCTTGGCGCCGGCATCCCATATGGGCGCTGGTTTGATTCTCAGCTGCTCCACTTCCAATCCAGCTCTCTGCTATGGCCTGGGAAAGCAGTAAAAGATGGCCAAGTCCTTGGACCCCTGTACCCACCTGGGAGACCGGGAGGAAACTCCTGTCTTCGGATCAGCCCAGTTCTGGCTGTTGCGGCCAACTGGGAAGTGAACCAGTGCATGGAAGACCTTTCTCTGTTTCTCCCTCTCACTGTCTGTAACCCTACTTGTCCAATAAATAAATGAAATCTTAAAAAAAAAAAAAAAAAAAAAAAGACTGAAGGCGGCCTTGAAGTGCCCTGAGCAGCCAGTGACACCAGTCCTCTCTCCCTCACGAGGAGGGGTTAGAGCACTTCCCTTCCAGGTCTGTAGCCCAGGCAAGCCTGACTGGAGCAAGCTGTGACACGGCCGGGGCCCCAGGGTGGCTCTGAACATAAGGTCCAATTCTCCCACTTCCATCTCCACGGCCTATAGCTGGGCTGCTTAAGAGACAGCCACCAGGTCCTGTGGCCATCCACGTTCACAACTAAACCACAGGGAGAGGTCAGGCCCTCAGCTGCTGTCATGAGTTGTACTGTGCACCCTGGAAAGGCACTGAAGTCCTCACACCTGTGAGTTTATTGAGACACAGTCATCACAGACGTAATCAGGTTGAGACGAGGTCATTGGACCCTAATCCAAGGACTCAACTCCTTGCAGTGACAGGGAAGGGGCTGGCATCGTGGTGCAGTGGGTTAAGCTGCCACTTGTAATGCTGGCATCCCATACTGGAACACTCAATTCAAGTCCCAGTTGCTCCACTTCCGATCCAGCTCCCTGCTGATGTGCCTGGGGAAGCTGCAGAAGCTGGTCCAAGTGCTTGGGCGTCTGCCACCCATGTGGGGTACCAGGATGGAGTTCCTGGGTCCTGGCTTCCGCCTGGCCTGGCCCTAAATGTTGCAGCCATTTGGGGAGTGAACCAGCAGGTGGAAGATCTCTCTCTCTCTCTCCTCTCTCTCTCTCTCTCTCCCTCCCTCTCTGTCACTCTGCCTCTCATATAAACAAACAATCGATTTTGTGTGTGTGTGTGTGTGTGTTTATTTTTTGAGAGGCAGAGTGGACAGTGAGAGAGAGAGACAGAGAGAAAGGTCTTCCTTTTACCGTTGGTTCACCCTCTAATGGCCGCCGCGGCCGGCGCACTGCGGCTGGCGCACTGCGCTGATCCGATGGCAGGAGCCAGGTACTTATCCTGGTCTCCCATGGGGTGCAGGGCCCAAGCACTTGGGCCATCCTCCACTGCACTCCCGGGCCACAGCAGAGAGCTGGCCTGGAAGAGGGGCAACCGGGACAGAATCCGGCGCCCCGACCGGGACTAGAACCTGGTGTGCCGGTGCCTCAAGGCGGAGGATTAGCCTAGTGAGCCGCGGTGCCGGCCAACAACTGATTTTTTTTTTTTTTAAAGAGGGAGCTTTGGACGCAGGCTCACGGGGGAAGCCATGTGGAGGCAGAGGTGGAGACAGGAGCGATATACCTGCAAGCCCAGGGACACCACGCATTGCTGAGAACGCCCAGGAGCCAGGTGTCAGGCATGGAACAGAGTCCCCCTCAGAACCTACAGCTGGAACCAAACTGCTGACTGCTGACCTCTGATCTCAGACTTCTGGCCCGCAGGACTGGGAGGGAATGCACGTCTGTTGTTGGAAGCCACCCCTGTGGTGCTTTGTGACAGCAGCCCTAGGAACTAACGCTGTTGCGTGCTATTCGGATTTCCGGTGCTCAGCAGTTGCACGTGGCTAGTGGCTGCCTTACCGAACAGCACAAATACAGGACACTTGTATCTTTGCAGGAAGTTTGATTGGACAATGGTGTCCTACAGGGTGCTTTGTAAGAGAGAAGCCAAAGATTAAGCTTGATTTTTCAGAAGAAGCCCTTGGGCTGGTCTAATCTTCCCTAGTCTTCATATTCCTGATCCTAGCCCTTAAAAGAGAGGGCACCTTTATTGTCAAGAGAAATTAAAAAGTCTGTCCTCTCTGACATGCAGGAGTGGACTCTGCGTCAGAGTTTCCACCCATGCTGACGGCAGATGGGCTGGGGGCAGGTCTCCCTGCACCTGGGAGTGCCATCCCGGGACAGCCCACCCCCACAGCCCTGCCTGTCGGCTCCCATCTGCTCATCTCACTGGGCTTTCATGTGAGCGCCTCCCCTGTCAGGCCACCGCCACGTCCCACTCTGTGCACAGACAGACGCTAACTTTGAAGTTGAATGCTCACTTGTTAATAATTTATGACTTAGGACGGAGGCGTTCCTCGCCCCGAGAATCCCAAGTTAAAATACTCCCAGGAGGGAGCGCCACGTCAAATGACTGGGGAAGACTTCAACATGAATTAATGATCAGAGTGCAGGCCTGGGGCACAGCTCCCTATGCGGGTCAAGTCTTGACGGAGGGGTTGGGGATGGTAAGGAGGACCAGAGCCCACAGGTCTCCTGGGAGGGCCCACGGTTGGGACCACAGGTCCCAAAAGCCAGAAGCTGGGCATTGCATCCAGAGAGCTAGAAAGGCCAAGAGCAGCTTTGCTTCAGAGGAGCCCGTCCCCCATCGCGGGCCCCGCCCACCTCCCCAGGGAAGCACTTGCTTTCTTTAGGCAAGCTCCCCAGCGCGGCACGCCAGCCTGCCAACACATTCTGTGACCAGATCCTCAGTGGGGGCCAGACGAAAACAAAGAAGTGGCCCTTCTTGCCATAACGAATCAAACGCTCTGCCACGAGACTGCAGCTGCCCGCGGCCAGAACTCTGGAGTTTCCAGAACTGCGCCCACTGGTTTCCAGCTACTTGACCAGCGGCGAGTAACCTGGAGCCTCCCCTGCTGTGTCTTTGGCCTGCATAGTGCTCTCAGTTGTGGCCCTAGGTCACATGGCTGCCTCAAGCTCTTCGGCTGTATCCCTGATGAAATTAACTCTGATCATCCCACACCCTCCATGTCGTCTGGCTGCTTTTTTTTTGTTTTGTTTTTAAATGCTGTCTTGAGCATAATACAGACAAACGCACACACCAAGAGCGTACAGCTGACAAACCCGCACAAAGTGCACATCCATGTATCCAAGCACTCAGGTAAGGAGAGGGACGGCGCTACGCCCAAGGGCCCACTTCGGGCTCCCTGCCAGGCACCACCCACCGCTGGAAAAAGTCCCCGTCGTGATTCTAACATCATATGCCTGTTTTTCCTCTTAGACTTGACCTCTCTGCTTAATGCTTTTGTGAGATTCCCCCTGTGGCTGCTTGTAGCTGGCGGCTGTTCCTTCACATTGCCATGGAATATTCCATCGTGTGAACTTACCACAACCTACTTATCCTTTCCTCCACCGATGGGCGCGTGAGCAGTTTCCACTCGGGGGCCACTACGAATGACGCTGTGTGAACATTCTGCAGGAATAAGTGTGCTCACCACCATTGCTGCCGGCCACAGGCGTCTGGTGCAGCACTCACGATGCCCACATTCCACGTTACGGTGCCTAACTGAGCCCTGTTCCAGCTTCCTGCAAATGTGCATCCTGAGAGTCAGTAGGTATGGCGCAAGTATTTAGGTCCCTGCCACCTGTGTGGGAGATCTGGATTGGTTTCCAGGCTTCTGGCTTTGGCCTGGCCCAATGCCAGCTGTTGCAGCCGTTTGGGGAGTGAACCAGCAGATGGGAGACCTCTGTCCATTTATCTCTCTGCCTTTCAGCTAAGTAAAGCTAAATCACTTTCCACAATGAAATGATATTATAGGGAGAGAGGAAGAGGGGAGGAGCCTAACTGTGCATTAGTGGGAACCTGCAATGGGTGGGGCCTTTGTCACTGATTTGATCCACAGGCACCTGGGGGGGGAGGGGTAGGTCTCCAGTACCTCTGTGTCCCAAAGACAGAGACTGGTAGCTGCTCAGGAAAGCACAGCAGGTATAAGACTGGTAAGGACGAGTGGGTCAAGCTTAGGTCCCAAGCGTGACCCAGCCCCCAAACCTGTGATTTAGTGGACAGAGTAAGTCCCCCAAATCAGTGCCCAGCGGCCGCAGCCACAGGAAGCAACCCTGGGCTCCAGGAGGTTTCTCTGGTGCATCCCCTGCTGCTACCGTGAGAGACACGGCTGACAGCACGGCCAAGCGCTGAACACACTTCTACTGGAAAACATTTTTTGATGATTAGCAGGTTAATGAGAATTTTCCAACGTTCTGATAAGATGGAAATGCAGCCAGGCTGTACGTGCAGGGGGCTGTGAAGAGAGGAGGCGGTGTGTGACATGTACAGGACAGGGTGCCCGGGTTATCAGCCTGCTTCTGAAATCCCTCCGGGGCGGGGCTGTCTGAGAACCTCAGGTTTCCTTTTCATTCCTCCTGATAAGAGGAAAGCCCACTTCCTTTCCAGCAGCACCAAGAAAACAAGGGATTATCGTGCCTGTTCCCTAGAACACACACACACACACACACACACACACGGAAGCTAATCCTGCCCAGAAAGCTGGCTGGCAGTGCTCAGCCCCAAACAGGACCAGCCCTGCAGGCTGAACACACAGGCAACATTCTCTGCAGACATCTGTCTGTGGCAGAACGTCAGGCTTGGGGACAGCAGCTCTGTGACAGGGAGTGGAATGGCTGTCTGTCTGGTTCCTCGCTCTAGCCCTGGAGCTGTGACAGCAGGGTCTGGAATGAGATGTTAGGGGAACAAACGCACCCAACGCTGTTTTGGGTTTTTCTCATGTTCTCCCATCATTGGGCGGACAGAACGTGTTTCTTAGTCTAGCAGGGGCTGGGTGGGAGGCAGGGGAATTAATGATACCTGCCTCATTCTATCTAGAAGCCTGGCTTTGGAGCCATGCTCCCCTGTTAGGTCAGCTCCTGATTTGCTTTCTTGTGTTGGGGGACATGAGACACGGTGGCCAGGTGAGCAGCTTTGGCCACGCAAAGGGAAACTGGGACCTTCCGGAGAGCAAGATGGGAGAGTTAAGTACAGTTCATTCTCATGAGGACCCAGGAAGCAATCCAGGCCCAGACCAGCTCTCCAGGGCTCTCCTGGAGCTAACACCTCTGATCTGAGTGAATGTCATTCTACCTGCTACCCTGGGACAGGAGCCCTGACTGTTCTCCTTATGCTGCACTTTGCAAGTTGCTGTCACTCTCTTGCAGAAGTCTGTGGACAGCACTAGCCTTATCAGAGTGGCCCTTATCAGCCATGCCATTTCACCCGCAGCCTCTTCCTTGACATCCCTACACACCAGCATTAGGACTTGGCCCCTCTGGCTCCCAAGTTCAATGCCGCAAAGGGCAGAACTTCAAGCCCAGAGCCTGGGTCTCCTGAGCCCTGCTTTTCAGGGTGAAGGCCAAATGGCACGTGTGTGGAACTGTGCAGTGTACTGCAGAGCAGGTGGGCACAGCTGGCATCCCTCCTCCCAGTGACAGGTTAGACACCAGCCCTAACACGCCTCGGCCCCATGGCCCCTCATCCTCGGAGTCTGGGCTGCCAACCACCGCCCCTCTTGCCCCGGTGTCCCAAAGCATCCAAGGAGAAATGAAGCCTTACTTGTGGGCAGCAGAAACTGGTTAGAAATGAGGCTGTAGGGAGTCCTGCTCAGGCCCGGGGCCCGGCGTCCCACTGCGGCCTCACCCTGCCTCTTTCTGGTCAGGTTCTACACATCTTCTCAGGCCACAAAATAGGAGTGCTGAAAGGGTAACCGTTCCCCTCCTCTCACTGGGGACAATGATGGACCAGAGAGACTAAGATCCAGGAGACACCAACCTCTCCCCACGGAGGGTGACAAGAGCCCAAGTGTAAGCCCCAGGTCTCCCCTATTTACCGCCCCCCACACACACACCTGCTTCCTGCTTCAGGAAGACACACGCTTACAATGCAAAGCATGGCGTTTACAGAATTTCAAGCCCAAACCATTGGACTTACTCCCAAGGAATGTATGCAAATGAAGATGCAAACCCACCCTGGCTGGGCACTGGCTGTGGCAGGCACTGCGGCTCCCGCAGAGCACTCAGCACAGGCTGACCCTAGGATGTATCCTGGCAGCTGCCTCTGCTCCTGAAACCTGACACCAGGCCCACCGTGGCCCCAGTCCCCGGGCAGCTGTCCTGGCAGGGAATGGAAGGAACTGGGCGCTTGCACGTGGACGCCTCTGGCGTCTGCTGAGAGTGGAAGATGGCTCCCCTGGCTTAGCCCTGCCCCAACCCCCAAAGGCTCAGCTCTGCTGTAGGCCATTCCGAGGGAATTCCTTGTCCGCTGCTCCCTGGGGGCTCCGCTCCAACAGAGCTCTGCATTCTGTTTCAGGGTCCCAGGCCCACCCAGGACACGTGGCACCTGGTCAGAGGGCACCTCAGTCCCATCACTGAGCCCACTCCCCCCCAGACTGTTCCCCAACTTGAGGCGCTGTTGTCCCTTTCATTCAACAAATGACCTGGAGACCCCCGACGAGCCAAATCCTCAGGGGTCACCAGTGTAGGGCTTTGGAGCGGTGCTGCTGAGTGGACGGCGGGGCCTCTGCTGGCCCCCATGGCCATGCGGGGACCCCCCAGGAGGCTCCTGCCTCCCCTCCAGCCTGCAGTTCGGCTTCTCAAGTCTGCAAAGCTCAGGAGGACGGAGCGGTGGGCTCTGGGGAAGAGGAATAGGAATTCCCGGGCAGGGGGCACCGGTTCCCTTCTCCCGTGGCATGCCTGATAAGGCGACTCAGTTCTGTAAGCCAAGAGCAGCCATCAAATCCCAACCATCCGGTGCTGAGCGAGGAGCTGGCAGTGAGCAGGACGGAGCCCGCGAAGAGTCCACGCTCCTCCCCGTGGTGGCAAACAAAGCACGGAGCACCTGAGCAGGAGCCAACCGTCGAGCTGGGCCCAGGTCAGCGGGGGGCTCCGAGTGGGCTGCAGAGCTGCAGGGGTGCCTGACTCCCCCAGGTGGCTGCGGTGGCCAGTGAAGCACAGGTACTGCTCCAAAGGCAGGAACGCCCCAGAGCGGACGTGGCTGCTCTTCAACCAGAACATTCTCCCCCAAGCCCTCAGAGGGGCGGGGGCGAGGCCCATAGAGACCACGCACAGAGCACCCTCCATGAGCAGCCCCTAACCAGTGTGTGAGAATGCAGTAATGTGGCCTCTTGTAAGGATGGGGAATAAAAGTAGGAAGGGAGGAAGCAGCTTGCCTGAGGTCACTTGACTTGGAGCTGAACTTGAACCCAGGACTGTCCGGGACCCCACGACTGCTTCCCACTGTACAGGGGCTTTCGGAAAGAAAAGCAGAGCCCGAAGAACAGTCTGGAAACTAGAAGGCTGAAATGAGGCCAGAGAGTAGAAGCCGCCACGGCGTTCCCGAATCTGGTTCCCGGGGAGCGCCGCTGGCTGGGCGGACTGACCTGCCCATAGGGCGGGCCTCTCCCCGAGCTCAGGCTCAGATGTGCTGGTGCAGAGGGGACCACGGGGCACCTCAATCGTGTACATTAGAACTTATAATCCCAGGCCTTCCATTGTTCCACGCCCCGCCAAGACTGTGCCCCCTCAGTACACGGCAGCTGCGCGCCCCAGGCCTCCCTCTCACACCAGCACCCGATCCGCCAGACGCTGAAGCCAGAACGCAGCCACCATGGCCGTTTTCCGCACTCCTGCCTCCATGGCCGGGCCCCACCTCACCATGGCAGCCTCCTTTCCTCCCCTCACACCCCTGCCCCTCGGTGGTGAATTCTGTCCCCAGAGAGGCTGCACACGCCTTCACTAGACGAGCTGATCTTGTCTCCTCTGTGCCCAAGGCCCCGCCACACTCAGAAGCAAACTTGAAGCACCGGGCCCGTGGGCCACGCACACCCGGGCTTGGTGCCTTGCCAACACTCACTGCCTACCACCTCATCCTCCCCAGGCCCTGGGTCTCCCTGTCCACCTCACGAGCCACAGGGCCTTTGCACCCGCTGTTCTCCCTGGTATCCTCACCCTCTCTCTTTCATGTCTCCCAGGCCCCAAATCACAAATCAGCCGGGAGGGCCCCACCTGCCCACTCACTCACCACACACCAGCTCTGCTTCAGTTTTCTTTGCTCTGCACATCACTCCTCAGCTAACACAGAAATGGGCAATGCTATGGAGTCTGCTCTGCCCCTCCCCACCAGCAGATGAGCCCCACGGGGCCAGAACTCTGTCTTCCTTACCTCTCTGTGCCAGCAGAGCCTAGAACACTGCTGGACACAGGGTACTAGCAGCGCCAGGCCCGTGGCACCCACAGTGCTAGGAGCCCAGTAGAAGTGGTGCCAGCGACTGAGTACTAAGAGCTCTAGGAGTGCAGCACCCATAGTGCTTGGCACAGAGTACCAGTGCTTCCTGGGAGTACGCGTGGTGGGAGGCACGGATTTCCAACATCTTGGCGTGGGGCACTTGCAGTGCGGGCTGTGCGAGGCACACGGCGCTGGCAAGGGCAGGCACAGGGGACTGGGAGCACCCGGCGGGGAGGGCTAACAGAGGCAGGCATGGTGCGCTAACTGCTACGGCGCACAGTGCTGTCTGTGCTGGGCACAGGAGGGAAAGTCACAGCACTGACAGTGACAGGAGTAATTATGGAGCCCTTGGGAAAACAGTCAGTGAGTTCCTGTTCCAGTGGGTTAACGTATTTAAACACATTCAATTACTTCATTCAGTCCCCGTAAGCTTTGGACGTAGGCAATATGCATTATGTCCATTTCACAGATGGTGAAACTGAGGCCCAGCATGGTCAAACAACTTGGAGGAATTTTTAACATGTTTGTTGAGTGAGGAAGTGATGGGTTACCCCTCACTAGAAGGGATCAAAAGGAACCAAGGATTCCTTCCCAGACTTGCTGTGTGGAAAAACTACACCCTCAGCAATCCTCACGAGAGCTGCTGGTTTGCCTGGACTCAGGCCCAAGAACCTCAGGTTCTAGTCCAAAGGCTGCAAGTCCTCAGAGCCCAGCACTCTTCCAGGCCACGGCCTCGGGGTGACCCAGCGGACACGGGGACACAGGCCAAGAGCCAGTGGCACGGTGCCAAGTGGGTTCGGCACCATCACCCGAGATGCCCCCTTCTCTGGGGTTACGGAAATGTGGCAGCAGCCTCGGGACTTCCTGGTGCAGCCCCACGAGGTGACATGCACCCCACTGGGTGACTGGGTCACATTTCGGGTGACGCAGCAGCTGGGCAGATCCAGTGTCAGGGTGTGACTGTCTGGAGGCAGCAGCAGCTGAGTGTCAGGTGCCACCTGGGACTCTGGGGTGGGGTGGGGGTGAGGGAGGAGGCCCCCACAGCTGCCCATCACGTGGGGTAACACGAGCAGGGCTGGCCCCACCCTCACGTGCCCTCCTGGCACCCCTACTGCGGCTGCCTGGGGCTCCCTGAGGCTCCCTTTCCTGGGGACGGCGCTCCTCTGGCTGCCACAGGAAGGGGCCCGTGTGCCAAGCCAGAGAAGCAGATGAGGCGGTCCCCATGCGGTCTGCTTCTCCCACTCCCTGGAAGTGACTGATTTTGAGGCCTCACCCGGCTGCCACAGGACAGCCCTGCAAGGGCTTTCATTCTGGCCCACTGGGAAAGCGTGTGCCCACTGGCCTGACCTGGGACGCAGGGCTGCAGGTTGCAGAGGGGACCCAGTCCCCAAAAAGTAGATGCTGGAGTGAACCGCACACACACTCAGCTTACCTGGGGTCCCAGCCTGCTGAGGGAGCGGAAGGAAAATAGAATGATCCTGGGCCGGCGCCGCGGCTCACTAGGCTAATCCTCCGCCTAGCGGCGCCGGCACACCGGGTTCTAGTCCCGGTTGGGGCGCCGGATTCTGTCCCGGTTGCTCCTCTTCCAGGCCAGCTCTCTGCTGTGGCCAGGGAGTGCAGTGGAGGATGGCCCAGGTGCTTGGGCCCTGCACCCCATGGGAGACCAGGAAAAACACCTGGCTCCTGGCTCCTGCCATCGGATCAGCGCGGTGCGCCGGCCACAGCGCGCCGGCCGCGGCGGCCATTGGAGGGTGAACCAACGGCAAAGGAAGACCTTTCTCTCTGTCTCTCTCTCTCACTGTCCACTCTGCCTGTCAAAAAAACAACAACAAAAAAAACAACAACAAAAAAAGAAAATAGAATGATCCTCTCCCCTCTCGACATTTGCCTCTCCCAGGGGAGGTCGTGCGCGCTGATGAAGCTCTGGGCACAGCGTGAGGCTTCAGAGGATAAAGGCTCTGGTGGAGCAAATCCACTCCTAACTTCCCCATCCCGTGGTCGGGTTCCCCAGAACCAAAAAGGAATGATGCTCACGGAGCGCCCCCGCGCGCTCAGGGACAGTTGGCCGTGCCACGCGCAGGGCGGTGTGTGCTAGTGTAGGGCGTGCTCTCTGCCCCCTCTACAACGCACGTTCCCATTTCTCCTGTATGTCAATGTCAAGTTCGGCCAGAGTAATGGAATATGTGGGAAAACGTGGAGAAGGAAGACATGAGGGTAAAAACGTCTCAGAAGGGCAGGAGGTCAGAGAAGAAAAAAGAATCCCAACCCCGGTATCTTAGAAATTGGAGATGATGTACGCAGCCTAAATCCCTTGAACCGTCTTCCAGGATGGCAGGAGCCATGGACTTGGCTGTCTTTGCTTTGATCCCTCCCCGTGCAGAGGCAGCCACGACTCCTCAGCTCTGGGGCTGGAGGATGCGCATCTTCTGCTGCTTTCCCAGTGCGTTAGCAGGGAGCTGGATTGGAAGTGGAGCAACTAGGACTCCAACTGCCACCTGTATGGGATGCTGGCACCTCAGTCAGCAACTTTATCCACTATGTCACAACATCAGGCCAAATTGTTACTTTTTTCTTCTTGGTTTTTTTTTTTCAAAAGATTTTATTTATTAATTTGAGAGGCAGTTACAGATAAAGAAAAGGAGAGACAGAGAGGTCTTTCATCTGCTGGTTCACTCCCCAAGTGGCCACAAAGGCAAGAGCTGAGTCAGTCCGAAGCCAGGAGCCAGGAGCTTCATCCAGGTCTCCCACGTGGGTGCAGGGGCCCAAGCACTTGGGCCATTTTCCACTGCTTTCCCAGGCCACAGCAGAGAGCCGGATCAGAAGAAGAGCAGCCGGGACAGGAGCCAGCACCCATATAGGACGCTGGCGCCACAGGCGGAGGATTAACCTATTGCACCACAGCGCCGGCCCCAACTGTTACTTCTTAAATTAAGTACAAGAAGTGTGAAATTCTGCTGAATTAAAAGAAGACCTTTAAAAAAAAAAAGCTCCAGTTCTATTTGGGACCAAAAAGAGAGGAGGCTGGAGTGGAAAGGGAGGAAGATGGGAGGTATTAAAGGACGAAAGAGAATGCTGGGAGGTCAAGGGCAAGAACACGGATGGAGGCGGTGAGGGGCAGGGGATTCCACGGTCACACACATGAACTCTGCCTGATCAGTGAGGGACTCTCCCATCTGAGGGGCTCTTAGCATTCCAGGAAGGAAGGAATTTATAAAAGGAAAACTTATAGATAGAATGAAATGTCTGGGATTTGCTTCCAAATGATCAAAGAGGCAGGAGAGGAGGCTGTGTGTAGAGACAACGTGAGCCTGGCCTTGAGCCAACAGTCACTGAGCTGACTGGCAGACACACTGCACTCCTCTCTCCTCCCATCATAGAAGTTGGAGAACTTTAACCACTGATGATGAGGGGCACAGCAGGCAGTTAACATGGCGCGATCAGCCCCAGTGGGTGAGATACGGGACTAAGCCCGAGGTCCTTTGTTCTTTATCAAGAAAACCCACAGATTAAAGGGGGCAAGTGTTCACTACTGGAGGTCAGGTGAATGAATGCCAGACCAATGGACAGAGACCACTGGCATGTCATCAGGCTTTGTCAGTCTGTCTCCCTTGTGTGTCCCCGGGGAGTCATTAAAGACGCAGGGGGTTCAGCAAGGGCCGGTGTGTGGGTTCCCAAGAGAGTAGGCCCACACTGTTCAGACAGAGAGAGATTAAACCTATCAGCCCTGGGGCCAGCGCCATGGTGTAGTGGGTAATGCCGCCGCCTGCAGAGCCAGCATCCCATATTGGTGCCGGTTCTAGTCCCAGCTGCTTCACTTCCCATGCAGCTCTCTGCCATGGCCTGGGAAAGCAGTAGAAGATGGCCCAAGTCCTTGGGCCCCTGAACCCACGTAGAAGACCTGGAAGAAGCTCCTGGCTCCTGGCTTCGGGTCAGCTCAGCTCTGGCTGTTGCAGCCAACTGGGGAGTGAACCAGTGGATGCAAGATCTCTCTCTCTGCTTCTCCTTCTCTCTCTGTGTAACTCTTTTAAATAAATAAATAAATAAATCTTTTTAAAAAATCTATCAGTCCTGTCCTCATCAGCTCCAGGCTGAAAAGACAGCCAACCAGTCACAAACTTGTTCCCTGTTTGACTTACCCAGAACTTGATGCCTAACAGGTGCATGGTAACCACTCATGCAGGAAGATGGGGGGACACGATTTCCATGAAGATGTGGAAACTGAAGCTTAGTATAATCAAGTAATAATGTGGCTCCTTATAAATATATATATATTTGCAAAGCACAGGGGTCAGTACAATGCTATACGTTAGAAGTTTCAATTCTGCTATGGTAGGCAGCTCCCACAACACTGCAGAAAACATGCATTCCTGGGACAAGTGACCTGTTCAAGATCTAATGTGTGTGGGGCGGAGGAGGCGCAGGCTGACCTTGACCTTGAGCTTCTCTGACCTCTGAGCGTTGGCAACAAGGGAGAGCAAGAATTCAGGAAAACAAAAGTAGGAAGGAGGTTGCCCTTATAAAGTTAGGCTTTAAAAACACATAAAGAGCTGATGTAATTAGACAGTGATGAGAGGTGCCCAAGAGATTGTAATTATGCGGCTAGAGGACTTGGGAACGCCCATGACTCTGCATGAGGTAACCCGGGTCACCTGTGGGGGTGGGGGTGGGGACAGGAATAACATTCTACTCTAACTTAATGACCAGAAGCCTTTTGGAGAAACTCCAGGTGAAGTGAACAGTGGGAGGTTGGCCATCCAAGGGCATATAACAGGATGCTCCAACACCCAACAAGGGAAGGGCTGCCTGGCTACAGACCCACCCCACACCCTACCACGGCCACCCAACAGCCTCAGTCTGGCTCCCCACGTAGCCTGGCCAACAGTGACGAGGCCTCGGTACACTGGTGTCCCCACGGCGGTCCACGGCATTGCCATTATGTGTGCCAACTGGAATGAACAGACTCTAGCTCTGGCTAAGGTTCTGTGAACTATAAGATAAATCTGTTCTTGGAATGCTGATAACAGGGGGGAGCTTTTTTAGCCTACAAAGTGGGTGACCCATCGTGAGCCTTGATGACTGCTAGGGTTTGAATATAGCTGCTCCTTCAAAATGCAAGTGCATATATGACTACCATGGTAGAGCTGTTGGCAGGTGCGCCCTGTGAGGAGGGATCAGTCACTAGCAGGGATTCAAGCCTTCTTGTCCCCTAAGCATGGGTTGCTACCGATCCAGGCTGCCCTCTGTGTTCTGCCTCTCTTGCACGTGCCCAGTTGCCCTGGTGCTTTCTGCCATGAGTTGAAGTAGCCAGGGGCCATGCTCTTGACCTTGCCAGCCTCCAGAACCGTAGGCCCAAATAAACGTCTTTCCTGATAAATCAGTCACAGGTATTTTGCTACAGCAGCTGAAAACCTACACTAAGGAAGTGTCCCCACATGGGAGAGCAGCTGGTCTCCACCTGGCTGGGGCTTTCTCCAGATTCACCATTGCTAGGTCGGGCTTGTTGTTCTTTTTGCCCATCCAGCATCTTTTTGCATCTTCCCTATGCTTGGCCTCTGGACTGAGAGCAACGGGCTCCAGCCCTCAACTCCCAGCCCTCCTGTTGCTGTGGGATCTAGACTTGACTGGTGGATATCACAAGCCATACCCAGCTTCCACTG
This sequence comes from Oryctolagus cuniculus, assembly GCF_964237555.1. NCBI lineage: Eukaryota > Metazoa > Chordata > Mammalia > Lagomorpha > Leporidae > Oryctolagus > Oryctolagus cuniculus. The sequence continues at coordinate 22,125,598 of NC_091438.1, read as the reverse complement.
GGTAGAAGCAGGTGGATGCTGGCATAGTCGGCTCAGGCTGTCATAGCAAAATGCACACAGTTGGGGTGGCTCAGGCAACAGACATCCATTTCCTCACAGTTCTGGAGGCTGGAAAGGCCAAGAGCAAGATGCCAGCATGGCTGGGTTCTGATGAGGGCTCCCCTCCTGGCTCGTTAGTCCTCTTCTTAGAGGGCCACAGTCTCATCAGTTTAGGGCCCCACCCTTGGGACCTCATTGACCCTTAACTGCCCGTGAAGACAGTCACACTGGGGTCAGGGCTTTGGCCTATGAATCTGAGGGGATACGGTTCAGTCCATAGCATGGCAGGAGTCCTCTGGGTGTGCCCCGGGCTCAGTGCACAGCCTGCACCTGCGATGGGTCACATGGCCTCCACCACCCCAGCCCACGAGGTCTCTGTGGGCACTTCTAAGGATCTCCCTGTCTGGTGCTTTGCACTGGGGAACCTGAGCTCCTGGAAAACACTTTCTTTCTTCTCCAATAAAATTAGATTCCCTGAATCTTCAAATGGGATTCTCCAGTTTTTGTTCACCACCTGGAAGCAGGCCTGCCTCCAGCTGCCTTGCACCTTCTAAAGAACCTGATCACCTCTCTTCTCAGCATCGGCCTTTGGGGATGGAGGGGGCCGCCTGTTCTAGTTCTGTCTTCCCCGGGGTGCCAGTCTGCCTCATCAGACCTAGCGCTACATCCACAAAGATGCATGCAGTGCCTGCTAGCGTGCCCCTTGCACAGGCACTGCACACAGACAGGCGCAGGGGCCCGAGGACACGCAGACGGCAGCATGCTGTTCCCACCTGGAGGGTCCAGACACATCTTTTAAAGCGCTCAGCAGGGAAGTAGCTGGATCAGACAGCAAAGGGCAGAAGGGCCCTGCCTGGTCCCCGGCCTGCACCCCTCCCTGCAGTTTCTTGTACAAGTTATGCACTTGGGCAGACAGGACTTAAGGAAGGTGGTGGTTGGGAAGCTGCAAAGCTCCAACCTCCTGTTAGGCGAGCCTGACTACCAGGGCCCCTCCCTGCCCTTCCCACAGAGCCACCGCCACCCACAGGGGTCACAACTGCTCGGAAGGCCCTCCCCCCATCTCTTGCTTCCCTTACCCTTCCCAGCTAAGATCACCCGCTGACTCCCTGTGTGCTAAATCCTGTCTTGGCGTCTGCCTTTTGGAGGGCCTGCGCTGGGCAGAGGCGGCTCTGCTTTGTTCTCGGGCTCCTGTTCCATCTCGTCCTGGGAGCCAGTGCGGTCACTCTTATCTGACTTGATGGGGCTCTGTCTTCTCCCTACCTGCAACTAGAGAGCCTGCTCTATCTCCCGAGTCTGCCTGTCACTGTCAGCCTGTGCCTTCCACACAACTCTCCCTACTGGCCGTGCTGGCTCTGTCCCCGAGCTGGCGGCCCCCACCTCGACCTCATCCTCCAGTGATGAGCTTCACGGACAAGGTGGGAAATGAAGGGAGGCCCAGCCATGAAACTGAGCCCAGGGCAAGCTCTTGTGAGGTGGTGCAACCAGAATGGGGGAAGGGCTTCCCTTCCGGGACAGGGGTATCTTTTTTCCTTTCCCTCACCCCTAGATGTCACCTGCAAACTGCCCCAGCTGCTGCTGCTGGCCTTTTAGCACCCCGAGGACAGGTGGCTGAAGCCCGGGTAACTGCAGAGAGACCACACGGCACATCTGGACTTCCTGTTCGGAGACAAGTGTCGTTGCTTGAGCCAGTTAAGAGCTTCCGGTATTGACAGCTCCCAAAGCATCCCCAATAGGAGAGTCTGTCTAATTTAGCCAGTCCATGGCCCTTTCCAGAAGCAAGTGGGGCTATTAGTTCAAGATCTACATGCAACTAAGGTGTGTGTGTGTGTGTGTGTGTGTGTGTGTGAGTGACACAAACTGTGTTCTTGCTATTTGTGGAAAATAATTTTCTTAAAATAACTCAGCACAGACCCCGCCACCCTGAAGTTAAGCACTGTGAGTCTGTTTTGGAAACAAGACACTGTCAAGAGCTGCAAGATGCGTGTTGGGCCCAGGGAAGGCAAAGGAGGGGGCAGCGGGGTCTCCAACCCTGCCTTTGCTGAGGCCACCATGGGGTGGCAAGGTGGGAGCTGGGCCCCCTCTGATTCCAGCTGTGCCTATCTGTGGTGGACAGTCCCCCTGTGGGCAGGGCCTTATTACCTTATTACTTGGGGCTGCCCTGAGGCTACAGGTGTCTGTTAGCCTTGGAGGGTTCACACCCCCAGGGTGATCTTTAGCCAATGGGAAAGGCAGACTCTGTGACTGGCCTCTTTGATTCAGTAGAATTGGGGGTGGGGTGGGAATCCTGCCCCAAGGCTCCTTGGTAACCATGGAAACACACCCTCCACTGCCCTCCTCCTTGGCCACTCCTCCCTGCTTGCTGGGGTCACCTTCCAAATTAAAAGCCTGTTTTCCAGATGTCTGGGGAAATAGCATTTGTCTGCTCTTTATTGGTCTAAGCACCTTAACACCCTCTGGGGCACGAGTTGCAGCCCAAGGTGTGTTGCTCAGAGGGCCCGGCTGGCTGTCCTAGGAGCGATGGCCCCGCCATCCCAGAGCCAGCCTCCGAGGCCCAGAGCACACTCACCGCCACCACCATGCTAGTGTCCTTGGGTGCCCTGTCCTCCCTCAGCCATCAGCATCACCACCCACCCTTGCTGCCTCTTCCACCATCTCCACCATCTCATCCAGGGCTGAAGCCCAAACACCAGCAAGCACAAGATGCAGACAGGGCCAGGAATCAGGCTGCAGCATGGCTGAGGGTGACCTGGCCAGACCCGGCTCCCCACAAGCACTTCCTTCCTCAAAGGTTTTCCCTGTGAGCACTCAGGGTGAGCAGCCAACGCCCACAGGAGAGGTGCCACCCCCATATCTGCTCTCACTCAATGTCTTCCTTGATGCCTGCACCCACGGCAGCCAGGGGCGCGTGCTAGGACCACGGAGCTGCAGTCCAGGGCATCTGATCCTGGCAGCCAGGAAGCAGCTGATGGGCAGGTGCTACCATTGTCTGAGAATATACTCAGCTTCTCTGGAGTGGGCTGATGGTTCAGCTTCAAGTATTTGCAACCACAGGCCACTGCGCTGTTGAGCCCCTATGGGCCAACTGTGTTTGCTTTCACAGATGTTATCTGGCCCTGCAGTTCCATTCTGACCCATGTGCCCCCCGTCCCCATGACAACCCCCTGCGAGTTCTCACCTACTCCCTGCCCTAGATTCTTCTCCCTCATCTGCCTCTACCAACCTGACTACCCTGCTGGCCCAGCTCCAGCCCACCTGCTCCTTGCAGCCTTCTTGGATGACCCCCAGCGGTGGTATTACATCTTGTTGGTGAACTGGCTGTGGCTTCCTGCACATTACTGTCATGTACATTGCAAAATCCTCCTGGCAAATCTCCTATGGTTAGGTCTAATGCCACAGCACTTTAGGCTGAGCCTTTAACATGAGAACAAAAAGTTTGCGGAAAAATGGAATCCAAAGATACACTTACTTTGGTGCAAAAATTTTTTGAAATTCATGTACAGTCTTTTCATAATACGCATCATCCATACGTTTTCAGAGCACCTTTGTACACAGTTCTTCCTGGTAGGTTCTCCCGTTTAGCCCCCGTGGACGTCCTACGTGACAGGATGTAGACTCAGATCTGACCGAGACTTTGCTATCCCATAAAAGGGGTTCGGTTTAGTTGCAGTCTGGTTCCTCCAGCCCCTCACCTCCTTTTCCCCCAGCTAACTTTAGGGGAACCTGATCTGTCACCCCCAAACCTTGATGTGGTACTGCCCACCAGCTCAGCCTTAGATAAAGATGAGAGAGTCTGAAAGCTAAGTGGCAGAAGTTGGTCACCAAAGGCTGCACCTGCGATTTTGTATGAAATGTCCAGAATGACATTTCATAGAAATGTAGAAACAGACCAGTGGCTGCCAAGGGCTAGGGGAGCCGGGGTGCGAGGAAATCGAAAAAGGCTGCAGGATTCTTCCTGGGGTAACAAATTGTTCTAAACTTCACCGTGACAGACGTGCAGCTCCACGAACATTCCAAACACCAACAAATGCACACCATCAATGAGTGTAGGCAAGGTATGCGAGTTATGTCTCATTATGGCTCTAGCTATGAATTTTTTACAAAGGAGTGGAAAAGTAGAAATTTGGTGCATCAGGCCCGATGGGAACATTTGGAGGAGTGGCTGGGGGTGGTGGGGGGAGAGGCAGATTGCCTCGGTCTTACCCAGGTACACTTAGATGAGAGCGATCATAACCAGGGAGAGATAGGATCTTGGCTGAGGGCCACATTCCAGGCAGCAGATTAGAAATACCCACATTTCTTGAGCTGCTGAAGTTCCTTAATCCCAAAGAGGGAGGACAAGTGACCCGGAATGCACAGCAGGTGCATTCCCAAGGTAGAAGGAGCCCCGTGTTCCTTGGGGCTCCTTCATTTGTTTCTTCCACAGACACTCAGGCACCAGACGGGTGCTGAGGACCCTCAGGCCTGAACAAACAGGGACCAGAGGATCTCGTGGGCCGGTAGGGAGGACAGACACCCTCTGGGGAGCACACATGCAGGAGCAGCGACAGATGGCCTGGAAGGAGAGGAGGGTGCCTCACCCCATCAGCCCGGGGGGTGGGGTGTCCAGGAGCTTCCTGGGGGGGGTGGCCTCTCCAGAGGGGTGGGAGTGGTGACTCAGACAGAGGGAACAGCTCCTGCAGGAAGCAGAGAGCTGAAAATACATGACCCACTTAGAGAAGGGCAAGGTAGCTGGGGCAGCTTGGCGTCCAGGGTTAAGGCTGCGCAGGGGATGAGCGGTGAGGGTTGAGCTGACTGAGACTGCACCACAGTGGGCTGTGGAATTTGGAATTCTAGAGCAACCCACAGCTTCTCATGGCCTTTGGGAAAACCAGGGCCAAGACGAGAGGGCATCCACAGTTGCGTGGGTTTTGTGGCTGAAGGGCGGACAGATGGGCAGCCTCCTGTCCCCAGCATGGTCTCCTGGTACTATCTGGGCTCTGGCACTTCAGCTGTTGGCGCTTCTGAGCCTGGTGTGCTTCAGGGAGAAACCAAGACATAAAATCCTTGTCCCACCTCCTTTGGGGGCTGCTCCGCAGATTTGTGGGGGCCATGTGTGAAAATATTCACATGCATTTTCACCACTATTCTAACAGCACAGCAATGGCCACTTGGCTCTGGAATGGTCACAATCAACCAAGATTAAAAAGTTGTGACAGCACAGTGTGTCGGTAAGGGCACTCATCTGGGCTGATGAGGGGTTGGAACTTGGCACAATTGCAATGAAGGGCAATTGGGCGACACCTGTCAATCTAAACAGACACACAGGCGTTCTGTGACCCAACGGTTTCACTCCCAGGAATTTATTTCCGAGGTATATTTGCCCATATGCACACAAGACATGTACAGCAAAAGTTGTTGCAAGATTAGATGCACACACACAGCACAGATGAAGGGATTTCTGTTTCTCCTTTTTCTTTTTTGATGAGCAGAGCATTTGCACATGGGAATAAATGCCATTGTGAGTTGACCCCCATGTACAGATGCTCTGCTTATTTAGCTTTTTCTTTTTTTAGATTTTTTTTAAAAAAACTTATTTGAAAGACAGAGTTACAGAGAGAGGAAGAGGAGGAGGAAGAGGAGGAAGAAGAGGAAGAGGAGAAGGAGGAAGAGAGAGAGAGGGAGAGAGAGAGAAAGGGAGAAAGAGAGAGAGAGATAGAAAGAGAGAGAGAGAGAGAGAGAGAGAGAGAGAGATCTTCCATCCACTGGCTGACTCCCCAAATGACCGCAATGGCCGGGGCTGGGCCAGGCCAAAGCCAGGAGCCCAGAGCTTATTCCAGGTCTCTCATACGAGTGCAGGGGCCCAAGCACTTGGGTCACCTTCCTCTGTTTTCCCAGGCACATCAGCAGGGAGATGGATCGGAAGTGGAGCAGCTGGGACTCAAACTGGTACCCATATGGGATGTCAGCATTGTAGATGGAGGCTTAACCTGCTACACCACAGTGCTGAGCCTGAAGGAATTTCAAAAGTTCATGGCAAATTCACATTTTCTTTTAATTCCAAAACTTAATTTTGCTTTGAAAGGCAGAGAGAGAGAGAGAGAGAGAGAGAGAGAGGAGAGACAGACAGACAGACATCTTCCATCCACTGGTTCGTTCTCCAAATGCCTAGCTGGGGCTGGGCCAGTCTGAAGTCAGGAACCCAAAACTCAATTGGGGTTTCCCATGTGGGTGGCAGGGACCCAAGTACCTGAGCCATTTCTGTGAACTTTCTGAAGCACCCTCGTGTGTGTGTGTGTGTGTGTGTATGTGTGTGTGTGTAAGAACTGAGAGCTGCTTCATCAACAGGAGGTTGACTAAGTGATTTATGAATGATCTATACGGCGGAGTACAATACAACCATAAAAACAAGGAGACATCTCCTATGAACTCCTGGGAAATGACTGTAACATAAATTGTTGTGAAAACTGTCAGAATCAAAATGGAATCACTTGTGTCAAGCTCTAACATAGATAAGAAATAAATAAACCCAGAAGGCTATGAAGGAGAAAACCTCACGCTTATGCCTAACAACAAGAGCAATCGCAAGAGACTCTGCCAGCACCAGGCTCTGCACAAAAGCCAGCACACTTGACACAGGAAATCTTCTGCAAGGACGTCAGCCCCACAGCTGCCTGTTCAGTCCTGGACTGCCGCCATCCTTGCTATTGATCCTTGTGGTCAAGGATGGATGACTGTGTCCACGTATCCCACGAGAGCCTCCTCATGTTGCCTGTAAGCCATCCCCCCTGCCTCAGCCTCCTTGAATAAGGCACGTGATTTTCCACGGCACACCCACTCCCACTGCGATGCACTGCTGTTGCCAAAGAAACTTACAGGTCAGTGGCGGATCTGTTATCTCGGTTGACATTGTGAAGGGGTTAAACCGCAAGCAGCACAACAGTATGTAAGATCCGTTACCATTTGTGTGAAAAAAATGAGAAGCCTATAAATGCAGAGAGTATCTTTGAAAGGATGTGAAATAACTTGCCTCCGGGCAGGGGACCTGGGGCCAGGCATTTCGAGTGGAAGAAATGTCTTGTTTCTTACCATGCGCCACCGCTATGTTCTTCCTGAATGTTTGAACATGTACATGCATTGCCTACTACAGACATGTTTAAGCAAAACATGATGCCAGGGACTGAAGTTGATCTATGAGTTTCTAGTATTTTCAGCTCTACCTGGTATTGTACAAATCACTCCATTTGCACCCCAGGTGCCTCATTGGTAAAACAGGTGCAATGGTACTTTACCTACCTGGAAGCAGCAGGTTGGGTGGAGGGTTCTTTTAGATCCCTTCCATGCCTAAGACAAGAATCTCACATGTCCAGCTCGAAGACAGGGCATCCCAGTGAAGGGATCCCAGGACCCTTGTCTGCCTGAGGTCCCCTGGAGCAAAGCTGTGGGGCCAACACTACAGGGGTTTGTAGGACTATTGGAAACTTCCTCCTCCTTCCACCCCTGCCCCCAGCAACCCCGCACCACCTACACCATTCTACCCGGCAGCCTGCCAACTTGTTCCTCCCCACACACAAGGACACCGTGCGCTTGGCTTCCTTTCTCACCGGCTCAATACCTGCCCCACGACAAGGCTCTAGTATCCATCACTTGCTCCTTCTCCCTTGCCAACGGTCTCCTCTGCCGGCCTTATCTCTCACTGTGCTTTGATGGAGGAACAGGCAGGCGAGGAGGGGGACGCAGGATCCCTTCTGAGACCCCCTGAGACAGCAGCGCCGCTGGAGCGCGTGCGCACGGGAGGCTCTGGGTCAGCAGGAGCGCGAGAAGAGCGCACTGTGGCCTTCCCACCGTCAGCCGACAGCTCAACACCAATTCGGTTCCCGGGCCGTCAGCCGGCACGTTCTTATTATGGATGTGCCGCTCACACATACCCCAGCTGATTAGATAGACCAGCCGGCAGCTCTGATTACGCACCATCCGCACTTCCCCGCATGCCTCTGCAGCCCGGAGCCGCTGCCAGGAAAGGCGCCCGCTCTCAGGGAGGGCGAGGGAGGCTCTGTGCTCCCGTGAGCCCCTGTGCGGAGAGGAGGCCCACATCACTATCTGGGTCTCCTGGAATGAGTGGCCACTGAGGGTCGGTCTCATGTCAGCTCCAGGAGCCTATTTGTTCCTCTCTCGCCAATGCTCAGCTGCCCTGGGAAACACCCTCACTGTCAGGGGGAGACAGACAAACAGTCACGGTGGACATTTTCCTCTCTGTAACGCGCATTCCTTTTTCAAGGTGCTCTGGGTCTGGGAACTGACCCTGGCCAGGGAATGGCTTGAGAAGCTGTGATTCCGCACCAGTCACTGTTCTGTGTGCTGTCACCTCTGCTGATCTGCACCTGGCCTCTGGTGACTGAGCCCCTGGCCCCTGTCACCCTGGGGCCCCAACACTCCCACTGCACTTGGATCCCTGCTTGGTGACAGCGGGTCCCTGCTGCAGCGACCTCAGAGCTCTTCACGGGCCTGGGGCTCCCTCACCCAGCCTTGGTGCAGGTGGGTCTCTGGGGCCCTCCTGGGGTGGGCACATAGGTCTTCACTGGCAAACCCCCTCTGAGTTCCCATTCTCCCAAACCTCCGGACACCTTCCTCTGTGGAATGCTGAGGGAAGGCAGGCACTCCCACTCCACCCAGCGTGGGCTGCCTCTGGGCCACGTTTTAGCCAACCAACCAAGCAAACTGCGAGAGCCCTGCCTAGTCCCTCGAACCCTTCTTTTTTTTATACATTTTTTTAAAAAAAATTAAGATGGATTTATTTGAAAGGCAGAATTACAGAGAGGGAGAGAGGGAGAGAGATATCTTCCATCTGCAGGTTCACTCCCCAACTGGCTATAATGGCCAGGGTGGGCCAGTCCAAAGCCAGAAGACTGGAACTCCATCCACGTCTCCCACATGGATGGCAGGGGCCCAAGAACTCAGGCCATCTTCTGCTGCTTTCCTGGGTACATTAGGAGGGAACTGGACCAGAGGTGGAGCAGCTGGGACTCGAACCCATGCTCACGTGGGATGCTGGCTTTGCAGGCAGAGGCTTAACCTGCCACACCACAATGCCGGCCCTCAAGCCCCTTCCTGAAAAGAACCCAGGGAGTGGCCATCTCGCCGAGCAGTTGAGAAGCCAGTTAAGATGCCCATGTGCCACACTGCAGTCCCTAGGCTCAACACATGGCTCTGGCTCCTGACTCCAGCTTCCTGCCAATGCAGACTCTGGAGGGCACTGCTGACGGCTCAAGTACCTGCCACCTGTGTGGGAGACCTGGCTGCAGTTCTCAGCTCCTGACTTCAGCCTGGCCTACTCCCACCTCAGTAGGCATTTGGGAATGACCCAGTGGATTGGAGTTTTCTTTTTCTGTTTGCCTCTCAAATAAAGAAAAGAGAAGAGAAGAGAAGAGAAGAGGAGAGGAGAGGAGAGGAGAGGAGAGGAGAGGAGAGGAGAGGAGAGGAGAGGAGAGGAGAGGAAAGGAAAGGAAAGGAAAGGAAAGGAAAGGAAAGGAAAGGAAAGGAAAGGAAAGGAAAGGAAAGAAACAGAGTGGCCATATCACTAATGGCTCTAGTGGAGCTGACACTCGGGGTCTTGGAGCCCTCGGCTGCCCAGGCCTGTGCACGGTGGGCAACTTCTGGCAGCGTGTGGCCCTGAGCTCTCCACATTTCAAGCTTGGTTCCTTCGCTCCCCGATGCCCATGTGCTATCCATAGCCAGGAGGGCACAGGGCCTCTCAGTGAATCTCTTGTCCAGTGTTTAAAACCCGCCCAGGGAGAACAAGGAAGGCTGTCCAGGACGACACCTGCCTGGTCTCACCGAGTCTTGGCAACCCCGGGTGGGAGGCACAGTCACCCCAACTCGCAGAGCAGGCGAAGGCGAGGTGCGGGCCCAGAGCCAGGACTCGGTCTCCTTCTTCCTGCAGTAGCCATTCCCAGAATACTTCTCCAACATTTTGAAATGATTTTTCACTTTTATGGTTTAAAAATGCAATCAAATGCACTAAAAATAAACACACATACATCACGGAGGAGCCACCACTTCTCCCACAGAGCTGAGTGCAAGGAGGTGGCCACCCCGCGTGTGGCAGGCAGGACAGCTCCTCCGACACTGGAGACTGCCCCCGCTGCATCCCCGAGTTCACAACCCTGCCAAGTCTTTCAGCTCCTTTTCATATGCCGTGAGTCCGAGTCCTCCCTCGTATCTCCTCGCTTAATTAAGTCCCTGCCCTTGGAAAATATTTACAATACCAGAGGAGAATGAAGATTAAGAAACTGAGTAAAACCCAAAAGAATTAACAAAAGACTATATTTATAATTCAGCATTACATGCTGTGGTGGAGACGAGAAGGAGAGGAGGGAGGGTCTGAAGGCGCGAGGAAGACCTCACGCCACAGGGGCTCCTGGATGCTCACGGCTGTGGTGCCGGCCCCCTTGCCCTGTTCCTCTCCATGCAGGAGACTGTGGGTCCCTCCGAATACCACCCACCACCACCCCGCCAGCAGTCCCACCCCTGCTTTGATTTTCTTTGAGTTTTCTATCCTAGGGATGAAGGTGATCTATTTTTAGTGTAGAGGCTGGTGTAAGTAAGGGGTTGCTATAGCGACGGCTGGTGGTTACAAACCCAGTCCTGCTACAGCTCCTGGTCACAAATAACGGCTGAGCCCCAGGAAGAATGCATTCTGGGAGATAGGAGAGCCCCCTTCCCCTGGGGGGCGCTGCCTGCTGTCTTCTCGGGGTGCCGCTGACAGGCTGAGCCTTGCTGGTGGGGAAGCAGATCACACGTGGGACGCGGGGCACTGCCCAGCAAAGGAAGTGGGACCTTGTCAGGGACGGATGCTGTACATCAATCACCAGGTGAGCGAAACACCTGAATTGTGCAGACACGGATGGTGTGCAGCTCAGGGCACAGGGCAGAGAACACACAGCACCTGCTCCCGGAGCAGCCGAGGAGGGGGGAGGCATGCACACAGTGATGCTGCCTCACCCACGGAGGCTGCACACCGGCAATCCTAGTGCGAGTCCAACAGAGAGGCTCATAGACACAGAGGACGGTGTGGAGCCGTGCTCTCCGTCACAGCCCCGCCGGATGCCTGGATGGATGCGGGATTTCCCATCAGGCCTCAGCCCTGCAAGTGAATGAACCTCAGCTCCACGCACTGACACAGCTGCATCTCAAACGTTCAAGCGAAGAATCCAAACACCTAAGCTAGCGTGTGGAGTTCCAAGCTGGATGCTGCTCACTGTGACAGGACCCTGGAAGGGGAGGTGGAGGGGCACTTCTGGGATATAGAAGGTGTTGTGTTCTTTGAGCCACATACTGGTTATATCGGCGCATTCAGTTTGTGCAAATTTACCACCAATGAAAGGCGCATTTTTCGTATATGCAGGCTTATACTTTGGTATACTTTGCCCTAAAAAGCTCTGAACAGTCAGCCTTGTCAGTCAAATCGCAAAGGCGGAACCAGAAGATATTCAGTGCCGGTGTGGTCTGAAGGGAAACCTGCTGACTGCGGCTGGGGGCCCTCCCGGAGGAGGCAGGCCCAGCTGCACAGGGCTGCAGGCAGTCCACACGCGGGATGCCCAGGCCTGGCCATCAGGCTTGGTTGGACTCCGAGTGATGCGCCAAGAGCCACGGAGCCTGCAGAGAAGGAAGACCCTGGTGACAACACCAGGGCACCGAGGGAGACCCGAGCCCGGGTGCCCCTGGGGAGCCATGGAAGGGGAAGCTCATTGTGCCTGGCCCACCCACTGGACCTGTCTCCTCGAGGTCCCTGGCCACAGCTGCTGAGAGCTCACCTCCACGACGCAGCCACTCCTACGGTCCCTTTCCATCAGCCGTGGCTGTTCCTTGACCAAAACCCGGGCTGGCCAAGCGAAGCCGCCCAGAAGTGAGAAGCAGGATAGGGCGGGAGGGGACTCCGACCTCACGCCCGTGTGACTCACAGGCCAGCCTGGGGGGAGTGACAAGAGTGTGGACGGGGGACATGTCAGAGAGGTAGTGCAGCAGAGGGTGTGTGGACAGTGGCTGGAGGGGGCTCTGTGGACAAGAGCGCCTGTCTCGCCGGAGGTGGGCTGAGAGACTGACATGTCTCCTGGCCTCTCTGGAACTTAGTTTTCCCATCTGCAACTTGACCTGCATTGACAGCTACCAAATGCAAAGACATCGTAGATGCCCCACCCTGTGATGGCATCACGGAGAGTTACGGTGATGTCCTGGCCCAGGCCGGGGCTCTAGCTCCCCGCCCACTCTGGCCTCTCTCTGCCCACCTGGATGACTCCAGTTCACCCCCAAGTTCTGGCCCGCCTGCTGCATGGCCCCCTCACCTTTCACACTGTCTCTGAAGGCTGGGGACACGGTGCTGTGCACACAGGGCCCGGGCTGGGAGTCACGCCCGCTCAGTGGGACGGCGCTGTCACAGCTGAGCAGCAGGAGGCAGTGGCTGTTGTACTCGGAAAGCCTACAGATCCCGGGGCCCCTCCCGCCATCCCACCCTCAGCCTGTTCCTCCCCTGTGTAGGCCCCCTGGGGAGTTCCGGTTCCCTGGGGTTCACCCTCTTCCAGCCTGGCATGTCCTAAGACCTGGCACCATCCTCTCTGGACTTTCCTTTGTTTCCCTCCACCACTTGGGTCCCTCCCGTGACATGCAGGGCAGAGGCCACCCCAACTTGCACCCAAGCTCCGGAGCACTCAGCATTAGCACCCGTAGCCCGGGGCGGTCCCGGCCCCCCAGCTGGACTGCAAGCTGCAAGGAGCCCCACTTCAGGCCTCCACGTCCTCTGCAGGCCAGCCTAACGCCCAAGGACAATGGATACAGTCGTCAGACCGACCAACCTGGGCACGTGTTTGCTTTACCCAGTGATACGCAGCCCCAGGCACGCCATCGGAGGCCTGGGTCGAGACCAGCTTGGCCTAGTTCGGGCTTCACAGCCGACTTCCAAGCTCCACGTGGCAGCCTGGAAGCCCAGCCTGAAGGCTCCAGGTTGGGGACTCCTTTCCAATTAAGCCACAACATGAAAGTCCACAGACAGGGACCCAGTAGTTTCAAGAAAAACACCTGCTTGTTCAGTACAGCACCCACACTTTCAGGAAGCGAAACGCCTGCAGTGTCACAGGCACACAGGGGCTGGACGCGGGTCTCTGGGGTGACCTCAGAGGCAGCCCCCAGCCTGCTCCTCAGCAGCTGCTGTCTACACCATCGCCCCAGCACAGGCTTGGTCATCAAGTGCATGCTTCATACTCCGTGAGTTCTCTGTGAGGCTCTAACAGTTAGGATTTCTCTCTCTCTCTCTCTCTCTCTCTCTCTTTTTTTTTTTTTTTGACAGGCAGAGTGGAAGAGTGGACAGTGAGAGAGAGAGAGACAGAGAGAAAGGTCTTCCTTTTGCCATTGGTTCACCCTCCTATGGCCGCCGTGGCCGGTGCGCTGCGGCCGGTGCATTGCGCTGATCCGAAGCCAGGAGCCAGGTTCTTCTCCTGGTCTCCCATGGGGTGCAGGGCCCAAGGACTTGGGCCATCCTCCACTGCACTCCCTGGCCATAGCAGAGAGCTGGCCTGGAAGAGGGGCAACCGGGACAGAATCCGGCGCCCCCACCGGGACTAGAACCCGGTGTGCTGGTGCCGCAAGGCGTGGAGGATTAGCCTATTGAGCCACGGCGCCAGCCTTATCAGTTAGGATTAACTCTGCTCACATTTAACTGAAAAATTCAAAGAAGCTGTACTTTCAGAATGTTCCCACCCTGGCTGCATCGCTGACCATGCATCAGGCTCCCTAAGAGCGGGCTTGGGCTTGTCTGATGGAGTAGCACTCCCGGCAGATGGAAGCAAAGTGAGGCTGTGTGCTTGTCTGCTGACCCCACACCAGCATTCTCATGGCTGGACGCAGGTAGGGGATCGGAAGCCAGCTCCAAAGCCTTCTGCCTTATTCCTTGTGGGTCAGAGGTGTGCTCAGGGCCTGGACAGATGGTGTCTTTTTTTTTTTTTTTTAATTTATTTGACAGGTAGAGTTATAGACAGTGAGAGAGAGACAGACAGAAAGGTCTTCCTTCCGTTGGTTCACTCCCCAAATGGCTGCAATGGCCAGACCTCGCCGATCCGAAGCCAGGAGCCAGGTGCTTCCTCCCGGTCTCCCATGCGGGTGCAGGGCCCAAGGACTTGGGCCATCCTCCACTGCACTCCTGGGCCACAGCAGAGAGCTGGACTGGAAGAGGAGCAACGAGGACTAGAACCCGGCACCCATATGGGATGCTGGCACTGCAGGTAGAGGATTAACCAAGTGAGCCATGGCGCCGGCCCCAGATGGTGTCTTTTAAAGAACAAGAAGTGGCCTCAGCCTGGCTGAGAAACACATCCCTGAGAGAGGTGAGCCATAAGGAGGCCTGAGCTGGGCGCATGAAGCCTGGGGGAGGGCCCGGAGCAGCCGAGCCCCGGACCAGGGCCCCTGCCTTTGGAGCCGCCTGGCTCAGAGACTTCCTACCCAACAGAGCCAAAAGCACTTAGAACTGAAGAGGACAGGTAACTGACGGGAGCGACAGCTTGTGTTAGTATTTTTTTAAATTTTCTCTCTTGATGTCTGGCATCTGGGGTCCAGCTAACTGCCCCATTCAGGGTTAGCCAAACCTTAGAGACGCAAAGAGCTCTCACGTGGGAGCCCATTTTCAGGTGTAAACCAACCAATCCAGAGCCCATGCTCCAACTACCTTCCTTGTCTGGCTCTTACACACTCCAGAGGCAATACTCCCTGGCCGGGGGCCAGACAGCTGGAGGCAGCCCCTGTTCCAGACGGACGGCGTGTGAGATCACGCAAACCAGCCAGTCCTACACCTGCTTACCCTGCCTGGCTTCGTGTTTCTCTGCGAAACCACAGTGGAGGCTCCTGCCCACACTCCCCCTGCTCCCTCTGTGTCTCCTCTCACAGGGCCCTCCTCCTCCTCTTGGGAACTGTGACAAACCACCCTCTCAGCGACAGGCCACCTCCTCCCAGACCCTTGGCCTCAGCAGACCTGAATGACAATGAAGCGCACACCACGTTGAAGTCTCCCTGTTGCCTGTCCAAGCTGTTTCCCTTCTGCTTTGCTCTGCACTGGTTTCCCAGTGTGCATGCTCATTAACTTGTTTATCAAAGGCAGCGCTTGAAGAGAAACGTGCACTTATTTCCGACCAGCAGAGGAGTCCTCAGAATGGGACCCACCCCCCCGAAATGCTCTCCTGGGCACTGGGTGCCCAGCAAGGTCACCCGCCCGCACTTGGCCACCAGGAGTCTGGGGCTCAGACACAGCAGTCAGGGCCTTTGCTCTCTGGTTGCTTCCAAAGCTCCTGGAGGCCAGGGACTCGAGATTACTTGAATCACTGATAAGAAAGCTAAGGGAGACCACATGGATGTCAAGCTGGGCCCCAGCAGTGCTAGCTCTCCTTTGCTGTTCATTTATGAAATCACTGGGATTGGAGGATTTGCATTATCAGCCAAGCGTTTTCGTTACCCGATTCACCCAGGCGTCCTGTATCCGCCTGCAGCCCTGCGACCGGACACTGGTCCACTCCACCAGCCCGGTCCACGCTGCACAGAACCAGCACTGAACAAGCACCGTTCACTTCAGACTCCTCCAGAAGCACAGGGTCAGAGGAGGGGCCCAGCCGGGAGGGGAGACGCCACCTCCCGGGGCTTACACCTTGCACCACCGCTGCCGCCCCTGCCGTCCTCAGAGTGTGGTGGAAGCTGGCAGTGGCTGAGCCAAGGCCTGGGGCCAAGGATACAGTGGTTTCAGTTGAGGTCGTGGCCCACGGGGAACATTCATGTTGATTTGTTCCTGAGAGTGTACTTCACGTATGTTTTGTTCTTCCCAATCACTAAAAGGCAGTTTATTACAGGAGGGTAGAATTCACCTTGCTCTCCGGTGTCCTAAGCCCTTAGAGCTGATACTCTTCAGCTCCCCAGGCCCACGGGGTCCCCTGGGGCCAGGCCCCTTTAGGAGGGCACGGCGGACAGAGGGTGGGGCAGGAGCTGCCCCATATCCAGCAGGGCTTCCGGCCCCAGCGCTGAGCCACCAAGCCGTGCAGGGCAGGGGGAGGAGAGGGAATGGGAGTTCGGGGTTAAACAGGCCCAGAGTTCCAGTTGTGGACGACGGAAAGTTCTGGTGATGTCGGCTGTGTGACAGCGTGGATGTCACAGTGCCGCACGTCCAGCACTGGAGAAGGTGGCGACACCACAGCTGTAGAAAGCCCTGCAGCTGTCTGTCCATGCTCAGCCGGGCCTGTGCATGGTGAGGGTGGGCCGGCCTCCAGAGTGTGGGTCAGCGCTGAACCTGAAGGTAGGGCAGTTACAGGACGACGGTTCTCCCCGCGAGGGACTGAATCTATCAGAAACAGCTACATAGCTATGGGCAGAGCTCAAGGAAACCCAACGGCCACGCCAGTCGCCAGGCCAGGGGATGAGCAACCGGAGGCAGCGTGGGGACCCTGAGGAGCAAGAAGGGAGCAGGGGGTCAGGCTGGAGGGTGCAGTTCAGAGAACAGACTTCACTCTGCAGCTCACTCTCTGTGTGAGGCGAGGAGCCCAGGGCTCCACCTGCACTAACCGGGCGAGCAGCACTGGGGTGACCTGGACGTAGCTTTGCTCCGGGAGCCACTGCATGGTCATACCGAGCTGGGCTCACAGGCAGGGGAGGCTGAGGCTGTGGTCTCCATCTTCGCTCAGACCCTCACAACATGGACGCGACACTCGCCCTGACCGCTGTCGCTGGGGCGGGCCCTCGAAGGGATGTCTGCGTGGAAGCAGACTGCAAACGCTCGCTGGGTACTCAGTTACGTCCCTCTAACTACGCAGGGTGGAAATGCACTGCCCCTGATGCTCTTGGATCTGATTAGCATAAGCCCGCCCCCATCTTCCTTTACATTTTCATCGCCATCACAGACTCTTTGTCCAGCTGATCTGGGCCTCTCTATACCACGGAGCATGCAAGACGACCTGAAGTCAAAGTCCTCACTTGCCCAACACGCACAGCATGGACCGTGGGGGAGGCAGCTGTCCCTGCCTGCTCAGCGCAGGGGCGGGGGAGGGCACGTGGATGTGCAGAGCTTTAGGGGAGATTTTATCACAGTGCTTTAGGGTTCACACTTCCCGTGGATGTCCTCCTGAGAATGCCTCCCCCAGGCCACCACACATGGGCTCAGTGCACTTGCTCTTCTGTTTGCTCTGGGCGGTCGGGAGACTGTGGGGTCAGGTGTGTGTGTGGGAGTGTGTATAGGTGTGAGTGTGTGAACAGGTATTTCAGTGTGAGTTGCCTGTGCACTCACATGTGTAGGTATGTGCATGCATGCCCATGGGTAACAAAGATGTGTCTTCTGACCTGAGCAAGGACAGGGAGGTCACCCGAAGAAGCAGTGCATCTTGTCCCCTTGGGGAGCGGCTCCACCCTCTTTGGGCCCAGAGGGGACAGTGGTTCCTGGAGAAGACTGGCACAGTTCCAGGAGAGACCAGTGTGGCACAAGAGATCAATGCTGGATGCCCAAGTACAGTTTATTTGGGGGGAGATGAGGATAACTAAAACACAGGTATTTTCGGGGCTCCTCTTGGAGGGGGAAGAAGAGGCTTCATCTAAAACTCATTAGCTAGAGGAATGTGAAGGAGAGGGAGCTACTGAGAAAGACTTGACAAAACGGAATCCCGAAGCAGTACTTCCTAGAGCCAGGAAGGGCACTGGAGTGGCAGATTTTCAAGCCATCACAAACCTGCGTCTGTCTATGGTGATCCTGCAAGGGGTCCGTGCTAGCGACAAGGACAGAACAAGCCCTCCAGGACAAGATCCCCACCCTGCAGGGGCCAGGAGGTCATAGAATGGGTCCCTGGGAGTGATTCTGGAGAGACTGATCCCACAGCTGGGTCTTACAAGGTGCGGGGAGGGGTCAGATTTCCAGAGCAGAGAGCTGGGAGCAAGGCTCTCTGCCGACTCTCTTCAGCTGTTTTTCCTTCACTCAGTGGATCCCACGCTGGGCACTGCAGAGGGGCTAACACCTCCTGCTGGCCTCCCTCGTGCCCCCTCTCACTGCAACTCTGAAAGTCAGGGGCACAGCAAAGCTAGCTCCTGGGCTCTGGCCACCACCCAGGGGCCTCAGCCCGGGGAGGGGCTGTGGCGTTGTCACTTGCTCCCCAAATCCCCGAGGAAGGCTTGGTGGGTGTGGGGAGAACGCTGAGGACCCTGTGGTCCATGCTGGGGCATCTACATGGGCGCACTTGCACAATGCGGTTGAGATGCACATATTAAGTTGATCTCAGGAGCCCAGAAGACAGGATGACTGCCAGCTTTTAAATGCCAAGGGAGAAACCACCGTCTGGCACATAATAGGGCTTTAATAACGGGCCTGCCCATTCCCATTAGCAAAAGCAGATTTTTTTAGTCCAATAATAGGTTCAGCTTCAAGTCTACAGTAAGTGAGTGCTTATTACTTTATTATCTAACATTAGAGTCTTCTTTTTAGGTCATATCAATGGACCTCAAGTCCAGGGGGTCTCTCCGTGGTGGTGGTGGAGTGCCTTATTCCCGTGCAAACTCCCCTCCGTGAGACCCCTGCTCTCCGACTCTCTGAAATGGGTTTTCTCCCACAGGAGGCTGAATGTCCCTGGATCCAAGGAGCGCGGTCCGCACTGGCCCCCCGCAGAGTCCTCAGGAGGACACTGACCCACCTGACCGCCCGGAGCCACGCAGCAGGGAGGCAGCAAGAGCTCCAGGTGGATTTTATGCCGGCTTTTCTTTCCTTTCCGTTCCACTTTTCACTTACTGCCCGGATGCTTTGTCAAAGGCAGCTTCCTGCCACTTAACCTGTCACACTGCACACAGGGGACGCTGGGCATGGGTCCCCGTCAGCTTGCCCCTCTTGACTCCCGCACCGGGCTGTGTCTCCTGCACGGTGGTGTGACCAAGCTGACGAACCCCAGCTGGAGTGAGACCCCCTGTACCGCTCAGAACGATCCTGTGCCACCCAAGCAGTGACATCAGCAGCCGGCTATCGCTGAGCCCTCCTAAAGGAAATCTGCCACCTCAAACCACCCTGGCAAGCCAAGAACGCCTGAGGACCCACCTGTATAGCTACAGAGAGGAGCACAGCCCCCCCCCCCCCCCCCAGTTCCCAGAAGTACTGAATCACGGAGGCGCCACTTGGACCCCAGCCACATCTGGTCCGACCGACTGGACCCCCTCCTGCAGCTGGAGGTCTTACAGAAGATCACAAAGCAAGCTTCTCCCCAGGGACACCAATGGGGCAGGTGCTTCCCCTCACGTTAACCCGCAATCTGCCAGGTTACTCAGCCTTAGGGAACCTCTGACAATGCTTCTCTCTACCCACACAATTCATTTTTCACAGTTGAAATTAACAGCTCTGACCCATTCCTATCTATCCCCCAGGCCACCACTTTTCCTAACTGCCAATGCCACGGACCACTAACATCCCCGGGTCAGACAGAGACAGGACACAGCTTCAGAAGGCTAGCTTGGGCAGCTCACGCAGCAGCCTCCCCATCAAGCAGGACCACATCTCAATCTTCTGCTCTAACCACTCACTGCTAAGGGGTGCAGCCAGGGTTAGCAGGCAGCAGTGGCAAGGGCCACTGTGCGGGAGGGTGCGTGTACACACACGCCCTGGGTCCCTCCTGAGGCTCGGCCCTCAAGATTTGGGGGAAGGGGCAAGTCCTACCAAAAAGGCCGTGGGGCTCCGACTGGCGCCTCTCCGTGCTGCGGTTTTGGTCCTTGTGTTTCCTGTTGCCCCTCAGGCTCCCAAAGCGCTTCATGAGTAGCGTTGGCGACAGGTGACCATATCAGGACTCACAGGGCCGGTGTCAGCTCCGGGTGGCAGGGAGCTGCGAGGGGTGTGGCATCGGCCAGCAGGTGCAGGCGACTCCACAGCCGCGGGAGCTCCGGCAGCAGCCCGTGCGAGGCTGCGAGGCTGAGTGGTCTCACCTCCAGGTGAGCGTGAATCGTGGGCTAGGGCAGCAGCCACAGAACTCGCCGGCTAAGCCCACCGCGGCTCTCACTCCGGAGACCGTGGGGCTCCCGAGGGCTGGGCAGTCCTGACGGCCGCGCACCTCCTGCCGTAGCAACTGGAGTGCTGGCTGCTGTCCTTAAGTAGGCAAGAAGCTGCCGGAGGCACAAACGCAGCTTCGCAGGGGATCTGTTTATATAGTTAAGGTCAGCCACTCATGGATACACGCCAGGGTTGTTTTTTTTTTTTTTTTTCTCCTCTCCTTGCAATTAAAAAGGAGGGAAGACTAAATAGGCAAAGGGAGCACAAGCCGCTAGTCATGTGCAGCTCTGCATGATGTCTCTTTAAAAAGACTGTAAAAGGAAACCACCCAGGACAGACGAGTCTTGGCGCCAATTGGCCAGCGCGCATTCCCATTATGACATGACATCACACAACTATTTTGATTCATGTGTTCCAGGGCTCCGCAGGGTCAGCAGGCTCTGGCTGCCGCTTGTGGAGAAGCCACAGGTCCCTGGGCTGGAAGTTGCTGAATCTACTTTGGCTCACGGCTCCACTCCACCCAGTGAACACTGTAAGATCATCTTTAAGGAGGGGGGTGGGTACGGGCGCCTCTGGAACTGACAGGTTTCCAGCAAATGCAACATTGAGCTCTGGTCTTGCTGGGAGCTGTAGAGCAGTCCCACTGCCCTCCACTGCACATGGGGAAACTGAGGCTAGGGCTGTGACTTGCCTGAGGTCCCAGCGTCAGTCAGGACTGGGATCCTAATCTCCTTGACTCACAGGCCAAACAGCTGATCCGATCAAACAAAAGATAAAGCTTTCAGTTTGTACGTGTTCTGTAACTTAAGCCATAGAAGCAGTGGACAGGACAAAAAAAAAAATTCTCTCGTTTTCTTTTTGCCGATATCTTCACTGGACTACACGGAGGTTAGCTCCTCTGCCAAAAGCCAGCTGTGTGGCCTTGAGAAAGTCCCTTACCGTCTCGGGGCCTCAGTTTCCCACTCCGTGAACCATGAAAAGACTAGGTCACTTTAGGGTTTAGTCTAGTTCCAACAGCCTGAACTTGTAACAGGAACATTCGGAATCTCTGCAGATTCTGCCCAAGTGACCACAGGAGAACAAGACTGGGTCAGACCAGCTAAGTAACCCCCAATTAAAGATCAGAGCCTGGATTCTCCTGGCTGCCTGTGTGGGTGGCAAAGCCTTCAAGAATCTGCAGTGCTGTCACTTTCTTCTGCGAGACTGTTACTGTCTCCAGTGTGTCTGGGAAGGAGCGGGTGCAGAGGCAGGAGGGTCCCCAGCCACGCGCCCTGGGAGCCTGGACCCACACTCAGAAGAATCCCACTCAACTCCTCCAATCCAGCCCCCCCGCCCCGCTCAGGGACCAAGCTCCTCTTTCCAGGCCTTCTCTCACCTCTCACTCTCCCAGAGCCCGGCCCATTCACCACGATTCCTTTAAGAGATAAAGGTGGGTCCCCAAGCTAGAGCCGCAGGTGGGGAAGAAGAAGGTGGCTGCCTTTCTGTCTCCAGGGAAACCCACTTCGGGTGGAATCTGGCCAAGCACCTGAGGCCCCAACAAGGGAAGTCTAGGATTCTGCCTCAGTGAGAGGAAACCTGGACTCTCCGCTCCTGCCCCCCCAACATCCCCGGGGGTATCCCTTTGGCCACAGTCCACAGAAGGCAGGGTGACACGTCCGCTCAGGAGCAGCTCTGGCTGGTTCTGACCTTCCAGACCCCAGGGACGTGCAGGGGTGGGGGCAGCCTGCGGAGGTCCCCCGCCCAGATCTGAGTGCCTGCTCTTCCCTACCTACGGGCCCCAGCCGCACTTGACCGGAGTAACTCCACTGTCACATCATTGCTGAGTGAGTGGGTCAAGACGTAACGGTCTCAGCTTCTCTCCGCTGTTGTGCCCCTGTTCTCTGAGTGACACCACTTACTTGGTTCCATGCGTGATGGTGTGGGGTCAGGAAATGCTCCGAGGCCCGGCCTAAGCCTCGGAAACCTGTTTGGGTCATCTCCCCCTGCCCCCCGCCCTCGACTCCACCACTATTCCTTGGGAGCCCTCTCGGGAAGGAAGTACTTTGAATTTTTAACCTACCCCATCTCCCCATTTCCCTTCCCCGTCCCCCCTTCTTGCTGCCCTCAGTTTCCATCTTTGCCTGCTGAAGGCCTGGGGAGCTTTCATGGCCCAATTCAGAGGGCACCCCCTCCCCAGGTGAGCCCTTCCTGATCACTTTTGGAAAGGGGACATTGCCCTCCGCGGCGAGATTTTAGGACCTCTACTCCCTGTTGTTAAGATGGCCCATCCACAGAGAAAACTGGGAGCCCCAAAAGGGTAGGGCCCAGGTGTCATACATCACGCAGCAAGGCACCAGCAAGGTGGGAGGAGTTCCCTGGGCCCCTGTATCCACCCTCCAGTCTGCTCCTGTTGACTGGATAAGCTGCAACCTTAGGCTAACTCCCTCTGGCTTCTGGTGAGGTGCAGCCAAATGGGGGGTACCAGCAGGATCCGGGGGATGGATGAGCCGAGACAACCTCTCCACCCCTTCAGGTCACTCTGGCCTGGCTGTGCCATCTCCCGACGAAGGATCTGGCTCCCTCATCTTTTGGGGGCGGCATTGGAGACATCTGGGCTGACCGTAGCCTGGCTCTGGCCGGGCAGATGCTGCTGCATTCAACTCTCTTCCAGAGATCCTAAGTTCAGCGTGCTCCTCTTTCCCGTCGGGACTGATGGGTAGGCACAGTGACCACATACTTGTAGCAAGGACACCCGTGCAGACAGAGCAGGTCTTGCCCTCAAGGGATCTGTAAATGGGTGGGACAAGCAGAGATCAACTGCCCCACGGTACTGACTGCTGGGACAGGGACAAGTGTGACCGATGAGCAGGAGTGGCCGGAATGGGCAATCAGTGGCATCACATGAGGGACGGGGCAGGATGAGATGCGCCCAGCTCTGCCCAGGAAAGAGGAACCTGAATCGCGCTGCGGGGTTGCAGGGTGTGGAGAAGAGAGGAGCCGCCAGGCCTGGCAGTGCCATGCCCGTGGAGGAATGAGTCAGCGAGCCACTGTCTGCTGGGCCCCCGTGTCCACGAAAGGATCCTCTCTACTGTCGAACAGCCATGACTAGCCCACACTTGCTGTGATTAAACTCTGAAAAAGATGTACTTCATAGGTTTTGCAGTTTCATGTGGAGATTTAAAAAAAATCAATTTATCTTCTATGAAAACTGGTCTCCCAATTTAAAAAATTAAACAAGCAAACAAAGCCAAAGGCCTCTAGAACAGGACCAGTGAATCAGTGCACCAGCAAGGAAGACGCGTATTCAACAACAGGGATGAGAACTCTGCCACAGCACAGGCAGCTGCGGGAAAGGCCCACACCCCGTCTCGGAGTCCCTGGCTCCACTCCCAACGGCAGCTTCCTGCTAACGCACATCCGAGAGGCAGCAGCTGACGGCTCAAGTGCCTGGGTCCCTGCCACCCACGGGAACTGAGTTCTGGGCTCTTGGCTTTGGCCTGGCCCAACCTTGGCTGTTGTGGGCATTTGGGGAGTCAACCAGAGGAAGATTCTCTCTCTCTCTCTCTCTCTCTCTCTCTCTCTCTCTCTCTCTCTTTCTGCCTTTCAAATACATAAATTTTTAAAAAGTGTTGAAATGATACATAAAAACTAGAAGAAGTTTTGTCTAAGCCAATATAACAATCTTGTCCTATTTAATATGGTATACAGAAATAAATACTATTTCAAAGCCTTGCACCTAAAAGCGATTGGGTTTAAAAAGTTCATGAGGGAAATCTGCGGTGACACAGGCAGGCCTGATGATTCTGTGCTTAGGTTCAGATGGCAACTCGTCAGCACCTCGTTATTAACCTGCAGCAGATACTCTGGACGGTTGCTGATCGAGAGGATTAGGTGCTATGAATAATTCAATGCTACTCTGGGCCTCTAAGAACCACATGTTAATAATCACTCCCATGTATTGAGCACCTACCAACTGCTAGGCAG
The DNA here is from genome assembly GCF_964237555.1 of Oryctolagus cuniculus. Classification (NCBI taxonomy): domain Eukaryota; kingdom Metazoa; phylum Chordata; class Mammalia; order Lagomorpha; family Leporidae; genus Oryctolagus; species Oryctolagus cuniculus. The sequence goes on along the minus strand of NC_091438.1, from coordinate 22,101,597 downwards.
GGTGCTGGCCACCCTACAAGAATTATTTTATTTCACCCTTCCCACAAGGCTGCAGGGCAGGCATCAGCAACACTATTTCATTTTAGGATGAGCAATGGGGCCAGAGAGGTAGTTTGACTAGGATCGCACGGCGAGAACGTGGACTTGAACCCCTGGGATTAGATCATTCTAAAGCTGACTTATCTGCCTTCCAAATTCACATCTTCCCACCGTACTGCTCCTTCTCATGCCTGGGAAACGTCAACAGCAAGGCCAGAGCTCAAAGCCCTCCACCGACCCGACCCCCACGGGACTCGCCAGGGCCACTGTGCACTGAAGGGATTTGGAAGGGGGGGGGTCTCTCCACACATCCTCACTTGGAATGTTTGATCTGCAGGCTGGGGAACTTACAGGTGAAAGAGAGGAGAACCACGTTTCAAAGACTTCATTTGCATCCCAGTCACCTTGCAGCACAGGGCAGCTGAGTGGGGAGTTGGTGACAAGGGGGTGTGCTGACTTGGGGAAGGGGTGCACCTTGCATTGGCAACACAGGGCAGACCGGCTCACCCCACCTGGGACGCTGCTGTGTTGCTGTGCGCAGAAGTGGGGAAGGCACAGTGTTTCCTCTGCCCTGCAGGCCAGGGCTCGTGGCTGCCGCCCAGCTCTGGGCTCTCCTCCAGGAATGCGCTCAATGACAACATTCAGCGCCTCTGTAGGGGGTAGGAAGGAACCGGCACTCAGGCACAGCGAAGGACCTGTGAGGGTCACTGTTCTGCTGCTGAGGGGAAAATGATGGTGGAGTTGGTCTGATTCAGCAAAAAAAAATTGGCCCTGTATAGGTCTCTGTCCAACGGGATGGATCCCGGAAGGCTTTGGGCGAGCAGGGTAAGTGCAGCTTTAAGAGAAGCTGGATGACTACAGATAGGACAAGCTTAACAGTGACACAGACTCCCACAGACACCTTAACTGTACCCACAGGTGCCTCGGCCTCGCTCGGAATATTCTCCCCAGGACCAGCTGGACCCGGGCCAGAGGAAAAGGCCGCTGGCGTCTAGTGCTGGAGCGGTGGGGTGCTGGGAAGGGTTTGCTAAGTTACTGGGAGGTGGGGTGCGGGGCACAAGGGCACAACGATGGGCAGTGTGCGCCGGCCTCTGTGCTGCACACACTCTGATGAACGCTCTTCTCGGACTGGCACACTTCCTGAAGATCTCACAGCCGGCTTTCTCACCCCTGGGGTCTTCCTGCTGGACTCACACATGCTTGGAAAAATCCTTAAATCAGGGACCAAGCTTCTCATCTCACAATTAGAAAGGAACGCCGGCCGCCTGATGTGCTCACAGGGAGGGGTGACCCATTGACTGAGCAGGCCCCCACCCCTTCAGTGAGACTGACAGGCTGGGAAGGGGACCAGCCCCCAGGAGGGCGGGGCTCTGGCAGTCCCTTCTTCGAACTTTCCCAGGCTGATGGTCCCTCCACACACTGCGACCCCCTCTGATGGAATGCTTTCAGTAAGAGGAAAGGCTGAAAAAAAAAAAAACAACACACACACACAAAAAAATGGATGGATGGCTCCTAAGACGGAAGGGCATTTTATTAAAGTCCTTCTTAAAGGGCCAGGCCCTTTCTGGATGGTACTTTGAGTCCAGGTCCTGGTTGGTGCTGCACAAAAAGCCTGGAACAGCACCAGCTGGCTGGGATCACACCCTCATCCCTTATCTCTAGCACCGGTCCTGGCCAGGAGGGGTCAGGGCTTTCCGATCACCACTCCGCGCCAGTGTTACAAGATCTGGAGGGGGGTGGCATTACGGTCACTCAGATTGTGTTCTTTATGTGGTTGTGGGTTTTTTGGCTGTTACCATTCCTCCAGATTTTCAACTATAAACCTACATCCTATAGCCAGAAAAATGGAATGGTGGTGAAGAGTGCTATCTTGAGACTTTCGCGCTGCTAGCCTGCGCTGTTGTCTGATTTTATTCTCACTATGTTGGTGTGAATCTTCTCTCCACTCGAGCTGAAAGCTCCCTGCTGGCAGGGACCATCTTCCACACTTCCACAGAAGGAACAGGATCAGCACTCACCGCAGGAGGTCCCAGGGCCAGGGCACAGCGAGCAGGCAGCCGCTCTGTGCTCCACAGTGCCCTTGAGGGTAGGGGGTCCTGTCCTGGGGGTTCATTAACAGGCTGTCCAGGAGCAGACTGGCCCCTGCTCTTGGCTGGGCTCCAATCTTGCTTGGCCAAAACTCTGCACGCACCCTAAGGGACATCCATTGCGGCAGAGCCACAGGACACCGGCAGAGAAACAGGTCCAGTTCACCCTAGAGTGTGGCTTTTACCAGGTGTTCTGGCCTCTATGCATCTGACTGCTGCAAAGCATGCAACAGGCAGGCTGTCTAACAGGTGGCGAAGGAGAGGTCAAGGGGATTGCAGAGCAGGGGGCAGCCCACGCAGCTCCCCTCAACTTCTGGGGACGGGGCTTTCGCTACGCCTGTGTGCTGCTGATGGCTGAGCCGTCAGGCTGAGCAGGCTGCAGGACGGCCCATCCTCGTCCCCGCAGGGCAGGATGTGGGACACCCACAGGTCAATCCCCTTGAGGTCCACCCTACCTCTGGACTTCCACACATGCTCGAGTCACATTTTAGACAAGATCCCAACCTTCCTCCTCCGTGAAGCCACCATGGGTGCTGAGTGGTGTGCAGCCGTAAACCATCTCATTGAGGTCACCACACGTGGCTTGGATGGGAGTGGATTAGCCGAGAGTGAGGGCAGGGCTTCCTTGCTACACATGCCTTCAGCCCTCGGCACAGGGGCAGGGTGCTGAAGCTTGTGAGCTCCAGGCAGGAGAACGAACCCGGCTGCCGAGCGTGCAGCCTGCACAGCAGGGCCGCGCTGGGTCGGGGCACCGCAATCAGCAACACCTTCCATCGGCACGGAGTGGAGAGACTTTCCCGAAGCACTCTCCTAAGATCTTCTAACAGGTGGTGATGCAAGGAGGCCAGCCACTGCTCTTCAACTCAAGACATACAAAGGGACAGAGGTTCAGAGGCATTAAATGCCTGGCCCAGGTCCCAGGTCCCAGGGCAGCCAGCGGGAGAGCTCGGTGTAGATGCTGGCTCTATTGTGCATTTAGGCCCCCCACCCCGCCCCATTGCCTCTTTCCTGTTGCTGGAATGTTGGAAAAGTAGACGAGGACATACTGATTGAAAATTCATTCTGAGACCTTTGTGGGTCACGAGCCAGTACCTGAAAAGCACCCACATTCCGAAAGGCTACACTCCCACATGATCTCATTATGTAAGAGGGTGCAGGTGCCCCCAGAGCCAACATGTGTTAGCACACACCTGCCAGAGCTCTCCTGCTGGTTGCACAATACTGTGTCACATTTCATGGAAAGTTCTAAAGGTCACGTCGCACTTGACTCTGATTGCTGTGTCACCTCCTTGGGGCCTCCTGTGTCCCCTCCCCAGGGGCTGTGTATGAGTCTTTCAGCTCCGAGGAGCACCCCGCCCCACATGACTCACGCTCCCATGCTGGCTCCGTGTCACCCAGCACACTCACAGTCACACACGGCCTTGTGACCCCCACAGGAACAGGAGTTCAGAGCCTTGGAGTGACAAGAGGGTGACCTTCTGGGCACAAAACTACCTCTGCGCACACCAGTGGTGTCTAGAGCCACTGAGCATTGTCCGTGACCACAGGAGTACCTTAATTTTAACACCACAGACAAACAGTGAAAAACAATGGCAATAATTACTTTCTGCATGCCAAAGTGTAGTGCCTGGAAAAGCAGGAGAGCCCTAGAGGCCCTTCAGATCTTGGTGGGACATCCCATGCCCCATGCAAGGGCCCTGGTGGGGGCCTCCAACCCCTCTGTGGTCTCTGGCTAGGACTCCCCAAGAGCATGTCAGGCCAGGGCCCCAAAGGCTCCTAAGATAAGAGTGGGGAGTGACAAGAATGTGCCAAGATGCCTAGGCCTCCCGACTCTCAGGGGGCCTGAGGCTGAGCCCTGGGTTCAGAGAGGGCCACAGAGCAAAGGCTGCTCAACCCAGACACCAAAGTTTGAACGAAAGGCCTGCATTTGGGTTTTCTGTTTCATTCTCCATGTTACATCGTAGAAATGTTGAAATGCGATGGGAACGTGCCCAGCCTTGGCAAGGAGCGAGGCCTGCTTAAATCGCAGGCTCAGCAGAAGGCCTGTCTGGCTGTCTCCTCCTCACTCGCTGGTAACTGGGCAGGACCTGGGGCTTCTCATGGAAGACCCCAGTTGTCTTTGCATTGCATTCATTTGGAAACCACTAGATGATGGCATGAGGCTGAGCTGAAGTTTGCTCTTGGTCTGTCTCCTCCTTGTAGTGAGATATATTCTAAAACAGGTTCATAGACAGAAAGACGTAAGACACTTCGGGTCAAGCAGAAGCATCTTAGAGGCGATTCAGCTTCATTTATCAGCATGCAATTTTGAGTTATTTAATTTAGTCCACATTTCTCCCATAACACAGACCCTAATACAGACTGAACCCATTCTGTGGGCAGAAATAGCAGAAATATCCAGTAAGCTGTCGTTCCAAAAAGCAGGCCCTAGCAAGCACCACTAGGTCAGACACAACACGCCTCGAAGAACCTCGCAGGGAAAGCTGCGGACAAGCGGTGGTTACCTGACAGTGCCCGCCCTAGACGCTGGCTCCAGGGCCCGCTGCTGAGATTGCAGACTGGACAGAATGTGGGGCTCAGCAGTTCTGGGCCCGCGCAGCAGGCACGGGGCTTTGCAATAGGAGCACCACACACACTGGCAGTCACAGCTGCAGATTTCCACGGAGAAATCAGAAATACCTGTGCAAAAGCCTGCTCATCAGACACATCGCTCTGAAGCCCGAGCACTTTATTTCTTGAACGGGGAGTGAAGGAGCTCTCCTATGAGGGACTTGCTCTTTGTAAGCACACGTACAACCACTGATTTCTTAGTAGGAGGTGGCAATGGGGGAGAGGATGGGTGCTATTTAAAGCAGCAGCGCTGACTTCCCACAGCCAGCAGGCGGCCTGAGGCAAGCGACAGGAAGTGTGTGAACTCAGGGAGGACGGCCAGAGGTCCTGGTGCTGCAGCATGTACTCACATCTGAAACGCTATGGGTAACCTAATGAGGACCCGAGATCCTCTGTAACGAGTAATGCGTTGTTTAGTATCTTTTGAGTAAGAAAACTGCAAAGTGTCCAATGCAGCTAAGTGTTTTGGTACTCGATGGCTCAAGTCCTAGACACCTAGAAGATTATGTGGCTGGTTCATTCCCTGAGATTGACAAAATAAAGTTAATACAGTATTCTCAGTGCTGGCGTTGTGCCATAGCGAGTTAAGCCGCAGTCTGCGACGCCTGCATCCCATATGGGCGCCGTTTGAGTCCTGGCTGTTCTACCTCTGATCCTGATCCCTGCTCGTGAGTCTGGGAAAGCAGTGGAGGATGGCCCAGCTATTTGGGTCCCTGCCACCCACATGGGAGACCTGGAAAAAACTCCCAGCTATTGCGGCTCTTTGGGGGAGTGAACCGGTGGATAGAAGCTCTCTCTGTCTCTCCCTCTCTCTCTCTAACTCTGACTTCCAAATAAATAAATAAATCTTTTTAAAAAATGAAACAGTGTTCTATAATTCAGACTGTTCTATAATTCAGACTGTTCACTAATTCAGATGGACCCTACCCCAGATGAATCAGATGTCACTCTACTCGAGGCAGCCTCACCTCAAATTCTGTTCTGTTGAAGGTACCACTGTCAGTGAGGGTGATGTCACCCCACTCAGGGACAACTGGCTCCTGGGAAGGGGTAATAAAGCCTCGGGTTTTCCACACAGCACAGACACACAGGCAGTGTACAGTACACCTGCTCCATTCAAACTTCATCGGCTTCTTAGGGGAAAAATGCTCTTAGGGGACAATAAAAAGCAAAGATGGATTAATTTAGGAAAAAAGAGAAAACAGAGGGGACACTGGAGAAGGGGTGGGGTGGGGAAGTGAGTCTCTCATCATCCATTGTCTTAGGCAGCCAATGTACAAGGTTTAACATGGATAAGCCATACAATGGCTGGATTCACATATAATTTTAATAGGTGCCTTTTGAGTGTTGGCAGAGTGAGGGACTCGTGTGTCTTTAAATAAAATCATTTTGCATCGTCTGATGCTTTAACAATGTGATTGAACTACTTCGCCAAAAATTAAAATGTAAAGAGGAGAAAAAAAAAAGCAGGCGCCATCAGGGAGGCCAGCAGTGGAGCCGATGAGCCGGTTTCCGGTTTCTGGTTTCCGGGCAGCTGGCGTCTGTGGCACACACTCTTTCTCTCCCAGCACAGTCTCACGGCAATGATCCGATACTGAAATGGCGTGGGCCGCAAGAACAATGCAGCTTGCTGAGGTGTATCACAAGCTGATTTCATCAGTTGACCCGCAGTTCCTGAAACTCACCAAAGCGGATGACCAAATCTACTCTGAGTTCCGAAAATTTTTTTGAGAAACTCAAGATAGATGTATTAGATCCAGGAGAACTCAAATCAGATTCTACAAAAGAGAAGTGGAGGCCATTCTGCTTGAAGTTGGAAGGGATTGTGGAAGACTGCAACTATGGTACTCTGCTGCGACTAGATTGCTCTCAGGGTTCCACCGAGGAGAACACCATCCTCACCCCCAGAATACAGTTTTGGGCCTTTGAGACCGCTTGGAGCCGGGAAGGCTATAACAAAGCAGTTAACGTCGGGGCTCAGCACAAAGGAGGAGAGAAAACAGGTGTCAGTGCAGGAGGGCAAGAGAAAGCCGAGAAAAAAGAAGAGAAAGGAGTCAACAGTGGCGGGAAAAAAGAGGAGGGGGTTGCCGGAGAGGGCGAAAAGGAGGAAAATGCCAAAGAAGGAGAAAAAGAGAAAGAAGCCGACAAAGAAATCTGAAGTGCGGAACAGCTATGTATGGTGAACAGGGAGTAGTGCTCTGGAGGCTACCACAGCTGAACCAAATGCCACAGTGCTGTTTGCAGACGCCTTGGGTTGTAAATGTGTCTCTTTGTGCAATTGAAGGGCGCTGAGAGAGACATCTCTCCAGCCTAAGAGTCAGGAGCTGCTCCAGTTGTTTTATAAACTGGCTTAAAGACTGTAAGTGAGGTTTTAGTTAACTGTTTGTATGTTTCTTGATTCTCATTGCTGCTCAAGTAAGAAATCTTGTAAATAAATGTCTTTTGGTTAAAAGAAAAAAAATGCAAACATGCAAGCAAAATCCAGTAAATAGTAGTGGTTAGACAAAGCAAAAAAACCAGCAATGTGCAGCCTTAAAGGCAATGAAGTGAATTGAGACGCACCTTGTCACCAGGAGCAGGAAGAGGAGCAGCTTTGTCCTGCCACGTGGCTTCCCCTTTTATCTCTGCTTAGGGGCAGAAAAATCAGCTCAACTCCCTGCGATGACAACTGTGAGAGGATCTGTGATTGATTCTCCAAAGTTCTAGGGCTCAGTCTGCAGGCTTTCGGGCAGCCTGGGGCTGCTCACCGCCCTTCACAGCATCAGAGGGAGCAGAAAACCAAATCAGCCCCTCCCACTGTGGTAGGCAGAGAATCAGGGGCTATGAAAAAGGACCTCATCCACCAGCCCATTCTGATGTCCATCTCTCCTACAAGAGTCATTCCTTTGAACCAATGAGCTGCAGTGACTGGGTCAGCCACTCCCCTTGCTTCATTGCAACAAGTTCAAGTGTCTCCGTGGGTCATGTGTGGGTACCAAGGAGCAACCCCATACTAAGGGGTTTTGGTCATCAAAAGTAAATGTTTTTGTGCACCAAGGTTATTATTAAGAAAAATGACAAGTCACAGCATGGGAGAAGACATTTACAAATCATTTGTATGGGGTGTCTGGTATCCAGATTGAAAGAACTACACTACACAACAAAAGGACAGCCCAGTAAGATACCCAACATTGTTAGAAAACTGCAAAATAAAACCACAATGAGGCACCATTCATGGCAATCAAGGTGGCCACAGGTTTACAAAATTAGACAATAACTAATGGCAAGGATGTAGGGAAATTGGAACCCTCACACATCACTTCTAGGAACGCAAATGGTGAAGCCACTATGGAAAACAGTTTGGTCACTCTCCAACAGATTAAAACACAGAATTACCACATGACTGAGAAATGCCACTCCTAGGTATTTAAACAACGTGCACACAAACACTGACAGCAGCAGTCTTCCCGAAAGTCAAAATGGAGACGGTCCAAATGCCCAGCAATGGACGGATGGATAAACCCAATGCGGTCTATATGTTCAATGGAGTATAACTTAGCTGTAAAAATTAATGAATTCCTGATACACACCAATGATGTGCACGGACCTTTAAAACAGCAAGCTCAGTGAAAGAAAGCAGCCACAGGAGCTTTCGTATTGTATGATTCCCCTGTACAAGAGCTCCAGAAGAGGCAAATCCACAGGGACAGGAAGCAGACTAGCATCTCCAGGAGCTGGGGGGAGGGTGAGGCGGGAGTCATGGCCAGTGGCACTGAGGTCTCCATTTGGGGTGATGAAGCAGTTCTGGAAACAGACAGTGATGACTGCACAACACTGGCAATGTAGCTAACGCCACTGCAATGCACACTTCAAAGTGGTTACGGTGGTAAACTGCATGTTATATGTATTTTAGCACAATAAAAAAGTTCACTTGAGCCTACAGATGCCAGAGGCAAACATGGGTAAGTTCTTCTCCAATCTGGGTTTCTGGTGATGGCCGTGTAAGGACCACTCTCTTATCTCCCGGGAATTGGCTGCATACGCTTTCTGCCATATTGGTTCAAAGATGCCACATTTTTTACAGCAACACACTATCCAACTGTGTGGGTGTGTCTTCTCTGTGCTTTTCAAGTACTGCCCTACATATAAGCTTTTTCATAACTAATTAATTTATCTGAAATGCTGGCAGAAGGGTAAGAGGCAAGAGAGAGAGTGATCTTTCATCTGCTGCTTCACTCTCCAAATGCCAGCAATAATCAGGGCTGAGCCAGGAGCCTGGAACTCAGTCTGGGTCTGCCAAGTGGAAGGCAGGGACCCAAGTACCTTAGCCATCACCTGCTGCCTCCCAGGGTACTCATCAGCCGGAAGCTGGAATCACAAGTAGAACTGGGACTTGAACCTTGGCACTCTGATATGGGATGTGGATATTCCAGGTAGAGTCTTTTTTTTTTTCCCCGAAGAAACCTTTTATTTAAGGAACACAGACTTCATGTATTTCATAAGCACAACTTTAGGAATATAGTGAATCTTCCCACCATACCTGCCATCCCACCCATACTCCACCCTCCTCCTCTTCCCTCTCTCATTCCCAGTCCCAATTTCTTTATATAATTTTCTTGGTCTCTTTATATATTCTGGTTATTTATCCTTTATCAGTTGTATAGTTTGCAAATAATTTCTCCCATTCTGTCAGTTGCCTCTTCACTTTCCTGAGTGTTTCTTTTGCAGTACAGAAGCTTCTCAATTTGATGTAATCCCATTTGTCAATTTTGGCTTTGATTGCCCGGCAGAGTCTTTTTTTTTTTTTTTTTTTTTTTTTGACAGGCAGAGTTAGGCAGTGAGAGAGAGAGAGAGACAGAGAGAAAGGTCTTCCTTCCATTGGTTCACCCCCCAAATGGCTGCTACAGCTGGCATGCTGCACCGATCCGAAGCCAGGAGCCAGGTGCTTCCTCCTGGTGTCCCGTGTGGGTGCAGGGCCCAAGGACTTGGGCCATCCTCCACTGCCTTCCTGGGCCACAGCAGAGAGCTGGACTGGAAGAGGAGCAACTGGGACAGAATCCGGCACCCCAACTAGGACTAGAACCTGGGGTGCTGGCACTGCAGGCAGAGGATTAGCCTCGTGAGCCACGGCGCTGGCCAGTCAGAGTCTCAACCCCTGTGCCAAACACCCACTCCCCTCTCCACCATGAGCTTAAATTGTCTGCAATATATCTGCTGAGAAGGCCTAGAAGCAGAAACACCCAGTGTTGCAATGAGCAAACAGGTGCTGAAATCTTATTTGTAAGCACTATTTGCTACTAAAGTAGCAAGAACTCTTAGGAGCCATGGCTGACACCAGGGCTAGGCCAGGGAAGTACAAGATGGGCCAGGAACTTGGAAGTGCTTATAGGATAAGGGGGGGTGACCCAACAACACAGGGATCTGCCTGAAGTGGCCCCTTCTGGTTGACTCTGGGACAATCTGAGTTTCAAACTATGACAACAGCAAATGCGTGAGTCCATATGAACCTACATACATGCCCTGGAATCTTCCTTAAAGTACAACCTCAAACTGTCAGTGTGGAATCCATAATAACACTAGAAAACCGCCTTTCAGTGATCACCAGGGTAATAGCTTTGTCAAGAATCACTGACCGAGGCTAAACCAGCAAAGGGAATTCGACGACAGAGGGGATATTTACGTAACTCCAACATAACTGCCCCAAATACTGGCTGGTTCCAAAGAGAAAGGGCGAGGCCTGTCACAGCAGCCACCTCCCTTAGCCGTGTGACCTGAGTTCATGTCCCCAGGAAGGTGCCTCGGCGTCATGGGCTCCCTGCCGTGGTGCAGGGTGCTCCTGCCAATCTGCAAAAACCGGAACCTGCTCAGGGGGAAGCACCAGATGAACCCAAACACCGTGAGCTGTGTTGCTGAGAGATGCGAGAGCCCTGCAAGATGAGACAGGAGCCAGGAGCTGTTCCAGAGCGAGAGCCTGGAGAGAAGACATGGCGAGTTGTGACGCCCGGCCGGGGATTTCCTCACCCAGAGAATGATGGCACCAAGACTTTCCGCACATGCGAATGAGGTCTGCGGCACGGCTAGCAATGCCGGGCGGACGCTGGCTTCCTGGTCCAGACAATGGTACTGTGATTAGCAGAGTGACCTTGCTCTTACGGAACATATACCCTGAAGAACTTAGGGCTAAGGGGCGTGATGTCTGCAACTTATTCTCAAGAGCTCAGAGTTCACATAAATTTACACATTGAGAGAGAAAGAGAGAGAGAGAGAGAAGCAAATGGGACAAAATGCTAATATTGGGACACCTGGGGAAGAAGTATATAAGAACTCTTTGTACTGTTTTCGTGACTTTTCTATAAGTTTGAAATTGTCCAAATAAAATGTTATTTTTGAAAAGCAATCCTGCAGGGTTCACTGCCCGCTTCTCCAGTCTCCCGAGGGAGGATCATCACCCCCGCAGGCCCGCAGGGGAATGAACTTTATAACTCCCAGAGGGACAGGAGAGTTTTCCAAAAATTCTTCCTTGGCTCCACCCAAATAATCATCGCCCCAACACACGCAGCCCTGCCCAGGCTGGGGCAGACCCTGGCTCCTTCTGCTCGGCAGCCACCAGAGGGCGTCCTCCCAAGGACCACACTGGGTGCCGGGCCACATAACTCTGCCGTGCACCACCTCTGGCTGAACTTTTCAGGAAACTGGGATGCCACACATACTTTTCCTTTCTTTGTGGCCAGGCAAGATGAGTCACGTTTTTCTGAAGTCTGCTCAGCCCCAGGATTCAGATCTCATCAGCTGCCCCGATCCAGAAGGCTCCAGCCATAGCAAGAGAGTGCAGGGCCCTGGGTACTGGCCTTGGCTGGGTGTGTGTGTGTGTGTGTGTGTGTGTGTGTGTGTGACAGGAATGAGGGGCAGCCTCTCAGCCTGGGAAGGAGCTGTGCTTGGAACTCGGCCAGCAGCAGCCTTGAGCAACCCAGGGCAAATCTAGCTGTGTGGGCACGGTGAACGCCACAGCACTGCCGATTTCTCGCAACATCCGGGGACAGGCCAGGGCCCTCTGTGGAACTCACTGGGAACAGCCTGGAGCTGGGCTAAGTGCCTGGCTCCCTTCTCCCCCACTTTTCAGTCTCCTACCTCCATTCTTGCACCTCCCGCTCCCTAGCCATCCGCCCGTTCCCACCTGTGCAGGCCTGGTTCCATCCCACCTGCTCCCCTCCCCCTGCTCTGTCCCTGCTTCCCAGACATCTGAAGATAGGGCGACCCCCGCGGCTGTCTGCAGGAAGGTCAAACAGGACGAGTGCTAGGGAATGCTCCTGGGATCGACGTCCCCGCAGCACAGGGGCAGACCCGGAGGGTCCCCACAGGGATGTGCAGCTGGGGTGGCAATCAGAGCTGTCCTGAGGTGGGCTCCGGGGTGCTGTCCTTCAAGTCTGTATATGGACCAGGGGCCTGGGTGCAGGCTGGCCACAGGAGGGGCAGCGCCTGCAAAAGGGGCTCTCTTTAGCTGAGGGCTGCCTGGGGTGGTGCAGCCTGGGCCTAGAGGCGGGACACATCTCGGAGAACAGGAAGCCCAGGAGGACAGGCAATGGACAGGAGGAAGCAGGGCCTGCCGACGGCCGGGCCCAGCAGCCGCACGGGCCTGGAAGCTCGCGATTTTAGCCTCATTGTCGAGGAGGCCACAAGGAGTCAAACAAAGGGTGACATAATCAGGCTCACATTGTAAAAACTGGCATCGGCAGATGACTGCCCACTGGCCACTTGCCTTCATCGAGACGGATGGGAACTCGGATGTGCCCACTGGCTTTGTCTCTGGCTGCAAAAGGGCCCCATCTGGCCTTCACGGAGAGAGGTGACAAGTACTGGTTTAGGAGAGCCCTCTCTCGGCTGAGCAGGAGGGCTCCCCTGGGGTCCCTGCCCCTCTCCCCAGTCACCTGCCTCCAGGCTTACACATGTGGTTTGGGATGTGCCAAGAGTCATGCTACTTGCATGGGGGGGAAGGCAAGACCACGCCCCCCACCCCCACCCCCACTCCCACCCCTCCCCACCTGGCACGCCTGCCCCGACTCCTTTCTGAGCTGACCGCCAGTCTGCTTGCCCTGCCTCATCAAGGGCACAGGCTGAGCCACAAAAATGGAGAGTCCAAAACCGAGCTGATCTGTTGAGCAGCGGGCCAGGGGAGCGGGAGCGGGAGTTCTGGGCAGAGCCCGCGCTGAGGGCTGTGTGGCTGGAGCCCAGCCAGCAGGGCGGCCTGCCCTGGAGGGGTTGTGGGAGAGCCGCTTTACGGCCAGTGCAGTGGGAGGCCATTCCCGGGTGCCGCCCACTCTCCAGTCCTGGCCAGGCTTCCAGATGCTTCCCAGGATGTTTATGTCGGAGAGGCCCCGCCCGGGCAGGGGGCAAGCAGTGCCACATGATTCCAGGTGCGCCTCTGCCCCCTCCCTGCCTCTCCCCGCCCCTCCATCACCTGTTGGGCTTTCCCCCTCCCCTCGCTCCCCTCCTGTCAGGCCCCAGGACCCTATGTGGTACCCGCAGGCCCGCAGGGTTCTCTGCCTGCCCAGCCACTGCGGGTCTGGTGAGCAGCCACGGTGGGGGAGGGAGGTGTATCCTCACAGACACAGCTTCCTTGGAACATAGGTGCTGGCGGCGCTTCGTGACCACCCTCTACTTCCGATGGGCTGAAAGCTTCCCGTCCCTGCAGCCCGGGGGGTGCACCCACACGGATTTGTCCTTGCGTCTGTCCCAGGCACCGGGCTCGGCACCCAGGCACGTGCGGCTGACTCAGGCAGTCTGCCATGTGTCTGCTCCTTGTCCTTCCCCTCCTCTGTCTGGTGCACAGAGGCTGACCCCTGACCCCATCAGCCACGATGCTCAGGTCCGCTCTCCACGAGGGAAAGGGAGAGGCTGGAGCAGCAGTAGGCTCCTGTTGCTGCCGGACAGAGCCCCTGCGGCCCCCAGCTCCAGCTTCCAGCCCCCCACCCCATCCCGCCCTCCCCTCTTCTATCCGGGTTAAGAATGTCAAGGCTATAGCAGTATTAGCCTGTGTTCACGCAGTGTGGGTCTGCCTCCCGGGTAGGACCCCGAGTGGACGGGACGCTAACTGGCATCCCAAGGAAGGGCTAAGGAGGTATTCCCACAGCGGTTCTGCAGAGGGACCAGCTGGGCGCCGAGACCTCAATGCTGGACAACGAAAATCACTCCAGTCTGACCCCCGCTTTTGGTCCTGCTCTCCCTTTAGGGACAATGGGCCCTATTGATGCTCACAAGCGTTCCGCGCCGGGTGTTTGTTCTGTGGGACAAGCCGGAGCGGGTGATTCGCAGCCCTGGGAAGCCCTTGGCATGTAAATTGAAGACTTGGAGACTCTAAATTAAAGTCTTAAGAGCCCAAGTTCATTCCTCCACACGCAGTACAAAACCTTTGGCATTTTATGGGAAAACAGACTTTTATTTGAAAAATAAACTCAAGTTGCTGGGCTAGAAAGGAAGAGCTGTTTGTGATCCAAGGCTGAACCAGTGTGAAAGGACCCCAAGTTTGACAAGTTAAACAAAGTGCTCTGCAAAGCCCATTGGAATCTCAAACAGGCCCTCTGATAAAGATCCACAGATGCGTGAGAGCGGGACAGAGGGCCGAGGGGGGCGGCGCAGCCACTGCAGGGCTAGAGCGCTGGAACGGGAGTGTTCCAACTCAACTGCACACAGAGAAAATCAAACTTCTGGGTGTTCAAAGTCCTCACAACTTCGGTCTTGGAAACCAGCAGTCCGAGAAGCTGCCATTGCACCGCTCACTGGCGGCAGGTTCTCGGTGCCCTGAGAACTGCCCAAATCAGACCCCCTCGTAGGCACTCCAAACTCACTCTGTTGTTCTTGGAACATCTATGGTGGTGTTGTCCAAACTGCCATTACCCTACCCCCACCCCAGCATGAACTCAACTCTCTGGGTCAGCTAGAGCAGGCACAAAGAACAGCCTAGAAAGCGGAGTACACAGTCCTGGGTAAATACCGCTCTGTAAAAAGCGGTGTTTAGTGGCACGTGCATGTGTGCTGGATCACCGTCATCACATGCCTTGCTTACAGTGGTCAAAAGTGTTTTCAAACCATGCTGCAGGGGCCGGCACGGTGGTGCAGTAGGTTAATCCTACACCTGCAGCGCTGGCATCCCGTATGGGCACCAGTTCTAGTCCCAGCTGCTCCACTTCCCATCCAGCTCCCTGCTAATGCCTGGGAGAGCAGTGGAAGATGGCCCAAGTCCTTGGGCCCCTGCACCTGCATGGGAGACCCGGAAGAAGCTCCTGGCTCCTGGCTTTGGATCGATCCAGCTCCGGTCATTGTGGCCATTTGGAGAGTGAACCAGCAGAAGGAAGACCTTTCTCTCTGTCTTTCCCTCTCATTGTCTGTAATTCTAACTCTCAAATACATAAATTAAAATCTTAAAAAAAAAAAAAAAAAAAAACTACTGCAAGGAGACCGTGTGACCTCATTCGAAGGCCCCAGTGCTGTGAGTCTCCGCCAGGCAGATGGCCCTGTCCCTGGGTGCCAGGGGATATTCTGCACCTTTTGCTTTTCGCTTGTCCTTCTAGATCCCATGGTTGTACCATGGTTGTGACCTAGAGTAGCCCTCGGTGTAATCAGAGTAGGAGGCTGTCCAGGTCAGCCATTTCCAACTCTGTTTTTTCCTAATAGAACAAAGATAACGCCCCAGTGCCCAGCAGGGCTTATTCCGTGAGTGTGGGCCACTGACCATGAGGGACCAGAGGAGGCCAGTTGGCCAAACGCCACCACACAACTGTGGCTTTCTGGGAAGTAACATGCTTCTAAAATACAATAGATGAGAGTACTTCAGAAAGTTCATGGAAACTGGAGTTAAAAGATAAGCTGATCTGGGTGCGAAACATTTTGAAATTCATGCACAGATTTTTCACAATATTGATTTTCTATGAACTTTGGGAAGATTGTTTGTATGTGTGGGAGGCGAGAGACCACCAAAATTTACCTCCAGGTCTGTCCCAGTGCCTGCTGAGCTGGCCCCCTGCCTTCCATCTCTGTCACCTCTTCTCTGAACAGTAGTCAGGTTCATTCCTTTAAAAGGCAAGACATTCTCTTGGTCGTCATCTGACGGCTTTGCTTATCACTGCACTGAACCTGGAGTCCTGCCCTCCTCCTCCAGGGCTACTGCCGCCTCCCCCTCATATTCCTTGCCGGCCTCAGGACACCTGCACTGCTGGGCCCTCTTCTGGGCCCCTAGCTCCACCCCCTGCCTGCCTAGATGTCTCCGTATCACACCAGTCCTGCAGACCTTACCACACAAACACCGCTCCAGCCCGCATCCCCAGGCCCTGGTCTTCCTTCGTGGCACTCGCCACCACTCCACATTGTGGTGCCCACCTGTTTCTAGAATGTCATCCCTGTGAGGGCAGGGACACACTTGTTCTTGGCAAACAGGGACTCACTGAACGCCCTTCACTGTCAGTAAAAGGCCTGGCCAGCTACATGGTCTACCTGTCTGCTCTGTCTGGGAGATGCATTTGCAGGTGAACTTCCCGGAGCTGCAAAATGCCAGGCCGGAATGGTTCCTGCAGCTTCCTCCCTGGGCAGGTCCAGCTGCACCAGGCATGAGGCTCAGCATGTGGAGCTATGTCGCCCCCTAGTGGTCACTCAGCCACAAAGACAAACCAGAGAGCAGCTGAGGCAGGCGGGCGCCCAGGACCACTGTGGCAACAATGTTATTTAAAAATTACATTCGTTATTTTTAAAGGAAAACTACGGTGGGGGAGGCACAGAAAGAACACAGAAAAACTGAATTTGTAGGAAGAAGACCTCAGCCCTAGCTCACCACAGATCTCACCACAGGTTTGTCCATATACACTTACTTGCTCATTCACTCCACTGAGGGAGAGTTTATAAAAAGCTGGAGACTGGGGCGGGCGCTGTGGTGTATCAGATCAAGCTGCCACCTGCAGCACCGGCATCCCATGTGGGCACTGGTTCGAGTCCTGGCTGCTCCATTTCTGATCCAGCTCCTTGCTAATGCACCTGGGAAGGCAGCCGAAGATGGCCCAAATGCTTGGGCCCCTGCCCCCACATGGGACCCAGATGAAGCTCCTGGCTTTGGCCTGGTTCAGCCCCAGGCATTGTGGCCATTTGGGGAGTGAACCAGTGGGTGGAAGATGTGTGTGTGTCTGTGTGTCCCTCTCTCTATAACTGTCTTTCAAATAAATAAGTCAATCTTCAAAAAGAAAAGCTGGAGACTGATGTACCTGACGAGCCTTCTGCCGAGGTGCCCTTGGCCTCATCTCTGCCCCCCGCCTCTGTGTGGCTCCCTCTCCAGCTGTCTCCTGATCAGAGGGCCCCTCCCTGTCCTGGGTAAGACACAATGCACCCTCATGGCTCATCCTGGTGCCCTGTTTCATCTCCCTCCTGAGCACCCGGGCCATGAATAGCTGTGCCCCCGTGTCCCCAGCACCACCCCTGACCCTCTGGCTGGGAGCCTCCAGGCCAGCCCTTCCCGGTTCGTCTCCAGATCCCTCGGATGAATGGCACGCCTTGGCCCCGGCTCACCGAGGCAGTCATGATGCTTTAATGGTGTCTAACAGGAAAACACAAAGGGAACTCAACAACAGGAAATCCTGCAGTCGGTCAGCAGGCAGTTGCAAAGCTGGTAGCTCTGCGGTGCAGGCTGCATGGAGAGCTACCTCCCGCCTTTCTGCTCCGCCATCTGAGCTGGCCTTGTCCTCCTGGCTGCAGAAGCTGTGTCCCCACACTTCGGTCAAGGGAAGGGAGGCCCCTCCTCCTGAAGTCCCTAGCTGACCTTGCCTGACCTTGCCGGGAAGCCAGTCCGGGGCAAACGGGAAGGAGAGGCTGGAACTACCCTCACGCTCCGGGCCGCCACCTGAGGGGAACCAGGGCCTGTGCCTAAGGGGCACGTGGCACACGCTGACCATGCACGGAGGGACCTGGGAGGAACACGCCCAGACAGGTGAGAGGGAGGGGGAGGGCGCTGCCCGCACCACCACCCCACCTCCTGAGGGGAGAGGACTTCCTACAGCAGGCTAAGGACGGCCCACTGCGGGGAGGGGGCTGCGCTCCTTCCTGGTGGCAGCGTCCACACGCAGGCTCACTCACACTGTGAACCGTACACGGCACTGGGTGTCCGGCCCAGCGGCTAAGACGTCCGCACCCCACATCGGAGCACCTGGGCTTCATACCCAGCTCCGGCTTCTGATTCCAGCTTCCTGTCAGTGCACACCCTGGCAGGCCACAGGGACAGTTCCTGTCACTGGCGTGGGAAACCTGGATTGAGTTCCAGGCCACTGGCTTCGGCCCTGGCCAGCCCCAGCTGCAGTGGGCATCTGGAGAGTGAATCGGCAGATGGGAGATCTCTGGTTTATCCTCTCTCCCTCTCCCTCTTTCTCCCTCTCTCTCTCCTCCCTCCTTCCTGCCCTCCCTCCCCCTTTCTCTCTCTTTCCCTCTCTCCATCTCTTTCTGCAAATAATAAATAAATTTTCAAGATTAAGATGCATATGGAAGGTTGAGGAGAAAATAAACAGGTACATACTGGGTTGCATCTATAGTTTTGGGGCCTCCATAAAGAACCACCACTGACACAGCTGCTAATTAAGGGAGGCCACTGGGCTTAGGGAGGCCAGGTGGGCAGATCAGCCCTTGGGAGCAACGTCCAGGAGGTGCCGGGAAAGGCGTGAGCATGCTGGGCACCCACCGTGTCGGGGGCAGACTGGCTCTCACACGTCAGCTGTCACTGCCGGCTGTGGGACCTGCACAAACCACCTGCCTTCTGTGTCGGGAGTCAGCAGCTGCCTCTCGGGGCTGCTGAGAGCTCAAAATTGAACTTGAGGCCCACTGAGAGGTCAATGCTAAACCCTGGGGGAGAAACAAGAAAGTCGCATTTGCTGCATTCAGGTGGGACTCCTTCCCTGCCCCTTCCTCGCTTCTGCTTGTTGCTGGGGAGTTGCTGCACCATGCAATTCTCTGCCTCTGTCGTCACGTGCCCTTCCTTCTCCCTGCGTGTCTCTGTCGTCACGTGGCCTTCCTTTAAGAACACCCCATCAGCCATACTGCACTGGGGCCCCGCCTTACTGACCTTGTCTGAGCTACTTACAGCCGCAATGACCCTGCTTCTGAACAAGACCACATCTGACGTACTGGGAGTCAGGCCAACGACATACCGTTTTTAGGGGGAACATAATTCAACTCATAGAAGTTATGAGGAAGACTATATGAAATTACATGTATATCTATAATGATTTATTTATTTATTTGAAAGGTAGAGTTACAGAGAGAGAGACAGAGAGACAGAAAGAGAGAGAGTACATCTGCTGGCTCACTTCCCAGATGGCTGTTAAGGTCAGGGTCAGGCCAGGCCAAGTCAAAGCTAGAAACCAGGAGCTTCACTTGGGTCTCACATGGGTGCAGGGGCCCAAGTACTTGGGCCGTCCTCTGCTGCCCTCCCAAGCACGTTATCAAGGAGCTGGATTGGAAGTAGAGCAGCCGGGACTTGAACCAGTGCCCATATGGGATGCCCACTTTGCAAGCAGTGACTTAATCCACTACAACACATCACTGGCCCCAGAAATTGTACCTTTTTAAGAGTCTACCTATTAGTGTGTGAAATAAATTCTTTATCTTGCCTGATTCCCCAACTAGCCCTGGCCTAATAACTTGATTTTCTTTTCTTTTTTTCTTTTTTCTGTTTGTTTGTTTTTTGGACAGGCAGAGTTAGACAGTGAGAGAGAGAGAGAGACAGAGAAAGGTCTTCCTTCCATTGGTTCACCCCCCAAATGGCCGCTAAGGCCATCGCGCTGCGCTGATCCAAAGCCAGGAGCCAGGTGCTTCCTCCCAGTCTCCCATATGGGTGCAGGGCCCAAGCACTTGGGCCATTCTCCACTGCCTTACCAGGCCACAGCAGAGAGCTGGACTGGAAGAGGAGAACCGGGACAGAATCCGGTGCCCCAACCGGGACTAGAACCCGGGGTGCCGGCACTGCAGGCTTAGGATTAGCTTAGTGAGCCGCGGCGCCGGCCTATTTTATTTTTTTCGAGATTTATTTACTTGAAAGGCAGAATGACAGAAAGGAAGAGATGGAGAGAGAGAGAGAGACAGAGACAGAGAGACAGAGAAAGAGACCAGGGCTGGGCCAGGACAAAGCCAGGAGCCTGAAACTCCATCCTGGTCCCCGACATGGATAACAGGGGCCCAAGCACTTGGGCCATCTTCCACTGCCTTCCCAAGTGCATTAGCAGGGAGCTGGACTGGAATCCGAGCAGCCAGGACTTGAACTGACACTCTGACACGGGATGTCGGTGTCACAAGTGGTAGCTTAATCTGCTGTGCCCCAACGCCAGCGCCGTGATAACTTGACTTCGATTCCTAGCGACCCAAGCGTTCCCAACCGTCTAACCTGATGGTGACGGCAGCACCGCGTGCCTGGGTCAGGTGCCTTCCTGCCTGAGACAGACATTTCGCTGGAGAGTGGTTCTGAGCGTTTATTGTGTGCAGAACCCACAGGGACAGTAGAGAACCCCCAGCGACTACAACAGACAGCAATTTCAGAGGAAGTCTCATCTCCTCTTCGCACAACACTGCTTGAAGAGCAGCACAATAGAGCCCTACAAGAATACAGCCCACACCGAGTGGGCTGAAAGGGAGCAGTGACGCCATCGTCACTTCTCCCGCGAGCTCGGCGTGCAGATGGGAAGCGGCCAGCTGCGGCTCTGAAGCGTGTCCCCCAGCTTCACTGTGGCAAGGAGGAACACTGTCACGACCCATTTCCTGCCCATGGGTGTGGAGTCGGGAGAAACCTGCAGGAAGCCTCTTGTCAAAAGGAGAAATTCTGGAGCAAACATACAGGGGAGGGAGCTTGGGGGAGGGGCTGGAGGTAGGAAGTGGTCAAGCAGAATTCACTCCCTAGCCTGCACATCACATTACCAAGGGCTCAGCAGACGAAGGGAAGGAACCAGAGATCCTGGGTGAGCCATGAGAGAAAAGACAGAGCACTGGGATGAGCCATCCCCAGACACAGAACACCCCCCTGGGGGCCGACGCCTCAGCTGGTCAGGCCATTCCAGAAAGGCCGACAGGCTCCCGGCTCCCCAGCACTGGAGTGCTTTAAGGACGAGATGCCGAAGGACGCTAGGCTCACTGGCATGTTGACAGGGGGCCTGCTTTTGCTCAGAAGGCCCCCTCCAGCTGTCCTTCGAGGCCCAAAATGTCACCTTTTCTCATGGGCGTCTCTCTGCTGACCAACGTGGCCCACCATGAATGTCTTCTATGCTTAAGGCTTATGTTGCTGGCTTCTGCACACCGACAGGCCGTGGAGAAGGTGCATGGTTTGGGTACGGCCTGGGTGTGTTCCCTCAAGGGTCCATGTGCTGGAAACATGGTTCCCGGGTGGCAACGTGAGAGGTGACGGAACCTTTAAGAGGTGGGGCCCAGTGGGAGGGGGTTAGGTCTCAGGTGCTGTTTCTGCAGAGAGAGTTCTCCTGGGAGGGGCTTGCTGTGAAACGAGAGGACCCCACGTCCCGGCTCCTGCGCGCACCCACGCTCCTTTCAGCTTCTCCTCCAAGTTGTGACGCAGCCAAGAGGGTCCTTACCAGAGGCCGAATGGACGGGGCTGCCTAATCTCGGATTTTTAGCCTGCAAAACTGTGAGCTCAATGATCTTCCTTTACAAGCACTCAGCCTCAGACGCGCTGTTACAGCAACCGAAGACGGGCTGACACACAAGACACACCCATACCTGGCGAAGAATGCCACGGGCTGAATTGTCCTTCCAAAACCTGTATGTTGAAATCTTTAGCCTCAGCATCTTAGCGTGTGACCAGGTCGTGGAAAATGTAATTGGCTGAGGGGGGAGTCGTACTGGGGGAGGGTAAGCCCCATCACCCTGTATGAGCAGTATCCTTATGAAAAGGAGACATTTGGACACACACACACACACACACACACAGCCGTTCTGAAGGCAGAAACTGGGGTGATGTGACCCCAAGCCAAGGAATGCTCAGGTTCGCCAGCAAACCAGGAGCTGGAAGGGAGGCTGGAACAGCGTCTTCCTCTCAGCCTCAGAGGGAGCCAGCCCCCGACGCCTGCATCGCGGACTCCAGCCTCCAGAACTGGAGACGATGCATTTGTTAATATTCTCTGTTACGGCAGTCCTAGCAAAGGGACACGCACTGTCCAAACATTTCCTCATCGACCAGACTGACTCAACACGGAGGCTCAGGGAGCACTGGGTAATTGTTCAATCCTGTGGCAGGTCACTCTGTGACATGAGTCATTCCTCACAGACTTTAAAAACAAAACAAAACAAAAAAAAACCAAAACACAAGACTTTCTATCATAGATCTGCCCCAAGCCAAGAGTCAGCGGACGCTTGGGTTCCCGCCTCTGACCCTGGAGCCATAATTAAGTGCTGCTGCCTGCAGGTTCCTGTTCCCCGACAGCCTCTGTTTTCCTCAGATGACTTCCTTCAGAAAGCAGAGCCGGAGGCCAGGATTAAGACACAGGATCAGCCGGTGCCACGGCTCAATAGGCTAATCCTCTGCCTAGCGGCGCAGGTACACCGGGTTCTAGTCCCGGTCGGGGCACCGGATTCTGTCCCGGTTGCCCCTCTTCCAGGCCAGCTCTCTGCTATGGCCAGGGAGTGCAGTGGAGGATGGCCCAAGTGCTTGGGCCCTGCACCCCATGGGAGACCAGGAGAAGCACCTGGCTCCTGGCTTCGGATCAGCGCGCCGCAGCAGCCATTGGGGGGTGAACCAACGGCAAAAGGAAGACCTTTCTCTCTGTCTCTCTCTCTCTCTCTGTCCACTCTGCCTGTTAAAAAAAAAAAAAAAAAAAAGACACAGTATCAGGTGAGGAGGAGGATCAGCAGGAGGAGTTGCAAAGAAAAGCGCTGTATTCTGACTGTGGACGAGCAGCAAGCTACAAAAAAACAAAGCGTGCTTCCGCCCAGGAGCTTCATCCTCCTGACTGCTTGGGGGGCCACAGGGAGGGGAAAGGAGAAGGAAGTGATCTGCCCAGCTTTCTCACAGTTGCCCACTGGCTTGGGACATGGTCAAGGACTGCTGAACTCTCGCAAGCTTCCAGGCTACCTCATCCAGCCCCTTGTCAGGGCCTCAGGAAGCCAGCCTCAAATCGCAGGGCATCCTAGAGCTAAGGCAAATACAGCTGAAGTGGCCCCGCCACAAACCCATTAGGAAGGCTCAAAGGAATCAGTGGCCAGTGTTCATCAGGGGAGCCTGGAACCCCTGGTCTTCAGGCCTCTCCAGAGAGAACCTCAAGGCTGCAGTCAGTGCCAGGATCAAGTTCTCACCATACCGTGTGTCAGATCTCAAGTTCCAGGCCATGATCAGGCAGAACGAGAAGGCAGCATGGATGTCTCCAGACCCTCTCTTTCCACTCACAAATACTGCCCTTGGTCCATCAGGAAGTCTCAGAGATGAGTCAAGGTCAAAGATGCTGGCAGACCGCAACAAATGCTGGCCACCGATTACAGGAGCAGGCACTCTGGCGGCATGAGTATGGTGAGAGACTTGGGGGAGGGGCTGACGAGGAAGGGTGAGGCCAGCGGCACCTCCCGGCCCTATCCACCTGGAGACCTAATAGTTCTAGATTCTGAGGACTCCTCCTGAGATGGCTCCCAGTGAGTCTGTGTCTGAGGGCTAACTCCGTTTCAACGAGCAGAATAAAGCTGAAGTGGTGGTGTGTCGCTTCTGAGATTAGGAGTGGGCATTTGGCCTAGGGCTTAAGCGGCAGGCAGACCTGCATCCCATACCAGAGGGCTGGGATCAAGTCCTGGCTCCGATTCGGATTCCAGCTTCCTGACAATGTAGACCCTGGAATGTAGCCGGTGATGGCTCAGTACCTGGCTCCCTGCTACTCACAGAGACCCAGACTGACTTCCTGGCTCCTGGCTTTGACTCAGCTCAGCTCTGGCTGTTGTGAGCATTTAGGGGAACGAACCAGTGCACAGGAGCTCCGTCTATCTGTTTCTTTCTCAAAAGAGCAGTGACTTCTGCCCTGTTGGCACTTCTTCATTCTTTCACCTGCCTCCTCTGAGGTTATGAGCCACTCCACAGAGAGAGATTCACCTAGCCAGGGACCTCCAGCCAACAGCCCATGAGGATCTGAATTCCACCAGCAACCACAAGAGAGCCAGAGTGGGAAATGAGTATTTCCTAACAGTGTCTTGAGATGACTGCATCCTGTGAGACACCTAGAACCAGGGACCCAGGTAAAGCACACCCACATACCTGACCCATGGAATGATGAAAGCATATTACTATTGTTCTAAGTCACCAAGTTTTGGAGTAAAATCTGTTATGCAGCAATAGGTAAGTAATACAAACATGTATTATGATTCAAGAAGCAGTTGCTCTGATGATTCTATTACTGAGATAAAGTTAAAGGATTAAAAGACATTACATTTTTATCAGTGTGAAAGACCCTACAGATCTTACAATATCTCTACATAGCTTCTAAATATCTCAAGTATCATTCATGGCAAACAACCCAGAATTCTAAAAAACTATTATGCTCTGCTCAAAGATTAGTGCTTTGAGGCCAGTCAAGTAAATGTAATTCACATTTCATGAGATACAACTGATAATTCAGCTGCTTCTATCAGATCCCACTGCTGTCTCCCTCAGCTCCTGGCCACCCACTCACCTCACTCCCTGGATGGCTCAGCCTCCCCAGGGCGAGGGCCAGGGCCCCAAGTTGTCCCTCTTCATGCTCATCATGCTGGACCTTCAACAGCCCAGTGCCCATGTCCACCCTAACTGAAACCACATGGATTCTGGGTCCTTCAGTGGTGGTCCAACCTGAGCCCAGAGGTAACCCTTCCGGCAGGTTGGAGGAGGCTGGGCGGACCAGTGCAATAATAACAAGACCTGAAGAATCAACTCCAGCCTCCACTTGGGACGCCAGCCTTCGTCCATTGTGGGGCCAGTGTTCACAGGCAACCTGTGGTGGCCGAGTGGCTGCAAGTCACACCTCTCTCATGACCAACCTCCCCTCCTGCAAGTAGCCCGGCCTGGGCCTGAGGTGAGTGGCCCTCTGCTGTCGGGGCTGGGTCAGGCTGTGGCCCAGGAAGGATTCTAAGCAGTGTGGCCAAACTCTCTCCTGGTGTCGGTGGGAAAATGCCCAGCAGAACAGGGAGGCTCATGGGAAGGCACCACTGGAGATGAACCCAGACAGGAAGACCTGCTGCAGGTGTGAACCTCCCACAGGAGGGGCCTGAGGGACAGGAAAGAGCCTCTATAGTTGAGTGGTCGGGCCTGACTGGCTGTGAAATCATTCGATTATCGCCCATGGTTAGTAGTCATTGCGAGGAAAGAGACAAGGACTTCACGAGGTCAGCGCCTCGATCCTGGCTGACTGTCGCTCCCCGTCTTCATGGAGGAACGACACAGGACCCTGCGCTGTTCTTTCGTCTGCTCGGCCCTCCCCGGGTTTGCTGCTGGTTCTTCCCGGGTTGGCTACCGACCCTTCCACCTCCGTGGAAGGGCGGTTCCCTCTGCCACATTCCCCACTTCTGCGGGGGAGCGGCACACCGCCGGCCGGCTCTCTCGGGGGCTGCACAGGTGTTCCTTCAGATAGATGTTCCCCTTAGATGTTCCTCATGCATGTTGTCTCTCTCCTCCTTTATAGTCCTCTTCCACCAATCCCAACTCTGCTACCCACACGCCGAGTACGCTGCTCTCCTCCAATCAGGAGCAGGTCCTACAGTTTATTGGTTGAACTGGAGGCAGCTGTGTAGAAGCTAGTTCCCTTCTCAGTGCCATATTGTGGGAGAGCAGATGCATAGAATAAGTCTTAATTCCAGTAACTTAGTCTAGTCCGAGTTGCTCCCCACAGCTGACAGTCTTCAATGCGCTGAGTCAGCCAGTCGGGTGACACTTCTGGATCGGCAGCGTCTCCCCCCATTTCCTCTCTGGCCCCAGCTTTTGTGTTGCAACACATCTTGCTCACTGAGACTCAAAGACAAAGGCAAAGGAAGGAGGATCCAACTGGAAAAGATTCTCTTATTTTATGCTCTGCCCCACGCCTACTCCAGGAGTTGAAGCAGAACGGTTAACTACGGAAGGCCTTTATGATGTAGCTGGATGGCGACACTCACAACAGGGCCCTACTACAGGGCCCGTCAGGAGCTGTGTGGCCAGAACAACTGAGCGTCTGTGACATCAGAGTTCTTTTTGCCTTGGAGAAGTCATTGGTTTTGTGGGGCACAGGTAGATGTGTGTTCACTTCCTGTCCCCCAGTTTTGAATGGTAATTTACAATTAATGAGGAAATGCGATTCATTATTGCGCTTCAACACTGCTACAATTATATCCTCATCTTAACTTTTAAAGATGAGTTAAGGGGCTGGGGTTGTGGTGTGGCGGGTGGAGCTGCTGCCCGTGGTGCCGGCATCCCATATGGGCACTGGTTCTCATCCTGGCTGCTCCACTTCCAATCCAGCTCTCTGCTGTGGCCTGGGAAAGCAGTGGAGGATGGCCCAAGTGCTTGGGCCCCTGCACCTGTGCGGGGGACCTGGAAGAAGCTCCTGGCTCCTGGATACAGATCAGCACAGCTCCCACCGTTGCAGCCATTTGGGGAGTGAACCAGCGAATGGAAGGCGCCCCCACCCCTGCTTCTGCCTCTCTGTAACTCTGCCTTTCAAATAAAATTAATAAATCTTCAAAAAAAGATGAATTCATATTATTTTCTCAAAGATATCTCTTTGCAAAACAAAATCTATCCTCAAAAGGCAAAGACTGTCCATCATCAGGGATACTCTGAAGAATGCATTATGACTCTGAAGGCAACTTTCAAAGACGATTTTTAAAAATGTCAGGAGTGACTGATTCTTGCTGAAGGAAGAGTAAACTGTCCAGGCTGCACACAGACTTCCTCAATTCAAGACAACTGGTTCCTTCCGGGTCACTGGTACAGGCCAGCTCTGCACCTTGTGCAAGGAGCCTGGGAGGGGTGCCGGGCCTCATTCTTCGTGTTGCCTCACAAGCACTCTGCAAAGCCCTGCTCAGCACTTGGGTGTGAAGATGAACTGCCCGACTACCAGGGCCAGTTCCCAGAGCTCTTAGATCAGCAGCAGATCTGCTGGGGGCTGGCTGGTTACTCAGAGGCTGAGCAGGAGGGCTGCAGGCACTCAGCTTCACAGGGAGAAAATCATTCTTTGGTTGAGGTCAAACCAGAGGCCTTTGTTTCCAACAGCAATGTCAACAGTCCTAAGAGAACACTGCTCCTTCCTCCTCTGTGTAAACAAGACACTCACGTTTTCATTCTCCCAGCAGGTTGGGAGAGGCGACTGGAAGGGACTGGGAGACACACTCCTGAGGCCACAGAAGAGAGGAGGGATTCTAGCAGTGTCAGGGAGGAGGGACTGAGCTTTCTAAGCTAAAGTGACTAACATTAGAGCTTTTATTTTCCTAAATGGATACTTGTCCCATCATTGGCTTATGCATTATTCCTCGCATCCACTCTGTCTTAGCACCTGGGTTAACGTGCACCTGCTCATTGGACGATCTGAGTTAAAACCTTGGCTGCAACTTACTAGCTGTGTGGCCTCTGCTCAAACACTTCACCCTCTCTTTCTCAGCTTCTCCTTGGGCAGAAATGTTAAAAAATGACCTCACAGAGCTGCTATGAAGATAGAAGGAAAAATTATTACATATAATGCACTTAGAATGCATATGGAAGGCATTTATAATCAGTGATTTGGGGAAGCAAAGTTTAGTAACAGGAAACAAAACCATTCTTGAGGTCATACTTTGCTGACTATGCAGAGTATTTTTGCTTAAAAAACTTTAATCTCATTATTTGCAGTTTGTGAACATATTGACATGTGCTTTCCTTTCCTCATCTCTAAAGGAAAGATCATCCTAAAACAAGCTGTTAAATCATTTTTAAAATATTTATCTTATTTATTTGAAAGGTAGAGTTACAGAGAGAGATGGGGCCAGACTGAAGCCAGCAGCCAGGAGTTTCTTCTGGGTCTTCCACATGGGTACAGGGGCCCACAGTCTTCGTCTATCCTCTGCTGCTTTCCCAGGCACATTAGCAGGGATCCAGTTGGGAAGTAGAGTAGCAAAACTCAAACCGGTGCCTATATGGGATGCTGGCATTGCAGGCAGCATTGGCTTTATCCGCTACACCACAATGCCAGCCCTATAAAATCTTTTGACAATAGATTCAGTGTTCTGGAAAATTCTATTGCCACATAGCCACTTAAGAATGTGTAGGGGCCGGCGCTGTGGCACAGCAGGTTAAAGCCCTGGCCTGAAGCGCTGGCATCCCATATGGGCACCAGTTCTAGTCCTCACTGCTCCTCTTCCGATCCAGCTCTCTGCTGTGGCCTGGGATAGCAGTAGAAGACAGCCCAAGTCCTTGGGCCTCTGCACCCACGTGGGAGACCCGGAAGAAGATCCTGGCTCCTGGCTTGGGATTGTTGCAGCTCTGGCTATTGCAGCCATGTGAGGAGTGGGCCGGTGGATGGAGGACCTCTCTCTCTGCTTCCACCTCTCTCTGTAACTCTGTCTTTAAAATAAATAAAGTAAATCTTTTTTAAAAAAAGAATTTGTACAGTACCAGAGCAAGGTCAATAAGGTACACATTTTAGACTTTGTGAGCCATACAGTCTCCGTGGCCACTGTTCACTCTGCTGTTGTGTGAGAGCAGCCAGAGGGAACAGACAGGTGGATGTGACTGTGTGTGATGATGCTGGGAGACCAGAATATGCCTCCCTGAAATACAAAGGATTGAGCTAAAGTTGTCTTTGAGAACTGCCCATCCCTGGTGTCCTCTGTGTAGATATGAAATACACATGCTAGGGGCCAGCATTGTGGGGTAGCAGGTAAAGCTGCTCCTGTGGATGCCAGCATCCCATATGGGTGCTAGTTTGTGTCCCAGCTGCTCCACTTCTGATCCAGCTCCCTGCTGATGGCCTGGGCAAAGCAGAAGATGGCACAAGTGCTGGGCCCCTGCCATTCACATGAGAGACCCAAATAAAGCTCCTGGCTCCTGGCTTAGGCCTGGCCCAGCGTGGCCGTTGCAGCCAACTGGGGGAGTAAACCAGAGGATAGACAGTTTCTCTCTCTCTCTCTCTCTCACTGTAACCCTTTCAAATTAATAGTAAATTTAAAAAAAAGAAACTCACATGTGCATAATCTGTCTCTTGTTAATTTGAATTTGGAACTGGGTTCCACCCAACCTAGGTCTTAATGGGGGTTATTAATAGTCCCCTACACAACTCTATGAAAAGAGTTGCCTGGCTCACTTTTGTCCCCAGGCTGTGGCTGGCTCAGCACTGCATTACGGAAGAGGCAGAAGAGTGGCGGCGTTGTTTTGGTTGGAGTGTCCCACCCTGGCCATCAAAGGGAAGCAGCTTAGCTACTGTACAGCAGGCCTGGAGGGAGTGTGATGAAAGCACTGGACAGACAAGCCATGAGTCCACACGCCACCGCCCCAGCAGAAACACCTGTGAGTGATGCAGCACGTGCGTGCAAGCAGGCCCTCCGGGAGGTGAGCTCCCTCCAGATAAAGATCTGGGCAAAGAACGCCGGGTAGCCTGGGTACTTTCTGGGCCCACGCTGGCTGCAGGCTCTAGAACAGTCCTCTCCATCTGCATCCCCTCTCCTGTTCTTACACCGTCCGAAACGGAATTCTCAGCTTTCCCCTTCTACCATTACAGTGATGGTAAGTTCTGGCTTCCCTTTCTTTCTGGCTAATACTGGAAAGCTGTGTTTACCAAGCCTCGCTGTGTATCAGCATCACCTGCAGAGCCTGTAAAACTTCAGGTTCTGTGTTTATCACACAGGTCTAAGTTACAGGACAGAAAGACAAGCTGAGGAGAAATGGGCATACCCTTGGGAGGATGGAGGACTCAGAAAACAGCCCAGCAGTCACACCTCCTGATGGTAATGGCTGTGGTGCCCTCCCTTGGGGAAGCAGTGTGCACACTTACAGCTGTGGAGTGATGGGAATGGTCGGACCAGGGCCTCTGTAAACATGGGAAGGCTGTGTGTGCACGCGTGCTGGGCAGCGGAGGCGTACGACGTTGTGTCCGCCTGTTGGGTTTCCACCTGGGCCTCTTACCTTGGCGTCTCCCACCCTAACTCCCAGTTCTTGATCTCTGTGTTTTCTGCTGTGTGGGCCTGCCTACTCCTCCAACCCTCTACTCCTCCCTGGTCATACAGGAATCCTAAC
This sequence comes from Oryctolagus cuniculus, assembly GCF_964237555.1. Lineage (NCBI taxonomy): Eukaryota > Metazoa > Chordata > Mammalia > Lagomorpha > Leporidae > Oryctolagus > Oryctolagus cuniculus. The sequence goes on along the minus strand of NC_091438.1, from coordinate 22,071,678 downwards.
TGGGCCACTCAGGTATCCTATAGTAAGGAATTCAGAATGCTAAGTGGCGAGCCACAACAACTTGAACTTCCCACATGGATCACCTGGGAAGACCCATGAGTTCTTGCTGCTGGGCCCCCAGGGCCAGAGGGTTTGCTTCCCTTCTCTCCAAGTCCTCAGCATTCCGCTCTATTTTGACCTCTATAAATACCCACACCCCCTAATCCTCCCAATAAACTGCCATCCTTATTTGAAAAATTAGTCGGAGTCAGGCCGGCGCTGTGGCACAGCGGGTTAATGCCCTGGCCTGAAGCGCCAGCATCTCATATGGGTGCTGGTTCAAGACCTGGCTACTCCACTTCCTGTCCAACTCTTTGTTGTGGCCTGCGAGAGCCGTGGAGGATGGCCCAAGTACTTGGGCCCCTGCACCCGCGTGGGGGACCCGGAGGAAGCTTCTGGGTCCTGGCTTCGGATTGTTGCAGCTCCAGCCGTTGCGGCCAATTGGGGAGTGAACCATCGGATGGAAGACCTCTCTTTCTCTCTCTCTGCCTCTCTTCTCTCTGTGTAACTCTGACTTTCAAGTAAAATAAAATAAATCTTAAAAAAAAAGAAAAATTAGTCGAGTAAAAGTAAAAGGATAAGAACCCAAACTGAATTCTAAAATAAGGCAAGAAATGGGTAATAACCCAAACTGAATTCTAAAATAGGGCAAGGAATGGATAATAACCCAAATTGTACTCTAAAATAAGGCAAGAAATGGATAATAACCCAAACTGAACTCTAAAATAAGGCAAGAAATGCAACCCTTAATGCTTTTTGTTCAAATTTGGCTTGGAGACTTCTAACGGGGAGAGCACACAGGGAAAACTGGGCTGAGACATGATGCTGTCCACTGTGGACAATGACAGACGAGTCGATCAGAAGCACAGCTACTCCTGGTGTGAAGTCCAGACGGGAAATTCCCCTTGGGGACCTGGGTCATGAGCGATGTCTTCACGGCACCTTCCACGGCCAGAGCAGGGTCCAGCGGGGCTGTTCCAAGCTTCACGCCAAGCACGATGAGAATCCAAGTGGACGGAGCTCAGGGTGACCCTCGCAGGCAAGTAGCACCCAGCCTGCAAGCACTGCAAGTCCCACTTGGACACAGCTCAGGACCTTTGTGCTGCGTTGGCTCCAGGACTCTGGCAGGGCTGCTTTCTTCTGGGGAACGCCAAGGAGCCAGGCACAGGAGTTCAAGGGCAGGCACCGAGCAGTTGCCATGGGGACCAGGCTTGCTTTGGTCTGAACACTCCATCCCAGCGGGCCTCTCTGAAGGAGCCAAGCCTCCAGTGTAATCAACGCTTGTCCTTCTGAGCAGCCTGGAGCCATGCCATAGCCTTCCCGAGCCCAGCCATGGCTGCCTAGCCAGATGGCAAAGAGCAGCCTTAACAAATTACACCCAGCCGAAGACACTGAAGGGCCTACAAAATACTGGACAGGGGCCGGCACCGTGGCGTAATAGGCTAAGCCTCCGCCCGTGGCGCCAGCATACCATATGGGTGCCTGTTCGTGTCCCGGCTGCTCTTCTTCTGATCCAGCTCTCTGCTGATGGCCTGAGAAAGCAGTGGAGGATGGCCCAAGTGCTTGGGGCCCTGCAGGACCCCAGAAGAAGGTCCTGGCTCTTGGCTTCAGATCGGCCCAGTTCTGGCCGTTGCAGCCATCTGGGGAGTGAAGCAGCAGATGGAAGACCTTTCTCTCTCTCCCTCTCTGTCTGTAGCTCTGCCTTTCAAATAAATAAATAAATATTTAAAAGCAGAAAATAGAAAGGGTAGAGGTGGGGACAGCATGTAGCTTAGTGGTTAGGATGCCTGTGCCCATATTGGAGCAGCTGGGTTTGACTTCAACCACGGTTCCTGCCTCTAGCTAATGCAAACTCTGAAAGACGCCAGTGCTGGCTCAACTGCACGACTCCCTGCCACCCACAAGACAGACATGGATTCAGTTTCTGGCTCCCAGCTTTGGCTTGGCCCAGTCCTGGCTGGAATGCGCTTTTAGGGAGGGAACCAACTGATAAGAGCTCTCCACCTCTTTCTCCATCTGTCTGCCTCTCAGATTACACACAGAATCTGGGGGAAAGTCTCCCTGTGTAATCCACAGGCCCCGATGGCAGGGGCCACAGCTAGCACTCAGCTTGGGCTCCGAAGCCGCAGCAGCCCACGTGGACAAGTGGCCCAGTCTGCCCCAGGTCAGGCTGCACTCCTCACACATCTGTCCAGGACTCTCATGTCCCCACCAGCCCAAGTCTCCACACTCAGCTCGTGGAAGCACCTGCACTGCTCAGCCTCTCCCAGCCCTGCCACACCCGACTTCCCCTGGCAGCCTTGACCCCTATGCAGGAGCATCAGCTGTGCCCCTGGCATCTTGGTGGCATTGCTTTCTCTGCTTCCTGCCAACACCTGTCACCTCTGTCCCACATCACACTACTGCTGCAAAGCTCAGATTTGGCACTCCATTTTTTTTTTCAACATACATTACGTTTTCATTTTTAGTTGTCAATAAATTAACGTAGTCTTCAAAAACTGGAATGTCTCAGATAAAGAAAAAGTTTTCTTCAACTCAACTATCAAAAAAAATCATAATCCTTCACTTACAGGTTGCCACCGGCAGCCTGAAAAATGTCCTTTAAAGATAAGACATGTGGCGCAGGCGCTATGGCATAGCGAGTAAAGCTGCCTCCTGCAGTGCCAGCATCCCATATAGGTGCTGGTTCAAGTCCCAGCTGCTCCACTTCTGATCCAGCTCTCTGCTATGTCCTGGGAAAGCGGTAGAAGATGGCCCAAGTCCTTGGGCCCCTGCACTCATGTGGGAGACCCAGAAGAAGCTCCTGGCTCCTGGCTCCTGGCTTGGGATTGGCCCAGCTCCAGCCATTGCAGCCACTTGGGGAGTGAACCAGTGGATGGAAGACTTTCTCTCTCTCTCTCTCTCTCTCTGCCTCTCTGTAACACTGCCTTTCAAATAAACAACTAAATCTTTAAAAAAAAAATAAAGGTAAGAGACTTGTATACACACATGTGCCCACACATACAAACATGCATACAAATACATATATATGTGTATGTATGTTTCACATACACATACAGTATCACACATACACACAGTGGAAATACATGATGTGGTCATATATATACACATATATGCACCCAAACAAATGTACAGTAATGCACCACAGAATTATATTTTGGTTACTGATGAACTGCATATACAACGATGGTCCCCATAAGATTACACTGCGGTGTCCCAGTGACATCACAGCCATGTGAGCTGGGAGACAGGGTCATCCTCCCCCATCTCCCAGTGCCCAGCGCTCAGCTCTGCCAGGACCACCAGCCTACAGGGCCTCCTCCTGCTCTTCTTTTTCCTTCTCTCTCTCTACACCTTCCTTTTCCCCTCTTCCATGGGGGGCTCCGTGCAGCCGCTGGCAGGAGAGTGATCTAGAGGTGGCCAGGAGGGTGACAGAACCTACCAGAGACTCGCGCTTTTCCTCACTGGCGCCAGCTCACAAACTCCCTCATCTTGCTCCAGCCACCTTGCAACCATCAGGTTCTCTAGGACACTGTCCGGCCTCACCCACAAAGTAAGGCTGCCCAGTCTTAACTCGGCACAGCCCTCAGCAGCGCAACACCTAGTCCCATCTGCCAAAGCCTCTGTTCGCCCGGCTAGGCGCCCCTGGAGGCAGGAATCCTGTCTTTCCACCGACCAATTCCAACACATTCAGTTGACACAGCAACATCACTGCCCAACAAGGGGAACTTGGGCGAGTCTACCTTCTCCCAGACAAGGACCACTTGGGGGTCAGCTGGAGAAGCCTCGGACACCTGTTTCATGAGGGCAGCCTTGACCCCACTTCTGCGTACAAATACAAGTGCTGTCTGTCCTAACCTCTGGACAACGTTGACACAGCTGGGTAGAAGAAGAAAGGTGTATCTTAAGAACCAATCACACAAACTTAAAGAAAGGTATGATGATCCCACAGCCACGTAGGGTGTGTAGAAGAATGGAGGCGGCCCCCATCCCACAGGCACACGCGTCCTCGTTTTACGTAGAAAGGGGAAACACAGAGTCCACCTGAGTGATGCGCCTCCTGCACACACTGAGAAGACCTGCCACGCTCACCTCCAGCCTTCAGAGGGTGCTGCATGAAGAACTGACACCAACGAAGCTGCAGACCTGGCTTCTGGTCCCAGGGCCGCCTCTCACCAGATGGGGGAGTCAGAGCAAGCCCTTTAATTTCTCCAGCCTAGGTTTTCTTCCTACACACACTTGTCGTGGGAGCCCACGAGTGGCGTGACCCACCCTCTGCTTGACTTCCTGCAGTGTCTGTGGGCCACCTATGAGCTCCCTTGGACACCGCCACTGATTGCAAGACCATGGAGGAAACATCGGCATTAATGGAGCAGCCAATCTGGTCCCGGGAACATGGGTGTGCAGAGGGACAAGGCTTGGCCGGCAGCCACTCCTGGGGGCTCAGCCTGGGCAGCAGTGTGTGAGCATGTGCTACTCGGCCAAGGTTGCTCCAATAAAGTAGTCGGCACCCCCTCTCCCTGATCATCCCCGGCCTCCAAATTAATGTCATGCCCTCACCGCTTATTTATGAAATGACTGAGCCTTACTAGAAGGAGCTCCTGGACGTCCCAGAATCTCTGCCATCATCAGAGTGAGGAACTGGCCTGTGGGGCCAATGAACCTTCAGTGGCTTAGGAAAACATTCTTCACACCCCAAACCCAGTGCATGGCAGGGAGTTCACGCTGAGATGGTGAGCCTGGTTCATCCTGCCCCCTTGCACCCACCAACCCTCCCCTATCTCTATCTGGCCTCTCTATCTGGCCTGCTCCTTCTGCCTTCAGTAATATCTCGGATCCTAACAGGATGACCACAACTGGCAATGTGAATTAGCAATCTTGGCCTTTCCTGTATAAGTGGTGTCCTGGGTTGTGTAGAATTTGCATCAATATCTATGTCATGGGGCCGGGGTTGTGGCGCAGTGGGTTAACGCCCTGACCTGAGGTGCAGGCATCCCATATGGGCTCCGACTCTAGTCTCAGCTGCTCCTCTTCCAGTCCAGCTCTTTGCTATGGCCTGGGATAGCCATGGAAGATGGCCTAAGTCCTTGGGCCCCTGCAGCCACATGGGAGACCTGGAAGAAGCTCCTGGCTCCTGGCTTTGGGTCGGTGCAGCTCTGGCCATTGTAGCCATCTAGGGAGTGGACCAGCGGATGGAAGACCTCTCTCTCTGTCTCTACATCTCTCTGTAACTCTGTCTTTCAAATAAATAAAATAAATCTTTAAATAAAAAAATCTATGTCATTCCCAGAACCTTAGAACGTGATCTTGTTTTTGGAAACTGTGCTGTTGCAGATGTAGTTAATTAAGATGAGGTCATACAAGAGTTGAGGAGGCCCTTAATGCAACACAACCTCCTTGTAAGAAGAGGAGAGAGATCCATGAGAACATCGCGTGGCAATGGAAGCAGAGATGTGAGTAATGCGTCTACAAGCCAAGGAACACCACGGATTGCTGGCAACACCAGACGCCGGGAGAGAGGCATGGAGCAGAACCTCCCCTGGCAACTTCAGAGGGAACCTGGTCCTGCCCACACCTCACCTTGGACTTCTGGCCTCTGGAGCTGTGAGAGAAAAACGTCTGCTGTTTTAAGTCTCCCACTCCACCCCAGTTTGTGGTGCTTTGTTAAAGCAACCCTAGAAAGCAAATGCAACCTGTTGTAACCAACACAGGTCTGACGCCACCTGTCAAGAAACAGGCCCTGATTTAGGTATCAGATGTGGGGCATGATGAAATATTTCACAACACAGGATGCTGTCGAGAAACCTGGGGTGCTCTCTAGAGCTTTGTGACCTCACTGCTGTGACATTCTGCTCCCTCCAGGGCTTGGTAGACACAGTTCCTAACAACTTTCCAGGGAGAACCATCGCTTTGTCATCCTCCCAATGCCTCATCACAGGATGTGTGTATTTACAGTTAGGCTCACGGACAGGCAGAAAAGCTCTCATTTTGAGATGCTCTTACAGGCTGGTGTTACGTTGTAGTGGGTAAAGCTGCCGCTCGCAACTCGGGCATCCCATATGGGTTTGTGTCCTAGCTGCTCCATTTCCTATCCCACTCCCTGCTAACTGCCTGGGAAAGCAGTGGAGATGGTCCAAGTGCTTGCATCCTGCCACCCACGTGGGAGATGCAGATGATGCTCCTGGCTTCAGCCTGTCCCAGTGCTGGCCACTGTGGCCATCTGGGGAGTGAACCTGCAGATGGAAGCTCTCTCTCTCTCTCTCTCCGTCAGATACACTCCACCCCTCTGCCCCATAACTCTGTTTTCAGATAAATAATAAATAAATCTTTTTTTTTAGAGATGATTTTAGAGGGACTAGAAACAATACCCCACACCATACACATACACAAGTAAAGAAGAGATAATCTCTCTTCTTCCTCTCCTTATAAACCAATTAAATTCCTACATGCTCTGCCTGACCCTGCAGGTCAAGTATCGCTCCACCATTGCAGTCTGGGGGCAAATACAACCTGAGGAGAAAGGTACACCACGCACACCTCTGATGCTTAGGGGCAAGCTTGCCTTCCTTATTGGGAGGGCACTTCAAAAAGCTCATGGGAAAAGGAATTAATAGAAAGTTTACTTTGGTGTGAAAAATTCTGAAATTCGTGCATACTGGGAGTCTTCAAAAAGTCTGTGGAAAATGCCTATCACAAAGAAACTGTGCAGGGATTCCAAAATTATTTTTGCACCAAAATTTAAGATTTATTTATTTATTTGAAAGTCAGAGTTACAGAGAGAGAGAGAGACAGAGAAACAGATCTTCCATCCACTGGCTCACTCCCTAGATGGCCTCAACAGCCAGAGCTGGCCAGGCCAAAGCCAGGAGCCAGGAGCTTCTTCCGGGTCTCCCACATGGGTGTCAAGGACCCAAGCACTTGGGCCATCTTCCATTGCTTTTCCCAGGCCATTAGCAGGGAGCTGGATTGCAAGCGGAGCAGCAGGTACATGAACCGGTGCCCTTACAGGATGCCAGTACCACAGGCAGCGGCTCTACCTCCTATGCCACAACATTGGCCGTTGTACCAAAATTCTTTCTCTCTCTCTCTCACAAATATGAGAGGCAGAGACACAGAAAGACACAGATAGCTCCCATCCAATATTTCGCTTCCCACAACAGCCTGGGGTGGGGGAGACCAAAGCCAGGAATGGGAACTCAACCCAGGTCTCCATGGGGTGGCAGTAACTCAGTTACCGGAGCCATCATCACTGCCTCCGGGGGCCATGTTAGCAGGAAGCTGGAATCAGACACTCTGATGGGGGTCCTAACTGGTATCGCAACCATTTATCTTAGTCCATTTTCCATGAGTGCTTTGCAGTAGTCTCATATATCTCCTGCTATGATCCACAGGGCTCAAGGGAGCACACTCTATCTTCAGATCACAAATACCCGTGAGCCTAAGGGGCTCTGCCGCACACACGTTATCTGCTTCCCATCTCTGCAGCAGATCCACCCTGCCTCCCTTCCCTGCTGCCCCCAGACCAAAATACAAGGAAGTCAGGACCCACCCAGGTTCCCCAAATACCATACCCTAGGAGGTGAGAGAATGCATCGGTCAAAGCTGAGGCTGGCCCTCTGACCCCTGGGGTCTAGCCTCAGCTCCAGCCAACACCGCATTTCGGAGAGGCCAGTGTCCTTGTGTTCATACTGTGAGCATCGGGGTGTGTGCAGGAAAGATTGGGTTCTGACAGGTCGGCGCAGGAAGACAGTGACAGGCAGAGTGAATTCACTCTGGAGAGAGTTTGGATTTGTTCACAGGCGAGATGGACGCAGACCTGTGCACCCGGCACCCAGCCACTAACAGTCACCATGGCCCAGCCACCACGGAAAAGGTCCCCAGCAGCCCGACACCCACCTGAAACCATAGCATCATTGTCTTACTTTTTCTGGAGCGGGAGAAAAACCTGATGCCCCCAGGAGAGGTAGACGGGTTGGAGTTGGGCGAAGACTCTTTGGACGACGAGCGGAAGATCCCGCTAAAGCTCATGCGGCGAGCTGAGCGCGGGGGGGACTCCTGGTAGGAGAAGGGGAACACGGTTTTGGGAGATCCGGGGCTGGTCTTGGGCCTCACGGGAGCAGACACGGGGCTGGAGGGCCGGGGATGGGAGCCTCTGGAGAAGAGCCCTTTGGAGGGGCTGCCCGAGCTGAAGGGGCTGTCCACCTGCGGAGAGACAGACAGACACAAGGATGTGGTCACTCGCAGCACCGGGCGCTCTCCCCTGTGCAGGACCTCTCAGAGGGGTGGGAGGGAGGGGCTTGCAGCGATGCCTCTTGCTCCTGGGGCCTATTCGCAGGCCTGCCTTCCGGCCCACCCGTGCATCCTTCTCAGTGTCTGACTGCCCAGGGATATAGTCCCCTTCCGCCCACATCCACGCCAGCGCTTGCGATCGAGAGCAGAGCCGGCCAGGCCTCGTTCCTGCCCAACCCGCCATCTGGGAGCCTGGGTTTGACCCCCCAGTTCTGCCTCCTACTGGGCCACGGCGGGCATGTTGCTCAGTCTCGTCAAGCCTCCGTTTCCGCGTGTGTACAATGAGGCTAGCACTACCTGGGCCGAGCAGGGCTGTGTCCAGTGAGAGGCCACGACGCTGTCCAGCTCACGGCCGAATCTACAGTGACCATTCGATATGTGTTAAACGGCCGCCGCCCTATTTCTCGCCAAACTTGCAACACTGGAACGAAGACAACCTCAGGGACTCTCCAGTTGAGCACCAGAAAAGCACACTAACTTCCTCACAGGGCGAGACACTGGAGGCGCTCTCATGGCTGCCCTCGTGGGACCAGGCGGCGCATGCGCTGAGACATAGCTGTGCCCTCCATCCCACCCGGTGCGAGGCACTGATCTCGGCCCATGTGAGTCCTCCCACCACTAGAGGGCGCCCCCGACTCTGAGTCGCGGGGCTTTACAGGTGTCCTTGTCGGGGGTGGGGGACCCTTGGTGACCACCAGCCACCAAATTGCAATCTCCCGCTAACAGCGGGTGCAGCCACGTGGAGGTGCAGAAGCTGACCCAGCGCCAATTCCCTCCTGTGCAGACCGCTCGAGCGGAGGGACCATCATAGGCAGTGACTCCGGCTCGCCTCGGTAGGAACAAGTTCAGGTTTTCCCCATTGTTTGACCCTTTAACATGGAAAGCACGGACATTCTCTGCCTGTAGAGTATCCAGTTTAGCTGTCATCCCACCTGTGGGACTCAGAGTAAATCCTGAGAACACATCTTAAAACCAGAGTTTCATTAAAAGTTGGTGGGTCCTATGTGCAGGCATGAGGTGGGTACTGGGGGCAGAAAGATGCCTTATCCTTGGTAGCAACAGCGCAATACGGAATAGAGGATGACCCTATCGCAAGGCGATATGACAGGCATGGATTCTGGACAGAAACCCGAGTTTAAATCCTGGCTGTTTCTGGCAGAATAGACAAGTGACTTGAGCCCTGTTAGCTACCTGTAAAATGATGCTAGGGCTACTGTCACAGGAGAGGCTCACTGAAGCCACTGCTGGTGTCCGTTATAGGAAAGGAACAAAGATGGGTAGGGTCTCCAGGAGATCACAGAGCAAAGAGATGGAGGGGCGGCCCTGGCTGCTTCCCCACCGTGGGTTGGGGAGCCATGCAGACAATGAAGCCGCCAGGGACAGAGCCTCAGTCCTGGCCATTAGGCAAGCTGCAAGAAAATGATACTTTGATCAATGTAATTGGATGATTCCCTGGGTGTAGATGAGACTCCCCACCTGTGCCTGGCTCCACGGGCACTAATGGAGAGCAGGCTCTCAGGCCCCTGCCGGGCAGCCAGATGCAAACAGGGCCATTTGTCATGGAGCCACCAGCAGGGAGGCCGAGGCCAGCGCCACGCCACTTGATGCTCTTGGCTTAGCTGCACCATTCCTTCTTCCACAATAGGGAAGAGACGGTGGCCGGCGTGTGAGAATGAAAATGGAATCCAAGAGGACTGGCTTCAGGATACGCCCAGAGGGACCACTGAAACTGGACTTCAGATGCCCCAGGAGCTGCCAGTAGGGGGCGTAGAGGAAGGAGGGAGCCAGAGAAGAAGCCAGGGAAGAGGAAGTCGCAAGCCAGGGCGAAGCTAAGGCACACAAAGGCTGGCCCTGGAATCCAGGGGCCCAGTGACCTGAGGGTTCCCACGTGGACCTGACAGAGGCTATCTTAGGGGGAGGAGCCATCTCCACAGCCAACACTGGATCAGAGTGTGCAGGTGTGTCTAAAGCCCCTCCCAATGAAAGGCAAAGGACAGTGGATGCACTTTTTCAAGGAGTTCAAAGTGTGCCTGGTCCTGCTGTTACACCTGCACTGCAGGCCTACTCTCTGTGCACCTGCCCTATGCCAGGCCCCATTCTACGTCTGCTATATAAATAATTCCATTCAAACCTCATAAGAACAGGTAAGCACAATGATTAGCCCTTGTTAACAGGGAGACATGTGCAGAGCATTACGTGCCCTGTCCAAGGTTACACAGAAGTGTGCATGTCAGGAAAGGTGGACAGACGGTCCCGAGCACAAGAGAGAAGAGAGGCCTTGGTCCTTTGTTGGGGGACATGATGTCGGGGAACTCTGCAGGCCCCTCCCAGCCAGGCCCAGCTGTCTGGCCAGGGGGATCGCGGTGGTGTTGGAAGACCCCACAGCGTCAGCTGGCACTGAGCTTCCTCGGCAGATGCTGGCCCAGCACCAGAGCCATGCGGGGTTAAGGTGACCAGGAGTTAGGGCACAGAGATGTGTTGTGTAATAAAGAGCTTGCCTCCTCTTGGAGAAGGGGCACCAGGGAGAGGGGCAGAGAGAGGGGACATGGCCAACCCATCTCCATGATGACATGCACCCTCGGGTAGTCAAGAATGCCTGAAACCAGACGCACCCCATCCACTTAACTACAAGTGGGGGTCACCGAGGGCCACACTGACACTTAGTGAAAATCTTCAGTGACCACAGCCAAAGAGGGAGGATTCCCCGAGAAGACAGGGAGCTCAGCCGCAGGTGCAATGATACAGAGGCAGGCAGGCAGGGCCAGGAAGCATGGGCATGGGCTCTGTCCAGCTGAGGACACTTCGCTGAATGGCCCGCCCAGCTGCCCAAGGTTTGGGATGTCCGAGAGCATCCAGCACCCCAGATTCAGGGCCAGCTCCGTGAGGAAGCAGTGATGTGATGGAGGAGTAACCTCTCCATTCAACCCAGTCTCCTCATTAAAAACAAACAAACAAACAAACAAACAAAAAAACAAGCAGATTCGCTCTGAGGAACCCCAGGACTTTTGCACAAGCCCAGGAAGGATCGAAATTAAACATGTCCCAACAACCTGGTGGGATGGTGGGCCTGGAGTGAGGGTTAAGTTAATAAAATAAGGAGTAGGGCCATGTGCTTACTTGTGGAAAGGACGAGAAGATTTCATGTGGGGTGCGTCGCAAAGCTAGTGAGGCTCCTGGTGGCAGGGTCAGAGTCTCTCTGCCTCTGTCCTCCTCTGTCCCCAGTGTCCCCATCCTCAGGGACAGCAGTCCCTAGCCCACCCTCCTTACTTCCTCTCTGCCTTGGGAGCCCAGCGGCGTCTCCCGAGCCCCTGTCCACCTCCTCCCATCAGCCTCAGGAGCCCGACCACGGTCTCCTGTTCCGGGGAACTCAGCTTGCTTGGGATGCTCTCGGGCATCCCCTTCCAGGCTGGTGTGCAAGTGACCCTAGGTGGGTCACTTGTGCCGGAGGAGGGTGGGATAGGTGGGGGATGGGAGTGGGGCGGCCACGGAAGATCCTGAACCGCGAAGCCTGGGAACCCCACAGCCCCGCCCCTCCTCCCCCACTTCCGTCCAGCAGAACCGCCTCTCATCCCAGGTACAAGGTTCGCGGCTGTCAGCAGTGTGCGGGCCGCTGCGTGGAGCAGTCAGCTTCCTCCTGGTGACCTTTCGTCTCCTCCCCCAGCCAGGTCAGTAGCATGGGTGAGCCCCACGTCCTGGGTCAGTCAGTGTTATTTCCAGGGTGGGGCAGCAGGAACACCCCCGCGGGTCCTTTTCCACTCAACGTCCTTGGTGACAATGACTTTAATCTGGACCCCGGTGGAGCCACCAAAGGCATCAGCCACCAAAGGCCTGAGCACCCCCACCCCACCCCAGCCTTCTGTGTGCACCCTTGCTGGGATCTCAGCTCCTACGGGCCCTTTGCTGGCAGGTAGGGCTTTGCGGAGTGAAGCGCTTGCAGGCCCCAGTGCACAGGGAGGCCCAGACCCTGGGGGGCTGGCACAGGGGTCGGGAGCTTGGTGTCTGCTTCTTGCCCCTCTAGCTCATTCCTGCTGAACCAAGAAGTTCCGAGCCCAGGCCCGAGGCCATTCTCTGACTGTCTTTCCTGGCTGGGCCATAGTAACAGCTAATAAGGTTGCTTATTTAGGGCAGGGCGGGGCAGGGAGCTGCAGCCAGTTGAGGCCCACAGGCCTAACCCAGTTTGTTATTCCAACTGTGTGTGCAATTCAACATGCTCGGAGAATATTTGCCAGCATCAGAACTCCTGACCAAACCCCAGGCTGGTGAGCACCTACAGGTCGCTCCTACACACTGCACACAGCACCCATGGGCAGCTCCTTCCTGCAGTCACCTGCCCAGGGGTCACTGGGTAGGAGGAAGTCTGGGAGGACTCCCCACCCCACCTTCAGTTTCTGGGCAGGGTGCCTTGGCCTGCCCCTCCCTGGCTGCGGCCACCCCAAACTCTCACCTGGCACCTTGATCCTGCCACATGCACACTCCTTGGCTGCCTAACCCTTGGAGACCTTGGTTTCCCCCATGGAGAGCCTGTGGCCGGCCAGCAGGGGAAGCAGAGAGCCAAGGACGAAAGGGAAAGTGGGAAACTGACAGAGCCAAGGGAAAGCCACCTGGAACTGGGGAGACGGGGTGAGAGGAGAGAGCTCGCGGGCTGGGAGCTGGGGCCAGAGCTGGCAGGTGTGGCGTAGCGGATTAAGCCCTCACTTGCGACGGCAGCATCCCATATCAGGGTGCACTGCTTTCCACCCAGCTTCCTGCTAAGGCACCTGAGAAAGCAGCAAGAGATGGCCCAAGTACTCGGGCCCCTGCACCCATGTGAGAGATCCGGATGAAGCTCTCGGCCCCTGCTTTCAGCTTGGCGCAGCGCTGGCCATTGCGGCCATTCAGGGAATGAACCAGCAGATGGAAGACCTCTCTTTCTCTCTGTGTCTCTCTCTGCCTTTCAAATAGATAATCTTTAAAAAAAAATATCAAAGACCCTAGGGCCATGGGGCAGGAGAAACTCTTATCTGTCCCAGTGAAGTCTTTGACCCTCTCTTAGCTCCTTAGCAGCCTGGGGTGCTTAGATCATTGCTAATGCTTTTCTTTGACCACCTGTGGGGAGCCCAGCAGTGAAGCGGATTGGCCAGTCCTGCAGGGGCGAGGGCCACGCCCACAGGAGTGAGCTGTCCCAGGCTGGGCTCAGCCCCCACCAGGTGTGCAGGGGGCAGCGTAGGTGAGAGCATTGGTAGAAGTGCAGATGGCAGAGCCCCGGGCGCCTCCGTGAGCTGTGAGGAAGGAAGCCTTACCTTGCGAGAATGCTTTTCTGAGCTCTCGAGGTCTCCATCCAGGAGCGGCATGGCAAAGGAGCTCAGGTCCTAGGATGGAAAGGGACACGCGGTCAGTATCTGTGCACCGCCTGCGCCGGCCCGAGTCCCCTCCAGAAAATCAAGCCTCCAGGGAGGACGTGGACGGAAGCCAGGTTTCCAGGAGCAGCCTCTTCCTGTCACCACCCCAGGGCACGTCGGGCACTGAGGGGCCGGGAAGGGACGGGGTCCCAGGAAGGAGAACAGAAAGAGGCCAGGGTATGGCAGGCCCACCTCGGGGCATTTTGGAGAGTGGGGATGGGCAGGAGTTTAGCTCAGGAGCCTCTACAGAGTGGTCCAAGTAGGTGTGTGCTTGGGACGATGACAGGGAGGAGGGGGCGGCGGGTGGGCAGCTCAGCACTCACTCCTGGCGTCTGAATGCGGCCACTGTTCGGCCCAGGCCCTGCTCCTCCCATGTCCTGCCTCTTGCCTGGGTGAAGACTTGCGCCCCAGACAGAAACACCCCTCGGCCATCCTCAGGTCCAGCAGAACCTGCATCCTTCACTTTTGCCATTCATTTTTAGATTGTAGGTTGTGGTAAGATACCCATCCAGTACCACCTCCTGTCTGAATCACTTTCGGTGGACAGCCCGGGGGCAGTGAGTGCATTCCCTTCGCCACTCTCTATTTGCAGGTCCTGTTCATTCTCCCCAACTGAAACTCTGTACCTTTAAGTCCAAACTCCGCTCTTTCCCCATGCGCGATCCTTACCATTCTCCTTTCTGTCTCTCTGCCTCTGACTGCCGAGGTGCCTCCTGGGAGTGGAATCCTACAGTGTTGGTCCCTTGTGGCCAGCTCCCCTCCCTCAGCTCCTGTCTCCACGGTTCATACCCAGGGCATCGTGTCAGCCCTGCCCCCCTTCCTAAGGCTGAGTACTGTTTTATCGTGCAGATAGAATGCGTCTTATTTACCCATCCGTCCACTGCGGGACACTTGGCCTGCTTCTACCTTTTGGCTCTTATGAATGATGCTGCTACGCACGTGTGTGTTGAAGTCCTAATCCTCGGGAGCTCAGAATGTGATTCTGTTTGGAGACAGGGTCTTTAAATAGGCGATTTAAGTTAAGATGAGGGCATTAGGGTGGACCCCACTCCAATAGGACTGCTTATAAGAAGAGGATGTTAGGGCACCAGCATTGTAGTGTAGCAGGGAAAGTCACCGCCTGCGACACTCGCATCCTCTATGGGCACTGGTTCAAGTCCCAGCTGCTCCACTTCAGATCCAGCTCCCTGCTAATGGTCTAGAAAAAAACAGAGGAGGATGACCTAGGTGCTTGGGCCCCTGCCATCCACATGCAAGATCCGGATGAAGCTCCTGGCTCTGGCCTAGCTCAGCACTGGCCATTTCAGGAATCCATTGGGAAGTGAACCAGTGGATGGAAGATCTCTCTCTATGTCCCTCCTACTCTCCCTCCCTCTCTCTGTAACTCTTTGAAATAAATAATATCTGCACCACCATGTTTATAGCAACACTGTTCACAACAGCCAAAATTTGGAATCAACCCAGGTGCCTGTCATCAGATGAGTGGATAAAGCAAATGTGGTGTATATACACAAGGGAATATTATTCAGCTATAAAAAATGAAATTCTACTATTTGCAGGAGGACATCATGTTGAGCGAAATAAGCTGGACCCAGAAAGACAAATACTGCATGTTCTCCCTTATACGTGGGAGCTCAGATTAAAAAAAAAAAATAATAAAAAAAAAAAAATAAGAAATGCCTGGTGTTATCAGTACTGCAGCAAATCTAGTTTTGTAAAACTTTGTTCTATACCTTTGTCAAACTAATGCTTAAGACTGTTATACTACTATAGTTTTAACTATCTGTGATTACTTTAAAATTTACTGTATGGGGCCGGTGCTAAGACTTAGTGGGTAAAGTCGTCGCCTGCAGTGCGGGCATCCCATGTGGGTGCTGGTTCGGGTCCCGGCTGTTCCACTTCCAATGTAGCTCTCTGCTGTGGCCTGGGAAGCCAGTGCAGGATAGCCCGGGTCCTTGAGCCCCTGCACCTGCATTGGGGGCCCGGAGGAGGCTCCTGGCTCCAGATCAGCACGGCTCTGGCTGTTGCAGCCAGCTGGGGAGTGAACCAGCAGATAGAAGACCTCTCTCTCTCTCTCTCTCTGCCTCTCCTACTCTCTGTGTAACTCTCTTTCAAGTAAGTAAATAAATCTTTTAAAAAATGTACTGTATATGGGTGACTTGGTCATTTTCCCATTCAATTATTGTCTATAGCTATTGTCTATATTCCCACTAGGCCGGCACCACGGCTCACTAGGCTAATCCTCTGCCTGCGGCGCTGGCATCCCGGGTTCTAGTCCCAGTCGGGGCGCCGGATTCTGTCCCTGTTGCTCCTCTTCCAGTCCAGCTCTCTGCTGTGGCCCGGGAGTGCAGTGGAGGATGGCCCAAGTCCTTGGGCCCTGCACCCTCATAGGAGACCAGGAGGAAGCACCTGGCTCCTGGCTTCGGATTGGCGCAGTGCGCCAGCTGCAACACGCCAGCCGTAGTGGCCACTTGGGGGGTGAACCAACGGAAAAAGGAAGACCTTCTCTCTGTCTCTCTCTCTCTCACTGTCTAACTCTGCCTGTCAAAAATAAAAAATAAATTAAAAAAATAAAGTTTATATTCCCACTAAACCAGGATCTTTTAACTCTTATTAAACATACTCAGTGAATTATTAAGCCCTTTTACTGTAATATAAATTTAAAATGTTATCTCAAAAAAAAAAAAAGAGGGAGAAGGGAGGAGGGTGGGAGGGAAGAAGGGAATATTATTATGTTCTTAGAATTGGGTCTACATATCACATTGAATCTGCTAATTTTTAAAAAAATTACAAAAAATAAGAGGAGTTTAGCACTGGGACACACACACAGATGGATGGCCGGGTGCAAGCCCAGGAGAGACCACCCAGATGGCACCTTGACCCCAGGCTTCTGGCCCCCAGAACCGTGAGAACAAAACTTGCACTGTTGAAGCCCCTCAGTCTATGGTGCTTTGTGATGGCAGCCCCAGCCCTAACAAACTCATATGATCCCTGTACACGCGTCTCGTCAAGACCCGCCCTTCGACCCCTCCTATTCCCAGAAGTGGAAATGCTGGATCCTTCTGGTAATCCTAGTGTTTAAAGAAACACCTCACTCCTTTCCTTGGTGGCTGTGCTGTGTTCCTTTGTTTCTCCACCTGCTCACCCACAATTGTTGTGTTTTGGGTTGTCAACCTGCTGGGCACGCAGTCAGTGGCTTTGATCTGCACCACCCTGATGGTTACTGATGCTAAGCACCTCTTCATGTGGCCATCTGACATCTTCAGAGAAATGTCCGCTGAAGTCCTTGGCCCATTTTTAAATCAGGTCATTTGTGGTTGAGCTGTAGGAATTCTTTTTTCTGGATATTAACCCCTTATCATATATATGGCTTGAAGATATTTTGTCATTCTGTGGTTGCCTTTTCATTTGGCTGACTGTATCTTTTGAGGCACAGAAGTCTGCGATTTCATTTGTCCCTTTATCTGTTCTTCTTTCTTCCTGTGCACAGGATGTTGTACCCAAATCATTGCCAAATGCAGTGTCATGCTTTTCCCCTGAGTTTTCTATGGTGTGGTTTCGGCTCTTGCATGTCGGTCTTTGGTCCATTCTGAATTAATCTTTGTGTGTGGTGTCAGGTGAGGGTCCAACTTCATTCTTTTGCACATGGATATAGATTTCCTAGAATCAGTTGTGGAAAAAAGATTGACATTCCCTACTGTCTTTCCTCCACTGTGTAGTCTTACAGCTTTGTCAAAAGTCATTCGACCATATATATAAGGGTCACCCATGTTTATATGAATATTTATTTTACATATAGGGGCTCTCTGTTCTGTTCCTTTGGACTGTATTTCTGTTTTTTTTTTTTTTTAAGATTTATTTATTTGAAACTCAGAGCTACACAGAGAGAGGAGAGGCAGAGAGAGAGAGAGAAAGAGAGAGAGAGAGGTCTTCCATCCACTGGTGACTCCCCAATTGGCTGCAATGGCTGGAGCTACGCTGATTTGAAGCTAGGAGCCAGGAGCTTCTTCTGGGTCTCCCACGTGGGTACAGGGGCCCAAGCACTTGGACCATCTTCTGCTGCTTGTCTAGGCACATTAGTAAGGAGCAAGATTGGAAGTTGAGCAGCCAGGACTTGAACCGGCGTCCATGTGGGATGCTAGTGCTGCAGGTGCCAGCTTTAGCTGCTACAACGTATCTTTTTTTTTTTTTAAATAAAGATTTATTTATTTATTTGAAAGTCAGAGTGAGAGGAAGAGAAAGAGAGAGAGAGAGAGAGAGAGGTCTTCCATCTGCTGGTTCACTTCCCAGATGGCCGCCATGGTAAGGCTGGGTCAGGCCAAAGCCAGAAGCTTCTTCCAGGTCTCCCACACGGGTGCAGGGGCCCAAGCACTTGGACCATCTTCCGCTGCTTTTCCAGGCCATAGCAGGGAGCTGGATTGGAAGTGGAGCAGCTGGGACTTGAACCAGTGTCCATATGGGATGCCAGCATTACAGGCCCTTTCCCCCTTCTTTGCCCCGGGGGCCAGGCCTGCACAGCCTTCCCTATTTCAATGCATCCTTGAGTCTCTGCTTGAAGAGCAATCCCTGATAAAATGAGTGTTGCATGCCAGCCTCTCCCCAAGGCCCTGGGGACTCTGTCCCAGCCTTGACAATGGCTTCCACACCTGGCAGGCAGGATGCACTGGTGAGCTCTTACATACGCAGATGCTGGCTCAGCCACTGGGGTCCTGTATTTCAGCAGTCGCACACTGGGATGACCTGGGGAACGTGGGTCCCAGGGCAGAGGTAGAGTGGATTGGCCTCTGGTGGGCAAAGGCACTGATTCTGCCACAGCCCACGTGGAGAGCCACCAACTTCCCCTGGGGGCTTCTCTGGATCAACCAGAATCAGGAGCCCTCGGCTAGGCCGTGCAGGCTCCGTATTTCTGATGTGCGCTGCACCCGTCTTCTCTCCAGACAGACTGTGGTCACGGTTGTGTGTCCTCGCACTTTCTGCCTGGGACACCATCTCAACCCCTCAAACACTGCAGTGCAATCCCACTCCTCTGAGAGCCTACAGCTCTGTCCCCAAGCCCCCACCCTGCCCCGAGAGCTGACCCTGCTTCACTTCCGCTGCTCATGGGGTAGGCAGTGGGAGCGGGGATGGCTCCACTCTTTGACCCCCAAGCCCTAGCATGGAGCCTGAGCAACAATTAAGTTTTTTTAGTGATGTATTTATTTATTTGAAAGAGTTACACAGACAGGCAGAGAGAGAGAGAGAGAGAGAGAGAGAGAGGTCTTCCATCCGCTGGTTCACTCCTGAATTGGCCGCAACGACCAGAGCTGTACTGATCCGAAGCCAGGAACCAGGAGCTTCTTCCAGGTCTCCCACGTGGGTGCAGGGGCCCAAGCACTTGGGCCATCTTCCACTGTTTTCCCAGGCCGTAGCAGAGAGCTGGATCGGAAGAGGAGCAGCCGGTACTCGAACCGGCACCCATATGGGATGCAGGCACTGCAGGCTGCGACTTTTCCTGCTACGCCACAGCACCAGCCCCCTGAGATCAATTTCTACACTGGCTGTCATTCTTCAAACACCCGAAGCCCTTTGGCTGTTGCTCTCTCTGCCCCCCACCCTAACTCCTGGTTCACAGACTGAACTCCCGTATGTCATGCCGAAGACCGATTCAGATCTGCCCGGTTGGACTCACATTCAGGGGCCATCCACAGCCCCCTAGACATGCAGTTTGCACAGGACGCGTGGCGCTGTGTAATCAAGCAGCAGTAATGAGCTCTCTGATACTCTCTCTAACTTTGCCTTGGCCCAGGACAAGGGGAAAACTCTTCGTCTTGCTGTTCTCTGTGGTGCACTGTGCCCAGCAGGCAGCAGATTCCAAACATGTTTGGGGTAAACCCCTCGGCCCCTGCCCCTCACCCCAGCAGCCAGTGTGGCAGGGGCTGCAGAACCCGTGCCCCTGGAAAGCCGAGAAGCAGGCCCCACGTGGCTGCCTCCACCGGGAAACCAGGAGGAACGCGAGGGTCTCATCACTATAATGACACATCCCTCTCTGGTTCCGAACCATCGTCACCTGCTCACAACAGCTTGTTCAGCAACGTCACAGGCCAAGGCCTTTCCCATAGATACTCACAGGTCCCTCCCACAAGCAGCAGCTCCAGCAGCCATCGGGACGAGGACACTGACGAGGCTAGGATGGCCGGTGAGAGCTGAGGCCAGGACACGGGTCTTGTTTCCGGCTCAGGCTGCCTGCAAGCCCCAGGCAGCAGACAGAAGGGACCTACAGCAGGTCCCGCCCGGCCACTGCCACCTGGAGTGAGCCCATGAAAGGATCAAATCCAGACAGAAGCTGACCTGAAGAAATCCAGGCAAAAGCTCAAGTTCACCATCATTAATCTGACATCAAGTGTCTTTTCTTAAATGTCCCAATTGCTACTTCATTTGGTCATTACAGCAACCTGTACAAGTAGGAGGGGCTAACGGTATCGTCCCAGTCTAGATGAAGTCACTTGCCCAACAGCTGACCATCAGTCGCAAACGGGCCCACCCAGCTCCAGATCACAGCTCTATTTTTTTAAAGATATATTTATTTGAGGGGCAGAGTTACAGAGAGAGGGAGAGACAGAGAAAAAGGTCTTCCATCCACTGGTTCACTCCCCCAAGTAGCTGCAATCAAGTACTCCCCCAAGTAGCCCAGATCAGCTGGGCTGATCTGAAAGCCAGGACAGGAGCCAGGAGCTTCTTCCAGATCTCCCATGCGGGTGCATGGGCCCAAGCACCTGGACCATCTTCTACTGCTTTCCCAGACCATAGCAGAGAGCTGGATCGGAAGTGCAGCAGCTGGGACTCGAACCGGCGCCCATATGGGATGCTGGTGCCGCAGGTGGAGGCTTAGCGCGCTGTGCCACAGCGCAGACCCCTGCAGCTCTATTTAAGGAGCTTCACCACCCCCTTGGCGTGGCCCAGGTCCAGCAATAGAAAAGCCACCTGGTGTCAGAGGCGCTAGCGTTCAAAAAGGGCGCTCTGGGAAGTGCGACCCCAGGTGGATACTCTGTCTTTCAGCGCTTAACTCACAGTAACCGAATTTGCAAAGAAAAGGGTAAACTCTCCCTTCGCTGAAGGTGATCCCTGCACAGCCCAGCACTGCCTGCAGTGTGGAGTCCCACAAACCGCATTCCCCGGCCCCTCGGTCCCCCACTGCCCCGGGATTTCTGCAGCGGATACAGGGTTTTCGAACGTTTACCGTTCTTGCAGGGTGGGGGCTCTGGGAGTCACGGCTTAGCCCGAATGGGATCGGATCGCAGGTGGGTGATGGACACATACTGATCAGATAGAGGTCTGACCTTTCAGTGTTTCTGATGTTTTGGCTTAAAAAGCTCCTTTGTTGATGCAGCTGGGGTGCCCCAGAAAGAGGAATGACAAAAGTGCAAATATAGAACAAACAGAAATCGCGCCAGCGTGGTGGGGCTCCCACCTCAGGGCAAGCTTGGGGTTTTAAATGACGGGGTCACCACAGAACATTCCTGTTTGACTCCTAGGGAGGAAGGACTACACGGAGGCTGACTGCCACTCTCCATCCACCGCAGCACCACCTGCACCCGCTCTGCAGAGGGGAGGGTCCCCTCCGGGCCTGTGCCAGCCCAGCCAGAAGGGCTGAGGTCGCGCCCCAGCTCTGTTATTTACTCTCCAGGGTTGAGGGGTTGGGGGTGGGGGGTGGGGCCGTGGGCATGCCTGAACTTAAGTTTTTTTTTTTTTAATCTGTCAATGACAGGGTTGAACTAGATAATTTCGGAGGATGCCTTTTCAAAACACAGTCACTCCCCCCTCGCCCCCCTCCCGCCCCCGCCTGCAGAACTGAACAAGTGGGATGGGGGTGGGGATGCATCTCATAGGAAAACTGCTAGATTCAGAGTAAAAGGGGCCTTCGCATCCCCTGTCTTCAGCATGAAAATGATTTCTCCTATCCTCAAACCTGAGAATTATCTCATGGCACTCGCAGCCACAGGGCCCCTGGGCAGAGCCTCAGCGCGCAGTGGCTGCCTGGACAGAAGCGGAAGGAGCTGCCCTCCTGTCCTTCCTCAGGCCTCACAGATGCTGGGGTGGCCACTCAGGTGTGCTTCAGGATTCCCAGCTCCACGTGCGCCTTGATGCACTTGCTCGTTAAGGATAAGCTGGGGCCGGCACAGTGGCGCAGCGGGTTAAAGCCCCAGGCTGCAGCACAGGCACCCTATATGGGCAACGGTTTGAGTCCCGGCTGCTCCACTTCCCATCCAGCATCCCTGCTAATGCACCTGGGAAAGCAGCAGAGGATGGCCAAAGTGCTTGGGTCCCTGCACCCACATGGGAGACCCAGAAGAAGCTCCTGGCTCCTGCCTTTGGATTGGTTTAGCTATGGACATTGCGGCCATTTGGGGAATGAATCAGCAGATGGAAGACCTTTCTCTCTGTCTTTACCTCTCTCTGTAACTCTTTCAAATAAATAAATTTTTTAAAAAGCAATTTTGTTTATATTATTTATTTTATTTTCTAAGATTTATTTATTTATTTGGAAGTCAGAGTTAGAGAGAGAGAGAGAAAGGGGCTCACTCCCCAGATGGCTGCAAATGACCAGGGCTGGGCCAGTCTGAAGGCAGGAACCAAGAGCTTCTTCCAGGTCTCCCACATGGGTGCAGGGGCCCAAGTACTTGGGCCATCCTCTGCTGCCTCCTCTGGCACATTAGCAGGGAGCTGGGTCAGAAATGGAGCAGCCCAGGCCATGAACTGGTGCCCAGTTGGAATGCTGCTGTCACAGGCAGCAGCTTTATCCACTATGCCACAGTACTTCCCTTAAGCCTTAGTTTCTCAACTGATTTCCAAGGTCCCTAATCCCGAGCATTGTGCCATTGGTACAAATGCCAGGGGATTCCAGGAAAGCTCCTGCTATCCCAGGCTCCCGCCTTGTACCAGCCTCCTTGGTCCCATCACGTGCCTCCCCTACCTGTCAGTCACAGGTGCAGTGAGCAGCCAACACGGCTCTCCCCACACCAGAAGCTAAGCTGTTATCAGGGCATGCGTTCGCCTCTCCTGGTGACAGCGTTGGCAAGTCCCCTCCAGTGGGGGGCAAGAGGGAGGTGTTTGTGCTTGTGCAATCCTTTAAAAAAAAAAAAAAAAGCACCATCCAGGCAATTCTTGGTACTGGTGGGCAGCGGGAGGCGGCCAGGGCCCCGGTCAATTGGAGCCTTTGAAAAACATTCATGTTACATAACCACTCTCAGAAAAATAAGGAACAAACACTGAGTCACTGGAACTCGGCACCAGGGGAGGGACGGTGGCCAGAGGCGGGAGGGCCCAAGCTTCAGCCTCCGCGAAGCGGCAGCGGGGCCTGTGCAGAGGACACTGGGGGTGAAGCTGAGCAACTTCCCGGTGTGCAACAGAAGAGCGAGCCGCACGCGTGTTTTCCACTCCTGGGGCCAGGCCTCCTCCCCTCCCCAGGCCCCCTGGTCCTGATGCACCTGGCTCCCAGGCCCGGTCCTGCCTTGGGCTGCCTCGGCCCCTCGCCGGCAGCCACTCCTCTCCTGGCTTCAAGGAAGGACCCCCGGGGCCACTGATTCCTCACCCAGCCCGGTACCACCAGCGGCTTCTCTTTGTTCAATGGCAGCACTAGACATTAAGCTTTTTCCCCTCCAAGTCGAGTAACCGCAGAATCCCCAGGCCAGAGTCCTCAGTTCTTCCCCCTTAGATTTCCATTAACTTCTGGTGTGCAGCCAATCAGTGGCGTCTCCAGGGCCTCAGCTGTGCAGTCTGCAGCCTACAGAGGCCATGGTGCCTTCTGCATCCCAGGGAGGAGGCCCTTCCCTCAGCGCGAGTCCTTAAGCACTGGGGACTGTGAGGGCCATGGCCAAACACAGGTTCCAGCCTGGTGCCTGTCCACCTGGGAAGGCCAGGGTGGTCTCTCAGGCTCTACCTGGACCTGGCACGGGGTGGAAGGGCACCTGCAAAGCCACAGACGGCCCTCCTTATCCTTAGGGACCTGTCTCGACCCCTTTCCCAAGCCCTAACACAGGAAGATGGTTAACTCATCACAGTGACTCTGGACAGAGGTTACAAACTGCTCCTGCCGTCTCTGGCTCTCTCTTCCTGTCCATGGAACCTTCCCCGGGGACCCTGGCCGCGTCCTCACGTGTGGCTGAGGCTTCTGTGCGGGGGAGAACAGCGCCCCCTCTTGACCAGCCCTCAGTAGGTTGTGCTGTGGGATGCCTGATTCTCTCTGTCCCGTGTTCTCGGGCCCTCTCCCAGTCTCCCCACCCCCACCCCAGTGCAGGTCCTCCGGGTGGCCTCTAAATGCAACTGTTCCCAGGACAGGTTGGGTCCAGCCTCTGCTAACCTCTGGGGATTAGCTCCGTGCCTCCACGTTGCTGCTGGTCTTCTTCCAGCCGGTTTGAGCTCCTCTTGGACAAAGAGAGAGTTGGGGTGCAGGGGTTAGGTTAGGTGGAGACCACAGGGGTTGGGGTGAGTGGGGAGATAGATAGCAAAGTCCCAGAGGCCCTGGGACACGTAGGTCTCTGTAGCAGAGGTGGCCCCTCCCAGGCCACCCTCAGGCCACAGTGACTCAGACCTGCACAGGAGGTGTTTCAGGGCCAGCCTGTGACGGGCAGAGGGGGGTGCCACGGCGCGAGGAGTCTGAGCCACCCCACCCCCACCGCCAAGTCCCGGGGGAGTTGGCGATGGCTAATTTTACCTGTCAGCTTGGCTGGGGCATGGTGCATGCTGATTAGGTGCTGCTGGGAGGGTGTTATGTAGACACGGTTAAAGCAGGTATCAGTGGACTATAATTAAAGCAGGGTGCCCTCCGGAATGCGCGTGGGCCTCCTCCCTCTGGCCAAAGGCCTGAGGAGCAAACACGGAGGTTTCTGGCAGAAGAAATTGTGCTTCAAGGCTGTGCCATCAGCCGAGCTCCCAGATGGCCGGTCTGCCCCACAGACCGGGGACTTCACAGTCTTACACACGCCGGAGCCACCTCCTTAGGACAAATCCCTTTCCCGTATTATATGCTGCTATGTGCAATTCATTACTCGTTATGCACATTATATGGCATCAACATGTTAATATGTGAGTACTGCTCTTTTATACTTTTGAAGAAAAGATACAAGATATATGTGAGATACTTCAAGAAGTTTGTGGGAAATGGGATTAAAAGGGAAGTTTATTTTGGTGGGGCCAGTATGTGGCGCAGTGGGTTAAACTGTCGCCTGCTATGCTGGCGTTCTATACTGGAGAGCTTGTTAGAATCCCAGCTGCTCCACTTCTGATCCAGCTCCCTGCTAAAGCACCTGGGAAAGCCATGGAGGATGGCCCAAGTCCTTGGGACCCTGTACCCACGTAGGAGACCCAGATGGAGTTCCAGGCTCCTGGCTTCAGCCTGGCCCAGATCTGGCCATTGCAGCCATTTGGAGAGTGAACCAGCAGATAGAAGATTGACCTCTGTCTGCCTCCTTCCATCCTCCCTCTCGTCATTCTGCCTTTCAAATACATTTAAAAAAAAAAGCTTATTTTGATACAAATATTTTTGAAATCCATTTTTCATAGTATGCATTTCTATAAACTTTTGGGGGAAGGTTTCATCTCTGGAGACCCACCCATATTTTTTTTAAAGATTTATTTATTTATTTTAAAGACAGATTTACACAGAGAGAGGAGAGGCAGAGAGAGAGAGAGGTCTTCCATCCACTGGCTCACTCCCCAGAAGGCTGCAACAACTGGAGCTTTGCCAATCCAAAGCCAGGAGCCAGGAGCTTCTTTCTTGGTCTTCCACACAGGTGCAGGGACCCAAGGACTTGGGCCATCTTCCACTGCTTTCCCAGGCCATAACAGAGAGCTGGATCAGAAGTGGAGAAGCCAAGACTAACCAGCACGCATAAGGGATGCTGGCACTGCAGGCAGCAGTTTTACCCACTACGCCACAGTGCTGGCCCCTGGAGACCCCTGCAGAGCCCAGGGCCTCGTCCCCTGGGCTGGGGGAACACGGGGGATGAGTCCAGGATGCGGAAGACAGCCACTGAGAGGCTCTTTGCCGCCTCTGGATGACTGGGGTTGGGTCCACTCAGTTGGCAGGTAGACGTCCTTTTTTTTCCCCCTTGAGAGCAAGTTTTATCATTAATTAAAGAAGCCCCTAAGAAAACAAGGAATGGAGTTGGACACTTAGGCATAACTAAAACTTATGAGACATAAGAATATCCTCTACTGGATACACGTTAATGACATAAATCTTCGAGAATCAGTTTTACAGTTAATTCTCATAATACAACTCATTGAGGACGGAGGTCCTCCACGGGAAGTTAGTACATAGTGATTCCTGTTGTTAATTTAGCAAATAACACTCTTATGTATGACGTCAGTGACCACCCAAGGCTCTTGACATGAGCTGTCCAGGCCATGGAAGCCTTTTGAACCCACAGACTCTGTCAGTATTTAGACAAGGCCACAAGCAAAGTGGAAGTTCTCTCCTCTCTTCAGAGAAAAGTAGCAGGTAGACTTTCTGTATGCTGTGCCCAGCCTCCCTCTGCCAAGGGCCCAGTAAAACACCCAGAGGATGGGAGACCTGGAAGAAGCTCCCGGCTCCTGGCTACAGATCGGCCCAGCTCCAGCGCTTGTGGCCATCTGGGGAGTGAGTTAGCAGATGGAAGACCTTTCTCTCTGTCTCTTCCTCTCTCTCTGTGACTCTATCTCTCAAATAATAAAAATCTTCATACAAAACAAAACAAAACAAAACCACCCAGAGGAAACAGCTGGACAAGAGGATGAGAGATGCAAAAGGTTGCCTGTCCTGGCAGTATTTCAGGAAAAAGTGGAGCCAGCCAAACAGGTCCGTGTCTACGAGCATGGAAGTGCGTTAGTGCGTAAGAACAGCATGTTAAGGAACGTACCACAGTGAATTCTGATACGGGATAGCCAGGCAACTAGTCAGATCTGCGGAGACAAAAGTTACAAGCAGCCACTCTCCCCGCCCCTATGTACCCTCCTGCTTGTCTTTCAAAGCTCCTACCTTCCATGATGCACGCGCTGCATCTGGGACCTGGGCACAGAGGAGACAGAAGGAGGTGGAAGGTGGGAGAGCACTCTTTCCACCTTGGATCTCGCTTAGAGGTTCAGTGCCTGCCCTTTTAGCTTTCCCTCTCTCCCACCCTCCCACTCTTGGACAGACCTTGCCAATCACAGGCACCGTTCTTGGCTTTTCTTTTCTCCCTAGTTTATGGGCAACTCTTTATCCCACTCGTGTTGTGTAGGTCTGTGTGTAGGAAGGCCCACATGCATGTATGAAGGAGTGCTTATTCTCTCACTGTAACTAAATCCTTCCCACTTGCACACAATACCAGTCTCCACTTAGTATTTCCACCTGCAGGAGACAAGAACCTGAACTACGAGTGAATAAATTAATTGCTCACATCAGTTCTAGCCCCCCCTTGCTTGGGCCTTGTCTGCAAGACAGGCACAATCACTGTCTTCACACACTGGGTAAATTGTGTCCGTTTCCACCGTGGCATCTTGTTGCACAGGGTTATAACTGAGGCACCTTCTCGTTCCATACACCATAGACCAGTGGGTGGTGAGGACCACGTCTTAGTCACCGCTGAGTCACTTGCACCTCCATGGACACCCAGTAAGATGCCCAGGAGAGTTCATCTTGCCCCTTAACAAGACTGCTACTGGGAAAGTGCTAATAAGCTCCCTGTGCCGAGGTATAACTGGCGACAGCTCAGTGCCCGGTGGAGACCTCACGGGAGGAGAATGATGCTCCTAGGAGACAATGTTGGGTTGCTGAGCCCTTATGAAGCAAGAGCAGACTGAGTAAGCTGAGGTGTGACGGTTCTTGCTACGGCTTGGGTGTCCGTCTGGGTGTCCCCCAAAGATGTAGTCGCCAAAGTCATATGTTAATGGTACCAAGGGAGTGAAACTCAGTCTAATTACAGTGTTTAGAAGCGGGCCTTTGGGAAGTGATTAGAGTGGATGTGGTTGCTAGGGTGGGGCCCCCAGGACTGAAAATCAGGGTGGCTTTGTAAGGACAGACATGGACACCCAGGCTCTCTCTTTCATCTGCTGTTCTGCATGATGTTGGGATTCTGCCAGCAGGTGCACCATCACCAGATGCCCAACAAATGAGGTCACCCAGCCTTGGCCTGTGAACCTCCAGAACCGTGAGCTGAAATCAACCTCCTTCGCTCATAAGCCCCTATCTTGGGTGTTTTGTCAATGGTAATGAAAAGTTGATGACTAACACTACCTTGGATTCCTAGGGGCCTTTTCAGCTCCAACAGTCTATGATAGCTTGGGAGCCTCTTGTGTTCACAGAGAGGGTTTATTTACCCACAGATAAAATGCCAAAGCACCACGGCAGGTGCCTTGGGTTGAGCCCTCCATGACCACCCAATGTAAGGGCTCAATACCAAGGCACCCATGACTGCACACCCAGCTAGCTGGAGTCACTCACCAGGGTCACTGGGGCTTCCCACACTTCGAAGGGGAAAAGTCAACAATGAGGGGAAGTGCAGATGCTTCTGGGTCTGTTTCCCATTGCAGGGACCCAACAGTCCTGGGTCAGATCTCAGCTACCCCCAGAGCTGCTCCGCTGGCCACCTGCTGAGTGCTCCCCCAGCGGGGGGTGGAGGGGGCACCAAGTGTTTTTGGTTTATGTTTGAAGAGAAACTGCAGGAGGCGTATCACAGACTCAAATAAAACTGGGTGCCCAGGGAACACTTGAGTTGCTGGCTGGTTCTGACGCACCCTGCTCTACTTAGAACCCCGTACAGGAGAAGCCACCTCTAAATCATGGCTCAGAGACACCCCGTCTCTACTCCCAGTCACCCACTGCACGGGCAGCTCTGCTCCAGAACCGAAGCCCACAGCGGTTTTCAATGCAGTGTTTTTGGAACATCAAGTGTTTGCATTTATAAAATCATATATTCTTCCCAAACAGTCTCTGCAGGTGCCCAAGACTTCCTCCCATTCCTTCTTGTTTCACCTCCTGCTCTGTGCCAGGCATGTTACAGATCAAAAAGTACAAGAAGGGGCTGGTGCTGTTGTGTAGTGGGTAAGGCCACCGCCTGCAGAGCCAGCATTCCATATGGGCGCCAGTTCGAGTCCCAGCTGCTCCACTTCTGCTCTCCGCTATGGCCTGTGAAATTGGTAGAAGATGGCCCAAGTCCTTGGGCCTCTGCACCTGCGTGGGAGACCCGGAGGAAGCTCCTGGCCCCTGGTTTCAGATTGGCTCAGCTCCGGTCATTGTGGCCAGTTAGGGAGTGAACCAGCAGATGGAAGACCTCTCTCTCTCTCTCTCTCTCTCTGCCTCTCCTGTGTAACTCTGACTTTCAAATAGATAAAAAAATCTTTTTTTTTTTTTTAAGTACAAGGCGGTTCAGAGGAGGGCGCAAACACCAAACTCTTAAAAAGAACGCAAGGGCTTCACACACTGAGCAGAGTGAACAGAAGTGCTTTTATTTATTTGTTTATCCTCATGTTCATCCCAAGGGTGAACTGGCTATTCCAGAATCACCTGGCCAGGGCCAGCACTGTAGCACAGTGGGTTAAGCAGCCGCCTGCAATGCCAGCATCCCACACAAATGCTTCTTCAAGTCCTGGCTGCTCCAGTTCTTTTTTTTTTTTTAAGATTTATTTTTTTATTAAAGGCAGAACTATAGAGAGGCGGGGGGGGGAGAGAGAGAGAGAGAGAGAGAGAGATCTTCCACTTGCTGGTTCGTTCCCCAGATGGCCGCAAAGGCCAGAGTTGAGTCCATGTGAAGCCAGGAGCCAGGAGCTTCCTCTGGATCTCCCACGCAGGTACAGGGGCCCAAGGACTTGAGCCATCTTCTACTGCTTTTCCAGGCCATAGCAGAGAGCTGGATCAGAAGTGGAGCAGGTGGGACCGAACCAGTGCCTATATGTGATGCCAGCACCTCAGGCAGCGGCTTACCTGCTATGCCACAGTGCCAGCCCCTGCTCTACTTCTGATCTGGCTTCCTGCTAATGTGCCTGGGAAGGCAGCAGATGCTGGCCCATGTGCTTGGGGGTCCTGCCACCTATGTGGGTGGATAGAGTTCTAGACTCTTGGCTTCAGCCTGGCCCAGCCTTGGCCATTGCAGTCATTTGGGAAGTGAACCAGCACATGGAAGTGCTCTCTCCCCCTTTTTGTAACTCTGACTTTCAAATAAATATTAAAAAAAAAAGTACCTGGCCACAGTTTTTCAAACTAATGGTCCCAACCCATCAGTGGGTCATGAAATTGAATGAGTAGATTGCACAAACACCAAACATTCCAATAAAATAAGAATGCAGCTCATTGTGGCATAAACAGGCATAAACATTGTGTCTTATTCTCACACACACACACACACACACACACTCTTCATCTTCTATCCGCCCCTCTTTGTCCCTCCCCTGCCTGTGACAGTGGGCTCTGGCCCACTGCAGCCAGTGGGGCTCCTGCCACCTGCAGCGCCCCCAGCCACCTCCAGGCCCAGAGCAGCAGTTATGCCTTCTGGGGCAACCACCCAGCTCCAATCCTTTCCAAGAAGCATTTGTCAGTGGCTGTGCTTGCCTGGCCCAGGCCTGTGGCAGGCCCCCTCCTCTCCTGACACTTGGACCCAAAGTGGCAGGAGCCCCTAGCTATTACAGCTGTAATGCTCTCAGACATCCTCCAGTGCCTTGTATCACAGGAGCGCAGCAACTGCCCAGAGGGATTCCAGCGAGCTGCTGCAAGCTACAAGGCAGCGCCGTGATCCAGCAGGAGCCCAATTCTGGTCTTGCTACTTCTAGCCAGGGTCTTCTGTCCATCACACAGTCCCTCTCTAGCTGGCTCTGCCACAATAACAACTCCCTGACAGTGATAACGCAGTGGGAAGCCCCTGGCCCAAGCCCGCTTGTTAGACACCCAGTAGGTGCCTGTAGCGAGGATTACATAAGGCCAGCCTCTCCCTGAGATTCTGGGGTACTAGCAGAGCCCTGTTCCAAGCCACCTTTCTTGGCCCCTCATTGGCTCTATGTGAATTTGCTACTTGCCACGAAGTGTCCACGGCTGTTAGGGTGGGCAGCTCTCCGAGGACTTCCCAGGAACTGCACAGATGGCCGTGTCCTTCACATTGAAGGATGGTGGGCACTCGGCACACTGGGGCTCTGGCGGCACTGGCGAAAATGTTAGCAACAGCAGGAACACAGAGACCCGCCACGCCCGGGCGATGCAGTCTGCCACTTCCCTCCAGGTGGGCCCTGCTGGGGGCCACTCTGAGCAGCGCCAGGTAGGACACACGCCCTCCTACAGTGCCCCCTCCCACCCCCGCTACCACTGACCACTCCAAGGAGCCCCACCCTGGCGGGAATCCCCCACACAGCAGGTGAGTGGCTCCCAGAATGCTCATTTTGCTAGACTGGTGCCCTTTGGGTCCTCTTCATCTATTTGGCTCCTGTTGCAAAAAGGTGGCTTAAGTCCGTCCCCTCTCTGAGTGTCGGCATCAGTGGGGGCCTCTCTTGCTGGCCTTTCGTGGTCTCCTCTGGGATAGCAAGTGTCAGGTTTGAAGCCTACAGCAACTCCAAATGGCCAGCCCTCTCCCAGCACTGGCACCCCACGGCTCCTGGCTTGGACACACCAGGGTGGGGCACCCAGGCCCTGATGGGTCCTGGGGGTGGGAGCAACTCCGCGGTGGTGGCAGGGTAAGCACCATCAGTGAGAAATGGTAGTTGTCGCTCCCCCTCTTCATGGAGGAACGACACTAAACCCTGCCTAGGCTTCATATCCGAGTCACGGCACCATTATGTCGCTCCCCCTCTTCGTGGAGGAACGACACAGGACCCTGCGCTGTTCTTTTGTCTGCTCGGCCCTTCCTGGGTTTGCTGCTGGTTCTTCCCGGGTTGGCTACCGACCCTTCCACCTCTGTGGAAGGGCGGTTCCCCCTGCCACATTCCCCACTTCCGCGGGGGAGCGGCACACCGCCGGCCGGCCAGCTCTCTCGGGGGCTGCACAGGTGTTCCTTCAGATAGATGTTCCCCTAGATGTTCCTGGTGCATGTTGTCTCTCTCCTCCTTTATAGTCCTCTTCTGCCAATCCCAACTCTGCTACCCACACGCCGAGTACTCTGCTCTCCTCCAATCAGGAGTAGGTCCTGCTGTTTATTGGTTGAACTGGAGGCAGCTGTGTAGAAGCTGTTTCTCCCTTCTCAGCGCCATATTGTGGGAGAGCAGATGCATAGAATAAGTCTTAATTCCAGTAACTTAGTCTAGTCCGAGTTGCTCCCCACAGTAGTCACCTGGAGCTGAGTGATGGAAGGTGGGATGAACGGATAGAACAATTCACAGGGACCCCCCCCACCACCACCAAGTGACACAGTGGGGACACACTCAGGACATGGCACGCTTGCCAAACACAGCATGTACAACCCAAGGGTCATCCTGACGTAAACTGAAGTTCAGTTACTAACAGTGGGTCAAGAAATGCTCAGCTGTCACAGCGCACCATGCTGATGCCTGCTGTTGCTAACGGGGGAAACGGGGAGGGAGGCTGGGCTTTCTGCTCAGTTATTCTAGAAGCCTGGGGCTGGCACTGTGGCGTAGCAGGTGAGGCCACCGCCTGCGGTGCCGGCATCCCATGTGGGTGCCAGTTTGAGTCCCGGCTGCTCCACTTCCGATCTGGCTCTCTGCTATGGCCTGGGAAAGCAGTGGAGGATGGCCCAAGTCCTTGGGCCTCTGCACCCACATGGGAGACCTGGAGGAGGCTCCTGGCTTCTGGCTTCAGATCGGTGAAGCTCTGCCCATTGTGGCCAATTGGGGAGTGAACCAGTGAATAGAAGACCTCTCTCTCTCTCTCTCTCTCTCTGCCTCTCCTTCTCTCTGTGTAACTCTGACTTTCAAATAAATAAATAAATAAATCTTAAAAAAAAATAGTAGTTGTAACACATGGCCAGAGACGGCCTGAATTCTGCCACCCACCCCCTTCAAGGCTGGGCTCAGGCCACCCAGCCTCAGTGTTACCATAGGAGACAAAAGGAGCTTGAGATCCACAGGAGCTTCTCGGAAATGCCTGCGGTCTTAGGTTCACCTGAGAGCAGGTGCCGAGAGGCCAGTTCTTCCTGTGTCCCGGGTTCCCGGTCCTTCCCAAACGAAGGGGAACAGGTGCATCCTCCAGATTCAGGGTCATGGGCCAACAGGGCTTGCCTAAGACTCAGCCTTTCAGGCAGGGACGATAAAAGAGGCACAGGAAGCTTGGAGATTCAGGACCGGCTGGGCTTAGACAGAAGACAGTCAGGGACAGGGGTCTAAGACCCGGGTTCCCAACCCTCGGGCTCAGCTCATCCGACCCGCAGCTCATGGGACCACACACAGCGAGCTCTTGCCTTCACGCTTGGGTGGCGGCCACGGACTGGCTGGAGTCATGGCACGCTTAGAGCGTGTCAGGGGTGGGGACGAGTCACAGGGCCTGGTGGGCAGCTGGGGTCCTCAAGGAGACCCCGTGTGTGCAGCATGCCTTGAGTTTCCTGGTGTTGGGGACTCAAGGCTATGAATCATGGCACTAATGCATCCAAACAAGAGACTCTGCTAGGTTTTCAATTTAAAAAAAAAATTCCTTTTTTGCTGCCAACAAACCCATTCCATCCTGGAGGGGCTGGTTATATAAGGAGAGGGGAGAGGAATGCTGGGATGGGAAGCCAAAATCACCAGACGTGCAGAGGCGTCGAAAATCAGCTGCTGCTCAGGCGGGGAGTCAGGTACAGAAACAGGGTTGTTTGCAGCTCTGCTTTTCTCCAAGAAAGGAGAGGGGGAAAGGCTGCTGCTCACATCCTAGGAAACAGGCTGAAGTCATCGTCTCTTGGGACTTGAGTTTGGATCCTCCCCTCGGGAGGACAGGGCCACTGGCACACCCCTGTCTCCCATGCCCCTTGTGCAGACAGGGCCCCCAAGCAGCCCATGCTGGGGCCAGGGCTGCGTGGCTGCCCCCACAGAAACCCCTCCGTGCACGTGTCCTCAGCATTTCTCCCATCTCCTCCCTGCGACAGGATGCTGGCTCAGGTGCTGTGGACACAGCTCCATGGGGTAGTCTGTCCCTGGCATCACCAGCTCATTTCCATTCCTGGCTATCCTAGTAGTTTCTGGACCACACAGCTCTGGCCACTGCCCTGTGACGTCCCGGGGACACCCCCTCCCACTTGTACACCACAGGGGCTCCCTGTTCCAGGTCCTCATTCAGAGCGGGTGGTGTCTGACCTTCCAGGATGGATGGCCTCAGGGACCTGGCGTTTCCCAACGATCTGCTTTCACACTGACCAGGGAGGCCAGCACCTCCTGGGAGACGTCCCCGAGGAAGGAAGGGGAGCTCCGCAGCAGAGTGTGGAGGCCTGGAATCAGCCCGGCTGCCTATCCGGTGCCCTCTCAGCTTACACGCTGTCCCGTGTTCATGGCTTAAAGGACAGAATGAAACTCTGGCAGTAGGCCAGCCCTGCCTCGGTCTGTGCACCCAGCCCAGGCATACAATGAACACTGAGCAGGAGCCTTCAGGGGGTGCCTGCTGCCTGCCCAGCCATCCACATGCCCGAGGATACGGCCCTGGCCTTATGGTGTCCGTCCTCCAAGCTCACTCTTCTGCTGATGGAACCACGCCCTGTCCCAGCCACCTGCTCTTCCTCTCCTCGCCCAAGCTGCTGCTTACACCAGCATTCAGGGCTGTAGGCTCTCACACGTGGAAGCTTATTTTATGCAAAAGATTTCAAAGGTAGCAGTTCTGAAACCAGAATGATGATTTGCAAGGAAAAGCACTTTCTCCGGAGGTGGGTGTTTGATGCATAGATAAGATCCCTCCTGGGAATGCCCACATCCCATCCTGGAGTGCCTGAATTTGAGTTCCGACACCGCCTCCAGTTCCAGCTTCCTGCTAAGGAGAGCAGCAGGCAGGTGATGGCTCAAGTGGTTCTGTCCCTGCCATTTATGTGGGAAACCTGCCAATAGGTTCTGGCCCAGCCCTGGCTGTTGTGGGCATTATAGGGAGTGAATCAGTAGATGGAAGCCCCCCTCCACCTCTCTCTCTCCCTCTCTCATAGAAATGAAAATAAATGAATAAATAAATGTTAAAACCACTGTGATTGGACAGGCATGTGAGGAGGTGGTTAGCATCTTGGAGTTCAAGGGCACACATCAGGGACAGCAGGTGCTCTCCCTCTCAAGGCCCCTTCCATACTACCTGGTTGGGAGGCACCAGTTCACACCATCCTCACCCATCTGCATGGACCTACCCCCTTCCTTTGCCTCATTTACACCCTCCTCATCCTCAAGAACTGGCTTTGATCCCACAGATTTAGGCTGACTTTTTTGACAAGTGCAGGGGGTAATGATCTTTCACTCTGCTATATTTTAATACCTAAGAATTGAAACCACTCACATGTTGCCTGTTGGCTATTTATATACACATTTTATCTGAGTTTAGAGTCTAAGCACTCTGAGGGGGAATGGCCATAGTATCCAACTAATTCAAAAAAACAAAACAAACAAAAACAACAAGAGGGGCTGCTGCTGTGGCATGGTGGGCTAAGCCTCTGCCTGCCATGTCAGCATCTTATATGGGTGCCGGTTCAAGTCCCAGCTGCTCCTCTTCTGATCCAGCTCTCTGCTATGGCCTGGGAAAGCAGTGGAAGATGGCCCAAGCTTGGATCCCTGCACCCATGTGGGAGACCCAGAAGCTCCTGGCTTCGGATCATCTCAGCTCCAGCTGTTGCAGCCATGTGGGGAGTGAACCAGAGGATGGAAGACTTTTCTCTCTGCCTCTCCCTCTCTCTGTCTGTAACTCTATCTCTCAAATAAATAAATAAAATATTTAAAAAACAAAGAAGCAAAACCATAGGACTCAAAAGTTGAAATGATGGATAATTAAGAGCTGTTCTCATATCCTTCACCCATCCACGCCACGTCCCCCTGGAAACCATGGTTAGTTTCACATCCAGCCAGGGTTTCTTTACACAAATCCTAAAACACAATGTTTCTTCTTCATACAAGGCTGCTTCAAGAAATTCATGGAAGATGGAATTAAATTTATTCGGGCACAAAAAAGTTTTGAAATCCATGCATAGTTCTTTTCAAATAATATGCATCTCCCATGAAAGTTTTGAAGACCCTGCATATGCAAAATATTTTTTGCACCAAAATGAACTTATCCTTGAATTCCATTTCCCACACACGTAGGGAAGCCCCTCCTACAAAAGAGCTCCCTGTTTTCTTTGCCCCGCCTTGTTTGTGACCTCACACTCCCAGGAGAGCTGTCAACATCAGCACGCCAGCCGTGTTTGGAATCTGCGGCGTGTCCCTTTGAAGCATCCTAGTTTAATGAGTCACCTGTAGCTGCCACCAGCTGTTCGCAAGCTCTGAACGTTACAGAAAATTGATGCTGCGATGACAATTCTCTACGGACGTCCTATTTCTAGGATCCGTTCCCAGAAGTGTGACTGCTGCTCCCAGGGCAAAGCGCTTGTGGTTTCTGGCAGCGCCAGGTGCCCTGCCCAGAACTAGACCGTGTTGCTTTCCTAACTGTGATGCAGGAGACAGCTTCTTCCCCCTACCGCACCCATAGATTGTGTTGTCAGACTCCCGGGTTTTTGCCAGATCAGGGAGCAATAGCACATGGGTGATCTCAACTTGCGTCCATTGCACTTCAGTCTTTGGAGTTGCATCACAGAGCAAGCAGCCGAGGTGGTCTCATGCGGAATTACTGCCTCTCAAACTGCCTGACTGTTGTGGGCATTTGGGGAATGACCAGTTGAAGAAGGATGTGAGGATGAAGAACCCTTTAGATGGTGCCGGCCTCAGCCACCATCTGCCTGGAAATGCACAAGGAACCCAAGAGAGAACTGCTCACCCACCCAGGCAACCCCCAGTCCCTGAGTCAGGATTCCAAATTCTGTTTCAGTTTGGGGTGCTTTGTTATGTCACAACAGATGACTGGGACACCGTGTAACCTTGTGAAACATACTTCATTTCATTTTTCTAGTCTGAAAAATGGAACTATAGGAGTTCCTATGAGAAATACAAACAGAACACACGTGAGCTAACATGTGAGGATGTTCCTGGACACACAGAACACACATGAGTTAATGTGAGGATGTTCCTGGATGCACAGAACACACATGAGTTAACATGTTAGGAGGTTCCTGGACGCACAGAACACACATGAGTTAACATGTGAGGAGGTTCCTGCATGCACAGAACACACATGAGCTAACAGTGAAGAGGTTCCCGGATGCATGGTAGTTACCTGAAAGCAGTTGCTACTCTAAAATACCTGGTGGACTCCAGGGGCAGCAGGCTGTTATTATGAAGCCAGAGTGTAGACCCTAGAATTCTTTTACTCAGCACTTAGCTAAGCAGAAAGAGGCAGACTCAACTATACCCTCCTATCTGCCAGGATCCAGCCGAAATTTCCATGTGGAAGGGCAGTTCTGGGCAGCAGGACGAAGCACATATCAAAGCCTCCGGAATGAACTTAGGGACACAGGAAAGTCCTTGTAAACTGAGGAAGTCCTTGGGGTGCCCCCCAGCGAGCTCCTGAATCGCTCACTGCTGCCTTCCAGAGTGAAGACCCCCCCACCCTGCAGGGAAGCCGGGCGGTGCAGATCTGTGATTCCTGGTCCGCCTAGCGGTGGACACTCCTGCGGTTTTCTTGGTACTGCAAGGAGTTGCGCATTTACCCGTGATTTGTATAGGCCAACAATAACAGCAAGTCCCTGCTTTTAGCTGGAATCTTATCAACTCGGGGCACCCTGATGCTCCAGTGCTGATCAGGAAGACCTACATGATGAAATTATTACACTTGATCTTAGCCAAAAGATTGGGAAGCAATAAAATGAGGAAATTATTAACAAATGCTTATTTGGTAGTCTTCCAAAACTGAACGTGAATGGTAGGAAACAGCAGGAGACTTGCGGGTATTTTAAAAATACATTAGACACCCTGATGTACTCACTCATTGAAACATCTGTTGGGTGCCAGGCTGTGTCTGGGATCGTGCGGACCTGGGGTGCATTGAGAAGAGACCTGGGCTCCACCCTCCAGAGTCCCAGGATGGGGAAGGGACAGACTGCAAAAAACCGGGCGGCCCCACGGGGAGATGGAAGGGCTCTATACCATGGTGCGGTGACGTCACATCCTAACTCACCTAATGGTAGACTTAAAATCGGTGTGTTTTATTATATGTAAATTTTAGCCTCAATAAAGTCTACCAAAAAGTGACCAACCACCACCCTACCCATGGGGGAGAGGGAGAAAAGCAAGCAATCTTCTAAATGTCTACACCATTAAACCTGGGAGGTGGCGTGTGCTTTTGCATGTAGAAGTCCCAGGAAGTAGATGTCCCAGGAAGCAGCTACACTATGGGTGACGGTCACACCTCACTCTCTAGCACAAGTCTCTGGTTTCAATTGACCTGAAATGGTGAGTACCACTTCCTCCAGAACCCAGCTCACAGGCACAGGTGCCCCAGAGCTGGGCAGAGTGATCTGTTAGAGCCCAAAACCCCGATTCCTCCTGAAGGCAAAAGTCCCCAGAGTGTGAGACGTCAGAACCCTCCACAAACGCAGGTGCAGCCCATTCCTGGGACCCTTATTTGGGTGAAGACTGTATTGAAAGGTAACCAGGAACTCGTTAACTGACCCTCCTCTTAGCTGGTAGGTGATTAGATTAGCCAAGCTCCGAAGAAGACCCTAAGGGATTAGTACGGATGGGGTAGAGACGGTCAGAGAAGAATGCTTGGAGAAGACCCCCTGAGCAGCCCTGGATGGGGCCCCAGACTAAAGGGGAGGTCTTAGGAGCGGGGACGGCGCTGAAGCCGTGGTTCCCCACTCTCTCCCTATGACCCACAAGGAAGATACTCATTTATTTATTCTTGAATTATTGTTTATTGAAAGACAAATGCCCACAATAGCCAGGCTGACCCCGGGAGCCAAGAACTGAATCCAGGTCTCTGACATGGGTGGCAGGATCCAAGTACTTGAGCCATCACCTGCTGCCTCCCAGGGTGCCCGTTAGCAGAGAAGCAGAGCCAGGACTCAAGCCCAGGCGCTCTGGGATGGGATGTCCTGCTCAAACGCCCGCCCAGACAGTGCATAATTCAGCAGGAAGAATGCAGCCAACTCATCTCCTATCTGTCAACCTTGCAGCCTCACCCTCTGGCGTCCCAGACTTTGCCAAAGTGGCAGTAACGAGACCCTTAGGCACCGCTGGTGACAGACACTGGGTGGTGCTCAGGTTTGTGTCACGGTCATGTGCACTGGGTAGTACTGTCCTCTGGGCTTCTGACAGCATTCCAGATAAGGCATAGCTGGCAGCTATCAGTCAGGACCTAGGATCCACCACAGTGCCTAGGCATTTAAGATTACTGAAAATTACCCCCCCTCCCTTATTTTTGCAATGGCACGACAAATTTCCAGGAAATTGGTGAACTCCATGACTTGCTGGATCTTGGGCCAGGATATGACAGCCTTCCCTCCCCCTCACCTCAAGAGTTTATTTATTTGAGAGGTAGAACCACAGACAGAAATATCTTCCAGCCACTAGTCACACCCCAAATGGCCACAACAGCTGGAGCTGGGCTGATCTGAAGCCAGGAGCCAGGAGCTTCTTCTGGGCCTCCCACGTGAGTGCAGGGGCCCAAGAACCTGGGCCATCCTCCACTGCTTTCCCAGGCTGTAAGTAGAGAGCTGGATTGGAAGTGGAGCAGCCAGGACTTGAACCGGCGTCCATATGGGATGCCGGCACTTGCAGGCAGAGGCTTAGCCTATTACGCCAGAGAGCCTTCTCTTTAGACAAATGAGCAAGAAGGAGAAAGAAAGCTGCTGTCTGGCAAAGTCAGTCCTTAGTATGCATCAGGCATGCTGGGCCTGCAGGATTCGCACTCAGCCCCTGGGGAGGGACCCTGACACACCCACTGTAACAGAAAGGGACTGGGAGCATGCGGGGGGCCACGCTTGGAGAGACACGCGGGGCTCTGGATGCCTTTTCACCCCCTTGGGAGACGGTGGGGAGCGCGGTTCTCAGAGACCACACAGAGCTTTGAAAAGGAAGAGGAAAAGGATGAGAGGCCTCGCTCGGCAAGCCTCCCTCCAAAATCCCTCCCCGGGGGTGAGCCTCGGCTCGCAGCACGGCCAGATGGCGGCGTGGCCCGGCGCCCTGGCTGAGGCTGCGGGAGGCTGACCACGGAGGGCTGGACTCGGCAAGGCCTGGAGAGCACCCCCAGAGCCTCCTGAGGGACCCGGAGCAGAGCTGAGGGGTGAGCACCCCCCGCAGGGCCCACCCTCCTTTCCCATTTCCCCCGGGGCTTGCGGTTTGCGTTGGAAGGTGGACGGGGGAGTGTGGTTCAAGGCTGTGTGATTGGAGCAGATAAGTGTGGGATGACTCAGAGGGAGTGGGTGGTGACAGATGCCGGCAGCCAGCTCGGAGCCAGGGCCGGCCGGGCCGGTAAATGAAAGGCTGGGGACTCGGCCTGACATTAAGGGCAAGTCCCACCGGGACCAGGGGCTCCGTGTAAACAGGCAAATCCCCCGTGCAGCCCAAGCCGTCCCACCAGGCCCCCCCACCCCCAGTGGGTGCCACCATCGGTGGGAAGCCCTGCACACTCTGGAGCAGGAATCGGAATGGGTCTCCTTCCAAAATCAGGTTCTGAGGGGCATCTACGCAGGCTGTGGCAGCCAGCTGCTCTCTCCAGCCTTCCCGGGGCTGAAAAGCACATCATTCCTGCTCTCTATTAAAAAAATATTTTTTTCCTGGGGCCAATGCTGTGTGGCATAGCCGGTAAAGCCGCTGCCTGCAATGCCAGCATCCCACATGGGTGCTGGTTCAAGTCCTGGCTGCTCCACTTTCGATCCAGCTCTCTGCTGTGGCCTGGGAAAGCAGTGGAAGATGGCCCAAGTCCTTGGGCCCCTGCACCTGCATGGGAGACTGGGAAGAAGCTCCTGGCTCCTGGCTTCAGAGCAGCCCAGCTCCAGCCGTTGCAGCCATTTGGAGAACGAACCCACAGATGGAAGATACCTCTCTCCCTCTCTCTTTTTGTTACACTGCCTTTCAAATAAATAAATAATAAATCTTAATTATTTTTCTTTAGAGTCAGATAGACAAACAGAGACAGAGAGAACATACTCCACTCCTGTGTGCTGGCTCACTCCCCAAATGCCTGCAACAACCAGGACTGGGCTGGGCCAATGGCAAGAGCCAGAAACTCAACCTACATCTCCTGTGTGGTGGCAAAAACCCAATCACTTGCACCATCACTGTTGCCTCCCAGGGTCTGCCTTGGAAGAAAGCTGGGATTGGAAACCGAAGCCAGGAATCAAACCCAGGTACTCCAATATGGCATATGGAGTCTTTTTTTTTTTTTTTTTCGATTTATTTATTTATTTGAAAGTCAGTTACACAGAGAGAGAAGGAGAGGCAGAGAAAGAGAGAGGTCTTCCATTTGCTGGTTCACTCTCCAGTAGGCCACAACAGCCTGAGCTGAGCCAATCTGAAGCCAGGAGCCAGGAGCTTCTTTTGGGTCTCCCACATGGGTACAGGGGCCCAAGGGCTCGGGCCATCTTCTACTGCTTTCCCAGGCCATAGCAGAGAGCTGGGTCAGAAGTGGAGCAGCCGGGACTTGAACAGGTGCCCCTATGGGATGCCGGCACTGCAGGCGGCAGCTTTACCTGCTACGCCAAATCAAGCACCGGTTCTCCGGGGAGGTTCTGTTATCCAGAAAACTCAGCCTGGAAGACCTGCTTGTTTCCTGCCAGAGCTGGGGTGAGACGGCCACGGCAATTCTGGGTTACAGATCACTCACTTTCTTGGCTCAGTAGAAATCACCCTTCGGATGCTTACTGGGGACAGTATTTCCAAGAGTCTCTGCACATTTCCCTGCCTTGGTAAGATCGGGGAGGGCAGGGCTCACCATCTGATGGCTACCGAAGCACCAGAGCCTCTACCCTGGCCACGGTCCCAGGCCCAATTCACTCTCAGTCCAGAAGTGCCCTTCCCGGAGCGAGAGAGAAACAAGACCCACGCTCGCCACGGCTCACGCCGTGTCTGCCCGTCAGCCCCTGGTTCGTTGGAACATGAAGTGAGGGGAGTGTCTTGCTCTGTTTCCTTGTGACCCTTCCCCGCTCAGGCCATCCTGCCCACCTTCCACCTGGGCAGCTCCAGGTGGGCCCCGGACCCCCCAGGGAAGTGGCAGAGTGCCCGAAACGTTCCCATGGGCCATCCCCATGGATAACAACACGACTCTGCTCACCACTTGGCCAATGCAACTGGCTGATCAAGGATAACGTCTGCACTTAACATCAGAAGCATCAGCTTGGGTCATGAGACAAGGAAAAGGCCCCCCACGGTTTCTGAGGCTCCGTGCTGCTTCTCATCTCTCCTCCATTCCTGATTCTGTAGCTGGTGCTCATGCTAAGCAGCCGCCAAACCCCGGCCCAGCAGTTCCCAGACCACAAGAGCCCTTGACCCCCCCAAAAAAAAAGAAAAAAAAAAGCTAGGCCGAGAAGGAGACCCCTGAGCCCACGGTCCTCTGCTCTGCCCAGAGGAGCCACCCCAGGCTGCTGGATTCCCCCACCATCACCACCACCACCGAGCAGCCACCCACCCCCGCTGTGGGCTGCACCTGCGGAGCTCCGGCTGGCTCTGCTCCCACAGCCTTGCCTAGTGTCTGTTATCTTATTTACTGAAATCCGCCCGGCTCGGCTCTCACTCATGGGTGACTCATGAACTGAAGCCATGATTCTCAGACAGATGGCAGACTCCCTTAAAAGCAGCCATCGGGCAGGAAAATGCCACCACATCCCTCGCCCGCAAAGTAAGATCGCTACGGCATCCTAAGTCTGGTCTCGTGTTTTCTTCTGCTTTCTCCCAACCTCCCCCTGGGCCATAGCTCAGGAGGTAGGGGAGGGGAGATCCTATGGACAGGAGAAATCCTATGGACATGCCACGGTGACCTTTGGGAGAAGGCACCGGCAGCAGAACCACAGTGGAACACCAGATGGCCAGGGGGCACAGGCCTTGTACCGGCGTGATGGGCAGGGCGGGGGGAGGGCCAGGACTTGTCCATAATCTAGGACAGGTGGGGAACAGGTGGTGCTGCAGCGGCAAGGGGAGCTACACACCCCAAAGAAGCCAAAGCCTTGACGGGCAGGCGAAGTGATCAGACCTGGAGAATTCTAGAAAGCAGCCAGTCCCAGGGACTGCTCTGCAAAGTGTTCATCCCGCCAAGCTCTGCCTGGGCACACGGCAATGGAGCACTCACCCAAAGAGAGGAAAATACCATTAGTTAAGCATCTATTGCATGCTGGTAGTTGGCCCTTGGCCAGATGATCTTCCCACCGGCCCTGTGAGGCAGGTACCATTGTATGCATTTCTGAAAGAAAATCAGATACAGGCAAACAACATAATTTGCCCATGGTCCCCAGTTGGTGAATGACAGAACACGCTCGGCCACTTCCAGGCTGAAGACGAGCACCACCGAGTTCTTGATTCCATATTTTTCCCTTCACTCAAATTTTAGACCCTGAGGTCAGAATTCTGCAGCCTCAGTTAACCTAACCCCTCCGAGGGCTCTGGGGACCTAAGTCATGCTCATGGCAAAAACCATTTGGCTGGCAAGCACACAGAGCTTCCGGTTCCGGCTCCTACCTCTGGAGGCAGGTAGGCTGCTGAGACCTGGGGCGGAGAGCAGGCGGGGAGGCACAAAGCCTTACATGAGCTGCCTGGCTGGAGGTCCTACCCGGGTTTCCTGCTGAGTCACCACACCCACAGAGACCAGGTTTCTTGCCGAGTCACCACACCCACAGAAGAGTGCTGGGATGTGAGTTT
Source organism: Oryctolagus cuniculus (assembly GCF_964237555.1). NCBI lineage: Eukaryota > Metazoa > Chordata > Mammalia > Lagomorpha > Leporidae > Oryctolagus > Oryctolagus cuniculus. The sequence goes on along the minus strand of NC_091438.1, from coordinate 22,028,173 downwards.
TCACAGCCAGACATTCGCCACGTTGGCTGGGACAGCGCAGGCGGAGAGACAGCGCTGGAGTTGCCAGGGGGTCTGAGTGCGAACCACAGGTTGCCAGTTACTGGCTATGCAATCTCATTCCCATTCACGGAGCCTTATTTTCCTTGTGTAAAACCAGAGGGGAATAAAAACCCTCCAGGATCAAAATGAGCCTTAAAAAAATTCACATCCAGGAAGATGCCAAGTGTGGCACCCGGTGCCTAAGACATTGTCAATAAATATTTACTAAAATAAGCAATACAAACAGATAACAGCAATTTAAGAAATGACGTGAGGATAAATCCTTTTAAGAAATTAGGATCCTAGCTGACCGCCTAGGGAGTTATCAATCGACTCTACCTAGAACAAAACAATGTGAAAAACAAAAAGTATAGATATGAACCTAGATTAGCCCACAGACCGAGCACAAGTATAAGGGTTTGCTGCAAGACCAGTCTATGTGGCATTTTACCTGTCAAGGAAAGAAAAGGCCTATGGATTCAAAGAGTAGTGATGGGGCTGGAAAAATCCAAGGAAGATTCCACTAGTTGACAGTGGGGCTACAATGAGAAGCCAGAATGGAGCACCTGCACTTCTCCGGACACCCTCGCTACAAATACAGCACCGTCATCCCTGGAGCCAAGGCCAAGTGTCTAAGTGACTGGGCCACAGGACTCGGGAGTTTGTTTCATCTGAGCGTCGGCTCGAATGGCAGCAGAGGGACAAGGCCTGATGAGAATTCGGGCCTGAGAGATAACAGCAGATAAAACCGTGGCCACGGTGGGGTCTTGTCCGCCCAACCCCAGCCCACCAGCCTCCCACTCCCTGTAGAAAGACCAGACGTCTCAAGACGTCTGCCCAGCCTACCCACTCTGTGACTTTGCGCAAAGCAAGAATATTAAGTACCTTAAATAATCTTAGATTTTTCCATTATGTTCCTTGAGTGAATTTAACCTGTTAACCCCCTTCCTTCTGTAAAAAAGGAGTTTGTACCTGACTCAAGGCCTAATGTTGGGCTAAAAAAAAAATATCCAAAAACTCCCACTTTGGATGTCTGTAGCCTTGGAAGTCCCCCATGCAAACCGGGAAAGCAGCTGGTAAGGGAGGAAGCCCCTGCCCCCCCCCCCCCCCCCGAGCCCGCAGTGCCTGCCTGCCGAGTCAGTCACGCAGATCGCTGGAGCCTGGCTGGGGGGTTATGGGCTGCACCCGTTTACCTCCCGGCTGGCCCTTCTGCATTACTTTTATCTGGTCGTACCCGATGGGCCCTGAAATTCTCCTCTGTGTAGTTTCGGGGTCTCCTCTGCTCTCAAACAGGAGCCTCCTGTCTGTGTCCTGGTTGTAGCCCCTGGGGCCTTAGGCAGTCCCCGCTGAGCCCAGCCCTTCCACGAAGCCCTCTCCCAGCTGAGCCCACGCCACCTCCCCTGCCCCTCAACTCCCCTGCCGCTGAAACTCAGTGCTTGGTTCTCTGCCAGCGCATGACCCCTGCACTTTTTTAGCATCGCCTTTGCCCATGACCTGGACAGCAAATTCAGAAGTATAGCCCCAAGCCACATGCTGCTGTCCCAGCCCCTACCAGGTCACTCCCACCGCCAGGACCCAGGCACCAGGAGCCAGACTCTCAAGCTGAACCGCACTCAGCGTGCACACACGCCCCTCTGAATCCAGCCCTTTGCAGCCTGGCGCTCTGCTTGTGGCGGTGCACATCCATCCAGGTGAAGGCTCTGGGCCCTCCTGCTCCCCGCCAGGGAGCACAGCCGTCTCCCTCTCCTCTTTCCCTTCCCCCAAGTCGAACATGCAACAAGTAAGCTTTCGAGAGCGCCACCCTCCCAACACCCATGGTGAACGGAGTCCGGAGAGGCAACACACGGACTATCCCCCAGCTCCCCACAGGGGCCCCCACCTTTACCTTTTGGGTCAGGTTGAACGAGTGATGACTCAGGAGAGGGAGAGGTGGAGGATGACAACTTAGCTAAGATTTCTGCCCTTGCAAGGGACTTCAAGGCAGGGGAAGCACATGGGGAGGGGGCCCTGCACTCAGGACCCCGCCACGGGCAGCCCTGCCTCCCTACCCCCCACCCCCCACCCCGCAGCAGCCAGGCAGGGAGGAGACACAGCCTCCAGGAACAGGGATGAACACGCCCACACACAGACCACCTTCACTAGTCATTCCCCTTAAATCTCCAAGAAAAAGTTATGTAAGGGGAAGCCACACAGCCCCGAAGGGGAGAGGGAACATTTTGTTCAGCCCTGGGGTATTTAATTGAATAAGAGGCTCCTAGAGAACAAAGCGAGAATCCAGCGTCAGTCTCGCATACAGAGAGACAAAGCATCAGGAGGGGAGAAGCACACGCAGGCGCCCCACCGTTCCCCGTGCACCTCGGCATCCAGGCCCGGAAGGGCTGCTTGCTTACTCGGCTCCAGGGGTTCTGGAGGTCTCCTCTTCTCGCAGGAAGCGCAGGGCTGCCCGGTGCTGGGAGGCAGGTCACAGGCGACAGGACAGGAACAGCTCCCGGCTCTGACAAACCCTGCTGCTTCCCTCCGAGGGCCCATCAGAGCCGGGCTGTCCCAGCCCCTTCAGCAAAGGTCATGTCTAGGTTCGGCTGCTCTCGGAGCTGTCGCCACTGCACGTTTGCAACAGATGGGGCCCGGGGCTGGGCGTGTTCCCAGTCCCCACCGCGGCGCAACAAGCGGCTGGCAGACAGCATGAGCCGGCCTGAGACAGCGCAGGCGACAGTCGTGCCGGCTAGAGCTGGTTTGCTGCTCGAGAGGCAGGCAGAGCTCGGGCGGATACCCTCATTGATGGGACTGCAGCAGTCTCTCATTACCACCTGTGTCAGGGCTGCCGGGGAGCTAACTCCGGAGCACACAGGCAAGCCAGCAGGAGGGAGGGCTGAGCCGGAGCTTTTAAAAAGACAGGCTGCAGGGGAATGAAGGCAGGACCCAGGCCGATGAGACAGCAGTTGAGGCAGCTGGGCTCGGGGGGCTTCTGGCCAGCACTGCCCCTTCCTCACTTTCTTCAAAGGCTGGACACAGGCAGAGCAAAACGGCATGTGGGTTTCAGAAATCCACACTCCCTGGGAATTCCTGTCCTCGGAGGAAACAGAACCCAGTTTTTTCTCTAGCAAGAAGCAACAAGAATGGCTACGGCCCCCCGCAAGCTCTTAGGGATGTCTTCATTGACACCAGGTCCCCAACGCCTACCAGACAACCTGCAGACATCCAGAAGGCAGCGCGGCCCCTGCCTATGCTGTGGACTGAGTTTTATTCTCTATGCTCTGATGCTTTGGTCTGAGGGTCTTCCCAGGCGTAGCCAATGCCTAGAGAGTAAGTAACTCCCTGTGAGCTCACCGTTCCTGTGCAAACCGACTCGTCCAGAGCCTCACCCCTCCCACCTCCGCTGTGGGGGCTCTCAAGCCCTGGGCCGCTATGCCTCTGCCCTGACCACCCCCAAGACAGGGACCAGACAGCCAGGAACAGCCCCCACGCACACCTCAGAGCCCATGCAATTCAGACTCACCCACTCCTTCCCATGCAACCACAAGGAACGCTCCTGGGCCCTTTTGCCCCTTGCTCTCCTCTGCCTCATGCCTGAGGCTAGTGCTGGTCGGTGCGGCCCTGCGTGACCCTGCGTGGCCCTGCGTGGCCCATGTGGCCCTGCGTGGCGCTGCCTGGTGTCCTGAACCTCCTATTTCCAGAGATCTGTGAGGATAATAACTGCCCTGTCAGGGTCTTGCCACGCCTGATTCAAACAAGTCCCAAGTGCGCTTTGAAGAATGCTCTAAGGGATGCATAACTGGTTGGAAACAAGCTGAGCCTCAATCATTAGGCAAAAGCGCAGGTCCCCACTTGAGCAGCCTGCGATGTTGATTATTACATGCAATTGCTAATGACTTGGATTTCCAGCAATGGAGGCAGTGCCTCGAAAGACAGTGTTCAAGGGGAGGAGGGTTCTTCCAGAGGCTGTGACCCAAGGGCTGTGATGAAATGGGCAAATTTGCAGCTCTGGGAAGACAGGCGGCAGTGAAGAATGGGAAACACGAATGTGAACAGCGTATGCAGAGGGCCAATGAAAGAACGTCACGTGGCCGCCTACCAAGGCTGATGAAAAAAAGACACCCACTGGGGCCCGGCACTGTGGTGTAGTAGGCTAAGCTTCCCTATGGGTGCCGGTTCGAGTCTCGGCTGCTCCATTTCTGATCCGGCTCTCTGCTGTGGCCTGGGAAAGCAGTAGTAGATGGTCCAAGTCCTTGGGCCCCTTCACCCACGTGGGAGACCCAGAAGAAGCTCCTGGCTCTCGACTTTGCATCGGCCCAGCTCCATTTTGGGAGTGAACCAGTGGATGGAAGACCTTTTTTCTCTGTCTGTCTCTGTCTGTCTCTGTCTCTCTCTCTCTCTCTCTCTCTCTCTCTCTCTGTAACAATAACTCTCAAGTAAATAATAAAAATTTTTTAAAAAAAGAAAGACAACCACCGAGTAAGCACGGGGGCTTTGGGAGACTGCTGACGGGGTTGGGAGTCCATGTCTTATTAAGGGCACTGGCAGTGCAGGAGGGTAACACACACTTCTTGCCCATCTCATGGTTCCTTCTGACACGGCAGAGGTGAGTGGCGTCTGGTGTAGGGACGAGATCTCCAGGAGTCCAGGGAGCTGGCCTCACCTGTGGCCGTCCCAAGCAGACAGGCTTGGAGCTCCTCTTGAAGCCTCAACTCTGTTTTCGTGTTTGTTGATGGAACAACGTGTTACATGATGTAGCTCAAGGTCCTTTCCAGCCCTAAGCACCAATGTTCTGTGACCACAGCTCAGGCCCAAGTCATGGCTAAGGCATTTCTCTGAGCCTCCAACCCTCTTCTGGAAAAACAACCTGAGTGGAAATACTTGCTCAATGCATCTCCCAGGGCTGCTGTTGGGATAATGGATGAACAGGCATTCTGGACAGAAATAAGCGTCGGCTTGGGATATGCGAGATGACTCTGGAACCAGAAGGCAGTACTGGCATAAACGCGAGGCTTAGCAAACAGCTGGCTCTGTATAGCCATGAGCAAAGGGCCGACATCCTGTGGCCAGCCCCCGGGGCGAGGATGCGAGAGGCCAGCTGCAGAGCTGGCCAATCTCAACACCGTCCCCTGCTGATTCTAGCCTTGCTGGGTGAGCTGGGCTTGTTTTATTTTCTGTGTGCTTTATTCCAAAGCACACAAACAGGCCTGTGGAAAAAAGCCCAATTCGTTTTGCTTGGAAAAACTGGGAATGCCAAGGGAATGAGGGCCACGATTCAGAAGACAGGAAGGCTCAGCGACACTCAGAGATGAGCACGGGGTGTGCTGATTCCCTGCAGCTCCGAGGGAGGGGCGGGGGCTGTCTCCATCATGGGCTGTCTCCATCACGCCAAGCCAACGGCTCTGCTCATGCCCTTGACCTCTTCCGGGGCCACTCCCACCACCTGCCTGGACTCTCCTGCGCTCACCTTGGTGAGTCTCACTTCCCCTTCAGGCTCTGAGCGGTCCCTCTTCCCAGACGTGGTCCAGTAGATCAAGGACACCTAGGAGAGCCTGCAGGCCACTGTTGGTGCAAAGGGCTACTCCCAGAACGGGGAGGGACACAGCCCTCCCTGACCTATCTCCCTCACTAATTAACCTCCCTGAACGCTGTCTTCCAGGCGTCATTCTACACTTGATCCTAGCCGAAAGGCCGAGAAGCGATCCCAGGTATGATTCTTGGCACCTTCACCAGGCCAAAAAAGAACAGAGCAGACCTGAAACCCTTCGCTCACTCCCTGCTACCTACAGAACGAACCCTGATCTTTCAGTGTGAGACACTGGCCCACGGGGACCCTTTGGCCTCACAGCCTTGCCCAATCTGCCCATCAGAGCCCTCAAGGGCCCCTGAGCACCCCCACAGGCACCCACAGATCTGCATCCCCCGATGCCCTTCCCTCCCATCGGTAGGCTGTGGCTCAACTCCTCTGCCGAAATTGATTTTCTTACTGTACTTCCAGTACTGAGCATTTTGCGTGAGCTGTCTCAACCTGCACAACACGTCCACAGACTGATTGACAGCCAGGACATCGAGGCTCTGAGAGGCGGAGTCACCAAGGTTGCAACTCCCGGATGGGTTCGTGGTGACATTTTCCTCCAGAACCTGGCTCTGTGCCACGCTGTCCTAGCGCTTCACACACACCGCATGCCCCTTACTTATTTGCTTTTGCCTATGTGTAACTTTGGGTTTTCCTGTGGCCCAGGCTCGTTCATTGCTTGTGTGATCAGAGTAAAAGGAATAGGGGTCAGCGCTGTGGCGTAGTGGGTAAAGCCACCACCTTCAGTGCCGGCATCCCATATGGGCACCGGTTCTAGTCCCCGCTGCTCCTCTTCCCATCCAGCTCTCTGCTGTGGCCTGGGAAGGCAGTGGAAGATGGCCCACGTGCTTGGGCCCCTGCACCCACGTGGGAGACCTAGAAGAATCTCCTGGCTCCTGGCTTCAGATCAGTGCAGCTCCAGCCATCGCAGCCAACTGGGGAGTGAACCAGCAGATGGAAGACTTCTCTCTCTCTCTCTCTCTCTGCCTCTCCTTCTCTCTCTATGTAACTCTGTCAAATGAATGAATACATAAATCTTAAAAAAAAAAAAAAAGGGAATACGCTCCCACTCTCCGTGTTGGTCACTGCCCTGCCCACCCTGAAGAATGTCAGGAATGAACAGGGAGTCTCTGCCATGATAAGGAAGGATTAGACACCACTGGGTGTGCAAATCGGGGTGTCACCACGTCTGCTAGGATGGAGTCACACGTTGTGCTGTTATGAGATGACAGAAAAATTGAAATGCCAGCTTCCAAGAATTGCAAGTGACTTAAGACTCTCCAACTGTGCACAGTATTGCCTGAGCTGGGTAAGGGCAGAAACGTATGCATGTGCGCATACGTGCAGAAACCGTGCCTCCTAAACCCTGCCCCTGAATCACAGACCTGGGTTAGATTCTTCAGCATCCCAGGGATCCAGCACGAATCCTTGCCAAGTCCCGGGTCATCATTAGCCTTGAGCTTAAAAGTCAGATTCTGCATGCCAGGCACCCCTGGGATGAGGCCCCCACTTCACATGACCAAGTGATTGCAGCCCTAACAACAATAGACTCCCCACAGCCCTGTGTGCAGAGCCAGCCACAGCACAAGGCCCTCACAGGCAACATGCAGAGGGCTAATAGCAACTACCCCAAAGCCGAGACGCTGCTCAGTTAAGCCTTGATTCCTGCTATAGGGGCTGTCACTGTCCCCACCCTCACAGTTAAAGTCCGGGGCCTGGAAGAGGTGTGCAAGCCAGAGGCAGGCAATGGAGCTGGGGAGATGCTGAGACCAGAGGGGGCCCCTGGGTCCAGTGCCTGGGTGCTGGCTTCACTGGCCACACTTACACTACACTGGGAAGCCTGGCAGCCCAGGAGAGGAGGCGTGGGCTGGGCCACCCTGTGGGGACAACAACATCTGAGCTCCACCAGGCAAGAGGGCTGCGACAGGCTGGTACTTTACTTTGGAACTCCCTTTGACAAATAGTTCGAGTACAGTGTCCTTATACTCGCTCACTGCACAGAACAGGTTGGGGGTGGTTTGGTAGCCTTTGAAATACCCTAACTGGGAACCAACCCGCCAACATCCCTGTTGAAATCTGGAGCGGAGGGCTTGCATATCAGCTCCGGGACAGTTAGAAGCAGTTTTTCAGGGCGGATGATGCTGTGGCACAGAGGGTTGGCCACATTCCCATATCAGAGTGCCCGGTTCAAGTCTGGGCTCCTGCATTCCCAACCCAGCTTCCTGCTAACGCATCTTGGAATGAAGCAGGTGGTGGCCCAAGTACTTGGATTCCTGTCATCCATTCGGGAGATTTAGATGGAGCTCTTGGCTCCTGGCTTTAGCCTGGCCCAATCCTGGCTGTTGACAGGCATTTGGAGAGTGAACCAGCAGATGGAAGATTTTTTTTTCTCTTTCTCTCTGCCTTTCAAATAAATGTTTTTAAGAAATGCCTTTACACTGGTGAAATGAGTGGTGCTCAGGGTAAGTGTGGCGGCAGGAGGCAGTGCAGGCTGCGGCCCCCTTGAACAAGCCTGATGGAGGTCCTGGCCAGCTCAGCAGCCGACCTGAGCCGCAGTCCTCGAGCCCAGCAGCCATCCGTCCCATGCTAAGGACACTTTTGGGTCCTGCTCGGGGTTATTCTGCCAATGGGTAGTGGCGACAGCTACAGGAACTGATTGGACCTGCTATCTAAAGTCACCTCCAGGATTTTGGCAAACTCTGGTTTAACGCCGGGGCTGGTGTTGTGGGACCTGCAGTGCCGGCATCCCATATGGGCTCTGGTTTAAGTCCTGGCTGCTCCACTTCTGATCCAGCTCTCTGCTATGGCCTGGGAAAGCAGTAGAAGATGGCCCAAGTCCTTGGGCCCCTGCACCCACGTGGGAGACCCGGAAGAGGCTCCTGGCTCCTGGCTTCAGATCAGTGCAGCTCCAGCCATCACAGCCCTCTGGGGCGTGAACCAGCGGATGGAGGACCTCTCTCTCTCTCTCTCTCTCTCTCTCTCTCTCTCTCCCCCCTTCTGCCACTCTGTAACTCTGCCTTTCAAATAAATTAATAAATCTTTACTTCATGTGACAGATCAGCCAGTCCTGGTACAGGGGGATGTACAACCTCACCCACCTCCATCCCTGGAGAGCACCAGTATTTACCAAAGTCACAGGATATTTGCAGAACCACCTGAGATGAGAACAGCTGGCCATGTAGCCACTCCCTGGCTTCCTCCATCAGACAGGACCAGCACTCCTGAAACTCCCAGCATGCAAAGCCTCTTGGAATCATCAAGATCTGATGCCCTTATCTTAAAGGCAAAGGTACAAAATCAAACTAGAACCCCTGAAGGGTTAACAGTCTTTCCCTCTTTCAACACCAACTCTCAACACCTGAAGGTCTCAGGAGACTTGGCTACCGCTGGGATCCTCACAGGTGGAACCAGCTCCCGGGCCCCACGCTGCCCTGAGCCTCAGCTGTGGGAGAGGGGCCCCAATCCCTCGGTCCGCAGCAGCGCTGTGCACACCGAGCCCACAGGCGGGGGCCTCGGCGGCTGGCCTGTATTCAGGAGTAGGCCATCTACTGCACTGTGGGCTCGCCTGTCAAATAAGCTAACGTGCAGCAAACTGTAAGTCCCTGGGCAGTGACTGGGAGCTGCTGACAAGGCCCAGACTGGGACCCAGGCGCTCATGGCTCTCCCTCGCTGCACGTGGTGAGGAGGAGACTGGGCTGCCCACAGGGAAGTGGCCCGAGACGTTCCACGTGGCTCCATGGTAACTTCCTCCACTGCAGCCTGATGGTATAAGCCAGTGGGTGCACCACCCAAGGGACCCGATTCAGAGCAGGAAGCAGTGTCACTCACGCTAGCAGCAGCAGCAACCATTTTTAAAATAATCCGATGCCCACCCAAAGGCGCACTGATGGATTTAGGGTGAACCAGACACAGGCTTGAGACACCCTGGGATTTACAGAACTCCCATCCGCGTGCCAGGTCTGTGCCGGGGTGCTGGACATAAGAACATGAGGGAGACGCCGCCCCCCACCTCATGGCCTGCAGGGAAGTTGTAGGGACAAGAGTCACTGTCACTTCGTGTGCTACAAACCACAGCCACCATAGACGTTCCCAGAGGGGAGTGGCTGCTTTGGAAGGAAGTTATAAAAATGAGTTTCAGTGGTCGGTGCTGTGACATAGCCAGTAAAGCCGCCGCCTGCAGTGCAGGCATCCCATATGGGCGCTGGTTCTAATCCCAGCTGCTCCACTTCCAATGCAGCTCTCTGCTATGGCCTGGGAAAGCAGCACAAGAAGGCTCAAGTCCTTGCGCCCCTGCACTCACGTGGGAGACCCAGAAGAAGCTCCTGGCTCCTGGCTTCAGATCAGTGCAGCTCCAGCCATCGCAGCCAATTGGGGAGTGAACCAGCAGATGGAAGACCTCCCTCTCTCTCTCTCTTTCTCTCTCTCTCTCTGCCTCTCCTTCTCTCTGTGTGTAACTCTTTCAAATAAATAAATCTGAAAAAAAAATGGGTTTCACAGGGTCTGTCGTTGTGGTGCATATGGCTTAAACTGCTGCTGGTGACACCAGCATCCCATGTTGGAGCGCCAGTTAGAGTCCTGGTTACTCTGTTTCCAACTCAGCTCCCTGCTAATGCTCCTGGGAGGGCAGTGGAAGATGGCTCCAGTGCTTGGGCCCCTGCACCTCCGTGAGAGACGCGCATGGAGTTTCTGGTTACTGGAACTTTGGTCTGGTCCTGACCTGACTGTTGTGGCCTTTTGGGGAGTGACCCAGTGGGTGGAAGATCTGTCTCTCTGTCTCTCTCTCATTCAGTCTTTCAGATAAACCTTTTTTTTTTTTTTTGACAGGCAGAGTGGACAGTGAGAGAGAGAGACAGAGAAAAGTCTTCCTTTTGCCATTGGTTCACCCTCCAATGGCCGCCGCAGCCGGCACATCGCACTGATCCGAAGCCAGGAGCCAGGTGCTTCTCCTGGTTTCCCATGGGGTGCAGGGCCCAAGCACTTGGGCCATCCTCCACTGCACTCCCTGGCCACAGCAGAAAGCTGGCCTGGAAGAGGAGCAACCAGGACAGAATCCGGCGCCCCGACCGGGACTAGAACCCTGTGTGCCTGCGCCGCTAGGCAGAGGATTAGCCTATTGAGCCGCAGCGCCGGCCTCAGATAAACCTTTTTAAAAAGGGTTTGAATGATAAGACTGGGGTAAGGAGAACTGGGTAAAACTGGAGGCTTTGGGGGCTGTCATTGTGGCTAAGCCACTGCCCAAGACATCGGCATCCCATATGTGCACTGCTTTGTGTCCTGGCTGCTCCACTTCCTACCCAGCTCCCTGCTAACAATCTGTGAAGGCAGTGGAACATGGGCCACATACGTGGGCCCCTGCACCCACATGGGAGACCCAGAAGAAGCTCCTAGCTCCTGGCCATCTAGGGAGTAAACCAGCAGATGGAACATCCCTCTCTCTGTGTCTCTCCCTCTCTCTATAACTCTGCTTTTCCAATAAATAAATCTTTAAAAGACAGACAGACAGACAGACAGACAGACACTGGAAGCACTGTTATTTCCTCACATTTTGGAAACTAGTGCCTTCTCCTCCTTTGGCCCCAGACTCACTGCCAAGGCTCTGGAAGGCTCTGGAAGACTCTGGAAGGCCCAGCAACTTGGTCTTCTTTTTAAGCCAGGAGCCAGGATTGCCCCAGACTCAGCTCATCCACAGCCGAAGACCGGCTGGCTGCAGTGCGAGCCCAGCTCGGCTCTGGCCCGTGCTTGAGTTCAGGACATCTGTGACCTAAAACGGCCTCAGTGGCACCACCGAACAGAAGGCTCCGGCTGCTTGGGTGGTGGGAGGCCAGGCTGTCCCTCACCAGGCACCAGGCTCCTGGTTTAATTGAAATCAACAAAGGAGTAAAGCAATTTTTCTCTGCAGCCTGTGACAATGCCCCTGAGCGCGTCCTCCTTAGACAAACTGGACTTGCCCTACCCAGCCCGCTGCAGGAGACGAGTCCCCTGTTCCTTGGGCCTCCTTTCCCCTCCCTCCCTCCCTTCCCTTCTTCTTTGTAAATTCATTTGAAAGTCAGAGAGAGAGAGAGAGACAGATAGGCCGTCCACCTGTTGTCCACTCCCCAAATGCCTGCAACAGCCAGGGCTTGGCCAGGCCAAAGCCAGAACCCTCGAACTCAATATGGGTCCCCCCGCCCCCGCAGTGAGTGGCGGGACCCAAGTACTAGAGCCATCACCTGTCACCTTCCAGGGTGCGCACATTAGCAGGGAGCTGGAAACAAAGCCAGGCTTCAACCCCAGGCAACACCAAACAGGATTTGGGCACACAAGCAGAGATCTGTTACACCAAACGCCCACGCCTTATGCTACTACTTTTCTACAGGTTCAAATCCCAGCTTTGCCAGTTCCTAGCTCTGTGACCTTGGCTAAGTCATTGACCTTCTCTGTGCCTCAGTTTCCTCAACTATAAAATGGGATTCATACTAATGATACCTGCCCCTCTGGGTTCTTGTAAGACTTACATCAGTGTGTGTGTGTGTGTGTGTGTGTGTGCACATACACGCATACACATTCACATGCACACGCATACACAGAGGTGCTGTTTTCTGGGCTCTAGGGAGGTTAACAGAGCTTGGAGGCCTATGGGAAAAACCTGGGAGGAAACTCAGTCTGCTTCATGGTGACGCAGGCATTAGCGAGGCCCCGTGTGGGTCTCACCTATGACCACCGCCGCTTGAGAAAGCCACAGACACTGCACCTTGGGCAGCAGAGGAAACAGCAGGAAGTACACAGGAGAAAGCTCCGGAAACACACATGTGCGGTCCCCTGTGGGTGGGAGGACGTTCGAGCGGCACTGGGGCTGGGGGCAGAGCCATCGATGCCTGGGGAGCCTCTGAGTCAGGGGGAGGTGCACTTGGAAGGGGCATCGGGGTGGGGGTGGGCCCCCCTTCCTCAGCTGGGTGGGCTCAGCCAAGGACAGCCCAGCCCTGAGGAGGCTTTGGATGCAGGCAGTGGGAACAAGGCAGAAGGCATCTCCTGCCACCAATGGGACAGACAAGGCTCAGGAAGCCCAGACAGGGAGGGAGGGGTGTGTGTGTGTGCGTGCACGCGCACAGGCGGAGTGGGGGTCCTGGGGAGGGAAAGCCAGGAGAGAAGGTGAGTGGACCCCATGTCTGGGCTAAGGATTTGAGGGCAGCTGGAGTCCCTGGCAGAGCCCCTCGGCTCAGTGACCTGGTGGCTGGGTGCAGCCAGCCTCGGGGAGCAGTCCCCTTAGGATGTGACCCGCACTCCGAGTTGGGTGACCCAAGACTGCCTCCTTCTCCCCAGGCCAGATACCCCTCTTTCTCAGAATGGCTATCGGGGTGTATCACACAATGAACCCACAACACAAAATGCTCAGCCCTGATTTATAAAAATAAAACAAAACGCAACGGTCCTGCGGCAGTTTCTCAGTGTGGGGAAGCCGAGCTGCAGCCAGGCCTGCTGGGGTCCCCGTGAGCATGCAGGCTCCTCCCGGCACCCTGGCTCCCGGCATCCCAGCGGGAGAAAGTGCAGAACCTGCTCCCGGGCAACGGGCGGCCTTTGGGGGGGCTGGGTGTGGCCCCTCTCACTGCCACCTGTGGACCTTCTTGGGAAAGCTCCAGAACCGGAAAAACGTGCATCCCATTTGTCGGTGGAATTTCCACCACAATCACTTTTTCCAATAACTGAATGAAGGCCAAAACGGAAGCTGAAACTTTAAAAACACTTTTTAAAAAGACTGATTTATTTGAAAGGAAGGGCAACAGAGAAAGAGAGAGACAGAGGGTGATCTTCCACCTGCTAATTTACTCTCCAAATGCCTACAACAGCCAGGGCTAGTCCAGGTGGACACCAGGAGCTGGGAACTCCTCCTGGGTCTTCCACATGGGGGACAGGAACCCAAATACTTGGGCCATCATCTGCTGCCTTCCAGGTGCGTTAGCAGGAATCCGGGTCAGAAGCATGGCGTAGCCAGGGTTTGAATCAGGCGCTTCAAAGAAGACCTCCCAACCAGTGGACTCCCGGCTCTAGTGACTTCTCTCAGAATGTGTTGTGCCCTTCCCTGCTGTTATGGGATGAACTGCATACCCCCAAAAAAGACAGGTTAGAGTCCTAACCCCCACCCCCACCTGTGATTGTGACTTTATCTGAAAATAGAGGCTGTGCAAACTTGGCCTCTGTTGGTGAGCAGTCAAGTGTGCCAGGCACTGTGGCAGCTGCCAGCCCCTCTGCCACCTAACTCTGGGCACAAAAGGGAACCCAAAGAGATGGGACCCTCTGTGTTGACCACTCTTAGCCCTCGGCCAAGTCTGTATCTGAAGCCAGATCCTATGATCCTTCGCCCGGGCTAAGCCCAGAGTTATCTGGGGCCATCCCCAACCAGCTTGAGCCAGTAGACAGTCAAGTCCACCCTGGCTACATCATTCGCTTAACAATTCTTAACCTAGAGGGGACATCAGACTCTCCGGGGCAAATTTTCAAAACACAGATCCCACGTGGGAACTGGCTGGGTGACTGACACACACCCCTAACTGGGTCAGCCCACCACTGCCCTGCAAAGCTGGGACCAGGCATACGGGGAACACGGGGGCTCCAGGCTCCCGATTACTCATGATAGAATTCACAGAGCCGGCTGGCGCTGGGGCTCACTAGGCTAATCCTCCGCCTGCGGCGCAGGCACTCCGGGTTCTAGTCCTGGTCGGGGCGCCGGATTCTGTCCCCATTGCCCCTCTTCCAGGCCAGCTCTCTGCTGTGGCCCAGGAAGGCAGTGGAGGATGGCCCAAGTGCTTGGGCCCAGCACCCCATGGGAGACCAGGATAAGCACCTGGCTCCTGGCTTCGGATCAGCACGGTACGCCGGCCACAGCGTGCCGGCCGCAGCGGCCATTGTGGGGTGAACCAACGGCAAAGGAAGACCTTTCTCTCTGTCTCTCTCTCTCACTGTCCACTCTGCCTGTCAAAAAAAAAAAAAAAAAAGAATTCACAGAGCCAAAATGCAAGTGCCTTGGAGAAGTGGAAATTTCGAGTGACCAGTCGGAACTTTGCCTTTAAGAGGGAAGCAGCTTTGGTCTTAAGGGAAATTGCAAAGCCATCACTCGGACTTTGGCTGTTTGAGGGCATGTGGTCGATTGCCTCTGGTCCCAAATTTCTGTAATACATGTGCGTTAGCAGCCTTCTTGCTGGAAGCTTCGCGATGGGCTCGGGTTAGAGACCCCTCTACCATGCTTCTCTCCATGTGCCTCTCTGCCTGTGGCCTGACACCCCCACCGTAAGAAGGTGCACACGTGCTTGGCCAGGCTGCCGGTTCCCCAGGGCTGTGAACTCCAGCTCAGGTAACCGCATGGGGCCGTCAGCTGCGGCTGAGACCCCTCCCTCCCCAGCGTGTGGCCGCTCCGCTCGCTTTTCCCAGGAGGCATGACCAGGGGAGGCTTTCACCTCGCTCTTGTCCTTCTCAAAGCAAGATCCCAGCCAGTGCCCGGTCCCTGGATGTGACGCAGCTGCCCAGGATGGACAGACAGCGCGGCCGAGAAGTTCACGTCTGTGCCTGCTCACTGCCGAGGACTTGGGGTCCTTTGCTACCCAGCATCACCCGGCTGACACTCACTCGCCGCTCTTCTCCTGGTGCCCTCTTTCTTTCCCTGGGTCCACTCCCTAATCCTATTTCAACTCACAGCAGTGGACAAAGTCACATACTTGGCTTCCTCGCCCTGGGGTTGCTGTCTGAATCAAGTTTGAATTGAAGGAAGCCTTGAGAGCCCTGAACCCAAATGCAACACGATACTCGGTTGTTCTTCAACAAATTCATTTTATATCCTGTCTGATTATTAATGTTTTAAGTGTACATTGTGTATCCTCAACGATATCTTAATGCGATGATGATGATGATGATGATGATGATGATGTTGTGGGCAAATATTCATAACCCTTAGCCCTTACAACCAGAAATCTAACATGTGCTTCCTCTCGCCGCATGTCATTCCATAAACGTGTCCGGGATGTTGCTCGTCTCCCAGGCAACAAGAGGCACAAGGAGGTACCCGGTCCCCACCCTTCAGGTAATCCCCAGAGCACATCAGAGTCATGTTTTTGTCCCAAAGGCCAGCAACACCTTGACTCCGACAGGAAGCCCCGCCCCCTCTCTTTCTTGCCCTGCTGTTCTGGGTTCTACTGTTCTGCTGCCCCACCCTCTGCCTGGTGCCTGTTCATCAGGACAGGGGCCTTAGTGAAGGTACACCGGGCATTGCAGACCCTGGAGCTAACTGAAGTCCATGCCACTAACCACAAGGTCAAGATCACTAGCCCGTCCTAAGACTCCCTGCCTCCCTCGCCGGCCGCCAACTGCTTCCAAGCTAAAAGGCAGGAAGCGAGTGGCCAGTAGGTCCCTTACCAGCAGTCAGGGGCGCGCCCAGTCTTGGACAGCGTGCACAGCTGTACGGAGTGTGTGCCCGGCTGTACAGCCGCTGCCGGCTGCCCCTGGCCCTCTCCTCCCCTCCACGCCCTCTGCCTCCGTCCCTGCCAGCCTGAAGTCCTACTAATTGCACCCATTTCCTCTTTCCATTTCCCAGCTCTTTGGTAAGAAGGAAATTCCCTCCCACCTCCCCTTCCTCTCTCTGTTTCAGTTATGAATTGAGAATTTGCCTTCATCAGTGAATAAGAAGGGGGCTAGGGATTTGTGCCTACCAAGGAAAAGTAATTACTACGAGGGAGAATAAAAATTTTGCAGTGAAATTAAGCATAAATACCAGGGTTGATGCAGCCCCCAACACACTGGGGATATCCAGAAGGCCCCTTTAGAATTTCCATGAGATTCTCACTTCTCTCTTTAGGCACCACTAATCAAACCTGTTTTCCAGAAAATACTTTTGAGATAAATAAAACACCATTGCCATTCTAGTTTCTCTCCTGTATCTTAATTACTGTATTTATTCACTCACTCATCCATTCATCTGCAAAATGTTCTATATTGCAAATTATGGCAGAGACTGTGGTCAGCAAAGGCTGTGTTTAAAACACAGGCCTCCTGGGACCAGCGCTATGGTGCAGTGGGTAAAGTCTCGGCCTGCAACCCTGGTGTCCTACATGGGCGCCAGTTCGAGTCCCGGCTGTTCCACTTCTGATGCAGCTCCTTGCTAATGACCTGGGAAAGCAGCAGAAGATGGCCCAAGTACTTGGGCCCCTGCCACCCACGTGGGAGACCCAGATGAAGCTCATGGCTTCTGGTTTTGGCCTGGCCCAACCCTGATATCTCTCTCTCTCTCTCTCTAACTCTGATTTTCTTTCTTTCCTTTTTTTTTTTTTTTTTTTTTTGACAGGCAGAGTGGACAGTGAGAGAGAGAGACAGAGAGAAAGGTCTTTCTTTGCCGTTGGTTCACCCTCCAACGGCCGCCACGGCCAGCACACTGCAACCGGCGCACCGCGCTGATCCGATGGCAGGAGCCAGGAGCCAGGTGCTTCTCCTGGTCTCCCATGGGGTGCAGGGCCCAAGCACCTGGGCCATCCTCCACTGCACTCCCTGGCCACAGCAGAGAGCTGGCCTGGAAGAGGGGCAACGGGGACAGAATCCAGCACCCCGACCGGGACTAGAACCTGGTGTGCTGGCGCCGCAAGGCGGAGGATTAGCCTAGTGAGCCGCAGTGCCAGCCTGATTTTCCAATAAATAAATAAATCTAAAGAAAAATTTTTAAAATAATACACAGGCTTCCTTAGCTGCCTGTCAACCAGTGAAAATCCAGTTCAGAGAACATTTCTGATGGGGGCTGAGCCCAGAGCCACAGAGCCAACAGCCGCGCAGGGGAGCACACTTAGTCCTGCTGTCCTAGTGGCTCCGAGCTTCCTGCAGGCCGCGGGCTCTCAGCCTCAGACGCACCTTGGGATCATCTGGGGAGTTAAAGAAAGCAACAGCAAAACCCAAGGCCTGGTCTCAGCGTTTCCAATCTAACTGAGCTGCGCTGCAGTGGGCACTGGCACTTTTAAATGCCCTAACATGATTCTAACGTGCAGCCGAGGCGGAGAATGATTGCACAGACCATGAAAGAGGAAAACATAACCACAGGCACTCATTTTCACATAAGGAGAAAATCGACCATGTCCCGGGCAGCAGTGCAGCTTTTCCAAACACAATAAGAATTTCTTGAGATGGTTTTAGGTAAACGAGCAAACAAAACTGGACAGCTGTCACCTCTTCCAGCAAGGCTTCTAATGCCAGACCTTGCACAAACCCGTGGGCCACCCCAGGAGGATGGCACCACATCCACCCTGGTGCCGCTTTCTCCAAGACTGTAAAGTGGGCCTGTCCTGGGTTCCTGCCCCACAGCAGATGCAAGGCACCCTGGCTCTACTTCACTCTTCCTTTGCACCTAGTCCAGAAAATGCCCGGAGCAATGCCCCAGCTGCACGCAGGCCTGGCTTTCGTCTCACCTCGCAACAGAGGCGGAATCCCAAGTGGACCCCAGTGCACTGGGACGACCCTCTCAGCCAACTAGGACACAGTAAGCACTGCTCTGCAGGGACCTCTGACCCCAGGCTGGCGCCCTGGAGCGAGGACAAGCCCTGGCCCGTGGGCCTCCATGGTTTTGTGAGGAAGACCTTTCTCTCCTTCCCATGGAGCCTTGAGAAGGACGCCTGGGGTCGGAGTGGCAGTGTGGGGGGATGGGAGACACTGGGATAGATCTTAAGCCCTGGCCCAACGGGTGGGTAGGATGCTCTTGGAAAGTGGGGTCTATATCTTCTCCATCTTTGCACAGCTCTTGGTCAACAGTCTCCAAGTATTTAGGAACAGTTTTAATGCATGAAGAGAGAAGGATGGCCCTATAAGCCATCTCATAGAGATGACAGGGACAGGCAGCCTGGCAGAGCAGACAGGAGACACAGGAAGGGGCCTCCAAAGGGACCTCACCCGGCCTCATCTCTTCCGCCCTTATGTTAAGGGTTTTGCCCTCACCCAGATGTCAATATAAAACTGCCCATCCTTGTGCACATGTATGGTTTTTTAAAGATTTTATTCAGTTATTTGAGAGGTAAAGTTACAGACAGTGAGAGGGAGAGACAGAGAGAGAGGTCTTCCATCCACTGGTTCACTCCCTAAATGGCCACAACAGCCGGAGCTGAACTGAGCTGATCTGAAGCCAGGAGCCAGGAGCTTCTTCTGGGTCTCCTACATGGGTGCAGGGGCCCAAGGACTTGGGCCATCTTCCACTGCTTTCCCAGGCCATAGCAGAGAGCTGGGTCAGAAGAGGAGCATCCGGGACTAGAACTGGCCCATATGGGATGCTGGCGCTGCAGGTAGAGGATTAACCTACTGCACCACAGCACCAGCCCACACATGTATTCTGTGTATTCTTGGCTTGTTGGGAGGATTCTTAGGTAGAACACCAAAAGCACAGGCAACAAAAGAAAAAAGCAAACTGAACTTCATCAAAATTCTCCAAACTTTTGTGCTTCAAAGGATACCGTCAAGACAGTGAAAAGACAGCTGGCACCGTGGCTCCCTAGGCTAATCCTCCACCTGCGGCGCCGGCACACCGGGTTCTAGTCCCGGTCGGGGCACCGGATTCTGTCCCGGTTGCTCCTCTTCCAGGCCAGCTCTCTGCTGTGGCCCGGGAAGGCAGTGGAGGATGGCCCAAGTGCTTGGGCCCTGCACCCCATGGGAGACCAGGAGAAGTACCTGGCTCCTGCCATCAGTTCAGCGCGGTGCGCCGGCTGGCCACGGCGGCCATTGGAGGGTGAACCAACGGCAAAGGAAGACCTTTCTCTCTGTCTCTCTCTCTCACTGTCCACTCTGCCTGTCAAAAAAACAAACAAACAAACAAACAAACAAACAAAAAACAGGCAAATGATGTGAAAGTATTTATCCAAGGGAGATTTCCCAATGGCTAACAAGCACGTGAAAAGATGTCGGACATTAGTTGTCAGGGAAATGAAAACCACAATGCGACACCACTTCACCCCCAGGAGGATGCGTAGAGGCAGGGGAAAGCTATCGGGGGGAGAGTTTGGCAGCTGTTACGACACTGCTTGGGAAGCCCACATCCCACATCGGAGGGCCTGGGTTTGGGTCCCGGCTCTGTTCTCAACACCAGTTTTCTGTACCCTAGGAGACAGCACATGCTGACAAAAGTGGCTGGGTCCCTGCTGCTCACTGGGAGGCCTGGATTGAGGCCTGGCCCAGTCCTAGCTCTTTTGGGCACCTGGAGAATGAACCAGCAGACTGGAAATCTCTGTCAGTCTCTTTCTCTTTCTGTAACTTTTCATCCATCGCTGGTGGGAATCGGAAACACTGTAGTTAGTCTGGAAAACTGGCAACTCCTCAAAAGTTAAACACCCACTAGCTATGTGACCCAGCTATTTCACATCTACATATACCATCCCGATAAATAACATATTTCCATGCAGAAACCTGGACACAAATATTTAGGGTATGAGAATTCACAACGAGGCGGGGGATCTAAAGAGACAGAAAGTTGATTAGTGGCTGCTCAGGGCTGGAGTGGGTGGGGCCCACTTCTCGCCCGCAGGACTGGTAGAAATGGGAATGTGTGAGAATGCACTTTGTTGGCAAGGCTGTGAGGAGGCAGCAGGCGCGTGCACACGCTTGCTGCTGGACACGCAGGCTGGCACAGCCCTCCTGGAGGGCACCTGGGCGACGCCTCTCATAACCACAGGGCACTGTCTGTGCACCCAGCACCTCCACTTCCGGGAATCTATCCTGAAGGTGCACCTCCCCAAACACAAAGGTGCATGTGCACATGGCTACTCGTGGCAACACTGTAAGTGCCCAATATTACCAACAACCTAAATGCCCACTCACGGGAGTGGGCCGGGGCCAAAGTTCCTGCGAGCCAGGAACTTCATCCAGGTCCTCCCACGTGGGTGGCAGGAGCTTAACTACTTGGGCCATCACTGCTGCCTCCCAAGATGTGCAATAGCAGGAAACTGCAACCAGGAGCCAGAGAATGGAGATGAACCCACGTACTGTGACATGGGACACAAGCATGTTAGCAGGCGTCTTACCCGCGAGACTGAACACCTGCCCTGATCCATGCTATCTTTTCATTCCATTTTCCATGAACTTTTAGAAGCCCATCATATAGCCATAGAAAAGAACTAGGAAGATCTAGATGAGTGATTTTTTTTTTTTTTTTTTTTTGGACAGGCAGAGTGGACAGTGAGAGAGAGAGAGACAGAGAGAAAGGTCTTCTTTTGCCATTGGTTCACCCTCCAATGGCTGCCGAGGCCTGCGCGCCGTGCTGATCCGAAGGCAGGAGCCAGGTGCTTCTCCTGATCTTCTATGGGGTGCAGGGCCCAAGCACTTGGGCCATCCTCCACTGCACTCCCTGGCCACAGCAGAGAGCTGGCCTGGAAGAGGGGCAACCGGGACAGAATCCAGCGCCCCGACCGGGACTAGAACCTGGTGTGCCGGCACCGCAGGCAGAGGATTAGCCTCGTGAGCCGCGGCGCCGGCACGAGTGATCTTAAGAGATTTCCAGGCCAGTGCCATGGCTCATGAGGCTAATCCTCCGCCTGCGGCACCAGTACCCCGGGTTCTAGTCCCAGTTGCTGGGTAAGGACTCTTACCCCAGGTCCTTGGGCCCTGCACCCGCACGGGAGACCAGGAGAAGCACGTGGCTCCTGGCTTCAGATCAGCGCAGCGCGCCGGCAATGGCGGCCACTTGAGGGGTGAGCCAATGGAAAGAAGACCTTTCTCTCTGTCTCTGTCTCTCTCTCTCTCACTGTCTAACTCTGCCTGTCAAAAAAAAAAAAAAAAAAAAAAAAAGAGAGAGAGAGAGAGAGACAGAGAGAGAGAGATTTCCAAGGCATAATGGTAAGCGAAAATGCAGAAGGCAGACTGTATCTATAGACTTTATCTCCCTCATGTGAGAAAGAAGGGGATTTAAGAAAGTACACGAGGGGCCGGCACTGTGGCATAGCGGGTGGGGCCGCCACCTACAACACCGGCATCCCGTGTGGGCGCCAGTTTGAGACCCGGCCGCTCCACTTCCAATCCAGCTCTCTGCTATGGCCTGGGAAAGCAGTAGAGGATGGCCCAAGTGCTTGGGCCTCTGCATCCATATGGGAGACCCGGAAAAAGCTCCTGGCTCCTGGCTTCAGATTGGCACAGCTCTGGCCATTGCAGCTAATTGGGGAGTGAATCAGCAGATGGAAGACCTCTCTCTCTCTCTCTCTCTGCCTCTCCTCTCTGTGTAACTCTGACTTTCAAATAAATAAACAAATCTTTAAAAAAATGAGTATGAGAGCATTTCACAAAGTTCACAGAAAATTTGTAATTATGGAGGAAAGCTAAGCATAAGTCTCTAAAATTTAAAAATTAAAAAAAAAATTTAAAGATTTATTTGAAAGTCAGAGTTACCGAGACAGAGATGGAAAGACAAAGATCTTCCATCTGCAAGTTCGCTCCCCAGGTGGCTGCAACAGCCAGGGCTGGGCCAGGCCAAAGCCAGAAGCCAGGAGCTGCATTCAGGTCCCCCACACGGATGGCAGGGCCCCAGACACTTGGGCCATCCTCTGATGCTCTTCCCAGGCACATTAGCAGGGAGCTGGATCAGAAGAGGAGCAACCGGGACTGCAACCGGTGCTCATGCAGGAGGCTGGCGATGCAGGCAACAACCTTACCTGCTGCCTGACCTCTAGAACTTTTGGTACCAAAACAAACTTATCTTTTAACCCCGTGCTTCCTCAAACCCTTGGAAGTGCCCTCCTAACTGCTCATGTGTGAAAAACAGAGGGAGGCCAGCCAGCAAACATGAGACGCATTACACAGGGCTGGGCTGGACAGGGATGAAAAAAAGGGAGGAAGGCAAAGGGTAGTAGGGATGGAGATCAAGGAGGCCCAAGTCCTGTTCTAAACCCACCCACCCCACCCCATCAGGGGCTGGAGCAGGGCCCCTCCCTCCCTTCGGGCTTGTCTGCTGGCCCCAGGGCATCACAGTCATGCTCCTCACACAGTCCAGTTGGGGTCACTCTGAGCCCCCTGTCCTGGGGAGGGAAACACAGGCTCCAGGTGCACTCCCAAAGGCCGGCCCTCACGTTCCAGGTGCAATCTGGGGACCGCGGTGACACACACAGACCTGGCCAGCTCACCTCTGGGGGTGGGGTCCATGGGCCCTCACTCCCTCTTCTCCAGGTAACAGATGGGCATTTTACAGAAACCCCTCTAAGCTCCTGACCCAGTGAAGATGGTGGAGGACCAAGGTTCGGGGTTTCTCCCAGTGTACCCACTTCTTTCCAAAAAAGCAAGTAGCACCTTGGGGTGGGGGGCGGGGAGTAAATCCACTCATTCATTTGCTCAACGCAATTTTTTTTAAAGATTTTTTAAAAATTTTATTTATTTGAAAAGCACAGGTACAGAGAGAAGAGGAAAGACAGTGAGAGAGAGAGAGAGAACTTTCATCTGCTCATTCATTCCCCAAATGGCTACAACGGTCGGGGCTAGGCCAGGCCAAAGCCAGAAGCCAGGAGCTTCTTCTGGGTCTCCCACATGGGTGCAGGGGCCCAAGGACCTGGGTCATCTTCTACTGCTATTCCAGGCCATAGCAGAGAGCTGCATTGGAAGAGGAGCAGCCGGGACTAGAACCGGCGCCAATATGGGATGCCAGCACTTCAAGCCAGGGCTTTAACCCACCGCGCCACAGCACCAGCCCCCAAGTGTCACTCGTGTTTGCTGGGACTTCACCAACCAGAAACCATCCTTGAGAATTAGAGGAGCAGAGCTGGGGGCAGAGGGCCCCTTCTCCATCACTGTGTCTGTGTGTGTGTGTGTGTGCACACATGCGTGCATGCACACACTGAGGGTATGGGGGGAACAGGAGTCTCCTGGGGCTGCCGAGGGAAGCGCCACTGCCTGGCTGGCACCAAACCACAGGTCTCTGTGGCCTCCCGGCTCTGGAGCCGGAGGTGAGAGACCAAGGCGGGCAGGGTCGGTGCCCTCAGAGGCTGTGGGGGAGACTCTGGCCCAGGCCTCTCCCTCGGCTTCCTTCCGGCGGGTTTCTGGCATCGCTCGGTGCTCCTCGGCCCGTGGCAGTGTTGCCCTGCTCTCCTCTGGCATGTGTCGGTGTCTGCGTACCCCGTTCACCAGGACACCAGGCACTGGGCGGGGCCTGCCCTACTCCACACGGCTTCACTAACGACATCTGCAGGGACCCGATTTCCAAAGAAAGTCACATGCGCAGGTACTGGGGGTTAGCTCCAGCCGCCCAGGTCGGGGATCAGCATGGAGTTCCTGGCTCCTGTCTTCAGCCTGGCCCAGATCCGGCTGCTGTGGCCATTTGAAGAGTCAACCAGCAGATGGAAGATCTGTCTCTCTTTCTCTCTGCCTTTCAAGTCAATAAATAAAGCATTTTAAAAGGAGTTAGTTATTTATTTGAAAGGCAGAGTTGAGAGGGAGGGAGGAGAAAAAGAGAGAAATCTTCCATCCACTGGTTCACTCTCCAAATGGCTGCAACAGCTGGGGCTGGGGCAGGCCAAAGCCAGAACCCTGGAACCCCATCTGGGTCTCCCATGTAGGTGGCAAGGGCCCAAGTACTTGGGCCACCTTCCGCTGTCTTCCCAGGCCCTTAGCAGAGAGCTGGCTCAGAAGTGAAGCAGCTGGGACATGAATTGGTGCCCCTATTAGATGCCAGCATCGCAGGGGGTAGCTTAACTGTACCACACTGTACCACAACACCAGCCCCATTAATATATATAAATCTTTAAAAACATTAACAATAAAGAACTCGGACATATCCTTTTTTTGGGGGGAACACAGTTCCACTCATGAGAAAGTGCCCTTGGAAGATTTAAAGTTTGTCTTCCCTGTCTGGCCTCCTGTGCCCTTGGAGTCCTTTCTGGCCATCACCCCTCACTGTAAGCCCACAGGCCCCTCTGTCTGCACAAGGTGAAAGCTGCACGTCGTGTCGTGCACGTACGCACATCAAGCCGGCCTGACTGCAGGAGCGGAAGCTAAAATACCTTTCACTCCAGTTCCCCCAGACCACCACAGCAGCAGGCACGGAGTCTCACAATCACGGAGCTCAGCTCTTTTTAAAATAAATACGAAACACTGCAGCTGGGCTCACGTCCCGCGTCCTGGAGTGGGCGCTGCACACAACCTCCTCTCTTCGTGTATTTTGAAATGTCACAGCTTGCTGGATAAGGAAAGACTGCTGCTTGGACACACACACACGCACACACACACACACACATGCACATGCATGCACACACACACATGCACACGCATGCACACACACACATGCACATGCACGCACAGGGTGCTGTCCCCAGGCCGTTGGCAGGAACCACTTGCCCACGCCCACACCCCAGCCTGGGTTCTGCTGGTCTGGGTTAAGCCACCCGGAGGAGGGGGTGTTCGTCTGATCTCCCCGGGCAGCCTCTGGATAGCTGGGTTGACAGCCACTGCCGGCGATGCCCGAGGAAGCGCAGGGCCGTGCACTGGCCGAGCTGGCCACTCTCCATGAGCACGGTGTCTGGTCCACGAAAGGCAATAGCCTTTGGAGTCTGGAGAGTGAGGCACAGCCCAGGCAGGAAAGCATACCAAGACAGGGGCTGTGAAGGACAGAGCTGACAGGCGCCCCGGGGACCGGTGCACCCGCTCCGAGCTCCAATATTGCAGCCACGCCAGCCCCAGGCCCCACCATGTGGCCTGACTCAGGCAAAGCCCGACAACCCTCGTGAGATCTGGTTAAAGTGAACATTAGCGGTCGCTTCCCAGTACTGTCTCCCGCCAGGCATCTTCTCTTCATTCCTCCCCTAAACTGTGGGTCCTCTTTTACGATGCATGTGGCCATCTCTCTGGGAGGGTGGGGGGCTGTGGGGAGCAGCCAGTCTCCAGCCACCCCCAGCACCAGGCTGAGCACGATGGGGTCCGGCCACACCTGCAGGCTAGGAGCATCCTCAAGCATGAGACACAAGGAGGCAGTACTTCCTCCAGGCCAGCCGCCTGGGACATTGTCCTTGACCCTCTCCAACAATAGGGGGCAGAACCAGGGTCAAGTCCAGAAAGCAAGGACCCAGAGCCCTATGCTGGCTCCTCCACGTGCAGGGATCTGGGCTCTGGGTACACTCCACCTTCCTGGTGTGGAGCCCCCGTCCAGTGCTGAGGCTGGGGTGGGGGTAGCGGATGGAGGAGATAAGGTTGGGTCTCCACATTGTCCCCAACTTCACCTCTGGCTTCCCACCTGGGAGGAATGTGTGTAGGTCCTCTAGGGTCTTCAGACCATCCCTGCGGGAGGCGAGAACCACAAGAAAGGTGGGACGCAGCCCCTGGAGTCTCCTGAAAGCCTGGATTCTGGACTTAAGGTCCTGTCAAACGAAATGTGGCATGAGGCTGCTTCCGTAGCCAGAGCCCACAGTAATGACCACAGTCTAACTGAGCAGCAAACCCACTGAAAGCTTCATTTAGGAGCACGGCGGCCCCCTGTATCCACGGGCTCTGCATCTGCAGACTCAACCAACCTTGAGTTAAAAACACTCGAGAGAAAAACAAATCATGCCTCTAGTGAACATGCAGGGACTTCCTTTTTGCTGGCCATTAACCCCTAAACGCTGCAGTATATCACCTGTTTACACAGCAGGTGCACTGTATTATTAGGTATCGTCAGTCACCGAGAGAGGATTTAAAGCGAATGGAGCATGGAGGTGACGGCATGTGACTAGGTAGCTAGTTCAGGTCAGTGTGAGCTGGAGGTCCCTGCAAGCAGCCAAATGCAATGCTATTCCCTGTCAATCAAAACATCCCCCTTTCCCAGAATGCACTGCCTCATCCTGGACCTAAAGGAGACAGAGGTAGGGTAGGGGGAATGCAATGAAAATATGGATATTAAGCTCCGTGTGGAACTTAAGGGGGTGGCTTCATGCCTGTAGAGGCTCCACCCCCTACCTCACCAAAGAGGCCAACTACACAGTGGAGGGGGCAGGGCTCACTCGCTCACTCGTTCTCTCTCTTTTGCTTCAGACCATGACTGGAGGTGTTATGCAGGTGTTCTCTCTCTTCCCATCCCGTCTCCCTGTGGCCCATCCTCTGGACCACTCCTAATGGGTATTTCTCCGTGTGGGGAAAGTCACACTCATGGGTTCGGACTGGCCCAGTCCCCGCTGTTTCAGCCATTTGGAGAGTGAACCAGCAGATGGAGGATTTCTCTCTCTCTCTCTCTCTCTCTCTCTCACTCTGTCTCTCTCTGTAACTCTGAGTTGCAAATAAATAAATTAATCTTTAAAAAAATTTAAATAAATGCTTTTCTTCTATTTATGTTTATTTGAAAGGCAGAGCAACCGAGAGGGAGACAGAGAGAGATGGAGGGAGATCTTCCATCTGCTGGTTCATTTCCCAAATGCCTCCAGCAGCTGGGACTGGTCCAAGCTGAAGCCAGGAACCAGGAACTCGATCTGGATGGCAGGGATCCATGTACTTGAGCTATCGCCTGCTGCCTCCCAGGGTGCATATTAGCAGAGAGCTGGATTGGAAGCAGAACAAAGACTCAAACCCAAGCACTCCAATAAAGGAGGCAGGTGTCCCGAGAGGCAACCCCTGCCCCCTGCTACTTGCTTCAACTTGAGTCTCGTTTCCCTTCCCTTCAGCTCAGCCCTGCTCTGCCCTGGGTGCCCTGGCCAACCTTTGCATCTCGTTGAAGAGACATCACGAGGCAGGAACACGGAGAAGAAGGACTAACGGCATTTCATAAACGTGCGACTCACAGCCAGCGCAGAGCGGCGGTCAGCGTCTACAGCTCCCCCGCACCCACGATCAATCACAACAGAAAGCAAATCAGTAAGATTTGGTGCTTTTTATAAAGCAGGGAATGTTCAATTTCTTCCCATAATCTCACAAGTAGACTGAAGTGGCCTTCAACTCCATACTGGGCCCAACTCAGGGGGTCCCATGGAGGGAGAAGAGGGGAAAGTGGGCAGGAAGATGTAACCGTGGGGGAGAAAGACTCCGTAGGAGCTCAGGGCACAGGGCTGAGGGGGACCGTGATATGCCCTCTGCTCCCCTCTTCCAGATCCCAACACTATCCCCTGAGCCCCGGCATCTGCAATGTTAGGAGGAAACGGGCCACATGAGATTGTCCCAGTTAACACAAACCGCCCACTAAACCTTTTCCCAGAGCCCGAGGCGGGACTGGCAGAGAGCAAGACCAGAATGCACAAGGGCGGAACGCTGGGGGCCAGGGCTCCCCCGCTGCCTCGGCGGTGGGCGTCTCCCCCTCCCCGACTCCTGCACCATTTCCCTGTAAGACAGTAACAGTCGGGGAACCTCAGCTTCCAGCCAGACTCCTGGGGCCTTCAGAAGGTCCCTGGCTGAGTGGGCCCTGTCACCCAAGCAGAGGACACCAAGCTGGGCCAGGGCAGCTAGAGCTAACCAGGCGCTCCCCACGCCTTGCAACAAAAGCGACACAGCAGGTGCTGAGGCAGGGCAGACAGACTCCTGCAGGCAGGGCTGGTGTGCACAGGGCTGGCCCTGGGGACTGCACGCAGGCCAAGGGGAGGAACGAGGAGTATAACATACAATAACCTGGGCTTCATCTCCCCGTCCCCGCCGCCCTCAGTGGCACTGCCTCTGTTTCTAGAAGCGACAGACCCGGAGCCACAGCGCCTGCTGTCCCCCGGACTTGCACACACAACAGCCCTGCCAGGCTGGGCCCTGCCGCCAGCACCTGTTCCCTCGGCACCCTGTCCCAGTAGCCTCAGCTTTTCATCCCGGTCCCAGGCAAACGGGTGCCCTGGGCACAGCCCACCTGACGTGCTGGACCCAGGATCACCCAGAGAAAGAGCAGGGTCCCCCAGAACCAGCTCTGTAGACTCGCAGCCGCCAGACGCGTTAATCAGGCATCTCCTAATCTTCCAGGAAAGGACACGTTGTGCTGCAACCGCCCCACCCCCACGCCGCCGCCGCCGCCGCCCTGACCCGATGTTCACTGGACCAAAATCTACCTTGAAAAACATTTTTTTTCTTTTAAGGAAACAGGAAAGTAGTAATAGTCTCTGGCACGAGCCGGTTACAGAGAGCGCTCAGCAGAAGGAAGGGAAATTCAAAGAAAAGGCATCCAGTGACGTGTAAGAGCCAGGCAGTGTGGCGTGGCACAGCCCTCGGAGTGCAATTCTCTCGGTGTCATGCGGCTCGAGAGCTGTCCACAGCCCCGTGGTCGAGCCCTGACCTCTTTGGGCTGCACCTACACAATGCAGATTAGCCAATGCATCTGTTATCTCTCATTTCTCATTCAGCAAGCTCATAATCGGGCCCGCTTACGTATAAGAACAGCAGTGCCTGCAGCTCCAAAGCTTTGGCCGCACCTTCCTCCTGCCTTCTATTTTAACCCTGCTTGGTGGTTTACCGAATGCTTCAACAGGAATGCGAGCGTCAGAGAAATGCTGCCTCTGGCTTTGCTAACCACCAGGGCAGGAAGGAAGGTCAAGGTCAAACAGACCTGATTTGGGATCCAGCCCTCCAGACACAGTGCTCTGTGTGTGACCTGAGGGTGCTGAGTCCACACAGCCATACCTGCAGCTCACTGAGCATGGCAGGTGCCCATCACCCAGGGGAGAGCCTTCACAGGGCCTGGCAGGGACCTGTGTGGCCCAGGAGGCCGCCACAGAGAGACTAAGCGGGGCGGCCCTCCAGGGGACTGCACCAGCATCCCAAAGATTCTTGGATAATTGAGGGCAGGGCTCAAGGGCGGGACTGACTGTGTCCTAGCAAGGCAGGCCGGGCCTGAGCAAGGAACAGGTGCACTGAAAAAGGAGTGACTGTCCTTCTACCCTGATTGGTTTGTGTACCTGTTCTCGCGAGCATTTCCATTGAATATTCCTCTTGTAATCAGGAAAATAGACCTTAAAAACAAGACATCAGGTGGGCGTTGTGGAGCAGAGGGCTAAGCCGCCTCTTGGGATGCCTGCATCCCCTATCAGAGTATCTGATTTGAGTCTCGGTATCTCCGCTTCTGATCCAGCTTCCTGCTAGCGTGCTTTGGAAGTAGCACATGATGGTTCAAGTACTTGGGCCCCGGCCTATCCATGTGGGAGATCTGGATGGAGTTTCTGGCTCCTGGCTTCAGCCCAGCCCAGCCCTGACTGTTTCAGCTTTTTGGGGTATGAACAAAAATCAATCTCTCTCTTTCTCTCCACCATCGCTTTGCCTCTCAAGTGCATCCATCCATCCATACAATCTTTTTTTAAAATAATAAAAGCTGATGCCAGCTGGCGCCGCGGCTCACTAGGCTAATCCTCCACCTTGCAGCGCCAGCACACCGGGTTCTAGTCCCGGTCGGGGTGCCGGATTCTGTCCCGGTTGCCCCTCTTCCAGGCCAGCTCTCTGCTGTGGCCAGGGAGTGCAGTGGAGGATGGCCCAAGTCCTTGGGCCCTGCACCCCATGGGAGACCAGGATAAGTATCTGGCTCCTGCCATCAGACCAGCGCGGTGTGCTGGCCGCAGCGTGCCAGCCATGGCGGCCATTGGAGGGTGAACCAACAGCAAAAGGAAGACCTTTCTCTCTGTCTCTCTCTCTGTCCACTCTGCCTGTCAAAAAAAAAAAAAAAAAAGCCGATGCCATGGAAGTCATTCACCAAGGATGGTAGCAGGTTCGTCCCCTCCCAGCGCTGTCAATGACTGTAGGGAATCATTTGACGAGGCAGCTGAAGGGCAAGGGTACTGGGTCCCCAGAATCTTGCCTCTGGCTCAGCAAGCATTCCCCGGGCTGCTGGTACATAGAAAGCAGCAGCTGGCCCCCAGCTCCTCCCTCACTGCACACTGCTGAGGCTCCGTGCCCACAGGCCCTGTCCACAAGCTCGTCCAGCTGCCCAGGACGGCTCTGTGTCTGGGAGACGTCTGCCGGTTCACTGCAGTGAGAATGAGGAGTGAAAAGTCCACCTAAGATCCAAGTTCAAGCTTCTCTGGGGGCCGGCACTGTGGCGTAGTGGGTAAAGCCACCTCCTGCAGTGCCAGCATCCCATATGGGCACTGGTTCTAGTCCCAGCTGCTCCACTTCCTATCCAGCTCTCTGCTGTGGCCTGGGAAAGCAGTGGAAGATGGCCCAAGACCTTGGGCCCCTGCACCCAAGTGGCAGACCCGGAAGAAGCTCCTGGCTCCTGGCTTCAGATCAGCACAGCTCCAGCTGTTGCAGCCAACTGGAGAGTGAACCAGCAGATGGAAGACCTCTCTCTCTCTCACACACACACACACACACACGCTAACACCCTCAGATCCACAGGTGTCTCTGCCCACCCAGGTGCCCAGACTTCCAGTCATGAATATGTGCGCTCCCCGCCCCAGAGTACCTGCATGTTTTCACGTATGTATATGTATGTGGAAACACAGTGCACACAGACAAAACCTGCGCTCCGTCATGCAGTACCAGACGGGACCAGCGGCGCCGCTGTTTTCCTGGGTATGTTTCTGCAGCTGGGATCCATCAGACACCTCATTGTGGTGCACTGTGGTTTCGCCAGGGGGCTGGGGGGCCGTCAGGGCAAAGGATCGTGGTGCTGGAAAGATCTCAGGGTCGGGCTCGCCCGTCACGTGGCCACAGCTGTTGCTAGGCTTTCTAGATTTGTTGCTTTGCTGTTGTTCTCCCAAATATTTAATAAATTCTGTCACCAACTTAAAAAAAATGCATGCTAATGTGCGGAGCAAAGTTGACATGATGTCTTGTTGGTGTGTGTTCCCCAAGGGAGCGAACGGCTTTGTGTCTACTCTCAGTCCCAAAGCAGGCTGTGGGCAGGCTTGTTCCAGCACTCAGGGTCAGTCAGGCTGAGGTCTAGCCACGTGGGGCTGGGACCGCTTAAGCAAGTTAAGATCACTTACTGGGGCCGGCGCTATGGCGCAGTGTGTTAAAGCCCTGGCCTGAAGCGCCAGCATCAAATATGGACGCTGGTTCAAGCCCCGGCTGCTCCTCTTCTGATCCAGCTCCCTGCTATGGCCTGGGAAAGTAGCAGGGAAGAGTACAGAGTCATCAGGGTGACCTGTGTGTGTCTGAGGGCATCCGTCCATCACCTCCTGTCTGGCTGGAGGTCAGGCTCGCCAGCTTCCTGGAGGCTCCTCTGGGAGCCGAGCTGCCTGGCGCCCCTCTGCTGTGACCACAGCACGCATCTGTGCTCTGGGGCCATCTGCATTGTGTGTGGAGGATCCAGACGGCCCAAGTCCTTGGGCCCCTGCACCCGCATGGGAGACCCGGAAGAAGCTCCTGGCTCCTGGCTTCGGATCGGCTCAGCTCCGGCTGTTGTGGCCGTTTGAGGAGTAAACCAGTGGATGAAAGATCTCTCTTTCTCTCTCTCTCTCTGTAATTCTTTCAAATAGATAAAAATAAGTCTTTTTTTAATCACTTATAACCAAATGAGTTGACAAAAATGAATTAATTTGGACCCAACCCACACCTCTGGGCGGGAACCTCTGCCCACGCCCCTTGCACTGCCGCTGGGTGGACAGCCATGGAACAAGGCTCCACCATCCTGAGAGCTGGGTCGGCAACGTGAGGCACAGACGCAAGGCTCAGCCCCTCTGAGGGTCATAGTCACCAATAAACCAAGGCAGCAAAAGGGGAGCAGCGACAAACCACATAGCCGCTTCCAACCTGCGGCCTTGCGCCTATGTGCAGCCATGGGTCAGCAGCACTGGGAGACTTTTTTTTTTTTTTTAATTTTTATTTTTTGACAGGCAGAGTGGACAGTGAGAGAGAGAGACAGAAAGAAAGGTCTTCCTTTGCCGTTGGTTCACCCTCCAATGGCCGCCGCGGCCGGCGCGCTGCGGCCGGCGCACCGCACTGATCCGATGGCAGGAGCCAGGAGCCAGGTGCTTTTCCTGGTCTCCCATGGGGTGCAGGGCCCAAGCACTTGGGCCATCCTCCACTGCACTCCCTGTCCACAGCAGAGGGCTGGCCTGGAAGAGGGGCAACCGGGACAGAATCCGGCGCCCCAACCGGGACTAGAACCCGGTGTGCTGGCGCCGCTAGGCGGAGGATTAGCCTAGTGAGCCATGGCGCCGGCCAGCACTGGGAGACTTTTAAAGAATTCAGACTCTTATCGCTTCTCGGCCTTTTGGCTAAGATCAAGTGTAAAGAATTCAGACTCTGGGGCCGGCGTTGTGGCACAGTGGGCTAAGCCACAGCCTGCAATGCTGGCATCCCATATGAACGCCGGTACTAGTCCTAGCTGCTCCACTTCCGATCTAGCTCCCTGCTAATCCTCCTGGAAAAGCAACAGAGAATGGTCTCAATGCTTGAGTCCCTGCAACCCATGTTGGAGACCCGGATGGAATTCTGGGCTCCTAGCCCAGCCCTGGCCATTGTGGTCATTTGGGGAATGAACCAGCGTATGGAAGATCTCTCTCTCTCTCTCTGTCTCTGTCTCTCCCTCTCTCTCCATACCTCTCCTTTTAAATAAATAAATAAATGAAATATATTTTAAAATTTTTTAAAGATTTTATTTATTTATTTGAGAGGTAGAGTTACAGACAGTGAGAGGAAGAGACAGAGAGAAAGGTCTTCCTTCCGTTGGTTCACTCCCCAAACGGCCTCAGTGGCCGGAGCTGTGCTGATCCGAAGCCAGGAGCCAGGATCCTCCCCCCAGTCCCCCATGCAGGTGCAGGGGCTCAAGCTCCTGGGCCATCCTCTACTGCTTTCCCAGGCCACAGCAGAGAGCTGGATCAGAAGAGGAGCAGCCGGGACTAGAACTGGCGCCCATATGGGATGCCAGTACCGCAGGCAGAGGATTAACCTACTGCGCCAATAAATGAAATCTTTATTAAAAAAAAAAAAAAAAGAATTGAGACTCTGAGGCCTTGTCCTGGGCCTCTTGACTCTGAGTCGGGGTTTGGAGAGAGGTGGGGGCAGCGAGAGGAGCTCAGGGGAGCAGCAAGCACCGGACGATGCCATGGACTGCTGGTGAGTGGCTGGCACTGACTCACACCGGGGAGCCAAGGAGAGGCCAGCGAGCGGGGCTAACTGGAAGGGAGTCCTTCCCAAATACCAAAGGGGTCATGACCCCTCTGCTTCTCAGAGCCACCAGGAGTAACCCTCAGCAGCAGCCCTGGAGTGGACACTCAGGGTCCCTCTCCCTTGGGTCTGGCTCTGAATCCTCCACACACAATGCAGATGGCCCTGGAGCACAGATGCGTGCAGCGGTCACAGCAGAGGGGCGCCAGGCAGCTCGGCTCCCAGAGGAGCCTCCAGGAAGCTGGTGAGCCTGACCTCCAGCCAGACAGGAGGTGACGGACGGACGCCCTCAGACACACACAGGTCACCCTGATGACTGTACTCGTGGTGCAGGGTTTGTGGTGAGCCATTTCTACTGGTATTAGGTTGCCTCTTTCAAAAACAAATGCAAGCTTAAAAATTGTACTTTCGATATGATAAAAACCATGCCGGTGCGAATAACCACAACTTGAGGCTACCCTATCCCACAGCGCTGTCTTTATTTCTCCAAGGGACACAGTCACATAGGACACTGGAGGAGGACAGCGTCCCCGTCCCTACATGCATGACTTCCCCTCTTTCCAACCCACATCCTCCTAGGATAGCAGCTTTTGTTTCCCGATCTCCGAACCTAGAAACTTGCTGAGACCTTCGAAGCATCCTACAGGGAGGTGGGGGGAGGAGTGCCCCCCACATTTCCATCTCCTCCCCTGCCCCAGGGCCTTGTTCACTGGACCCCTTTTGTTTCCAAGGTGACGATGAGCAAACCCAGCGGGCAAAGCACCCGTGCTCTGGGCTGGGGGTTGCGCCGGCCCCCCAGGCACCCGAGTCTTTCTAAAGGGCTCTTTCTTCTGGGCGCAATGTTAGTTTCTTCTGCTCTGAGGCTGGTGCCTGGGAGGGATCCGAGTGGGCAGGGGAGACTGGCAGCTCACAGACACTCTCAGGAGCCAACCACGGCATCTCTTCTTGGCGCTGTTAACTGATCATCGCATTGGAATCTGCCATGGTGGAGGCACTGACACCATGGCCACCAGCAGAGCTGCCGATCTCCCCGAGCCGGCTGTCGAACTCTGACCAGCACCCCACTGCCACGGCCCTTAACCCTTGCTGCACAGGGACCCCTCTATACCCCCTCCTGGATGGAGAAGCCAAGTGGAAAAGATGAGGCTGAAGAATTCAGCTTGCGTGCATGGACCAGATGCACTGTGCCGTGGCTGGAATGTTTGTGTCTCCTCCAAACTCTATGCTGAAACAGAATTTGCAGTGCAACAGCACTAAGAGGTGGGGTCTTTGCAGGAGCCCCTCATGGGGGGATCGGTGCTCTTGTCACAGGGCTGGAGGGGACCAGCCAGGCCTCCTTTTGCCCCTTTGTCTCCTATTACATGCTGACACGGGGTTCAAGGTCCCATCTCAGAGGCAGGGACCAGAGCCTCCCCAGACAGCAACCTGCCAGCACCTTCACTGCCCCCCCCCCCAGTCTTTAGAACCGTGAGAAGGACATTTGAAAGCAGGATGATAAACAGCTTGAAAAGCTGGGTCTGAATTCCGCTAACTCGCGACGTCTCGTCTGATCCCCTCAGCCTGAGAGGCTGGCCGGCAGGCGTCTTTCTCTCCTGGTGCAGATGAGGAAGTGGGAGGAGGCTGCTGAGCCGCTCGGAGCTGGCCCAGGCACGCCGGGTGGCCGGGGTTGCTCCCACGGTTCCTCTTCCCACAGCTTCGGCGGGGTACTCCGGATAAGAATTAATGACTGTTTAGGAAGTTGGGATAAAAGGGCACGGTGGAAACCATGGAGGCACAGCTTTGCTGGGGGAAACACAACAAGCAAGGGCAGCCCTCGGCCTTGGCCCGCCGCAGGCTCCCAGCGTGTGGGCTGTGCACAGCGTTTCTGGCTGGCCCGGGGCTCTCTTGCACACGGCACTGGCACACACTGCTTTCCTACAACTGGCCTCTTCTTCTGCCAGAGTCCGAGGGACTCAGGCTGACTGGTGGGCGAGCTCCTGGCCAAGTCTTTCCTGGGCATCTGTTTCTCCATGTTGCTCTTAGCCTCTGTCTAGAGGGACGGGGCGCAGAGGACGGAGGTGAGAGGAGGCGCACTGCCCTGTGTAGGAGTTGCCCGTGGTTTCTGAACAAGCACCACAAGCCGGGTCACTGAAATGCAGTGACGCAGTTCTGAAGGTGGGAGGTCCAGGCTCAAGGAGCAGACAGGACCCTGCTCCCTCGGGGAGCTGTCGGGACGCTCCCTCTGCCAATCCCTGGGGACCCTTGGCCTGCTGCACATGAATGATCTGCCTCTGTCACCCTACACGTGCCGCCACTGTCTTCACACTGCCACTTCACACTGCCACTTCACACTGCCACTGTCTTCACACTGCCACTTCACACTGCCTCTTCACACTGCCACTGTCTTCACACTGCCTTTTCACACTGCCACTGTCTTCACACTGCCACATCACACTACCACTTCACACTGCCACTTCACACTGCCACTGTCTTCACACTGCCACTTTCCCTTTCTGTAAGGGCACCAGTCATGCTGGAACTTATCTTCACCAAGCACATCTACGAAGAACTTCTTTCTTTTTTTTTTCAGATTTATTTATTTATTTGAAAGACACAATTAGAGAAAGCGGGAGAGACAGAGAGAGAGAGATCTTCCATCTGCTGGTTCACTCTCCAAATGGCCACAATGGCCAGAGCTGGGCCAAGCTGAAGCCAGGAGCCAGGAACTCCATCCAGATCTCTCATCCAGGGACTCAAACAGCACTTGGGCCATCTCCACTGCCTTCCCAGGCGCATTAGCATGGAGCTGGGTTGGAAGTGGAGCAGCCAGGGTTCAAACCGGCTGCATCGCAACACCAACCTCCTAAAACTCATTTTTCAAATAAGATTACATTCTGAGGTATAGGGGTTAGGGCTTTCACATTACTTTTTTTGTGGCACACAGTTCAACCTATTACACCTGCTGTTGCTGGGTGGGTTTCTTTCTTTTTTTAAAAGATTTATTTTATTTATTTAAAAGACAGAGTTACAGAGAGGGGTAGAGACAGAGACAGAGGTCTTCCATCCGCTGGTTCACTCCTCAGATGGCTGCAACGGCTGGAGCTGTGCCAATCCGAAGCCAGGAGCCAGGAGCTTCTTCCTGGTCTCGCATGAGGGTGCAGGAGCCCAAGGGCTTGGCCATCTTCTACTGCTTTCCCAGGCCACAGCAGAGAGCTGGATTGGAAGAAGAGCAGCTGGGACTAGAACCGGCACCCATATGGGATGCCGGCACTTCAGGCCAGGGCGTTAACCCGCTGCGCCACAGCCCCAGCCCCCAGGTGGGTTTCGATCTGGGGAACCAGCTCCCTGCTCAGCCCCCAGAACGCTGCCATTTTCCAGAGGGTACTGTAGCTGTGCATGGAGAAGCAGCATGGTGCCCAGACACAGGGACCACAGGCCCTGGAGGGCAGGAGACAGGCAGACAGCACCAGTGAGGCTGAGAAGTCACACCACAACTGAGAGGAGTCAACCCAGTGTCCGCATGTGGTGGCAGGAGGAGGCCCTGGGGACCAATCATCACTTGGCATTTCTGACAATCACCCAGGCAGGGCTGGGAGTGCAGGTCAGGTGACCCCAGGATGAACCAGGAGATACAGCACCCCCTTCCGGCCCAAGGAGCTTCTTGAGTGTTTAAATGGAGAGACAGCTCTCTGGAAGCCTTGCCCTGGGTGAAGGGATCAGATCTGCCTGTTCCTTTACACTGTGAACGTAACTGGTCAGCTCGGGTGACGCCACTTCATCTTAGGGAAGAAATGGGGCCCGGCGCTGCAGCATAGCGGGTAAAGCCACTGCCTGCAGTGCCAGCATCCCTTATGGGTGCCGGTTCAAGACCCGGATGCACCACTTCCGATCCAGCTCTCTGCTATGGCCTGGGAAAGCAGTGGAACTTGGCCCAAGTCCTTGGGCCCCTGCACCCACATGGGAGACCCGGAAAAAGCCCCTGGCTCCTGGCTTCGGATCAGCTCAGCTCCGGCTGTTGCGGCCAAGTGGGGAGTGAACCAGCAGATGGAAGACCTCTTTCTCTCTCTGCCTCTCCTTTTCTCTCTATGTAAACTCTGACTTTCAAATAAATAAATAATATAAAAAAAAGAAAGGGAAGAAACAAACACTGGACCACAAGGCAATTTGTTCTAGGCTCTGTCCTAATTTGGTGGTGAGCCCTGCCATTTTGGAGTTAGAAGAACCAAGCCTTGGATTGTTTTCTATTTGAACAAACCAATTAACCACCTGTCGTAGTAACTGGTCTTTTTCCATTTAAGCAGAATCCTGTAAGATTGCTTGTCTGTGTGGACAAGTGCACAGGCTCCCGAGGTCCCCTACACTCCTCAGCCTCACCCCATCTCCATCACTGGGCGTCTAGGAAAACCGCCCCACCCCCACTCCCCCAGGTCCTGCCAGGGACCCATGCTCTGAGCGCTGGCTTGCAGCTGGGCACATCAGGTCAACTCAGAGAGTTTTAACTCAGTGCCCCACGCCCAGGAGAGCAGGGAGGAGGCAGGAGACCACTGGGCAGGCCTCAGGGAGTGGCTATCATTTGGCTTTGGCCAGTTACTCGGCCTCCAAGGTCACAGCCCCCGGAGGGGCACCTGCTCCCCACCGACCTGTGAACAAGGGAGTGAGGCCAGCTCAGCTCTTACGTCCCTGGAACAGCTCTGCTAAACACGCTGCTTTCTCTGAGCCTACACCTTCCGATCAGAGAAACACATCACTCGCACCCTCACTCCTGAGACAACTCATCTTCTGCCTTTTTTTTTTTTTTTTTTTTAATGGCCCAGCAGGAAAACATCGCAAAGCAAACACACGCCAAGCAAAGAAAACAGAAAGAGCACGCGTCAGGGTTCAGCCCGACTGTGACAATCACTGGGTGCCTCTTCCTGCGAGAGCCCAAAACCACACTTTCCGGGCTGGAGGGAGTCCTCCGCGCTGTCATAACGCACACGGCACTGGGCCGCGTTTTCCCTGGTCGACACCGGTGAGCTCGGGGCCTCGGGCAAACAAGTCACTTCTGCTTTTGCCAAGCAGCTTCCTCTTTTCTGGAAACTTCTGGCTGCCCCCTTGCTGTCAGCAGCCCCTGGCTTGACAGCTGTGGTGGGAGGAGGGTGGCGGGGAGGGGGTCTGAGAAGTGCCTTGCACCCGGTCAGCGGTGGGTGCGTGTGGGTGTGTTGCTGTCATGTTTCACTCCAGAGTCTG
This sequence comes from Oryctolagus cuniculus, assembly GCF_964237555.1. Taxonomy (NCBI): domain Eukaryota; kingdom Metazoa; phylum Chordata; class Mammalia; order Lagomorpha; family Leporidae; genus Oryctolagus; species Oryctolagus cuniculus. The sequence goes on along the minus strand of NC_091438.1, from coordinate 21,989,454 downwards.
CTATGGAAATTTCCATAATCTCCCATCCCACCCCACCCCACCCCCACCCCTGCGCTGCAAAACTCACAGGCTTTTGCTTTCATTATCATTGTCAAACCATTAAGCATTAACCCCTGCCTCCCTGGGGAGCACACTCCTGGGGCCCACGGCTCTGGGTGCCTGGCAGTGCTGAGCTGGAGCCTTCCTTCCCACAGACCCCGGCAGAGCCCCCCCCCCCCCCCCCCCGCCTTATGCACTACTCGCTTCTGCAATACGTGGGCATCTTCATTCCTTCTCCTCCCCAAGGCTCGGCCTGGCTTGCCTGGATGAGTGCACAGGAAAGGGCACTGGTTCCGGCCGCCCGGCCAGGACTGGACACCATGGGCAGAGCCGGCGCAGGCGGCCGGCAGCACTGCCTCTTCTTTCTCCTCCAGCCCCCAACGTGCAGAGGAAGGCCTGCCTTGAATCAGCTGGCAAGAAACGAAGAGCAGAGTCGGGGAGTGTGAGGAGCCGGCGGCGACGGAGACACGGACACTGGCCGGGGGCGGGTGGGGAACTCTCCAGCATGTGAGCCCAAGGAGAGCAGGACCATATCTTCCCTCCACTGCTGTATTCTCGGGGCCTGGACCAGGGCACCCCATGCACCCCCCCCCCCATCAATCAGGGTGAGGCAGGGGGTGGTTTGAGGCCCTAAGATAAGAACTGCCCTAGGCGCACAGATGCCCCAGCCCTGAGGGCCACACGGCTACACAATCCCTGGGAAGTGCAGGGTGGAGGTGTCCTGGGAAGGCATTGACCACAGTTGGTTGCCCAGAGCCCTGAACCCCACAAGGACAGCACGGATCTTGAGCTGGATCAGAAAAGGAGCAGGCAGGACATGAACCAGGTTCCATATGGGATGCCAGCACTGCAGGCGGAGGCTTAGCCCACTACGTCACAGCACCGGCCCCTTCTGTCCCATCTTACAGCCTGCACAGGGCCCCCACTCAGCAGCCATAGAGGTGATTGAGGGATACCTGCTCTTTTTTTTTTTATTTTAAAGATTTATTTATTTATTCGAAAGTCAGAGTTACACACACAGAGAGAAAGAGAGAGAGAGAAAGAGAGAGAGAGAGGTCTTCCATCCGCTGGTTCACTCCCCAGATGGCCACAACGGCCTGAGCAGTGCTGATCGGAAGCCAGGAGCCAGGAGCTTCTTCCGGGTCTCCCACATGGGTGCAGGGGCCTAAGGACTTGGGCCAAGTTCCACTGCTTTCTCAGGCCGTAGCAGAGAGCTGGATTGGAAGTGGAGCAGCCGGGTCTCGAACCGGCACCCATACAGGATGCCGGCGCTTCAGGCCAGGGCATTAACCCACTGCGCCACAGCACCTGGGACACCTGCTCTTAACAAGGTGATCCTGCCCTGCTCAGCCACAGCTCAGGGCCCCACCCCAGGACCATCTCTCCTAGCTCCGAACAAATCTCAACGTGGCTCTCAAACAGGAGGCGGCTTCCTGGACTGGATCCGTGAGGGTTCCGGGCATGCTCGTGCTGTCTCTGTAATCCTTCACAGAACTCGGCACCCAGGAGCACCCAGGGGCTCCGGTTTGTTCTCTCCAACTTTTGAAAAACAGGTGACGACTGTGACGAGGCCACTAAGGCCACTCAATGCATGCAGTCTGCCGTCCCCAGGCCCTGGCTCTTGAAGGAGGAAGAAAGGGCTGCAATTGGATGGATCCAGCAAGAATTAAAAAAAAAAAAAAAATGAAGAGTAACAGCCAGTTTTGGCAGAGGGGGAGAAGCCAAGTTGAGAACTCTGTCGATAAAGCAATCTGCACTTTGAAAACTGATTGAAAGTGAGTCATGCACAGCTGTGAATTGTGCACGGGTCAAAAATGACATTGAACTCTGTAAGATGATCATTTCTGAGGGTTTACAAATGGAGCAAATGTTGACTACTCTGTGTGGTTTAACCTAATATCAGCAGTTGCATTTCAGGGCTCAGGGAACAGGGTCCAGGTAGGAACCAGCGCAAAGACGGCTCAAATCCAGACCTGCCGACCCCAAATCCAGGCTCTTGCTACTAAACCATGTCACCTCCTGCCCACGAACCAAGACAGAAGACAGGCCTTCCTCCCACTGCAGATAAGGGAGCTCCAGGCCGCCGGGAGCTAGCCTAGGGATGCTTGGATAATGAGCCGCGACCCAAAGGGAATAGTCACTGCTTTTCATCCAAGTCCAGCTCCTCCTACGTGACGCCACTACGCTGCGTCCAGCCTGAGTCATAGAAGGGGCATCTGCCCCCGAACGGCTGCCATTCATTTCCCCAAGCACCACCTGCCAAGGAGCCTCGTTTGCACTTGGCACTTGATACACCTGCACCCGCAGGTGTCCCAGTCCTCACACGGGCACACACACGGCACACCTGAACACGCAACCCTTCACCACTTAAGCAGCACGTGTCCCAGTTCTGATGCCCTAGAGGCTGGCGGTGCCTCGGTCTGGGACTCAGCTCTTCTGGACCCGGGCCTGGAGCTCAGGCATGAGGACAGCCAAGGAGCAGGTGCCCGGTCCTCAGGGCACAGCTCCTGGGATTCTGACAGCATCGCCTCGAGGCAGAGCTGAGAGCCAGGGAGCTCGTCCAAGGTCATAGGGAAGGGAGGGACGTGAGGGCTGTGAGAACCATTGCTTCTATACAGGAGGGCTGAGCCGGGGACAACCCCCCCCCACACACACACACACAACCATCCACACTCACACACACCTCTGTCCACATATACACACCATGCACACACACAGCCCAGAGTGCAGACAGACCACTGCAGCCCTGGGGGTGAGCCCGGCAAGGAGCGGCAGCACTGGCAGATGGAAGCGAGTTGGCTGTACCATAAGGAAGGAGTGGGTGGGCGGGAGGGAGAGGGAGGGGAGAGCCTGGGCCAGGCCCACACCAGCACCTCCACCATATGGGTCCTCCGGAGACGCTGTGTTTACTTGTGAGACAGAAGTTGCGGAGTTCCATGGTGCCTAGTTACACCCTGTCTTCATCACCAAAAGGACGCTTGTAGGCAGCAAGATGAAATATATCCAAAGAAGGAAAAACAGCAACAGCGGGGAAAGAGGGAAAGGCGGGTTCCGGAGTGAGGATGATACACAGAAAGCCAAGTCCTCTCCCCTGGCCAGACTTAGCCATGCATTCTGTTCTCGGGGTTTCTCTGACACATGAAGAAAGATGATTTTTTAAAAATTACAATTCACGCAGGCTGACGCACGCCCGGCTCTTTGCGTGACGTCATTCGATTCTCAGCACAACCCTCGGGTGGGTGTTCTCACTGCTATTTTACAAATGAGGCAACACGGGTTCAGAGATGTCAGAAGCCTGTCGGAGGTTGCACAGCGAACAGGAGACAGAGCAGGAGGGAATCCAGATCCCCAAGCCCCCACTCCTCCTCCCGATCTCTCCCAGACTGCAAAACCTGGCACTAACGGGCATCAGACAGAGGCGATGATGGATCGGATGTTGGGGGGAGGGGGAGGCGGCAAAGCCGAGCCCCAAGCGTGCTCAGCCATCGTCCACGTCTCAGCTTCTTTCGAAGGTGACCCGGCAGCCTCTGGGAGAGGAGTGGAGCAGCCACGCGCACAGCCACGGTCGCTGCAGGAGCCCTGGCTGGCTGGCAGCTGCAGCCGCCGCAGGCTAGAGAAGTGGGTCAGAAGGCAGGTTTTTCAAGCCTGGTGAAATGTAGCTTCAAGGAGACAAAACACGGGAGGACAGACACGGAGCGGGGAGACAGGAGACAGCGAGAGAGGAGGTGTGGGAGTGGAGCAGAGCAGAAGAGAACCGCGGGAGCTTCGTATTAAAGCGGGGTGGTAGCCAGTCTCATTGTTGGAGGCAACCTTAGGGGGAAAAAAATCCTAAAATCTACAAGTTTGCAATTAATCAAGGGCTGCCTGTTGCTGTAAAAAAGGTTGGTTAGCACGCAACGGCTGCCCACAGGATAAGTTGCGGGCGACACACAGGGTCAGCGTGAGAGGTCAGAGCAGGAAAAACCTCCTGGTGAGTGACGGTCAGGGCCCTTGCTCCCACCCTTCCGGCTCCCAGCTGCTGCCAGGACACTGAGGGCTCCGGACTCCAGAGCAAGTGAGCAATGGGACAAATGCTGGGGGGGAGGGGTCTGTCTTTGGCAAGGTAACTGTGCCTAAGGCAGACCCCTCAGCTGCTGGACATACAAAAAAAAAAGACTCCATTCTAGCATCTGTAAATGAGTCTATAAAAACACTTGGAAATTAACACCTCCTCCTGCCATGCATGTTCTCGGGCTGCATGCCATCTGTTCAGCACAGTGGTTCGGCACACAGGCACAGGTGCCAGACGGGCTCCAGCCTGACACGTGGCCAGGCCACCCCCAGCCAGGTGGCCTCTGCCACACAGATTTTCCCATCTGCAGAATGGAGTTGGTCACAGCAGCACTCACATGGCCAGTGTGGGAACAGAGGTGTGCTAAGGGTGGGCTGGCTCCGTGAACGCTGATTCTCTTTATAGCTACCACTGCCCCTCCTTTCTCTTCAAGTCTGACCTTGAAAATCATACTGGGGACACAGCTCAGCTTGGCCCTCTGTCCCCTCCAGTTCCCTCCCCTCCCTGGGGGCTAGTCTCCTGTTCTCCTATGAGCCCTCGGATCCCAACCTTGACACTTGGTAAGAACCGGCCAGCGCTGTGGTATAGAAGGCTAAGCTGCCACCTGCAGCACCTGCATCCCCTGTGGACACTGGTTCGAGTCCCAGTGGCTCCACCTCCAATCCTGCTCCCTGCTAATGCACCTGGGAAAGCAGAGGAAGATGGCCCAAGCGCTTGGGCCCCTGCACCCACATGGGAAGAAGCTCCTGGCTCCTGGCTTTGGTCTGGCCCAGCACTGGCTGTTGTGGCCATTGGGTGAGTGAACCAGTGGATGGAAGATCTCTCTCTTTCTCTCTCTCTCTCCCTCTCTCTCTCTTTCTCTCTCTCTGACTCTGCTTTTCAGTAACTCTGCCTTTCAAATACATAAAAACAAATTTGTAAAAAAAAAAAGTCAATTGAAGAGGCTAGCTTCTCATAACTTCAAGAAATACAGAGATTAGTTTATGATTTTATTCACCTGTGTCCTGAAATCCCTGCCGATTTTTTATTTATTTATTTATTTATGTATGTATCTAGGTATCACAATGATTTCTGCTCAGTGATTGGACGAGGTGGGCATTTAAATACTGATAACTCCTCAAATGAGAAATTCCACAGCCTCCCTGCCCCCCCGTCTTCACTCCTCTCCTCCCTCCAGTCACTGAGAGGAGAGGGGAGATTTAGGGGGGACCGGAGGAAGTCCTGTCTCCTCAGTGGTCCAAGGTCACGGCAAGGTCTGACCGCATCGCTGCTGGAGGATGAGGGGTTGACGTCATTCACCGTGGGCGCGTCCAGCCTCCTGGGAGTTGAGAATTTTTCTGTGGGTGAGATGGGTTCGGGTAAATCCTCAAAACCAAAGACTCCCTGGTGCAAGCTGGGGTGGTATTTCAGGAGCACCTGCTTCGTGCAACACACAGTGCTGGACACTCTGAGGAACCATACAGGGGAAGCAACGGGCCTCAGTCGGGGGCCCAGTCCTCCCCTCCTGCCCGGCGGGGGGGGCTCTTCCCTCTACGGTGCAGGACCCTGGCATCAGCAGCAGGTCCAGCCCCATCCCCAGTCTTGATCACCCAGAGGGGGTTTTTCAGAAACTTCTCCGACCCAAGAATACACAGCAAACCCAGTGTCCCTGAGGAGGGGCTGGGCGCTGGACAGGCACCTCTCAAGCCTGTCACAAAACAGACCTAGGAAATGCAGGCTCCTCAGGCTCCCAGCACGGAGCAAGCTCTGGGTTTACATGCATCAGCCCTGGTCACAGCGTCTTCAGGACGACGCCTCTAGGGAAATGCACTTGAAAGACCACAGAGTGAGCGAGCGAGTGGGGAGCGCTACCCGGGCGAGGGCTGGGAGACTGATCTGAGCTGCCCAGCTGGGGAGAGGGCTCTGCCAGCAGCCACAGCACCCACAGCAGCCCCTCTGTTCTGACAGAAGAGGAGTGACCCACGTGCCACTTGACAGGTGGGTCCCCTCTGCCCTTGCTCAGCCACTGGCCGGCCATTCTCGCTGAACCCAGGTGGGAGCCGTGCCATCCAGGGCCAACAAGCGTGTTGACTGGTGTGAAAACCATCCAGCTCCTGTGACCACTGAGACAGATGCCATCTCACCATTATCAGACAGAAATCTGAGGTTCCAGGACTTGCTGGAACCTTCCGTCTGCTAGCTCACTCCCCAAATGGGCACAACAGCTGGAGCCAAGCCAGGTTGAAACAGGAGCCAGGAACTCCATCCAGGTCTCCCGTGTAGGCAGGTGACGGGGACATCAGTGCTTGGGCCATCACCTGCTGCCTCCCAGGCACGTTAGCAAGGAGCTGGATCGGAAGCAGAGTAGCCAGGACTCAAACCGGCACTCCAAAATGAAACAGGGGTGTCACAAGCAGCGACTTAACTCGCTGTACCTCGACACCCAGCCCAGCCCCCTCTTCTTCCCCTGCCTCCTACAGGTGGGACGGTGCGGCCGGGAGAGCCAGCAGCTGTTGACACCTGGAGCTCCGGCAGGCATCACAGAACCAGGTAACGCTAGCCCCGAGAGGCCCTTCCAGCCACTAGGGAGGCCCTGTCTCCCCATCAGTGCCTTCATCCACCCTTAATTAAGCACCATTAAGGAAGCAGCCGCCAAGCATCCTTAAGCCCACTGCTTCCCCTCACAACAGCCTCCCCGAGCAGCAGGGTAGGCAGGGGCCTGGCCAGCAGCCCCAGTGATGCTGCCTGGAGTGAGGATGCTGTCAGTCGCAGGGGCTCTGCATTCGCTCTCTGCCGTAGAATCAGAGCTGGCTGCTGTACGCTGTCTTCCTCCAAGGCCCCAGGCGCCGGCTGCCCTCCTCCCTCCCTGCCACCCTCCCCACCCAGCCTGACCTGTCACCTGCCACCCTCACTGGCCCCTCCTCGTAGGGTGTCCTAGTCCACTGGTGCTAGTGGGCCATGAGAAACAGATGCTGTTGGGGCCAGCACTGTGGCGTAGCAGGTGAAGCTGCTGCCTGCAGTGCCGGCATCCCATATGGGCATGGGTTCCAGTCCCGGCTGCTCCACTTCCAATCCAGCTCTCTGCTGTGGCCTGGGAAAGCAGTAGAAAATGACCCAAGTGCCTGGGCCCCTGCACCCACTTGGGAGACCTGGAAGAAGCTCCTGGCTCCTGGCTTTGTAATGGCCCAGCTCCAGCCATTGTGGCTATTTGGGGAGTAAAGCAGCAGATGGAAGGTCTCTCTCTCTCTCTCTCTCTCTCTCTGCCTCTGCCTCTCTGTAACTTTCCTTTTCAAATAAATAAACCTAAGAAAAGAAAAGAAAAGAAAAGAAAAGAAAAGAAAAGAAAAGAAAAGAAAAGAAAAGAAAAGAAAGAAAAGGAAAGGGAAAAAAAATGAAACAGATGCTATGCTGGGAGCCACCTGAGGTTCAGCCATGGGAGGCAGCATTGGTTCATCACACACTGGGAATGGATTCGGAGGGAGAGCCACCTGCAGACTGGAGGGGACCTGACTTGGGGCCCAAGTGCCCCCAGAAGGTCCATGACATTCATTCTCTGAAGTCAAGGTGCAAAATCCCCAGGACATCCCTACTAGATGGCAAATGCCCCCCCAAGGGATAAGGTCACAAAACCTGAGAACTCGGTTCCAGGAACTCCAGCTGCTCCTGACCATGCGGGCTGTAATATGCTAGGCCGTCCCAACGCTCATTCTCCAGGACCTGGCTTCCATGCATGGTGACCCTACTGGGGGCCTGCGGTGGAGGCAGGTGAGACCGCAGGGGCCCTCAAGTCCCAGGATCCTGCCCTCTCGGTGGGGCTTCCAGGTTAGATCTCGGTGCCCACTTGCCCCAATTCTTGGCAGCCTCACTCGAGCCCTGGCCTTCAAGTTCCTGACCTGTGAGCCCAAGGCCAAGGCCACTTCTAACCACTTCCCGCTAAGAGCTTCTGCATGGGGTTTCATGCCGGCTTTCACTCTGGGCCCAGGGCCTTGGCCTGTCTCAACTATAAATATAGAGACCTGCTAAGAAATCTGTAAACATGTCTACATGTTTACAAGTCTTACAAGGGATAAAAATGACCACCCCCATTCTAAAGAATAATAATAAATAAAACATGTTAACTTGGGACCATCCCCAGCAACTCAGCTGGCTGGTGGCCTCACCTGTGTGCCCAGGGTGACCTTCCCGGGGACTGCTCTCAAGGAGAAAGAAAAACCACACTTCTGGAACCCCAGCATCGTGTTCTAGGCCCAGTGCATCACCCAAGCTCACGCCCCCTTCCCAGGGACGCTGCCTGAGAACAAAAGCCTGGCCCCTCACCTCAATCCGGGACGACTCTGGAGGCCATCCCAGTCCCAGAACGTTCTGGGAGGTGGGCCGGTGCTTCGGCTGTGAGTGCTTCACAGCCCGACTCCTCCCTCCCCCACCAGCACAGGGCCAAGGCCCACGGCCCAGAGCCACTGCTAAGAATAACCTCCGGGAGGGCAGCGGTGACTGTCACCTCACGAGGACGTCACACAGGCCTGTCGTGCATCAGTCAGTCTAGGTCTGCACACCACGCCTACAGATCTCTGCTTGAAACCATCCCTGAAGACCGTGGTTGCCATGACGACAGAAGAGCGAGCAAGGCAGAGGGAGGGTGGACAGAGAGGTGGCTGGGTAAGCCTGCAGCCTACAACCCTTGCTCTGAGCCAGCAAACATCAGAACCGCTTTGAAATTGCAAAGAGCAGGTGTCTCTCAGAGAGTCTGGGGACCCTGGAAGCCCTTCCCTAACCTGTGGCCATGGGCACCCAACCTGCCAGAAAGGGTCTCCTCTCTCCCCATTCCTCAAGGAGAAAAACCCAAGGTTTAACCCCTGTCTTGTTGCCGGCCAATCACAGGACTTGCAGGCTGGCCCAGGGCACAGCTTCTGTCCTCCTTGGCCCCCAGGGGCTGCCACGTATCCTTGGGGACACTTGTACCCCTGGCCGACAGCCAGCAGGAAGGCTGCTGGCCAAGTTCCTCTTTGAGCTCAGTTTGGTACTGGGGCCTGGCATTTCCCTCTGCCTTTGAGTCGAGAATATTCTATTACCTGGGCCCAAGGGTGTTTCAGACTCTCAAAATACATTTAACAAGCAAAGTGCAGGAGTGAGGAGGAGACAAGAAACCTCTCTGCCCGCCTGCCTCTGGCTTCTCCCCGGGGGAAGCTCTCTCCCGGGACACTCACTGACCTTGGGTGGTGGAACGGGGGCTGTCGGGTACCCAGCTTTGGAAAGGACCCAGGTCCACTGCTCCTCTGCACACCTGCCCTCCCCTCTCACGGACAGTCCCATGAAGGCTGCCTGTCCCCAGGACAAGACACCATTTCCATACAGTTATAGTGCTCAAGGCCAGTGGAGACCCTAGGCTTCAACCCTGTGTCTATGTTTAATGTTTCAAATATTCTTTTTATATTCATGCACTGGCTCACGTCCCAGATGCCTGCGACAGCTGGGGCTGGGCCAGGGTGAAGCCAGGAGCTGAGAGCTCCAGGTCTCCCGTGTGGGAGCCAGGGACCAAACCACCTTGAGCCATCCCCGCTGTCTCTTAGCACCTGCATTAGCGGGAAACTGGAGTCAAGGCTCAAAGGTGCATGAAACCCAGGACTCTGTGCGACGCAAGCATCTTAACCACTGCACCTACAGGACATATGCATTTATACATATAAAAATGTTTTATATGTAATATATAATACAACCAGTTTAAACACTATATAACTAGATACCGTAGGAATCATTTCATGAAATTAATGACACAAGATCCTAATGTGTGTCTATGAACAGAGATCTGGAGAGGTTAAGCGACTGGGCCACCTCACATCAATCCTTCTCCATCCCATCCATCCCCTTCCCCATCCTTTCCTGGGAGGCAGCTCAAGTGGTTGGGTTCCTGCCACCCACATGGGGACACACGGACTGAGTTCCAGGCTCCCGGCTTAGGCCTGTCCCTCCCCTAGCTGTTGCAGGCATTTAGGGGAGTGAACAAGTGGCAAGGAGTAATGTGTGTGTGTGTGTGTCTGTCTGTCTGTCTTTCAAATAAATAAAAAACGTAAAAGGATATCGGGGGAAGCCATTGTAATGCCTAAGTCGTACTATGGAAATTTATATTCATTAAATAAAAGTTTAAAAAAAAAAAAAACGTAAAAGGTGCCAAATAAAGGATCCGGTGGCTTGGTCACCCCCATATGGATTCTGTCTTCTACGTGAGCACTGTGTGCAGGTATCTCTCTTGACCTGTCCATCCTCATCTCCTCCCTTGAGATGGCCTTGACTCTTCATGGACCATCAAGGCCAAGGCCAACAGGGACAACACATACCCCAACTAGGACACAATTGAGGTTTTTCCTAGAAGGTTTGGCTAGAATGGTTGTGAGCTATAGATGCTAAACGTCTTTTTCTATGGTAAGGATAGTAAGACCAACAACGATGATGGTTAATAGTCCACACGACCATCTTAGAGATAAAGAGACGTGGTGTATACGAAAGCACACATCTGGCCTATAGCAAAGACTACATCAATATCAGCCATGACAACCACGCCACCCCAGATGGTACCTGATAATCAATAATATGGATCAGTCATTGCCAATGTGAATGAAACTCCCCCAACAAGCAGTTTGACTCACACGAAGGAACACAGCTTCACATGGTGGGCTGTAGACAAGAATGAGGCCAGGGTGCTGTGAGCTTCACGCCCTTGACCATGGGCTATTCTCAGGGTTGATGCAGTAAGCAGAGTGCAGCTAGGCGGAAGGTGTACCCAGCAGCCAGACAGACACACAGTGGAGCCTGCCGGCCCTGGGGCCTGGACTGCAGAGAGGTGGCGTGGAGCAGCGGGTAGTTCCACTTCCTGCTCAGCTTCCAGAACGTGGGCAGGCAGGCTCCCAGCAGCCACGTGCAGCTGAGCTAACGTGGAAACCGTCCACCTATCTCCACCCCACTCGCCGCATGAGCCATGCAAGCAGCTGCTGAAGCCGACTTCACTACCAAGGAGCAAGGTAAGATCCAATCTGGGGGAAAATGCAAAGAGCTGTGGGCAGTGGGGAGCCCACCCCTTTCAGGCCTCAGTGCCCCCAGCACCTGTTCATGGGGCTCTCCCGGAGCTGAGACCGGAATCTTCTGACTGCTGCCTCCACTAAGCTTTGAGGGCAGGGGCGCTGGTGGATTGGGTTCCTGGGGCTACCCTGACAGTGGCAGCTGCCACACAGGCTGGGTGGCTAAAACGACGTGGGAAATGTATATCCTCACAGTTCTGGAGGCCAGAAGTCCAAAACCAAGGCATCTTCAGGGCCGTGGTCCTTCCAGACCTGAGGACAGAATGCTCCCTTGCCTCTCCCAGCCCTGGGAGCCCCGTGTCCCCGTGTCCCCATGTCCCCCGTGTCCCCGTGTTTCCCGTGTCCCCCTGTTTCCCGTGCCCCCGTGTTTCCCGTGGCCCCCGTGTCCCTGTGTTTGTGGATGCATCACTCCGGTCTCCGTCTCAGCCTCCACATGACCTTTCTCTGAGCCTCTGTGTCCCAATGTCCTTCGTCTTACAGGGACACCACTCACACGGGTGTAGGGGCCTGGCCTAACGCCCGCGTCTTCATTTATTGCCATTTGCAAAGACCTGGTTTTGAACAAGAGCACATTCCCAGGCTTGCTGGGTTAGGACCACAACTTCTCTTCCCGGAGACCACAGTTCAACCTCTGCTTTGCAACCGCAATGCCTAGAACCTGGAACCCGGACACCAAGGAATCGGCTGCTCTCTAGTCCAGCTCTAACCCTACCTAACCCAGCTCTAACTTCTCCCCAGGTCTCTATTTCTTTAACCTCCAAACTGAGGAGTGACTCCTCCACCTGCCCTGTTGCATCCTTCCTCTTTCTCTCCCCACTGTCAGCGGAGATCCTACGGTGCTCCCTTGCCCCCTGGACTGCCCACAGCCAGGACCGGACCACTGTGGAGGAGACACTGGGATCCTGGAGTTCCCCAGAGCAAACTGGTTGTCGTTGTTATACCAATTCTGCTGTCAGATCAGAGTCTACCAAAACAGAGAGGCCCCAGAGGCGAGATGCTGTCCAGGGGGTCTGCAAGAATTGGCAGAGGGGGCTTCCTGGCAACAGGAACTGAGAGATGGAGTTTAAATTATTTTTAAAGTAGGTAGTGGGAGAAGGAGATGAGTGAGATTCTGATGAGCCATTCCGAGGCGGCGTGAAACCACATGGTTCAACCTGAGGCAGCTTTTTCCATGGGCGGTGAGCACGGCCAGTTAACGTTTAATCACTTCCTCTGCTCCGGCTGCACGTGCTATGCAAGGGGTAGCAGTGGGGTCCTCGAAGAATACACTGTGGTTGACCCCGAGGGACACGACTTGGCTCTCACGTGGCTCCGCTCATCTCACAGCAAGGTCACGGTTAATGGGCCAAGCAAATTAAGGACCCTGTTTCAACTTGGCTGCTCAGCACTTTATTGGCCTTTGTCTGTTCCACATTTTTAAAGGCGCTGACAACACTTGGGGGTTATCCAGACGGTGGGCCCACCATTTTTAAAGGAATGAGACTACGGGGTGAGCCATGGGTGGGGTGGTGCTTGCTGTTCATACCTGCAGTCAAAGGGGGGTGGGTGCAGGAGAACAGGAAGTAAAGGGGCGCATTCTCCCCAGGCTCTTCCAGGGGGTGTGCAGCTCCGCGCAGGAACCGTAGCAGCCTCCAGAGGAGGAAGAAAGTGCCTAGCGGACAGCAAGTTCCTTGCAGTGAGTCGAATTCAGCAAAATGGAAAAATAAATGGAAATAAAGAAAGAGCATATTTCAGAGTACATTCGTTTTCCTGGAGCTTTTAGAGGATACAAACACACTTTGAAATTCTGTAAATGAGGCCCTGGCCAGGGAACAGTGCTTCCCAGTGATGTCTGTAGCTGATCCAGGGTTTAGTGCAGACCTGACTGGAAACGCCGAGTGGAGACCAGCACTAGGATTATAGCTTTGGTGGGTTTTATTGAAGGAGGGAAGCTCATGGAAACTAGAAAGAGAATGTAGGCAGGAGCACACTGAGAACCCTAAATGCGTGGGACGTGTGAAAGGATTGCTGTATCAGACACACAAGCCGTATCAGAGATGTCGTTCTGGTGAAATGATGACCCAGGACTTAAACGTGTATTTATCACTAGGCTACTCTGCAGTACTTAGGGACTTGCTGATGCAAGGATCTTGACATCCTCCACCAAACAGGCACCCGGACAAGGCAGGCCTAGGGCAGAGCGGGTTCAGCAGAGCACAAGTGCGCACTTCACGTTCACTGCCATGACCCGTGTCATCAGCCGCGTGATGATGAGAGTGCTTTTTCTCAGTGGGGGCGCCTCTAACGTGGGGCTCAGAGAATTCAGCACCAGAGCTGTAACCCACATCCCTGAACGTGTGAACTGGAACTGCCCTGCTCCATCATCGGGTGAGCTGCTCGTGGAGGTCGAGTCTCTGAGGAAGGGGGACCACAGGTCCATTCTCTAGCTTCCCTGAACCTCCACTGCATTTAATCAGCACTCAGCTCATGTGCTGTGCCCACGCTCAGGAAGCGCGCCCACCGGCCAGCCTCTGCACACCTCCCATGCTGGGGCAGCAGCTCCTGGGCTTTGCTGGCAAACCCAGGAGCCACAGGAACGTTCTGGGGCCCCCATCACGGAGCAGCTGGACCACAAGGGTCCCAATCTCACACCCAGGGCCCTGAAGAGCCTGTGCTCAAGGCATCTAAGCCACTGAAGGGCAGAGTCCAGCAGCCTCTCGTGTGGCCCAACAGGCTGGCCCACCTTGTGGCCTCTGGCCAGAGGATGATTTGGGGGTTCATCTTTATTTGTAAGCCAGAAATGCTCTGCCTTTGTAGTCAAGATTGCTCTTCTCAATGACAGCTGGGCAAAGTGCAAATGATTGACAGAAGGTAGAGAGATAATAGAGAGACAGACTGACAGACAGACAGACAGAAGGAATAACTCATGGGGACAGAAGAAATACATCAGTATTACACCAGGGAGGCTGGAAACTAATAGCTTTTCAGCCCGAGGAGGCCCAAGAAGGACCAGGAAAACTTGACAAAAACACAGAATCACAGGTCCCACCCTTAGAGATTTCAATTCAGTAAGGCTGGGCTGGGATCTAGGATTAAATATGCATACAGATAAATATAATGATTTATGTGTTCTCATTTAAAAAGCAGAGAAACAGAAGGAGAGAGAGAGAGAGAAAGAGAGAGACTCTTCTATTCACCGGTTTATCCCCTAAATGTCCTCCACGGCCAGGGCTGGGCCAGGCTGAAGCTAGGAGCCGGGATTCCATCCAGGACTCCCGCGTGGGTGGCAGGGACTGAAGTACTTGGGCCGTCACTGCTGCTCCCTACGTGCGATCAGCAGGTGGCTGGCTCAGAGGCAGAGCGGGGTATGAGCTCAGGATGCGACAGGGGATGCAGGCAGCCCAAGCATCTTCTTAACCACTGCACCAAACGCCCACCTCGGATTTATATTTTAAGCCATCACTGGATGACGCTATTTCAGTAGGTCCCGGAACCACACTTTGAGAAACAGTGCCCCAAATGCAACGCATCTTGCTCCAGGTGGTAACAGGCTGACCAAGGCCACGGCTCACGCTGCATTCCCCTGACCCCTCACCTGCACGCCCCTTTCCTTGCCCTTAGACTTCAACCCCACACGGTCTACGTGGCGTCGGGTCCTCCTGCTCTGGGGACAGAACACGGCTCCCACTCCCCCCTTCATCCAGGAGGGCCCAAGCACGAGTGACCTCGCTGGGGCAGCAGCTGGAGCCAAGGTCACCAGCCCATAACCAACACAGAGGGCATCATGACCACAAGCACCATGGGGCTTCCCCTGTGGCCACGCAGCTGGCAGAGGCGTCCTCCGGGACAGCCGTGTCCCTCAACCTTGCACCAGCTGCTCTTGGTTGTGTTTCCAGGGTGTCTGCAGGGACCGTGAAGGATTTGGGGAGCACCTCTCCCCTCTGCCTCCGTGTCGTCCCAGGTTCCTGCCCTGTCACTGGCTTATAAATGGTTCCAAAGACCCATGACACACCCGCCAACAGCCATGGATTAAAGGGACCTACGGGATTCATGGATCTTATCCACGGATTCCAGTGGTCTACGGGGTTCATGGATTTTATCATTAACAGGGAAGTCACTTCCTCTCAAGCAAACAAAAAGGGAGAAAACATGCTGCTCCCAAGGTTGTAAAGGGACGCCAGGAGCAGCTACACTTCCAGTGAATTACTTTCAAAGCCATTTGCCCCATCTTCATTATCCTGTTTTAAATTAGGGGAGACAAGGCAGGATGCCAAAGTGCCTCCATCTCAATCCTATGCCCGTCTGCTTCTCTGCAAGGCCCTGTGTCAGCTCAGGAAAGAATCTGCGTGCGCGTCTCCTCTCCTCGAGTTCACCCCTCCCCCCTGACAAGACCCAGAGAGGCCATCGGAACAGCCCGAAAATGAGGCTAAAACCAAGCAGGGCCACGTTCCCCGTCAGGCCCAAGGGTCATTTTCCCTTCCTGGTACCCAGCCGTCGACCTAATTCCATTTGTAAAGTACTTACTCCAGGCCCCTGTCACCTGCTACCCATAAGCTCTGGGGTTTCCCCTAAAATGCTCTTTTCTGGCGCCTTCAGACAGAGCAGGGGCTCTTGGCACTAGGGGAAGACAGCTTAAGACACAGCAGGAGTGCTGGCACTGAGGCATAGCTGGTTGGGTTCCAGTTGGAGTCCCGGCTGCTGTACTTCCAATCCAGCTTCCTGCTAATGCTCCTGGGAAAGCAGTGGAGGATGGTCAGAGTGCTTGGGCCCCTGCACCTGCTTGGGGGACCCAGAGGAAGCTCCAGGCTCCTGGCTTTGGTCTGGCCCAGCTCTGGCTGTTGTGGCCATTTGGAGAAATGAACCAGTGGATCGAAGACCTTTCTCTCTGTCTCTCTGTGTCTCCATCTGTCTGTCTGTCTGTCTCTCTCTCACACTGTAACTGCCTTTCAAATAAATAAATTTTTAAAAAAGTGGGCAACAGGAGGTTGGAGTGATTTCCTGACACCCTTGGCCATGGTTCTGTGTATGCATTAGACACAGGTTTCAGGCTGGAGCCCTAGGGAACTCAATCCAATTCAACGGGGATGCTTGCCACCCCCACCTCTGGGTGCCACCAAATAACCCCACTCACAGGACTGCCAGGGCCACAAGATTTTTCAGGAGCAGCCGTCTGGAGTCCAGCATGGTCCTCTCTGGACAGCAGGATCGCCTGCTGCTGGGCGTGAGGAAGCGGGCGTGATTTCCCCAGGGACCTGCTGCCCTCAGCTCAAACCCACCGTGGCATGATGGGACTCACGCATCCCGCCCGCCTCAAGAACTGGCCCTCACAGCAAATCTCAGAGCTGTAAAGTCCAGTCCATGCCTGTCTCCGTTGCCATTCCCCGGGCACCAAAGCACACCCATCCACCGCCTCTTCCTGTCGGCACTTCTTGGACTTCCTCTCATCCTTACTCCAGGCGGGCCTCACTCTCTCTGCATGGATTTCCGCCAAAGCATTTGCATTGTGTACTCCGCACACTTTCGCAGGCTAATTCTCAGAGCACTTTCATTACCTTTTGAAGGCTTCTCAGGTTAGCCTGGTCCCCCCACCTCCCCAAAGATGGACAAAGACCTAGGTTCAGAAGTTCATCGCAGGGAGCACAAGTGATATAGTGGGGGAGGTGCGGCAGGGGAGCCAGAAAAGCCAGTAAGGGTGCCTGCGGGGTCGGGGGGCTGTCACTGGGGTTAGAGGGCTCAGCTCTGCTAGACACCCCACGAGGCACCCACAAGGAGTCCGTGCCAGAACGTCCCACGAAGGAGTGCAGACACCGGGCTGTGCCCACCACTGCACCCCTCCTTGGTGGAGCGCTGCCCCTCTTCAGCAGGTCCTGCGCCCCTGCACTAGGTTGAGCAGGCTGTGTGGCCAGGAGGGAGTCCTTCGGGCAGAGAGAAAGACAGACGTGGGAAGCGCTGCCCATCACGCTGCAGGTGAACTGGGGTTGGGCCACGGGCATCGGGGCACAGCAGCAGTGGCATCCACCAGGGCTGCTCTGTGCCTTTGGGAGGAAGTCAGCACCCCGGACCTGGCCTTTGAGGCAGGGTTACCGGATAGGACGCAGGACACCCAGTTCAGCCGGGATTTGACATAAACAAGGGATGATCGTTCAGCATAAGTGTACCCTAAACATTGCCTGAACCATCATTAGGCTGAGTATTATCGTTTATCTGAAATCCGAATTTAACCGGGCCTCCTGTATTTTTTCGTTACTAAATCTGACCGCTCCCCTTCCAGGCCGGGGGTGCTCTGATCTCAGTCCACTTCCCGTGACCCCACTCCTCAAACTCGCTCCTCCGCAAGCAGGGGCTCTTCACTAACCCTGGGGTGCTCAAATACCCTCCACCCACACACACTTCTCCCACGCGTCTCTCCTCCGCCCGCCATCTCTGAGTCTCAAGTCTCTCTGAACACATCTGTCTGTGGCCGTCCGTCCTTCCACTCACCTCCGCAAGCAGGTGCTACTGCACCTGTCATTTTACAATCTTGGATCATTTGCTGGCGTGTCTGAACGCCGTATTTCCCCAGCTGGCTTGTTAACTCACGGCCATCAGAGGAGGAACACTCGAGGGTAGATGAGGAGAGCAGCAGCAACCGAAAACCCTGTAAGGACTGAGACAGAGCCCTCCCCTTCAACCCAGCTCTCACCATAACTAAAGCGCCGGGCACACGGGCACACCCAGCGAGCAGCCATGGAATAACTGAATGAACACTGCCCTCTGTAAGAGCAGGCTCAGGCCAAACCTTGTAAACAGCCCCAGCGAGGATGATCAGTGGATCCCAACCCTTTTCCCGGCTCTGGTTGTTGTCCTACACTCCCACCAGCCCCTCCCCCATGAGCACCAGCCCACAAACACTCAGGGCACCTGACCTGTGCTCTGTCACGCTCGCTCTGTTACCTTCCGTACTCTAGTACACACGTACCAGCCATACACGTACAAAATACTTTAAACTGGGAAGGGCTTTCCTGCGAATTGTTTCATTCCAGCATCCCTGGAAGGCAGGCAAAATATGTGTTCTTTTCCGTCATTTAACAAACCAGACTAACTGGGTGCTTAAATGGGTCATTGAAGGGCTCACTGTTAAGAGAGAGATTTGTAGCAGTGCCTTTCAAATCTACAAACACAGCTTTAAAGTGTCTTACATGAGCAATGTCAATGCAAAAATTGCCTTTTCAAACAGAACCCAGAAAAACCTCTGGCCTCCAGCCTCTGGATCCTGGCTCCTTCATGCAAATGGGAAAACAGGTGCAGGTAGAACAGCTAAACAGAAGACCCCTGGGGAGGGTGGGGAGGGATTCTAAAAAGAAGTGCTCATTGGGGTTCACCGTGGAAACTGAGTGGCCAGCCACTGACGAGCCAGCCTTGCCTGTGGTGGACAGGAAATATTAGTTTCAATGGGGCGTCCAGGCAGCCCTCGGGGAGGAGGGTGGGTCCCACCGCCACTCCCCCCCTACCCTAAGACCCGCCACGCGGGAGAGAGAACAGAACTTGTCCACGGAGCTGCCTGTTCCATGGGTCTGCTTGCGTGTGCGCGTGCCAGGGGGCGGTCTGTGCCGGGTGTGGCTGAGTGTCGCCAGCACGTGGGTGGCACTTGGACATTTACACCGTTGGTGGAGGCGTGTGAGCAAGAGCGAGAGCGAGAGTGTGTGTGTGTGTGTGTGTGCGCGCGCGCACGCGTTCATTCCAGCTAGGGGTCCCTTCCGGGAAAGGGTCCCTTCCGCCACCTCTCTCACCCGCCGACCCCCTCCAGGGAGGCGAGGACACGGAGCCAAGGGCTACCTAGGCTGGCCAACCGCAGGGTGGGTGCTCGCCCCGTCCTGCCAGCCCCTCTGGCTGGACAAGGTCGAAGCAAAAGCCGATCGATGTTGCCAAAGTCCACAGCCCAAGGCCGCCGCGTGGCCCCAGGCTGAAGTTCGCGGCAGCCCTGCACGGATCAGGGAGCCCGAGCTCCCAAACAGTACAGAGGCCCTAAATACAACCCCAGGGGATGGGACAGGGGAAAGACTGCGGAAAGGAGAGCCCCCCCCCACCCCGGGCCCGGAACCACCCCCGAGGGAAACCGAGGGGATCCGTGCGAGGGAGCAGCCACAGAGCCGTCGCCGCCGCTGTCCCCACCCACCGCCCCTCCTCTGCGTCCCCGGCAGCCGCACGCGGGGCTCCACCCCCCGGAGCGCAGTCCACACCGTCCCTTTTCTGCAAAACAACACGACGCGCCGCCCCCCGCACCCGCACCGGGCGGAATCCCCGGCTACGCCCAGCCGGCCACCAGCCGCGCCCGCCCGGGAGCGCGCCCTGCGGCCCGGCCGGTCTGCAGCCCCAGCCCGGGATGGGCCCGGGGCCCTGGCCTCACGGGCGTGGGGAAGCGAGAGGGCGCCTGGCTCGGCCGGCTCGGCGCGGCCCTGCAGCTCCGCGAGTCTCTCCAGCCGCCCGAGGGACCTGGGGGCACGCACGGGGCGCGCGCGCGCGGGGCGGCCCGCGTTAACCGCCTCGGCGCCGGGACTCACCGGAATGTGCACGCGCAGCGAACGCCTTTTCTGGTTGGCATTTTTCTTGCCGCCGCTCCCGCCGGGGCTGGAAACATCTTTCTTCTTCTTGGTGTCCATGGCCGCACTTCCCATAACTTTAACCAGAAGTTAGTCCACGCGACCCGTCCCTGGGATCCGGCCACCCCCGGCCGCCGCCGCCGTCGGCCCGGAGCCGCGCGCCTCGTATCACGGTGCTTCCACCCGAGACGCCTCGTGGGGACTTCCGCGCGGCGGGAGGGTGGGGCAGGTAACTCGCGCCGTCGCCGCCGCCGCCCGGAGGGGCCGGCGGTCGGCGGTGAGCGCGGAGCGCAAGCGTCCTCCTCCTACGGAATCATCGGCTGCAAAATCAAAGTCAGAGCCTGCCCTGGTCTGCGCTCGCGCCGGGTTACAGGCGGCAGAGGTCTCCTGCTGGGTGGCAAAGTTTTCTTCCTTTTGCAAAGCGAAGCAACATTTTCCACCCTCTCGGCTCCTCCCCCCAGATTCCCAGAGGTAAAGCGAAAGGCAGGTGCAATTAAAAACAGCAGTTTGGAAAACAACCCTCCGCTGCCTGCGCGTGCGGGAGTGGAGAATCTGGCGAGGGGGAGACGGTTTGTGCGTGAATACGATCCTCGGCCGCAGAATACAGCAGCCCGGAGCCTGGAACTAGGGCCGTCCTCCTTTCTCAGCGAGAGGGAGGGAGGGCAGGAGGGGAAGAGGAGGTGCAAAGGCGAATACTCGCAATTGGGTTATCGCTGGGCTGCAAACACGAGTTCTGGCGGCGGCACGCCGGGTCCTGCCAGCCCGAGGGCGCGCCCAGAGCCCCGCGGGCCGAGGAGGGCAGGGCGCCCGCCCCTAGCCCTCCGCCGCGCCGCAGTCCTGGGGGACGGCGAGGGGCCCGCGAGGGGCCGGGCCTGGCGCGGACGCAGGCTCGGGGCGCGCGGGGCGGTGGGCGGAGGCGCGGGTTGAACAGGAAGTGCGCGGCGTGCAGCGCCACAGCCCGGGTGGCCGCGCTGGGTCCCCTCGCTCCGAGCTGGCCTCGGATCCATCTCATCTTCCAGCGTTTACTGGCGCCCGATCGCCCAGAAACACGCACACGCGCGCCGTGTCCCCGTAGCAGACTCTGCGGCGCTGGGAAGTCCGGGTCCGCGGGCCGCTCGCTGACCAGCACGTGTCTCGCCGAGCGCTTCGGCGCCTGCGGGTATGCGTTCCGCCCCGCCCAGGCCCGCCCGGCGTGCAGACCCGAACCCGCACCGAGAGCGGGCAGCTCACCCCACCGCGGGGCTCTTTCATGTTCAAGAGCTGCACAGTGGATCCGCTTAAGAGCGCGTTCCCGCGTTGCAGGAAACACGGGGTTCCTGACACTGTGGAAAGAAATGGATGGCAGAAGACCCCGAAAACGCGGGCGAGCGCTCCGCCGGAGTCCGCCTTCCTTTTTGAGCCACCAGGCTGCGGACCTGGCGCTGCACGCCGCTGAGGGCCCGTGCGTGAGGGGCTGGGGAGGGCGGGGTGACCTCCCGTAGGTGC
The DNA here is from genome assembly GCF_964237555.1 of Oryctolagus cuniculus. Classification (NCBI taxonomy): domain Eukaryota; kingdom Metazoa; phylum Chordata; class Mammalia; order Lagomorpha; family Leporidae; genus Oryctolagus; species Oryctolagus cuniculus. The sequence goes on along the minus strand of NC_091438.1, from coordinate 21,968,272 downwards.
GTGGCAGGATGCAGATTTAGACCTGCTGTAGATCGGGTGAGTGAGGATTGCTGCCCCCTGCTCTAGTTTTTGAGGACAGGGTGACCCCCAAAAGGCACGCGAGCTCACAATGCTGACGTCAGCTCAGCTGCTGCGCGTCATCAGCAATGCAGGGAGGCTAAAGAACGCGACTGGGTCGCTCCGAGGACTTCACAACGGCCGGTCAGGAGGTGGCCGTAACTTGGCGGCAGGTGCTGCAGGGGGTTGTCCTCAGAGGAGGCGTGGTTAGCGCGCTTCCGGAGCATCCTTTGGGAAAAGGGCGTGCGCCCCACCCAGCGAGAGGCACCCCGCGCTTCCGCCGCCTTTCTACCCAAGTTCTGGCGCTGTTGCACGCTGTCTGCAGTCTGGGTGATTTCGCTGGCTCTGGTGGATGGATGCAGGGTGAGTGTGTATCCTCCTCCCCTGCTGTCCAGCTCAGGGTGAAGCCAGACTGGAAGGGCCTCCCACACCCAGAGAAGCTGATAGTGCGCAATGCCTGAAGGTCAACAACCAAGGGGCCACACCGGCGCCCAGGGGTGGGGTTGGGGGGATTTCTTGGGCCTTTCCTAGCCCGCTGCTTGTTAGAGCAGTTCAAGCCTCAGCAAGTCCATGTTATTCCAGGGAATGCGCCCAAGTGCTGGTCACAAGAGTAGACTTTTAAGCCACAGGATGTGGTTTCAAAGACCAAGAAAGCCCATCCTCACATATTACAAATCGCCGCGTGTGCATAAATCACTCCATCTGGTGAGAATTACATTTGAAAGGAAAGGTGGAGGGGCCGGCGCTGTGGCACAGCAGGTTAAGCGCTATCTGTGGGGCTGACGTCCCATATGAGTGCAGGTTCCAGTCCCAGCTGCCCTGCTCTGAACAGTCCCAGCTGTTCACTCTCCAAATGGCCACAACAGCCAGGTCTGAGCCAGGCTGAACCCAGGAGCCAGGAGCTTCTTCCTGGTCTCTCGTGTGGGTGCAGGGATCCAAGCACTTGGGCCATCTTCTACTGCTTTCCCAGGCACATTAGCAGGGAGCTGGATCGGAAGTGGAGTGGCGGGGCCTCGAACCTGTGCCCATATGGGATGCCAGTGTCTCAGGTAGCAGCTAAAACCAACTGCACCACAGCACCAGCCTGTGGGGCAGTTTTTAGCAATTGTGACAATGCATACTTTTATCAATGGATCTGTGAAATATATACAATCATTCACCAAATGATTTATTCTCTTAGTTAATTTTATTGGAGTGCAGACTTTACTGCCTTAAGGTCCCAAATTAAAACATTTTACTGCATTGCCTGCATTTTAAGAACCTTTCTTTTTTTTTTTTTTTTTTTTTTTTTTTTTAAGATTTACTTATAAATCAGAGTTACAGAGGGCAGAGGAGAGACAGAGAGATCTTCCATCTACTTGTTGGCTTCCCAAATGGTCACAAAAGCCAGGGCTGGGCCAGGCCAAAGTCAGGAGCCAGGAGCCTCCCACGTTGGTGCAGGGGCCCAAGCACTTGGGCCTTCCTCCTTTGCTTTTCCCAGGCCATTAGCAGGGAGCTGGACTGGAAGAGGAGCAACTGGGACTAGAACCCGGCGCCCATATAGGATGCCAGCATCCCAGGCAGCAGCTTTGCCTGCTACACCACAACACCAGTCTCTGGGTGTTTCTCATAGATTATGTCAGATGTTTACCAAAGATGTTTTTTCCTTCTGGAAAAGATAATAATAAATCATATATTTTCTGATTGGTGGAATCTTAGACTGGAGGGAAGACAATCAACGTTTTTGCTTTGGTACACTGTCCCAAAACCCCCATCTTACCCTCCAGGTTGGGGTGCACACAGCTAGCTACTTTAAGCAGTAGCTAAATGTGGGTTGCCCCAGCAACGCTGCCCATACAGTGACCCCTGATGGTCATAGCTTCTGAATGGACCTCTGCAAAATTAACAGAATAAAACCTGCTGAGCAAAATATCAAAATCTTTAGAAAAAGGTAATGTTACTGATTGGGCCTTTTGCCTTAGACTTTAACATTGTTCGACTTTAGCACTGTTACTGATTTTTTTTAAAAGATTTGTTTATTTATCTGAAAGTCAGAGTTACACAGAGAGAGAAGGAGAGGCAGAGAGAAAGAGGTCTTCCATCTGCTGGTTCACTCCCTAGTTGGCCGCAATGGCCAGAGCTGTACCGATCTGAAGCCAGGAGCCAGGAGCTTCCTCCAGGTCTCCCACGAGGTGCAGGGGCCCAAGTACTTGGGCCATTTTCTACTGCTTTCCCAGGCCACAGCAGAGAGCTAGATCGGAAGTGGAGCAGCTGGGACTCGAACAGGCGCCCATATGGTACGCAAGCACCGTAGGCAGTGGCTCCACCTGCTATTCCACACGCCAGCCCCCCTTAAAATGTAAAATTCTGATATTTAGAAAAATAATGCATTAAAATAGCACTTATCTTGAAGAACAAGTTTTGGGGCACCCCCTGAGGTTTTGCAGCCAAGGCCAGTGGCTCCCGCACGTCCCCTGGTCTCTCTTCTGCCGACTGGTGGGAGCATAAGAACCTGCAAAGCACCACAGGCTGCAGTGGGGTCTGCTCCCCATGTTGCCCGGGGCCCGTGCTCGCACTGCCACTGACTAGTGTGCCACATATGAAGTCGTTTAATGCCCCGTCTATAAGAGGGGTGGGATGATCTTTATAAGAGTTCCAAGGCCCCTTTAATAGGGGCTGATCTTTTGTCCTGGCGATATTTGCAATGTCTTTGTTAATTCTATCGCTCTAGTAATTCATGTTGATTGAATTTTATAAAAGCGTCCTGCAATGAATAGAAATTTTTTTTAAAAGGATTTTATTTTTTTTTTATTTGAGAGGTACAATTACACACAGTGAGACTGACAGAGAGAGTGACAGAGAGAGAGGTCTTTCTTCCATTGGTTCACTCCCCAAATGGCTGGAGCTGTGCCAATCTGAAGCCAGGAGCCAGGCACCTCCTCCCAGTCTCCCATGTGGGTGCAGGGGCCCAACGACTTGGGCCATCCTCTACTGCTTTCCCAGGCCATAGAAGAGAACTGGATGGGAAGAGGAGCAGCCAGGACTAGAACCAGCGCCCCTATGGGATGCTGGCACTGCAGGCAGAGGATTAACCCACTTCGCCACAGCGCAGCCCCAATGAATAGGGAATTAAATATAGAGAAAGGCACAGCAAGAACACCACCCTAGGACGTTCATACAGTATGGGACAGAGCTGCTCATGGGAAGGGGGCATACTGAAGAGGCTTCCCATTGGAGCCTGGCTGCTCTAGACTGATAATAGGGTTTATCATATGCAGCACCCATTAGGTGACACTACTCAAGTGTTTTACGTGTTTTAGCACGTCTAACAGAAGGTGTTGTTGATCTTGCATTAACAACACATGTGTTGTGTAATTACTGTAGCACTACACTAATATCCCAGACTAACAGCACCTGCACATCTGGGGTCCCATTTCCAAGTGCTGGCACCACCAGTTCCAGGTCCACACACTGGCCCACCGCGATGGTGCCACCTCTTACCCAGGCAATATTTCATTCGGAGAAGATAATTTAAAATTCTGGGTTTAAAGTCAAGGCCTATAACCCAGACGAAAAGCAGTGTCCAAAGAGGGCAAGAGTTAATGTAATGGAAATCCTCAACCAAGGGTTTATGAAATGGATACTGGTTGTTTAATTTCACTTAACCTGATTTTTCAAACTTACATGCTCCACCATGGAGCTTTCTTCCCCCCATTTTGTCCATCAGCCTACCATATAAATGAAGCTCTAACATTTAGAAAGTCTTGGGTTTGGTGATAGGTCATGGATGTGGGGTCCACACTTGCCCTGTGCACCTGCAGTGTTGCCGTTAGATTGGGTCCTGATGACTACAGATGAAGGTCTGGGTCTGATGAGTTCGGGTGCCCTCACAATTCTCTGCATTGGAGAGAAGAAAAAGACTTACCTTTGGCTCACCTGTGACATGCCAGGCACCACGGTTGGTGTCTCATATTGGTGATCTAATTCCTATTAAAATCCCCCAAGAGGACCATCATTTCCCCTTTACATGGGGGACACTGGGCCCCAGCTGCTAGACAAGTTTCGACATCCACTTGTGTTGGCCTGACTTGGATGTGCTCTCTGGAAAGCATAAGAACCCTGATCTTTTCTTCTTCCAAAAGCTTTGCTCAACACTAATAAATCTCCTTAGGAAATGCCTCAGGGTGACCCTGGGCCAGCTACAGGACACCGGAGCTACCTTGGTTCCTTTGTGACACAGAGTTGATGACAGCCATGGTCCACACATTCAAGAAGCCAAGATTCAATTTTGTGCAAAAGCCAACTCTTAGAAAAATGAAGCAAATAGGGCTGGACTCAATTCTCTCTGTAAATACTTTGCTAACTCATTGGATACCAAGCTAAGCCCCTTGTAGAAGTAGTGGGGGACACGGCTGAGATTCTGCCTCGCCATTTACTAAGGAGGCCGGCCCTGGGGCTTTAAAGTGCAGTGGACAGGCCTCGGCCTGTGTTACCTAATCAGGAAAACCAAGCAAAGAGTCTCATTCCATGTTTTATTTTGTTGTAAACTTGGCCACTGATTGTGTAACCTGTGATAGTCTCTGCTCTCTGGTGGACGTCGAACATTAATATTGATCTGTGGGAGGAGGCCAAGGCAGGGGCCCAGGACCAGAGGAATTGCTGCCTTGGGTCACACCTCCTGACTGCCCCCTTTCCAGTCCATTTGGATTTTCTGGGACCTTCTTTATCTGTATTTCAGTCTGTCTTTCATCCATCATGCCAATCAATCATAAAGCAGCCCTGATCATGCAATCTAAGAAGTACCCGGGATCCAGGTAAAAGTGAACTCTTTGGCAAGATTCTCCCAAGTGACAGATCCACAGGTCACCCCTTCTCTCTAGAGAACAGCCTGTTTTCTTGACTAGCTCTGCGCCTAAACACACACTCAGCAGTTCTCCAGAATGACAGATTCAGCAGGCAGGGGATGTGTGACCACACAGCACAGCACAGTGGAGAGCCATCCATTTGCTAAATAAAAGGGCCCATAATCCCGACCATCATGCGCCCTTCCTAAGTGTGATGGTCGTGTAAACAGCATTGGTTGGAAAAGAAGCCTTTAGTTCTACCAACAGCTGCCTTCATAATTGTTATGCAGAGAGATCCATGTGATCCACTACGGTGGAAATTCTGAGCTCTGCTGGTTACAGAATTTGACTAAATGCCTGTACGTTGTTCTGAGCTTGGAACATGTAATAAGCATTTAGAGTAACCCTGGAAATATTGAACCCTACTATTACCTGAATAAGGCTCATGGCCAATGTCAGACCTGTCACTCACCCATTCATTGGTCCATGATTAAATAATGCAAGTTAATTATAATAATTTCCCAGCAAGTAAAATTACTTTGGTGATTATACCAGCCTCCTGGTTCCTGTATTGTACAACTCTGACCGTAACCTTGATGGAAGGCTAGAGCTGAAGGTCCGGCTGACCAGGGCACTGTCCTCTCATGTGACTTGCAGCTGATATTCTAGAATGGCCTCTAGAATGACTGCCGGTAGACTTTCCAACGAGACCCCAGGAAAAATACAGTGTCATCCCTTTGGATCGAGGGCATTTGAAGAAGAGTGCTGGGATGTGTGCCTGATTTCCAGGTGCCTACAGGCTCGGATTCGGTGGCCTCCAAATCCCACTGGAAAGGCACAGGCAACATCCTGACTCTTAAAGAGAACTGTGTCCCTCCCAGAAGGGTCCAACCAAAGGCCATGCACAGCCCTGCTAGGCTCCATCTCTGCCTTTGTGCCTTGGCACATTAGGCCACAGTCAGTAAATGCCCATCTGGTGCATGGACAAAGCCCATGGGCATGCAGGGTGATTCGCAAGGACAGAGTAATGTTTGACAACTCCCCTCATGCCATGTGAGTCAAAAGGCATTCGGTAAAATGTCCCTAAATAGAAATCCCCCAAAGTCACGTGAAGACTTTGAACTGTGGGCTTGCACAAGGTTCTTTTAGGTCATTGCAACACACACCCAGCAATACCCGCTGTGCAAAAGGCCATGCCTTGTTTTTGTTGTTGTTGTTGTGTGTGTGAGTGTGTGTGTGTGTGTTTACTGACCCCACTCATTGTAGCCTTTTACTTACTGGGTCAAACACTAAAGCATAATTGCAATGTTCATTGTTCTTTAACTCGCCTAAGAGAACATTTTCTTGTCATTGATGACCCACTCACCTGTGGCCCAAGGGATTCCTAACACCTCATGGGGTTGGATGCAGAAGTGCCAACGAGGAATCAGAGTCACTTTGTGGTTCAGGTGAGGGAGGGGCGAGGGCACGACTGCCCATAGGCTGTGCGTCATAAGGGCCCCACAGCTCTCCGCAGTCTGCGCACAAGCTGCTACACTCGTCTGGGACTCCTGTGGTTAGGATGCAATGAGAGAAACTGTTTTCTCGTGGAACTTCCAGAGAAGTTGCCCCTCCATAGGATCCTTGGTTCCAAGTCTAGTCTTTATCTTTGCTGACGTAAGAAACGGATGCAGTTTTTCACTGAGATGTTCACCAATACATCACCAGAGTCATATCACCTACCCATGCCCTCATAGCAGAGGGACTTAGCCAGCAGAGATGTGTTCATTTGCATGGGGCTGCATTTTTGTGGGTCCATGTGCCTCTGCTCTCAGATCCCTCCCTTGACCTGCCCTTTCCATGATGCCAGGAATTGTAGTCCCAGGATCTGTGGCCAGCTGGTGTCTGGCCAGATTTGGTTAATGGGCGATGAGGTGGAGGGTGGGGGGAGCAGTGCACAGAAGTGTGGGACGAGGAGAGAGACCAGAGGGTTTCTGCTGCTCTTGTTTTGGTCCAGGTAGGTCTGAGCTTGACTCTAGAAAGCAGTGGACATTTGAGCAGACGTGAACCATGCGGGTAGTTGCAAGATGAGACAGGAGTTGGAAGAGATTGGCTAGGGGAAAGTGCAGAGCAAAGAGAAGCCAGGACTGACCCCTGCAGCCTCCCAAGGTTGCCAGCCTCTAGCTTGGCGAGGCAAGAAGCCAGCACAAGGGCCAAGAGTGGAGGCAGGAGCGGAAGGGCCCCGGGAGGCAGTCGTGTTAGAAGGGGTAGCCACCAGGAAGCCGCTAAGCATGGCAAGAGCAGAGGAGTGTGGGAGCCAGAGACTGGCCTCAGCGGGCTCGCAGGAGGCCCAGAGGAGACACACTCATTAGGGGCCAATCACTCCTAGGAGCTTTACTGAACAAACGAGCAGGAACACGGGTCATGGTGCGTCGAGACAGGACCTGTGTTTTGTTTTGTTTTGTTTTTCAGGTGGGGATATCACTGCATGGTCGTGTGCTAATAATGACCCTTCACGATCAGGGGAGGGCATCCACGGTGCAGGCAAGAGGAGGAAGCCTGCAGGTGCGGAATGCTGGCATGGGCCAGAGCGATGAGCTGTAGCCACCAAGTGGCCAGCCCCAGGTGGGAGGTGGGTCAGGTCACCCACACGACAGGCAGGGGGCGTGTGAAAGCTTTTTCCTGAGCCGTTCTGCCTTCCCCATGACTGCTGGGAAGCAATGCCAGGCCCCCCACCTCACCCTTGGGAGGAAGACAGGCGGGAGACCCAGGGAGAGAGAAAAGGTGAGACTTCCGGAGAAGATGGCGGCGGGAGAAGTGCGCATGTGCAGAATCCTCCCGCCGAAGGCGCAGGCGCGCAGGGCCTGCCTGCTCACTCGGCCGCAGGCCACGCCCACTTTCCCCCAACATCGCCCTTGGTCATTGGCCGAGACCTGGAGATGTGTGCACACATATACATAACGTTGACTTTAAGGCCCGAGCTCGTGTGATCATGGGGACCTGGCCAGCCTGAACCCCGCCTGTCGGGACAGGAATTCCTTCTCTGGGAGGTCACGGTCGTTCCTTGTGAGGCCTTGGGCTGACTGAAGAGGCCTGTATTAGGAGGGTGATCTGTAGAGTCTACTGGATTCACTGCATTGCTTCGGTTCCTCCGAGCAACGCTCGCCAACGCACTTCTCCTCCCAGGTATCCTTGCAGTGTCTGCTCCAAAAGGAATGAGTTACTAACGGTGTAATTCCAGCCCCCTGTAGAAGTAGTGGGGGACACGGCTGAGATTCTGCCTCGCCATTTACTAAGGAGGCCGGCCCTGGGGCTTTAAAGTGCAGTGGACAGGCCTCGGCCCTGGAGCCAGAGCTGCTCTCCACCTACTGGTGGCACAGTGGCAGCTAGTCACTTAACCACCTTGTAAAATGGGGCTCGGGACTCCGCTTCCCTGACTTCCGGCTCAGCCAATCATAGTCACCCTCCTTCTGGGGGCTTGGCCTTAGACAGCCAATCAGAGCCCTTCTCTGGGGCTACTCACTGAGGCTGAGGGAGGCCTACCATTCCTGTCCCCAGGCTGAAAGACTTCAGCGTGGAGCTGCCCCACCCCACGGCTGGCCAGCCTGGGAGTGAGTGCAGTGCTCAGAGACAGAACACGCCAGCTGCCGATGTCCCTAAGACTGGCTCCTCCCTCTGCCTCTCCCTGCGAGCCAAGAAAACCCCCATGCCCTCTTAAGATGGAGTTGGCCTTCTGTCTGTTGCAATGCAAGAACCCTAATAAACTTCTCACTTTCTGTTACCTTAATTGTGTTGTAATCCCCCTACCCCACCCTGCGCCTTATAGGTTACTCTTTCTAGAACAAGCTGGGGAGGAAAAGAGGGGAGACAGGGCAGAGAAAAGCAAAGGAAAGCAATGTGTAAGCAGAGTTAGAAAGTAGCTACGCCAGCTGGCCCCTCTGGCTCTCTGCTCCATGCCCGGCCCCATCCTTCACTGAACCCCAAAAGTGCTGCACTCATGACTGCCCCACCCACCCAACCCCAAGACCTACAGCCATGCCGAGCAGATCCCGTCCTGAGGATCTGTAGGGATGGAAGTCTCCATGGTTCCTATGTCTCTGGCCAGGTGGCCTGTGGCTCATCACGGTGTTTGTGGGATGTCAGGGCCATGGCACAGGCTCAAGCCAAAAAGGGCAGTGGAGCGTCTTGTTACTCTGTGGGATTTCGCTGAATAACTCTGATGGAATTTGGGTGTATAAATCTCCTATAGGAAAAGAACCTTTCCCTTTGTTACGGAGGAACGCCTGGCTAAACCTTACTAAATGACTGGGCTTAGCCATGTCCATTAATTTTTCAAGTAACCTGAGCAAGAAAAAAAAAATAGTGATGACAGAAGCCAAGACTCAGAGCTATCAGGCGTATGCTGGCCATTTATTCTGACAAGCACAATTCAGGTTCAATGTATTCAAGCTTACACGCCCGTGTAACCAAATAACCTTGGGCAGGGCATGGCCAAGACCAAGGAAAGAGGAACTTATAGCCCTTTTGGTTTTCTTACCTCTTCCTCATGTTTTTGGACCCAGTATCTCTTTCCATTTTTAAGTCCAGATTCACAAAATGCTTGATCTCTAGGCTATCTGAGCTTCCAAAACTCCCTGCCTTATACTCACATTTCCCATATTGCCTTCAGTAAGAGCAAGAAGGAATTATGCAACAGAATGCAAACCATATCAAAATATTTCATTAGGAGGATCCATATTTAGTTTAATTATGTTCCTGTAGCTTAAAATAGTTTGGAACTTTTGGAAAAGTTTAAATTAGGGCCAGCTTATGAGGTACAAAAAAAAAAGTCAGTGTCAATAAAGTGTCTCATGGAATATTTGTGAAGGAAACTAGCAAAGTCATCGGTGTCGAATAGCGCATCACCGATCCAGCTGCAATTTCTGCTGCGGGTCACAGGACAATCCCTTTACTGTACTCTCCATCCACATCTCTCCAGCCTTTTTCTCTAACTGAATTACTGGCTGAAATGCTAGTGCCACAGGCTTCCCCAGTTCATCGCTCTCTCTCTCCCTCTCTCTCCCTCTCTCTCCCTTCTTATGCAAACCAACAACTCCCAGCCTCTGTTCCCTACTACAGCTGTGTCAGTTGGTGCTATGGTTTGGATGTGGTTTGATGTACATCATCAGTGTGGTGATGTGAGAGCCGGTGAACCCTTTAAGCTATGGGGTCTGGGGCTGGTGGCGGTGGAGGTGGTTAGGTCACTGGAAGTACTGTCCTTGGATGGCTTAAAGGATATCTAGAAAGGCAGGACAAGCCAGCTCTAGGGCCCTACCATGTCCTGCCATTACCTGGACACAACCCAGGGAAAGGGTGGAGGACTCAAAGGGGAGGTTCCCTGCTGACTGTCGGGGACGGCTCCTCAGCAGGGCTTTCAGAAGAAGAGACCCTCATGACCACCACTGTCCCCTCAGCACAGGCATGTTCCCATGTATACTTGGAGAGCAGTCCTTCCTCCACATTGATCCTTGGGCCTCTCATGCTGAAACAACAACAACAACAACTTAGGACAAGGATGGGAGTGACTATAAGCCACCATTGCGTATGGTCTTATAGCATATCCATTCTAAAATTGGGTGACCTTCTTGGTAGTGTGACCCAAACCTTCATCCTAAGAGCTCTGAGCCCTTGACAATCGCTCCTGCTTGGGATAGTTGGCTGCGCATATTGGGCAACTGTGAGGAGGAGCCACGTGGATGCCTAGCTTCCACACATTCCTCAATGACCCCATTATGCAAAGGAACTCCACCTCTGCTGCCAATCAAGGTCAATCAGCCCCCACCAAGAGGAGACTTCCCTTCTCAGGACTGATCCCTGGATAAAGAAGTCAAAAGCATCCTGGTGGCAGTGGTAGCTTGTAGTTCAATGTTGGATACCCTGACAATAGTGTGCTCCTGAAGGGACCAAGAATTTTTACTCTGCAGAGGCAAGAATCACAGGGACAAGAAGAAAAGGATGCTATGACATACTGGGTAAAGCCACCACCTGCAGTGCCAGCATCCCATAAGGGTGCCAGTTTGATTCTTTGCTACTCCACTTCCAATCCAGCTCCCTGCTAACGGCCTGGGAAAGCAGCGGAAGATGACCCAAGTGCTTGGGTCCCCGCATCCATATGGGAGACCTGGAAGAAGCTCCTGGCTTCAGATCAGCTCAGCCCTGGCCATTGTGGCCATTTGAGGAGTGAACCAGCAGATGGAAGGTCTCTTTATCTTTATCTCTCTCTGTAACTTTCAAATAAATAAATACATGAAGAGAGAGAAGATGATGATGACTGTGGCGACAATGGGCCAATGCAATGACATAAGCAGGGCCTCTCCTGCTTCCCTCCGGGTCCCTGGCCCATGGCCATGTGCCCATGTGTCCTTGCTTTGGGAGACAGTGCCATGGTGCTCTGATTTAATTCCTAGCTGTGTCTGAAGGAGGCTCCTTCCCATCCTTGCCGATTTTGCCTCTGAGCTTCAGCTATGCCTTCACTTGGCCACGCTAGGTCTTGGTAAAGCCTACTGTTGCTGGCTGGTACCATCTGTGGTAAGACCAGTGGATCCTACAGCTGTGGTCCCATTCTCATGCCTTCTTGACTGTAAGGGGGGGGTCCTCTGTTGGACTCTGTGTTGTGTGGGATCCTGCACCTGTGGGTCAGCCCCCAGATGCTAGTACCTAATGGAAAGGCACACCCATACCTGAAATAGGTACCTATCCTCGAGAGGATGAAACACCAGCCCCTCCAAGATGTAAGGGTCTGACTGTAGCCATCTACAAGAAGGTGGCTGGTCTACTCTAGGAATAGCACCCTACTGGGGCTCAGCCGTGGTGTTAGCTGCTGAAAAAGAGCTTAGCTGGAAATTCAGAGGAGGTGTTAGCAAGATTATCCCTGCTAAGAGAGAGTCCAGGCACATGTAGCTTCCATCCCTGCCACACTGCCTGCTCCACTCGTGTGTCCATTCTGCCAGTTCCACAGTGGTTGATGATGAAGGATGGCTGTTTTCAATCCATTGGTTCATGTCCCACAGCCCCAACAGCCAGGGCTGGCCCAAGCCAAATCCAGGAGCCAGGAGCTCCATCTGGGTCCCTGACTTGGGTGGAAAGAGACTCAGTACTTGAGCCATCATCCACTGGCTCCTGGGCACACTGCAGGAAGCTGGGTTGGACACAGAGGTGAGACTCGATCCCCCTCTGACATGGGATGCATGAGCAGTGGCCTACCAGCTCCACCACAATGCCCACCCCAGGGCCATTGCTCAACGTGGCTGTAATGCAGCTGCCCCAGATTACTCCCTTAGGATGAACACCCACCAATCAGGCTTGAGCTTTTTTCTGTCCTCTTATGCTGGTTATATAGGACACTCTATCCCCCATATGACCATAGGTGAGACCTGGGGAAGAAGGACGACTAGGACCATAGCAGGTGGTCTGGGACTGGGGACACCTGTTCAGGCAGCTACCACGTGCCTTCTGATTCTGCTCAGGCTCATGCTTTGTTTAAGAGCCAGAGAGAACTCCCATCCACAGGTTCCCTTCCAAATGTCCACAGTGGCCCCTTACAGGGCTAAAGCCTGGAGACAGGAATTCAATCCAGGTTTCCCACAAGGGTAGCAGGGACTCAATTACTTGAGTCATCACCATTGACTCCCAGGGTCTGAATAGGAAGGAAGTGGAGTAGGGACAGAGAGAGAAGTCTTCCATTCGCTGGCTCACTCCCCAGATGGCCGCAATGGCCGGAGCTGCGCCCATCCGAAGCCAGGAGCCAGGAGCTTACTCCGGGTCTCCTACATGAGTGCAGGGGCCCAAGGATTTGGACATCTACTGTTTTCCCAGGCCACAGCAGAGAGCTGGATCGAGAGTGGAGCAGCCGGGACTAGAACTGGCGCCCATATGAGATGCCAGTGCCGCAGGCGGAGGATTAACCTACTGCGCCACAGTGTTGGCCCCAGGGTGCAGGCATTTTAACCAGCATCTTATTTCCCCCCCCCCCCCCCCAGCTTCAAGGCTCAGACTGCATGCACCATTTCCTTCTGATGGTTCCTCAGAACTCAGGTCACAGGGGAAATTCCAAATGCAGGGTCAGTTGCTGTTCCAAGGTCACACCAGCCTCTGTACCTCCAAAGGAGCACAGCTCTCTGCTGCAGCTGGCCAGGCTCTGCCCTGGTCTCCCAGGCACCTGCTCTTTAACTCTCCCCCACAGTGACCATGACCTCCACGTCGCCTCTCCCCCGCCTCCCCTGACTGTTGTCACCCCAGCACTGCAGCGGGTTCTTTAGGAAGAGACCCAAGCAGCCACCTCCAAGGCTGTGGCAACCTCACCCTCCTCCAAGACCTGCCACAGCCCCGCCAGCCTTGCGATTCTGCCCAGCCTTCTCCGCAGTGTCTCCCTGCAAAGTCAGCCAGGCTGGCCTCTCTGCTCCAAACTACTGCTGTGGTAGGCTGAAATGTGTGCCCAAAAAACTTACTGAAGGGCTACTCCCCCAGCGGCTGTGCATGGGACCTTATTTGGAAACAGGGACTTGGCAGATGTCATGATGGTCAGACCTGAGAGTGAACTCCAGTCCCATAGAACTGGCATCCCTGTAGCACATGAGAGCAGAGACAGAGACACCAACACACAGGGAGAGAGAGAGGCAGAGGCCGGAGTGATGCATCCACAAGCCAAGGACTGCCGGCAACACCAGATGCTGGGCAAGAAAGGAAGCCTCCCCTGGAGCCTTCAGATGGAACGGGGCCCTGCTGACCCACTGAATTCAGACTTCCGGCCTCCAGAACTAGGAGAAAATACAGTTCTGTTGCTTTAGGCCGTCCAGGTCACTGTGCTTTGTGACAGCAGCCCCGCCTTTTCTCAGCCACCCCTCTCTACCTGCCCAGCCCCTAACTCCCAGACCCTGTCATAACTCTCAGTAGAACACAAATTAAATTCCGGATCTTGCCACACAAAAAGTCATGCACAGAAAAGGGGCCGTGAGGACCTGTTCCAGCTGTAAATCAAAGGCAGTTAGCGTTCAGCATTCTAACAGCCACACTTAGCTCCAAGCTCCCATTTTAGTTAAGGCTGACCAGCAGTCCCGGCCAGAGGGGTGCCACGTTCTCACGACACACCGGAGACAGTGTGTCCTTCAGCGGAGCTGCTGGGGGTGAAGGGGCTGCCTGGCGGCCAGCTGCGCTTGGGCTGCGCCTACAGCACGTGGCCTTGGGAGGGTGCATTCCCAGGTACGACGCGCACAGCTGAGGCTGTGTGAGGAAAACCCTGCTTACCGGCAGAAACTCCGCGGCCCTCTGCATTAACCCCTTCTTCTTAACGAGGGAGACACTGCGTCCAGAGACCCAGAGTGACCCATTTGGGATCGCAGAGCCACTGTAGAGGAATACGCCACCTCCCACATCTCTCCAGAGCCAGCTCCGAGCCCTGGGTCCCGCCCACCCTAGCTTCCTCCTCCGCTCTGTACGCATCCGCCGTGCACTGCTCTTTTATGATGATTCTTTTTTTAATGACCTGAAAGAGGAAGCACAAGAAGCAGCAGTTTGTCAACGTCAAGCCCTCTGCACGTACGGAGAGCGTTCACGCTCGCTGCTGCGCGCGTCCTGCAAACCCGAGGAACCTGTGCCTCGAAGGACGCGAGTTCCGTCACCAGGCACAGCGCAGGGGAAGTGCGGCTGCAGCAGGCGGAGAGGCCCAGTCACAGAATCTGCAGGGGGCAGCCTAGTCACATGGCAGGATGTCTGACTGGGCCACCCCTGTGCGGGGTCGACTGCCTCTGCAAGCAGGAAAAGGGTCGTGGAGCTCCTCACGCACAGGTGGAGCCCCACTTTCAGCAGGCAAACTTCGGCCCCTGGCGTCTGACTCCGTCTCCTTCTCTGTTGCTACAGGGATACGTGGATGCTCCTTTCCCAGGGGCCTTCTCCTTAGCAGCCCAGAAGGAGGAAGCGCCCTTACCCATCTCCACTCACCATCGGGGGACTCTCGGGGAGCAGAGGAGTAGAGGAACCCCACCCCACCCCACCCCAGCATGCTCTCAGCTGCCAGTGAGTCTCCTACCCAAACGAAGCTGTCCTAACCAGCATGCGGCTCATCAGGAGGAAGACAGTGCAACAGACAGGGGTGTCCGCTTTGGCCAGGCAGGCTTGGGGCTCAGGGATCCATCATGGGCACATGGCCCTCTCCGACCCCTCTCCATCCTCTCGCTCTGCCTTACTTTAATGGTTCTACTCTATCTGTGCCTTTGATTGTACATCCCAGATTTCTCCTGCCAATCACGCACTGATTGGTGTTTAAAATGGGGAGGATCGGAGAGGAAAAAATACTGTTGCTGACACGGGTTGATATTGTCGCCTTGCTTTTGCCCTGTTGTTTATAGTTTTGATGATCTCATAGTTTAAACCAAGACAAATACTCATTAAGTAGTGACTTAGTCAGCCCCAAAGCATTGATCAGCAGCGTCATTTCCCCTGTGGCCAGCGCTAGCGCCGGTCTTGTCAAGAGGCCGCAAAGAATCCAGGCCGCACCGCACACATGCAGGAGGGAAGAGGGGGTTCCCGCAGGACACGGCTGCCCCTGTCTCCTCGGTCATTGCAGAAGAAGCGCACTCGCCCCACCTGGCTACTGCTGGGCGCCTGCTGGCCAGGTGCCTTCAATCCACCTGCTGCCTTCAGCTGTCAGCAGTGAGCTGCTGCATAGATGAAGAAATGGAGACCATGATCAGAATCACAGGGCTCAGAGCCCCTGCAGCAGGGGCTGCCAGGAGTGTCTCCAGCGGAGGGGTCTCGCTTTAGACCCCCAACCTCAAGCCCAGGTGGCCTACACTGCTAAGGGTCACAGCAGGTTCCCCAATACCTGTTCCCCCTCCCAGATGATGCCTCAGGCCGAATTTTCACCAGGCTCCAGCCCACATGGCCCTGCCTCCTCGCCTGGTAACAAACCACCCCAGCCTCCCGAGGGACCCCCACCCCCCAAGCAGTTCTCCCCACCTTCTCCGGAAATGGTTCCGTCCGTTTCTCTTTCTCTGACACAGTGGTTCTCCGTCTTGGCTCCACCTTGGAATCGCCTGGAGAGCTTTCAGGCTACACACGGGGCCCACTCCCACTCCCCAAAGGTGTGGACCCAGCTGGGCTGGCGCGCGGGCCAGGCTCCGGAGATTGAGCGCTGCCCACGGGTCTCATGCGCAGCCCAGCCGCCCCCAGCATACAGCGTGCTGCTCCTTTCCACCCCAAAAGCCCCTCTTGACCCCCCCCCACCCCCTGCCTCCTCTCCCTTTCACAGAAACCCACAAACTTCCACCTGGCTTTGTGTTCTCCCACTTCCCCCTTCGTTTCCTCGCCAGCCCTGCCCCCAGTGGGACTTGCTTGCCACTTGACCACATGTTGGCTAAATCCACCTGCACGTCCTCCACCCTGTCCCACTCGCCTCCCCGCGGCATTAGCCAGGTGATCTCTTCTTGCTTCTTGAAGCATTTTCTTGGCTTGGCTTCCTTACATCACTGATGACCCCGGTCTGGACCCCTCTCCATGAACCCCAGACTCCCAGAGCCCCAAAGACCTGCTTGGCCTCTCCCCTTGGCTGACATGTGGACACCTCAGACTGAAATCCTGGCTTTCCTCCTCACCCCAAACCCATCTTCCCCATAGTCTTCCCTCTCTCTGGTCGTGGCCTTGGCAGGCTTTCTGATACCCAAGCCCAGGGTGAGTTGTCCCAGTTTCTGAGTCTCCTCCTTTCTGCTTTTCAGGGAGTCTTACCCCAAAAGCACGTTGAGAGCTGCAGGTCTCGCCCCTCCTCTGTGCCAGCAGGGTCCAGACTGCATCCTCCATCGCCTGGCAACCAGTCTCCATTTCCACCTCCCACACCCCTACGAGTTGTTCTCCAAATAACGCAGTGGTCCCTGCCAAAAACCCTCCGGAGACTCCTCACTGGGGACAGGTTAAAGAGGAAGGGACTTTGGGGTCTTGCAGACACTGGGTGGGTGGGCTCTAGCTCTTCCACTTGCCAGCAATGGTTTGGACAAGGCCTACAGCCACCCAACCTCATTCCCACACCTGTGAAATAGAGGAATAGCCCAGCTCTTCTGCAAAGCTGACGGCAGAACTCCAATGCCAGATACTTGCAAAAAACTATAGCTTCAGTCTGCGATTCCTGGGCTCGTCATTAGGGCTTCTTGGGCTTGGGGCAGGAGCCACAGCGGTCCAGGTCCTGTCCTCTAATGTAGATGAATCAGGCGAATCTGCAAGGGAGAGATCCCAGGGTCGGGACTCAAAAATGCTTGCACCCACGCACAGTCAAGAAATGGGTTCCCAGAAGGTCAAATGCCAAGGCAGGGCCACAGGCAGGAGGTGAGGGTGTCTCCATCAGTCCCCTGTGAGGATGGGGCCATCCATTAGTCCACACTGCATGCTTCAGCAAGAGAAGAGTTGATGATAGAGGACCTGGTTACACGGATGACTAAAATGACGAATGGCCAGAGAGGGGATTGGCCAGAGCAGAAGCGGCTACCAGGCCTGGTGACGTCATCCATGGAGTTTGGTGGAAAAGGAGCATTCAGGGTCCTTCAAGATGATTAAGCATTGAAGGGGCCGGCGCCGTGGCACACTATGTTAATCCTCCGCCTGCAGCGCCGGCATCCCATATGGGCGCTGGTTCTAGTCCCGGTTGCTCCTCTTCCAGTCCAGCTCTCTGCTGTGGCCCGGGAAGGCAGTGGAGGATGGCCCAAGTGCTTGGGCCCCTGCATCCGCATGGGGGACCAGGAGGAAGCTCCTCCTGGCTCCTGGCTTCGGCTCAGCACAGCTCTGGCCATTGTGACCATTTCGGAAGTGAACCAGCAGAGGGAGGACCTTTCTCTGTCTCTCTCTCTCTCTCTCACTGTCTATAACTCTACCTCTCAAATAAATAAATAAAAAATCTTAAAAAAAAAATACAATGATTAAGCATTGAAAACAACAGCCAGGCACTCAGCCCAGCACAGGCCTCTGCCTTTGTGAAGGGGAAACCTCCCCCTGCAGTCTTCCTCCTCCCCAGCTCCCCTACCCAGGCATCTCTGGGACCCTGTTTTCTGGTTGGTTTTGCTTTGAAACAATGTGGGGCGTATAGGAAAGTTTCAAGGACTATGCAAAAACAAAAACAAAAAACCTCACGTTTTTCTCATTACATGTTTGAAGGTAGATTCCATGCTGAGACACTTTGCTTTCCAGGAAATCTCGGTTGTTCACGGGACAAGAGGAACCTATTGTTGATGCTAGGGCTTTTCTGTTGTGTCCCAGCAGGCGATGCATGCCTTCAACTGATCTTGTTCCTGGTCAGGTCCACTTTGATCACGCGAGGGAACTGTCATCCAGGCTTCTCCGCTCCTTCATCCCTGGTATCTGACAAGTGTCATGGAGAATTTCTTGGAGACTATGTAAGTCTCTGTTCCTCACCAAGCTCTCAATCTATTCACTTAGTTGAGTCAGGAGGGATTTACAGTCTTCTGTTTTCTCCAGTGGACTGGATTCCATTACTATCATCATGTATCTTGATGCTCCAAGTGTTCTAGATTCGGCCGATGGGGCTCCCTTCACCATGACTTTGTCGGTCTCCATCACCCTTTGAGGATTTACTTCCCTTCCAACACAGAGAGATACATCTGTTTCATCCTGTGTTTTCCATTCCATACCTGGAAGAGTCATTTCTCCAAGGACCCCTGGTTCTTTTGGGAGGAAAATGGTATTTAGAAACCAAAATCGGGCACTAGATGTGTTTGTTGCTGTGGGAGTCACTCCTGCTCACTTTGAGGTTAAGATGCCCTGCTTTTGTCAACTGTGGCCTCATCACAGCCACCCAGCCAAGGTGCCTACCTGGACTGGACTGTCCAGGGAATGGAAGAGGAAGCACATGCACCCTTAATTTTAATTCAGAAAATTCAAACATATAAACTCTGCCATTTAAGATATGTTTGTTGGAAAGACATACATTAGTCATTTGGACATTTATCTAAGAAGACACCAGTAGGAAAGGCTACCCTTAGATTCTCTATCTGTTAATCCAGGCTTCACTCTTGAGAGTGACATCTCAACTTATCCCAGTCCACTTGGACAGTCTCAGTACGTCTCATACCACCTCAGTCTGCCTTAATGCATCTACCTTAGGACCCAGCAGTTCCCTCCTTGGGTGTGTGCTGAACAGTCATGAACAGGTATTTTAACAAAAAGACTTGGGTTAGAACATTTAGAGCTGCTTTATTCATAATAGCTGAAACTAGCAACCATCTCAGGTGTCCATCAATAGGAGAATGGGTGAAACAACCTGTGATAAATTCACACACTTAATAATCATAGCAACAAATTGCTGATCCCTGCATCAAATGGATGAGTCTTGCAGAAACGGTGCTGATCCAAAGACACCAGGCACCAGAGGAGATCTCCTGTATTGGTCCACGTACATAAAGTTCCAGAATAGCAAAGTTAAGGTAGAAAAATTGCAGATGACGGATTGCGTTTCAGTGGTGGGGCAGGGATTGAGAGGGCAGGAGCTTGCTGGAACTTTCCAGGGTGATGGTTATGGTCTATATACTGGTGTATGCACCTGTCAATCTTCAATACATGTACAATCAAGATTTATGCATCTCATTGTTTATATATTTTACATAAAAAGAAACAAATAGTAGATTGTAGTAAGTGCAGAATGTGCTGGTGTCTGTAATTCAATTTGAAATACACCAGAAAAGTAGGAGGAGTTAGTGGCTGGGTTGATGGACAGATTTGTGATAAAGCAAGGACAGTGAAGTGTCAATTACATAATCCAAGTGCTTTATACCACGTGGTGCTCACTGTAAGGTTCTTCCTGCTTTGCTGTGTGTTTCTTATTTTTTTTTACAAGATTTATTTATTTATTTGAAAGTGAGGATTAGAGGGGGAGAGACAGAGATATCCTTCATTGTTGGTTCACTCGCCACATGGCTGCAACAACCAAGACTGGGCCAGTTTGAACTCAGGAACCAGGAGCTTCATCCGGGTCTCCCACGTGGGTGCAGGGGCCCAAGAACTTAGGCCATCTGTTGCTGCCTTTCCCAGGCCATTAGCAGGGAGCTTGATCAGAAGTGGAGCAGGCAGGACACAAACCAGCGCCCATATGGGATGCCGGCACTGCAGACAGCAGCTTTACCTGCTACACCACAACACCAGCCCCAACTGCTGTGTGCTTTTAAAAAATTGATGTATTTATTTTTTTAAAAGATTTATTTATTTATTTGAAAGTCAGAGTTACACAGATAGGAGAAGCAGAGAAAGAGAGGTCCTCCATCCAATGGTTCACTCCCCAGATGGCCGCAATGGCCAGAGCTGCATTGATCTGAAGCCAGGAGCCAGGAGCTTCTTCTGGGTCTTCCACATGGGTGCAGGGCCCAAGGACTTGGGCCATCTCCTACTGCTTTCCCAGGCCACAGCAGAGAGCTGGATGGGAAGAGGAGCAGCCGGTACTTGAACCGGTGCCCATATGGGATGCCGGCGCTTCAGGCCAGGGCGTTAACCCACTGTGCCACAGCGCTGGCCCCAAATTTATGTATTTCATTTATTTGAAAAGCAGAGGGCAAGAGAGAGCTTCTACCCACTGGTTCCCTCTCCAGATGCCTGAAAGCCAGGGCTGGCCCAGGGTGAAACCAGAAGCTAGGGACCCAATCTAGGACCCCATGTGGGTGTCAGGGACCCACATACTTGAGCTATCACCTGCTGCCTCCCAGTACGTGCACTAGCAGGAAATCAGAATGGAGAGTGAAGCCAGGACTCGAACTCACTTACTCTGAAACAGGACACCAGCGTCCACAGCTTAACTGCTGTGCCAAACACCCACCCTGCTGCATGTTTGAAATTTTTTCATAAGCAAATGGGAGTGCAGGAAGCAGTCTTCAGAGGCACGACCCTCACCGTGGTGGCCGCGGTTCCTGATCACTCCCAAAGCCTGATTTCTTCTCTCTCTCTCTTTCTCCCTCTCTCTCTCTCTCTCTCTCTCTCATTGTTTCTCCTAGCTGTCCTCTTCTCTCTCCTCGTTCCTTCCTCTACAGTCATCTTCAAATGCTGCAGTCCTTTTCCCACCTGCTGCCTTCCCACTCTGGTCCTGACTTGCCTGCCAACCACCTTCTCCTCCTCCTCCTCCTCCTCCTTCTTCTTCTTCTTCAGATTTATTTATGTAAAAGGCAGCAATACAGAGAGGCAGAGAGAAAGAGAGAGAGAGAGAGAGGTCTTCCATCTGCGGGTTCACTCCCCAGATGACCACAATGGCTGGACCTGGACCAATCCAAAGCCAGGAGCCAGGAGCTTCTTCTGGGTCTCCCACGTGGGTGCAGGGGCCCAAGCACTTGGGCCATTTTCCACTGCTTTCTCAGGCCATAGCAGAGAGCTGGATTGGAAGTGGAGCAGCCATATGGAATGCCGGCACCGCAGGCAGCAGCTTTACCTGCTACGCTACCGTGCTGGCCACAGCGCCGGCCACAGCCTCCGAACCTTCTGTAACAGGGAAAACCAACCTTTTCCACCCAGCACAACTCAGCACACATCTGCGATCAGGTATATTCCCCACACACCCAAAGACCACCAACTGGGGGGTCCTATAATTCAATTCCTTGCTGGCACTGTCTGCTAGAGACAACATCAGATCCCACAGGCTAAGGCCCCATCCCGCCACATTGCCTGTCCCCACCTCAGGTGCGTTGTGAGTAAATACGATGCCTAGGTCAAGACAGAAGGAGCCAGACTTTAACATTCCGATTTTCCAACTGGTGGGAAAAATTCTTGCCCTGTTTCTTTTTTTTATATATAATATATATTTTTTGACAGGCAGAGTTAGACAGTGAAAGAGAGAGAGACAGAGAGAAAGGTCTTCCTTCTGTTGGTTCACCCCCAAATGGCTGCCACAGCTGGCACGCTGCGCCGATCCGAAGCCAGGAGCCAGGTGCCTCCCCCTGGTCTCCCATGCAGGTGTAGGGCCCAAGGACCTAGGCCATCCTCCACTGCCTTCCCGGGCCACAGCAGAGAGCTGGACTGGAAGAGGAGAACTGGGACAGAATCTGGCACCCCGACTGGGACTAGAACCCGGGGTGCCAGCGCCGCAGGCGGAGGATTAGCCTAGTGAGCCATGGCGCCGGCCCTTGCCCTGTTTCTGACACAAAGAACAGTGGAGAAAAGAGAATGTGGCACCAGGCAGAGCCATGAGATCAGTTGCCGGGGACAATTTATAAATGTTTGCCCAGGGCTGGGGGAGGCTGTGCTTCATATACACAGTCTGTATTTTGTTTTCAAATAGTCCTGAACAGTGGGTGTTACCATTGCCATTTAAGAGATAAGAATAAATAAATATTAAAGAAAATAGATAAGCAAACACACTCAGAGGTCAAATAATTTTCCCAAAGACACATGCAAATGTCTGAGCTAGAGCTCACCTGTCATCTTTTACATCAGCTCGCTTCTACCGTAGGAAATACCCAATATTTGCAAGCTACTGGGGCAAGATCCTTGCGAGATATAAATATTAGTAAAATGGAAGCTTTGCCGAGTCCTGGCTGCTCCACTTCCAATCCAGCTCTCTGCTATGGCCTGGGAAAGCAGCAGAAGGTGGCCCAAGCCCTTGGGCCCCTGCACCCACGTGGGAGACCTGGAGGAAGCTCCTGGCTCCTGGCTTCAGATTGGCACAGCTCCAGCCGTTGCGGCCAACTGGGGAGTGAAACAGTGGATGGAAGACTCTCTCTCTCTCTCTCTCTGCCTCTCCTTTTCTCTCTGTATAACTCTTGACTGTCAAATAAATAAATAAATCTTAAAAAAAAAAGGAGGGAATACGATGTCTCTGAACAGAAGTGCAGGGTGCTGGGGGATGAACGCGGCGTTACAGGGAAGAAAACAAGAAAAGCTTCCCATGGTCTCAGCGTGAGACCCACTGGTTGACATATATGGCTTCTCTCCATGAGACATCCAGCAGAAGCAGCAGTGAAAGAATTGTGAAAACTACTGTTTGTGGGAGCAGCTTCCCAGCGAGGCCAACAGCAGGTTCTTCCGTCCACGCGTGAAACAATTCAGTGGTGGAGGCATAACGATGCACGGCAGGGGGCCGGCGCCGTGGCTCACTTGGTTAATCCTCCACCTGTGGCGCTGGCACCCTGGGTTCTAGTCCTGGTTGGGGCACCGGATTCTGTCCCAGTTGCTCCTCTTCCAGTCCAGCTCTCTGCTGTGGCCCGGGAAGGCAGTGGAGGATGGCCCAAGTGCTTGGGCCCTGCACCGGCATGGGAGACCAGGAGGAAGCACCTGGCTCCTGGCTTCGGATCGGCACAGCGCACTGGCCGTAGCAGCCATTTGGGGGGTGAACCAACAGAAGGAAGACCTTTCTCTCTGTCTCTCTCTCACACTGTCTATAACTCTACCTGTCCAAAAAAAAAAAAAAAAAAAAAAAAAGATGCACGGAAGGACAAGGCTTATTTGGAGCAACACAAAAGCACCAGCTGAAGAAGCAAGTGGTGCATAAGCAAAACAGTCTAAACTGGAAACACACACACACAGGAAAAACCCCTCTCCAGGGAAAAGCGTGCATCAGTGAAAAAGCCCTCCGGGAAGGGAAAAGCCCCCAGCCAAGGAGCGCAGCCTTGATTAGGAGGAAGCCTTGCGTGGGGCCGGCGCTGTGGCTCCCACAGCAGCACTGACGTGGGGTGCTGGGGAGACGGCGTGTGCACATCGGCCCCAGACTTTCTGCTGAACTTCTTCTAAAGGAAAGAGGAAGGAACTCCCAGGTTTAAAAACGGTGAGCGGAGGCCCCGGGGGACTCTCCACTGCTGCAAACAGGCGGAGCTCCTGGATGGAAACACAGCAGAAATGGCTTCCACCCGCTGCTGCAGGAGGGAAGAAGTCCCCGGATGGCAGAAACAAAACCACCAACAACCAGGCGGGTCGAGGCACAGATCCACACTGCCGAGGAGCCAGGGAGAAGTCACAGCTGCTGAGGGAACGTTTGTGTTTGTGTTTTTTTTTTTTATTTTTTATTTTTATCTTTTGCTTGAATGATAGGATTACAGAGAGAGAGGGAAAGAGAGATCTTCCATCTACTGGTTCACTCTCCAAATGGCCGCAATGACTAGGGCTGGGCCAGGACAAAGCCAGGAGCCTGAAACTCCATCTGGGTCACCCATATGGGTGCAGGGGCCCAAGCACTCAGGCCAACTTCCACTGCTTTTTCAGGTGCACTAGCAGGGAGCTGGGCGGACGTGGAGCAGCCGGGACTGGACCCAGCGCCCATATGGAATGCTGGCAATGAGTTAACCTGCTATGCATGCCACAGTGCCAGCCCCCAAGGGAACATCTTAATGCTCATGTGAGAACAACAGATGTAGAAAAGGCCCTGATGGCGCGGGGAGCTGAAATGGAAACCTTGCACAAATCCAGCACGCCGGGGAGGTTTCCCTCCTATGTAAGAGACTTAAAATTTCTACCTTCAAAAGTTTCCACTGAGACCTGGGTGGGGGAGAAAGCCCTTCCTGTGAACATTCTTAGCCTAGGATTTGTATGGCTGTGGCACCTGTCCTGGCGACCCTGATGGTAGGGGACCCTGAGAAACCAGCAGGGAACTGGCCCCAGACCAGGGAAAGGTCTAAGGCCTATGGCAGAAACACATGGAACTCCTCTGTGGGTTCCACTTCACAGTTCAGAGTGTTCTGGACTCCACAGAGGAAGCCACCATCAGCGGAGGGCGGGCTCACGTTTCACTGATCACACGCATGAGGGCTGGATTTTCCGTGTGGGCTCAAGAGATGCATGCCTGGGGTTATCAGCTGATGAACTCAGAATGCAGCCCAGAAAAAATCAGAAGAGATGGAAAATATGAAAGAGTAGAAGGTAGCCAGTTCGAGTCCTGGCTGCTCCACTTTCAATCCAGCTTCCTGCTAACGCTCCTGGGAAAGCAGCAGAGAATGGCTTAAGTCCTTGGGCCCCTGCACCTATGTGGGAGACCCAGAAGAAGCTCCTGACTCTTAGCTGTAGCCTGGCCCAGCCCTGACAGTTGTGGCCTTTTAGGGAGGGAACCAGCAGATAGAAGCTCTCTCTCTCTCTTTCTCTCTCTGTATAACTCTTTCAAATAAATTAATAAATTTTTTTTAAAAAGAGAGATAGAGAGAGAGGGAGAGGTGGAAGGTAGAATGAGAAGGTGGGTTAGGAGTTGCACCAAGTCCCCTCTTCCCTACTCTGAGTGCTGCTTTGAGTCTTTGCTGACAGCTCCTGCCCCGAGACCTTCTCCAGACAGCGTGTTTGGCTGACAAGAGCCACCTCGAAGACTCCCCCTCCCCCAGGGTGTGACCAGCTGAGGCCCAGGGCCACAAGCCCAGCCCTCCTGACTCAAGACCAGGCAACTCCAACGACTCTGCCTCCCTCCGCTGAGACTGGTCCAGGTTAGACCTCACCTGAGACAACCTCCCGCCACTACCCCTGCTCCTCCTCCTCCCCCAGAGGTTTCTCCTGAATCACCCACGTGCACTCGGGTGCCTGTCTCGGGACCTGCCTCTAGGGACCCTAACGATTATGGGCGGATTGTGCTCCTCATAGTGAAGTCATGGCCCCCAGCACCTACGAATGGGGCCTGTTTGGAAACGGTCTCTGCAGATGTCACGAGGCACCCTTATCCCCAGAGGCTGTGTTCCAAACCCTAGTGGATGCCTGCAGCCACAGAGAGCCTGGGCCCCGGTGCACACTATGCATACATGCCTATGGGGAAATTTGATTTATGAATGAGGCACAGTAAACTATTAATAATAACTAATAGGAAATAGAAAAATTATAACTCTATAAGAAACTTTATGCAAATGTGGTCTCTCTCCCTCAAAATGTATGGTGCTATACTTGCTCTTTTTTTTTTTTAGATTGATTTATTTATTTATTTGAAAGGCAGAGTTACAGAGAGGCAGAGGCAGAGAGAGAGGTAGAGAGAGAGAGAAGGTAGGTCTTCCATCCAGCAGATAGAAGGTCTCTCTCTCTCTCTGCCTCTGCCTCTGCCTCTCTGTGAAGAGGGGAAACAATTGCACTTGAATTGAGGAAGCCCTGATGTGATAAGAGAAAGCACGACACAGAAGAGACTCACGTGATGTCCAGATGGGATGCACACACAACCCAAGAAAACCAAGAGTTTTTGCAACGGCAGAAAGGAAGATGAACGCGGGGAACAAATCCCCACCCCTGAAGTGCACGGAGGGAACGTGGCCCTGCTGACCCCTGGATTTCAGACTGAATGTACGAGGGTAAACTTTGGTTTCCAGCCCTTCAGTTTGTGGTCCTTGGTTATAGCAACCCTAGGAAACCAATCCACTGACCAAAGCACCGAGAGAACATGGACAGGACCAACAGCGGCTTAGGGCCGGTGGCAGCCTGCTGTCCCTTTCTGTGACTCTAACGTGAGCCTGCAGCTCCACACACAACACCCGAGCACATGGGACTCCGCTCCACAGTGAGGCCGAGTGGGAAGGCAAACCTAAACAAGTGTGGAGAGACCCAGGCCGGCTGTTGATGTTCACCGGTCTAGTGCTTCATTTCGAAATGTAAACAGACAACGGGATTGCCAAATATTTGAGAAAAACCAACAACCTGGAAGGCATGGATCAGGATGGACCAATGAAACAACAAATGAGAGAAAACAAAGATAATTAGGAAATGGGAGAGGCATTTTAAAATTTGGGTAGCCAGCGCTATGGCATAGCGGGTAAAGCCACCGCCTGTGACACTGGCATCCCATATGGGCGCCGGTTCATGTCCTGGCTGCTCTGCTTCCAATCCAGCTGCCTGCTGGTGGCCTGGGAAAGCAGCAGAAGATGGTGCTTGGACCCCTGCACCCACATAGGAGACCCAGAAGACGCTCCTGGTTCCTGGCATCACAAGGTGACGCCTAATTGTATCTTGTCATACAACAAAAAAAGTCAAATGCTAACTCCAGGAAAATAAAACTCTATCCTGCACAAGAAACTCTTAGTCTACAAAGAGGCAAAATAAGTGTGGTATGAGTCTGAGAGAGAGTGTGTCTGACCTCAGTCCTGGGAAAGCCAGCGAGCGGCAAATGAGTCCAAGCCTTTCTGGCAGGTGCCATCAGCCCTGGGGCTTCTTGTCGTGGACACTCAGAGTGGCATATATGGCGGGTTGTCCCTCAGCGCATTCCCATTGTCCTCGTGTTCCTCCCCGTTCTGCAGAGGCTGAAAAGCAAAGCGCACATTTCCACACTCCCTCCCCGCTGGACTTCCGCTTCTGACTTCACGGCAGCCGGAAGTGGGGCTGGCTGGCGAGTGTGGTCGCGGAGGCACTGGGTTGTTTGTTCTGCTGCTGGTTTCTCTGTAGCCGTGTTCATGGCATCTCGATGCCAAGAGCAGGGTGTGCGTCTCCTGGTTTCTCGGATGTTAGCCCTAGCATGTGGGTATGGCAGCCAACAAAAGCAGCGAGGGCAGTTTTTCCTGGTTCCTGTGCCACATCTAGACTGGCTTCCTGGAGCCCACAGCCCTCCACACTCTGCATTCCAGATGGTACAGAGGCCGTGGTTGCCCTGGCCAGAAACTTCTTGGAATCATTTGTGAAAGTCAAACTTAGCTGCGGGATGGGATGGGAGCTGGGGGGAGAGGAAGGGGAGGCAACGTAGTGGCATAGCAGGTAGAGCCACTTCCTGCAATGCTGGCATCCCCTTTGGGTACCGGTTTGGCAGCTCCCTGCTAAAGGCCTGAGACAGGCAGCAGGTGGCCCAAGTGTTTGGGCCCTTGCCACCCACGTGGGAGACCTGGAAGAAGCTCCTGGCTTTGGTCTGGCCCAGTGTTAGCTGTTGTGACCATCTGCAGAGTGAACCAGCCCATGAAAGATCTCTCTCTCTCTCTCTCTCTCTCTCTCTCTCTTTTTCTTCTCTCTTCCTCTCCTTCTCCCTGTAACTCTTTAAAATATATAAATATCTAATGAAATAACACATAACAGAATTTACATAAAAAATTAGAGCCTTTTTCACCATTCCATTGAACACACTTGGAAGCTCCTAGTGCCTTATAATGAGTCCCTTTCCTGCTACCCATAACTCAACTCTGACAAAATCGGTTTTCAACATTTAGAATGAACCTGCAAATAAAGTTTTTAATGTTGTAGACTAGAATATAAATACCGTATATCTTGACTATTAAAGGATTAGCAAGGGGAAGGGGTGGCATTGTGGTGCCGTGGGTTAGGCCACTGCTTGCAATGCCAGTGTCCCATTTCAGAGCTCTGGTTCAAGTCCCGGCTACTCTGATTCTGATTCAGCTCCCTGCTAATGAGCCTGGGAAAGCAGTGGAAGATGGGCCCCTGCCACCCACATGGGAGTCTCAGATAGAACTCCTGGCTCCCGGCTTTGGCCTGGCCCAGCCCTGGCCATTGCAGCCCTCTGGGGAGTAAACTAGCAGACGAAAGATCTCTCTGTCCATCTGTCTGTCTGTCTGTCTGTCTCTCTCTCTGCGCCTCTCTCTGCTTTTCAAATAAATAAATCTTTAAAAAAGGATTAGTGGGGCTTGCAGGTACAAGATGAGAAGAGGTAAAGAGACATGTGGTGCTATTAACTTCCTGAACTTGAATATATCACAGAGCAGCAATAGGTGTTTCAGTTTATTTTATATTTTTAACAGTATAGATGTAAGTAATGAAGAAAAGTAAAAGTGCAACAGAAAACTTAGAAGAGGATGGAAAGGAGGAGAAAACAGTGACAGCCTCATTTCTAATAACAATGTTTTCTAAAGTTGATTCATGGGAAAACAGGGTTAATGTATATAGTGAATGTGTAGTTTGAAGAACTGAAAGCAAAATGTTAACATGGCTACTTCTGGGAGAAAGGCTGTAAAATCAGTATGTGGAAAAAAGTCTTTGCATTTTTAAAAAAATTATTTATTTATTTGAAAGTCAGAGTTACACAGAGATAGAAGGAAAGGCAGAAAGAGAGAGAGGTCTTCCATCTGCTGGTTCACTCCCCAGTTGTCCTCAATGGCTGGAGCTGTGCCAATCCAAAGCCAAGAGCCAGGTGCTTCTTCCAGGTCTTCCCACATGAGTGCAGGGACCCAAGGACTTGGGCCATCTTCTACTGTTTTTCCAGGCCATGGCAGAGAGCTGGATTGGAAGTGGAGCAGCCAGGACTTGAACCAGCGCCCACATGGGATGCCAGCACTGCAGAAGGTGGCTTTACCCACTAGGCCACAGTGCCGGCCCCTAGTCTTTGCTTTTTATTTTCTACTTTCTGTGTAACAGAAACCTTCGTGACCACATGGACATGTTACTTATATAAAATCCATAAAAACTGTGCAACTGTCCAACACCAAGCATGTTGATCCGCGGAGTCCCTAGTGGAGTGATTTTTCAGGAATGGTAGTCGGCAGGTACACCTGAGGGTCTTTGCATATCTGCGAGTGTCTGCCAGCTGCCCTTACAAATAAATAATTAATCGGACCTAGATGTGGAAGTCACGGGCTGTCAGTAGCCATTGTTCCACTTGGCATTTTACGTTGTAGAGAAGTCTAACGGATACCTAACTTCTCCCTGTAGACAGTTTCCCCCAAGGGTGTATGAAGTTTTGTTTTTTGTCCCCCCCCCCCCCCTTTATCCACTTCCAAGCCTAGATCAGACTCCCAGGACTCTTGCTGTGTCGTTAACCAGCTCTCAAGCGCTCACTTTGGGCATGAAGACTTTCCTTCGATTCTCTCCTCTAGTTTCTCCTCCTTCTCGGTTGTGTTTTTCTGGAATCCTGTTCGGGAGCCATCTTTTATTTATTTATTTTATTTTATTTTTATTTTTTGACAGGCAGAGTGGACAGTGAGAGAGAGAGAGACAGAGAGAAAGGTCTTCCTTTGCCGTTGGTTCACCCTCCAAGGGCCGCCGCGGCTGGCGCGCTGCGGCCGGCGCACCGCGCTGATCCAATGGCAGGAGCCAGGAGCCAGGTACTTCTCCTGGTCTCCCATGGGGTGCAGGGCCCAAGCACTTGGGCCATCCTCCACTGCACTCCCGGGCCACAGCAGAGAGCTGGCCTGGAAGAGGGGCAACCGGGACAGAATCCGGCGCCCCGACCGGGACTAGAACCCGGTGTGCCGGCGCCGCAAGGCGGAGGATTAGCCTAGTGAGCCGCACGCCGGCCCGGGAGCCATCTACTCACATCTCCTTCGAGGATCCACCTAACTGGCCCCTCCAGCTCCAGCCTCAGCCTTCAGGCCCCTGATGCACTGGTATCAGGTTTCTCTTCCTCGTGATCACACGCAGTGTTCTGCGTCCAGCACACTCCATGGCCCTCGGGTACAGAGCCTTCCTCTGAACCAAACGCAGCCTCCTGCCCTGAGTTTAAAAAAAAAAAAAAAAAAATAGGGAAACGATAATCAAATGTTATTTCCTCCATTTACTTTAAGATATGCAACAAAGTCATTGAAGCAAGAGAAGCAGTCTCATTAAATTCTAGATAGACCAAGAATTCTACATATTGAGAAAAAGTTAAGACTTTCCATTCAATAATAGAATCATCTACCTGGTGAACAAATTAAAATTAACTGAAACACTTAGTCATTAGAAGGACAATTCGTGAAGTGATTGGAGAATAAATATGCACACTGTATGATTTCTTTTTAAAATTTTTTGCCAGGCATAGTTAGACAGTGAGAGAGAGACAGAGAGAGTTATAGACAGTGAGAGAGAGACAGAGAGAAAGGTCTTCCTTCCGTTGGTTCACTCCCCTAATGGCCGCTTCGGCCGGCGCTGCGCCAATCCAAAACCAGGAGCCGAGTGCTTCCTCCTGGTCTCCCACGCGGGTGCAGGGACCCAAGCACTTGGGCCATCCTCCACTGCCCTCCTGGGCCACAGCAGAGAGCTGGACTGGAAGAGGAGCAACTGGGACTAGTACCCGGCACCCCAACCAGGACTAGAACCCGGGGTGCCGGCACTGCAGGTGGAGGATTAGCCAAGCGAGCCACAGCGCCAGCCCACTGCATGATTTTTTTTATATAACAATAACTAGCTACGAAACTAAAGGGAAGAAAGATGTGACCACCCCCAAAGTGAGATATAAGGGAGCAGCATGCAACTCTTATATGAAGAGAATGACATAAATCTTGAATTTTAAAATGCTTCTAGGAGCACAAAGGAAAAAAAAGAATTACCACACTGTACCCCATAAATATGCATAATTATTGTTAAAAAACTATTTTTAATCTTTTTAAAATGACTAACTTTTTAAAAACGGACATGACAGGGCCTCAGCATGAGCCTTGCAGAAAAGTGGAATGAGTGGAGGGGTCGGCATATTAAAAATCCCCAAACTGCCGGCGCTGCGGCTCACTAGGCTAATCCTCCGCCTTGTGGCGCCGGCACACCAGGTTCTAGTCCCGGTCGGGGCGCCGGATTCTGTCCCGGTTGCCCCTCTTCCAGGCCAGCTCTCTGCTGTGGCCAGGGAGTGCAGTGGAGGATGGCCCAGGTCCTTGGGCCCTGCACCCCATGGGAGACCAGGAGAAGTACCTGGCTCCTGCCGTCGGATCAGGGCGGTGCGCCGGCCGCAGCAGCCATTGGAGGGTGAACCAACGGCAAAAAGGAAGACCTTTCTCTCTCTCTCTCTCTCACTGTCCACTCTGCCTGTCTGAAAAAAAAAAAAAAAATCCCAAACCACCAAGCTTCCCAAAGCTCTGTCTGAACTGAACAGGATTTTTAACACTTCACATGTGTGCTTTTTTTTTTTTAAGACTTATTTATTTGAAAGGCAGAGTTACAAAGAGATAGAGGCAGATAGAGAGAAAGAGAGAGAGATCTTCTATCTACTGGTTCACTCCCCAAGTGACCACAATGGCTGGAGCTGGGCTGATCCAAAGCCAGGAACCAGGAGCGTCTTCCAGGTCTCCCATGCTGGTGCGGGGCACCAAGGACCTGGGCCATCTTCTCCTGCTTTCCCAGGCCATAGCAGAGAGCTGGATGGGAAGTGGAGCAGCTGGGTCTCAAACTAGTATCCATATAGGATGCCAGCATTGCAGGTGGCAGCTTTACCCCTACACCACAGTGTCCTCTCCGGAAGATTCTTAAATACATATTTCCCAGGAATTTAATTTGTCAGTTCTGCGGCCGGCAAACCTGTTATGAAAACTTTCTGCAATGAATTACCAGTACGTGGATACTTGCAAATCAGACTTTAGAAATGCAGCGCCAGGTCCTTCTCTCTGTCGACAGTCGGGGCATACCAAGACTTGGGATGTGAATCAGTTACAAAATGTAGGAACTCTTAACCTTAAAATGTCAGAAGTTTATATGGAGATTAAATATAAAGAATCAGCTCAAGGGGGCCGGCGCTGTGGCATAGCAGGTAAAGCCCCAGCCTGCAGTGCTGGCATCCCATGTGGGCATCCGTTCGAGTCCCGGGTGCTCCACTTCTGATCCAGCTCCCTCCTATGGCCTGGGAAAGCAGTGGAAGATGGCCCAAGAGCTTGGGCCCCTGCACCCATGTGAGAGACCCGGAAGAAGCTCCTGGCTCCTGGCTTCAGATGGATGTAGCTCCAGCTGTTGTGGCCATTTGGAGAGCAAACCAGTGGATGGAGGATCTCTCTCTCTCTCTCTCTCTCTCTCTGTACCTCTGCCTTTCAGATAAATAAATAAATATTTAAAAAAAGATGGTCCACTTCTCAAAGTCATTTTTTTAAAAAATCAGCTCAAAAATATTTTTTAAAGTAGTTGTTCTTAGAGTGAATCGGAAGCAGACAGTTTAATTTTCATAAGAAGTCTTCAGCTGGTTGTCAACTCTTTTCACTGTTGACTTTGCCTGTTTAACTCCTGGAGCTGTATTTGTGGGTAAGGACAATAAAAACAAAATCCAAATGTAAACCCCACAGTGCCTCCCTCCCTCCCCATTTCCGGTTTCGCGCCCACCAGTGTTTGACTGCCTGTGGTTGTGGTCACCCAGGACAGCAGGCCTGACCCTTCCCTGTGCTGTCCTAAATTCTCCCCTGAACACAGGCTTGCAGGAACCGAAGGCTGAAGGAGGAGCAGGAGGCTGTGTAGCCAGGGATGGGAAACTATGCTGGCCCTTCCAGTGCCCACTGGGCTGGGCCCGGTAATGAAACTGTTTCATCACTAAAATGATGTTAACAAAAATGTTCACGGGAATCAAACCATTAATTCTCATGCTGGAGGTAGGCATTGGCCGTGTGGGTGGCTGAGGATGTTATCTTCTGTTTTGGTAAGCTGAGCCTTCCCTCAGCTCCTGAAAATTCACCCCATGGGAAGTTGTGGCCCCGCTACTCAACCTAGAGACTGTATTCAAGGATCAGGCTTCTGGAAACCTCCTCTCCCTTGTTTTCTGTCTCAAATTCAGCCAGTAGGAGACACATGGGCATGAGAATTAAAATCATCAAATCTAGGTCAAACCAATCCCTGGGGACCAGCTCTGTGGTCTAGCAAATAAAGCCACCACCTGCAGTGCTGGCATCCCATATGGGCGCCAGTTCATCTCGGCTGCTCCACTTCCAACCCAGCTCTCTGCTATGGCCTTGGAAAGCAGTGGAAGATGGCCCAAGTGCTTGAGCCCTGCACCCACGCTGGGGACTCAGAGGAAGCTCCTGTATCTTGACTTCAGATCAGCCCAGCTCCCATTGTTGCAGCCATTTGGGGAGTGAACCAGTGGATGGAAGACCTCTCTCTCTCTCTCTCTCTGCCTCTCTGTAACTCTTTCTTTCAAATAAATTAATTAATTAAAAAAACTAATCTCTGATGCAGAAAATTCAAGTTCAGCCTTATATTGGGTCAACTAATTTCCAATTATAGTTATAAAGTCATCCCAAGATAGGGAGAAGCCCAAGACTGAACATATACTATATATGCCTTTACTCATTCCTCCAAACGAAAGAATAAAGTTAAATTAACTAAAATTAGTATGCCTATTTTCATCAGAGTTCTCTTGAGAAACCTAACCAGAGAGACAGAAGATAAGTAGGTAGGTAGGTGGGTAGATGGGTGGATAGAAAGAGACAAGAAAAGAAATCTGAGGGTATCCCCCACATTTCCTGCATTGGAACCCTACTTTTTCAATGCAGCAGTGCTGGGAGGTGGGGTTTAGTAGAGCGTCATGGGCGGGCGCAGAGCCCTCATGTGTGGATTATGGTCTTTCTTGCCGGATGGGCTGCTACCGTGACCGTGGGTCATTATAGAAAAAGCTCCCCCCATGTTCCGTCTTGTTCCTGCTTGCCCTTCTGCTTCCCACCGTGAGCTGAAGCAGCACAAGGCCTTTGTCAACACCATGCTTGTCCCAGCCTCCAGAACTGTAAGCTAAAGTGCACCTCTTCTTTTTATAAGTTACCCAGTCTCCCTTATTATTTTATAGCAACATAAAATAGACATGATAGATAGATAGAATATACATGGATATCTTTCATACCTAGCTAGTTCAGCTATCTTGTGTTCATTAAGGATTTTCCAATTCAAATTGTGTACAACAGACTTCTCTATTCCACCAGTATCTTTGCATTCTGCAGTAGGAACCTTCTTTCTTAAAGATGGGGGGGGGGCCAGCACCGTGGTTCACTTGGTTAAGCCTCTGCTTGAGGCGCTGGCATCCTATATGGGCACTGGTGCTAGTCCTGGCTGCTCCTCTTCCAGTCCAGCTCTCTGCTGTGACCTGGGAAGGCAGTGGAGGATGGCCCAGGTCCTTGGGCCCCTGCATCCACATGGGAGACCTGGAAGAAGCTCTTGGCTCCTGGCTTCAGATCAGCACAGCTCCGGCCATTATGGCCACTTGGGGAATGAACCAACAGAAGGAAGACCTTTCTCTCTGTCTCTCTCTCTCTCAATGTCTGTAACTCTACCTGTCAAAAAAAAAAAAAAAAAAAAAAAAGATGTGAGGGATGATACTCATTGACTTTACCCCACGTGCTAGTCCTCAGAACAGCAATTCTAATACTACCATATTAATTATGATT
The DNA here is from genome assembly GCF_964237555.1 of Oryctolagus cuniculus. Taxonomy (NCBI): domain Eukaryota; kingdom Metazoa; phylum Chordata; class Mammalia; order Lagomorpha; family Leporidae; genus Oryctolagus; species Oryctolagus cuniculus. The sequence goes on along the minus strand of NC_091438.1, from coordinate 21,933,495 downwards.
ACTAAAAGCACTTAAAATTTTTTTTCACATATGCTGCCTCAGATCTCCCTTTACTTATTGTGATTATACTATATGTTGTCAGGCCATACAGTCATCACATGCAGTAATCACTCCTTTTAGATTCTCACTTATCTTGGGTTACAAGTAACTCTATATTTACTTCTCATCACAGGCCCTTGGAATGAGATGTGCAGTAAGTAGTTGTCTGAAGCTCAGTCCGTAGTAAATGTCTTAGAGATTGAAGGGACAATATTTTCTGAAGTCTTCCATGCTGATAAGAACGTGTGCTCTTTATACGTAAAAGCTTTTTTTTTTTTTTTTTTTGCTTCTTATAAAACCCTTGGTCCTCATCTTCCCTCCCCTGGTACCTCAAATGTCTTGCTCTTGTGGCACAAAGCAGTGCTGTTGAAAAGCCCGATGATAACGCAGCATTCTTCAGAAGTCAGTGTCTCCTTTTTATCTTGGTACTCACTTATTTTTCCTTTGTCCTTAAAGTCCTGCAATTTTACTGGGATATGTTCTGGTGCTGATCTTTATGGGCAGTATTCCCAGGTAATCTTCAACATGCAGTTTTAAATCTGTGTTATTTTAGATTTTTTTCTTTGAACTATAATTTTTAGTATTTGTTATGATCCCTTGCTTTCAATTTTCTTTTTTCAGGGACTCCTGTTAGTCATGTGTTGGATCTTCTTTGTCTCTCTTCACTATCTGTCAAACTCTTGAGTATTTTTACTTTTCTCTTTGTCACTTTTTAATTTTTAAATTCCCCTTATTTTCTATTTTTCTTGTCATTATCTGTTGCACTTACTTGTTCTTGTATTTCTTCTAGTTTTAGTCTAATTTTCACTTTCATTTCAAAGATGATTAGGTCTGGTTCTTTTTTTACTTCTATCCACTCATTTCAATGATTTATGCTGCTACTGTCTATCTTATTTCCTTTTCTTAATGCCTTTAGCCTTGTTGGGGAAATGCATTGTTATGTAGTCCCCTTCCCTTGAGTAGGGACAGCACCTTGACTATGAAGTGATTTTATTCCCATATTTTATTCCCATATTCATATTATAGGGCAAAGGTGAGGGGACAGTTAATGGGCTTGACCCAATCAGGTAACTCTGGTCAATGAGAGGTCAGAGGTCAGAGATTCAAAGCTGCAGCAACACTCTCCTGTTGGCCTTGAAGAAACAAACTACCAGGTCACGGAGAAGACTGGGTGGCAGGCAACAGTGGGCAGCCTCTAGGAACCAAAGGTTTTAGCTCCACAACCACAAGAAACCTGATCCTCCCAACAACCAGTGAGCTTGGAAAGGGTCGATGAGCCTCGGATGTGATCACAGCCCCAGCCAATACCTGCGTCTCAGTCTAGGCCTAGGCCTGGACGCCTGACCCACACGAACTGGCAGATAATAAATGGATGCTTTCAAGGGCTGAGTTAGTGGCTGTTACGCATCAGTAGAAGGTGAATGCAGTACACTCCACTGTGTACACTCCGGGAGCAGGACATTCCAGTGTGTTGGCATTATTTGTAGAGATACCATCCTACCCCTTTTCTTCTTCCTTTCCTAAACAGTAGCTTTGTGTGAGATTCGACCTTGGCATTCCTCTGCTGTTCATTTTTACATGCAGTGGTTTCCCTGTTTCTTACAGGAAGGTTTGGTTCTCATAGCTGCTTTCTTTTTTAAAAACTTCACGGAGATCCTTCTATTATTTGCATGTAGCAGATTGCTTGCTGAGATTTATTGGCTATTTCCCACTTTTATCTGGACATCCTCTTCTTTGTTTTTGTTTTTATTTTGTTATCTCTGCTCTGCTCTGTGGGGAGCAACTGGGAGCAACTCGGACTAGACTAAGTTACTGGAATTAAGACTTATTCTATGCATCTGCTCTCCCACAATATGGCGCTGGGAGAGGAGGAAACAGCTTCTACACAGCTGCCTCCAGTTCAACCTATAAACTGTAGGACCTGCTCCTGATTGGAGGAGAGCAGTGTACTCGGCGTGTGGGTAGCAGAGTTGGGATTGGCGGAAGAGGACTATAAAGGAGGAGAGAGACAACATGCACCAGGAACATCTATCTGAAGGGACACCTGTGCAGCCCCCAAAAGAGCCGGCCGGCGGTGTGCCGCTCCCCCGCGGAAGTGGGGAAAGTGGCTAGGGGGAACCGCCCTTCCACGGAGGTGGAAGGGACGGTAGCCAACTCGGGAAGAACCATCAGCAAACCCGGGGAGGGCCGACCAGACGAAAGAACAACGCAGGGTCCTGCGTCGTTCCTCCACGAAGAGGGGGAGCGACACTGCTCAATCTTGATTTGACTCCAAACAATTTCTTTACTTTGGAGCCCTATCCAGGACAGTTTCAGGAGTTCAGAGGACTGGACCGGTCCTGCCCTTGGTGGTTTCATAGCAGGGTCCTCACAGTCTTTCTCTTCTGGCGTGGACAAAGACCCTCCCCATTTCAGCCGCTCTCTTAAACTTGGCCTTCTGGATTCTGCCTGTTGTCCTGTTCGATGCCCCATTGCGTCCCTGTGTTCCCAAGCACAGGTGCTGGGGTTTTATTGGTTTGTCCAGCTGTTTGGATTTGGGGATTTATGGAGAGACCTTTGCCTCTAGTGGTCTTGTAAATGCTGTGCTTGGGTTGCGTGTTTGTATCTAGCTGATCAGTCTGTTTATACTTGGGGATTCAGAAAGATCAAAAGACTACATTGCTACCGCCACTGATGTCTTCCCAAAATTCTCTAAATATCTCCTTTTTATGACTTGAGAAAACTTCGTTCCCGGTAAAGAATTTAATTTAAGTCCCAGAGCGAGGGACTGGGGAAATCAGCACAAGCACTTGGCCCTGATTTTTGTTTTCCACTGTGTTTGTTGAATAACTGCTTTTGCTATGGCAAACTTAAATTGGTTTCTCATGACCTGAAGCAAAGCCATGTGAAGATTTCAGCATTCAAGTTCCCATCTGCCAAAGCAGCCTCAAACATACCCACTGTTCTGGCCCCCAAAGGTGATCTGGGTTCATTCTCTGATTCTTTAGGTCTTCTCCAAAGTCCAGATCAAATCTCTTCTGCTAACCAATTACTGGTAATGCCGGTAGTTTTTTTTTTTTTTTTAATTAATACCTGTGGACTATTTTTTTAAAGATTTATTTATTTATTTGAAAGGCAGAGTTAGAGGGAGAGAGATAGAGACAGAGAGATATTCCATCCTCTTGGTCAGTCTCCAAATGGCTGCCTGGACTAGGCCAGGCCAAACCCAGGAGCCTGGAACTTCACCCAGATTTCCCACATGGGTGCAGGGTCCCAAATACTTGGGCCATCTGCTGCTGCTTTCCAGGCACATTAGCAGGGAGCTGGATCAGAACTAGAACAGCCAGGATACAAACTGGCACCCTTCTGGAATGCTGGCATTGCAGGCAGTGGCTTTACCCACCGCGCTACATCACTGGCACAGGGGACTATTTTGAGGCATTAACCTGTGATTTTCTTTTTTTAAGATTTACTTTTATTTATTTGAAGGATGGGGGAAAAATAAGGGGATGGGGAGACAGATCTTCTACCCACTGGATCCTTCCCCAGATGGCCACAATGGCCACCCTGACTGAAGCCAGGAGCTTGGAACTCCATCTGGGTCTCCCATGAGGGTAACAGGGACCCAAACATGCAGGCAATTTTTTGCTGCTCTCCAAGGCACATTTGTAGGAAGCTGGATCAGAAGTGGAGCAGCCGGGACTTGAACTTGTGCTCACATGGATGCCAGCATTGCAAGTGGCTGCTTAACCCACTGCACCACAACACCAGCCCTAACCTATGCTTTTTTATACCTGTCTTAGTTCCTACCATTGCTGTAACAGGACACTGCAAACCGAGTGGCCTTAAAGAATGAGTGATCGTCTCATAATTGGGAAGGCTTCAAATCCAAAACCAAGGCATCAGGCAGACCATGCTCCCTCCGAATCCCGCAGTAAATCTGTCCTCACCTCTTACTAGCTTCCACTAGTGGCCGGCGATCGTGGGCGCTCCCTGGCCAGTAGGCAGTCCTTCCGTCCTCTGGTCCTCCGCCTTCACAGCGCCTTCTCTGAGCGTCTACGTCTTCACTCGGCTGTTGTCTTCTAAGCACACCGCTCATTTTTGCCTTATTCCAGGATAACCCCATCTTAACTGATTCTATCTGCAACAACCCTATTTCCAAATAGTGTCACGTTCTGAGGTCCTGGAGCTTGGAACGTGGGCATGTTTTGGGGAGGACACAATTCAACCTATAGCCCTCTCCTCCCTCTCTCAAAAGCAGGTGGGGGCCAGTGCTGCGGCGTAGCAGGTAAAGCTGCTGCCTGCAGTGCCGACATTCCATATGGGCGCCGGTTCAAATCCAGGCCACTCCACTTCCTATCCAGCTCTCTGCTACGGCCTGGGAAAGCAGTGGAAGATGGCCCAAGTCCTTGGGCCCCTGCATCTGTGTAGGAGACCTGGAAGAAGCTCCTAGCTTTGGATTGGTGCAGCTCTGGGCATTGCGGCCATTGGGGGAGTGAACCAACAATGGAAGACCTCTCTCTTTCTCTGTCTCTCTCCCTCTCTGTAACCCTGCCTTCCAAATAAATAAGTAAACCTTTTTAAAAAGGCGGGGGGTCTGGTTTTTCACCTTTTGCTTCAGTGGCAGGTGAGGCACCCACAAAGCCCTCCAACTTTGCATTTTCTGGAAAAGACAGTAGAATTGTGAACAAGGTGCCTTGGCCAGATGCCAGGAGCACATAGCGGTTTCTCCTTAGACTTGACAAAGAGATTTCCCCAAGCAGTGTGGCCAGGAGGCAGCCAAATCCCAGAGAGTGGGCAACTGTGTGGTACATTGGGTGTGTGGAGAGGCGGGGCGGGGGGGGTCATCCTCTGCTTCATCTGGCTCCCTGGCCCCAAACAGAGGCAGAAAACCACAGAGAGCCACAGGTCTGGAGGGCCCTGCCCACCAGCCAGAGAGTAGTGGGTCTTGTGCCTTTTTGTTGTACCTCTTGTGTTTCCAGAACAAGTGTATGTGTTGTAGACGAAGCGGGGCGGGGGCGGGGGGGGGGGGGGGCAACGTGCAGGACAGGCAAATAATCGAGTGTATGATCCTCACGTTCTCCAGACCACAGAGGGTGCGCACCAGGAGCACTGCTGTGGAACACGGGACACTCGGCGTATAACGTGCCCCGCACTGGTAGTGTTCCCTTTCTCCTCTGCTCCGTCTCTGGGCCTCCGTTTCTTTGTCTATCAGATGGAAATAACAAAATCTTACCACAAAGAGTTGTTTTAAGATCCAAAAGGATGCCATGCAGGGAAATCAGTCTGTAAATTACATAGAATGATAAAGACAGTAGCTGCTGGGGGCCAGTGTTGTAGTATAGCGGGCTAAGCCTCCGCCTGCAGCACCAGCATCCCATATGGGCTCCAGGCAGAGGCCTGGCTGCTCCACTTCCGATCCAGCTCCCTGCTGTTGTGCCTGGGAAAAGCAGCAGCAGAAGATGGCGCAAGTGCTTGGGCACCTGTTACCGACGTGGGAGACCTGAAGGAAGCTCCTGACTCCTGGTTTGGCCTGGCTCAGCCCTGGCTATTGTGGCCATCTGGGGAGTGAACCAGCAGGTGGAAGATCTCCATGTCTGTCTGTCTATCTGTCTCTCTCTCTTTCTGTAACTCTGCCTTTCAAATAAATAAAATAAATATTTATTTAAAAAAAAGACAGTCGTTCTGATTGCCCAGAGTGCCTCCAATGCTGTTTGCCATTGGCTCCCCTCAGGCAGCCCTGAGTAAGGAATTCAGGGCAGTGGAGGGCTGCACTCCCCCAGGGAGCTCAGGAGCACACAGTCCCCATCGGGCTGAGGCACCATCCCTCTCTCAGTCTCACACTCAGGCTTCTACAGGCGGAATTTCCCTCTCCAACCTGTTTCTCTCCTAAACCTGCACTCTGTGAGTTCCTTCTATGACAATAGCAATGGACTTCATGGCCATGTCTTGCAGCCACGTTCCTCTGGCTTTCCTAGACTCATGTGCAGAGGCAGAGAGAGAGAGAAGGTGGGGGAGAGGAAGAGGGGGAGGGAGAAGGAGAGAGAGAGAGAAAGAGAGAGAGAGACAGTTTTCCATCCACTGATCCACTCCCCAACTGGCCGCAACAGCCAGAGCTGTGCCAGTCCAAAGCCAGGAGCCAGGAGCTTCTTCTTCATGTGGGTGCAGGGACCCAAGGACTTGGGCCATCTTCTACTGCTTTCTCAGGTCACAACAGAGAGAAGGATTGGAAGTGGAGCAGCCAGGACTCGAACCAGTGCCCATATGGGATGCCGGCATTGCGTGCAGCAGCTTTACCCACTACGCCACAGCGCCGGCCCCTGTCTGCGTCCTCTTGTCGTACCTGCTCTGACACATTGCCGTCTCCCACGGGGGCATCACCATGTGCTTCTTTCTTCGACCTCCTCCCTTGGCAGGAGTCTTGCCTGGGGACTAGGATGGACGTTCAAGGGCTGAAAGAGCAGCCAGAGCCCACATCTCTGCTCCCTCTCATCTCTGACATGTGCCCAGGTAGCTGTGAAGTTACAGCGGCATGGCAGTCACACACCCTACCACTGCCTCTCATCCAGTAACCCAGAACATCTGCAAACATCTGCTTCTGTGTACAAGACCTGTGCTAGGAGCTGCGTGGAGTCGAAAGCAGCATCACTCTTCATCAAACCCAAGATGTGCTTGATGGACTGACACACCACTGTTTCACTTATGGCCAAGAAAGAAGCACCCCAACAGTTAAACCATGACACGCATGCAATGTGAAGGTGTAATCCCAATGTCAGAGGTGTGCAAATACCAAGAGAAGTGTGTCTTAGAATTGATGAGATGCTGTGTGAGGCACTGTGCCTCATTCAAAGAGCTGCCGCACCTGGGGCAGGGTCTGATTGACCACCAGAGGCGCTGGAGGGATTTGGGTGCTTAAGAGCTGAGTCTGAGAGCTGTGGTTGGTTGGGCCTTGGAGGACAGATTGGACAGCACCTTCTGGGTGGAGCTGAGGAGGGTCCCTGAGAAGAGAGGGGGAGTACAAGTAGAGGGAGGGGATGAGGTACTTAAAAGGTAGAAAGATGTCCGAATGGGAAACTAGGAAATGAAAGGGGGATGTGCTCATCCCTAAGGAGTGTGGGTTGCATTCTTTAAGCAGTGGGAGCCACATGAAGTTTTGGAGCAGGGGAGGAACATTAGGAACATTAATCTGGTGGGGACAGGCAGAATGTATGAAGAGATAGAATGTATGTAGGGGACCTGTTCAAGAAAGAACATGGTGAGGGCAGCATGGCGCAGTGAGTAAAGCTGCTGCCTGTAACACCAGCATCCCATGCAGGTGCCAGTTTCTGTCCTGGCTGCTCTACTTCCAATCTAGCTCTCTGATAATGGCCTGGGAAAAGTAGCAGAAGATGGCCCAAGTGCTTGGGCCCCTGGCATCCATATGAGAGACCTGGAAGAAGCTCCTGGCTCTTGGCTTCAGACTGGCCCAGCACTGGCCATTGTGGCTATCTGGGGTGAACCAGCAGGTGGAAGTGCTCGCTCGCTCTCTCTTTCTCTCTCTCTCTCTCTCTCTCTCTCTCTGTCTCCCCTTCTCTCCTCTCTCTGTAGCTCTTTCAAAATAAACAAATAAATCTGAAAGAAAAGGAAAGAGAGAGGAGAAAGAGGAAGGAAGGAAGGAAGGAAGGCAAGGAGGGAGGGAGAAAAGAAATAATATCAGGGCAAGCATCATGGATTAGGCCACCACAGTGATGCAAGCATCCCACAGGGACACCAGTTTGAGTCCCAGCTGCTCCACTTCTGATCCAGCTCCCTGGTAATGCACCTGGGGAAGCAGCAGAAGATGGCTCAAATGCTTGGCCCCCTGCACCCATGTGGGAGACCCGGATGAAGCTCTTGGCATGAACCAGTGAATGGATGTCCTCTCTCTCTCTCTTTCTCTCTCTCTCTCTGTAACTCTGTCTTTCAAATAAATAAACAAATCTTGAAAAAGAAAACAGCAGAAGTCCAGGTATACAGCAAAGAGAAGAACAGCAGTGCGAGCTGAAAAGGAAGGAAGGAAGAGAGGGAGGGAAATGAGCAGAGAACAGTCGAGCCGAACTTGCTCAGGAAGAGGGGTGCACCAAGGCTGCACCCCTGTATTTGGGTCTGGACAGTGGCAGACCCGATGCCGCGAGGGAGGTGCCCACAGCCCTTCTGAAGGGCAGTCCTGAGCCACGTTTCCTGCTGTGGGCTGCCTTGAATAATAATATAATAATAATAATAAAATAAAATAATAAAAATAATAAAATAATAAAAATCCCTGTAGCCACCAGGCAGTGAGTCTCAAGGGCACACTAGGCTGACGTCACATTTCGGGGCCCACAGCGCCCCCTTCCCTGAGGTGGTCTTAATGATGCTGACATCTTTAGTAACATCAAACAGGGGAATAAACACACGGCCTGTTATTATAAGCATCTTAACCACTTCCCACACCACTTCCCTTGGTTTTGAAACATCCTTGTGTACAGCAAGGACAAGTTTTACTCTGTGTGCATTAAGGAATCAGACGACCTTCATAAAAATTGCATAAGTCAGCAGCAAACCTGGGACTAAATCCAAGGTTTCCTGATTCCACGTTTGTATCTGCATGTGTATGTTTGCTCTGGGCCTTGCTACCTTCGGTAAAATAGAACAAAGTACTGTGTCAACATGAAGCACCTTGTAAAGCTCAGGTAGTGACCCGGCTGCTCTGCTCAGCCTAGGAGAGATGGTTCATTCAGAGAGGAAGGATTCTCCTTGTTGACCTCTGCAGCCGTCCCCAGTGCTGGTGGAGAAGGCATTGCGCTGGCCTGTTGCAGGCAGAGTTGGCCATGAAACATGGTGGTAATGCCCTAGACCACGCATGGCCCCTGGGGTTTAGCTCAAGAGTTGCAAAGACTCCCCAAGGAAGCACTACTTCTTGAAGTCAAGGTCCAGGAAAAACACTGGCTACGTTGGTTTCCACACACCCCCTTCTTGTTCCTCAAATGGAGCAGTGAGGTCAAGGGGTAAGCCGGGTTCCAGAGTCTCTGTTCATGACCAGCTCCGAGCTGCATCCATTAGTGAATGAATGAATTATTGAGCGCCTTCCATCTAACAGAGTTCAGGCCCTGCTCTAGAGGGTGGAGACACCTAGGCTCTGTCCTCAGGAAGCCTTCCAGAAGACAGAGTAAGACGTCAGTAAATCAGGAGGTCATGGCGTGGGGCTAAGTGCAGGCTGCATGGCCATGTGGCACAGCAGGTGGCTTGAGCTGCAGCGGTCAGCTCTCTGAAGACACAGGAGGGCTGCAGAGGGAGTCTGCACCGGTCAGGGGAAATACTGGAAGCAGAAGAAGGACCAGATTCGCGGACCCTGGGGTCAGCCGAGCCTGAGCAAGAGACAGAGAAAAGGCTAGGACGGCAGTGGGGAGGGCAGGAGGTGGAGTGTAGGGCCTGTCATCCTTCACAGAGAGTTTGCTTTTACTGCAGTGCATCCAGAGAGACCCAATCTGATTTCTCTGTAGAGCAGTCAACCCAGAAGCTGCATGTGGGATACCCTGCATGTGCAGGAGTGAAAGCAGAAGATGGGACACAGGACGTGGTGCGGGGGAGTGGTGATGGTCCAGGCCCAGGGTCAGTATGGCCTGGACTAAGGTTGTACCACCAGAGACGGTAGACCTAAGGTGTGAGAACTTGATGAGCTTGGATGGAGAAATTCCATGGTGGCATTGATTGAGTAGGGGTTGGGGGAGGTTTTTTCAGGGAACAGGTGTAGGGACATTCAGTAGTATGCTAAGTCTGAGATGCCTTTGACATCCAAAGCGTGACACCAAGGACATGGTTTGACATTCCTGTCTGGGACTAGGTAGGATACAAGGTCTGGATTGAGTTTTGTGTGTTCAGACTCATCAGTTCAAAGACAGTATATGAAGTCACGGGGTTACTAAATTGGTTTCCTGTGGCTCCCAAAACAAAGTACACACACTGGGTGGCATAAAACAATAGATGTTTGTTATCTTTGTTCTGGGCACTAGAAGTACAAGTTCAAGGAGTTGGATCATGCTCTCTCTGAAGGTTCTAGAGAACAGCCTTCCCTGGCCTCTTCCAGCTTCTGGTCAATCTTTCACATCACTGGCATTCCTTGGATTATGGCGACATCATTCTAACCTCTGCCTCCATTGTTGAATTGTGCTTCCCCTGTGTCTGTCTACATTCAAATCTCTCTCCCCTTATAAGGATACCAGGAACTGGATTAGGCTGTAATCCAGTATGACCTCATCTTGATTACATCCACAAAGACCCTATTTCTAAATAATGTTCTTGGGTGGATGTGAATTTTGGAAAGACACTACTCAATCCAGTACAGGCCCCCAGAGAAAGAGTGAGATAGAGAAGACAGCTGACAAGCACATGGTGTTGGGCTTCACCTGTTTACAGCCCAGAGACAGAAGAAGAACTGCTTAATGGTGCGACTGGAGAGAGTACAGGCCAGGGCTCTGTCTCATGAGTCTAACAAATATTGTTTTCATAAAGGAATGATCAGCCATGTCATGCACTGCAAGAGATGGAGGACAGATCAACCTTTCGGCTATGGAAGCATTGACACAATGGGTGATGGTAGAGAGCCTTTCCAGTGAAACCATAGGGGCAAATATGATTGGAGTGGATTAAACATTGAATGGGGACAGCGACAAAATGAAAACATCAAGTTCAGATCCCTCTTTCTATGAGGCTTGAAAGTTAAGCATAGGAATGAGGTCAAGGTGAGGATTAAAAGATGTGTGACACTGATGCGTGTTTGGAAGAAGATGGTATGAGGAACACCTAGCAGAGAGGGAGAAGCTGATGCCATCAGAGAGGAGGAGATGCCTTTAGAAGTGTGATAGGCGGGGGGCTGGTGCTGTGGCTCAGTGGGTTAAAGCTGCAACCTGTGGCACCTGCATCCCATGTGAGGTACCAGTTCCAGTCCCGGCTGCTCCGCTTCCGATCCAGCTCCCTGCTAATGTGGGGGATGGCCCAACTGCTTGGGCCCGTGTACCCAACTAGGAGATCCAGAAGAAGCTCCTGGCTCCTGACTTTGGCCTGGCTGTTGTGGCCATTTGGGGAGTGAACCAGCAGATGGAAGATCTCTCTCTTTCTCTCTGTAACTCTGCCTTTCAAATAAATAAATAAATCTTAAAAAAAAAGAAGAAGTGGGGTAGGCTTCAGATGGGAGTGGGGACGGGATGTCCATTGTAACAGGAGGAAGAACAACAGCTCTGGGTGCACATGCAGAGATGTCAGTGAGGCTGGTGTTGGGAAGACGACCAGTCCTCCTTAAATGTCCCCGGTTCTATCAATCATCTTTGAGAAGGTCATCAACTAGGAGTTGGAAAGTGGGGATATTAGGAGAGAGCAGCTGATAAATAATAGAGTGGGAAGTAGACACTCCAGGGGTGCACAGTAAGATGGTCAGGCTGTGTCAAGTGCCCATTCAAACCAGTGTGGAAGGAGCATTGCCACAGTTTCTCTAGCCAAGTCCAGCAGTGCATGCAGAGCAAGGGGTGGTTGGGTGTGATCCCGGCTGGGGTTCTGCCAGAGGGAGAAACCACAGGGTCACCAAGTCACAGTGAAACCTGGGCTTGGGGAGGCAGGAAGTAAGAGCATGGGAGGCCGCAAGGCAGGAAGGGCAGCAAGGGATAAGAAGTCTTATCTGGGCAGGGCAACTGTTGATACAGCATTAGAGTGTGTGACCTCTAAGGACAAAAGATGGCAGCTGGCGCAGTTTGACATGGGGATTTCAGAGGTGGGACAGCATTTGGTCGTAACAAAACCTAGCATTCAGTCATGCGAGCGAAGGGATGTTGATGAAGTGAAGGCATATTGAGGCAAAGGCATAGGAACCCAATGGGAAATCATACTAGTGCAAGAAAAAATATGGCATATTCGACTCGCTCCCCTCTACGTGGGGGTGAACTGCAGGCAAAGGAAGGGAAGCCAACATTCCTTGCTGGGACTGGAGAGGCCAAGGTCCCAGAGCCAAAGGCCCAGAGCCTAGTGATCCAGACAGTCTGTCCTGTCTTCCAGGCTTTACAGCAGTCGCTCAGTGTAACCACACAGGGCCAAGCAGAGAGCAGGTGCAGTGGCCTCACAGAGCTGGGAGGGCAAAGAACTAGAGATCTTACACACCTGCCGCAAGGAGCAGCCCCAGCCAACACCCCATGCTCATTTGGAGCAAGGGCCAGCCAGCGAGACAGAGACAGAGAGTTTGAGGTTATAATTGAGACGGGATTGAGAGCAGGAATGAAGGAGGCAGACATTATGAGAAGGGAATTGTTAAATAATCCACTAATTGTCGTCATAAAACCAGCGGCAATGTGCTTCCAGCTTAAAATGTCTGAGGCCCCAGTGACTCCTCATTTTAAGCTGGGAGCACATTTTCCCTTGTTGTAGTATGATTGCTCAACTTGAAGTATAAAAGCATTTCACTGGATAAGATTCCTCCAGGTGAATCAAGGCTTTCCCGAGGGTGGGCTTGTGAAACATTGAACAATAAAGTGTTTGTTGAAATGAGAGGTGAAGCTGACAAGTGTGTTTGTCTTGGCAAAGGGGAGTCCTGGGTCACAATTCAGCTTCCCTCTCTACTCCTGGTGACTGTGTCCTTGGGTTTCTTTCCACTGTAACCCTAGACTGTCTTTGGTGGAGAGCTCAGCTTCTGTTCAGTTGCCCAACGAATTCTTGGTCAATGGCTACTGAAAGTGGGGGAGGAGAATAGAGTCGTGAGGATTAGAAACCCTGGGTAAAACCCGCAAGGACCTGTGTCTCTACTCTGCAAAGAGGGTACTGAGTGGCAGATACATTAAGTAACTTGCTCCTAAAACCTGGTAAGCAGGCGCCAGCCAGTGGCATCCCATATAGGACTGCCAGTTGGAGTCCTCGATACTCTACCTCCCATCCACCTTCCTGCTAATGTGCCTGGGAAGGCAGCAGATGATGGCCCAAGTACTTGGACCCCTGCACCCATGTGAGAGACCCAGATGGAGCTCTAGACCCCTGGCTTCAGCTTAACCCAGCCCCAGCTGTTGCATCCATTTGAGGAGTGAACCAGCAGATGGAAGATTCTCTCTCTCTCTCTCCCCCACCCATTTCAAAACAATAAATAAAAAGCTGGGACGCAGGGGAGCTAAGAGTCAAATTCCAATCTGCTGGCCCAAGCCCTTCCTATAATAGCTCGCTGCCTCATCACCAGTCTGAGCGGCACATTCGGGCACATGCCTCAGCACCCGTGGATGTTCACCAAAGATGAGAGGAATTTGCAGCACTGCGCTAGTATTCAAGCTTCATTCATTCATTCATTCTTGCCGCCCCCCACCCAGCCCCAGCAAATAATCTATTGAGTCCTACTCTGTGCCAGGAACTGTGTTGGAATCTTGGGCTACCCAGAAGGAACTCAGGGATGTTCCAATCCAGGAGGGGCCAGACAGCCTGCAAACAGTTCCAGTAGCCAGTGGCAGGCACCGAGGGGCAAAATACAGGGTGGTGCCTTCCCACAGACCCACTGCCAAACGAGGGGACGTCGGGATGAGAAATTGGAAACATGAGAAAAAACGTTCACAGTGACAAAGGCCGGCTGGGAGGCTGAGTCTGAACCTGAGAGCACACCGATGATGTTTTTTCCTAAACCACAATTCTGTTGGGAGGGATGGGCTGTGCTGCAGAGCGTGGTTGCCTCTGCGCATGCGCTCTCTGTCCTCACCCCCTGCACCGAGCCGAGGCCAGCGGACCTGCGTGGGCTGCATTAACGGGCACCTTGGCCTCTGGCTTCTGCTTGGTTTGGACCGGCGGTGACCAGGATGAGGGAGGTGAGGGAGGTTGGCCCCGTGTCTCCCTCCCCCCTCCCAGCCTGGCTGGGCCCCTCTGCCCCTGCTCTTCTGCGGGCTAGGGCAGCTGCCCCGCGTCGCCTCTTCAGGCTGAGGGAGCGAAGGTGTTTGCTGTCCCCAGCTGCAGGGGCCCGCGCTGCCCTCCGGGCCTTCCGTTACACCCTGTAACCTCTCCTCAAATTGTCTACGTTGTGGGTCCAGCTGTCGCTTCCTGAGACTCCGCTGACTATGCACGCCGTGCTGGGATCCGGGTCATTTCTGGCGTGGTTCTCTCCCATGTTCTGCTAGTTTTCCTCCATAGTTACCTTAGACCAATTCAGGACTGAACCATCCCCAAATCCCTGGGGTGGGCCCAGCACCCACATTTGTACCAAGCAACCCTCTCTCGCTGGGCTGGAGACCAAGGGTCAGCCCAGTCAACAGGATGCGGGTTCTCGGATGCCGGATCCGGCCAGGAGAGAGCTTGGCCAGCTACCACAGTCCTGCAGACAAAGACAAAGGCTGTTCTGCCAGAGGATCAAAGGGAGAAGCCAGCCGGGAGATGACCCCCAGCTGAGAGGCCTTGCAGACCCGGGATCCAGGCCCTTTCCCAACAGCACGTGGATGCCTTATGGCCCTGGGCGCCTTGTCCTCCCCCGCCCCCCTTCTTTAGCATAAGTCACTTGGCATTCACACCTGTTATTTGTAAGCCAGTGATTACTGAATAATACAATCATGAATTACTTTCACAATTCAGATATAACAAAAGACATACTTTAGTTTTTGATAACTTTAAATGGTGAAGTAGTTATGGACTCACAGTAAGAACCAAAATAGTACAAAGAATCCTAGACACCCTTTGCCCTGACTCCTCCAGTAGTGACATCCGGTGTGGCTGTGGCACAATATCAAAGCCAGGAAATTGATGATGCTACATTTTTGCTACCTAGACCACAGGCATTCGATTCTCACCACTTCTTCAATCTATGTTCATGTGTGTGTGTGTGTGTGTGTGTGTATCTATGCCACGTTATTCCAAGAAGGGGTTCATGGATCCACATGCCAATCAAGGTACAGAACTGTCCTGGCAAAAAAGAACTCCCAGGGACTGGCACTGTGGCATAGTAGGTAAAGCTGTCGCCTGCAGTGCCGGCATTCCATATAGGTGCCGGTTCAAGTCCTGGCCGCTCCACTTCCGATCCAGCTCTCTGCTATGGCCTGGGAAAGCAGTAGAAGATGGCCCAAGTCCTTGGGTCCTTGCACCTCGTAGGAGACCTGGAGGAAGCTCCTGGCTCCTGGCTTCTGATCAGTGCAGTTCCGGCCATTGTGGCCAACTGGGGGAGTGAACCAGCGGATGGAAGACCTCTCCCTCTCTGCCTCTCCTTCTCTCTCCGTATAACTCTGACTTTCAAATAAATAAATAATGTTTTTTTTGCCAGGCAGAATTAGACAGTGAGAGAGAGACACACAGAGAGAGAGTTATAGACAGTGAGAGAGAGACAAAGGTCTTACTTCCATTGGTTCACTCCCCTAATGGTTACTACAGCCAGCTCACTGCGCCGATCCGAATCCAGGAGCCGGGTGCTTCCTCCCAGTCTCCCATGTGGGTGCAGGGACCCAAGCACTTTGGGCCATCCTCCACTGCCTTCCCAGGTCACAGCAGAGAGCTGGACTGGAAGAGGAGCAACCGGGACTAGAACCTGCGGTGGCAGCGCCGCAAGCAGAGGATTAGCCAAGTGAGCCACGGTGCCGGCCTAAATAAATATTTTTTAAAAAAAGAACTCTCTCAAGTTTCCTCTTTGTATTTGCACCTACCCCTTAGAAATCACTAATCTCTTCTTTGTACTCTGGTTTAGAGAATGTTATATAATAAAATGATATATAATATGTAATATGCAAAGTGATATGTAATATATAATTATTATATTATATAAACATATACTTATTATATATTATATACAATATGCCATATATAATTGCATAATAACATTCCAGTCAATGATACAACATGATCCCATAACATTACAGCAAAGCTGAAAGCTTCCTATCATCTGGCTTTTTACTGTACTTTTTCTGTGTTTAGATACACAAATATGTAGTATTGTGGTATTTGGGACAGTAGCATGCTACGCAGGTTCGTAGCCCAAGATCAACAGGCTATGCCATTAGCCTGGTGTGTAGTAGGCTGAGCCGTCTGCTTGTGCAAGCATGCTGTAAGATGTGTGCACAGTGACAAACCTGACACAGTTCTCAGGGCATACCCCAGTTAAGTGATGTGTGTCTAGGATAAAACTTTTAGAGACTTTTTTTTAAAAAAACATTTATTTATTTGAAATTCAGAGTTACACAGATAGAGGGCAAGTTGAGTCAAAGAGAGATCTTCAGTCCTCTGGTTCACTCCCCAAGTGGCCACAATGGCTAGAGCTGGGCCAGGCCAAAGCCAGGAGACTGGAACTCCATCCAAGTCTCCCATGTGGGTGGCAGAGGCCTAAGCACTTGGGCCATCTTCTGCTGCTTTCCCAGGTGCATCAGCAGGGAGCCAGATAGGAAGTGGAGCAGCCAGGACTTGAACTGGTGCCCATATGGGATGCCGGCAGCAGTTTAATTCCACAATGCCAGCCCCAGACTGACCTTTTGTTATTAATGTTGTTGTTGTTTTACAAAGTATAGTGCTCTTGAGGTCTATTCAATTCTATGTTCAATTATTTTTGGTAATATCCCACTATATATTATGAATGTACCATTCCCCCATAGAAGGACATTTGGCTTGTTTCCAGTATTTTGCTAGTGTGAGTTAGGCCACTGAGCATCCACGTATAGGCTTTTGTGTGGACATACGTTGTACACGCATTGGAATAAATGCCTGAGAGTGATTTCTGGGTCACAGGGTAAGTCCATGTTCAATTTCACGAGAAATTGTCAAAACGATTTTCCACATGCATTGGCCATTTGTTGCAACTATTCTGCAGTCCCTCCAGAAATGTGTGAGAGGTCGTCTCTCACTGCTGCGCTCCCCTCTGCTGGCCTGGCCTGGCCCTAGTGCTTTTGAAGATGGGTAGACAGCCGAGCAGAGATGTGCAGGGTGCAGGGGGCTGTGTAAGCCTGGCAGTTGCTGCACCTGTTGGAGTCCTCGGCATGGTGTTTGACACCTCGGGACACAGGAAGCCACCTAAGGAGAGAGAAGGCAGCTCAGATGGGCCCTGAGAGTGGCCAAGTACGTGGGCTGAGAAGCCAGGGGGTGGTGGCAAATAGCCACCAAGAAAGGGAGCAGGAAGAGAACAGCTCAGGTTTTCTCAGATGCACACTTAGAATTGTCGTACGAATTAAGATGCTAGTACATTCATAGCTCTGCCGTCAGCTTAATAACTTGCTATATTGAGAACGTTGTTCCTTGTCGTGAAACACACTTTCAGAATGCAAGTCTCCATGGCTGTGTTGGTTTTCACTGTATGGATGTCATCATGATTTACATCCTTTAAACGTTTCTCCCAGCGCCTCGTCAAGGATCAGAATCGATGGTAGTGGTCTGTATTCTGCAGAAATCGCTGTCCCCTGTAAGAGATCGGGGCTGCAGCTGCTCTCTGTGTCGTCCTGTGTCTCTGCTGGGTTCTGGCGTTCGTGAAAGCCCACCATGTGTTCGTCAGTGTCGTCTGCCTACTTCTCTCACCCTCTGGAATATAGTTTGTTCGAATCAGATGTCCCGTCACCTCCTCATAAAATTAACATTGGTAGGGCCTAGCTCCGTGCTAGCTCCTTGTCATCTCACTAGTTATCACCACGCCATCTTGTTTACCTGCCAGAGTAGTCTGTGTGCTGCTTTGTTTACTTCTAAGTAGGTGCGGCGCCGTCTCACAGGGCGAACACGGTTTGCTTGCATTAAAGAGCTGGTGGGCAGAGCTGAGCAGACCCCCAGGCTTCTGATTCAAAGTCCAGTGGGAAGCCCAGCCTTCCTCTCACTGATGTTTGCTCTGCTCTTTGTGGTTTGAGGACAATGACCCCTAATGGAACAGAAGTCGAATCAGATTTAGCAGCTCTATTTTCTCATCTGTTCAAGTTCGCTTTCTGTCCCACGCGGGGAGCCTCTCTGTTGTTCCTCTTTCTCTGAGCATGACGACAATCCATTACAAAGCTGGCCCGGCATGCTTTGCCAGCCTTCATGCTGGGTGGCTCTTAGCATTCTTTGTGCAATTTAGCTCCTGGCCCTCTGTAACGTGTATCCTGGGTTACGACCAGCCTAGCAGCAATGGAGAATATAGATTTGAAGCCTGGCCAACCTGACGTTGAATCTTGGCAATCCACCAGTCACTTATTGGCTGTGTGACCCCTCTCCGAATGTCTCTGTTTCCCTGGGTGAACCCCACCCCTCCCTTCTCCATGCCCCTGTCTGGTCCCTCCACTCTGCATCGGGGCTGGCCCTGAAATGCACTTTACCCACAGGAAGCAGCAGAAGTGATGTTGAGCTGTTCCCAGTCTAGACCACAAGAATACCCGGCAGGCTCCAGCCTCATGCTTTGGGGAGCTATGTACCATCCTGGAAGATGTTTGTCTGCCCTGCTAGCCAAACCCGAATGAAAACGCTACATGGACAGACAGGTAGAAGGGAGAGAGACCCAGCTCAGTCCAGTCTACCTGTCCCAGCCAGGGCCCCGGATCCGTGCTCCAGTGCACAGCAGCCCCCAGGGGCCACAGCCTCGGAGACGCCATGAGGGACAGAAGAACATTCGGCTGAGTCTGGTCAGCCCACACAATCAAGGAGCTAGCTGAATGCTGCTGCTTTAAGATGTTGAGACTGGGGGCCTACATTGTGGTGTAGCAGGTTAAACTGCCACTTGCCCCCGGCATCCCATATGGATACTGGTTCTACTCTGGGCTGCTGCTCTACTTCTGATCCAGCTCCCTGCTAATGTGCCTGGGAAAACAGTAGAAGATGACCCCAAGTGCTTGGGCTCGTGCATCTACATGGGGGATCGAGATGAAGCTCCTGGCTCCTAACTTCAGCCTGGCCCAGCCCTGGCTGTTGCAGCCATTTGGGAGGTGAACCAGTGGATGGAAAATTTCCCTCCGTCTCTCCCTATCTGTAACTCTGCCTTTCAAAAAAACAACCATGTTGAGATTGGACATGGTTAGTGTCCAATCTCAACACGGTTAGTACACAGCTGTGGGAACTCTAGGCATTGCTAAATGGGGCAGGTGAACCAATGTTTATAGTGTTTAGTGTGGTGCCTAGCATAGGACAAGAGTTTAATATATGAAAATACTCTTTGTGGCCGGCGGGGTGCCGGATTCTGTCCCATTGCCCCTCTTCCAGACCAGCTCTCTGCTGTGGCCAGGGAGTGCAGTGGAGGATGGCCCAAGTGCTTGGGCCCTGCACCCCATGGGAGACCAGGATAAGTACCTGGCTCCTGCCATCGGATCAGCACGGTGCGCCGGCCACAGCGCGCCAGCCGCAGTGGCCATTGGAGGGTGAACCAACAGCATAGGAAGACCTTTCTCTCTGTCTCTCTCTCTCTCACTGTCCACTCTGCCTGTCAAAGAAAGAAAGAAAGAAAGAAAGAAAGAAAGAAAGAAAGAAAGAAAGAAAGAAAGAAAGAAAATACTCCTTCTGTACTTTGTCAAAACTACAGATGTGCTGAGCGCTCCGTAGAGACTGATCTCTTGGGTGCCTACTTTGGCCAGAAAGGTCTGGAGCTGTCAACATCCCTCTCTCTCCTTGGTACCCTGAGCAGATAGGGGTGACCCTCCATTCATTCCTTCTCCACTTGAAGATATTAAGTTGCTGACGAGAGACGCACAGGGCAGATCGGGGACTGAGCCCCCTGCTGAGACAGGGTCCTGCCTTGACATCTCTTTTGCCTCTACTAAGTCAGTGCTGGGGCTTGTGCGCCTCAATGTCCTGCAGCCGGGAGCCTCTGGTCAACTCTGAGCCACTGAGCAGTTGACCCTGTCCCTGGAGCCGGGGGGATGCAGCTGGCCTGCCTGTGCAGCCGGGTGGGGCGGTGGATGGCACGACCTTTGCCTCACAGAGCGTTTCCACCTCCATCAGTGAGGTCAGCTGTGCCTTCCCCTGAGCCCTGGGGTGAGGGAGAAGGTGGGGCTGGGAGGCCCAATACAGCTTGGAGCGGCTACCCCAGGAGTCATGATACATGCGGAGTCGACCAGAGCAGGCGTTGTGGGACTGCCTTCCATCTGGGGACACTGGACAAGATTTACTTCCCAGTCGTGACCCTAGAACCCTCCCCTGCTGTGCAGAAGTCAGGTTGTTGCTGCGTTATCTGATACAGATAAGGCCCCTCTTTTGCAGAGCTAATTTGCCATTGAAAACTGTTTTTCTTTCAAGAACAGAAAAGTGAAGTTTTTTACTTAAGAAGAAAGACTCTGAACACATGGAGGGGCTGGTAGAAAGAAAGACCACGCTGCTGGGGTGTCGCAGTCTAGGGGTATTTGTATGTCTTTCCTACGTTATCTCCAAGGGAACAAAGGTAGTGGTTAAACGTTAGTTACTGTGAAGGCCAGGAGAGATCTCAAGGTCTCGAATGGACTTCCATCCTGTCCTGCTTAGTGTGCGTGCTGGCAGGGAGCTGTGGGATGGCGTGAGCCTGGCCTGCTTCGAGTCCCGAGCGCCCTCATTCCCCCCGCCTCTGCTTACGGGAACCCCGGCTGCTGGCAGGGGTTAGGCCAGCACGGCTCTGCCTTCTTCCAGCTGAGCAGGGGCAGGGCAGGCACTGGCAGTCAGACAGGGCTCCAGCAGGAGGCGTCCCCTCGGGGGGCTGCAGGGCCCGCTCACAGAAACTGCTTCCCTCCGAGGTTTTGTGTGCGTGGCCGTCTAGAATTCCACTGCGTCCAGTCTGGAGGAAACGAATCTAACAAGCAGATTAAATACACGGAGTCCAAGACAAAGGACCTAGAGGACCCAGGAAAGGCACTATCCAAACCAGGAGGGAGTTTTCCCAGTGAGAGGCAAACAGAAACTGACAGGAGGGGCTTGATGATAATCTCTGGGTGTTCAGGCCTGGCCAGGCACATGTGAGGCCCAGCCCGATCTCTCGCCTCACGTGGGGTACTGGAAGAGACATCAGAAGGGAGGGGTGAACCTCCTTAGGGAAGACACCCCCTGGTCTCCCATTACCCGGCCGGCCTGAGAACACAGCTGGCCAGAAAAGGTGAGTGTAGAATAGGTGGAGTCTCTAAAAGGAAGTTGACAGCTGCAGCCGTCCCTCAATGGCAGGGGCTGCCAGGGAAGCTGTGTGGAGAGAAGGGCTGATTCTATTCTCGTACGCAGGGTGTCTCTTGCTTAACCAGCTGAGACGCTGCGAGTCTGAGGCACTGCGTGGAGGGATGGACTATTTCGCGGTTCGCAAGCTAATGAGAAAAGAGCAGCAAGAGTCCTGACGTGTTAATAGCGGCTCAGAGCAAGCCAAGAGCAAGGCAAGTCCAGGGTCGCCAGGTGTCACTCAGCAAACCCGGCTTTCTCTGCAGTTCGCGTGTTTTATCGTGGAGCGCGAATGAAACAAAGAGAAAGCCTGATCGTCGTCAGATCATTCTGGCAGTGACGCGAGCACGTTGTCCCAGCATTCACTGACATCCTTCAACAGCCTGCTTGGGACTTTTTTGTTTCCTTTCAGCAGGACTCAATCACCACTCTTAGCATTTAATGCCTGTTCCTGCATTTGGCAGTACTAAGTCAGGTACCTCTCAACTGTCTATCTCTGTATTTTAATAAAATATTTATTTATTTATTTATTTATTTATTTGCAAGTCAGAGTTACAGAGAGAGAGAGAGAGGTCTTCCATCTACTGGTTCACACCCCAGATGGCCATAACAGCCGGAGCTGGGCTGATCCAAGGAGCCAGGAGCTTCTTCCAGGTCTCCCACATGGGTGCAAAGACCTGAGCCATCTTCCACTGCTTTCCCAGGCCACAGCAGAGAGCCAGATCAGAAGAAGAGCAGCCGGGACTTGAACCGGTGCCCATATGGGATGTTGGTACTGCGGGCAGCAGCTTTACCCGCTACGCCGCAGCGCCGGCCCCTCAACTGTCTATCTCAAGTTGATCCCAGTGCTAACTCTATGTGAGCTACACTTTTACTGTCTACAACAGCATCTCATTTAGATTGGCATTTCAGATTGCGTGCTGGCAGAATTTGGTTAAGTCTGAAGTATGACGAATCTAAACCAGCTAACAAAGCGTTTACGTCGATAATGACATTTTGTACCATACACTGATAGGGAAAGACCTTCTCTATGTTCTCTACAGTGCTTTGAAAGCCAAAAACAAGAAAGCAGATTAAATATTAAACCAGGCCTCAGACTGCATTGTTCTTCTTTCTGTTCAAACAGAAATCTCATTTCTGTGAAAGAGCAGTAAGTGACCAGGCCGGACGGTGTGCTGACATTTAGTTTGTAGACTTGCTTTATTTATTTATTTATTTATTTTTTGTTGACAGGCAGAGTGGACAGTGAGAGAGAGAGACAGAGAGAAAGGTCTTCCTTTTGCCGTTGGTTCACCCTCCAATGGCCGCCGCGGCTGGCACGCTGCGGCCGGCGCACCGCCCTGATCCGATGGCAGGAGCCAGGAGCCAGGAGCCAGGTGCTTTTCCTGGTCTCCCATGGGGTGCAGGGCCCAAGCACCTGGGCCATCCTCCTCTGCACTCCCTGGCCACAGCAGATAGCTGGCCTGGAAGAGGGGCCACCGGGACAGAATCCGGCGCCCCGACCGGGACTAGAACCTGGTGTGCTGGAGCCGCAAGGCGGAGGATTAGCCTAGTGAGCCGCGGCGCTGGCCTATGTAGACTTGCTTTTCAAGCTGTCCTGTACTTAAAGTACTTTGCATTTGTGTAATTAAAGTATTGTTGTTAGAGCAAAAATAACGTAATTTTTGGATTTATTTATGTGAAAGATAGAATGACAGAGAGGGAGGGGGAGACGAGAGAGGGCTCTTCCAACCTGGGGAGAGCTCTGGGTCACCCACGGGGGAGGGGGCCTGGGAGGGCGTGGTGAGGTCTGGGGGTGGAGCAGTGCCATCACCACGGCACCAGGCACCTCTGGGCAGCGGCAGGGGAGATCCAGTGGCTACACATACCCACAATCCCTCCCTGTGCCCATGGTAGGCATTGCTAATCAATCACAGCATTCTTTCTCAAAGAGCCCAGGGCTACAGAAGTTGAAGAAGGTTTCTAGAAGTAGGAATGGTCCACAGCATCAGACGTTGCAGTAAGAGCAAACAGGATGAAGACTGAAACAGGTTGATGGGGTTGACATTTAGTAAGGCACTGATACTTTTTTACATCTCTTATAGAAACTGTTTGTGTTATTTGTTTGTTTTTTGACAGGCATAGTGGACAGTGAGAGAGAGAGACAGAGAGAAAGGTCTTCCTTTGCCGTTGGTTCACCCTCCAATGGCCGCCACGGCCGGCACGCTGCGGCCGGCGCACCGCGCTGACCCTATGGCAGGAGCCAGGTGCTTCTCCTGGTCTCCCATGGGGTGCAGGGCCCAAGGACTTGGGCCATCCTCCACTGCACTCCCTGGCCACAGCAGAGAGCTGGCCTGGAAGAGGGGCAACCGGGACAAAATCTGGCACCCCGACCAGGACTAGAACCCAGGGTGCCGGTGCCACAGGCAGAGGATTAGCCTAGTGAGCCACGGCACCGGCCTGTGTTGTTTTAATATTTATAATTTTTATATAAAAGTAAAATTCACTTTTATATAAAATTAAAAAATTAAAAAGTAAAATTTATAATTTTTATATAAAAGTAAAATTTACTTTTATATAAAATTAAAAAAATTAAAAAGTAAAATTTATAATTTTTATATAAAGTGAAATTTACTTTTATATAAAATTTAAAAAGTAAAATTTATAATTTTTATATAAAAGTAAAATTTATATAAAATTTTTAAAAATATAAAGTAAAATTTACTTTCATATAAAATTTACTTTTATATAAAAATTATAAATATTAAAACAACACAGGCTGGCGCCACGGCTCACTAGGCTAATCCTCCGCCTTGCAGCGCCGGCACACCAGGTTCTAGTCCCGGTCGGGGCACCGGATTTTGTCCCGGTTGCCCCTCTTCCAGGCCAGCTCTCTGCTGTGGCCAGGGAGTGCAGTGGAGGATGGCCCAAGTGCTTGGGCCCTGCACCCCATGGGAGACCAGGAGAAGCACCTGGCTCCTGCCATCGGATCAGCGCGGTGCGCCGGCCGCAGCGTGCCGGCCGTGGCGGCCATTGGAGGGTGAACCAACGGCAAAAGAAGACCTTTCTCTCTGTCTCTCTCACTGTCCACTCTGCCTGTCAAAAAAAAAAAAAAAAGTAAATTTTCAAAGTTGGAAAACGCTGAATAACACAAAGAGAATGATAGCAACCTGGGGCCAGCACTGTGGCGTAGCAGGTAAAGCCGCCTCCTACAGTGCTGAAATCCCATATGGGTGCCGGTTTGAGTCCCAGCTGCCCCACTTCTGATCCCGCTCTCTGCTATGACCTGGGAAAGCAGTGGAAGATGGCCCAGGTCCTTGGGCCCCTGCACCCATGTGGGAGTCCCAGAAGAGGCTTCTGACTCCTGGCTTCAGATTGGCCATCTGGGGAGTAAACCATCAGATGAAAGACCTCTCTTTCTCTCTCTCTCTGCCTCTGCTTCTCTGTAACTCTGCCTTTCAAATAAATAAAGAAATATTTTTAAAAATAATAGCAACCTGTAACTTTGCTATTGCTGATAATATTTTTATAAGATTTATTTACTTTACTTGAAAGCCACAGTTACATAGACAGAGAAGTAGAGGCAGAGAGAGAGACAAAGTCTTGCATCTGCTAGTTTACTCCCCAGATGGCCACAATGACTGGAGCTGGGCCAATCCAAACCCAAGTACAGGGGCCCAAGGACTTGGGTCATCTTCCACTGCTTTCCCAGGCCATAACAGAGAGCTGGATGGGAAGAGGGGCAGCCGGGACTCGAACCGGCACCCATATGGGATACCAGCACTGCAGGCGGCAGCTTTACCCTATGCGCCACAGTGTCGGCCCCTATAGCATGAATCTAACAAACCCTTTGACTGTCAGCCACACAGCAAGCACAGTCTTTTGCTGCTGGAGACACTGTTGGTGCCAACACAGGGGAAGCCCCTTTCCTCCCATAGACTAAAAGACACTAAATAGGGGCGCTGCGGCGTAGTGGGCTAAGCCTGGGACTGAGCTGCCAGCATCCCGTATGGATGGCACTAATTAGCCACTAATTCGCAATGGCAAAAAAGAAGGACAGTTTCTTCCTGTTTCAGGAAAACACCAATGAATAAAGCAGTCTTCGTTTCCATAGCCTTCACAAGTTTGGATCAGACTGTCACAGGCGAATCAAGGCGCAGGACTCCCCGTGTGCCGATTTCAACCACAGGACTAAACCTCAGGTCGCGCTCCTCAGCAGTCTGCCCTTTCTGGCTCCAGCGACAGCGCGGTGGCGGCGTTTCGGGGCGCTCCGAGCCCAAGGGGAGTTCCTGTGTTCTGCGCCCTCCGCGGGGCAGCGGAGCGGGTCACCTGCGCCGGCTGCCTGGACTCCGGCGCGCTGCTCTGGGGAGGGCGTGGCCAGAGGGCGGTGCACACCTGGTCACCTGTCACCGCGGCGCTCCAACGGCTTCCTAGGGCGGCGTTTCCCTCGGTACGCATCTGCTCGCGGAGTTGTTGGAGTTCCCCCCCTTGTGGGCCCGCTATGAAATAAAACACACCAACTACTTTCAACAGGCACGATAGAAAGCCTGTAAGGTTATAAGAAACAATTTCTATGACTCCCACGAGTTGCACAGGAGCTTTCATTGTTTTTATTATGAAGTATGACAAGCTTTAGATGTGCACAGAGCAGAATATAAAATTATCCGGTCATCCTCAGACCAGCCTTATCAAATCGTATCATTCTGCCCCGTACCTACTGTAGATCTTTACAAATCAAATCGAGTTGAGAGTCCCTGGGGAAGCTTATCTTGGTAACCATTATTCTGAATTTGTAGTCATTACTCCCCTACGTATTTCCAGGTGATACTGGAATTTAGAATAAAACAAAGACCAAAGAGCTGACTCTGGAAGGAGATCGGGCGGGTTTACTTTACATGTGCCGCTAAGTTAAGAAACACTGGGGTCTGCGTTGTGGCACGGCAGGTTCCAGCAGCATCCCGTATGGGCGCTGGTTCCAGTCCCTGCTGCTCGGCTTCCGACCCAGCTCCCTTCTAATGGCCTGGAAAAGCAGCTGGTGGGAGACCTGGAAGAAGCTCCTGGCTTCCGGCGTTTGAACCAGCAGATGGAAGCTCTTTCTCTCTCTGTAATTCTGCCTTTCAGGTAAATAACTCTTTAAAAAAGAAAGGCTGACTTGCGGCGCCGGCACACCGGGTTCTAGTCCCGGTCGGGGCGCCGGATTCTGTCCCGGTTGCCCCTCTTCCAGGCCAGCTCTCTGCTATGGCCAGGGAGTGCAGTGGAGGATGGCCCAGGTGCTTGGGCCCTGCACCCCATGGGAGACCAGGAAAAAGCACCTGGATCCTGGCTCCTGCCATCGGATCAGCGCGGTGCGCCGGCTGCAGCGGCGGCCATTGGAGGGTGAACCAACGGCAAAGGAAGACCTTTCTCTCTCTCTCTGTCTCTCTCTCACTGTCCACTCTGCCTGTCAAAAAAAAAAAAAAAAAAAAGGCTGAGTGAAAACTACGTGATTTTTTTTCTTATTTACAAAAGTTTATTTGTAAATGTATTACAGGCTCCAAGATAGGACTGCGTTCTAACCATGGGTGGCAGGGAATCCAAATGTTTAATGGGAGAAGAATCAGGGTCCCTGTCACTTCATACACAGGAAGCAGCTTACCCGGTGCTAGATTCCCTTTTTTAAAATATTTATGTATTATTTATTTGAAAGGTAGAGAGAGAGAGAGAGAGAGAGAGAGAGCAGATAAAGCTCTTCCACCTGTTGGTTCACTCCGCAAATGACAACACCTGGGCCTGGGCAGGGCTGAAGCCAGGAGCCAGGAGCTTCCTCCAGGTCTCCCGCATGGGTGCAGGGGCCCAAGGACTTGGGCCATCCTCTGCTGCTTTCCCAGGCTCATTAGCAGGGAGCTGAATTGGAAGTGGAGCCACCAGGACTTATATGGCACCCATATGGAATGCCGGCACTGCAGGTGGCAGCTTAACCTGCTAAGCCACACTGCCAGCCCCTGTGTCGGATTTCCTAATTCCACTTGTGGCCAATGGGCCCTTCCCCCACCAGCCTTCGCTTTTAGCTCCTTGAATTTCTTCTGCTCTTTGTATTTTGCTTGAAAGCCTCACCTTCCTCTCCCGTCTCCTTGGCCTGCTTCTTGGGCTCTTTCGGGGGCTGCTTCTTGCCGCCTTCCTGGCTGGACTTGGCACCTGCTGCCCCTCCCACCCTATGCATTTTGATGTTTTTCTACATACATGTTTGTCAATGCCATGCAAACACTGTTTTATATGTTTTAAACCTTATAAATGGATATTACTGGGGTCAGCACTGTGGCATAGTGGGTAAAGCTGCCGCTTGCAGTGCCAGCAACCCAAATGGGTACTGGTTTGAGTCCCAGCTGCTCCATTTCTGATCCAGCTCTCTGCTATGGCCTGGTAAAGCAGTAGAAGATGGCTCAGGTCCTTGGGCCCCTGCACCTGTGTGGGAGACCCAGCGGAAGCTCCTGGCTCCTGGCTTTGGATCCGCACAGCTCCGGCCATTGCAGTCATTGGAGGAGTGAACCAGCGGATGGAAGACCTCTCTCTCTCTCTCTATGCCTCTGCCTCTCTGTAACTCTGCCTTTCAAATAAATAAATAAATCTTGTTTTAAAAAAAATGGATGTTATCACACTGCTTGCCTCTTTTCACTTCCACTTCCTCAGTGTTGTACTTTGGAATTTATTCCTGTGGCTCTGTTTCATTCGTCTCCCCCTGAGCACATGGCTCTGCATCTTCTAAGGAAAATCCCCCTTTCGTTTTTAAGTACAAGAAAGAGTTAAGGAATCCAAAAATCAGCAGAGCCTCATGTGTCATCTATTTGAATTAAAGGAGAAAGTGCTGGGGCCGGCGCTGTGGTGCAGTGGGTTAACACCCTGGCCTGAAGTGCCGGCATCCCATATGGGTGCCAGTTCAAGACCTGGCTGCTCCTCTTCTGATCCAGCTCTCTGCTATGGCCTGGGGAAGCAATAGAAGATGGCCTAAGTCCTTGGGCCCCTGCACCTGTGTAGGAGACCTGGAAGAAGCTCCTGGCTCCTGGCTTCGGAACCGTGCAGCTCTGGCCGTTGTGGTCATCTGGGAAGTGAACCATTGGATGGAAGACCTCTCTCTCTCTCTCTCTCTCCTCTCTCTGTGTAACTCTGACTTTCAAATAAATAAATAAATCTTTATTAAAAAAAGGAGGAAAGTGCTAAGGTATTGCCTTGTTTTTAGCAAGACAAAGACATGGACAGATATTTTTCCTTGTATAAGCTATGCATGAGAGCTGATCATGTTTCCTTCACTTGAAAATGAAATGTCTTCTCTGAAAGTAGTCACAGCAAACTAGAGTGAAAGTTAGCAAGCATCACAGGAAGTCCAGAGGAAGCGAAGAGTGTTGATATGGAAGTGAAACCACGTCTACAAAGGCACATCAAGAACGGTTGATGCCGGGAGTTGTTTTCTCAGCAGGAATCAAAGGACACCAGTCATCTTACACATTTTTATGCAATGCCAATATAATTTTCTGTGCTGAATATATTACTGACACCTTGATCTTAACTTTATTAAAGTGTGGAAAGGGGAAGCAGTCGATCAGACTGAGTACTGCAGTAACTAGGTTCATCAAAAATGGGTCATGTGGGGCTGGCGCTGTGGCATAGCAGGTGAAACCACCACCTGCAGTGCCGGCATCACATACGGGCACCAGTTCGAGTCCCAGCTGCTCCACTTCCGATCCAGCTCCCTGCTAATGCACCTGAGAAAGCAGAAGATGGCCCAGGTGCTTGTGTCCCTGTACCCACCCCTACTCCTGAAGTGCAAGGCCTGCAAAGGCAGAGGAAAAATGACAAAGTATTTTAT
This sequence comes from Oryctolagus cuniculus, assembly GCF_964237555.1. Taxonomy (NCBI): domain Eukaryota; kingdom Metazoa; phylum Chordata; class Mammalia; order Lagomorpha; family Leporidae; genus Oryctolagus; species Oryctolagus cuniculus. The sequence goes on along the minus strand of NC_091438.1, from coordinate 21,904,634 downwards.
ACCCAGGCAATCAAAGATGCTTTCAGATTTGTAAGATCTGAAATGTCTCACCTCTCATCATCCTTTCTCAGAAAGATACCAGAGCATAAGTTGCCCCAACACGAGGGAGTTGATGAAAAAGGCAGAGACAATTAGAAAGGCTGAGACAATTAGAAAGGCAGGGACAATTAGAAAGGCAAGACACAGGGACTAGGAAATCCAGTATGGAGAGCTGGAGGGGGCAGTGGAGATCCTGAGCAGCGCTGTGAGTGGCCGGTCTAGACCGGATTCCAGGAAGAATGCTTCTGAAACTAGGAGGTGGAGGAAGAGGAGGGCAAAGGGAAGAGAGGAAGGAAGGAGAAGGAGAAAGAGGAGGAGGATCACCTTGCTCCCTGGTCTCTGCACTGATCGCTGCATCTGTCTTTTCCTGGACGGCAGAGATACAGAGAATGTTAGAGCTTCCGTCTCTTGGTTCACTCTTCAAATGGCCAGGAGCCAGGAACTCAGTCCAGGCCCCCCACATGCTGCTTGAGCATTCCCTGCTGTCTCCAGGGGTCTGCATTAGCAGGAATCTGGAGTCAGGAGCCAGGAGCCAGACGGGGGATTGAACCTGGTACTCTAATAGGAACTACAGCGGTCTAACTGCCAGGCTGCATCTATGTGTAACCAGGGTTTTGCGCATTTAACTCAATGTTGGACCTGCCCAGAGGCAATTATTCTGTCAAAGCCATCAGCTGGGCCTGGGAAGGCAGTGACATTCTGGATGACTGAGATATCCCTACTGGCTATGTAGTTGACCTTTAGGATTATATAATTTAGAATATAAAAACTGACTTTGGCAAGGCAACTCCCCCCCTACACTGACGGTGTAAAATGACCAGGGGAAGCCAAAGTGATCCCCAAGGTCTCTTCCAGCTTGGACGTTGTATTGTTGTGAAAGCTAGGGTGATTCAAGGAAGATGATAATGTGGTCTTTTAGAAGAATACCAGTCAACTCAGCTGCTTTTGAGAGTTCATCAAATCAGACAAAAGCCAGGAAGGAGGACTTGGAGACCTCCTGGCTCACTTGAATTCCACGTGGCTGCACCCCGCAGAGCAGCTCCCAGCAGCCTGAGAGCCTGCGTCTGCTTGAATGCACTGCACTTTGGGAACAGTCCCCAAGTCGTTTCCTTCACTCCCACCCACTCCTTCCCTTGGCTGATTTCTCAAGTGCTCCCGAATAGGCGGTTATTTGGCATGCGAGCTAAAACACCAACATCAAAAGACTCCACATAGACTGCTTCTCATTACATTATTAGTATCTTAGTAACTAACGAGGGCCCTGGGGTTTATGTAAGTTTCATCTTTACAGATCTGTTTATGCTACAGGTCTTCTTGTCAAACGAGAATCAAAGTCTTCTGCTGTTTTATTAATTGAAGACAAAGCTCAAGGGGGCCACTGGTTAGCATCTATCCAAAAACAAAAAAGCCATTTGGTATTAATTATCTAGGGTACCTGGCCTCATTTGACCAAATTCACTCATGGGAATTCGATCAAAGAGTTTGCCTTGGGAGAAACAATGTCCTTTTTCCTGTGGAAGACACGACCAGCTGTAGAATAGGGTCTACTTTATCTATGTTCCTGGAGTAGCCTCCAGAGGCTCGGTACACAGTGCTGCCAGTCAGTTCAATCAGATACCAGGCAAAAGGTACAGCATCAGCCCCCACCACCACCACCAAAAAAAGCAATTCACATTTTTCCCTTGCTTGCAAACTTCTTTGCCTTATCTGGAGTACTAGAAACTTAAGTCACCTAAGCAAAATACTGGCTTAGGACAGACGCAATCAGGTCATGGTCTGTTGCAGAAAAACCAAAGGAACACTTTCGTCCAACATTTGTTACTCGGTTCTCCCTCCCTGCCGTCACCACACCCCAGCCCTGGCCCACACTTTAAGACAGCAAGCTATTCATCTCTTTCTCTCTCTCTCTTTTTTTTAAGATATATTTATTTACTTGAAAGACATAGAAGGACACACACACACACACACAGAGAGAGAGAGAGAGAATAAGAATCTTCTATCCACTGTTTCACGCCCTAAATGTCTACAGTGGGGCTGGGCCAAGATGAATCCAGGAGCCTGGAACTCCATTCACTTCTCCTACATGGGTGGTAGGGGTCCAAACACTTAGGCCATCTTCTGCTGCTTTCCTAGATGCATTAGCAGGGAGCTGGATAGAAAGTGGAGCAGCTGGGTCTCGAACCAATGCCCATATGGGATGCTGGCCTTGCAGGCGACAGCTTAACCCATTATGCCACAAAGTTGGCCCCCACGCCATTCATTTCCTTTTTTTTTTTTTTTAAGAATTATGTTATTTATTTGAAAGGCAGAGTTACAGAGAGAGGTAGAGCCAGAGAAAGAGAGAGAGATTTTCCATCTGCTAGTTCACTCCCCCAAATGACCGCAATGGTCATCCAAAAAAAGCCAGGAGCCAGGAGCTTCTTTCAGGTCTCCCATGCAGGTGCAGGGGCCCAAGCACTTGGGCCATCTTCTACTGCTTTCCCAGGCCATAGCAGAGAGCTGGATTGGAAGTGGAGCAGCGGGCTCCTGAACCGGCACCCATATGGGATGCCGGCACTGCAGGCTGGGTTTTTAACCCACTGCACCACAGTGCCAGCCTCGCCATTCATTTCCAATGTGAGCCTCTCATATTATAACCTGCCTGTAAGTTTCCTAAGCTAGGAGGTCACCTCCATGGGAAAAACTTATCACACAGATATTGAGGAAAGTGTTGCTTGTAGCCTGAGACAACCAGATCTCAAATAATAGATAGCAGTGGATCTTTTGAATGGTTGGGTAACCACAGTGAATGAGAACCATGTTCTCCCTAGGAGTATTTAAGATAAGGAAGAGCATAGAGGCCGGCGCTGTGGCGTAGCAGGTGAAGCCGCTGCCTGCAGTGCTGGCATCCCACATGGGTGCCGGTTTGAGTCCCAGCTACTCCACTTCCAATCCAGCTCTCTGCTATGTCCTGGGAAAGCAGTAGAAGATGGTCCAAGTCCTTGTCCCTGTACTTGTATGGGAGACCTGGAAGAAGCTCCTGGCTCCTGGCTCCTGGCTCCTGGCTCCTGGCACCTGGCTTCGGATCGGCACAGCTCCAGCTGTTGTGGCCAATTGGGGAGTGAACCAGTGGATAGAAGACCTTTCTCTCTCTCTCTCTCTCTCTCTCTCTGTGTGTGTGTGTGTGTGTAGTTCTGACTTTCAAATAAATAAATAAATATTTAAGCAAAAACAAACAAAAAAAAGGAAGAGCATAGATTGGCAAAGCCGATAATGGGGCACATGTAGAACCTAGAGGTACACTACGTTGGGAGCAAGTTCATACGCGTATCTCACCAGAGCAAGGAATCTGAATGAGTTGGAACGTTTGCATAGATGAACCCAACTGGGCGGATTGGAGGAAGTCAAGGTGAAGACTAAGGTCACTCTGCTGACTTTCTTTTTTTTCTTTTTTTTTGACAGGCAGAGTGGATAGTGAAAGGTCTTCCTTTTTGCCGTTGGTTCACCCTCCAATGGCCGCCGCAGCCGGCGTGCTGCGGCCAATGCACCGCGCTGATCCGAAGCCAGGAGCCAGGTGCTTCTCCTGCTCTCCTATGGGGTGCAGGGCCCAAGCACTTGGGCCATTCTCCACTGCACTCCCTGGCCACAGCAGAGAGCTGGCCTGGAAGAGGGGCAACTGGGACAGAATCCGGTGCCCCAACTGGGACTAGAACCCGGTGTGCCGGCGCCGCAAGGCGGAGGATTAGCCTAGTGAGCCGTGGCGCCGGCCACTCTGCTGACTTTCACACTACTTTCACACTTCCTTTTTTCCCTCCTCCCTCTTTTTTTTTTTTTTTTTTTTTTTTTTTTTTTTTTTTTTTTACAGGCAGAGTGGACAGTGAGAGAGACAGAGAGAAAGGTTTTCCTTTTCCGTTGGTTCACCCCTCAATGGCCGCTATCGCAGGCGCGCTGTAGCCGGCACATCATGCTGATCCGAAGCCAGGAGCCAGGTGCTTCTCCTGGTCTTCCATGTGGGTGCAGGGCCCAAGCACTTGGGCCATCCTCCACTGCACTCCCGGTCCATAGCAGAGAGCTGGACTGGAAGAGGAGCAACCGGGACAGAATCCGGCACCCTGACCGGGACTAGAACTGGATGTGCTGGCACCGCAGGCAGAGGATTAGCCTAGTGAGCCATGGCGCCGGCCCCTCCTCCCCCCTCCCTCCTTTTGTTTCCTTTGCCACTCCCTCCCCCAAGATATTAGCATTCTTGGCACTGCTTAGCAGTTCCTCTGTCCTGTCCTAAGTGTTGTAATTGAGAATCGGCACCTACTGCAGATCAGGTACAATCTCTTGCCAGGGCTTAAAACAACAGGGATTTGGGGCAAGCGTTTGGCTCAGCAGCTAAACCACTGCTAGGGATCCCTGCGTCCTTTGTCATAATGCCTGATTGGAGTCCTGGCTCTGATTCTGACTCCAGCTTCCTGCTAATCACAGTCTAGGGGGCAGCAGGTGATGCCTCAAATAGTGGACCCCTACCACTCCCATGGGAGACCTAGACTGAGCTCCTGGATCCTGGCTTCAACTAGGCCCAGCCCCGGCTATTGTGGGTATTTGGAGGAGTGAACCAGTGGATCTCTCTCTCTCTCTCTCTCTCTCTCTCTCTCTCAGATTCTTTAGCACCTCTTCCCTGCAGGTGTAGAAAAGGAAGTCTTCCACTTCAAATCACACAGCACTGCTTTTTTCATGATTGGTTTCAGTATTCCCAGCTCTGGCAGGATTCCCAGAATACAAAGACGAACAACAGTCTCTTCCCTTCAGGAATGCGCCGGCTGGAAGGGGGAACAGACCCACAATTCCTATTGGTTTTGCAGTAAAGTGGCAGCCGTCATTCAGATTGTAAGCGCTCAGCACATAGGGAGGGTTCACCCCAGCAGTCCTCTCCCAAGGTGTCCCTGCGTCACGTCACTGGTTTTACTACACAGCTCTCCTCTGATGGTTCACCAGTTCTCCCCTTGTGTGTTTTCTAAGAATGGCAGTGTACCTAAAGACCTCTCCAAACACTCCAGCTGCACAATCGCCATATCAGTTTCTAAGGACTCAGTGGTGACCATGGCCTTGACGGCTTCTCAGTGGTGACTTTGATGAACAGTCTACTGGAGTGGTGGGGATGGAGAAATAATTAGAATGTGTAGTTATGCTACGATAGCAAATTACACTTGACATCTCGGGGCTCTAATGCAACAAATCATTGCATAAATTACACAAAGAAATTTCTTTTCATATATGAAGTCTGTACTGGGTCTGGCATCTTATGCTTATGCCCTGTAGTATGCTTCCCTCCAGGAAAAGAAACCCCCTAGGACAGAGTCCTGTGACCAGAACTAGTAGTATATCACACCTAACTGCAAATAATTGGAAACCTGAGGGGCCGGCACTGTGGTGTAGTGGGTAAAGCCGCCACCTATGGTGCCAGGATCCCATATGGGCGCTGGTTTGAGTCCCAGCTGCTCTACCTCCAATCCAGCTCTCTGCTGTGGCCTGGGAAAGCAGTAGAAGATGGCCCAAGTGCTTGGGTCCCTGCACCCATGTGGGAGACCCACAAGAAGGTCCTGGCTCCTGGCTTCAGATGGGCCCAGCTCTGGCCATTGCAGCCATTTGGGAAGTGAACACATGGATGGAAGACCTCTCTCTCTCTCTTTTTCTGTAACTATGCCTTTCAAATAAATAAATGAATCTTCAAAAAGAAAAACTAAAAATAAAAAAGAAAGAAAGAAAATCTGCCCTTGTGCCCAGGAATAAGAGAGGAACCACCCAGGGACCTCATGTAACTTCTACCATAAGGAACAGTGGGAGATGAGAGGGGGAGAGCGACCACAGAGACCCCTTCCAGGGTTTTCTGTGAGAGGCACAGTAGCCGGAGGAGACGGGCAGTCATGAGATCAAGTCTTAAAGATGCTGTGGAAAAGACGCAGGAGGGGAGAGGGTGATAATACCGGAGGATGGGCTAAGTAGGGGACTGACCGCAGGCCTTGAGGAAGCAAGAAGGGATGAGACCCCATGCAGAAGAGGAGGGCTTGCCTCTGGTGAGAGCACAGGCACTCCTCCGCCTTCTGAAGGAAGGCAGAGCCATGGCTGCTGAACCAGGTGCTGGGAAGAAGACAGGGAGCCCGCGGCGGAGTGCTTCGGCACTCACTGTCACTAGCTGAGACTAGGGAGAAGAGGTCGCGAGCTGGGGGTCTGGAAGAGAGGTGAAGGTTGGCTGGCTGATTCCTACCCGCTCTCAGCTTGCACGTCGCTCCTCCAAACAGCCTCTGTCCGGGCCCCCTCTTCTGCCTCCCTGCGGCTTCTCTTGGCCTCCCACAGCCTTGTCCGAGCTGCCATGGAGGTGGCAGGTTCTAGAAGGGCGTCCGACTGAATTCGTGCGCTTTCCATGGGAGCAGCCACACGTGGCCGTAGCAGCTGACGACACAAGCAGTGCTGTTTTCGAAAAGTTTGGTAGTGGCAGCCCCCTGCTGGTCAGAGCTAATAGTAGGAGAATTACCACGGCCCTGTGCTCCTTCTATCAGAATGATGAAACTGAGGCCAGGCAGTAGGACTAAGCTGGAAAGCACGGGGCGGCATCGTGGCACAGCGGGTGAAGTTGCCGATGCTGCCGGCATTCCATGTCGGAGTGCGGTTTGAGCCCTGGCCACTCTGCTTCGAATCCAGCTCTCTGATAATGCACCTGGGAAGGCAGAGGCTGATGGCCCAAGTGCTTGGGCCCCTGACAGGAGACCAGCTGAAGTTCCAGGCTCCTGACTTCCGCCTGGCCCAGCCTGTCCATTTGCGGCCATTTGGGAAGTGAACCAGTAGATAAAGATCTCTTTCTTTGTCTCTCCCCCCTCCTCTCTCTCTCTCTCTGTCACTCTGCCTATCAAATAAATAAAATTGATCTTTCAAAAATGTAGCTGTAATTACCAGAATAGGTACAAGGAGGTCAAGACGGTGACAAACGCCACCCAACCATGTGGGATCTCTGGTATGGCTAACAATCATCAGATTCTAGAAGGCAACATAGATAATCTACGAGGGTGTTAACTTATATGATCTAAAAAAAGAAACTGACAGCTGGGAAACTGAAGGTTAGCATCCGTTCCTACGCTGGAAAATCATGGTCCCTAACCAAATTTTCATTTCTTTTTAAAAAAACATTGAATTATTTGAAAGGCAGGGTTACACAAAGAGGAGAAGGGACAGAGGAATCTTCCGTTTGCTGGTTGAGTCCCCAGATGGCCACAATGGTCAGGGCTGAGCCAGGCTGAAGCCAGGAGCCTCATATGGGTCTCCCACATGGTGGCAGGGGCCCAAACACCTGGGCCAGCTTCCACTCCTTTTCCCAGGCCACTAGCAGGGAGCTAGATCGGAAGTGGAGGGACCAGGACATGAACAGGCACCCACATGGATGCCAGTGCTGCAGGCAGCAGCTTTGCCCTCTACAGCACAATGCCGGCCCCAGGTTTTCGCATCTTAGAACCAGGTTTCTGTAAGTTAGTTCATAGACTCAGAGCTCATCTGTTGTAGGTCCAAGAGGCTCCCCCTGATGAAGGACCTTGCACTGCTGCCACCAGTGCCAGTGTACAGGGTACCCTCTGCCCCTCCCTTCCCAGAGGAACCTTCAGTCATGTGTCAAGATGACCATGTCCTGGACAAAAGGGTGGTACCCTGACATTTTTAAAAATTTATTTATTTATTTGAAAGAGTTACACAGAGAGAGAAGGAGAGGAAGAGAGAGAGAGAGAGGTCTTCCATTTGCTGGTTCGCTCCCCAATTGGCTGCAATGGCCGGAGCTGAGCTGATCCGAAGCCAGGAGTTAGGAGACTCCTCTGGGTCTCCCATGTGGGCACAGGGGCCCAAGGACTTGGGTCATCTTCTACTGCTTTCCCAGGCTACAGCAGAGAGCTGGATCGGAAGTGGAGCTGCTGGGCCTTGAACAGGAGCCCACATGGGACGCTGGCACTGCAAGCGGTGCCCTCACCCACTACGCTACAGTGCCAGCCCCAGTACCCTGACTTTTCAAAATGGTTAGGTACAGTTCTAACCAGGACTGTTAGATACGATATCCCATCCTGATTTCAGGGGCTCTGAATCATCACCACAGCTCACCTCTGAGTGGGAACCTAGCATCCGGGTGACAAATGAAGTCTTTCCTAAGTCTGACTAACAGCAGGCTTTAGGGGGTCCACAGGTCTCTGGGATTGTTTCTCTGGTTCCCTACCTGTGCAGTTGAGATGGGTATATTTAGCAGTTGGTAGGATCCTTATGTTGATTTCCTGCCTGTGTAAGGAGGAAGGGTTAACCAAGAGGAAGGCCCTGAAATTTCCCATCCCATCAGACAACTTTCTCTTTCTGTTTCTTTTTTCTAGATTTTATTTTATTTATTTATTTGAAAGGCAAAAGGCATAGTTATGGGAGGTGGGGGGTAGGGGAGAGAGAGAGAGAGAGAGAGAGAGAGAGAGAGAGAGATATTTTCTATTCACTGGTTTACTTCCCCCATGACTGCAACACCTGGGGATGGACCAGGCCGAAGCCAGGAGCCAGCAGCTCCAACTGGGTCTCCCATGTGGGTGCAGGGTCCCAAGGCCTTGGGCCGTCTTCCGCTGCTTTCTCAGGCTCTTTAGCAATGAGATAGATCAGAAGTGAAGCAGCTGGGACTATGCCATAACACCGGCCCCATCCTACACCTTTCTAAGACAGTAAATCAGAAATAATACCCCATTCCAGCAAGGATGGCACAGGCTAGCAATGTCATCATCAGAGACATAGGGGACACAGACGTAGTGGTTCCATCACAGCCCCGTTCAGTGCACTTGTATGGCCCTCTTTCTTTAAGTGAATTGAAGCAAATGACAGTGACTATCCAATTGCAGGTGTAATATCTTCAATGGAGAAGAGCAATAAGCTGCTGGCCCCTAGTGTAGACCTATTATTCTAGAAAATTCCTTCTTCTTGATCCCTATCGATACAAGTAAAACAGTTTTCCGTTGCATGGCAGGGATAGCATGCATTCTCCAGATGGACCAAGGCTTTGCTCACCCAGGGTTCTCTGTCACACGTAGTCTGCAGGCACATTGTTCACCCAGACTTTCCATGGCACACTGGTCCACCATATCGGTGATTTCATGTTAATCGGTCTGGATGCCCTAGGGAGACTCATGTGTGTCATATGGTGGGGAACATGGATCACGAAGATTCAGGAGCTGCAGCACTTCCAAAGCTTTTAGGGGTCCGGTGATTACGGCAGGCCACGAGACCACTTGAAGATAAATGTTCATTGGATACTGTGCTCCAAGGACAAGGCACAGCACCCAGTGGCGCTCCTTGGAGGTTTTAGGTAGCACATACTCCACTAAGGAAAATCGATCCAGCTCACTCCGGGGGTAACTTGAAAAGCTGCGAATTTCAAGTGGGCTGACAAGGAGGATCAAGTTCAGGATACAATACAAGTGGCCCCTCCTCTCAGGCTGCATGACCCTGAAAATCTGATGGGATGGTGCCTCTGGGACCTGTAATGAAGACATTGAGGGGGTGGTTTCTGGCAAGCCCTGATCGAAACAGCTGCTATTCATGGGGCTGGTGGTCTGGTGTAGTGAGTGAAGTTGTCACCTGTGGCACCAGCATCCCATATGGGTGCCAGTTTGAGTCCCGGCTGCTCTACTTCCAATCCAGCTCCCTGCTGATTGCCTGGGAAAGCAGTAGAAGATGAAACAAGTCCTTGGGGCCCTGCACCCAAGTGGGAGACCTAGAAGAAGCTCCTGGCTCCTGGCTTCTTATTGGCACAGCTCCAGCCGTTGTGGCCAACTGGGGAGCGAAACAGTGAATGGAAGACCTCTCTCTCTCTCTTTCTCTCTCTCTCTCTCTGTAACTCTGCCTTTCAAACAAACAAACAAATAAAGGAGCTGCTATTCAGAGTTACTAGGATTTGGGAGCATGAACCCACCTCTCTGGCTTGGACCCTAATGGAGACTGAGCCCCTGACCGTGGGACCCCAGCATCTGTGTAACTGGAGTTCCCATCACTTGCTGGGGGTTATTAGAATCGCTGAGCAGTAAGGTAAGGTAGGCACAGCAGCAATCCATCAGATGATGAGAAAGCTTACACACTTGGGTACAGGGGGGAACTGGCTTGAGATACGAATGTCCCTACTTTCTCGGCCAGTGGTTCTTCCGCCCAGGCCCTGGCATGAGTAAGATCAAAAGATGAAAGACAAAGAAGTCTTAGGAAAAGGCATTCAGCGGTACTTCTGCGGTTGGCACAAGGAAAGCCTACCACAGTGGCGTGTGTCAGTGACCACCAGGGAGTCTGTCTCAGACGCTGGCTGGTCTCTCCTTAGCCACTCAGTGCTGGTGCAGTATACCCGAGAGCAGATTATATACATAGACTCTCCACGGACCCAGCATCCTGGTCGCCCCCTCTCCAGCTCTCTGCTGTGGCCTGGGAAAGCAGTGGAGGATGGGCCCAAGGTCTTGAGCTGCTGCACCTGCTTGGGAGACCTGGAAGAAGCTCCTGGCTCCTGGCTTCCAACTGGATCGGCTGCTGCCATTGCGGCCACCTGGGGAACGAACCAGTGGAGGGAAGACCTCTCTCTCTCTCTGACTCTGCCTCTCTGTAACTCTTTCAAATAAATAAATCGTTTTAAAAAATGAGAAAATATATGCATAGGGAAGGATTGCTAGCTAGTTGCAGAGGTTTTCTGTTTTTTGAGCTGATTATGAAATTAGTAGGATGATGGCACACCTTTGTGAATAGAAAAAACCCACTGAATTGTATACAGTAGAAGGGTGAATTTTACGGTACATGAATTATACCAATAAACAATACATAAAATTCTAGCTATTGTCCTTGAAAAAGGCTCATCTGCACCTTTCTCAGAAAGAATTTTTACTATAACAACCAAGCCATGTAATTCTTGCCAAACACCCATGAAAAATCTTTGCCAAAAAATTGTGTTGATTCCCAACATTCTGAAGATATGATGTCCACAACACAGTGACGTGCACAAACCTTCCGTGACAGCCCGGGGAGCGTGCATGGGGCTCCGACATGGGGCTTCACTCGGATCAAGAAGATACAGAGAGCTCTGGTGTCTGGAAAGGCTCTCTCTCAGCCCCTTCCCAGCAGTGAGCACCACCTCCCTTCTGCCCCTCCCCTAACATGTAACCACTGTTCTACTAGCATTCTAAATAGTCTGACCTCTTCCTCCTCTGCTATCTACGGTGGGAGGGGGGGTGAGGGAGAGAGGGAGAGGGAGAGAGGGAGAGGGAGAGGGAGAGGGAGAGGGAGAGGGAGAGGGAGAGGGAGAGGGAGAGGGAGAGGGAGAGGGAGAGGGAGGGAGGGAGAGGGAGAGGGAGGGAGGGAGAGAGCCTCCATCCCCTGACCCACTCCTCCGATAGGAGCTGGAAACTCAGTCCAGATCTCCCACCCAATTACTGGAGCCATCACGCTGCCTCCCAGGGTCTGCATCAGCGGGAAGCTGGAGTCAGGAGCCAGAGCTGGGCCAAACCCAGGCACTCTGATGTGGGGTGCGGGCATTTTCACTGACGCTTTAACCACCAGACCAAACGCTCACCCAGCCTCTTCCTGGACCTCACACAACTCGCGTCCCAGTCTCACATCGTGCTCAACGCGATATCTGTGAGACACATCCATGTTGTTGCGTGTAGCTGTGGTCCCTCTTCCTCATTGCCCTGTGCATTCCACTATGTGAACAGATCACAGCTTGTCCATGTTACTGCTGATGTAGGTTGTTTCTGGTTGGGGACTGTTATGAACCTTAAATACTGCTTTTTAACATCAACATTATTATTAAAGGAAAAAGAAGGACCCTCCCATCAAGCCTGTCCAGACCAGGTTCCGAGCTATGCTTGGAGGTCACTGTGTGTTCCAAGAGCAGTTATACCTGCCGGCGCCGCGGCTCAATAGGCTAATCCTCCACCTGTGGCACCGGCACACCGGGTTCTAGTCCCGGTCGGGGCGCCAGATTCTGTCCTGGTTGCTCCTCTTCCAGTCCAGCTCTCTGCTGTGGCCCAGGAGTGCAGTGGAGAATGGCCCAAGTGCTTGGGCCCTGCGCCTGCATGGGAGACCAGGGGAGGCACCTGGCTCCTGGCTTCGGATCAGCACAGTGCACCACGGCGGCCATTGGAGGGTGAACCAACGGCAAAGAGGAGGACCTTTCTCTCTGTCTCTCTCTCTCTGTCTACTCTGCCTGTCAAAAAATAAAAATAAAAAAAGAGCAGTTATACCCTTGTGCAAATGGCCCAGCCACACACTTCGAAGCAGATGTCCATTTTCAGGCAAAAACATTCAGATAGCCTCCTTGAATAGGGAAAGGCCAAATCTCAGACATGTTAAGAAAAGAAGAAATTTCACAAGCACTGGGCTGAACCTGTCCTAGCATCTAAATGTGGAGTAACAGGGCGTACAAAGATCAAAGGCAGTTAAATAATTCTTTGGCACCTATTAAAGTGGCTTGAGATACTCTGAAGGTTTGTTTTTCTTAAGTTTATTTCAAAAAGGTTAGAATAGGCTAGGCTAGAGAAAGGAGTCCCCTTGGACTTGGAGCTTGCCTAACGCACAGCTTTCTGTAAGAGTGTTCCCTCGGGGCCAGCGCTGTGGCATAGTGGGTGAAGCCGCTGCCTGCAGTGCCAGCATCCCATATGGGTGCCAGTTCAAGTCCCGGCTGCTCCACTTCTGGTCCAGCTCTCTGCTATGTCCTGGGAAAGCAGTAGAAGATAGACCAAGTCCTTGGGCCCCCGCACCCGTGTGGGAGATAGGGAAGAAGTTCCTGGCTCCTGGCTTCAGATCGGCACAGCTCCGTCCATTGAGGCCACCTGGGGAGTGAGCCAGCGATGGAAGACCTCTCTCTCTTTCTCTCTCTAACTCTGACTTCCAAATAAATTAATAAGTCTTTAATAAAAAAATAAAAAAGAGCGTTCCCTCAATGGAAGAGTAAAGAATTTAAGACTGCCTCGAACTTGGGACCTTCTGGAATGCACCTGCTGGTGGGAGGCACACCCTGTGTGATGTCATAGAGCTCCATGAGACAGCACGGCACTGCCTTTGCACAGTAACACGCAGGCAGGGCAGCCCAGCACAACCTAGCACCATAAAGTCTGCCATCCAGACAAAAAAAGAAACAAACAAACACACATAGCATCTTCCAGCCTGTTCAGCATAGATTCTGGCCTCTTTTTTTTTCCCCTATAATACCGTCTGGAAAATATCAATTACGCAACAGCCAGTGGTGAGTGGAGGGAGCTCAGTGTGTGGGGGAGCGGAACAGGCACGCGAGGCGGAGAGTCTTCACCGTGACCCAGTGGAAGCAGCACATCAAGTCACGGGGTCGTGAGTGGGCCTATGGCTCTGGGCACTGAGATTGAGAAATTCATTTTTTTAAAGCAGGAGTAGCTACCCATCTGGTTATACCCCCGAAGGTGGACTGGGGCCCTGTGGTAGCTTTAGTTCCTCAAACATAAGTCAACTGTCATTTTGTACTTCTTGGGGTTTTTTAAAATTTCTACCAAGTAAAGTTATTTCTTCTTCAAAAAAATGTAATGTAAAAGAAAAAATGAAAGTCCATGGTATTATTGGAAATTCATAGATCTTGCATAAAGTATTGAGATCGTCCTAAGGATCTTGAGGTTTGAGGATTGACAGCCCTTGTCTCTTCTGTTGAGAACAGTGTTTTCCTTTGTTTTTTTTGGTTTTTGTTTTTTTTTCCAACAGACTATTTGTTGACCTCTTTTACTTAGTGTAGGATTAACTTCACGGTCATTAAAAAAACTGAGAGTGGATCTTTGTAAAAGTTAAAAGTGGGAATGGGAGAGGGAGGAGGAAGGAGAGTTGGAGTAAGGGTGGGAGGGAGGGGAGGGAGGGAAGGATCGCTATGTTCCTAAATCTGTATGTAACTTAAATAAAATTTAAAGAAAAGATTGTCCTAAGAAAGTGAGGGGATTTTAAAATACTGATTATTCACAGAAAAATTACCTGTGATGTCATCTAAAGCATGGCCATGTGTTCCTGCCTCTAAAGATTCATATTTTAAAACACACCAAATGACCATAAACCCATATTTAGATTGGGATGTGTGTGTGTGTGTGCACGGTGTTGTGTTAATTAGCTGTGTTCTTTTCTTTGTTATAGGATTCTTCTAGTGAACTCCCAGGTTTCTTTAATACACTTAGAAAATTTTATTTGCTGTCCATACAAATTTTTTACCATTGAAATGTGTTTTACAAACAAGTGCTGTTTCTCTATGAGAAGTCAGCCTATTTTAGTGAAGAAAAATAACACGGTTTTTCTCTGAAGTTACAGAGTCAAGGTTAATTACAGACTCTTAGGTCTGTCTCTTGGTGGGAGAGATTTTCTGTGTTTGGGGAGGTGCATATTCCAGGGAACTAGGATGAGCTCCGCTTTAAGAACTTTTAATGTGAAAAAATGAAATTGTAATGTGAGAAATTTGTCAGTAAAATAAGAAAATTGTGGGGGAGGGGTGTATCTTCATAAGTATTCACATTTAAATCAAATTCTTCTCAACTTTTCTTACTATATCAGAATCCTTTTAAAGACCATGGATTTATTTTTCAGTAATAATCCTAACATATAAATACGTGTGTCTATTACAAATGTAGCTGTCTCTCCTCTCCTATTTTCTCTTTCAACTAGTTTCTAATGGCTTTTGGGTTTTGGTCATTAACATAGAAGTCTCTCGAATTTTAGACTTTTAATGGAAAGTTATGGTGCTAATTAAACAGTTTCAGTCCTTTTCACTTGTCCTAACCCACTACTTCCCCAAGTTAAAAGCTATCTTCTTGGCCGGCGCCGCAGTTCACTAGGCTAATCCTCTGCCTTGCAGTGCGGGCACACCGGGTTCTAGTCCCGGTTGGGGCACCGGATTCTGTCCCGGTTGCCCCTCTTCCAGGCCAGCTCTCTGCTGTGGCCAGGGAGTGCACTGGAGGATGGCCCAGGTGCTTGGGCCCTGCACCCCATGGGAGACCAGGAGAAGTACCTGGCTCCTGCCATCGGATCAGCGCGGTGCGCCGGCCGCGGTGGCCATTGGAGGGTGAACCAACGGCAAAGGAAGACCTTTCTCTCTGTCTCTCTCTCTCTCACTGTCCACTCTGCCTGTCAAAAAAAAAAAAAAAGCTGTCTTCTGCTCTTGAACATTTGACATGTTTGCGTACTCAAATATTTTATACAAGATTTGCAGAATCAAGTGTTTCATTTATAAAGTGTGATTCATTTAATCAACCAGCACCTTTGTTAGAGGGTTCCTGTGTCCTGGGAGAATATTCTTGTATTAACAAATGCTCCTGATCCAAATGCATAGCCCGCCTTCTTTGGTCCGGTAGTCTCTGGACTCAGTCTCACAGATGCACCCTGGACGATTCTGCAGTTCATTCTACCTTAGTCGGATTGCAGTGTTTCCGTCACGCGAGGTCAGAACTTGGCCCTCATTACTGATCTGATGCGCAGGAGGATACTTGGGCAAGGCCCTGGCGGGGGGGGGGGGGGGGGCAGGGCACGTGTTGCCTTGCAAAGCAGTAGAATCAGCCGCTCCTGGGGAGGAGTGAGCCTAAAGGACCGACCGCCTGGGTCTGGAGTTTCCAGTTCTCCAATGTGTCTCTACCCAGACAGCCCCTCGCCAGCTCTCAGTTTCCTCCTTCCCTGCATAGATGACAGCCAGGACTGTGGATTCGGCCTTCCCTGAAGGTCAAGCCCTGGACTTGTACTCTCAGGCAGAGTCTCCATATGCTGTGAAGGAGGCCCCCAACTCTGCTATTTTGCCTTAAATTGGTGAACTTTTGGCCTTTCATTGCCTTTCTCAAATTCATCCACAGCATCCAGTGATGGCCATTTGATGCCAAGGTATCTACAATTTCAACGTCCCTTCTTCCCCTGCCACTCAAATGCACCAGCCAGAACATTTCTGTCCACCAGTGCTCCATCCCAATTCACCACCAATGAAATGTTACCAAATACACTGCTGTAGCATGCCAGGGGCTATCAGAACACATCTTTCCACCAGCAACAGCATTCTCTATACCAGCCACCTGCAGGGCAGCCTGTCGCTCCCCCATTCGCGGAGGAACGACACTGAACCTGCGCTGTTCTTTTGTCTGCTCGGCCCTTCCCGGGTTTGCTGCTGGTCCTTCCCGGGTTGGCTGCCGGCCCTTCCACCTCCATGGAGGGGGCAGCACCCCCCGCCGCTTTCCCCACTTCCGCGGGGGAGCGGCACACCGCCGGCCGGCTCTCTCGGCTCTCTCGGGGGCTGCTCAGATGTTATCCGGATGTTCCCGGTGCATGTTGTCTCTCTCCTCCTTTATAGTCCTCTTCCACCAATCCCAACTCTGCTACCCACACGCTGAGCACGCTGCTCTCCTCCAATCAGGAGCAGGATCAGCTCCTGCAGTTTATCAGTCAAGTTGGCGAGAGGCAGCTGCGTAGAAGCTTACTCCTCCCCAGCGCCATATTGTGGGAGAGCAGATGCATAGAATAAGTCTTAATTCCAGTAACTTAGTCTAGTCTCAGCTGCTCCCCACAGCAGCCCATTGCTAACATTCCATTTTTATTTTATTTATTTTTTAAAAAGATTTCTTTATTCACTTGAGAGGCAGTTACAGACACAGAGAGGGAGATACAGAGAGAGAGAGGTCTTCTATCTACTGATTTACTCCCCAAATGACCACAGTGGTCAGAGCTGGACCAATCCCAAAGCCAGGATCCAGGAGTTTCTTCTGGGTCTCCCACAAAGGTGCAAGGGCCCAAGCATTTGGACCATCTTCTACTGATTTCTCAGGCCTTCAGCAGGGAGCTGTATCAGAAGTGGAGTAGCTGGGACTCAAATGGGAGCCCATATGGGATGCCAGTGCTGCAGGCAGATGCTTAACCTGCTGTGCCACAGTGCCAGCTTCCTAAAATTTCATTTTAGAGTCATTTCTCAGGATCTTTTCCAGTATCAACTGTTCTATGCAGGTCAAGTTCCTCCAGAAATGGACTCTGAGACTATGACTTCAGGCAGGAAGTTCTTGGGAAATGGGTTTGTGGATGAAAAGTCCAGGAAAGGATGGGAATTAGGGTTGATCAGAGGAAGAGGCTGAACTGTGCTGCAGTTGCGGGAAGCGACCCTGCCTGTCCCGTGGGCAGCTCTGGGCTGGGCGCTTCTTCAGAGTTCACCCAAGTGAGGCGAGGGGATGGGGTACACCCACCAGTCTTCAAATGCAGGTTCTCCTGCGAGGGGAGAGAATGTCTGCAACCACATTTAATAGACACATGTATTTTTATTTTTTTTATTTTATTTTATTTTTTTTGACAGGCAGAGTGGACAGTGAGAGAGAGAGACAGAGAGAAAGGTCTTCCTTTTTTGCTGTTGATTCACCCTTCAATGGCTGCCGCGGCCGGTGTACCATGCTGATCCGAAGCCAGGAGCCAGGTGCTTCTCCTGGTCTCCCATGGGGTGCAGGGCCCAAGCACTTGGGCCATCCTCCACTGCACTCCCGGGCCACAGCAGAGAGCTGGCCTGGAAGAGGGGCAACTGGCACAGAATCCGGCGCCCCGACCGGGACTAGAACCCGGTGTGCCGGCGCCGCAGGCGGAGTATTAGCCTAGTGAGCCACGGCGCTGGCCGACACATGTATTTCTATGATGGGATTACACTGGAAAATAAAGCAGTTTCTACTAGAGTAAGAAGACTTGAAGGAAATTCGCTTGAGCAAATTCGCTTGAGCAAAGCCAAGGGCAATTCTGGGCAACGGACTCGACGTGAGCCTTTGGCAGCCGCTGCACCTGGCACCCTGGGGAATGAGACACCCTCAGGGTGTCTGGGTCACACGGCACAGCCTCCACTGTGGAAGACATTTTATTCGGATAGTTCCAAGTCTCTCTGGGTGCCACGGTCCCTTGCTGGTGGTTGATGCCAGAGAATTATTCTGGACACTAGGTTCTGTTGAGCTGTCTGTGTTCTCCATTGAAACGGGAGTATGTCTACAAGCTCCTCCCTAAGGCGTGCCTAAGGTCAAAACTGTAGAAGCCAAACTCTATTCTCGAGTTAGAGGGAGGATAAAAACGGGAGTTAACACTAAATGTTCAAATGCCAGAAATACGCGTGAGACAAACACCCAGAGGAGGGTCCTGGCCCAAGGACAGACTTGGAATACTTAAGGTTCATTTCATTTATCACCCTTTCCAGGGCACGGGTTGTCATGTGATTGAAAGGGACAGGATGGGGGAGACAAATGGCTGCCATATTCGTGTGCCTGCCTGTGTGGATGCTATTCGATGGACACGGCTTCTTTTCACTGCTAATCTTTTTATAAAAATATTTCTTCAGTGTAGTGTACATTATAAAAAATAGAATAAAAATAAAAGTTTTTAAAATTTACTTGTATTATAGGGAAGGAGGGAGAGAAAGAGAGAGTGAGAAAGAGGGAGAGAGAGAGAAAGACAGAGAGAGTGAGCGTCCAACTACTGGCTCACTCCCCAAATGTCCACAACAGTCCTGAACTGGACTAGGCTAAAACTAGGAGCTGGGAGCTCAACGTGGGTTCCACACATGTGTGGCAGGGACTCAACGACTCAAGTTATCTCCTGCATCCTCCCAGGGTGTGCATTAGCAGGAAGCTGGAATTGGGAGCAGGGCTGAGACGAGAGTCCTGGCACCCCAATATGGGTTACAGGGCATCCCAAGCAGTGCCTTAACCACTGTACCAACACCTGTCCACCTCCCCTGACAGTCCTTACTTGAGTGAAGAAGGAGAGGAGACAGACTCCTGTAATCAATCTATCATCCTCAAGGGAAACCTCTCAAGAATTTCCTTTTTTTTCCTTTGATAAATTAGGAACAAGTTCAGACATAACGGAAATATAGAGAAAAATATGAACACTGCATGTATGCATCAAACTCTGCCAAACTACATCATTTTGCCATATTTGCCTCAGAAACAACCATTGAGGGGCCGGTGCTGTGACGCAGTGGGTTAAAGCACTGGCCTGAAGCCCCAGCATCCCATATGGGTGCCAGTTCTAGTCCCGACTGCTCTTCTTCCAGGCCAGCTCTCTGCTGTGGCCCGGGGAAGGCAGTGGAGGATGGCTCAAGTGCTTGGGCCCTGCACCGGCATGGGAGACCAGGAGGAAGCACCTGGCTCCTGGCTTCAGATCGGTGCAGCTCCGGTCGTTGCGGCCATCTGGGGAGTGAACCAGCGGATGGAAGACCTCTCTCTGTCTCTACCTCTCTCTGTAACTCTTTCAAATAAATGAAATAAATCTTAAAAAAGAATGAAAGAAACAACCATTGAAAATACAGTAGGAGCCCCAGGTTCTCCCCAGTGCCCTCTCTGGTGGAGGTAATCACCATTTAACTGCATGTCATTCACACGCATGGTTTTTCCATGTTTTGGCCACATATGGATGTATCCACGCACAATGGCATTGTTTTTCATGCTTTACAAATTCACATCCTACTTTGCTCCTTTTTTGTACAGCATGGTTTTTTTTTTACAATATTTTTAAATGTATTTCTAGTTGATGCACTTCTATCATTGATAGAAGAGTCTCATGTTGTCAGTGCACCTGTTGAAACTTTAGTGCCCAGTGTTTCACCATTATAACCATGATTCAATAACAATTGTACATAATCCCATTATACATCTTTAGATGAGAGATGCATCCAATTCATTGGCAGTCTCTTTAGAATACATCCCTAGGGATGGAACTGCTTCACCACATCATATACATAGGATATATATATTCATGGGGGGGGTCTTCAAAAAGTTCACAGAGATGCATATTATTAAAAACTGCATGAACTTCAAAAAATGTTTGCACAAAAATAAATTTCTTTTAATTCCATTTTTCTATGAACTTTTTATGGTGATAAAATATGTATTTGGAATTAGCCAGCTGAAGTAAGTTTACATAATCACAATTTTGTGGACAATGCCCAAAGCATCACAATCAGGAGCCAGTCAAGTGCATGGCTTCTTCTACCCATCCGGCCTGACCAGTGTCTTGACCTTGGCCACATGGGTGTCCTAGAGTTTCTTCACACCCGTTTCACGTGGTGCTTGTTGGCCTTGACATCCACGACAAACACCAGGATGTTGTTGTCTCTGTCTTCATCATGGCGGACTCAGTGGTCAGGGGGAACTTGATGATGGTGTGGTGGATAAGCTTGCTTCTCCTGGGGGTACTCTTCCAAGGAGATCTGAGCTGCTGCCCAAGCTTTAGTGTGTTGGGCCACCAGAAGGTGGATGACCTGTAGATCTTTGTGTGTATGTGTGTGTGTGGGTGGGTGTGCTGTGAACACCTTTCAGCACTGCCTCCTCTGCATTCAAAGGCTTTGCTTTGACTTTGCCTTGGAGAGAAGCAAGAGTTGGGGGAAGAGTCTATGAATTTTTGGAGGTGCTCTCATATACCTTTTTTAAAAAAGATTTATCTATTTATTTGAAAGTCAGAGTTACACACACACACACAGAGAGAGAGAGAGAGAGAGAGAGAGAGAGAGAGAGAGAGGTCTTCCATCCAATGGTTCACTCCCCAAGTGGCCGCAATGGTTGGAGCTATGCCGATCCAAAGCCAGGAGCCAGGAGCTTCTTCCGGGTCTCCCACGTGGGTGCAGGGGCCCAAGGACTTGGGCCATCTTCTGCTGCTTTCCCAAGCCATAGCAGAGAGTTGGACTGGAAGTGGAGCAGCCAGGCCTTGAACCGGCGCCCATATGGGATGCTGGCGCTTCAGGCCAGGGTTTTAACCCACTGCACCACAGCGCCGGCCCCTATATCTTTAATTTAGCTAGATATTTCCAAATTGATTGTACCAATCTACAGTACGATCAGCAGGAGACCCTAGGTCTCATTGCCTGCTTTTTCTCCAGCATGTAACCTCACATGTTTTTACATTTTTCAAAAAGATTTTATCTATTTATTTGAGAGGTAGAGTTACAGACAGAGGGAGAGACAGAGAGAAAGGTCTTCCATCTGCTGATTCACTCCCGAAATGGCTGCAATGGCCAGAGCTGGGCCTATATGAAGCCAGGGGCCAGGAGCCTCCTCCGGGTCTCCCATGCAGGTGCAGGGGGCAAAGCACTTGGGCCATCCTATGCTGCCTTCCCGGGCCTCAGGCAGAGAGCTGAATCAGAAGAGGAGCAGCCGGGACTAGAACCAGTGTCCATATGGGATGTTGGTGCCACAGGCAGAGGTCCAACCTTCTATGCCACAATGCCGACCCCTGTTTTTAAATTTTTAACAACGGGTCCGGCACAGTGGCTCACTTGGTTAATGCTCCACCTGCGGTGCCGGCATCCCATATGGGTGCCGGTTCTAGTCCTGGTTGCTCCTCTTCCAGTCCCGCTCTCTGCTGTGGCTCAGGAAGGCAGTGGAGGATGGCCCAAGCGCTTGGGTGCCTGCACCTGCATGGGAGACCAGGAGGAAGCACCTGGCTCCTGGCTTCAGATCGGAGCAGCAAGCCGGCCGTAGCGGCCATTTGGAGGGTGAACCAACAGAAGGACGACCTTTCTCTGTCTCTCTCCTTCACTGTCTAAATCTGTCAAAAAAAATTTTTTTAACAATCTGACTCTTATTCGACCAGAATTTTTAGAGACCTGTACTGTTACTCCAGGATGTGTTGCCTTCTTTCATAGTGCCTTGAACTGTATGCTCAGGAGTATGGGCCAATGACTTTAAACCATATTATATGTTTTATAAGCATGCTATATATTTTTATGTTAGATAATCTTATAAATATCAGTTTTTAAGAGTTTTTTTCTAGTATAAAAAATATACTTTGTATACTTATATATGGTGAGGACTGATATAAAGTGATAGTTTTTGAAACATTGACAATTGAATTTAAGCTATGTAACTGATCTACATATATTGAAATATCTAATACTGCGTCTCTTAAATTGTTCCTGACTTAGAAAGCTGAAAAGTGGATCTTCAAAAATGCTAGGTCTACAATGAGAAAACCAATAATTCAATGTTTATTATGTGGATTCTTGACATTTGGGATAGTGGAAGCTCTGTTATTCAGATATTTCCACCACAATGTGAAAAACAAGCAGAAGACAATTCGGGAATCAGCATCAATTTGGTCTCTTGAAAAAGATGTGCCTCAGCAAATTAACCATGGCTCATTGCGAAAAATCGATGATGAACCTGCATTTGAACATCTGAAGTCATACTCTAAGCCAAGTAAGTATTTTCATTTTCTCTGTTCACCATTTCAAGGCAAGAATACAGTACAAATTTGATAGTTGGAAGTGTAAGAAAATGTCCTTTTTAGAGCAAATTTTAAATTATGAAATGGTTCACTTATATGTGTATATTTATACACAGAAAATAGTAAAACAGGCATTGTGTATTTACCACTTAAACATTATTTATATAACCTATATCTGCTTTAGATAAGTTTCTTTTTTTCAAAGAAATAAATTAAGAGTTCCCCCAAGCACACTCTCCTTCCTTCTTTCCAAGCGTGGAGGTAGCTGCCAATCCACTTTGTGGGGCATCTTTCTCATCTCTGCCTTTTCCACTCCCTTATTATTCCCAAGCAAAATCTGGCAGTATATGGTTTTAATATACCTGCTGTACATATCCTTTTGGAACTTGCTTTCTCCACACATCATTATGTTTGTACGATATTTTTCCCTGGGGCCAGCATTGTGGCATAGCAGGTAAAGCCACCAGCTGCGACACCGGCATCCTAAATGGGTACCTGGCTGCTCCACTTCCCACCCAGCTCCCTGTTAATGGCCTGGGAAAAGCAAGGGAAGATGGCCCAACTAGTTGGGCCCCTGCCACCCATGTGGAAGACCCAGAAGAAGCTCCTGGCTCCTGGCTCCTGGCTCCTGGCTCCTGGCTTTGGCCTGGCCCAGCACTGGCCTTTATGGCCATCTGGGGAGTGAACCAGCAGATGGAAGATCTCTCCGTCTCTGTCTCTCCCTCTCTCTCTGCAACTCTGACTTTAAATAAATAAATTAATTAAAAAAAAAAAAAGGTAGTTTCCCTCCACTGTTTACTCCCGCGAAGACCTAACTTAACAAACTAAACCTAGAGAGACAGGAAAAGAATAAGAACAAGGAGAAATGAAAGCCATGACCAGGCCTCTGTGCTGTGGATCTCAGCTCGGCTTGGCCCTACTCTGCATGGCAGGTGCTGGCTGACATCCAGCAGCTGGTTCCCCTGGGCCACACCCTGGTGTTTGATCTTAGTCTCACTGCTCTCTCGTGGTGACAGCACAAGAGGAAGTGATCAGGGGTGAGGGCCCAGGAGAACAGTGCTCTCTCAGTGGAGGGTGCTCTTTCTCGGGGTGAAACAGCTGGTTCATGTCTTTTATGTTTTATCCAAGTAATCTTTGCTTGTCCCAAGTATACAAAGATTACATTCGATGAGTATGTCTCCTTTTAGAAATGTTCAAGTTTGGGGTTTTACCTAAGGGCCAGGATCCATGGTGAGTTAGCGTGTGTGAGGCCGTGAGGTAAGGGCTCATGGCCGTGTTTGCCCTTGGACATCAGGTGATGCAGCACCATTTGTGGGAACTTGGCCTTTTCCCATCTCGGCACCTTTGTCAAAACCAATTGATCATTCACATGTGGCTCCAGTTCTGGACTCTATTTGGCTCTTTTAAAAAATCATGCTGGTTATTCCAGATCTTTTGCTTACCCATAAAACTCTTGGAAACACTTATTCATTTCTACCCCTCCCCCCCCAAGAAAAAAACCTGCAGGAATTTTGAATGGCATGGCATTGAATCTGTAGGTTAACTTGAGAACTGGCATTTTCTTCATATTGCTTTAACTGCATCCCGCATAATTGAGTGTGTTGTGTGTTCATTCTCATGTGGTTCTGTTTTCATATTTCCTCTGGGATCTTCTCTCTGGATTATTCTGAAGTTTACTGTCAGGTTTCCAAATATCCAGATACTTCTGTTGTCTGTCGGTCACTGATTCCCCATTTGATCATATTATGCTCATAAAATATACTCCATCACTCAATCCTTTTACATTTTTGAGGTTTGTTTTATAATCCAGATTACAGGGAATGTTCCATGGATGCTTGAAAATCAAAAGTATATTCTGCTACTGTCAGGTTGAGTGTTCTCTATATATTTCAGTTAAATCCTGTTCACAGTTCACCCTGTATCCTTGCTGATTTGGGGACCAATAGTCCTGTCAGTCACTAACAGTGGGTTGTTGAAAGCCTCAACTATAATTCTGAAGTTCACTTTGTGCCCTTGCAACTCTACCAGTTTTTTGTTTCATGTTTTATTTTATTTTATTTTACTTTATTTTTAGGGTCTGTGTATGGCATATTCATTTTCAGCATCATGATGTCTTTCCGGTAGCTTGATCCTTTTGTCATTATGTAGTATCTCCCTCTGACTCTGGCGATTTTGTTGGCTCTGAAGCATTTTTTATCTGCTATAAACACAGCCACTCCTGCTTTTTTGATGAATAGGTGCACGGCCTATCTTTCCTTAACCTTTTATTTTCAATCTGCCTGTATCACGTTGAAGCGAGTTTCTCAAAGACAACATAAGGTTGAATCATTTTTAATCCAACTTGCCAATCTGTGATTCATTTGGCAACTTATGTCATCTGCATTTAATAAAATTGTTGATATATTGGGGCTTAGGTCAACCATTTTGTTATTTTTCTATGTGTGTATGTTTCTTCTGTTTCTCGGTGCTCTGCATCTTAACTTCCTGGCGGTTACTTGAACAATTTTCACAATTCCATATTGATTTGTTTAGAGTATGTTTTAAAAGGTTTATTTATTTAGAGGCAGAGTGAAACAGAGACAGACACAGAGAGAGACAGAGACAGAGATCTTTCATCCACTGGTTCTACTCTCCAAATGCCCGTAATGGCCAGGTCTGCGCCATGCCAAAGCCAGGAAAGGCAGGAGCCTGGAATTTCACCCAGGTATCCCAAGTGGGTGGCAGGGATCCAGGTACAACAGCCATTACCCACCACCATCCTAGGCATATTAGCAGGAAGCTGGATCAGAAGCAGAGTAGTCAACTGGCACTTCAACAGTTAAAGGGCTGTGGGTGATCTAAGCTGTGGCTTAGCCCACTGTGCCACAACACCTGCCCCCTACAGTGCTTTTGAACATACTGCTTTGTATAGTTTTCTTAGTGATTGCTTTAGATGTTATGCTATATATATAAAAAATATATATATAATTTATCACAGTCTCCTTGCGCCACTGTTTTGTCACTTCAAATGTAAGAAATAAAATTCTTAACCTCTCCAATTTTAAAATTCAATTTTTCTTAGTATTTCTTGTACGTACACAGAGAACCACATCAGAGAATGTGTTGTAAAATGAGAGTGATAGACAATTATATTTACTCCTGTTTTTGCCCATTTTGGTGTTGTTTTCTGAAGTTCTAAGCCTTCTTTTATCATTCTAAGCATTTCCTTCTGTTCTTTAAGGGTTGGTTTTCTAGTAACAAACCCTTTTTTCTTTATTTTCCCATGATTCCTGAAGGATTTTTTGGTTCACTGTTGATAGTTCTTTCCTTTCCACACTAGAACATGTTTTGCCACTTCTTCTAACCCTCCAAGGTTTCAGAGGAGACATCCACAGTATTCACTTGGGTGTTCCTTTATAGAGATCTTTACTCTGGTTGCTTTCAAAAATTTTTCTTTGCCTTCAGTTTTCAGAAGCTTAATTATGCTGTTTCTTGACATGGATGTCTTTGGTTTATCCTGTTTGAAACTGTATCCAGCCTCTTGAATCTTTGACCAAATTCGGGAATTTTTCAGGTTTTATTTCTCTTTAGATTTTTGTTTTATTTGAGAGACAGAGGAGGAGAGGGAGAGAGAGAAACCTCCCATCTATCGGTCTCTGCAAATGCCCGCAACAGCTGAAGCTGGGAGCCCGGAAATCACTCTAGATCTCCCACAGGAGTAGCAGGAATCCACCTACTTGAGCTTCCCAGGCTCTGCATAGGCTGGAAGCTGGTATCCGGAGCTGAGCGAGGTATCAGATCCAGGTACTCAATAAGGGACAACTGTGGCTTAACCATGAGGCTAAATGCCTGCCCCAGACATTATTAGATAGATTTTCTTTTCTTTCCTTTTTTTTTTTTTTGTTGTTAAATACTTATTTATTTGAAAGGCAGAGTTACACAGAGAAGCAGAGACAGAGAGAGAGAGGGAGGTCTTCCATCCAGTAGTTCACTCCCCAGATGGCCACAACAGCTGGAGCTGTGCCGATCCGAAGCCAGAAGCCAGGAGCTTCTTCTAGGACTCCAATGCAGGTGCAAGGGCCCAAGGACTTGGGCCATCTTCCACTGCTATTCCTAGGCTGTAGCAGAGAGCTGGATGGGAAGTGGAGCATCCGGGACTCGAACCGGCACCCATATGGGATGCTGGCGCTGCAGACGGCGTCTTTACCTGCTATGCCATAGCGCCGGCCCCTAGATAGGTTTTCAATCCTACTTTCTCTCCTCTCCTTCTGTAATTCTTATACAAATTTACCTTACTAACCCACAGAGCCATGAGATTTTCTTCATTTTGTTTCAGCCTATTTTCTCTCTGTTGTTCTGATGGTTACATTCTACTGTCGGGTCCTCGAGATCACCGGCTCCTTCCTACATCATTACCACTCGACCACCTGGCCCACTCAGCAAGTTTATTAAGCTTACTGCGTGTTTTAGTCCTATCATTTCCACTGGGTTATTGTTCTACAGCTTCTGTCTCTTGTGCTGGGATTTCCCCCTTTTCCATGTGTTCCCCGCATTGCTGTGTCTGCTGCTTTAACATCCTAGTCTCAGCCTCTGACTCATTTGGGGGTTGGCATCTTAGCTCTCTCTTTCATTCAACCTGAGATCTTCCTGGTTCTTGGTGTGACACGGCATTTTCCACTGTACCCTGAACATCTCGGGTGCTGGGAGACTCTGGATCCTCTGTGACCTTCTGTTTTCCAGTCAGCAGACCCCCTGTTGAGATGTAGCACCAGGACCTGAAGAACGTGTATATCCAGCTTCCGGTGGGCCCACAGACACCACCCAGGTGTGCCCCTGGCCTCACAGCAGGTGAAAGCAGCGAAAGTGCGGCTCTTCCCTGTGGAATGAGACACTGACTTATATGAACCTCGTTCTGAATGTCGCTTCCTCCTGACACCAGGGAGGAGACTCAGGGCAGGAGTGGTGGAGGAAGGCGAACTGCCCACCAGCAGTGCTTCTCCTCCCTCGTTCTGCTGAACTCACTAACACCAGACAGGAGAGGCTCAGCTCCCCAGGAGGCCTCACTGGCACAAGGGCAAGAGCGACCAGGAGGGTCAACCACCCTGACCAGTGTCTCTCTTGTTGCTACCAAGGGAGAGTGAAGATTCCATTCCCCATAGGGGCCCCCAGCGACAGCAAAGGCCAGCGGGGCTGAAGCAGGGGACCTGCTGATAAGCCCCACCTCACTTCATTAATTCTTGTTGCTGCCAGGTGGAGCTACAGGTTCAACATGCCACCAAGAGACTCGGAGTATCACCCGCTCTCCACTCTTGATCTCAGCCAAAAGGCCGAGGAGTGATACACCTGCTCCCACCAGGTTCAGATTGTAAAAGACCAACCCTCCACCCCCCACCAGCAGCAGCCAACACCACCCAGAAGGATATCCAGGCTCTATCTGCGTCTGCCCAGTGGAGGCTTAGGTTTTGATTAGCTTATTCCTCCCAACTGTTTCCTCCGATTCAAAGTTGTACTTCAAATATTCCATTGTTGGAATAGTTTAAGCATAGTGGGTTAAGCCACTACATGCAATGCCTGCATCCTCTACAGGCACCGGTTCGAATCCCGGCTGCTCTACTTTCCACCCAGCTCCTTGCTAGTGTGCCTGGGAAAGCAGCAGAAGATGGCCCAAGTGCTTGGGCCCCTGCACTCACATGGGGGACCTGGAGGAAGCTTCTGGCTCCTGACTTTGGCCTGGCCCAGCCCCAGCCGTTGTAGCCATTTGGGGAGTAAACCAGCAGATGGAAGACTCTCTCTCTCTC
Organism: Oryctolagus cuniculus; assembly: GCF_964237555.1. Taxonomy (NCBI): domain Eukaryota; kingdom Metazoa; phylum Chordata; class Mammalia; order Lagomorpha; family Leporidae; genus Oryctolagus; species Oryctolagus cuniculus. The sequence continues at coordinate 21,876,612 of NC_091438.1, read as the reverse complement.
TCTCTCTCTCTCTCTCTCTCCCTCTCTCTGTAACTCTTTCAAATAAATAAATCTTTTTTTTCTAATTCTATTGCTATTTCTCCCTGGCAGTCATGTTAGTATTTCAAACCATGTTTCTGCAGGGTTTTGTTGTGTCATTGTCTGGCATCATTAAACACTCCTACAAGCACACTGCTATGAAATCTCCCTGAGACATAACTCTTAGTATCAAATGGCTCTCTGAGTGCTTCTGCAGGCGAAATTGTATACCTTTTTGTGATGATATTTTGCCTCTTGGATTCTTTGACCGTCCTTTCACTGTGAAGCATTTTACTTAATTTTATCTTTTATGACTACGTTTTGGTTTCTACTTCCACTTAAGAGCTTTTACCTTTGAAAGGGGAATCGCCCCCAGCTTCACTTATTACTGTGACTGATTTATCTGGGCTGCCGTCTGATTATCTCACCTTGTTCCCTGGATATGGAACTTTGGCGAGGGATTTCCACGCTCATCCCTCTGCCTGCCGCAAGTCCTTTTGTCACTATCATGTCACACTACAGTCGAGAATCACCAGTGCACCAAGTATCCTAAGGATTCCTTCACTGGAAGACCCAATGCTGACTACACTTTGCAAGAGAATCCGCTTTGACTTGTGTCAGTGCTCTGTACTCCCTTGTCAATGCTGGGCTCTTTGGATTCCAAAAAAATGATTGTGTCTCATTGTAAAAGAAGCGAGGCCAGCAGTGTTGTCCCTGTTGACCTGCTCTGTGTGTTGTGATAAGTCTTTACTTATGTGACTCTAATTATGTTTTCTTGCAGTTGGCAATTTTAACCATTCCAATCCAGAATTTTATAGTGGATTTTTCAAATATGGATTAAATATCCTTATCAGTAGAAGTGTGGGCATCAGAAGAGATGTGCCAGATACCAGGGATAAAATGTATGTTTCATCTATTTTTTTTTAAAGTTATGAACTAGATTTTAATTTCAACATATTAGAAGTCTTATAATATAGATCACTATTTTCCAGACTTGAAGTCAGATCCTGTCCAGATCTGATTTCAAGATTCTAAAGCTTATAGCACAGAGAATACCTTCCCCACTGGAACAGAGTGTGTTCTAGGGATCTCCACAGACTGAATCACCCACGGATGTTTTTATTAAATTACAGTTTTTGCGGAGGTGGGGATACGGTCCTAGTGGAAAATGCTTCTACCAGCTATGTATTTTTTCTCCAAAGTCTCCTTTATTTTCACACTTCCTTCAGTCATTTATGTTAAGGCCTCTTTAAAAAAAATGTTATAAAATACACCTGACATAAAATTGACAATTTTGTTTTAAAACGTCCACTTCGGTGGCATTAAGGACATTCACCTTACTGTACAACGTCGGTACCGTCCACTGCCAGACTTCTTCATCTTTCCAAACTGAAACTCTGTCCACTCTGAACAGCTCTCTCTGTCTCCGCCCCCACGCTCCTGGCAACCAGCACCCTCTGTCTGTCTCTGACCTTGACTCCTCCAGGAGCCTCTGAGAAGTGGACTCACACAGCATTTCACCTTCTGTGGCTGGCTTATTTCACTTAGCATAACGTCCTCAGTGTTCATCCATACTGTAGCATAGTGTCCATGCTTTTTAAATCTCATTTAGGTGCTGATGGTGTCCAGACAGAGGGCTGGTCCTCCCCTTAAACTCCATGAAATGCCCTTAAGGAAAGAAATATAGACATAATACAGAGATAATGACCAAGTTCCTGGGAAGGGGACAAAGTGGGGTCACTTGGCCTTATTGCAAATTGTGTGTAACAGACATTTGAAGCCACCAACACCATTTATGACATGGTATGTGCAGGAGATACAGTGTTTGTGCACACACTGACACAGTCTATTTGGGTTATAATAAAAGAAAAACAATTTAAATTTATGGAGGCCGTAGATCATGATATGAATTTCACTTAGATTTGTTTTCCTCTCTATTTAACTACCACAAAAGCCAGTGTTTTGGAATTTTGATAAGTAATGAATTTCTCTCCATCCCATCATTTCTTTCCACTCAATTGCACCTTCTAAAATAGTGTGGGGCCGGTGCGTGGTTCACTAAGTTAATCTTCCACCTGCGGTGCCGGCATCCCATATGGGCTCTGGGTTCTGGTCCCGGTTGCTCCTCTTCCAGTCCAGCTCTGCTGTGGCCTGGGAATGCAGTGGAGGATGGCGCAAGCACCTGGCTCCTGGCTTCAGATCAGCGTAGCGCGCCAGCTGTAGCGGCCATTTGGGGGGGTGAACCAACAGAAGGAAGACCTTTCTCTGTCTCTTCCTCATTGCCTAACTCTGCCTGTCAAATAAAATAAATAAATAAATAAATAAATAGGTAGTGTGACTGCCTTTTCTTCCCTTCCTCCATCAAGTGATTATTTACAAGGAAAACAATACGTTTAGAGAGATCTGCATATTATTCAAAATGTTAACTTAAGGAGATGCTATTCCATAAAAAGAATTCTATTCCATAAAAAGGAATTCCATAGAAAAATAAATGTTATCTGCTAGGAGTAGCTGTCATTATCTGGAGTCCAAACAGATTCTCAGTCATTACTGTAGTATCCTTTTCAGCTTTGCCTGACTTTATTTTTCTTTGACCTTGATTTTGTAATTGAAAAGAAGTGTGTGCAGAATACATAACACTTCTCAAGCACACATGGAAAATCTCCCAAGATAGACTACATGTTAGGCCACACACCAAGTAATTGTTAAAAATTAGAAACACCATTTTTTTTTTTTTTGACAGGCAGAGTTAGACAGTAAGAGAGACAGAGAGAAAGGTCTTCCTTCCGTTGGTAAATCCCCTAAATGGCTGCTATAGCCGGCACGCTGCACTGATCCAAAACCAGGAGCCAGCTGCTTCCTCCTGGTCTCCCATGTGGGTGCAGGGCCCAAGCACTTGGGCCATCCTCCACTGCACTCCCTGGCCACAGCAGAGAGCTGGCCCGGAAGAGGAGCAATTGGGACAGAATCCAGCGCCCCAACCAGGACTAGAACCCGGTGTGCCGGAGCTGCAGGCGGAGGATTAGCCTAGTGAGCCGCGGCACTGGCAAGAAACACCATTTTTTAAAAAGTTTATTTACAGGCCGGCGCCATGGCTCACTAGGCTAATTCTCCGCCTTGTGGCGCCGGCACACCAGGTTCTAGTCCCGGTCGGGGCACCGGATTCTGTCCCGGTTGTCCCTCTTCTAGGCCAGCTCTCTGCTGTGGCCAGGGAGTGCAGTGGAGGATGGCCCAGGTGCTTGGGCCCCGCACCCCATGGGAGACCAGGAGAAGCACCTGGCTCCTGCCATCGGATCAGCGCAGTGCTCCGGCTGCAGCGCGCCGCCCGCGGCGACCATTGGAGGGTGAACCAACGGCAAAGGAAGACCTTTCTCTCTGTCTCTCTCACTGTCCACTCTGCCTGTCAAAAAATAAAAAAAAAATTTTTTTAAGTTTATTTATTTATTATTTATTTATTTGAAAGGCAGAGTGAAAGAGATAGAGAGAAAGAGAGATTTTTCTATCTGCTGTTTCAATCCCACAAATGGCCACAATGGTCAGAGCCGAGCCATGCAGAACCCAGGAGCCAGGAACTCCACCCTGTCTCCCACGTGGGTGGCAGGAACCCAAGTACTTGGGCCATCATTCGCCACCTTCCAGGTACATTCAGAAGTTGGGTGGGAAGCACAGAATAACTGACAGTCAAACCAGGCATTCCATTATGGAAAGTGGGCATCCTTAGTTAGCAACAGCTTAATACACTGCACCACAGTGCCTCCCCCACACAGCAAATCTGAACAAATTGACGAAAATTGAACTCAAATACCTTTTCTGACCACAATAGTATGAAACCAGAAATCAATATTAGAAAGAATGTCCAAATACTCACAGATCTGTGGAAATTAAACATGTTATTATACACCCAAGGGTCAACAAAGGAATTAAAATTGAAACTAAAAATATCTTGATAAAATTGAAAATGGAAACTCAACATACTGAGCTTATGGGATATAGCAGAAACAGTTCGAAAAGGGAAGTTCACAGGACAAAACACATACATCAAAAAAGACCCCAAATAAACAACCTAATGTTACAGCTTAGAAAACTAGGAAAAGAACAAATTAAACCAAAGATGCCAAAAGGAAGGAAAAAATTAAGATCAGAACTAAATAGGGGGCTAGTGCTATGGCACAGTGGGTTAAAGCCCTGGCCTGAAGCGCCGGCATTCCGGGAGATCCAGGCGGAGTTCCAGGTTCCTGGCTTCAGCCTGGCCCAGACTTGGCTGTTGTAGGCATTTAAGGAGTGAACCCATGAGTCGAAGGTTCCTCTCTCTCTCTCCCCCTTTCAACTAAAGTAATTAAAATTAAACTTTAAAACAGATCGGGGCAAAGTAAATGAAATAGAAACTGGGAAACAGAAAACAATGGAGAACAAGAAGTAAGCGTTGACTTTGAAAAGATAAACAAATTTGGGGAATTTTAAGTAGATTAAGAAAAAAGATTGAAAACGCAAATGAAGTCAGAAATGAAGGACTGAAAGTTGGCACCACAGATGTACAGGATCCTAAGAGTCTACTAGGAACAGTTGTGTGCCAGCAAATGGGATGGCTGAGGAGAAAACCACCATACATGGAAAAAGTGATGGCTCCCTCTCACCTTCTCCTTGGCAGTGGGATTCCTGGTGCCTCCACATCTTTGCCAACCAGGCTGATGGCGTGGCCATCTTTTTCTGTATCTATTTTCCACCTGCATATCTTCTTTGTTGAGTTCAAATATTTTGCCCATTTTTTTCGGTTAGACTGCGTTCTTGTTACTGGGTTTGAGAATTCTTCATGTAGTCAGAGAAAGACCAAGATATATGATTGGAAATAGTCTCTCTGAGTCTGTGGCTGATTTTTTACATGTTATAAACAGTGACTTTTGAAAAGCAGAAGTTTTAATTTTGATGACATCCAGCATAGTAATTTGATTATTTATAATTTTATTTGTATTTAATTAAAATTATTTGTTATTTTAATTTTACTTTTGCCTGATCCAAAATCACAAATATTTCTCATGTATTTCCTTGTAGAAGTACTGTGGTTTCCATCTTTCCTTTAGGTTTACAGTCTATTTTGAGTTAATTCTTGTATATGATATTAATTAAGAGTCAAAATTAATCTTTTGAAATGATTTATATTTGAAGGCAGAGAAAGACAAATAGAAAGCACTTCTGTTTCCTGGTTTTCTCCCCTGTGCCGCCCACAATGGCCAGGACTGGGCTGGGCCAATGAGTTAGAACTCAGTCAGGTCTCCCTTGGGGGTTGCAGGAGCCCAGTTTCTCGAGCCATCCCTGCTGCCTCTCAGGGTCTGCATTAGCAAGAAGCTGGAGTCAGGTGCCAGGAGCTTCTTCTGGGTCTCCCACGCAGGTGCAGGGGCCCAAGCACATGGGCCATCTTCTACTGCTTTCCCAGGCCATAGCAGGGAGCTGATTGGAAGTGGAGCAGCCAGGACTCAAACCCATGCTCACATGGCATGCTGGTGTCACAGACGGCTTAATCCACTGCACAACAATGCCACCCCCTCTATTCATTTATTCTGAGGCCAATGCCACACTATCTTGATTACTACAAACTTATAACAAGCTTAGAAATCATAAAGTGTTTGTCTACACGTTTTTCAGTCAATATTAAGGTTCCATCCACTTCCATATAATGTTAGAATCATCTATCAGTTTTCACACACAAGCCTGCTGTAGGTTTTCTTAGGGTTTACACTGAGTCCAATCTGAGAATTTACATATTAACAATTTTGAGTCTTCTCACACCTTGAACAAGGTATCTCTCTCTTTTACATAGGTCTCCTTAAATATCTCTCAAGGTTTTTTTTTTTTTTTTTCGTTGTACAAGTCTTAAATTTTGGGGGCCAGTGTTGTTGCTTAGTAGGTAAAAGCTGCCTCCTGCAGTGCCAGCATCCCATGTGGGTGACAGTTCGAGTCCCAGCTGATCTACTTCCAATCCAGCTCCCTGCTAATGTGCCTGGGAAAGCAGTAGAGGACGGCCCAAGTGCTTGGGTCTCTGCACTCAGAAAGAAGCTCCTGGCTCCTGGCTTCAGCCTGGCCCAGCACCGGCCATTGTAGCCACTTGTGGAATGAATCAATGGATGAGAGATTCTCTCTCTCTCTCTCTCTCCCTCTCCCTCTCCTTCTCCTTGTTTGTAGCTCTTTCAAATAAACAACCAAATCTTTATTTAAAAAAAAAAACCTTAAATGTCTTTTACCAGATTTATCCTTAAGTGTTTCACATTTTGATGGCATTGTAAATAATATTTTCAAATTTTCACCCTCAAATTGTTTGTTGCTGATATGTAGAAATATGACTGAATGTTGTATATTGGTCTTACATCCTATAACCTTGCAAAATTCCCTGATTAGTTTCAGTAGTTTGTGAGGTTTTTGTTTGTTTTAGATCCTGTTGGATTGTTTACATATGTTGGCATATCATCAGAAAATAAGGATGCTTTTTCCTTCTTCTTTTCCAGTTTGGACACTTTGTTTCTTGACTTCCTAAGCAGGCTACAACCTTCAATACAGCCTTGAATAGGAATAGTGAGAGTAGGTGGCCTTCTTTTGTTCTTGAGCTTAACACTCAAGCTTTCCCCATTAAATGCAACATTGACAAGAGGTGTTTCAACCTGTCCTTTTTCAAACTGAGGAAAATTTTTTTATTCCTTGTTTCCTGAGGCTTTTTTTTTTAATTATTGTATTTATTTGAAAGACAGAGTTACAGAGAGTAGAGCTAGAGAGAAAGAGAGAGAGAGAAAGAGAGAAACAGGTTTTCATCTGCTGGTTCACTCCCCAGATGGCCGCAATGGCCATAGCTGCGCTGATCCGAAGCCAGGAGCCAGGAGCTTCTTCCAGTTCTCCCACGTGGGTGCCGGGGCCCAAGCACTTGGGCCATCTTCCACTGCTTTCCCAGGTGCATTAGCAGGGAGCTGGATCAGAAGTAGAACAGCTGAGACTCAAACCAGTGTCCATATGGGATGCTGGCTCTGCAGGCAGAGGCTTAAGCTACTACACCACAGCGCCGGCCCCTGTTGGTTTTTGTTGTTGTTGTCGAATCAAATGTTGACCTCGTAGAACAAGTTGGAAATTATTCTTTTAGTATTTAACTTTCTAATGTTTGTGGTTGACTTCTGACCAACCCTGTTTAACCACATCAAAAACATTTTTCTCTTTCACTTAAAGTACCCCCCATCGGTACAGCACGCCTGCCGTTGAGGCCATTTGGGGGGTGAACAACGGTAAAGGAAGACCTTTCTCTCTGTCTCTCTGTCTCTCTCTCTCACTGTCTAACTCTGCCTGTCCCCCTCGAAAAAAAAGATAGAAGTAGGATGATCAATCTCAGAGTGATTATTAGTGGTACTAAGAGGGACAAAGTGAATTTGAAAATATTAGAACAACAGAAAAATTAAATAAATTTTGCATCTTAATTTTTGTCTTTTTAGATGTACTGTTATCTCATTATCATAATCTCCAATTGAAGGAGAAAAGAGGGAAAAAAAGAACAAAATAAGGAAAGGTGTTTGATGAGACCCCAAAATATCCACGGCTTTTATTGTTTTCTTTTTTTAATCTATTTAAAAGAGAGAGACACAGACACATAGACAAAAAAAGAGACCTCCCATCTGCTGGTTCACTCCCCAAATGGTCACAACAGCCAGGGCTAGGGCAGAGCAAGGCCAGGAATTCAATCCAGGGCTCCCACACGGGTGGCAGGTGGCAGGGACCCAGTCACCTGAGACATCACCTTCTGCCTCGAGGATGCACACTGGCAGGAATGTGAAATGAGGGTATAGCTGGGACTTGAACCTATGCACTTCAATATGGGATGCAGGTATCTGAGTGTTGTGTTAACCACCTCACCCAACACCCACCTCCTATCCAAGATTTTTAGATTGAGTGATTTTCTTATTATTCATGACCACAGATGTCATCAAAAACGGTACCCACACCGTCTCCCTACTGCCAGCATTATTATTTGTTTCCACAATGAAGAAATTAATGCCTTGCTTCGGACATTGTCCAGTGTCGTGAATCTCACTCCATCTCATCTCCTTGAAGAAATTATCTTGGTAGATGACATGAGCGAATTTGGTAAGATTAATCCCTACTTTGAAGGTAGTACTCTCCCTGATGGAGAGTGCTTGGGTGTTTTATACAGTGAACATTTGGGGTAAGTATTGAAGGAGGCAATGCACTATGAGCTGTGTGTATATGGTGAGTTTGGAACAATTAGGTATTTTATGTAGCTTATGTATGAGTGTAGAGTTGGGAGAGGGACTCCACCTCATGACCTAATACCTCCCAAAGTCCATACTTCCAAATGCCATCATTCTGGGAATTAGATTTAAAAAAAAAAAAAGATTTTTATTTATTTATTTGAGAGGTAGAGTTACAAACAGTGAGAGGGAGAGACAGAGAGAAAGGTCTTCCATCCACTGGGTCACTCCCCAAATGGCTGCAATGGCCGGAGCTGCACCTATCCGAAGCCAGGAGCCAGGTGCTTCTTCCAGGTCTCCCATGCGGATGCAGGGACCCAAGGACTTGGACCATCTTCTGCTGCTTTCCCAGGCCATAGCAGAGAACTGGATTGGAAAAGGGGCAGCTGTGACTAAAACTGGTGCCCATATGGGATGCCAGTACCGCAGGAGGAGGATTAACCTACTGCGCCACGGCGCCAGCCCCAGGGTATTAGGTTTTGACATATGAACTTTAAGAGGACACAGACATTCAGTCCATGACATCTGGTAAGCTGCTCATAATTTGCTATGCTACGTAGTAGTCCTCCATAAGAAACTAAGGGGGCCAGGATATGAATGTGCTGTCAGATCAAATGTGTCTACTTCTCCTCCTAGACCTGAGCCTTGGGCCCACACAGATTCTCAACCACAGAACAAAGGGTTTTCTGTGTTCTGATGGAGCTGAAGATTGACACAGTCTTTCCTGTGATTCATGACAAATCTTCATATGCTGTAGGATGATGTAGGATGATTTTTTTAAACAGAACCTTTTTTTTTTTTTTTTTTTTTTTTTTTTTGCTTTTTATACCCATACGCACTCCTGATGAAACTCCTACAAGCTGGTGCACGGGTCCCAGGGGTCTGGGGCCCGGAGTTACACAAGCGCCTGGCCTTGACCTGCTGCCTCCACTTTTCCCATGGGCCTGGCCCCTTTTGATGGCAAGACAGCATAGTGACCATCTTTGGAGAAACCCCAGCCCTCTACTTCATGTCAATGATATCCACTGTCAGAGCTACCTTGTTCAGCCCCAAAGCCTGGCCCACAGAGCCTGCTTGCATCCTACACACTGGAGAGGCGTTTTCAGGATCTGAGCCAAAATGCTGCCCCGCCTTGCAAGCAAAGCTCTGAGGCCTGTGTCCTACCTCTCAGCAGGGCCCTGGCACTCTTTCTAAAGACGGGGAAGGAGATCTTGCTGTCTGCTGCCCTCGTCATGTGCTGGCCCCCATGGATCCCCAGTGCCTGGATGCAGATTCCTGGGACATGGGGATTTAGGCCTCTGCGGCACCTGTAATAATCTCACCTGGTCCCAGATTCCTTTCTAACCATCGTGTTGGCTGCCCAACACTTGGGTGATGGAGTTCTTTTTTCTAGAGTTGCTAGAAACATGATGGATAACCTTTCCCCACTGATGAGCAAACAGACTTTGAAGAGTTTAATAACTTGGCTAAGAGTTATTGCAAAGCCACAATCAGAGTTGATTACAGTATAGTTAGCACAGATATTAGCAAAGTCAGATTGTACCCAAGCCCCATAGCTCAAATTTTCTATTCAAATTTTAATAATGGCTTATCAAAATAGAAGTGTTTCACCAGAAGCATAGAAAAATGGATCACTTTTCTTTCTCTCCCTTACATAGGATACAATTTTCTTTTACAGTTGGAATCTCTGTGACATAGCATGGTTTTCAGAAATCCATGATAATGAATAATTTATAAATTATTTATAAATAATAGATCAGTTTAGAAATGTAAGTAGTTGTTGGATATCTTTCCAGATGATTTGAAAGAAGAGCTAGATCAGAAGCTGGAAGATTTTCGGGGAGTGGTTAAATTAATAAGAAACAAAAGAAGAGAGGGACTGATTCGTGCAAGATTGATCGGAGCAGCTCACGCTTCTGGTAAATATTTGTTCTGGACGTGAGCCCACGGCTGTGTCCAGCTCTTCCTTCTCACACACACGTCTTCCTCCACGTCCCCTCCAACTTCATCACAAAGTGGAAATAGAGCCCACTATCTTTTTTTTTTTTTAAGATTTATTTTACTTGAAAGAGTTACACACAGAGAGAAGGAGAGGCAGAGAGATAGAGACAGACAGAGAGGTCTTCCATCCGTTGATTCACTCCCCTATTGGCCCCAATGGCCAGAGCTGCGCTGATCCTAAGTCAGGAGCCAGGAGCTTCTTCCGGGTCTCTCACATGGATTCCGGGGCCCAGGGACTTGGGCCATCTTCTACTGCTTTCCCAGGCCACAGCAGAGAGCTGGATTGGAAGTGGAGCAGCCAGGACTCAAACTGACACCCATATGGGATGCTGGCACCACAGGTGGCAGCCTCACCCGCTATGCCACAGCGCCGGCCCCAACTCCACTACTTTTTAAGCTGCTTTTGCCACTGTTAACGCATTCTGCTTTAGAACATGGACTTGTTATTTCAAATGGAAGATACTCGTTTGCAGGGACCCTAATGTCAGCCCCAGCCCCAAGCTGAGTCCCTCCAAACACAAACTCTGAGATGGAGTTCTCTGCGTGGGGACCCAGCAGTAACCAACCAGGGCAGGAGTGAGGAGAGCAAGCATTCGTGGGGGCGGGGAGGGACTAGAGATACAGGGCTTCCCCGTGGAGAGCACCAAAGGCAAACATGGGTTGGTTTAGGGCGACCTGGCAGCAGGGGCCATGATGAGGAGAAAAGTTGATGGGGGAAATGAGTGTGAATGATAAAAGGGAAACGGAGATGCAGTGTGCGTCAGCTTCCAGTCTGACACATGTGAAGGGGGCAGGGAGGGGGTTGGTACCAAGAGCTGGACCATGGTGGCGCTTTCAGAGAGGCTGGGGGGGGGGGGGGACCTGTGCCAAGACTGTGCTGAAGAAGTCCTACACTGGGGGTCCAAATGGTCCATCTCTGTCTCCGTACACATGCACTGTGCTCAGTCATTGGCTGGGCACAACCTGAGGACAGTGTGGCCTTGCAAGCCACAGTAGAGCCCAAAATTTGGGCAGCAGACAGTTGCTCTCTTGAAGGGAGGTCTGAGCATCACACTGCCGGCGTTGCCAGCAAAGACTTTCAGGGAGAGCCCACATCCAGACAAGGAGACCAGGCATGGGGCAGGCATTGAATGTGAACACCCCACCCCCAACCCCACCCCACCCCACAGGAAGAGAGGCGTAACCCCAGACAGGATAGCCCACTGTCTAGTGCATTTCCTAGGTGAGCCCTCAGCAGTTAGCCCTGTTGGGGGGCTGAGTCCTGGGGGAGAGGGGTGCAAGCAGCTCCTTAGAGGGCGCATGCTTCCTGCTCTCTGGCTTCCTGCCAAACCTGAATGATCCCAGGGGTCTCTGCAAGCCACGAAACCACAATCAAAGGAGATGGATCATTCTGCAGGGGTATTTTACCAGGCTGTGTTGCAGCCAGGTGAGACAGCCCACTGCTTAGCAAGGAACACTGCTTATTGAGTGGGATGCAAATAAAAGCAAAATTTGATCCTCTTTTTACATGTTTGCGGCTGATCAGTAGAAATATACTCTTACTTAACTACAAAGACAATACATATTCATTGTCCCAAATGCACTGTAAGCCATTAACACAATATGGTAGGCATCTTTTCAGGGTCTTTTTTTTTTTTTTTGACAGGCAGAGTTAGACAGTGAGAGAGAGAGACAGAGAGAAAGGTCTTCCTTCCATTGGTTCACCCCCCAAGTGGCCGCCATGGCTGGCACGCTGCGCTGATCTGAAGCCAGGAGCCAGGTGCTTCCTCCTGGTCTCCCATGCAGGTGCGGGGCCCAAGCACTTGGGCCATCATCCACTGCCTTCCTGGGCCACAGCAGAGAGCTGGACTGGAAGAGGAGTAACTGGGACAGAATCCAGTTTATTTATTTGAAAGGCAGAGAGACAGAAAGACCAAAGGAGATTGGACAGAGAAAGCAAGAGAGAGATCTTTCTTTCTTTATTTCTTTTTTATTTTATTTTATTTTTTATTTTTTTGACAGGCAGAGTGGACAGTGAGAGAGAGAGACAGAGAGGAAGGTCTTCCTTTTGCTGTTGGTTCACCCTCCAATGGCCACCACGGCCGGTGTGCTGCTGCGGCCGGCACACCACGCTGATCTGAAGCCAGGAGCCAAGTGCTTCTCCTGGTCTCCCATGTGGGTGCAGGGCCCAAGGACTTGGGCCATCCTCCACTGCTTTCCCAGGCCACAGTAGAGAGCTGGCCTGGAAGAGGGGCAACCGGGACAGAATCTGGTGCCCCTACCAGGACTAGAACCTGGTGTGCCGGCGCCACAGGCGGAGGATTAGCGTATTAAGCCGTGGCACCGGCCAAGAGAGAGATCTTTCATTAACTCTCCAAATAAATGACTCCAACAGATGGGGCCGGGCCAGGCCAAAACCAGGAGCCAGGAACTCCATCCAGGTCTCCCACATGGGTGACAGGAACCCAACTACTTGTACAATCATCTGCTATGTTCTCAGGCACATTAGTAGGAAGCTGGATTGAAAACAGAGCAGCCAGAACTTGAACAAGCACTCCAATATGAGCTGCTGGCATCCCAAGCAGCATTTTAACTCATAGTGCCACAATGCCCACCCCTTTGTCCATTTATAATGCACATGTATACATGCACAGGATGTTAAGGGTTTGTTTTTGTTTTTTTTTTTTAAGATTTATTTAGTTGAAAAACAGGAGTGACAGAGAGTGAGAGAGAGAGAGAGAGAGTGAGAGAGAGAGAATATCATAGACTGAGATCTTCCATCTACTAGCTACTCCTTAAATGGCTACAGCAGCCAGGGCTGGTCCAGGCCAAAGCCAAGAGCCTGGAACCATGTCTCCTACATGGGTGGCAGGGACCCAGGTACTTGATCCGCCCTCCACTGCTTTCCCAGATGAATTAGCAGGAAGCTGGGTTGGAAGTGGAACAGCCAGGACTCAAGCCAGCACTCCAGTATGGGATGCCAGTGTCACTAGTGGTGGCGTAACCTGGAATCATACTATTGATATTATCTTGAGGTTTTTTCTTTTAATTTATTTTTAAGGTTTAAGAACTTTTCCCATGGCCATAGTTTTTATATATTTTTTAATGTTTCCTATTTAAAACTATTTCCTATTTAATTTTTTTAATGTTTCCTATTTTTAATGGCTGCATTGTATGTATTCTAAATAGACTTCATAAATGATTGTCATAATTTCCTCATTTCTCAATTGGTGGTTTTCATTTTTACTACTAAAAAAATATTGCACTGACAATTCTTGTAAATGTATCTTTATGTGCAAATGTGGGGTTGTGCCTATAGGATAAATTCCTAAAAATGGAATTGCTGTGTAAAAGATAGTACTTATTTTAAATTTTGATGGATACTGTCAAATTGTTCTTAAAAATGTTTGCACCAGTTAACAGCCCTGCAGCCAGTGATGGATATTATCAGTCTTGCTAATATTTCCCATAGTTAATTAGATTAAAAAAAAAAGTGTCTCTTCTTTTCTTGGCATTTAAGCATTGTGAAGTGTACAAGTGCACAACATATGTGACAGAGAAGCTGCTACAAACCAGTATGGGAAGAAAGGTGGAGTTTTCCATTTCTGTTTTTGTTGTGCTTGTTTTTTAGTGGTGCCTGAACAATTAGCTATTTGGGAAAATTGTTTACTTTTCTTTTTTAAGTTAATTTCTTCTCACCTTTTCTTTTTAAGATGTACTTATTTATTTGAAAGAGAGAGAGAGCGAGAGAGAGAGAGAAGGACTGACAGATCTCCCATTCTCTGGTTCACTCCCCAGATGGCTACATCAGCCGGGGCTGAGCCTGGCTGAAGCCAGGAACCAGGTGCTTCCTCCTGGTTTCCCACGTGGGTGCAGGGGCCCAAGCACTTGGGCCATCTTCCACTGCTTTCCCAGGCCACAGCAGAGAGCTGGACTGGAAGTGGAGCAGCTGGGACACAAACCAGTGCCCACACAGGAAGCTGGCATTGCAGACAGCAGCATACTCACTACCCTACAACACTGGCCAGTCTTCTCATCTTTTAGAAAGGATTCATTCATTTGCTTGAAAGGCAGAATGCCAAAGAGAGGGAGAGACACAGAGAGAAAACCTCCATGTGCTGGTTCACGCCCCAGATGTCAGCAACAGCCAGCACTGGGTCAGGCCAAAGCCAGGAGTCAGAAACTCCACTTGGGTCTCCCACAGGGATAGCAGAGTCCCAAGTACTTAGGCCACCTTCCTCTGCTTTCTCAGGCGCATTAGCAGGAAGCTGGATGGGAAGCAGAGCAGCCAGGACTTGAAACTGTGCTCCCCTATGGGATGCCAGCATTGCAGGCAGCCCCTTAGCTCCCTATGTGACAACACAGCCCCAGCCAAGCTCTTCTACACTGGCTGCACCACTAACATTTCCTCCAGCAATGGACAAGATGTTCGATTTCTCTAATCCTTGCTAACATTATGTTTCCATTTTTTGAAGGTCATAGTTATCCTGGTACCTCACGTTGGTTTTTATTTGCATTTCTTTAAGAAGCAGTGTTGTTGAAACTTTGTCCTTGTGGCTTGTTAGCCAATTGTCTATTTTTGTGGGAAAATCAGATGCCATTTTTCACTTAACAAATTAGAAGCCATAATTTGAAAATGCTCACTAGTGTTATGCTATACCGTAGAAACTATTTTTGGTGGAAAATGCAAAGTATAAAACTGTGTGGAGCGCCAGTTCTAGTCCTGGCTTCTCCTTTTCCAATCCAGCTCTCTGCTATGGCCTGGGAAAACAGTGGAGGATGGCCCAAGTCCTCGGGCCCCTGCACCCACATGGGAGACCCAGAAGAAGCTTCTGGCTTCAGATTGGTGCAGCTCCGGCCATTGCGGCCATCTGGGGAGTGAACCAGCAGATGGAAGACCTCTCTCTCTGTCTCTACCTCTCTCTGTAACTCTGTCTTTCAAATAAATAACTCTTTAAAAAAAAAAAACAACAACAACTATGTACCACCAGTAGTATGAAAACTTATCTATAGTCAAATAGTCAAAATGGGACCCTTCTCGGCTTAGTTTTGGCTGAGGCATGAGGAAAAGGTGTTCTATACCAGTGTGATTCAGTAAGTTCTCAGACATCAAAGCAACACCAGAAATACACTGGAGTGGATGAGAAGTGAACTGATGTTAGTTTCTTGCCTGAGAATCAAAAAGATTTTAAATAAAAAGAAGAAGAAAATAGAGGAGTGGGCATTTGGCAAAGGGGTTAGGACACTGCTTGGAACTCCCACATCTTATTGGAGCTCCTGGATTTTAGTGCCTGCTCCACTTCCTATTCCAGCTCCTTGTTCACACACACCATGGGAGGCAGCAGGTGGGGCTCAGGTGCTTGGGTTCTTGGGACCCACGTGAGACCTGGCTTGAGTTCCTGGGTCCTGGCTTTGGCCTGGCTCAGCCCTGGCTGTTGCATGCCTGTGGGAAATGAACCACGGACGGAAGACCTTTGTCTCTGTGTCTCTTAAAAAAATGAAAATAAACACAATTTCTTTTTCAAAAGAGACTGTGGCTAGCTACAGAGCAAAGGACACTGGCTTCTAGGTTAGTGTGTGCTCAGGTGGCGTCCGAGCGAGGGAGCTGCGGAGACCTTCTTGGATGGTGTCCAGTAGACCGTGTAGAAAGATGAACAGATCTCAGCCGAGGAGAAGCTGGAGGTAGAACACAGGATCCTAAGGCATTAACAGAGTCTGGACCACCAGGATAGAAACATGTGCCCAATCTGTGGGAGCTACGGATAAGATGGGAAGGGCGCCCCCAGCAGTGCTATGTGGGCCATACCATGGCAGAAGTCAGCTCAGAGAGCACCAAGCTATCCTGGCACAGGTCCAGGCAAGAGCGTTCCTGCTCCCTCCCCACCCATGTTTTACATCAGAACTGGACATGTGTTCCAATTTCCCACCGACATCACCAACACTTGCTGCTGTCTTTTCATTACAGCCATCCCCGTGGATGGGAAGTGGTTTTTCACTGTGGTTTTGATTAATGTTTCCTAATGGAAAATGTTGAGCACTTTTCATGTACTCATCAACCATTGGTTTATCTTCTCCAGAGAAATGTCCGTGCAAGTCCTTTGCCCCTTTGTTAAATCAAGTCATCTTTTTATGATTTGTAAGAGTTCTTTATATATTCTGCATAGGAGTCAGATACGTGACTTGCAAACGTTTTCTCCTCTTCTATGGATATTTTTATTGGTGGTGTCTGAGCACAGAAGTTTTTAGTTTTGCTGAAGTCCAAATATCTGTTTTTCTCGTTACCTATTTTTGGTATAATATCTCTGAAGCCATTGCCTTAACCACGGTCATGAAATTTATGCCTGTTTTTTTTCTGAGTTTTATAGTTTTAGGCCTCACCTTTAGGCCTGTGATCCATTTAACTTAATTTTTGGGTATGATATGAGGTCAGGGTCCAATTTCATTCTTTTGCATGGGAATGTCCAGTTGTTTCATCAAAAAAGCTGTTATATAAAAGAATATTTCTTCAATGAATTGTCTTAGCACCCTTGTGAAAAAACAATTGACCATGAACATGTGATTCGTTTCTGGACACTCAGTTTTATGCCTTTTGTCTATATGTCTACATTTATGCCAGCATCATGCTGTTTTGATTATTTTAGTTTTTTTTTATTATTTTAGTTTTGTAGGAAGTCTTGAAATCAGAAAGTCCTGCAACTTTACTATTGTTTTTCAACATTGTTTTGACTAATCTAGGTCTCTCCCCACCCCTTACGAGTTTTAGGGAACATTTCTGCAAAAAGAGCCAGCTGAGATTTTGATAGGAATTGCAATGACTCTGTAGCTCAAGCTGGGGATTATCGACATTTTAATACTATTTTTTAAAAGATTTATTTTATTTATTTGAAATTCAGTGTTACAGAGAGAGGTAGAGACAGAGAGAGATTTTCCACCCGCTGGTTCACTCCCCAGACGGCCTCAATGGCCGGAGTTCCGCTTCTCCGAAGCCAGGAACCAGGAGCTTCTTCCGGGTCTCCCACGTAGGTGCAGGGGCCCAAGGACTTGGGCCATCTTCTACTGCTTTCCCAGGCCACAGCAGAGAGCTGGATTGGCAGAGGAGCAGCCGGGACTAGAACTGGCGCCCATATGGGATGCCGGCGCTTCAGGCTGGGGCTTTAACCAGCTGCGCCACAGTACCGGCCCTGACATTTTAATACTATTACATCTTCCTACCTTCTCTTGCCAATAACTCAACCAGAAAAGGTATTTCTAACCAATGAATACTTTTCACACTTTCCTAATGATCTTTTCAAAAGATTTACTTATTTATTTTAAAGTCAGGTTTACAGAGAGAGAAATCTTCCACCTGCTGGTTCACTCCCCAGATGGCTGCAACTGCCAGGGCTGGCCCAGGCTGAAGCCAGGAGTCAGGAGCCAGGAGCTTCATCCTGGTTCCCACGTGGTACTTGAGAGTACCAAGTACAAGGACTTGGGCCATCTTCTGCTTTTCTCAGGCCATTAACAGGGAATTGGATTGGAAATGGAGCAGCCAGGACTTGAACCAGTGCCCATATGGCATGCTGGCGTCACAGGAAGTGGATTTACCCACTACACCACAATACTGGCCCCTTTCCTAATGATTTTATGTTGGCTAAAAGAAAAAGTAAATTCTGCAGCCTGAGTTTTGAAGTCCCAATCGGAGTCCATCTGGTGTCCTTTGACAACATACTTTCTTTTTTTTTTTTTTTTCTTTTTTTTTTTTTTATTTTTATTTTTTGACAGGCAGAGTGGACAGTGAGAGAGAGAGACAGAGAGAAAGGTCTTCCTTTGCCGTTGGTTCACCCTCCAATGGCCGCCGCGGCCAGCGCGCTGCGGCCGGCGCACCGCGCTGATCCGATGGCAGGAGCCAGGAGCCAGGTGCTTTTCCTGGTCTCCCATGGGGTACAGGGCCCAAGCACCTGGGCCATCCTCCACTGCACTCCCTGGCCACAGCAGAGAGCTGGCCTGGAAGAGGGGCAACCGGGACAGAATCCGGCGCCCCGACCGGGACTAGAACCCGGTGTGCCGGCGCCGCTAGGCGGAGGATTAGCCTAGTGAGCCGCGGCGCCGGCCGACAACATTCTTTCTTGACTTTGCTATGTGCTTTGTTCCCATGTTCTCTTCCTCCTTTTTTTTTTTTTTTTTTTTAAGATTTATTTATTTATCAGGAAGTCAGAGTTGCACAGGAAGAAAGAATGGTCTTCCTTATGCTGGTTCATTCCCCAGGTGGCTGCAAGAGCCAGAGCTGGGTTAGGCTGAAGCCAGGAGCCAGGATCTTCATCTGGGTCTCCCACTTGGATGCGAGGTTCCAAGCACTTGGCCATCTTCTGCTGCTTTCCCAGGCCATTAGGAGGGAGCTGGACCAGAAATGGAACAGCTAGGACTCTAACCAGTGCCCATGTGAGATGCTGGCATTGCAAGTGTCAGCTTTACCTGCTATGCCACAATGCCGGCCCCTATTCCCACATTCTCTAAACAGAATAGACCCTCATTAACTCAAGAGCAAAAACAATTGTGCATTTCTGCATCCCAAGTACAGAACTCAACAAGTATATTCTCAGTAAAAATGTTAAAAGTAGTTGATCAGGCCGGCGCCGCTGCTCAATAGGCTAATCCTCCGCCTTGCGGCGCCGGCACACCGGGTTCTAGTCCCGGTCGGGGCGCCGGATTCTGTCCCAGTTGCCCCTCTTCCAGGCCAGCTCTCTGCTGTGGCCCGGGAGTGCAGTGGAGGATGGCCCAAGTGCTTGGGCCCTGCACCCCATGGGAGACCAGGATAAGTACCTGGCTCCTGCCATCGGATCAGCGCGGTGCGCGGGCCGTGACGGCCATTGGGGGGTGAACCAACAGCAAAGGGAGACCTTTCTGTGTCTCTCTCTCTCTCTCACTGTCCACTCTGCTTGTCAAATAAATAAAAAAAAACAAACAAACCAACAAAAGTAGTTGATCAGTCAAGGCCAAACTAGAATGATTTTTTTTAAAGATTTATTTATTTTTTGAAGGGCAGAGTTACAGAGCAAAGGAGACACACACACACACACACACACACACACACAGAGAGATGGTTCATTCCCCAGAAGACCACAACAGCTAGGACTGGGCTTGATAGAAGCCAGGAGCCAGGAGCTTCTTCTGTGTCTCCTACGTGGGTGCAGGGGCCTAAGCATTGGGCCATCTTCTACTGCTTTCCCAGGCATATTAGCAGAGAGCTGGATCAGAAGTGGAGCAGCCAGGACTTGAACCGGAGCCCATATGGGATGCTGGCATCAGAGGGAGCAGCTTTACCCACTATACCACAATGCCAGCCCCTAGAATGCTTTTTAAAAATCGAATCCCAGCTCAGTTGCACCTGTTTCTTTAGAATTCTCCCCAAACCACTGACACTCAGTTCACCTGTTCCCTCTGAACATACACAGTGCATTGATTTCCCACATTTTTGGACATAAAAGAGGTGTGTCTTTTGGACATACCTCCCTTCCCCAAAAAACTACATGCACTTTAAGGGCCAAAAACATGTGAAATACCCAACCAACCCTCATTGCAATGAACTTGGATGTGGACTGGCATGTATTTCACGCTTGTGGACTAACACTGGCTTGTTTATGCCTCTGCAGGGGATGTCCTGGTGTTCCTGGACAGCCACTGTGAAGTGAACAAAGTCTGGCTGGAGCCCTTGCTGAATGTCATCGCCAAGGACCCCCACACGGTGGTGTGCCCTATAATAGATGTCATTGATGAGATGACCCTGGAATACAAGCCCTCGCCTATTGTGAGGGGAACTTTTAACTGGATGCTGCAATTTAAGTGGGATAACGTTTTCTCTTACGAGATGGAGGGACCAGAAGGACCTGCTAAACCAATCCGGTGAGAATCCTTCCGGGTATGGGGGAGCAACAGGACTCAGAAAAAAAAAGTCTTCAATGTCTCAGGCTTAAGGAAGAGAAATGTGTTGTTTTGCTATTTGTTTCTCAAAGTCTTCAATAATAGAATTTGGTCAGTGTTAAATTTCTTCCATTGAAAATGTGTACCTCACCCCTTTCTAAAAGTCTCTGTGGCTAGTAAATACTCCTGTGATGGCGGATGTCCACCTTTAGAACATGGACCAAGATGTATGTTCATCAATGGAAACTAATGCAGCATCCTGGATAGCCTGGAAGAAAGAGACACGTTTGTGAAATTCATATATATACACAATATATTTACATAAGTGTTTCCATCTATAATTTAAAAAAAGATTTATTTTAGTCATTTGAAAGGCAGAGTTACAGCTAGAGGCAGAGCCAGAGAGAGAGAGAGAGGTCTTCTATCCACTGGTTCGCTCCCCAAATGGCTGCAAAAATGGCCAGAGCTGAGCTGATCCAAAGCCAGGAGCCAGGAGCTTCTTCTGGGTCTCCCACGCAGGTGCAGGGGCCCACTTGGGCTATCTTCCATTGCTTTCTCAGGCCGTAGCAGAGAGCTGGATCAGAAATGGAGCAGACAGGACTCTAACCAGTGCCCATATGGGATGCCAGCACAGCAGGCTGGGGCTTTAACCTGCTGCACCACTATACCGGCCCCTCCATCTGTAATTTCCAAGGCTGTGATGAATGTCATCTTCCTAGATAATCAGTCCTGGAAAAATGTCTTTGTAAATATGAGAAGAGTTGAACTTGAATTTAGGTCTCAGTTCACTGTACAAAGCTTGAATGTTAGGACTCCTTATTTTGTTTACCAGGCTTTTTATAAAGAGGCTCCCTCCAGGCGATTCCCCACATGTACTGATACATATTTAAAAAGATTTATTTATTTATTTAAAAAGCAGAGTGGTGATGGCAGGGAGAAGGAGGGAGAGAGGGAGAGAGGGGGAGGGAGAGAGAGAGGGAGAGAGGGAGAGAGGGGGAGGGAGAGAGAGAGAGAGAGAGAGAGAGAGAGAGAGAGGAAAGAGAAAGAGAGAGAGAGACAGCGAGAGAAATCCAAGTTGCATCCTATGGTTCACTCCCCAATTCTTGCAATAGCCAGGATGGAGCTCAAGGACTTGAGCCATCATCTGCTGACTTCCCAGGAGCATTAGCAGGAAACTGGATCAGAAAAGGAGCAGCTGTGACTAGGTGCGCCTGATTCTAGTACAGGCTCAATAGGTCCTTGTGGGAATCCTAAGTAGAGGCTGAACCCACTGTGCCACAACACCCACCCCAATAGTTTTGACAGCTGGCTCACTCCTGTTAGCCATTTTGTTTCACAAACCCCGTGAATAAATTCCCCAACAGTGTAGCCTGGTCCTTCATCTTTGCCTCTCTTTTAAATTAGCTAAGGCTGTGTGGTCTGTGCCAGTTCACTTCACTTCTCGCTGCCTTATTTCCTTATTTGTAAAAGCTGGAGGACAGTAATACTTCACTATGCTGTTATGAGAGTTAAATGATTACACAGATGTTAGCTGTCTTCATTCACTCAACCACCTCCCGGATCTCTCATCTCTAGACTACTGGATACCTCACTGTAGGATCACAACCTAGGCCCACCCTAGCTATTTCCTGCTCTGCTCCATCCACACCTACCTTGGACATCATCCAGACAGCCCGTCCTTTCACTTCCCCTCTCATTCTTCATTGTGTTCTTTCTTTTTATGTGGTCTAGATTTTTCTGACCTGTAAATTCGCTTCTCCTTTTGCCAATACCTCGCTTCCCCACCCCACCACACTTCTACCACAACAGCCCAGCAAATCTCCAACACTGAACCAACTCTGCCATCTGCGCATTTGTACCTTCTGAAATGTGTATCAAGGTAAGTCTAGCATTAATAGGGTTGCCTTGTAGTTTTTAACTATAAATGGTACCAGTATTCAAGATGGTCTTGAGAAAACTCCATAATGGCTGTCTGTGGAATCAGTTTAATATTTGTGTCCCTTTCTAGGTCACCTTCCATGGCTGGAGGAATTTTTGCCATCCACAGGCATTACTTTAAAGAAATTGGACAGTATGACAAGGACATGGATCTTTGGGGAGGAGAAAATGTGGAAATTTCATTACGGGTAGGTCCGACTTTGTTATATAAATAGCTACCTCCCTACACAGAGAGTGAACTCTGATGTTAAGTCACTTAACATATGTGGAAGTTATGCCCAATCTCTCTGCAAGAATATCTACTACCGTTGCAGGGTCACATGTGATAAATAACAGACAGGGCTCCTCCCACATCTGAAAACATTATATAGAACACCAGATTTTCTCATCACACACACATCCTGTCATTTTACTGTTTGGCAGGAAATTCAATGAACACACTTTTAATCTACCTGTGGATTCCCTTTTATGGTCTTGGTTATTGTATTCTTTTTCTAATTATTTTCTGTTTTGGATTCAGTTTTTTTTTTTTTAAGACTTCTTTATTTATTTGAAAGAGTTATGCAGAGAGAGAAGGAGCGGCAGAGAGAGAGAGAGAGGGAGAGAGAGAGAGGTTTTCCATCCTCTGGTTCACTCCCCAGTTGGTTGCAATGGCTGGAGCTGTGCCAATCCAAAGCCAGGAGCCAGGTGCTTCTTCCTGGTCTCTCATGTGGGTGCAGGGGCCCAAATGCTTGGACTATCTTCTACCGCTTTCCCAGGCCATAGCAGAGAGCTTGATCAGAAATACAGCAGCCGGGACTCGAACCAGCACCATATGGGATGCTGGCACTGCAGGCGGCAGCTTTACCTGCTATACCACAGCGCCGGCCCCCTGGATTCAGTTTTGTCACCTATTTTGCCTTCTTTCTATTGGCGACTTAGTCCCTTCATGTCTTCAGTTCTTTTAAGGCACAGGCTTCTTCCACAGGGCTTCAGATACCGTGTTATGTATAAAGGATGGCTAGAGCAGTATGCTCGCAGTATCTCATAAGTTTGTTTTCACTGCTTCCTCCCTCCCCCACAACCTTTTTCATTCTGATCCAGGCATTATTGCAGAACATCCAAGCCTTTGGCACTTTTTATTCTATTTCGTTGGCTACTCCTCATTTTATTACATTACCCTCTGGGAATATGGTATAGGAATTTCCTTCTTAAAGGATTGAGCAACTTAATAAGCACAACCTATATCCCAGACTAGGATAAATTTTGTGAATGGTGTGTGTATATTCGGAAAGTATGGGTGTTCCTTTTTCTGGCTCTGTGTTCCCTGTGAATAGCAAATGACAGCTAACTATTATTCAGATGTATAAATTACCTCTGCTCAAGGGTTCACAATGGCCCCTTTCCTAATGACCCCTTAATCTTCTAAGTTTGCTCATTCTTTTCATAAACAGATATCTAAATTAATAAAATGCTAAAGCAATCTCTTGACCCTGGCAGCAGTCTCTGTTTTTTTTTTTTCAAAGATTCACTTTATTTTATTTGAAAGGCAGAGCTGCAGAGAGAGACACAGAGCGAGAGAGAGAGAAAGATCTTTCGCCTGCTGGTTTACCCTCCAAATGGCCACAATGGCTGGGGCTGGGCCAGGCTGAACCTAGGAGCCAGGAGCTTCTTCCAGGTCTCCCATGTGGATGCAGGGACCTAAGCACCTGGGCCATCTTCTGCTGGTTTTCCCAGGGGCGTTGGCAGGGAGTTGGATCATAAGTGGAGCATCTAGGACTTGAACCACCACCCCTATGGGACGCAGGCACTGCAGGCGGTAGCTTAACCTGCTATGCCACAATGCCAGCCCCCTGGCAGCTGTCTTTAACCATGACAAGTAACAATGTCTTTCCCCAAAAAAGGATAATCTATACACCTGCACATATACTTTGATATCTCATTTACTATTTTTAAAGTTCTATCTATCTGAAAGGCAGAGTGAAAGAGAAGGAGGGCAGGGGAGAGAATCTCCCACCCACTGGTTCACTCCTGAATGCTGGCAACAACTATGGCAGGGCCAGGCTGATGCCAGAAATCATATTCCAGCCAAGTGTTCCATATGAGTGGCAGCTGCCTCCCAGGCGCATTAGCAGGAAGCTGGATCAGAAGCAGAGGAGTCAGAACCGGATCCCAGCCCTCTGATAAGGGTGCAGGTGTCCCAGGCTGCAGCTTAACCCACTGTACCACAATGACCATCCTTCATTTACTCTGTTTAAAGTTTAAAGATTTATTTGTTTGAAAAGGAGAGAGAGACAGAGAGAGAGAGAGAGAGAGACTTCTTCTGCTTCACTCTCCAAATGGCTCTACTGACTAGCGCTGGCCTTAGGCCAAAGGCAGGAGCCAGGAACTGCGTCAGGGTCTCCCTCGCAGGTGGCTGGGAGCCAAGTACTTGGGCCATCATCTGCTGCTTTCCTCAGCACAACAGCAGGGAGCCGGATGGAAAGCAGAGCAGCCAGGATTTGATCTGGCACTCCAATAAGGGATGCCAGCATCGCAAACAGAGGCTTAACCAGCTGCGCCACAATGCTGCCTCCCCTCCTCCCATTTCCTCTTTATTCCAATAAATCAGCATCCTAGAAGGCCCCTGACATGCTATGACATCATGCCAGAATCTGTCACCAGTTAATATTGAGGGTCTTGGGGTTGGCGCCGTGGTGCAGTAGGTTAATCCTCCGCCTGAAGCACTGGCATCCCATATAGGCACCGGTTCTAGTCCTGGCTGCTCCTCTTCCAGTCCAGCGCTCTGCTATGGCCTGGGAAAGCAGAAGATGGCCCAAGTCCTTGGGCCCCTGCACCCATGTGGGAGCCCAGGAAGAAGCTCCTGGCTCCTGGCCGATATGGCCATTTGGAGAGTGAACCAATGGACAGAAGACCTTTCTCTCTGTCTCTCCCTCTCACTATCTCTAACTCTACCTCTCAAATAAAAAAAAAAAAAAATATATATATATATATATAGAGAGAGAGAGAGAGAGAGAGAGGGTCTTAAGGGATGGCTTCTGGTTTCCCATCTACTTGAGGACCGGTCTCTTCCAGAAGTCTCCTTGGCCTGCCTGTAAGATGACATTCCTGCAGGTGTCCCCCACTCCTTCCACGGGAATTTCTGTGCTACTCCTCCCTTACACGTGGTGCCAGGAGGTTTCCGTCCTTGGCAGACTTCTCTTGTCAGCCCTCGAGCCCTGCTGGGCACTGCCATTATTTTTTAAAGGTTTGTTTGTTTGTTTATTTATTTATTTATTTAAAAGTCAGAGTTACAGAGAGAGAGAGAGAGAGAGGAGAGAGAGATTTTCTATCTGCTGGTTCACTCCCTAAATATGGCCGCAATGGCTGGGACTGAGCTGGTCCAAAGCCAGGAGCTGGGAACTTCCTCTGATTCTCCCACATAGGTGCAGGGGCCCAAGCACTTGAGCTATCTTCCACTGCTTTCCCAGGTGCAATAGCAGGGAGCTGGATCAGAAGTGGAGCAGCCAGGAGTCAAACCAGTTCCCATATGGGATGTCATTAACACAGGCAGAGGCCTCACCTGCTACCCCACAACTCTGGCCCCTTGATATCCATTCTGACTGAGTGGCATATCTCACAAAACACTTCAGAATATTGTTTTCAGTGAAAGTCTTAATTGCTTATCACTGTTGTCCAAGTTATTATTAGTCAGTAGTGGATTTTCTAAGAAAAATGTCTAAAATTCTGGAATATATGGTCTTACTTTTTAAGATTTTATCTATTTGCTTTTATTTGAAAGTCAGAGTTACAGGGAGAGAGAGAGAGAGAGACAGAGAGAGATCTTCCATCCACTGGTTCACTCCCAGATGGCCACAAGAGCTAGGGCTGGGCCAGGTGAGAGCCAAGAGCCGGGAGCTTCTTCCAGGTCACCCACATGGGTGGCAGGGGCCCAAGCACTTGGGCTGTGCTCTGCAGCTTTTCCCAGGCCATTCACATGGAGCTGCATTGGAAGTAAAGCAGCCAGGATAGGAACTGGAGCCCAGGCTGCATTGCAGGCAGTGGCTTTACCCACTACACCACAATGCCGGCCCCAGATATACGGTCTTGGTCAATTAGAATAGTGGTTCTCAAACTTGACCTTGAGTCAGAATCACCTAAAGAGCTGGTAAGATGCGGATTGCTGGGCCCCAACCCTAGCATTTCTGGTTCAGGATTTTCATCTCTAATTGGTTTCCGGGTAATGCTGGTCTGGGGACCGTGCAGGAATCATCGAAATTGAATAAACTCAAGAGTCATGGCAAATATGCTGTGAGATGTATGAATCATGAGTGCAAGATTTATATTCTTAGCTCATTCTTTGAGGTGTTATTTGTAATAGCAATAAAAATAACTAGAGGGGCTGGCGCTATGGCGCAGCGGGTTAACACCCTGGCCTGAAGTGCTGGCATCCCATGTGGGCACCGGTTCTAGTCCTGGCTGCCCCTCTTCCAATCCAGCTCTCTGCTATGGCCTGGGAAAGCAGTGGAGGATGGCCTGCATCCTTGGGCCCCTGCACCCATGTGGGAAAACTGGAGGAAGCTCCTGGCTCCTGGCTCCTGGCTCCTAGCTTCTGGCTCTGTTTGCCAGCTGGGGAGTGAACCATCGGGTGGAAGACTGTTCTCTCTGTTCTCTCTCTCTCTCTCTCTCTGCCTCTCCTTTCTCTGTGTATCTCTGACTTGCAAATAAATAAATAAATCTTTAAAAAATAATTAGAAACTGCAAAAATGTCCAACCAATAAAAACTTTTAAAATAGTTTCACATAAAATCAAATGGAAAGAAACCCAAGTTATCTTAACAATGTGTGTATGTGTGTG
Organism: Oryctolagus cuniculus; assembly: GCF_964237555.1. Taxonomy (NCBI): domain Eukaryota; kingdom Metazoa; phylum Chordata; class Mammalia; order Lagomorpha; family Leporidae; genus Oryctolagus; species Oryctolagus cuniculus. The sequence goes on along the minus strand of NC_091438.1, from coordinate 21,849,727 downwards.
TCTACACACAAACCGGAGTCCACACTGACTAATGTAAGGATGAAATCTGTGTGCTTTCTCAGATGGGCCAATTTTCAGGCATCTCATATTACTTTCCTGTAATGAAAAAAGCTATTGAAAATAAGTGTCGGGGGCCAGCTCCGTGGCACAGTAGGTTAATCGTCCGCCTGCAGCACCGGCATCCCTTATGGGCACCGGTTCTAGTCCTGGCTGCCCCCTTCCAATCCAGCTCTCTGCTGTGGCCTGGGAAAGCAGTGGAGGATGGATGGCCCAAGTGCTTGGGCCCCTGTTACCACATGGGAGACCGGGAGAAAGCACCTGGTTCCTGGCTTCGGATCGGCACAGCTCCGGTTGTTGTGGCCATCTGGGGAGTGAACCAGCGGAAGGAAGACCTCTCTCTTTGTCTCTCCCTCTCACTGTCTGCAATTCTACCTCTCAAATAAATAAATAAAATTAAAAAAAGAAGTGTCATAAGGTCTTTCAAATATAAAATATATGAACCAATCATTGAATTCAGTCTCGACCACCACTTCTCTTGTTCCTTGCCCACATCTCACAACACTTAAAAGGCATAATATCTCAGTAGTCAGAGTGCTGGCCCCAAGCCCAGACTTCCTAAATGTGTACCCTGTGCTTTGCCACTGGACCGTCCCAAGCCACTGGGCAAACTTCTTCCCCGGTCTGTGTTTTAGTTTCCTCCTCTGTAAAATGGAGATAATTATAAAATCTATGTTACACAGTTGGTTGTTGTGAGAATGAAAAGAAATAAGAAACTGAACTATTGGCTAGTATTATGTTAGTTAAAAAAAAAAAAATCCAGCAGTTGCTTGCTGCTATCAAAAACACATTAATGGGGCCTGGCATTGTGGTGTAGCAGGTAAAGCCACTGATTACAATGCTGGCATCCCATATGGGTGCCAATTCGTGTCCTGGCTGCTCCACTTCCAATCCAGCTCCCCACTGACGCACCTGGAAAGGCAGTGGAAGATGGCCCAAGTCCTTGGGCCCCTGCACCCACATGGGAGACCTGGAAGAAGCTCCTGGCTCCTGGCTTCATCCTGGCCCAGCTCTGGCCATCGCAGCCATTTGGGGAGTGAACCAGCAGATGGAAGACCTCTCTCTCTGTCTTCTCCTCTCTCTGTTTATAACTCTCAAATAAAGAAATACGTCTTTTATAAAAAAGCAGACATTAATGCTTTTTTTCCTTTTCTTATGTGTAGATCTGGATGTGTGGTGGTCAGCTCTTTATAATCCCCTGCTCCCGAGTGGGACACATCACAAGGAAGAGCCCTGAACCCAACTTGGCAGTCACTAAAGCCGTGACACGTAACTACCTCCGACTGGTGCACACTTGGCTGGATGAGTATAAGGTGAGCGTCACGCTTCCTGTCCACAGAGGTGTGGGCAAGCACAGAGCAGGGCTTTTTCTCAACAGGACTTCAGGGGCTTTTCAGAGCCGTGTTTTTCCTTTTCTCTCTTCCTGAAACCTCTTCAACCACTCATCCCCCTCCTCCCCATCTCAGCCCCGTTCTCAAGTGAGGAATTTCAAGGTGTTTTGCTTGCACCTGATTTTTAACTTTTAGGGAAACTCGAGTTTCTCAGAAGGAAATGAGCCAACAGGAGAACTCTTCCCCGCCCCCCACAGATAGCTTTCCCTCCAAGGTATTGCTCCTTCTTGCTAAGCAAACAGCTTCACTTACCCAGCTCCAGGTGCAACGGTTTTCATCCACTATCAGTTCCCCAAGGGATGCAGATACTGCTGGTCTTGGGACCAGGTGATATCCTCAAAGCTCTCCAATCAAAGCTACGTAACTCCAACTGTGCCTTGTCTTTTCTTTTTTAGACTTTATTTGTTCATTTGAGAGGTAGACAGTGAGAGGGAGAGACAGAGAGAAAAGTCTTCCTTCTGTTGATTCATTCCCCAAATGGCTGCAATGGCTGGAGCTGAGCCAATCCTAAGCCAGTTGCCAGGAGCTTCCTCTGGGTCTCCCTTGTGGGCTCAGGGGTCCAAGTACTTAGGCCATCTTCTACATCTGCTTTTCCAGACCATAGCAGAGAGCTGGGTTGAAAAAGAAGCAGCCAGGACTCAAACTGGCGCTCCTATGGGATGCCGATGCTGCAGGCAGAGGATTAACCTCCTACGCCACAGTGCTGGCCCCAATCTGTGCCTTTTCCCAAGAGTTAAACTTCTTGCCAGGACTTGGAAGGGTGAACATCCATCCGGAAGCCACACACAAGCAAATAAGAACAGGAACCTCAACCAGACCTCATTTCAGACAAATGGATAGAAATACGCCAGAATCTCTCTGTGATAGTGTATGTCCTGGTCTTCATCAGTTTTTAAATAACAGAAGTCATACTTTTTTTTTTGGTACTCAGGGAAATCTGAATTAAAAACTCAATGAGATGTCTCCTAGGTTGACAAAAACTTTACAGTTGGCTAAGACCAAGTATTGGTGAACAATAGGATTTCTCAGACACTGCTGGTGGAAGTATTTATTCTTACAAGCTCACTTTTTAAAAAATGTGTATTTGAGAAGCAGAGTTAAAGAGAGAGAGAGAGAGAGAGAGAGAATCTTCCATCTACTGGTTTACTCCCTACATGACTGAATCCAGGTCTCCCATGTGGGTGGCAGGGGCCCCAGGACTCCAGCCATTTTCTGCTGCCTCCCAGGCACATCAGCAGGGAACTGGATCAAAAGTGGAGCAGCCAGGACTAAACTGGGTGCTCATATGGGATGCCAGTGTCACATGTGGCAGCTTAACCCGCTGTGCCACAACGCCAGCCCCCCTAAGCTCACTTTTGGAAACAGTTTGGCAGTATCTACCAAAGCTAAAGATTTGAATACCCTACATGCTGGCAGTTGCATTTTGTCTGTATGCTAAAGAAACACATGCTTTTGTATACCAGAACACATGAACAAGAATGTTTGTAAACAGCATTGTTTGTGTTAGCTTAAACTGAATACAACCCAAATGCTCATCAACAGAATACAGTTGGGGCCAGCACTGTGGCATATGGGCGCTGGTTTGGGTCCCGGCTGCTCCACTTCCTACCCAGCTTCCTACTAATGCACCTGGGGAAACAGTGGAAGATGGCCCAAGACCTTGGGCCCCTGCACTCATGTGGGAGACCTGGAGGAAGCTCCTGGCTCCTGGCTTTAGACTGGCCCAGCTCCAGCTATCATGGCCATTTGGGGGAGTGAACCATTGGATGGAAGACTTCTCTTTCTCTGCCTCTGCCTCTGCTTCTTCTTCTCTGCAACTCTACCTTTCAAATAAATAAAATCTTCTAAGAGTGCACATTAGATAAATGTGATATATTTAGTCACTGTAATTCTTTTTTTTTTTTAAAGATTTAGTTAATTATTTGAAAGGCAGAGTTACACTGAAAGAGGGAGAGAAAGAGCTCTTCCATCTCCCGGTTCACTCCCTAAATGGTCACAATGGCCAGGGATGGGCCAGGCCCAAGCCAGGAGCCAGTAACTCCATGTGGGTCTCCTACATTAAATCACTGTAGATATACGTACGCAGCATAGGTAAAGCTTGAAGACGTAGTGGTGAATAAAAGCAGTCAAACGATAAAATACATACTGTATCATCCCTTTCTACAAAGTTAAAAAAGAGTAAAATTGAACTATAAAATTGATACATGCATGATTAGACATCAGAGCTAGAATAATGCCAAAGAAATGGATATGTGATCGAGATAGCACTGAAAACTAAAGAGAGGAGCTGTCATGGGGAAGGGAGGGCAGGAGCCTCTTCCAGGCTGGCAAGGTTCCATTTCTTGACCAGGTAAGATGACTGTGGTTGATTTTCCCATAATTCATTCAGTTGTGCATTTACATTTTATGCAGTTGTGTTTGTTGTATTTCTTGATTTTTAAATGTTATTTTTAAAGATTTTTAAAAATGCTCTTTTTTTAAAAGTACTGGAGATTCTAAAGTGAAAACTTGTGTAAATCCATAATTCCACCCCTCAGAAGTAATCATTGAATTGCTCTGACAGTTGCTTAACACATCTGTGCACACTTGAAACTGTTAGGTCCTCTTATGGTTTTTTAAAGATTGGCAGGGATCTGGATCAGAAGTGGAGTAGCAAGGACTGGAAGCAGCGCCCCCACGTGGGATGTAGGCGTTCTGCGGGCTGGTTTAACCCGGTGTGTCACGATTCCCACCCACAGTGCTGGAATGAGCATCCCTTACTTGTATCTCGGGAATAAATCTCGAAACGTGGACTTGCTGGGGTATGAATTAGTGCACTTAACAGCCTGCCAGATATTATCCGAATTGTCACTCACCACCTTTTCTGCCAGGTATGCTGTCATCAGATATAGCAAACCACGCCTGTCTCCCCACACTGGTTGCAATTAAACTGTACCTGTCTTCTAACCAGATAGGTTAAAAATGATATAGCTTGCTTAAAAGAGCATGTATTCAATTGAGAGAGATCTTAAGCCTATTTTGGTGTTGATTTTTGTATGTGATTTCTGGCCATGGATCTAGACAGGTAAAGTGAACAGAGCAACTACTGAGTGGTTTACTAAATCTTACAAAGAATACAGTACACAGAAGTTAAAGACCTGTCATCTTAAGTACAATATCAATGGATTGTATGACAGCATATTGGCAAATTAAGTGCGTGACAGGGACAAGAGGGGGCTTTGGACCCAGAACGCTGCCTACGGCCATCCGTCCACAAATGACGATGCCTGAAGGCTCAGCTCTTGCACAAGTGCTTCCTGGGAAATTAGGAGTGCAGCAGGACAGGTGTTGTGGTACAGCTGAGTAAGCCACTGCTTGGAGTGCCTGGGACCAAGTCTCGCCTGCGCTTTAATTCAGCTTCTTGCTAATGCACACACTGGGAGGCAGTGGGTGGTGGCTCAAGTTCATGGGTCCCCATCACTCATGTGAGAGACCTGCATGGAACTGCAGATTCTTAGTTCTGGCCTCACCCGGCACCAGCTGTTGTGGGTACTTAGGAAGTGTATTAGCAGTTTAAGGATCTCTCTCTCTCTCTCTCTCTCGATCTCTCTAGGTCTCTCTCTCTCTCTTGCTCTGCCTTTCAGTTAAATAAAAATAAGCTTTTAAAAGACCTACAGTGGGAAGTATCACTATGCTCCTAAAGCTGTACATATGAAATACATGAAATTTGTTCACCTTAAAAATTTTAAAAATTAAAGAAGAAATAAAAAATACAGTGGTGAAGGATTCCTGGGGTGAATCCAACATGGCATGCCCCAAAACTGCTAATTTGGATAAGGAAGCTTCTCCTCTCATTTAACATTATTAATACCCTACATGCTGGATACCAGGGACACACAGATGAAAATACAAGGGTTCTGCTTTCAGTCTGCTCAGAATACCTCTTTAAAACGGGATCGATAGAGTACGTTAGACATTGCCCCTTAGTGCTTCCTAAGTCAGAGAACATACAAAACCAACCAAGTATAGTAACAAACACTGACAGATGTGACACTTACCACACACCAATCCTCTCTCAGCGGCTTTGCACGTATTAAAGCATTTGGTTGGGGCTGGTGTTGCGGCATGGTGGGTAAAGCCAACACCTGCAAAGTCAGGATCCCATATGGGCACTGGTTTGTGTCCCAGCTGCTCCACTTCTTCTTCTTCTTCTTCTTCTTCTTCTTCTTCTTCTTCTTCTTCTTCTTCTTCTTCTTCTTCTTCTTTGAATATTTTATTTATTTTATTTGAAAGGTAGAGTTACAGTGAGAGGGAGAGACAGTGAGAAAGGTCCTCCCTCCACTGGCTCACTCCCCAAGTGGCCACGACAGCCGGAGCTGCACCGAGCCGAAGCCTACAGCTACCTGCTAGTGGCCTGGAAAAACAGCAAGTGATGGCCAAGTATTTGGGTGCCTGCCACCCACGTGAGAGACCCAGATGAGGCACCTGGCGCAGCCCCGGCCCTTGTGGCCATCTGGGAAGTGAACCAGTAGTTGCAAGATTGTGTGTGTGTGTGTGTGTCCCTCTCTCTCTGTAACTTTGCCTTTCAAATAAATAATTCTTAAAAAAATTTATAAAAAGTAAAAAAATAAAGTGCTTGGTCATCACAACAGCCTTGGGAGGGGGAGGGGCCGAGGCTGCAGCCCAAAACCTAGCAGGTAAGGAAGGGCGGAGTCAAATTCCGAACCCGGGCTGTCTTCCTCTAGACACACTCCCCCTTCATCACCACACCGGGCCCCCTATCTAAAATGAGGAAGTACTGATTGGAACCGGGGAGCAGGGCGTCCTTGAATACTGTGGAAAGAGTAGGGGAAAAGGGGGAGGTACAATAGATGACTGTGATTCTTTCTTGCCCAAGAAGCAGGGCCGGGCCTTCCCACCGGTTGTGGTTGTCTGCTGGCGAGTAAATCCAAGGTCCCTCGTGCACCTCCACCATCATTTCGTACACCGGGTACATCCAAGAGCTTGGATGATGGGAAGATACACTCCTGTGCTAGCTAGCTCTCGCGGGTTGATTACCAACGATGAGTTCGCTTTAATGAAATGACTCTTTATTTTCATTTAGGAGCAGTTTTTTCTTCACAGACCTGGCTTGCGCTCCATTCCCTACGGAAACATTAGCGAACGTGTTGAATTAAGGAAGCGGCTGGGTTGCAAGTCTTTTCAATGGTATTTGGATACGGTCTTCCCAGAGTTGGAAGCAACTATGGACAGCAGATGAAAGAGGAAGGAATCTTCTCACTAATAAAGGGTTAAGAATTCACAGGGACAACTGGGTACAAAGTCTGGGACGTCATGGAATCGTGTGAAATGCCAAAGAGAAATACCAGAGGGGTCCCCATTAGGAATACCTTTTTCTCCTCTCTAATGACAATTTGTAATACTTCATTGCTCTTCTGTCTGTCATTGAATTTCTGGGGCCACTGGACCTTGAGCATGAGAAATCTAAGCTGCTATGCAGTTAAGACTCCATCGCACAGTTGGTTGAGCTAAAGTGCATGGTTTGCAATTCTTTGCCACACTTGCTCGGTCCTGGTGGATGGCAGGGAAGGCTTTGCTCTCTGAGCCTCTGCTAACTCGATTTCTACTCCAAGCCAACAATCTGACATGGTTGCCTTCTTAGCAAGACAATCCCAAGGAACCCTAAATCAAGCTTCTTTCTTGACACCAGTGTAAACTCTGGTGTTGATACCTTGCTTGGTTGGATCCCAGAACTTCCGGAGTCCAGTCCACTGGCCTGGCTGACTCGGCCCTGACCTCCAGGTGGCATCCCTGTTCCTTCCTGTCCACTCTTCCATTGCTTGGAAACACTCCCTCTTCCTCACTTGCGATTTTGCCTGTTCCCTCCCACGCTCCCCACATACCATTTGTATTATGTATTTTAGTGTTCTTCTACATCCAACAGACTCTGGGAACTGTTTAACTGGGATCAAGATATAAAATGGCTATGGGTCTTATTTGTCCTGCGTGAGCACAGTCCCTAATGTTTACAGTACTTCTTCTGGGTAGAGGAGTTGCTGTTGAGTTTACCCTGGTGAGGGTGGCTAGAAAGATAAATGAGATTTAATTCACAAAGAAAATAGAGACAGAGAACATGTTGAAAGAGACTAAATGGAGTAGGGGAGACTTCATATAGAATCATAAAACATAACCTATACTGGAGAAAAGATGGCCTGGTTTTTAAAGCAGGTAACAATTAATTAGCGGGTGCCGTGGCTCAATAGGCTAATCCTCCGCCTTGCGGCACCAGCACACCAGGTTCTAGTCCCAGTTGGGGCGCCGGATTCTGTCCCGGTTGCCCCTCTTTCAGGCTAGCTCTCTGCTGTGACCCAGGAAGTCAGTGGAGGATGGCCCAAGTGCTTGGGCCCTGCATCCCATAGGAGACCAGGATAAGTACCTGGCTCCTGCCATCGGATCAGCGCGGTGCGCCGGCCACAGTGCACCAGCCGTGGCGGCCATTGGAGGGTGAACCAACGGCAAAGGAAGACCTTTCTCTCTGTCTCTCTCTCTCTCACTATCCACTCTGCCTGTAAGAAACAAACAAACAAACAAAAAAACAATTAATTAGACTCATCTAACGCTCATTCCATCCACAGCTGAGTGTTTAGCCCAGGCCTGCTCTCCTTTCTGGTGCTGGGTGCCACAGGTTCCTTTCATGGAACTTGAGTTTTTTGAGATAATATATTCCATGTAAATGAAAAAGGACGTTAACGATCTCTTTATACCTGTTTAGCAAAATAGTATACAAAAATCTATTGCTAGAAGGACATGGGAAAAGTTGGGGCTAATATGCAAAGATGCTTTATAAAGTTCATGGGAAGCAGAATTACAAGACACATTTATTTTGTTGCAAAAAAATCTTTGAAATCCACATTTGGCTGTCTCATAATATGCATCTTCCATGAATTTTTTGAAAACTCTTCAATTACAGATGGGTTGGGTGAATCGATGAAGCCTTTGAAAGGTTGATCTGGTGGCACAAAACAAGGCCCACATTCTGAGTATATTATTGACTTATGTTATTTAGACTCTATTTGTAGAAAGTGATTAAAAATTTTGATCATACAAACCTATGGATCTATTAAAGTTAGGATGGGGGACAGCATTTGTATAGTGAGTTAAGCCGCCATCTGAGACATGACAACCCATATCATAGTGTCGGTTGGAGTCCCGGCTACTCTGCACCACTGCTTTCCCAGGCCATTAGCAGGGAGCTGGATCAGCATTGGAGCAGCCAGGACATGAACTGGCACCCATATAGGATGCTGGTGTTGCAGGTGTATGCTTCACCCCCAAATTATTGTTGATCTGAAACTCAAAAATCAGACCATCCTGTATTTCATCTAGCAACTGTCTTCAGGGACAATAACACAACCTTTCACTTGCCTAACCAGCCTGACCTCACGCTGTCTATAACCACAACATCTCTCAAAGAGCATCTTGTTGTCTTTTTTTTTTTTTCTTATCATAGTGAAAAACTGGAGCTAACCCACATTCTCAATGACCAAACCAATCCGTAAGAAACCGTTGTACATACATAGACTCGGAGTCGTAGAATCTAAGTCACGTTATGAACAAACAGATCTATTCCATACTCCTCAGCCTGGCAAACACTTAAGTATCTGACATAACGAAGAATAAGGAGAAGGTGGGGCGAGGGAAACTCACACGCACTGATTGTAGACTGAAGCATGACTTCCGACTTTGCATATTAATCACCTGGAGATCTTGGTAAACTACACTTTAAATCCGTCTGAGGTGGAGCCCGAGACTCAGCCTTGTAACAAGTTCCAGGTGATACTGATGTTGCTTGTTATTGGACCACATTTTGCAAGGGCTTAGAGCCCTGGTCTTCAAACTCTTTTGCTTGTGTATATCCTAAAATAATAGTCATTTAAAAAACTTTTCACCTCCTTATACATGTGTAAGTTGATACTGTAGTTAAAAAATTTTTATTCGGGGCCGGCGCTGTGGCATAGTGGGTGAAGCCGTTGCCTGCAGTGCTGGCATCCCATATGGGCGCCGATTCGAGTCCCAGCTGCTCCTCTTCTGATCCAGCTCTCTGCTATGGCCTGGGAAGGCAGTAGAGGATGGTCCAAGTCCTTGGCCCCTGCACCCATGTGGGAGACCCAGAAGAAGCTCCTGGCTCCTGGCTTCAGATCGGCACAGCTCTGGCCATTGCGGCCAGTTGGGGAGTGAACTAGCAGATTGAAGACCTCTCTCCCTGTCTCTCTGCCTCTTTCTCTGTGTAACTCAGACTTGTAAATAAATAAATAAATCTTTAAAAAAATTTTTTTCATTCTAAGTTTAGGTCGTTGGAAGGATGTAATTTCTGGCATAATATAATAGCATATTTGGGAAGAAAACTTGTTACTTCACTTTTAAATACAGATTGCACCCCAATTTCCTTGTCATTGGTATGGATACTTTCTGGGTGGGGGGGAGCTCCCAGCAGGGCTGATTTGATGTTATGCTGTATTTTATGTGACCTTCAACTATGGAGAGAAACTGGATGAAAGTACATGCCTACTGTCTGTACTACCTCGGCTAGAGAAACCCACACCTGAAATGTGAATAGTCCAGTCAAGATGAATGACTGCTGTAACCAGGATTGAAGGGGTTAAAGGTGTTGAACTTGGAACCAACCTGCAGCTGTCATTGGCTAAGGGTTATGCTCACAGACTACCCAGCTGAGGGCCGCCAGCTGCCTACATCCAACAACTAGGGAAAGTCTTCAGTTCTTAAGGGAAAATTGAGGGGACACAACATAGCACTCCCCCCCCCCATTCCCTGACAACCCTGTTAATGCAATAGAAGCTGGGCTGGTCAATGGCTGTGACCTCAAGTTCATTGCCTCAAGTGTGGCTCTTTTCCTTCCTGTCACTTTAGGTTTTATTGATCTATGTGAACAGCAGAGAGATGGGAGGTGAGCAAGGGAGACAGAAAGGGAAAAGAACGCTTCATCCCACTGGTTTACTCTGCAAATGCCTGCAACAGCTGGGGCTGGGCCAGCAGCCAGGAACTCCACGCAGTATCCCAAGAAGGTAGCAGGAACCCAACCATTTGGGGATCACCTGCTGCCTTCTGGGCCCAATATCAGGAAGCCTGATTGGAGGCAGAGGAGCTGAACTGCACCCAGGCGCCTGGTATGGGATCACTTTGGTAGAGGACGCAGGCGTCGCAAGCAGGCAGCCCAATGTGCTGTGCCACGAAGTCCGCTTCTGTGGCTCTGATTTTTAATTTATAAAGGATGCAGAATTTCCTCCCTCCCTATTTGTGTATAATTCCTGTATCAGATTTTCATTGTGAGGTGATGAGATCCTTTGATTTTCTTTAAAAAATTAAGCTTTGACTAAGTGCGATTTGTCTCAGAGAAGCAAACGTTAAATATTCATCAATATTTGTAACTTGGTAATACTGGGCCAAAATGAATGCCTGTACCATCTTGTCAAACATTTCCAAATTCTGCTCTGTGAGAGTTCACATACTTTCTTTTTTTATTTATTAATTTATTTGAAAGTCAGAGTTACACAGAGGAGAAGCAGAGAGACAGAGAGAGAGGCCTTCCATCCACTGGTTCACTTCCAAATTGGCCACAATGGCTGGAACTGTGCTGATCTGAAGCCAGGAGCCAGGAGTTTCTTCCAGGTCTCCCATGTGGGTGCAGGGGCTGCCTTCTCAGGCCACAGCAGAGAGCTGGATCGGAAGTGGAGCAGCCGGGTCTAGAACTGGCGCCCATGTGGGATGCCGGAGCCTCAGACCAGGGCGTTAACCTGCTGCACCACAGCAAAGCCCTGAGTTCATATACTTTCACACCCAGCACCAATGGACCATTGGTAGGAAGTCAGACATTAGCCCATGCGTGTGAGGGGGCTAAGAACAAACATGAAGGAAGAACGCAGAAACATTGGAAACAGACCAGTATTTGCACGTGGAGTCTTGCCCTTGTTGGATAACTTTGTGTGGGTCCCAACCCTCCCTCAGGGAAAGCTTAGGGGAATCTTCCCACCCTATGCCTGGGGGGTGGGGGGCTATTAGGTTCAATAACACTATGCTGAGGAATTTCACAAATTCCACACTGGGAAGCCCTCCACCCACCACTATCCCAGAAGAGCTACCAGGTAGGACAAACAGGTAGGACAAACAGCTGGCCATGCCCATACCTATAAAAACCCCAGTCTGAATGCAGGCTGGACTTAGTTCCTTGCTGAGATGTTCCCCTGGCCTGTCAGGAATATTTTCATTAAACCTTGCTACCCACCTACTGCCATCTGTCTCGTGTGAAACTCTTTTCCAAGACTAAACCTCAGGTAGGAATACAACTTTTTTCACACTTTTTTACAGGATAAATTGTCTTATATGATTTATTTTTTTATTTTTGAAGATTTATTTGAAAGGCAGAGTTACAGAGAGGCAGAGGCACGGAGAGAGAGAGAGGTCTTCCAACCGCGGGGTTCACTCCCCAAATGGCAGCAATGGCGGGACTGATCTGAAGCCAGGATCCTGGAGCTTCTTTTAGCTCTCCCACGTGGGTGCACGGGCCCCAATCCACTGCTTTCTCAGGCCATAGCAGAGAGCTGGATTGGAAGTGGAGCAGCCGGGAATCGAACCGCCACTCTACGGGATGCCAGAGTTTCAGGCGGCGGCCTCACCCACAACTCCACAGCGCCAGCCCCCACACTTCGCTTTTTACAGTGTAATCGAACACCTCTTCAATATGTGTAACGGCATTTCTTTAAAGGTTTTTTTTTTTTACTTGAAAGCCAGAGTTAAAGAGATTAAAGGGAGAGCAGCGTTGGGGAGATCTTCCATTCGCAGGTTTACTCCCTAGATGGCCGCAACAGCCAGGAGGAGCCAGGGGCTTCGACTGCGTCTCCCTAAGCACCTGGGCCATCTTCCGCTCCTTTCCCAGGCCATCAGCAGGGAGCTGGATCGCAAGTGAAGCAGCCGGGACTCGAACCAGCGTCCACATAGGATGCCGGCACTGCAGGCAGCGGCTTTACCCGTCAGGCCACGACGCCCACCCCCAGGGCACTTAATCTTTAATAAAGTCTATTTTAAGAATAAAAACGCGAAAACCATTCCTGCAGACGCCTCACGGCAGAACTACCCGCGAGACTGCGCAAACATGCCGGAGGACGCCGCCAGTGACGTCAGGCAGCGGGCGACGACGTCAGCCGCGGCGCGCGGGGCGGGACTGCCTGTCACGTGGTCGCGTGGCTTTCAGCTGAGGCTGCTGCACAGGGACTAGGGGCGGCCCTGGGGTGTGGGCTCCCCCCCGTGCCTGTGCGACCCCGGGCAGCTCCGCTCACCGCAGCTCATGCCGGGGCTGTGGCGGGAGGGAAGATGCCACAGCCCGAGCCCCGGGAGGCCGCGGTCCTGGGCTGCCGGAGTCGCGGTGAGTGGCCGGCGGCGGCGGCGCCTGACCCCGCGCGGCCTCCGTTGGAGCGGCCCGGCGGGCGAGCGGCGGGCGCCCGCGGCGCGGGGCCTGGGCGGGGTGTCGGGCGCGGGGTGGCGTCCGGGAGCCGGAGCGCGCTCCCTCGGGCTGGGGCGGGGTCCCGGGAGCCCAGAGGGTCTGCGTGCCGCGGGCTTCCTGCAGGGTGCGGGTACCCGGAGGGCGGCGGCCGGAGAGGGGAGACATAGCGACAGTCTCCGTCGGGGTTGTGTGGGACGCAGGCCGCCGCCGTGTGTGGGGTCAGTGAGCAGAAGCGGTTGTGGAACATTTGCGGGCGGCACCAAGCTAGAGAGAACCCAGCGTTTAGTTTCCGTGTCCACGATTCCCTAAAATCAGTGAATCTTCCTCTCCTCCCCCCTCCCCTTCCTCCTCCTCCGTCTATTTTTTTTTTTTAAATTACTGGTTTGTGTTGGTCAGGGTTTTGAGCTCATCCACCCTTGGCGTTTGCTTGATGCGCCGCATAAGTTTTTTTTCCTTTGCAGTATGCTAGTTAGAGGAATGGGGTCACTTGTCCTGTACGGTTTCCCGTATTAAAATCGGTGCCGTTTGGATAAATAGACCATCAAGGCCCCTGCGCTCCCGTTCGGCTACCCTTCTCCCTCGTGGTGGGACGGTGGTTTATTTTACTGTCGACAGATTCGGCATTCCTTTCTGTGTTACGAAAACTACCAGTTGTCACTTTGAATATGCGTTTTATGTCGGTGGTTCGCACCCGCCAAGAAACATTCCGGGGCTACTCTCCTCCCCCAGATCCTCAGATTTTAAAAAATTTCCTGCTCTCATGCCTTCCCTTTTGCGCAGAAATAGCATGTTTTGTAATCTACCGTGCCCTAAGGGAAGTGAAAACCTCTTTCTACTCCCCGTAGCCATCATTCGGGCTTTTCAAGTTAAAGGTCGTGAAACAGTGGCCCCCACTTTTCTCTTCGTAAACATTTTTTTAAAAATTTCATTTTATTTGAAAGACACGGAGACCATCTGCTGATCCGTGCAGGTCCAGTGCGGATGCAGGATGATTCGTGATTACCCGTAAGTGCCTGTTTGAGATCCTGTTTTTGATCCTTTTGAGTAGAGGCGGGGTCATCAAACATTCGCATATTCTGGAAAAGCTATGGGTGAATTCCAAAATTTCTTCCATCATAATAAACTTAGTATAATTCCACTTTTCCTTGAACTTGAAGTACCTGAGGATCTCCTGGAGTGGCATTGCTGGGCCATAGGGTGATTCTAAGGTTTTCCTTTTTTGCCTCCATTTTATTTGAAAGGCAGAGAGAGGTTGACAGAACTCTTCTGTCCGCCGGTTCACTGACCAGGTGCCCACAATAACAAGGGCTGGTTCAGGCTGAAGGCAGGATCCAGGTTTCCCACATGGATGGCAGGAACCCAAGTACTGGAGCCATCATCTGCTACCTCCCTAAGTGCGCAATACCAAGAAGCTGGATTGGAAATGGAGGTGGACTTGAGCCTAGGCACTGTGATAGAGAATGCTGGCATCCCCAGTGGTGGCGTGACCGCCGCGCCACAGCGCCTCTGTAATTTAATTAGCCCCAGCCTGCCTTAATTTAATTCTGTCTAAAGACTTCACCTGCAAATATGGTTGCCTGCTGAGATGCTGAGGATTACGACTTCAGCAGAGGGAGTTTTGGGGGCCAGCATGTGGCATGGTGGGGTAAGCCACTGCTTGTGGGGTCAGGATCCCATCTTGGAATGCTGGCTCAAGTCCTGGCTGCTCTGCTTCCAATGCAGCTCCCCGAGGAAGCAGCAGGGGGCGGATGGACTTGGGCCCCTTGTTGCCACTTGAGGAGTGGACCAGCAGGTGGAAGATTCTCTCTCTCCCTCTCTCTCCCTCTCTCTCCCTCTCTCTCCCTCTCTCTCCCTCTCTCTCCCTCTCTCTCCCTCTCTCCCCCCCTCTCCCCCCCTCCCCTTCCCTCTCTCCCTCCTTCCCTCCCTCTCCCTCTTTCCTCTTGCTTTCTGTCTCTCCAGGTGGGTAGAGGGTCCCAGGTACTTGGGCCATCGTCTGCTGCTTTCCCAGGTTGGCAGGGAACTGGATCGGAAGTGGAGCAGCCTGGGTGTGAACCAGCAGCGGCTTCACCCATTACATCACAATGCTGGTCGCTTCATTATCTATTTCTTAAAAATTAGAATGAGAGCCGGCGCTGTGGCATAGCGGATAAAGCTACTGCCTGCAGTGCCAGCATCCCAAATGGGCACTGGAAAGCAGTGGAAGATGGCCCAAGTCCTTGGGTCTCTGCACCCACGTGGGAGACTCAGAAGAAGCTCCTGGCTCCTGGCTTTGGATTGTCCCAGCTCTGACTGTTGTGACCATTTTAGAAGTGAACCAGTAGATGGGAGATCTCTCTTTGCCTCTGTCTTTCCATAACTCTGCCTTCCAAATATAAATTTTGTAAAACATTAGAATGAATTCTTATTACTACTTTATTTAATAAAGTATATTATTTTGATGTTAGATAACTCTTAGAATAATGTTGAAGTTAGCATTTTCTTACAGGATAGGATTTTAAAAACTTTGTATTACGGGAACTAATTGGTTTTTTTTTAAAAGTTAAACCTTTTATTTTGTAATAATTGTACTTCCACGTGAAGTTTTAATGAATACTATGAGATCTTGTTTACCTGTTACCCGGTTTCCCCCTTGGTAATAATCTTGTAGAATATTACAGCCAGAGTATTGTTACAGGGTTAAGATGTGAAGCAGTCCCATAACCAGAAGGGTATCACACCTGCCTTTCCCCTTCCATAATCCTCCCACCCTTGGTGTTCCCAAGCCCTGGTTGTTGGGGACGGTCCTGTGCATTGTAAGCTGTGCAGCATCCCTGGCCTTCACCCACCAGAAGCCTATGGGAGCCCCACAGTTGTGACAACTAAGTGTTTTCAGATGTTGCCGAAAGGAATGAGGATGCCAGATTTTTCAAGGCATTTCCAGTTATCCCAACCCCTGCCTGAGAACCACTGGAGCTAAGATTCTGTACCTTCATCACGGTGCCGTCCGTCCTGTGACTACTCGGCATCTGTACACGGCTTCCACGTGGGCATTCTGTTGTCTGAAGACAGAATTGTAAGTACCCAGTGAGACTTGCGAAAGTGAGGAATGAAGTTACTGTATACACACACAGCATCCATGAGGATGGACTGGCGCCTCAGGCCTTCCGCTCCATGGGCAGGAATGAGGACCCAGTAGTGTAAGCACATGATAACGCCTAGAAACCAGCATACATAAGGAACCTAACAACCTAATATAAGCATCAGAGTTACAAGAACAACTGTTGAATCAGATGTTTTCTTTTCTTAGAAAACATTTTAGCATGGAAAATTTCAGACACTAAAAAAGACAGATTTTTTTTAAAAATCTATTAATGGTCAGTCTTTTTTCATCTATAACTCTACAACTCTTATCCTCTGGTTAATAGAAATAAATAGCAGGTATCATAGAATTAGAATTTAAAGCTTATGAGTTGTTTATTTCTGAAAGTTTGCATTTCATGTTTTCAGACCACAGTTGACCACTGGTCCCTGAAGTAGCAGAAGACAAAACTCTGCATAAATGGGGACTGCTGTAATTAAAATCTATCAAAGACTTAGAGAGAGGGAGACAGAGGGACACAGATTTTCCATCCACTGATTCACTCCTCAGATGGCCACAATCTGCCAGGGCTGGGCCAGGCTGAAGCCAGGAGCGGGGAGCTTCATTCATCTGGGTCTCCCACGTGGGTGGCAGGGACCCAAACACTTGGCTGTCCTCTGCTGCTTTTCCAGGCCATTTACAGGGAGCCGAATTGGAAGTGTTGCGGCCAGGACTGTAACCGGCACACATATTGGATGTTGGTATCTCAGGCAGTGACTTAACCAGCTGCGCCACAATGCCAGCCCACCTGTTGACTCTTACTGAACTAATGGTTGCCTGGTGAGGCTGCAGTCACTTTCTCCTTATTCTCTTCTACAGATCTGTAGTGAGTTAGAGCTGCTACCTTCTACTTGTCATTTGTTCAAAGAAGGCATTAAAGAACAAGGGTTAGCCTCTCCAAGCGCCTATTCAGGGATCCGTCAGGTGTCCCGAGTTCTGCTGTTCCAGGTGCTCTGCCAGGCTCTGTCCCTTTAGTTTTCTTGTCTTTGGAGTTCATTTAATTAAATTTGTTACTTTCTCCCAAACAGCTTTTCTTTGATTTTCTTCTGCATTTGAAGTACTGTTAGACACTGCATGTGTTCATGTTCTTCTTGATTTTCTTAGAGAAGAGAGCCCTAAATATCAAGGGCATGTCAAAGCGTCATTCCCAGAGAGCCTATGTTGTGTGCAACTTACCCTGAACCATTCCTTAATTGAATAATCTCCTTATGTGTAATCATAAAATACTGTTGGTGGCAGTGTTTTCTAGTTCCCAGGGTAGATAAATAAGAAGGAATAGTGTGTACTCTTGGGTTTTCATCACCTGGTGATTTCACAGGGGCTTGTAGGAGCAATATTGTAAGTCAATACTCACTCACATGACTGTGGCTGAGATGAAAAGTGAATGTGTCTCTTTTATGGAAAAAGTTACCAAACGTTTGCTGTTTGGCCGTTTGGAATATAGGATATACTAACACACAAATAGCTGGAAACCACCAGAAGGTAAATAATTAACATTTGACGATACATTTTAGATTTCAGTAAACATTTTGAAAACTGTTTTTTACTAATAGAAAATGAAAGCTATCCTGCTGGTTAAAATATAATTATCTTGTTGGCCTGTAATAACAGATGGATTAAAGAGGGCATATGAGTTAGTTTTTACCTCATTTATTAAATAACTACATAGTCTTTGTAGAAAACGTTTTAAAGTGCAATGAAAATTAGCCAAAATGCTGCTATCCTTAGTCTGTTAAAATTTTTTGTAACTACCAAAAGCAGTATGGCATTTTATAGATAGTATAAAGAGATTAAAAAATAAGAATAGCTTGTATAGCAAAAACATTAGTAATGGTGAAATTTCAGATGGTTTATAAATACTTTTCTGCTTATTTGAATTTTTTGAGTTTTCAGCACAATAGAAGGAATGCCGCTTGACATATTCTGTGTCTCAGCATTGGCCTTTTCTTTAGGCTAATCGAATGATTTTCAGAAGAAAAATGTTGCAGTACTTAGTACACTTAATAGGCTGTGACTGGAAGATTAGTGGAATTACTTAAACTTTCATCTGTAGAGTGGCATTGCAGAAAGGCGTATCTTAGTGAAGTCTATCATCTGAGTGCTTTATAGAGCGCGGTTGGTATGGCCCGTGTACAGTGTGAATAGAACATGCCTTAGAACAGCATTTTAAATATGTTGTTGGAGCTCAAAGCGCTGGTGTGCTGTTGAGAAATACACGCATACTAATCAAATCGAATTCACAGAGTGAGCTGAGACTAAATGATTTGTGACCTGAATGGTCACGTGCTGATAGTAGCAACAAAAAGTTTGATTTGGGGGCAGATTAAAGTGTTTATTGCTCAAATTATTATTTGCATGTTTTTGTTTGGTACCCGTTTTTCCAGTTTTCTGGATTGCACAGTAGTGCAGTGCTGCTCTCTGCCCACAAAGATGATGCAGAGCCTCTAACTGTGCTGTCATCGCACCCATCTCATTGCCTTCCTCTCTCTAGAGTATCAGCATTTTTAGAAAAAGTTGTGGGGTGACCAGTATTGTGGTGTAGTGGATTAAGCCACTGATGCCTCATCCCATGAGTTCCTGTCCTGGCTGCTCCACTTCAAATACAGCTCCCCACTGGTGTGCCTGGGAAGGCAGTGGAGGATAGCCCAAGTACTTGGGCCCCTGCCCCCTTTTAAAGATTTATTTATTTATTAGTGAGGCAAAGGGGGTTGGAGAGAGAGAAAGACTGAGAGACTGACTTCCATCCGCTGGTTTATTTCCCAAATGGCTGCAGCAGCTGGAGCCGAGCCAGTCTGAAGCCAGGAGCCTGGAGCTTCTTCCTGGTCTCCCACATGGGTGCAAGGGCCCAAGCACTTGGGCCATCTTCCACTGCTTTGCCAGACTGCAGCAGTCAGGACTCGAACCGGCACCCATAGAGGATGCTGGCGTTGCAGATGGCAGCTTTACCTGCTTTGCCACAGCACCAGCCCCCAATAAATAGGTCTTTAAGAAAAAAGTTAATGAAGGATGCTAGAAACCAAATCAATATTATGTTTTGTCATTTCTTTATCATTCCTCTGTTTTATAACAGGTGTATTTGCACACGCATGTGCACGCTTGTGTGTAGCATTTTGTGTACAATCTTCTTTTTCCATTGGACAACCTAATTTAAAGATTCATCTGTAATTGGCAATAGGTACTTTCCTTCTGTGGCTGCTTAGTCTATTGTATGTATATTTTAGTTTGTTCAACCAGCCCTTTATTAGTGGATAATTGGATTGATTTCAGCCTTTTGATATTACAAATTGTTCTGTAGTAAATAGGCCGTTGCATACATTATTTCCTACTGTTACTATCTGTGCGATGAATTATTAGGAATAATATTGTGGGGTCAAGGATAAATGCATGTTTTACTAGATGTTATCAAATTACACTTCCTAGAGGTTATACCATATATGAGAGTTTACCCTGCAACCTTGCTATCAGAATATGTTGTTGGGGTGGGGCTGTGGCGCAGCGGGTTAACGCCCTGGCCTGAAGCGCCAGCATCCCATATGGGCGCTGGTTCTAGTCTTGGCTGCTCCACTTCTGATCCAGTGCTCTGCTATGGCCTGGGAAAGCAGTAGAAGATGGCCCAAGTCCTTGGGCCCCTGCACGCGCGTGGGAGACCCAGAAGAAGCTCCTGGCTCCTGGCTTCGGATCGGCGCAGTTCCAGCCATTGTGGCCAACTGGGGAGTGAACCATCGGATGGAAGACCTTTCTTTCTTTCTCTCTCTCTCTCTGCCTCTCCTCTCTCTTTGTAACTCTGACTCTCAAGTAAAAAATAAATAAATCTTTTTTAAAAAAAGAACATTTTGTCAAGCTTTTGTTTCTGTTTTTATTTTTTTAAAAATTTGTTTTGAAAGAGTTATAGAAGAGAGGGAGAAACCGAGAGAGCGAGAGAGAGATCTTTCAGCCACTGGTTTATTCCCTAGAAGGTTGCAGTGGCCAGGGCTGGATCAAGCTGAAGCCAGAATTCCTTTTGCAATTCCCATGTGGGTGGTAGGGGCGTAAACACTTAGGCCATCTTCTGATGCTTTTCCCAGGCCATTAGCAGGGAGTTGGATCTTAAGTGGAGCAGTCAGGACACAAACCAGCACACACCAGCTCCTGTTGTTAATAAGCTTTCGGATTTTTGTAAATTGAACAGATAGAAATTGATTTTTCAGTATACTTTCAGTTTGCATTTACCTTAGTATGAGAGTAAGTAAGCATTTTCTCATATGTTTAAGAACCAATTGAATTTTTCTTTGTGCTGTCTGTAGAGTTGTTGATCCTTTACTTCCTCAGAATCTTTTCATCTGAGACTGTGGCTAATAGATCCTGTGATAACCCCTGTTAGAGTCGACTGCCCGAAAAACGTCACCAAGAGACATCTCTTATGCAAACAGCAAGGGGAAGCTTTATTGATTATCCAGCATGCTGGGGCTGTCTGACCATACATGAACAGAGCAGCCCCGAATAACCAAAGGTTCGGGTTTATAAAGGCAAAAACCGCAAAACCAGGAAGGGGGGAAGAGAATACACGGTTGTTAAGCAGTTGCTAAAGTCTTACAATCAGCAATTATGATCTTAAGACATAGACAAATTACATCTTCATTATTAGCCCAGGTAACCCAGGTGTAACCTTTCTACTTTTAAGCTTGAGCAATCATGCTAGGGGGTTTTTGTGTGTTGCCAAGGGTGATGTAGTGCACTGCTATTGTCCGACTATTTGAGATCATAGTTTCGGACCAGAGTCTCACGGTGGGGGGGTTGCTTTCCCAGAATGCAGTCTCAAGTGCTCCAAAATGGAGTCCCTATTGTCAAGGTGCTACTTCACTGTTTTATTTTCACAGCTGCACCAGGAAGGTTTCAACCTGTAAGCTTAAGCTTAACTTTTTACACCCGCACATATACAATTTTAACTCTTCATTCCCCACTCCTTGTTGTGAGGATCTCTAATCTTAGAGATTATTTTTGTCTCTTTTAATGTGACATATTATTGTCTTATGACCATGAGTTTAACAATTTTAACTTGTTTCCGCATGAAGGTGATGAGTCTATTTAACACACAAGGTCCTATGGTTACAATTAGGAGTAGAACAATTAAGGGTCCTGTTAGGGCTGACAGTAAAGTAGTAAGCCATGGGGACCAGCCGAACCATGACTCAAATCATCCCTGTTGAGTTCCCCTCTCCCGTTGCCATTTTTCCAGTCATTTTCTGAGTTTGGCCATGGAGTTTTTAACCACCCCGGTTCAGTCGGCATAAAAATAATATTTTTTTTTTTTTTAGGGCCATGCATAACCCCCCCCCCCCCCATGAAAATGAGATTCAACCCCCGCCTGTTCTGTAATACTGAAATGCAGATACTGGGCTGCATCTGGGAGATTGTGGAAGATTTGTCAGGCAGAAGGGGCGGGCATCTCCACCTGGCAGGTTATCAGGTAGAAGGGGGCAGGGCAGGATGCAAAGGCCAGGCTGCCCGTGAAACATTGTCAGGATGACTGAGATGTAGATGCATATGCTGGACACATTAGGCCTTTATGTCACACACACATAAGCTCATAACTGACTTTCTGCCTAATATTTCCCCTCAAGAGGTAATACCCAAAATTCTTCTTTGGGATTATGGATGGAGTTCTGTTTTCTGTAACTTCTTCGAAGCTGGCATGTGGGCGTCGAGGGGGATTTGGGTATTTCCTCTTGCTACCTGTCTTATGGTGTGCAACAGTGGCCTTGGAGAGACTGTACTGCTTGGTCCAGAGGGCTGCTCAGGTAGTCCAGTGGAATGGGCTGGAAGTCTTGCCTGATGACCATTTGGAGTTAGCAGCTTTTAGTCTGTTAGAGACAAAACAAATAAGGGCATTAAAAACACACGGTGTAAAGAGAAGCATCTATAGTCTCAGTACAGGAGTGGAGGGGACCACTTTCCCCTGGAACTGGCAGGGAGGGCTTTTTAAGTTTAATACTATTGGATAGACTTTTAAGGCCTGGCAGGGTGTGTGAGGCCCAGACCTATCCATGGGGTGCTGTTAAGAAAATTGTTAAGAGATGCAAATCTCCTTTAAGGGAGGCACCCTGTTGACTCGCATTACATGGCTGGACTAGGAGAGTTAAATAGGAGGCTGATAGAAATAGGCAACTTACATTTTACTGACCCTAAGCCATCCCCAGTAGCAGTGGCTGGAGCTGGAAGCTGGGCAGAGGCTGGGCAGAGCCAAAGGCTTTTTGGCTCAGGGCCACAGGGTCTGCGGTTCTGAACCAGGAGTCCTTCGACACCCAGGGCAGTTCCGTGTCCAGTGGCTGTGCTCTTGGCAGGGCCGACAGAAGGCATTTGCTGTTATGACAGCTGCTTGCCCAACGCCCTGGCTCCTTATATCAGCAACAGGTGCACAGGTTTGGGGTGCACTGGCCTTGCTGGGTCTCCTTGACGGCAGATCATGGTGTAAAGCAGCCATTGATTGGCCTGTTGCCCATCCATACATTGCTCCTGCTGCTAGCTTGCTCCTCATTCCACTGGTCTCTAATAAAGTGGACCATGGAGGCAGCCTCTATGATGCCAGTCAAGGGGGGTGCCCAACCCAACCCTGATTTTTGGAGATTTTTTAATATTAGGGTGAGCTAGAAAAATTATGGTCATGGGCAAATTCTGACACTTAGTATTTTCCTGCGAGTTAAGACTGTGCCCATGAGGAGAACTATGACCCTTTAGGTAAGATCAACTGTGGTGACCTGCTTGCATACTTTGAGGTCCTTAGTTTAACTTTTTATCTATTTTTTAGTTTGGTTTAAAAGGGGAGTTCTGCCCATTTAACGCGTACACTGAAAAATTGATCTAGTAGTTTAACCCCCCCCCCCTTTTTTTTTATGTTGTTTGGGGCCCTATACTATGGCCAGGCATTATTACAGAAAAGGTCAGTCATCCCTTAAATAAGGTCTGGGGATCAAACCGTACGTCACAGTGGAGAGTCCTGCAGAACAGTAGTAACTTCCCTTCTGGAAGAGAAAAGAGGAGAAGTGAGGCAGCAAGTTGGGTCTCTAGCCTGACTTTCTGGGCTTTTAGATTTAACTGGCAGTTTAACCAGTGTATACTGTGTAGCCTGACTTAGAGGAGAAATTGTGGCAGAGGTCTCTGCCATCCTTTGGCTTCCGGGTATTTACCGTGTAGCCTGTAGACACGAGAGCTTTCTTGGGTTTCTGGAACCCAGTTTTCTAGCATCTGCCACATAACCATAACTTAACAGAGACAGTAGAGTACACAATGGATTAACATGAATTTTATGTCTCTTGTTGTCGAATAAACCAGAAATAATAAAAAAAAAACTGTATATAAGAGTTTACATAATTTAGGATTATTTAACAGAGTCAAAAAAAAAGAGCTTACAGGACCTAACTCTAGAAATGGCAGAGTAACCGAATAAGCAGACACTGTTAAAACAGACGTTACAGTTTTTGCAGAAACAGATTTTAAGATTTATGATTTAGACCATTTTTAGATATTTACTAACATTAGTACACTTTTTTTTTTTTTTAAACCCCATTGTTATAACAGAAGATTAGACTTTAACTTTAGGTCAGTGTAATTTTGGCATTAGCACTTAACTCTGTAAACAATATTTTAAAATTGTAAACATTTTAAAACTTTTTATGACTTGTTTACACCTTTTGAAACTTTATACCCGTAGTTTCTTTTACATAGCCTTGAATTGTCATGTATGGACAACCTATGAGAATACATGTTAACAAACTCAAACAGTTTTTTTTTTTATCAAATTTGAGATGTTAAAAGTATATATATTTTCCCAAGTTTTACTTAGCACTGATGCCTAGATGTCTTAAGACACTGAGTTATTAATGAATACCACACCATTATCTGAAATAGAAGTTAAAATTACATTTTTATGTTTTTAAGTAACATGAGGATAACACCTCCTGGACAGCAAACACTAGTGTATGTTTACAACTTTGAAAAGATCTTCCTCATTAAGAGAAACAAGTTTAAAGCATATCAAAGACATGTAAAACTGAGCAAGCAAGCCAGTGAGCAAACCGAAGGGTGTTTGCATTACCTCAATTTTCTGAACCAATCTGCATTGGCTTACTTTAGTTAACAACATAAAGGCTTGTATACACAGAATTTACTCTTATTTTTATAAGACCACTTTAGCTGGAAAGCAAAAACATAAATACAGTATAGGTCTGACACCATTTATAACATTTTAATATATTTTATATAATTTGAATTGACCCAAGCAGCTGTTACTTTAACAAATTTAGAGTCTCATTCTTTGAGAGTTCCAGGGATCCGACTGGAAGCCCAAAGTTGGAAGACTCGGTTTAGAATTTAAGCTGTCAGAGAGTCAAACCATTTAGCCAAAATTAGTACATTTCTGATCAGTTGGGTAATTACTTAGACATTAAAAACAGATAAACAATGTAAACAAACTTTGCGCTGTAGTTTTTCCAATCAAGACTCATAATGGCAATAGAAAAACGCGAAACCTTCAAGAATGGTGAACGCTCTCAGATGAGTCAGGGACAGCAGCACAGAAAAGAGCTGATTATCAGCATATGAACCCATTGTTTAGGTTTTTATTAGCTGCAAAGAGAATAACCCATCAGCTTGGAAAGGGTTAATGGCTTAAGGTTCTGGCTCCCTTAGGTAAGGTCAGCAGTGGTATTGAATTGGAAATTCCTCCAGGAGAGGAAAAAGAAGCAGCCCTGGGGTGGGGGCTCTGCCTAGAGATATTTGGAGTGCAGAGAAAGGCTGTGGTCCCCCATTTACAGGGAAGACTGCACACACCGGGGCCTGGCAGGACTAGCCGTGGGGTGTTGGGAACCTTCTATAATTTAACCAAAGCCAGATTAATTAGGACTACTGCAGACACTCAATTACAACAGATAGTTAACTTTAGCTTTTTTCCAGATTTAGTCCTCAGGCAATCAAAGCTTAGCAACAGTAATAGTTTACAAAAAGCTTTTAAGACGCACCAGAGCTACCATAAGCTGCAAAGACGGAAAACTTTTTACCCGGTTGGAAAGGGTTAACAGGTAACAGGTAACAGCTTTTCCCCAGGTGGAGAGACCTGTGGAATTTCCCTCTCCCTTTCTCCTCGCCAGTGGTATAGGAATGGAGATGAGGAGAGCAAAAGAGTGGGGGAGGGAGCCCCCCCCCCCCCCCCCCCGGGAGGAGGAGGAAGGCAGAAAGCAATGAAGCTCCTCATGTCTGGGGGCTGAGTGGGGTTTGAAATCTATCACTCAAGGTTACCCACTACCTAGTTGTCTGAGTTTACCTGGAGGGCCAATATTAGCCTCGATCGAAGCTAAGCCTTGCTCGCGTAGCAGTAGGCAGCGTGACCAGGCGTCCCTCCGAGAGAGAGACCTGGTCCTCGGGTCGCAGTCCGGCCGCCGGGAAGCCAAAGCGAGCTCAGGGGGTCTCCAGGCTCTCAGCCAACTGCCCTTCCTAATTTCCCTCCCGTTCCTTACAATCCCTCTGGAGTTTCGGCCGTAGCTAAGCCGTGGCCGGGGGGACTCCGCGTTCTCGGAGAGCTGTGGGGTGCCGGACACTCAACGGTCACTTCCACAGATCCGGTCCCGCTTGAGGGAAGGAATACTGACCTCCGATGTCTTCTCAAAATCCCGGTCTGAGTGCCCTTGACGGCCAGGCAAGAGAACGGCCTCTTTCACTTGGCGAATGAGTGGTAAATGGAGAGCCCTCCGGGGGGCCAATCCACTCCGAGAGCTGGCCATTCAGAGGCACAGAAAGACTGTCACTTTACCTTCTTGACTGACAAAGAGAGGTTATGTGCCCGGTCGCTTACCTACTACCAATGATTCAAAGTTAGAGACAAAGGTGTAGACACAGTCTGGCCCATGTTAGCAGACAACACAATGTACACGAACAGACAAACAGTGTAGAGAATCAGCACACAACAACCACACAAAGTGTCCGTAGAGGAACTGAGATAAACTACTGGTCACGACGATGCTGGCAATACAAACACAGACTCTGGAACCGCCTCAGAGCCCTGTGCCCATGCCGGTAATACAAATGCAAGCTCCGGAACCACTTCAGAACCTACAAATGCAGACTCCAGAACCACTTCAGAGTCACGCAACCATGCTGGCAATACAAATGCAGATTCCAAATCTACCAAACGGGAGCCATCACAGCACCCCATACAATGCTAAATGACAAGAGAATACAATCAACAAACAACAAGACAACCAACAAAGCACCTTACAACTACAAAAGACTAATAATAAGAAGGCCTTACCGGCCACCCCGTCTGTGCTGGGAATGCAGACTCCACGCCTGCCCCGTCGGAAGTATCTGGGCGTCCCCAGCCTTCCTTTGTCCTCCTGAGGCGTCCCTCAGGGCCGTAGCCTGTGGCCCCCGGGCACGTCTGCCGGCCACAGCCAGGAAGGGCTCACGCCCTGTCCCAGCAGCTACTACACCAGCACAGTTCCCAAAACCCTAGAGCGCTCACAAACTACCAAAATCCAGAATGAAGAGACACAAACCACAAATAAGCCGGCCGACAACACGAATAGGCGCCTGCACTTACCCCGAGAGATATCCGTTGGAGACGTCTGCAGGCAGCAGTCAGATCTCGCTGGGGCCTCCAAATGTTAGAGTCGACTGCCCGAAAAACGTCACCAAGAGACATCTCTTATGCAAACAGCAAGGGGAAGCTTTATTGATTATCCAGCATGCTGGGGCTGTCTGACCATACATGAACAGAGCAGCCCCGAATAACCAAAGGTTCGGGTTTATAAAGGCAAAAACCGCAAAACCAGGAAGGGGGGAAGAGAATACACGGTTGTTAAGCAGTTGCTAAAGTCTTACAATCAGCAATTATGATCTTAAGACATAGACAAATTACATCTTCATTATTAGCCCAGGTAACCCAGGTGTAACCTTTCTACTTTTAAGCTTGAGCAATCATGCTAGGGGGTTTTTGTGTGTTGCCAAGGGTGATGTAGTGCACTGCTATTGTCCGACTATTTGAGATCATAGTTTCGGACCAGAGTCTCACGGTGGGGGGGTTGCTTTCCCAGAATGCAGTCTCAAGTGCTCCAAAATGGAGTCCCTATTGTCAAGGTGCTACTTCACTGTTTTATTTTCACAGCTGCACCAGGAAGGTTTCAACCTGTAAGCTTAAGCTTAACTTTTTACACCCGCACATATACAATTTTAACTCTTCACCCCCAGTAATTACAGCCAGCTGTT
This sequence comes from Oryctolagus cuniculus, assembly GCF_964237555.1. NCBI lineage: Eukaryota > Metazoa > Chordata > Mammalia > Lagomorpha > Leporidae > Oryctolagus > Oryctolagus cuniculus. The sequence continues at coordinate 21,822,432 of NC_091438.1, read as the reverse complement.
ATGTCACTATGTAATTCCCTCCCTTGGAGTGGGGGTGGGACCTATTACTTGCTGCTCATCAACAGAATATGGCAAAGGTGATAGAATGTTAATCTGGTGATTAGGTTGGGTTGCTTGGCAGTGATGGGATGTCACTCCTGTGAGTTCCTCACAGACTTTTTTTTTTTTTTTTTTAATTTTTTTGAACATTACAGAGAGATATCTTCCATTCGCTGGTCCACTCTCCAATGACCTCAATGGCTGGGGCAGGGCCAGGCTGATACCAGGAGCCAGGAACTCCATCCAGGTCTTCCGTGTGGGTGGCAGGGGCCCAAGCACTTGGGCCATCTTCTGCTGCTTTGCCAGGTGCTAATGCAGGGAGCTGGATCAGGAGTGGAGCAGCTGGGACTTGAAGTGGCGCTCAGATGGGATGTTGGCATTGCAGGCGACTTAACCCGCTGCTCCACAACACTTGCCCTGGCAACAGTCTTAAGGCACACTGGAGTAGGAGAGTCTTTGTTGTTGACTTGATGCAGTTACATGTTGATGAAGCCATGGGCCAGAAGCTGCAGGCAACCTGTAAGAGTTGAGGGTGTCCTCCGGTTGGCAGCTACCAAAAAGCCAGGATCACCAGTTCTGCAGCCACAAGGAATTGAATTCAGTAGACTTTTAGTGAGTTTAGAGCAGGTCCCTCTCCGTTCCTTCCTCCAGGTGAGTATGCAGCTTGACTGACATTTTATTTGCAGATTTGACCCAGTTAAGCTCTGCTCACTTGACCCAGAGAAACTGGGTGATAATAATGTCTGGTATTTTAAGCCACTACATCTGTGGTAATTTGCTAGGTAGCAATAGCTAATTGTTGCAGAACAACCATCCAAATTAGTTGGAGGTGTTGCTTATAGAACCAGCAAATCTGGGTCTGCTCACCCTTTGTGCCGACAGCCTATCGCTGACACTGGGGTGGTGGGAGACAGTAGGTGAAACACGGAGCAGGGAGCTGTGCACTATTGCTGATTCCCGAGCTCCCCGAGGGACTGGGGTGAAGGATCTTACCGATTGAAGTTGGGACTGAGGTGTATGTTCAGTTCGTTGGCCAAGTTCCTGGTTGGTCAATGGTTCTCTTGACCTTCCTTTGATAGTCAGCAATGCTGCGCTCTTTGGGGAATGTTTATGGTGGTAAGTCACCGTCTGTCCCAGACCTGGAATGTCCTGGAATTCCCTTAAACAAAATCCTCTGGCCAGCATTGGCCAGCAAGGCTTTATCTGTTGGAGAAGCAGTGATTGGAACCTTGTGCCATACTCCCTTTACCACACCCTCAATTCAGTGCATTCCTTTTGATAAGTGGTTAGTTCTCAGACAGGCAAGGACACCTTGGGCTAAGGGACATAGGCTGGATCCTGCTTCTACAGGAATATTCAGATAGGGATTGGGTCTCATAACTAATACTGAGATGTACTGCCCTTTGTAATACCAGTTGCAAATGTTTTCTCTAGTTCTCTTTATTTTTCATTTGATGTCTTTTGCTATCTAAAATTTTTTTGTTTTCATGTAATCCAGTTTATTTTTTTTTCTGTTTCTGAATTTTTCAGTTTTAGCTAGAAGTCCCTTTCTGACTCCCAGATAATAGAATTTAAAGTGGATTTTATTGTACCTTTTTTTCATATGGCTAAACAGTTGTCCCAACAGCATTTAGTAAAAAGTCATCCATTTTCTTTCATTTGTGATGTTATCTTTGTTACTTTTAAATTTATAGTAGATTGTTAAATTACTGTATATAATTGGTCTTTTTGCCATTGGTTGTTGGTCTGTGAATGCCACACCACACTGTGAAGATATAAAGGCCTTGGAATCTGTTATCCTGTAGGCATAACTAGGCTCACCCCTCTCCTAGTTCTTTTTTCAGGCTTTGCTAGTTTATTTCCCTGCTTGTCCGATCTTTTCCAAGTGAACTTTATAATTAACTTATCCTGCTCAAAAAAAAAAATATATATATTTAACATGATTGCATACAATATGTAAGTAAATTTAGGGAGAGCTGACATGATTATGAGTCTTTTGGTATGAGAATATAGTAGTATCTTTCCATTTGTTCAGATCTTCTTTGACAACTTTCAGGAGTTTTTCATGGTTTTCTTTATATGTGTTTAAGTCATTTTTGTTAAGTTTGTACTTAGTATTTGTCATAAGATTTTTTTTCATTGGTATTCATAAATATGATGTTTTGGAGGAGGTTTAATTATCAGTTTTGAGATCAGTGTTATATTCTTCATAAAACAAATTGGGAGGATTCATATTTTTAAAAGAGATTGTTTAGCTTAAATAACATTAGGATTTTACTAGATCCTTAAAGGAATGACAGAGTTCCTCTGTGGCACTCTTTGTACCTCATGGTTGATGTTTGTTGTTGTTTGATTTTTTTTTCCCTGAGGAACACTTTTAAAAAATATATTTATTTATTTATTTGAAAGGCAGAGTGTCAGGGAGAGACAGAGAGAGAGAGAGAATCTTCCATCTGCTTGTTCACTAGCTGAATGCCTGCAACAGCTGTAGCTGGGCCATGCTGAAGCCAGGAGCCCAAAACTCCATCCTCATCTCCTGTGTGGGTGGCAGGGGCCCAAGTACTTGGCCCACCATCCGCGGCCTCCCAGCTACATTAGCAGGAAGCTGGATCAGCAGCAGGACAGTCTGGTTGATACGGTGGGCTGCAGTTGCCAGCTGTGGCTTATCCCATTGTGCCACAGTGCTGGTTCCTCTGAGGAACCCTTTTATGACTTTTTCTTCTATGGTGATTGATCTGTCAGGATTGCTTTGAAGATTGGGGTCAGTCTGGAAAATTTGTATTTTCCATAAATGTTAATGCTTCTAGCTTTCAAATTGATTTGGATGGAATTGCAATCACCTCTGGATTTTTTTTTTTTTAATTTTAAAGATTTATTTATGTATTTGAGAAGCAGAGTTAGAGAGGAGAGCCTGAGAAAGAGGTCTTCCACCTGCTGGTTCACTCCCCAAATGGCCACAATGGCTGGAGCTGGGCCCATCTGGAGCCAGGAGCCAGGAGCTTCTTCCAGGTCTCCCACGTGGATGCAGGAACCGAAGCACTTGGACCATCTGCCACTGCTTTCCCAGGCTATCAGCTGGGAGCTGGATCAGAAGTGGAACAGCCAAGGCTCGAACTGATGCCCATATGAGTTGCTAGCTCCTCAGGCAGAAGCTCAACCTACTAAGCCACAGCACCAGCCCCAGTCACCTCTTGATTTTAAAAATTTCTTGTTGAAGTGTTTTTAGATTTAAAATTAAGAATCACAGAAGGAAGATTTGGGACTTTTGATGGCCTAGTGAATAGAAAATGTCTAATGAAACTCCAATAGTTAGCCATCTTCTCTCTCACAATAAACAGTTATTTCCCAGGGTATGCTCTGCTCACATTACACTTTTTTTTTTTTTTTTAAGATTTATTTATTTATTTGAAAGGCAGAGTTACAGAGAGGCAGAGAGAGAAAGTCATCCATCCTCTGGTTCACTCACCAAATGGCTACAACAGCCAGAATGAGGCCAATCCAAACCCAAGAGCTAGGGGCTTCCTCCAGGTCTCCCACACGGGTGCAGGGGCCCAAGGACTTGGGCCAACTTCCACTGCTTTCCCAGGCCATAGCAGGGAGCTGGATTGGAAGAGGAGCAGCTGGGACTCAAACTGGTGCCCAAATGGGATGCTGGCACTGCAGGCAGTGGCTTTTTACCCACTATGCCACAGTGCCAGCCCTTCACATTACGCTCTTGTCTAAGATTTTGCACTGCACAGAATATACACAGTGTCTCTTAACCTTCTGAAACAGAAATATACTTTTAAAAATTATACAATTATGGGGCAGGCATTGTGTCATATGTAGCAAGTTAAGATGCTGCTGTTTAAGTCTTGGCCACTCCATGCTTCTGATCTAAAGTGCTTGGAAGGCAACAGATAATGGCCCAAGTACTTGCGTTCCTGCCACCCACATAGACCTGAATGGAATCCCTGACTCCTAGCTTCTGCCTGGCCTGTCCCTGGCTGTTGAGGCATTTGGGGAGTGAACATGGAGATGAAAGATAGACAGATACTCTGCCTTTCACATAAATAAATCTTAAAAAGATATTTAAAAATTATACAAAACAAATATTTATTAATTTTTAATACTAGGCCATATAAACCCGTATAAACATATGGGTTTGAAAAGATGGAGAAATTTCCTCTCCTGCTCACAGTGAGTACATAACGCTTATACTACATGCACATTACTTATTAGGATGTCTCCAGTTCACATGTCTGGAAAAGGTGATTCTCTGTTACCTGTACCTGTCTGAAATCTCTGTTGAGCATCTCATTTTCCAACCAAGACTTCTGTCTTTCCAGCTCACTGCCTCTGTAACACCCTAACAATTATTCAGACACACTGGGACCTCTAATCTTTTGGCCTATCCACATTTCCCATTCTAATTCTTTCGTATCCTCACATCTCTTTGCCTGGCTCCATCTGTGGTCTGCCATTGTAATCATTACATGCACCTCTGCGCCTCCCCGGCGACACTCCGGCTCTCAGCTGACAAGGTCCCTGTGCCTGAGTAGCAGAACATGTGTGGAGAAAAATATAGAATTATGCGGATTCGTCTCACTTTAAACTCGTCTACACATCTGGTTAGGCTGTTACTCATTGCACTTTGAAAAATATACCGTGTTGATATTTAACTGTGGAGGTTTGACTTTGTAACTATTCAGGTTTATTATTGAACTAGTTGTTTTGCATTAACTAACCTTATATATTTTGTTTGACCCTCCTTTTGAATTTAAAGGCACTTAGCCTTGGTTGTTGAAGTAATTAATTGCCCATACGACAAATAGGCAGTATGAAGCAAAAACTTCATTGTGTGATGCTAGATCTGTTACTTATTCCTGTGGAGTAGATTCACAATTCAGCTTTTGATTTTTGTTTGAATATATTCATTTTTAAGCAGTTAAGAATGTCTGTTATTAAGTAACAGACATCTGATTGCTTTGCACTTTGTTCATATTTGGATGTTGATTTTTTGACCTGTGTAAAAACAGAATCTTTGTCGTTTTTGAACACTTTTATGGTTAATAGTATAAAAGAAATGGCCTTGTTTCATAAATGTCTCTCATTTTATATGTTCTTTAGTATACTGATTCACTACATTAAGAAGTGTTCTGGAAGAAATACAGTATGACTTGGGGAAAATAATTGTGATTGTCTACCTGATAGAGTTGTTGAGAGTTAGTCCATTTTACAGTTCGGGAAACAAGGGAATCTTGATGTTGAGCTGCTTGGATAGGATGAGCCAGATGAATAATCCGTACAGAACTGGCCTAATCTGTGTGTTTTAAGCAGAAAACTCTTCATCTTGCCTTTATGGTGCTGGCAAGCAGTGAGGAGGGAACCTAAGATCAGGAAGTAAACACAATAGAAAGCAGTGTTCTGGGTTTATCGCAGAGACCTTTATTTAATTTTTGAAATTGGACAGTAAGTTTCTGAGTTGTTTCTTGTTTTTTTGGTTTTTTGTTTTTTTTTTCCTATAATAAGTTTGCCTGTTGTTCTGAGTTAGTTTTCATGCTGTTGTTGAATAAGGTTGTCCTTGCATAGCCTAGGCATTAAACCTGATGTGACTGTAGCCATTTTGGATGTAACAGCCGTCTTGCCCTTTAGGTAATCCCAAAATCTGTGGGATAAACAAAGTCATGTAGATTACCTGTTGGGCTTGGCTCGCCAGTCTGGACCTTGGACTGTCCCTTACTTAGGTTAGCTCTGGGATCCGTTGTCTGCTGGCCACCTGCGGCCACCCTTCTGTCTGAGGCTCCTCAGTGACTCACACTTTACGTTACATTGGATTTGTGCTTCCTTTCGTCTCAGGGCACCTTCCACCTTTGGTGGCCAATCCTGTGCGTTAGGTTTTCTGAAACACAGCAGTAATGTATTGCTTGCCCAAAACAGAATAGCAATAAATTTGTTTAGAAATTCTCAGTATTTTGCAAGTATACTACTAACCATCTTACAGTAATTTTTTCATTCATTTCAACAAATAATTATTAAATATCGTGTGCCAGGCTTAGGGGATAGTGTAGGGGATAGAGTAATAGAGCATACTTTCTAGCATGAGGAGTTAAGACAATAGTAATAGACCCAGTGAGTAAGTACAGCAAGTAAGCAAACAGCGACCACAAAGGTCCTGTGGCTCTTATCTTGGTCCAGTGGGGATCATTGTATTTTGTGTGTCAGTCATTGTGCCTTACATTTTACATGGTTGTCTTGTATACTTCTTGACTGTTTTACCTAATTATAATATGCAGTAAATAGATGATGTTAATTTGGAATATAGTTGATGAAAGTGAGGCTAAGAAACTCTGGTGATTTTTTTTTTCTGAGGTGCAAAACTGGAATGTGATAGAATGGAATTTTAGTTTTGTCTCTTTTGTTTTTTATTTTTTAAAGATCTATTTACTTATTTGAAAGGCAGAGGTACAGAGAGGCAGAGGCAGAGAGAGAGAGAGGTCTTCTATCAGCTGGTTCACTCCCAAGATGGCCACAACGGGGCCGACCCTCAGTCAGGAGCCAGGAGCTTTTTCCTGGTCTCCCTTGCAGGTACAGGGGCTCAAGGACTTGGACCATCTTCCGCTGCTTTCTCAGGCACATTAGCAAGGAGCTGGATCAGAAGTGGAACAGCTGGAACTCGAACTGGCGCCCATATGGGATGTGGGCACAGGTAGAGACTTACCCTACTATGCCACAGCACCAGCCCCTTTGTTTTTTTTAAAGGTTGTCTTGTTTTTCCCTCATTCCATTGGTTCTAAAATGTGGCTGTGTATCACGGTTAATTGGGAAGCTTATTAAAGCCATAGATTCCTTAACCTTACCCCTAGAAATTCTGGTTTAGCCTATGTGGCATGGAGCCTCAGGAACCTGCATTTAAAAAAAAAAAAATTATTTTACTTATTTGAAAGGCAGAGAGTTAGAGAGAGTGGGGAAGAGAGAGCGAGCGATGTCTTCATCTGCTGGTTTGCTTCCCAAATGGCCACAACAACCATGGCTGGGCCAGGCCGGAGCCAGGAGCTTTCTCCAGGTCTCCCATGTGGGTGGCAGCAGGCCAGACACTTGGGCCATCTCCTGCTGCTTTTCCCAGACACAGTGGCAGGGAGCTGCATCGGGAGTAGAGCAGCCAGGACTGGAACCGATGTCCGTATGGGATGCCAGCTTAATCGGCTGTGCCAGGATGCTGGCCCCAGGAGATTGTCTTTAGTGTTCTTTCCTTAAACTGTCCTTGTGTTTGGTATCAGGGTGTTAATAGCCTCGGAAAGTCAGTTGGAGAATGTTACCTTGTTTCCTGTTTCCTGAAGACAGTCGTAGAAGACTAAAATCATGGAATTCCTCAAATGTTTGGCAGACTCACTTGTGAAATTATCTAGAGATGTTTTTGCAGTGATGTAACATTGCAGAGAACGAAGACCATCCAAATTCTGGAGTTTCCAGTCTGTGCATTTATATTTTTCTAGGAATTTATTTCACCTAAATTTATGAACAACTGTAATCTGCTTCTGTATTTATGACCTCTTTGTTGTTCTTGGTATTATTTTTGCTTTCTTTTTTATTGATTAGTCTACTAGTGCTTCAAGTTTTCTGATTTTTAAAGAACTAACTTAGCTTTTGTTGTCTTGTTTTATTTTCATTTTCGATTCCTACTAACACTATTCTTTTACTTTTGAGTTTATTATATTTTCTGAATTCATAATTTGCAGTCTTATTTTATATTTCTTTTATAAGCATCCAAAGCTATAAATTTGGCCATAACTAGATCCCTTGGGTTTTGAAAAGTAGTATTTTCATTATTCTACATAAATATTTTGCAATTTTCATTTACACAGTTCATAATTTTTCTCATTCTCCTTTTGTCATTGGCTTTGTAACCAAGAATATGGGATTTAGATGAAAGGGTGACACTGGAACAGAGGCAAAGAATCTGAAATTAATCTAAGAGTGTGCTGATTTTCCAGAGGTATTCCAGAAAGGAGAGCTGTAAAAAATCATTATGAGTTAGGTTTTTGAATAAACATTGTAAAGATCATGTGTATGTGAACAGATTATGCTTTTTCAGGCTCCTTATTTTTAATTAATTTATTTTTTAAAGATTTATTATTATTATTATTTTTTATTTTTGACAGAGTGGACAGTGAGAGAGAGAGAGACAGAGAGAAAGGTCTTCCTGTACCTTTGGTTCACCCTCCAATGGCTGCTGCGGCCAGTGCGCTGCAGCCGGCGCACCACTCTGATCCAAAGCCACGAGCCAGGTGCTTCTCCTGGTCTCCCATGCGGGTGCAGGGCCCAAGCACCTGGGCCATCCTCCACTGCCTTCCCGGGCCACAGCAGAGAGCTGGACTGGAAGAGGAGCAACCGGGACAGAATCCGGCGCCCCAACCAGGACTAGAAGCCGGTGTACCGTCGCCGCAAGGTGGAGGATTAGCCTATTGAGCCGCGGTGCCGGCCATTTTTTGAAGATTTATTTATTATTTGAAAGGCAGAGTTACAGAGAGGCAGAGGCAGAGAGAGAGAAAGGTCTTCTGTCTGCTGGTTTACTCCCCAGATGGCCGCAATGGTGCCAGTCTGAAGCCAGGAGCCAGGAGCTTCTTCCAGGTCTCGGATGCTGGTGCAGGGGCTCAAGGACTTGGGCCATCTTCTACTGCTTTTCCAGGCCATAGCAGAGAGTTGGATCGGGAGTGGAGTAGCTGGGACTTGAACTGGCGCCCATGGGGGATGCTAGCACTGCAGGAGGCAGCTTTACCCTCTAGGCCAGGGTGCCGTCCCCCTCCCCTTATTTTTTATTTTTTAAAATTTTACTTATTTGAGACACACACAAAAAAATGAAAGTGAGTTACCACCTGCTGGTTCACTCCCCAGATGCCTGCTGTCACTGGGACTGGGCCGGGCTGAAGCCAGGAACCAGAAATTCAATTCCCATCTCTCAGGTGGGTGGCAGGAGCCTAATTATGAGTCAAGAATCAGAGTCATGTATTATACCCAGGTACTCACAATAAGGAACATACTTTTTTTTGTTTGTTTTTTTGTTTTATTTATTTATTTGAAAGGCAGAGTTACACAGAGAAAGAAGGAGAGGCAAAGAGAAAGAGAGAGAGAGAGGTCTTCCATTCGCTGGTTCACTCCCCAGATGGCCACAATGGCCAGAGATGCGCCGATCTGGAGCCAGGAGCCAGGAGCTTCTTCTGGGTCTCCCACACAAGTGCAGGGACCCAAGGACTTGGGCCATCTTCTGCTACTTTCCCAGGCCATAACAGAGCTGAATCGGAAGTGGAGCAGCCGGGACTACAACCAGCGCCCAAAGGGGATGTTGGCACCGCAGGCGGTTTCTTTACCTATACACCACAGCGTCCATTCTAGAACACACGTGTTTTAACTGCTAACGCCACCTCTCCCCACCACTACAAAGATGTATGTTGCAAGCACAAAGGCTGTAAGCTATAAAAACCCTAGAAAATTGCTTCCCAGAGAGGCAGTTTCTTTAGGGAACTATACTTTCCCACTGTTGGTCTTTCTTGCCAAGGAAACAGAGCTTTCTTTTGAGAACTCCAGATTGTGGCTGATTACTTGGTGACACCCCACATGAATGGACCCCTTGTGCCCAAGAACAGATTTAACTTAGCTGTCTTGATTGGAGCACGTGCTCTGTGTGATGTGAAATTTTTGGCCCCATTTTCTATATTTCCCAATTTCCCTTGGCTCTTGCTGTACACTCTCTGGGCAGTTCTTCCCCAGTTCTCTCCTCCTCCCTCCCTCCTTTCTTTCCTTTCCTTCCTTCATTGATAGTTTATCAATTTCATTTTTGCATAAAACATGGAAGAAATCTGTTCACCACATGAAAACTTTTCAGTCTAGGAATTTGCAAATGGCTCTTTTATCATGTCCACAGTAATTGTCTATGCTTTTAGACTTTAGAAATTTTAGTCTTTAGAAATTCCACGTGGGCCTGTTATTTCTTCTGTCCCGGTTACCGTATAATGATAAGGAGGAAGAGGACTAGGTAAGAACAGCACTCCAACCAGTTTTCTACTGTCCCCCTTTTTTTTTAAAGATTTATTTATTTATCTGAAAGAGTTACACAGGGAAAGGAGAGGCAGAGAGAGAGAAAGTCTTGCATCTGCTGATTCACTCCGCAATTGGCCGCAATGGCCAGAGCTGCGCCAGTCCGAAGCCAGGAGCTTCTTCCAGGTCTCTCTTGTGGGTGCAGGGGCCCAAGGACTTGGGCCATCTTGTACTGCTTTCCCAGGCCATAGCAGAGAGCTGGATGGAAAGTGGAGCAGCTGGGTCTCAAACCGGTGCCCATATGGGATGCCAGCACTTCAGGCCAGGGCATTAACCAGCTGTGTCACATGCTGGCCCCTCTGCTGTCCCTTCTTTCCAATCAAATTGATGGATATTATGGTTCACAGCACCCCCAGCTGTGGTAGCCATGATTAGAGACTCCATTTCTTCATCATCGCAGATTGCAAGCTGCAGGTGACAAAACTATGGCACACTTTACAAATGTGTGTGTCATCCTTGTGCAGGGGCCATGCTAATCCTCTCTATTGTTCTGATTTTGGTCTGTGCACGGCCACGGCCTTCTCATTCCACCACAAGCAAGCACTTGCTATGTTAATTTAGGTCTCAAGTCTCATGTTCTCAGTGAGATCTTCTGTAAAATTTCACACACCCTTTCCCACTTCTGTTGCTTGTCTCTGCTTTATTTTTTCTCCTGAGCACTTACCGCTTTCTAACACAGTGTTCAATGTAGTGTTCCAAACTAGCTCAGGAAAGAAGTAAAACCGCTAAGGGTTGGGGGACTGAGAACAGAAACGGAATGTAAGTTGTAAGACAGGAGAAGTGCTGAGTGTCTGGACATGGATGTGGTGAGAGTGAGAATTGGAGCAGGCACCACTGGGGAGTCAGGATTGTGGTCAGAGAGGGAGATTTTCGATTGAAGAGTCATAAGTTCTGGATGATGATGAAATAAAGAACAGACATCATTGGGTATAATATGGGTGTAGGTTTTAAAAGGAACTTGAATCAAGATATTTCGAGACTAGGTGTTGAAGGGCTCTGGACAGGCCCTCCGTCGTAGTGGGAAGTGGGCAGAAGAAAGAGAGGAGAGGCGCACGTCAGTGCTGACCAGTCATAGAGCTGCTTGGTGAGCAGTCCTTGCTTCCCCTGATGGGAGAAGGGATCCGTTGGCTTTCTTCCTGGTGTGTTTTGGGTGGTTCCCATCTATGTTGAGGGCCAGGGAGTCCAAGGAGGAAATTGGAAGGCATGGAGTTGTTTGAGAAAATGAATCTGTGGATATGAATCTTGCAGTGTAGTTGAAGAGGTGCTTGGCTTCTGCGGTGCACAGTCCTCCTGGATCAGATCAGTCTGTGGTTATAATCTTAACTTTGGGGCCTCATGGCCTTTTGAGGAAGTAGTGATTTTGTTGTTTGTGTACTTGCTCTTTGCCTACACACAAATAAATATTTTAGGTAGTTAGTTTCTTAACTTTTCACCTAAATGTCAGTACTGAATACTTTTGTGTTGCAAAGTTGACAATTTGTCTTTCTTTTTTTGTCTTTTCATTTGCCCTAATGGGCTTCATTCACTTTAAGAACACTGCTTCCTCCTCCTCCTTCCTCTTTCCTCCTTCCTTCTTTATTTATTTTATTTAAAAGAGTTAGAGAGGGAGGGAGAGACAGGGAAATCTTCGATCTGATAGTTCATTCCCCAAAGTGGCTTCAATGGCCGGAGCTGGGCCAGACTGAAGCCGGGAGCTAGGAACTTCCTCCAGGTCTCTTAAGTGGGTGCAGGGGCCCAAGCTGATGGGCCATTTTTTTGCTGCTTCCCAGGTTCATTAGCAGGCAGCTGGATCAGAATTGGAGCAGCCAAGAACTGAACTGGCACCCATATGGGATGCAGGCATTGCAGGCACTGGCTTAACCCACTTAACCCACAGCACCGGCCCTGGGAACATTGTCTTCTAAAGCGTTTATATTTTTCTGTACATGCATGTAATTTTAACAGTGGTCACTAGGGCTGGCATTTTGGTGCACCAGGTTAAGCCCTTGCCTGCGACATCGACATTCCTTGTGAGTACCTGGCTGCTCCACTTCCTATCCAGCTCCCTGCTAATGCACCTGGGGAAGCAGCAGCAGATTGTTGGAGTACTTGGGCCCCTGCCACCCATGGAGATCACAGATGGAGTTCCAGGCTCCTGGCTTCGGCCTGGCCCAGTCCTGGCTGTTGCAGCTGTTTGAGGGGTGAACCAGCGAAAGGAAAATCTCTCTCTGTCTCACCTTATCTCTCCTTATCTCTCTCCAACTGCCTTTCAAATAAATTAATTAATTTAAAAAAAAAAAGGTGCTCACAGCTCACATGACATCACTTTCATTGGTACCTGACTTTTCCTTTGTCCTGTAGTCATTTCCAGCGATCCCATTGGTATTAGTCAAGTTTTTTTTTTTTTTTTTTTTTTTTTTTTTGACAGGCAGAGTGGACAGTGAGAGAGAGACAGAGAGAAAGGTCTTCCTTTGCCGTTGGTTCACCCTCCAATGGCCGCCGCGGCCGGCGCACTGAGGCCGGCGCACCGCGCTGATCCGATGGCAGGAGCCAGGATCCAGGTGCTTTTCCTGGTCTCCCATGGGGTGCAGGGCCCAAGCACCTGGGCCATCCTCCACTGCACTCCCTGGCCACAGCAGAGAGCTGGCCTGGAAGAGGGGCAACCGGGACAGAATCCGGCGCCCCAACCGGGACTAGAACCCTGTGTGCCGGTGCCGCAAGGCGGAGGATTAGCCTAGTGAGCCGCGGCGCCGGCCTCAAGTTTTTGTTTGGGAGGGAATTAGTATTTTTGTTTTTTAATTGACTTGTAGTGAAATTCCTGGTAGACAGATAACAACAGTTAAGAAATTGAGCTAGTTACCAGCTTTATAGGCTTATGGTATAACCTGACACAGACAACTTAATTTTTTTCAAAAAATTAATTTTTTTATCTTGACACATAATTATTCATACATATTTACTTGGTCCACTGCATTGTGTAGATGTATGTAGACATTGCATAAAGAGCAATTAGAGTATCTATCACCTTATTTATTTTATTTTTTATTTATCCTTTTTTATGGTGAGAACATTTAAAATCCTCTGAGCTATTTAGAAATATGTGGTACATATTCCTTTGCAAGGAATACCAGGACTTGTGCCTCCTGCCTGCCTATAACTTTATACCATGGACTAACCCCTCCCCATGCACTTGGCCCGCTTCCCTCCCTAGATTCTGGCAACCATTGTTCTGTTCCCAGCTCCTATGAGGTTAGCATTTTTTTTTTTTTTTTTTTTTTTTTTTGACAGGCAGAGTGGACAGTGAGAGAGAGAGACAGAGAGAGAAAGGTCTTCCTTTGCCGTTGGTTCACCCTCCAATGGCCGCCGCTGCAGCCGGCGCACCGCGCTGATCCGATGGCAGGAGCCAGGATCCAGGTGCTTTTCCTGGTCTCCCATGGGGTGCAGGGCCCAAGCACCTGGGCCATCCTCCACTGCACTCCCTGGCCATAGCAGAGAGCTGGCCTGGAAGAGGGGCAACCGGGACAGAATCCGGCGCCCCGACCGGGACTAGAACCCGGTGTGCCGGCGCCGCAAGGTGGAGGATTAGCCTATTGAGCCACGGCGCCGGCCGAGGTTAGCATTTTTAGAATCGACATATGAGTGAGATTGGACAGTGTTTGTTTTTCTATGCCTGGCTGTCTGATCTAACACAGCGGCCTCTAGGTTTCCTGTATTGTTGCAAATGACAGGATTTCAGCTGTTTTATGACTGAATAGTGTTCAGTTATGTGTATGTACCACATTTTCTTTATCCACTTATTTGTTAACTAATGGACAGGTTGTTTGTATATTTTGGCTATTTTGACTGTTTCTTCAGTAAACATAAGAGAGAGAACAGGTATGTTTCTGACATACCCATTTCTGCTCCTGTAGATACATACCCAGCTGGTGAGATTGCTGCATCAGAGTATCCCTATTTTTAATTTTTTAAAAAGGAATGTGAAACAGTTTTATGCCAGCAGTTTTCTCAAGTTACATGAGGCACACATATTTCCTCAAAAATACAAATTCAGGGCCGGCGCCATGGCTCACTAGGCTAATCCTCCGCCTTGCGGCACCAGCACACCGGGTTCTAGTCCCGGTCGGGGCACCGGATTCTGTCCCGGTTGCCCCTCTTCCAGGCCAGCTCTCTGTTGTGGCCAGGGAGTGCAGTGGAGGATGGCCCAGGTGCTTGGGCCCTGCACCCCATGGGAGACCAGGAGAAGCCCCTGGCTCCTGCCATCGGACCAGCGCGGTGCACTGGCCGCAGCACACCGGCTGCGGCGGCCATTGGAGGGTGAACCAACGGTAAAGGAAGACCTTTCTCTCTGTCTCTCTCTCTCACTGTCCACTCTGCCTGTCAAAAAAAAAAAAAAAAAAAAAAAAAAAAAAAAAAAAAAAAGATTTTCTTATTTATCTGAAAATCAGAGTTATAGACAGAGGGAGAGACAGAGAGAGAGATCTTCTGTCTGCTAGCTCACTTCCCAGATAGCCACAATGGCCAGCACTAGGCCAGGCCAAAGCCAGGATCTTGTAACTCCATCCGAGTCTCCTGCATGGGTGCAGGCACCCAAGCACTTGGGCCATCCTCTGCTGCTTCTCCCAGGTGCATTAGCAGGGTGCTGGGTCAGAAGTGAAACAGCTGGAACAGAAACTGGCTGGCACACACATGGGATGCTGGCATTGTAAGTGGCGGCTTTACCCACTATGTCACAACGTTGGCCCTATAAACTCATTTTTTAAAATCTTCCCCCCAGAACTAAAGGCCTAAATAATTTCACTGGCGAATTCTACTAAACATTTAAAGAAGTATTAGTATAATAATGTGTTCAATTCAGAAAACAGAGAAGAATTAAATTCTTAAGAGACCAGCATAACCCTAGTAGCAAAACCTAATGAATACAAGAAAAAAAAAATTATGGAACTATACTCCTATTTAATATAGGTGGGGGAGCTCTTCATATATAGCAGATCAAATCCAGAAAAAATAAAAATAAATATGTATTGTTGTCTCTTTTTTATGTGTCTGATCTACAATTGAGATTTTATTTTTGTGTGTTTTCATGTTGGTAGTTATTTTATTTCTAATTTTTTTTATTTGACAAGTAGAATTAGAGACAGAGAGAAAGGTCTTCCTTTCATTGGTTCACTCCCCTAATGGCCGCTACAGCCGGTGCTGCGCTGATCTGAAGCCAGGAGCTGGGTGCTTCCTCCCAGTCTCCCATGCAGGTGCAGGGCCCAAGCACTTGGGCCGTCCTCTGCTGCCCTCCCGGGCCTATAGTTATTTTATTTCTAGTGGAAGACGCCCTTAAACATTTCATTTCAAACATGGGGGTTATGCTGGTGGCAAATTCCTTCAGTTTTTCTTTGCCCTGAGAAGTCTATTTTTCCTTCATTTCTGAAGGGTCTTTTGCTGGGTGTAGTATTGTTGACTGGCCATTGTTTTTCTTTCAGCACTTTGAATATTTCATCCTATTCTCTTCTGGCCTGTAAGTTTCAGTCAAGAAGTCTACTGCTAGTCTAATGGGGATTCCCTTATACATGACTTGATCGTTTTCTCTTGGTGTTTTTTAGAATTTATTTATTTATTTTTTCCTTTTCTGACACTTTGACTTAGTATGCCTGGGGAGAGACTCAATTGCAGTATACCTTGGAAAGGTTGAATCTATTAGAATTCCACTGGGCTTCCTGGTCCTGGATGTCTGTATCTTTTATAAGGTTTGGGAAGTTTTTGATTATTATTTAACTTAATAGTTTTTCTGTGCCTTTTTCCTTCTCTTTCCCAACTAGACTACTTACAAAACAAATGTTTGTTCCCATAAGTCTCAAAGGCTTTTTTTCATTTAATTTTTTTGTTCTGACTGGGTTATTTTAAAAGACTTTTCACAGTTAGAAATTCATTTTTTTGCCTGCTCAATTCTGCTGAGGCTCTCAGCTGTATTTTAAATTCAGTATATTGATTTCTTTAGCTCTAAGATTTGATTGGTTCTTTGTAGCATATTTTTATGAAGATGAGAGAGAGATTCCATATGCTGATTCACTTCCAAAATGGCTGCAATGGCTGGGGTTGGACCAGGCTAAAGCCTGGAGCCTGGAACTCCATCCAGGTGTCCCACATGAATAGCAAGTGCCCAAGTACTTGGGCCATCTTCCTAAGTATGAGTAGTGAGACTTGAACCGGTACCCTGACATGGTATGCTGGTATTAGAAATGATGACTTAACCAACTGTGCCACAATACTCCTGCCTTTTTAAATTTCTAAAAAATAATTATTTGAGAGGCAGGAGGGATACATATATAATATATATGTATGTATTATATATATATATATATAGAGAGAGAGAGAGAGAGAGAGTTCTCATCTGCTGGTCACTTCCTAAATGCTTGCTTGCAACTTCTGGGTCTGGGCCAGAGTCAAAACTATGAGCTGGGAGCTCAGTCCAGGTCCCCATGTGGGTGGCAGGGATCCAAGTACTTGAGCCACTGCTGCTGCCTCCCAGGGTCACGTTAGCAGGAAGCTGGAATTGGGATCTAGAACTGGGAATTGAACTCCAGCACTCTGATGTAGATTGTGAGCCTTTTAACTGCTAGGCCTTATGTCTGCCCCATTCTGATGGGTTCTTTTTTTATGATCTCTGTCGCTTTGCTAAATTCTCATTCATATCATGAATTGTGTTCTTAATATTGAATTATCTGCTTGTTTTTTCTTATTAAATTTCCTTATTTTTTTGTTTGTTTTTTGTTTTAGTTCTTAGGCAATCCATTAATTTTCCGTTTCTTTGTGGTCTGTTGGCTAGAGAGCTATTGTGTTCTTGTTGCCTTATTTTTTTTTTCATGATTCTTATGCTTTTTGTTTTTGTGCATCTAGTGATCATTTTATTCTAACAATTTTATAGGGTGGCTTTTGTGGTAAAAGACCTTCTGCTGAAAATATGTCCCAGGATGTTGGTCGGATATGCTGTGTTGGCTTCCGGTCTAGATGGGTGCCCTAGTGTAGTGTCTATACATCTTCAGATGTAATCAGTACTTAGTGATGTTTGTGAATGTCTCAGTGACCTAGGCTCTGAGGGTTGTGGGACTGCACCGTCTGGGATATAGCTCCCTGGGTGGGACATGTACACTGACAGCGCTGTACATGGTTCATCTTTCAGGTGTTGGGGTCTCGTCGGTTTTTGTGGGTGGTGTGAGTTCCAAGGCCTCCTGAGGGCCCAGGTGGGTGTGTCGCAGCATGCCTGCGGGGTGTGGTGCCATTCTGCTTCTGAGAGCTGCACAGGGGCTGAGCTGCAACAGTGTGCCCAGATGGGGCACCTGACAGTGTGTGAGGGCTACACAGATGATTTCATGGAGCCTCTAAACTGACCTGCCCAGGGAGGTGCCTGACTGCTTCCCGGGTCTGGCTGTGTAAGGCTGGACGTCTGCTGCTCAGGGCCTCGGTGGCCTGTGTGTCTGAGAACCGGCTGTCCGCCTGCTTCTTGAGGCCGCAGCTGCTCCCCAGGGGCCTTGGCAGGCCAAGCCATTCTGAAAAGGCTACATGATTACTTCTTGGGGTTGTGGCTAGCTAGGGTCATTCCTCTGCTTCTCTGGGTTTCTGTGGGCCAGGCAACTGAGGGCTGGTTGGCCAACTGCTTTGTGTGGGAAGGGCACGGGCGCAGGGCCACTTGGCTGCTTCTAGGGTGGCAGGAGGGTGAGTAGGACTACCTATGTTCTGGGGGCCTCAGCAGTCCAGAGTCACTCAAGGTGCGTCACCAAGTTCTCTGGGATGTGGGCGGGCAGGCAGGGCCTCCTTGCTGACCCACAGGGCTGTGTTTGGAGAGCTGCTGGGAAGCAGTTGCTTCATAGGACCCCAGGTGAGTGGAGTCCTTGCAGAAAGAGCCTGGGTAATCTGTCAGCTCCCCGCCCGGGCGCAGCGTGAAGGCTCCTGGGTTCTCCAGCAGCAGATGCCTAAGTATGTGTGGTTTGCCGAGGGTCCCTTGTTTTTTTGAGCTGAGCAAATTCCCTGAGGATTCAGGGTTGAACTCATGAAATGAAATGCCAGATGTGCGTAGTTTTTTTCTCTGTAAGGCCAGTGTGAATCTCCTTGCTCATAGGACCAACAAGGGCTAGTCCTGTGACTGCTTTTCTGCCTGTTCCCCAGTGAGTAGGATCCTCTCCACACTACCCAAGGTTGGGGGAGGGGTTCTGGCAGCAGTCCCTTGACCACCTGGCTGTGCACAGGGACTGTGGGGTTCTTTCTGGCAGTTGGTTTCACCTGGGCGGGCCAGGTACTAAGGCCTGGACTTAATTCCCTTTCCCTCTTTGAAGTGAAAAATGTCTCTCCACACTGATGCTTGGAGTGGGGTGGCATGGGCAACTGCCTAGTGGCCTGTTACACTAAAGCCAGGCTCTCCCTGGGCCTCCCCAGCTCTTGTAAAGGTAGTCTGGTGTGCGAATTGGTGTCTCTGTGAGGAGACAGTTGGTGGAGGATTTTCCTCAGTTCCCATCTTGTTCTGCCTCCCCCTAAGACAGCTTAAGTTTTAAAGCAAGGCTTACTGGTGCTAACCTGGCTTGCTTCTGACCTCTTGGGGATCCTATTTAAAATTATTTTGTTCTATAGAAATAAGTAAATTATAAGTAGTATCCCTGTGTAGATTTTTATGGATCTGTGTTAGTTATCTAGGGTTTCTCTGCCCTGAGTCTGCTCAGTGAGACTATTTTATATGTGCATTTGACTCTTTAGAAAGAATTCCCCAGGAATTCTAAAAACAAGATGTTATCAGAAAGCTTACAGAATGCTGTTCCCCTTCCTGCTTTGTTTTACAGGACATCTTTAAAAGAGGGGAAAACAGTTGAAAATAACTGTTAGAGTGGGGCCAGTGCCATGGCGTAGTGGGTAAAGCCGCCGCCTGCGGTACCATTGTCCTATGTGTGCACCAGTTCGGGTCTCAGCTCCTCTACTTCCAGTCCAGCTCTCTGCTGTGGCCTGGGAAAGCAGTAGAGGATGGCCCAGGTCCTTGGGTCCCTGCACCAGCATGGGAGACCCAGAGGAAGCTCCTGGCTTCAGATTGGCACAGCTCTGGCCATTGTGGCCATCTGAAAAGTGAACCAGCAGATGGAAGACAACTCCCTCCCTCCCTCTCTCCCTCCCTCCCTTTCTTTCTCTGTCTCTCTCTCTCTCTGCCTTCCAAATAAATAATTAAATCTTAAAAAAAAAAAAAAAGAAGAAATTAACTGTTAGATCTAGAGTAGGCACAAGGGCTGGTATAACCTTTGGAAACAGAACTGGTTTATTTTTAATTATTTATTTATTTGAAAGAGTTACACAGAAAGAGAAGTAGAGGCAGAGAGAGGGAGAGGGAGAGGGAGAGAGAGGTCTTCTACCTGCTGGTTCACTCCCCAGTTGGCCGCAACAGCTAGAGCTGTGCCAATCTGGAGCCAGCAGCTTCTTCCAGGTGTCCCACGCAGGTGCAGGAGCCCAAGGACTTGGGCCATCTTGTACTGCTTTTCCAGGCCATAGCAGAGAGCTGGGGGACCCAAGGAGTTGGACCATCTTTCACTGCTTTCCCGGGCCATAGCAGAGAGCTGGATCGGAAGTGGAGCAGCCTGGGTTTGAACTGGCGCCCATATGGGATGTCGGCACTGCAGGTGGCAGCTTTACTCACTACACCACAGTGCCGGCCTCTGTTTATTTTTTCGAGTTGCTTATTTTTAATAGTAATTTTAAGATTCTCATGTTTAAAAAAAGACTTGCAGTTTTACAGTTGGAGGGAAGTCTGGAATGTCTGGTTTTGATACATGTAGTACTTAAATTTTCCTCATGAAATGTTAAAAGGTGAAAAAAAATGACCAAACTGCTGACAGTCCCGACCAAAGGTTAAGCAGCATCCATTAACATGGCCAAGTGAATAAGTCAGCTATTCAGAGCATGACAAGTAAATAGTCACAATGCCGTGGTTTCCTGAGCGTTAATACACTGGCCTCTGGTTTTAATTGTTGAACCATTTTAAAAACTCTGCTGTTTATCTTGTATTTGAGCCTCTCTCAGTGGTATGGAGAAGGGTCCTACTTGGTGGTTCGGAAAACAGTGAACATGTATTTGGTGGATGATTTAAAGTGGTCTGAAGTGTCTAACATATCTATGTTTCTTTTTTAGGAAATTGAAGATGGCTTCTCAGTTATGCTAGGTCTATGATGGGAAGTGTCACAGTTCGATATTTCTGTTATGGGTGCCTTTTTACATCTGCAACTTGGACAGTTTTACTTTTTGTTTATTTCAACTTCAGTGAAGTGACACAACCACTTAAAAATGTGCCCATCAAGGGGTCTGGGCCCCATGGACCCTTTCCAAAAAAATTTTATCCCCGCTTCACCCGAGGTCCAAGTCGAGTATTAGATCCACAGTTCAAAGCAAACAAAATTGATGATGTGATAGATAATCACATTGAAGATCCAGAAAAAGGCCACTTGAAATTCTCTTCTGAATTGGGTAAGTGTATTTGATTTTTTACTATGGCCAAAATAAAATATTTAATACTTTGAAGTTAAAGTTTGATTACCCCTTAAATCAAGTGTTGCTCATGGCATTAGAAATGTGTCCTTTTTTTCCACACTGATTTATTTTGTTTGTGAACTAGTTGAGGTTCTATGATTTTTGCAGACCCAGTGGGGAGTTCTGTTCTGTTTTGTCCAGTTCTGACTTCAAGATTTTATGAGGACTTGGTAGAAAGCTAACAAGGTTTAGAGAGGTGGGGAAAATGAAAAATTGAATAGCTAGAAAGAGAATGGTACTTATGAGGGAAGATTTTAATTGCTAGGATTATTTAATAGGGAAAAGAAATGATTGAAAGATAACTAACTTATTTTGAAATGCATATTTCATTAAACAGAACATAAAGCATTGGGTTTATAAATCAGCTGAAATTACTTGTATGTAACCAAATTTCCATGTAAGAATTATTAAGGTGCTAGAATATATATTAAATCTAGTTTATACAATCTTAGTATAAAATAGAAAGCAAATTTTTCCTCAAATGGTATTTGTTCAGTTTGGAAACAAGGATCTGCCATCAATGCCTTTGTATAGTCCTACATGCTTGGATTTATAAAATTTTAAGGGATAAGTGAGTTATTTTGGTTATCTTCACATCTTTTTTTTTTTAAGATTTTATTTATTTTATTTCAGAGGTAGAGTTACAGACAGTGAGAGGGAGAGACAGAAGAGAAATGTCTTCCTTCCATTAGTTCACTCCCCAAATGGCTGCAATGACCAGAACTGTGCCGATCCAAAGTCAGGAGCCACACTCTTCTTCCAGGTCTCCCATGCAGGTGCAGGGGCCCAAGCACTTGGGCTATCTTCTGCTCTCCCAGGCCATAGCAGAGAGCTGGACTGGAAGTGGAGCAGCCGGGACTAGAACCAGCTCCCATATGGGATGCCAGCACCACAGGTGGAGGATTAACCTGCGCCACAGTGCTAGCCCCATACCTTCACATCTTAAGAAAGGACTTTGATTTTGTTATAGAGATATCAAATAATAGGTAGTTTAGGAGTGAAAGCCTTAAAAGAAAGCCTGTAGGCAGAGATTTTGAGATTAGGAGAGTCATAGGCTCTAACGGAAATGTTAAAACGGACTTTTAATTTGGTCACAGTTTCAAAGAAATAAGTTTTTGAGACAGTGATTTTTCTGGAGTCAGCACTATGGTGCAGCAGGTTAAGCCACCACCTACAGTGCAGGTTCAAGTTATGGCTGCTCCACTTCTGATCCAGTTTCCTGCTAATGCACCTGTGAAAACAGCGGAAAATGACCTGAGTGCTTGGGCCCCTGCCACCCACGTGAAAGACCCAGATTTAGGCCTGGCCCAGTCCCAGCTACAGTAGCCATTTGAAGAGTGAACCAGTAGGTGGAAGATTGATGGATTTCTCTCTCTCCCTCTCCCTCTCCTCTAAGTCTGCCTTTCAAATAAACAAAATAAATCTTAAATAAATCTTTAAAATTGAAAATATGTTCTCATTATTATAAAATTAATTAAAATATTTCCTCTGACATGCTACTTGACTTTGGCTGTGATTCTACTTGGGCAGAGGAGGGACAAAATTAAACTAAGGTGATTTTTTTTTTAAGATTTTATTTATTTGAAAGGGAGAGAAAAAGATCTTCCACCTGCTGGTTCACTCCTCAAATGGCCACAGTGACCGGGGGTGGGCTAAGATGAAGCCTTGAGCCTAGAACTCCATTCACGTCTTCCTCATGGGTGGCAGGGGCCTAAGCACTTGGACCATCCTTTGTTGCTTTCCCAGGCACATTAGCAGGACCTGGGTCAGTAGTGGAGAAACCGGGACATGAACCTGCACCCACGTGGGATGCCAGCAGCGTCACAGATGGTGGCTTAACCCACTATGCCACAGTGACAGCCCTATGTGTATTTCATCTCTCTCATACCCACGTGTCCATAAGTCAGTCAGCATATTAAAGCCATAGAGTTTTCCTGTCCAAAAGAATTTGACTTCTAAATTCAGTCATTTCACCGAATTTGTTTAACAAGAAATTCTTTTTTTTTTCTTTTTAATATTTTATTTATTTATTTGAGAGGTAGAGCTACAGGCAGTGGGGGGAAGGTCTTCCATCCGCTGGTTCACTCCTCAAATGGCCAAAATGGCCAGAGCTGGGCTGATCGGAAGCAGGGAGCCAGGAGCCAGGAGCTTCTTCCAGGTCTCCCACGTTGGGGTGGGGCCCTAGCACTTAGGCCACCTTCTGCTGCTTTGCCAGGCCATAGCAGAAGAGCTGGATCAGAAGTGAAGCAGCTAGGACTCGACCCGGCTTCCACATGGGATGCTGGCACTGCAGGCGGCAGCTTTACCCACTACGCCACAGCGCTGGCCCCAATCATTTTTTCTTTTTAACATCTGTTCATGTCCATTGAGATTAGTTTTGCATGAACAGACTTTGGGAAATGCTGGTAAAAGGGTCGTTCTGTGAGAGAAGGCTAAAGGGAAGAGAAAACAAAGGAGACATTATCATTCTATGTGCAGAGAAGACTCTGGGAGGACACTAGAACAGGAATGCAAGATTCTGGTGGTTTTTGAATCGGTCTGTGCAGGATTTTCTTGTCAGTGCAGCTGATTAAAGCCTGAGACCATGGGCACCCTTCTTAGTGGAAAGGTTTGTTGACAGCCTTTTGGAGAGGGAGGGGTTCATATAAAAATTTGGCAATACTTGAAGTCTGTTGAGGTCCATTTGGGTTCTATTTTTAAGATTTTATTTATTTGAGAGGTAGAGTTACAGAGAGAGAAGGAAATGCTTTCTCAGGGCATAGCAGAGAGCTGGATCAGAAGTAGAGCAGCGGAGACACCAATTGGTGTCCATATGGGATGCTGGTGCCGCAGGTGGAGGCTTAGCTTACACTTGGCCCCTATAGTAAGATATTCTTAAGATGATGGCTTATGAGCAAGTCTCATTTATAGTTAAGGCTCAGTTGCTTTGATACGAATTTGACTTCAAGCTAAAAAACGTGTGCTTTTGAGACTGGCATTGTGGCTTAGCTGGTAAAGCTGCCGCCACCTACAATGCCAGCATTCCATGTGGGTGCCAGTTTGTGTCCCAGCTGCTCCACTTCCAGTCCAGCTCCCTGCTGATGGCCTGGGAAAAGCAGCAGCAGGTGGGTCACGTGGGAGACCAGATGATGCTCCTGGCTTCTGGCCTTGGCCTGGCTCAGCCCTGGCCATTGTGGCCATTTGAGGAGTGAACCAGCAAATGGAGGACCTCTGGCTCTGTGTCTCTCCCTCTCTGTAACTCTGGCTTTCAAATAGATAAATAAAATCTTTTTAAAAAATATATTTTTTGAACTGGAGATAATGTAATATTTAAGAAACATGGCTGTGGGATAAAATCAGCATTTTCTTAAAATCGTAACAATAACTGTAGTAATCCTTTTCAGATTTAATGCACTGACTGTAACTTCACTCTTTTGCAGGTATGATTTTTAATGAACGCGATCAGGAGTTGAGAGACTTGGGCTATCAGAAACATGCCTTCAATTTGCTTATTAGTAACCGCTTGGGCTACCATAGAGATGTGCCAGATACGAGGAATGCGGCGTATGTTGCTAGTTTCTGCTAATACATTTTTAAATAAAGGAATGCTTTCACTGCCAGTATAAGAAGCTCTGAGGATGGTATTCATGTTTTGCAGTTAATTTCTAGTAAGCTGAACAATGATGCTTACCTTGAGACTCATTTCCTTTTGTATTACACTTGAAGCCTCATGGTCTGAGATTGTACCAGCAAAGTTCTAGAGCTTGTTGTATGTCTCTTTTGAAATCAGTGTGGGAAAGTGGAAAGGAGTGCTACCTGAGAGACGCTAAGTTTGCTTTTGCGCTAAGTCTTTTGTCAGGTTCCTAGCAAAGAGGAATTAAACTCAGTGAAGAACACTGCCTGTGGCATCACTTTGCTCCTTCATGGTTTTTGCCCCTTCAGAGGCTTTTCGTCCACGGGTTCAGTCAAGTGCTTCCACAGACAGGCCTTTGTTGAGCACCTTCTGCGTGGTGTGCGCGCTGTACATGGTGTGAAGGCCTGGAAATGAACAGAACAGGAAGTAGTGTCTGGGATCACAAGGCTCAGCGTCTAGCCAGAGGGGGCAGATAAGTCAGCAAGTAATAGTGTCGGCACATAAGCTGGCAAAATGAGGACCCCAGAAGCCAGAGCGGTCAGGAAAGACTTTGCCGAGAGGTGAAGACAGCAGGGATGCGAAGGAAGGCTTTGCCCTGTAAAGGCAGCAGCACGTGGCAAACGCTGAGGCATGCAATCCCGTGCTTTAAGGGACTAAAGAGGGCTCACTTTGGCTGCAGCAGGATAGCAGGAGGCTGAAAGTAGGCCACCTGCAAGAATTTAGGACTCTGGATTGTTTTCTGTACGTTAATAGTTGGTTGCTATGGCCACCTAATCCTTTTTGTCAAATAGTTACTTAAATGGAATGTCCTCTGTAACCTTGCTATATTATAGTTTATTCAAATTATTTTTGTTACATGGGAAAAAATTAAATTTTCAAATAGGTTTTTTTGTCATTCTAAAGAATACTTTATTGAATAAGTTTTATTCACAGGAAAATAAGCTTTAATCTATGATGAATGCCATATTACACAGCACAAAAACAGTTTTCTTAGTTTTCCATACTGATGGAAAGATTTCTACCAAATGATAAAGTCATAACATTATAGTCACAAATATAGTACTCTGTCTCAAAAACATTTCACAGTTATTATAATACTAATACAATAACATCAGAATCATTCACTCTGTTAGCTTAAAGTTTAAGAAAAAAATAAAAGATCTAACAAGTTACATTAAAGCTTTTATTACATCAAATCAGAAATGCAAGTTTGTTACTAAGTATAGACAAAATTGTAAAATATACTTATGTAGTACTTTAAATGTTATATAATGATACCTAATAAGAATATTATAAATGCCAAAAATCTGTGTGCATACCTGCAAGCTTTAGACTTCAAAACAGAATCTTACCTCGCAAATACTAGTGTAGTATTGACCAATTTGAAGAAATAGGTATTTAAGATTTTCCTGCTGTATCAGTTATAAAGTGTCACCTAATATGCATAATGGAAAGAATAGTTGAAAAAAATAAACATTTGACACCTTCCAGGAGAGGCAGGTTGGTAACATTTTTCACCTTCAAGCTATGTCCCAGTCAAGGCTCTGCCACTAAGTAGCTACCTATAGTTTTGGATGAACCACCACACCTTTGAGCCTAGCTGCCTCACCTGTACAATGAAGGGGATGAATTGGGTATTCCGTCAGGCCATTTCTTTCTCTGACATGCTATGATTCCATTATGCTGAGAAAGAAATCCACATTGTGTTAAGTGTACAAGAGTCAAATTGAAACTGATTATTAAGGTGGGAATAAGTCACCTGTTTCTCTTAGAAAGCTCAACTAAATTTGATAACTTTTTCAAATACTTTTAAAAGAATTTAAATATTTGAAAGGATCTGACCTACTTGTTGACTGTAATTTATATCTTGACTGTGAAAAACACTAAAAAATATGAGTATCATGAAACAGTTATGTAAGAATTTCTTTTAAGTTTTAGCCCACATTTCCAGGTAATGACAAGCACATGGAGGGGTGAAACAGTGTTTTGATGGGAATGAGTATTTGTAGCATACCTGGTTTCCTTAAACTCTGATAGCCTCGTAAGATGTTGTTATTATTTCACGAATGAAGAAATGACTATTTTTTAAAAGTAGATTTGGCTAAAAAGAACTATGTCAAATGTTCATCACAATTTTATTATTTCTTTAATGGCGATGATATATAGCCTGTGCCATTTCTCTCACTCCCTCTGCCACTCTTCCCATTCAACACTTGAGTAATCAGGAAATAAAATGATGATTTGTGTCTAATAGGTACAATAAATGCACCTAATGATGGAGTGATGATCTCCAGAAAATTCAAAATACAAATTTTATCCACTAAAATAACAACAGAAAAAAAAACACCAAAATTTACATAACAACAAAATATTAACAGGATCAAATCACATTACATGCTTTCACTATACCCATGCTATCCCACCTCAGTCCCTAACAAAAGAGGGGAAGAAAATCAAATTAGCAGGAAAGGGGAATACAGAGCCATTAATTGATAAGCCAGAGTTTATTTTATAAATGTGGCACTCATTTCTCAAAAATTTAGACAAGATTTTTCATCAGCTAACTAAATATTGTAAGGACAGTTGTTCATTACAAAATAATATGAATCTTCACATGATCAAAATATGATAATACGAGTGATGTCTTTGAAACTCTAGAATGAATTTTATACAGCAGAGTAATGTCTACATGTAAATACTGATAACTATGGGGAGGGGTAGGGTGGCAAAAGAGGGGAGGTATAGATTCAGATGTTACAATTTTGACCTTATGAGTAATCGAATTTTACACAATTAGCTGGAAAGAATATGGTGCTCTTTGCAGTGTGAACAAAGAAATACACTGGCAGGTTTCCAAAAATCTGATTAGAAGAAGTTGGAGTGCTGAGCGATTTTAAGATCCTGAAGCAACAGCATTTCTAAACAAGTCTTAAAATAAACATGTTAGCCAAATCAGCTTCATGCATTAAATTTTGCAACTCGTGGAGAGGGAAAAAAATAAACAAGTTGCTTAACTCTAAAGCACACAGGCTTTAAAAAGAGTTTTAATGACTGAGGCTCCAAGAACAGGAAAAGCCTTATGTTAAAACAATTCAGTCCTTGATGGCCCAAGTACTTGCACCCCATGG
Organism: Oryctolagus cuniculus; assembly: GCF_964237555.1. Classification (NCBI taxonomy): domain Eukaryota; kingdom Metazoa; phylum Chordata; class Mammalia; order Lagomorpha; family Leporidae; genus Oryctolagus; species Oryctolagus cuniculus. Next base: position 21,795,057 of record NC_091438.1, on the reverse strand, counting down.
GAGACCAGGATAAGCACCTGGCTCCTGCCATCGGATCAGCGCGGTGCGCCAGCTGCAGCACGCTGGCCATGGCGGCCATTGAGGGATGAACCAACGGCAAAAGGAAGACCTTTCTCTCTATCTCACTGTCCTGCCTGTCCAAAAAAAATAAATTAATAAATTAAAAAAAATAACAATTCAGTCCTTGAGTCCTTGCCTAACAGCTAGCTTGAACTATCTACCTGACTTACAGCTGAAGTGCCCTGGAAAACATACTTTAAATACTTGAACACTTTTCCCCTTAAAATGCTTCCAATTCAAACTAAAATTCAAGGCTTAGCCTACACAGGTCAAATTCAACTTATTGACTGAGGAAACTTCAGTGGCAGCCAGTGCCAAGGTGAAGAGCTGTGGATTTACAGAAGTGAAGCAAAAACAAGGCAGTCATCATCACTTCAACTTTTAAACTGTCTTTGAAATTTGCAGGGTTTTAAATGAATATCGCTTAATGTAGTAATCAACAGAGGTTAGGAAAGCATAGCAGTATGATTCTCTTAGAAAATACACAGAAAAAGATCGTTTTTAAAAAGTTGCCCTCAAGCATTCAATAAATGCCTCATTGACCTCTGTAAAAAGTCTGCAGAAATCTTGTAATGTAAACCTTGGGTGTTCTGTGAAGCATTTTTAAACTTCTATTTCTTAATCACGCTGAGTTGTCCTCAAGTGTTTTTTTAAAAAAACAATTATTCTTGTCAGTGTTTTATAATTTCTAAGAGACTTCAAAAGAAGTTTTATGTATCTTTTCTTTTGAAACCTCATTGCTGGACATCAGTTTATGGGTGCATTTGTAGCAATTTCATTAAAAATAATGTGTTGCTGTGTAACTTCTCTACCAAAAAGGAAAAAAAAGCATTTCTTAAATGGCCTAAGTGAGTTAGATTTAGGAGAGAGAAATTATTATTCAAATGGAAAACATCTGAAAACAAACCACATTTTTTCTTAAAATACTTTTTAAAAAGTTGTTGTCATAATATAAGATAGAGGCTTGACAAGAGGACAATCACTGTTTATCAAATAATAACCTTAGATCTTTGAGCCTTTTAAAACATCAGCATTTTCTCATCTTTATATTTGCAGATGTAAAGACAAGTCGTACCCGGCTGACTTGCCAGTTGCTAGTGTTGTGATTTGTTTTTACAATGAAGCTTTCTCTGCCTTGCTCCGGACCGTGCACAGTGTCCTGGACCGCACGCCAGCACACCTTCTCCATGAGATCATCCTTGTCGATGATGACAGTGACTTTGGTAAGTAAAGCCGTCACTGTGGTGTCATTCACTGTGGCATTGATAAACACCAGTCAAACTGACTGCTCAAATATGTAGTTGGTGTGATTCCTACCCATACAGTTGAAACTGAGCCAACTTCAAATAAATGCCTGTCCGTTTGTAATTATAGGATAATTCATTTATTATATGAAAACTTATTAATAGTTATAGGATGAGTATTGAAGAAATACATTATCTTTGTAATCTGCTTATAAAATATACTATTTAAATTTGGTCTTGAGGTTTTTCCCTTGGCTTACTTTTTATCTATATATCGAAGGTTTATTTGAGAGACAAGATGATAGAGGGAGAGACAGAGAGAGAGCTTCATTCACTGGTTCACCCCCCAGTTGGCTGTCCTGGCTGCGGAGGGTCAGGCCGTGTCCAGGAGCCTGGAACTCCATCCGAGTCTCCCACATGGCGTCAGGTGTCCAGGTACTCAGGCTGTCATCTGCTGATTTCCAGGCGCATAAGCAGGAAATCAGATCAGAAGCTCACCAGCCGGGATTGAACCGGAGCTCTGGCACAGGACGCGGGGTCACAGGGGGCAGCTTAACCCGCTGCACCCAGTGCCAGGCACTTGGTATTTTTTTTAAATCTTTTTATTTTGAAATGAATATAGTTTCACAGAAGGTTGCAAAGAGGTCCTGTGTATCCTTTATCAAGTTGCCTCCATTGGTTGCATCTTACATAATTAGAGTAAGTTTAGAAAGCAGGAATTGCACATTGGTACAGTGTTTGTGGATAGTCCTTGTGATTTTTCACATCTAGATTCCTGTAACCACCACTGCAAACAAGGTGTAGACTACTCCCTCACCCCAGGGATTTTCCTCGTGTTCCCTATTTGTATTCATATCCCCTCCCTCACCCTCACCCTCACCCTCACCGAGCCTGGACAGCCATTAATCTCTCTAGTTTTGTTCCATCTCTGTGATTTTGTCTTTTGAAGAGTGTTAATAGATGGAATCATTCAGTGTCAGCCTTTTTGAGACAGGCTGTTTTCACTTAGTGTAATGCCTTGGATTACATTTATCTAGTAAGTCTTTTCTACCAACCATCTCCAGATAAAAGTATATTACATTGTATTCTGGTAGTTCTTCTTGAACTCTGAATGCCAGTATTTTATGACTTAGTACATATTCATGCACCTTTCTTGAATTCAACGTAGATTCTTGCTAAGAATGGTTTTCACTTACATAAGAAGGCTTTTTTATTTACCCTATGCATTCAACTCTTAGCAGCCTTGCAAGATAGGTAGCAATCCTGTTTTATTAAGGAGGAAATACAAAAACAACTAGTATGCTCAGAATCCTGTAGCTGTCAGGTAGTAGAGTTGAGGTCAGAGCCCTGTCTGCTGGCCTTCTCTTCCAAGCCTATTGCTCTTTTTATTCCAGCAGGCTGCAGAAATGCAGTGATGAACCTTAGGCCAGTGGCGTTTCTTCACTCACTCAGTCATTTATTACGCACCTTTTATATCTACAGTATAATTGATATTATTATACTTTCATATATAAAGTAAGAAGCGCATATTCAAACTGATAGAAGCAAAATTCTCAGACTTCAGTAAGTATTGAAACTTCACAGCAGAAAGTCTGAAGAGATTAGATAGGAAACAAAATTTACTTTCAATGATGAGTGATTAAAAACAAGCCAACAGGTAAATCTGAGTTTGGATCAAGTAGCAGATTGGTAAAGCAGGAAGATTCATAGTAGATTTAAATACCGAATCCAGACTCTGTTTTTCTTTATTAGAGACAGTGAAGAGAGACAGAGTGCTCCCGTCAGCTGGGTCAGGGCCAAACGGGAGAGTTAGGAACTCAGTCCGTGTTTTTAGTGCCACTGTCAGGGACCCAAGTACTTGAGATATCACTTGCTGCCTCCCAGGGTCTGAACTGGCAGGAAGCCAGCATCAACAGCAGCGGCTGGGAATTAACATGGGGCGTGAGCAACTTTGCTTGGTGTCTTGGTTGCTAGGCCAAATACCTGCCATGGTTGAATCTTCTTGTTAATCAGCCTGTGTTCTGGTTTTCACTGTGTGGCTATTGTATTTAAAAACAAAAATTCATAATAACTTAGTGGTTTGTATACCAACTATAGAAAGCATTAACTGCATATTTTATAGGATCTTTGATGCTATGAAATATAAAGGTGGATTACCTCATATTTGTGAAAAGGTTTAGTGCCCTTAGAAGAAAAGTGGTAAATGAATAGAATGTCGTCTTTTTTGCTGCTGTTATATAATTCTTGGTAGGGATAATAGAAGTTGTTTCTTGGGGCTGGTTCTGTGGTGTAGTAGGCTAAGCCTCCTGCTGTGGTGCTAGCATCCCATATGGGTGCCAGTTCATGTCCCAGCTGCTCATCTTCTGATCCAGCTCTCTGTGGGGGCCTCAGAAAGCAGTAGAAGATGGCCCAAGTGCTTGGGCCTCTGAACCCGCATGGGAGACCCAGAAGAAGCTCCTGGCTTCTGGCTTCAGATTGGCCCAGCTCTGGCTGTTGCAGCCATTTGAGGAATGAACTGGTGCATGGAAGACCTTTCTCTCTGTCTCTTCCTCTCTTTGTCTTTGACTCTACCTCTCAAACAAGTAAATATTAAAAAAAAAAAAAAAAGTTATTTCTTAACTTCTTAAATGGTCTAAGGGGGCTGGTGCTGTGGCTCACTTGGTTAATCCTCTGCCTGCAGTGCTGGCATCCCATGTGGGCGCCGGTTCTAGTCTCGGTTGCTCCTCTTCCAGTCCAGCTCTCTGCTGTGGCCTGGGATGGCAGTGGAGGATGGCCCAAGTGCTTGGACCCCTGCACCCACATGGGAGACCTGGAGGAGGCATCTGGCTCCTGGCTTTGGATCGGAGTAGCTCCAGCTGTTGCAGCCATTTGGGGAGTGAACCAACGGAAGGAAGACCTTTCTCTCTGTCTCTCTCACTATCTGTAACTCGACCTGTCAAATAAATAATCTTAAAAAAAATGGTCTAAGACACAATTACTTTGAAACAAAAGACACATCACTTTGTTTCACATGGTATTTTTACGCAGTCAGCTGAACATTTGTGTACTCATATTTCAAGCATTTCTTTTTAAATATTTACTTACTTGAAAGGCAGAATTGCAGAGGCAGAGAAAGAGACAGGTCTTCCATCCACTGCTTCACTCCTTAAATGGCCTCAATGGCCAGAGCTGGGTTGATCCAAAGCCAGGAGCCTAGAGCTTCTTTTTATTATTATTATTTTTTTTTTATTTTTTGACAGGCAGAGTGGACAGTGAGAGAGAGAGACAGAGAGAAAGGTCTTCCTTTTGTCGTTGGTTCACCCTCCAATGGCTGCCGCAGCCAGTGTGCTGCGGCCGGCGCATCGCGCTGATCCGATGGCAGGAGCCAGGTGCTTTTCCTGGTCTCCCAGGGGGTGCAGGGCCCAAGGACTTGGGCCATCCTCCACTGCACTCCCTGGCCACAGCAGAGAACTGGCCTGGAAGGGGGGCAACCGGGACAGAATCCGGCGCCCCGACCGGGACTAGAACCTGGTGTGCCGGCGCCGCAAGGCGAAGGATTAGCCTAGTGAGCCACGGCGCCGGCCGTCTAGAGTTTCTTTCAGGTCTCCCATGCGGGTGCAGGGGCCCAAGCACTTAGGGCATCTTCCACTGCTTTCCCAGGCCATAGCAGAGAGCTGGATCAGAAGTGAAGCATCCAGGACTCGAACCACTCCCATGTGGGATGCCGGCACGCCACGGCACTAGTCCCTCAAATATCTTTATGCAAAATATTTTGCTAGATGTTATGAAATTGCAGAACTGGTCCATAACTATGATGAATATTCCTCTTGTCTAATATTCCAACTCTTACCCTTCATTTTTTCCCCTTTTTCTTCCTACAGGATAAGCTACAATATTCTCTTAAAGCAGAAGATTCTGTAATGTTTGTTTGATAATTTGTTGTAAACGTTAGTATGTACCAGATATGCTCTAGAATAGCTCTCATGTCTGCATATGTTTCAGACCGTCTCGATAATTGTAGGACTCTTTATTTTCAGATGATTTGAAAGGAGAACTAGATGAATATGTCCAAAAATATCTTCCTGGAAAAATTAAAGTAATAAGAAATACAAAGCGTGAGGGGTTGATCCGAGGAAGAATGATCGGGGCCGCCCACGCTACAGGTATACCTTTCCTTTGGCTTCCTTCTGTGGGTGTTGGGTGCCGGGGGCTCGGTCACTGAAGCCTTTCCTGAACCTGCCGCCGTCCGTACAGAGTGGTGCTTCAAACAGGCATTGCCCGTGGTGAGAAGGGGCTTGCCCAGTGTGGAAGGACGGTGCAGAACTCAGCTCCACCGCCCCAGAGCTCAGAGTACGAGGAGTTGAACTCTGGAATCCCCATAGGTCTGTTTTCACAGTGGCTCTTCATTATTCAGTATTATCCCTCAAGCAGATTAAAAAAAAAAAAAATGTTTGAAAACAGAGTTTCAGAGGGAGACAAGGAGAGAGCGATCCTCCATCTGCAGGTTCACTCCACAGATGGCCACAACAGCGGGGCCTGGGCCAGGCCACGGCCAGGAGCCAGGATCTTCCTTCAGGTCTCCCATGTAGGTGGCAGGGTCCAGGGACTTGGGCCATCTTTTGCTGCTTTCCCAGGAGCATTAGCAGGGAGCTGGATTGGAAGTGGAACTGCTGGGACTTGAATCAGTGTCCATACAGGATGCCAGCGTCACAGATGGTGGTGTTACCTGCTACACCACAACACCGACCCCTCCCCCCCTTTAAAAACAAAAGATTTGTGTATTTATTTGAACGAGTTAAAGAGAGAAAGAGACCAAGAGAGAATCTTCTGTCTGCTGGTTCACTCAATAGATGTCTGCAATGGCCAGGGCTGGGTCAGGCTGAAGCCAGGAACCAGGAGCTCCTTCCAGGGCCCCTACATGGGCAGCCGGAGCCAAAACACTTTGGCCATCTTCTGCCGCTTTTCCCAGGCCGTTAGCAGGGAGCTGGATTGGAAGTGAAGCAGCTGGGACCCTAACCAGTGCCCATATGGAATGCTGGTGCTGCAGGCGGCGGCTTCACCTGCTCCACCACAACACTGGCCCCCTAATTTTCCCTTTTAAGAAAGAACAAATACCAAATTCAGAAATATATCTGGTTAGTCTTATGTTATATTGATTCTATTTTGTTTCTTTTTATGGTTACCTCTGAAAGGTTGGTCTTCCTATTTTCATTTATAATTTTAAAAAATTTTCCTTTTAGGTGCTGGCACTGTGGCATAGCAGGTTAAGCTGCAGTCTGCAGCACCAACATCCCATGTAGGCGCCAGTTAAAGTCCTGGCTGCTCCACTTCCAATCCATCGCCCTGCTGATGTGCCTGGGAAATCAGCAAAAGATGGCCCAAGTACTTGGGCCCCTTCACCCATATGGGAGACCCAGATTAAGCTTCTGGCTTTGGCCTGGCCCAGCCCTGGCCATTACAGTCATTTGGGGAATGAACTGAGGGAAGACTTCTCTCTCTGCTTCTGGCCCTTTCTCTTTGTAACTCTACCTTTCAAATAAATTTAAAAAGAAATATGTCTTTTTAACATAAATTTATAAAAGTAAAACAACCTGATTAAAATATTAACCGTAAAATATTGCAGGTAGTATGTGGCTGTGGCAAACAGAGAGACAAAACCCCATGGAGATACTTTGAGAATTACTAAACTTGGCAGGGGCGTTCCCTAGTAGCGATAGTCTCTATAATGCTGTATGCCACTGTGTTCAGGATAACCAGCTAAAGGCATCTACGGTGGTTGGCGGTGGTCACTGTCACCTCCTCTCCTGTCTAACCACCATTGGGTTTAGTTAGAACTTCATTTTTAGAATCTTACTTCCCTTCTTTCTCCTTAAATCGAAGGTGATCTGCAGCAATTAACAAAACATGAGAATCGCACAATCTGCAGTCAGGTACAAACTGAATTCAAGACTTAACACGATATTTTCTAGTTAAATGAAGCCTGAATTGGCCAGTTGAGTGATTGAAGTCAAGATGATAAAGAGAAAATTGTTGGACATTTTAAAGATATTGCCATTTCAAATATTGTCGTGTTACAAATGCATATTTTTTCTTCAAATAACTGTTATTTATGGTTTTTATGGTCTGTTCAGATCCTTGTTCACATGGTTTAGGATCTCAGAAGCAAGCAGTTTTGGTGAGGTCATTATTGGAAGTTCATTGTGACCTGGTATAATCTTACTTCATTCAGTTAAATTGTTAATTGAAAAAAATTGAATTGAGAGAAGCCAAGACAGGACAATTAGAAAGGAGAGATGAGAAACGGAAGAAAAAACAATGAGCTCCAGGCCGTGCAGGGGCAAAGGGAGCCACCTCACTGACAGCCCCACTTCTCCCACTTCTGAGAGAATTACTGGATTGTGGCAGTAATCAGTAACCACACTGATGTTTCTTAGTTGCCAGTGAAGACAGTTAGGTGCTCTGCATTCTGTGTTCCAAGGCAGGGAACTGCCCTCTAAAGATATACTGAATTTGGAAATAATTGTAATAACAATCCCTACACACAACGGGCCACTGTCATTTTACCAAAACATCTTGAAATCATTCAGGAATATCTGGTCCTCTGAAGAGCTGAATGATTACTGTGAGACTTTGAATCTTTTTACCAAAGGGAATCTGTCTATAAGAGTTCTGCATACTCTGTGTTCTTCCATTATAGCAGCATACTTCAGGCTAAGTGGCGGACTCTCCGTGCTTACGGTTGGCCGTAAAGTAGCCGTTGGTGGTTCGGGGCTGGAAGGTGGCGGCCGCGTTTCCTACCGTGAGGGTGTGTCGTCTCCTGCCCGGGTGGCACTGCCTGAATGGAGTGCCGAGAAGCTCTGCTGAGCCTGCGCTGTTTGCCTCCGCAGGAGAAGTCCTCGTGTTCCTGGACAGCCACTGTGAGGTGAACGTGCTGTGGCTGCAGCCGCTGCTGGCCGCCATCCGTGAGGACCGGCACACTGTGGTGTGCCCGGTGATTGACATCATCAGTGCCGACACACTGGCCTACAGCTCGTCCCCGGTTGTCCGTGGAGGCTTCAACTGGGGGCTGCACTTCAAATGGGATCTTGTTCCCCTTTCTGAGCAAGGAGGAGCCGAGGGAGCCACTGCACCGATTAAGTAAGGTTTCTCCTTTATGTTTGAAAAACTCCCACCTGTGCTTCCTTAAAAGAGAAAAAAATTCCTGACAGTCCCTGCTTCCCCCCAGGGAGCAGAAGTGTTGACTCAGTTTGCCCCTTGAAAATTCTTGAGTCCTCACCGAGTCTTTTGTACTCCGCAAGCCTTAAGGCGATCGCTGTGACTGAGAGTCTGGTTCCTGACACGGTCCTTGCTGTCTGGGGTCCGCACCTGTGCCCGTGTCTCTGTCCACGGCAGTCTAGTTTTGCCTCCTCTTGTGCTCCATCCAGTGAAAGCATAAGACTATTTTGTCACACTTGTTTGGCTCAACATTATTTTAAAAATTCTGTGTGCAATACAAAGGTACTTCAAAATCTTTTGGAAAAATTGAATTAAAAGATAGATTTATTTTACTGTAGAAATGTTGAAATCTATGCGTACTTTTTTCGTAATAGTCATTTTCTTTGAGCTTTTTTGAAGACCTCTCATGGATAGAATCCAAAATTTTTACACCAAAGTAATTTCATTTTTAATTCTATTCTCTGAGAACTTTTTGAACTACCCTCGTGTAAAGCTGGTTTTTTTTTTTTTTTCCCAAGATTTATGTATTTATTTGAAAGGCAGATTTACAGAGCAGCAGAGAGAGAGAGAGAAAAAAAGAAAGAAGTCTTCCATCCGCTGGTTCACTCCCCAGATGGCCGTGATAGCCAGAGCTGGGCCGATCCGGAGCCAGGAGCCAGGAGCTTCTTCCGGTCTCCCGCCCGGGTGCAGGGGCCCAAGGACTTGGTTACTTTTCTTTCACTGTCAGTCTGTCTGTGGTCTTTTATGTAGATATGTCTCTCATATAGCTGCTTTTATGTAAACTTTGTTTTTAAACCAGTCTGAGAAACTTTGTCTTCTAAGCAGAAAATAGTGGTACTGTTTAGAAGTTACACGTTCTTAGGTGCTCTTCTTTGAGTGGTGGTTCTGTTCTTGAATGATCCAAGTGTCATCAAATTGGTCCTTGCCTAGACAGTGCAAGGCTCCCTCCAAGTTATATGCAGTCATTGATGTAGGTGTATCCTAAACTTTATAAGACATCTTCTGTGAAACCAGTGGTCATGTAGGTGTTATCCGCACATTCTACCTCCTCCACTCTTCTTTTTTTTTTTTTAATTATTTTTTTTTTTTTTGACAGGCAGAGTGGACAATGAGAGAGAGGGACAGAGAGAAAGGTCTTCCTTTTCCATTGGTTCACCCTCCAGTGGCCACCGCGGCCGGCGCACCACACTGATCCGAAGCCAGGAGCCAGGTGCTTCTCCTGGTCTCCCGTGGGGTGCAGGGCCCAAGCACTTGGGCCATCCTCCACTGCACTCCCGGGCCATAGCAGAGAGCTGGCCTGGAAGAGGGGCAACTGGGACAGAATCTGGCTCCCCACTGGCGGAGGATTAGCCTATTGAGCCACGGCGCCAGTCTCCTCCACTCTTAAAAACTTACTTGAGAGGCAAAAAGAGAGCAAGAGAGTTTCTGTTTGCTAGTTCAGTCCCCAAATGCCTGTAGCATCTGGTGAGGGGTGAGCAAAGCTGGGAGGGAACTGGGAACTCAATCCAGGTCTCCCATGTGGGTGGCTGGAACCCAGTAACTTGAGCCATCACCTCTCCCTCCCAGGGTCTGCATTTGCCAGAACTGGGTAACCCAGGCACTGTAATGTGGGAGGCGAGCATCTTAAGCAGCATTTTAACTGATAGACTAAACACCTGCCCCCCATCCATGAATTTTTGAAGTACACTCATGTATATCACACTTTGTTTATCAGTTCATCCTTTGATAAGTGCTTAGACTGAGACCATATTTTGGCTATTGGGAATAATGCTACAATTTATTTTATTTTATTTTTTTATTTTTGACAGGCAGAGTGGACAGTGAGAGAGACAGAGAGAAAGGTCTTCCTTTTGCCGTTGGTTCACCCTCCAATGGCCGCCGTGGCCAGCGCGCTGCGGCAGGGGCACTGCGCTGATCGGATGGCAGGAGCCAGGAGCCAGGTGCTTTTCCTGGTCTCCCATGGGGTGCAGGGCCCAAGCACTTGGGCCATCCTCCACTGCACTCCCTGGCCACAGCAGAGAGCTGGCCTGGAAGAGGGGCAACCGGGACAGAACCCGGCACCCCGACTGGGACTAGAACCCGGTGTGCCGGTGCCACAAGGCGGAGGATTAGCCTAGTGAGCCGCGGCGCTGGCCTCTGTTTGATTATTTAAAAAAAAAATTTTATTATTTCGTATGAGAGCTAGAGTTACAGGCATGAGAGAGAGAGACAGAGAAAGGTCTTCATCTGCTGGTTCACTCCCCAGATGGCCACAATGGCTGGAGCTGCACTGATCCGAAGCCAGGAGCCAGGAGCTTCTTCCAGGTCTCCCACAAGGGTGCAGGGCCCAAGGACTTGGGCCATCCTCTGCTGCTTTCCCAGGCCATAGCAGGGAGCTGGATTGGAAGAGGAGCAGCTGGGACTCAAACTGGTGCCCTTATGGGATGCCGGCGCTTCAGGCCAGGGCCACAGCGCTGGCCCCTATTTGATTCTTTTTCAAGATCTCTCTCTGCAAATTTCTCATTTCTATCATGCATTTTTCCCTACTTCTGTTTAACTTCCTGTATTCACAGTTCTTTTTGTGTACCTTATGATCTTGTTTGAATTATTTATCAAGCATCCTGTCAAGCTTTGTTCAAATCTGTTAGGAAAGCATTATTGTCCTCCTTCAGAGGTGCCAGAAAGCCTTGCTTCTACACACCTCTGTGTCCCTGTGTTGATATTTGCATGTCTGGCCCTCTCCCCGCCTTGCGTTTAAGGGTGGCTTTCTGGATAAAAGGCTTTTTCGTGAAGATGAGTCTTTGGGTATCAGTTTGCTACTTTGGCTTTGGATCCCGTTGCATGCTGTAATGTATCTCCTTGTATCTTCTGTAACCAATAGCAGCAGGGGCGTGGACAGCCCCACTCAGTACCAGCAGGGGTGGGGGTGCATGGGTCTCAGCGGCAGCCTGTGAGGTGGAGTTCAGCCTAAAGTTCTGGAGGGGTTGCGTGGGTCCCCATGGTGGGAGGGGCATAGCTGAGATGGCAGAGGTGCCAGCTTAAAGTCTGGCAGAAACCTGTGGCATGTGTAGCTCCTCTGTGGTGGCAAGGGGGTGGGGGATCCCTGTGGCATCAGCCCCAGGTGATATGCAGTGTCTTAGCACCCAAACAGCTTTCATTTCCCGAGCAGATAACTGCTGGCCATGTTGCGCTGGCTGGGGCTCGGGAGGAATGGGGAGGGCAGTCGGTGGCCCCCACTGCGGCAGTGCTGACCACACCCAGGGCGCAAGGCTCACGCTGCCGAGGTGGCCACAGGTGCTGCTGTGGATGTAAGTCCAGTACACTGGGCCACTGGTCTCTGCTTGGCTGTGGAGCAGGTCCAGGGCCTCCATCCACAGGCACTGGCCTGGTGTTCAGTCAGCCTGCTGCTGAGGTCCCGGGCAGTCCTTTGCTCACGTTGTTTCCTGCCCTCCCGAGGCTGACGTGTCGCTCCTTGCTGTCTGCCCAAGGCTGAGGGAGGGGAGCTGAAGGCACTCCCTGGGTCGCACCTGAGTCTTGCAGCAGCCATAGGGCCCTGTGCTGTTCCACAGAAGCGTGCCAGCCCCGTATGAGGCAGGGAGGTGCAGGCTGACATACCAGTCCATCCTGCCAGGTACAGGTCTGTGCCTGATGCCAGGGCCGGTCTGGAAGCCCATTATATGAGGACTGGCCTGGGCATAGGGACTTCTGGTCTCCCGTGCTGGACCTCGCTCTGAAGAGCCCTGAGCGCTGTGTCCTGCCCTGCCCCCTCTGGTTGAAATCTTCCCCGTCACTGTCCGCCCCAGGTGGAGGAGAGCTGAAGGCCGTCATTGCCTGCCTGGCCAAGCAGGGTCCCGAGCTCAGTGTGTGGGGCCTGTGTGGCACAGGGTTTCACGGTAGCAAGCCTGGTGCTAGGTTTCAAGTCTAAGGCCTGGACTTCATTCCCGCCCCCGCCCCCCGCCCCCACGAGCCGCAGACAGAGTCTCTCCAGCTGCACTGCTCAGAGCTGAGGGAGGGGCGTCACAGGCAACTCCTCCTGCTTTAGTCAGTATTTCCTTACTGTTCCAACCCCAGACTGCGGTCTGGCTCCCCAGCTCCCACGAAGGTGGTTTGGTCCTTGCCTAGTCTGTAGGGAGACGGCCCCACCCCTGGAGTGCTCCACCCCTGCCCCCGTGCCATTTACCCTTTTATGCCACTCTTCCTTGAGCACCCGCAAGCCTCCGTCCGGGACTGCGCTCATTCTGACTGCAGAACACTGCAGGGTTCATCTAGCTGGACTTGCGCTGACTGCTCCTCTCTTCCTGGAAGTATCCCTGTGGCGCTAGTGTTTTGAAGATTTTTACTCAGTATGAAATTTGGAGTTGTCCGTTGCTTTCTTTCAGGGGTTAGAGCATCATTCAAGAACTTTGTAGCTTCTAGTTCAGATAAGAAGGTAGCATCAGGGGCCGGCGCCGCGGCTCACTAGGCTAATCCTCCGCCTTGTGGCGCCGGCACACCGGGTTCTAGTCCCGGTCGGGGCGCTGGATTCTGTCCCGGTTGCCCCTCTTCCAGGCCAGCCCTCTGCTGTGGCCAGGGAGTGCAGTGGAGGATGGCCCAGGTGCTTGGGTCCTGCACCCCATGGGAGACCAGGAAAAGCACCTGGCTCCTGGCTCCTGCCATCGGATCAGCGCGGTGCGCCGGTCGCAGCGCGCCGGCCGCGGCGGCCATTGGAGGGTGAACCAACGGCAAAGGAAGACCTTTCTCTCTGTCTCTCTCTCTCACTGTCCACTCTGCCTCTCAAAAAAAAAAAAAAAAAAAAAAAAGTAACATCAGTCTTAGTTTTGCTTCCTTTCAAGATAAATTTTAATTGGCTGCTTAAATTTCTTTGTCTTTTTTTTTTTTTTTTTTTTAGAGATTTATTTATTTGTTTGAAAGGCAGAGAGAGACCGCAATCTTCTATCCACTGGTGCACTTCCCAGATGGTTGCAATGGCCAGGGCTAGGCCAAGCCAAAGCCAGGAGCCTGGAACTCCATCTGAGTCTCCCAAGTGGGTACAGGGGCCCAAGTACTTGGGCCATCTTCTGCTTCCTTTCCAGGCACATTATCAGGGAGCTGGATTGGAAGTGGAGCAGCTGAGACTTGAACCAGCACTCATACGGAATGCTGGCCCTGTAGGCGGTGGGTTAACCCACTATGCCACAACATCGGCCCCATCTTATTTTTCAGAAGTGCATTTCAGATATGTATTAACATGGTTTCCTTTTTGATAGTAATGTAATTCTCTGCCACATTCCAATCTTGTCTTTTGTATCTTTGTACATAGTGGTCGGTTACTTTAAAGTCTCTGAGAATTCCACATTTGGAACATTGCACATCTGTTTCTCTTGTAGTTTTCTGGCATTTTTCTTTCAGGGGGCTTTCTTTTCCTGAGTGCCTGGTTATTTTTGTCTAGTGCTGGACTACGCCCGTCATGCAGTGGTTCCCTGGTACTGTCCTCTCCGGAAGGCAGATGGGTCCCTGTGAGACCCAGCCTGCCGCAGCTCCTTTCACTCTGACTCAGGGCTTCGCAGCCTTGGCACTGCTGGCATTTTAAGCCAGATAATTCTTTGTTACAAGGGTTTTCCTATGCTTAGTTTATTTAAGCAGAACCCCTGGAGTCACAACAGTTGCAGTGACAACACTGCCCCCACCCACCAACACACACACACCCAAGTCAGGACAACTAAAAATGCTCCAAATGCTATGAAATGTCTGCTGGAGAGATCAGGCCATCCCACTGGAGAGCCACGGCTTGGACACTTTTAGGTCCACCCATGAATGTGCAAGATTTGTCAGGTCTCTCCCTGGCAGGCCCTGGAGTCCAGGTGTTTTTTTTTTTTTCTTAAGATGTATTTATTTATTCATTTATTTATTTGAAAGGCAGGGTGTTAGAGGATCCATTCGCTGGTTTACTTCCCAAATGGCTGCAACGAACTGCATCTGGGTCTCCCACATGAGTAGCAGGGACCCAAGTACTTGAGCCATCTTGCACTGCCTTCCTGGGCACAGTAGCAGGAAGCTGGATCGGAAGCAGAGCAGCCAAGACTGGAACTAGCACTCTGCTGTGGGAAGCTGGTGTGGCAGACAGCCCCCTAACCCACTGCACTACACGCGCAACTCCAGAGCCCTGTGTGTATCCCAGTGTCTCTGTAGGAATGTCAGAAGGAATTAGGTAATTCATTTCAGGTTTCTGTCAAATGTAATTACAATAAGAAAAGTGCTTCTGATACTTATAAAGTAACCTTCGTATGTCACAAACCCAGCATATCAACCAGTTATGTGGCCCAGCTCATTCTATGGTACTAGATAAAATGTCTTGTAACAGTTAATCTTGTTCATTTGTGATGTTCCAAAGCAAAGCCACTCTGGGCTCATTGACTGTATAGAATAATACATAGTTGTGTTGCTTTTCTAGGTCACCTACGATGGCTGGAGGGTTATTTGCCATGAACAGACTCTATTTCAATGAACTTGGACAGTATGACAGCGGCATGGACATCTGGGGAGGAGAAAACCTGGAAATATCATTCCGGGTAATTTGATGTTTTTGTGTGCCCAAGTATTTCTGGGGAGTGGAATATAATTCTCTGATTATCTTTGTTGACAAATGGTGCTTAGTGAACGCCACTTTGCCGTAATTGTGATGGATAATAGCCATTCAAAATGCCAAAAGCATATTTTAAAGTTTGGTTGGAATGAATAGGTGGATATCACCTCAGGAAGCCTTGATGTACATTTAATCTAGTTTTGTTTTTTTGCTGTCAGTCTGTTGACTTTATTGATAACTGTTAGATTAAGAGCATCCTGGTTCACATCTGTTCTGGAAGAATTACTAATAGCTCCCCATGTAACGGTCAGAAGTAGCTCAGTTCAATGCTGAATTGTGCCTTCACCCAAGTATAGCTTAGTGCATCCTGTACAGAGGCAGCGGCTTCCATCTGAGGCAGAAGTTCGCCTTTCGTTCTCTTCTCTTCTCCAGCTGCTGAGGTTGGAAGGATGGCAGTATGGGTGGGGCAGTGGCCCAGGGGACTGTGGAGGGTAGGAGTCTTTGGAAAAGGGTGGGGGGGGGCTGAGATCTCCCTCCCACGCAAATGGCCCATGCGCTGCTCCCGTCTCCCGGTCCAGTTATCAATACCATATTAACTGCAGTGCTTCAGAAAGACAGTCTCTCCTCTGTGGTCTTCAGAATTTTGAGATTGAAAGGCATGACAGATAGCGATAATTGAGTCTTGCCTTTTTAGACGGGTTAATTTTTGTGGGACACAGTTATTTAACTGGGGTAGGATTTGGCCGAGCATTTCAGCTGCCCAGTGTCCGTCCTGGCTGTGCTCCCAATTCCAGCTGCCTACTGACGCACACCAGAGTAGCAGCAGGTGATGGTCTCAGTGGTTGGGTCCCTGCCGCCTCCGGGGAGACGTGGATTGCCCGATGGGGCCATTTTGAATATCCGGAGAGAGAACCAGTGGACGCGGGAGCATAGTCTACTGAGATAAAGCAGCTTGCAGAGTTTCCCGCCTGTTTCTTAATAAAGAGTAGTTTCATGACCATCCTTACACTGATTTCACAGCACGTGAGGCATCTGTTAATCCATATTTTGCTTCTGGCCAGATCTGGATGTGTGGAGGTAAACTCTTCATCATCCCTTGCTCTAGAGTAGGACACATTTTCCGGAAGAGGCGACCCTACGGATCTCCTGAAGGCCAAGACACCATGACACACAACTCTCTGAGGCTGGCCCACGTCTGGTTGGATGAATACAAGGTGAGATTAAATCTCTTGCAACGAGCAATGAATGACAGGCCAGTGACTGCTTGTCACTCCCGGATATTTTTGTTGGGTTTCTTTTTTGTCCTTTCAACCAGTATTTCGCTCATTTTTGGTTCTGATCTGACTCTGCTCAGGCAGCCAACGCTGGCAGGAATTCTCTGTCTTGGGGTTCTTTACTCCCATGCCTTGTGACTGGCGCAGAGCGTGAGTTCCTTCCTCTGCTCGCTGTGCTCCACTGGGACTGCTTCCCTTCAGACCCCGCACACGGACACTTCTTCCCGCTTCCTCTCCTGCCTTAGGCAGAGATCCGTATCTCGTTTGTACCAGCTTTACTGAGCTGTAATTCACAGAGCAATTTTCCCCAGAAAGAAACTCTGTGCCCTCCCCATAGCCTTGCCATCCTCGCTCCCCCAACCCCAGTCACTGACCTTCTCCCGCCTGTGCAGTGGACTGGCTGTTTCTGGAATCACGCAGTAGGTGGTGTCTGGTGCCCGGCTGCTTTGATGGAGCAGATGTTGTCAGGTTCAGCCATGTGGTACCAGGCATCTCACTTCTTCCTGTTGCTGAGTATCGGTCCACTGCAGGATGGCCACGCCGTATGGATCCACTGCTCACCCGACAGACATTGGGGTTGTTCCCACTTGGCTGTTAGGGAAAACGCTGCTGTGAGTCTTCGTATCAGCTTAAAAACAAAATAATTACTGAGTACTTACTGTGTACCAGGCTCTGCGCTAAGTTTTGGGGGAAAACGATGAGTAAGAGAATGCGTAGTAATTTTCAATTCTGTGAGGCAAATGCTGTTGGAGGCAGACAGTATGTTCTGTGGGAATGATGAGACCAAAGCAACTGTTTGTAGCACTGGTATCAGAGTGCAAGCCTGTCTGGGGAGTGGAAGTGGGGACCCGAGCACTGGCATCGGAGTGCATGTCTGTCTGGGGAGTGGAAGTGGGGACCCGAGCACTGGCATCGGAGTGCATGTCTGTTGGGGAGTGGAAGTGGGGACCCGAGCACTGGCATCGAGTGCAAGTCTTCTGCCCTCCAGCAGTCTGAGCTCCCTGAGGCCCAGCGCCATGTAATCTCCAGTCTCTAACGCAGTTCCCAAAACGTGGTCCTGGCCACCCATGCAGGAGGTCTTCCCGGGCAAACCCGCCTTCGCAGTCAGAGAGATAATGTGGTATTCACCACGTGGAGCGTGCTGACACTGCTCTGATGGTGTGGGACAGTGGAGTGAAATGGCTGCTGCCCTTATCAGTCTAGGTACTGGCACCAGCTGTACCAATCGTCATCGCATTATCCAGTACTGCCCACGTGGAAGTGAGAAAAGCTGGGGTTGTTGTCGGGGTGTAACGGGTTAAGCTGCCGCCTGCAGTGCTGGCAGCCCATATGGTGCTCCACTTCCAGTCCCGCTCCCTGCTAATACACATGGGAGAGAAGAGGAAAATGGCCCGAGTTCTTGGACCCTTGTGCCCACATGGGACACCCAGAAGCTCCTGGCTTTGGGCTGGCCTAGCCATGCCCTGGCTGTTGCTGCCATTTGGGAAGTTGAGTAGAAGATCTCTATCTAATTTAAAAAAGAAAAACCTGGTTTCAGATTGATGAAATAGAAAAGGTGCTTTTATGAAATCTTGATGTCTTTGGTATTGTGTGTATGTGTGCTCACAGAGAGCGCTTTGGCTGCATAGTGAAGGGCAGTGATTGGTTTAAGGAACAGCACTTGTGCGGTTGTTTGAGTGTGAGCTGAGTTTGCCCTGTTCTCTAGGAACATTCTGCTCATATAAAAGAATGAATGTGTAAGCCATAGTCATTCATACTTGGGTATTTGGTGCATTCTCAGAAAGGGGTCAAGTGATGAAAATGAAGATACTTGATAATATTATTGCAAATGATAAAAATTTTCTATTAAAAATTCTAATTTTCACTTGGAGAGCTTGAATTTTAAGACAGTTATTTCAAAGCAGAGAGAGACATCTTCCATGTGCTCTTTTATTCCCCAGATGGCCACAATGGCCAGGGCTCAGCCAGGCTGAAGCCAGAAGCCAGGAATTCCATCCAGGTCTCCCCTAGGGCAGCAGGGACCCTAGCACCTGGGCCGTCTTCCGCTACCTTCCCAGGTGCAGCAGCAGGGAGCCTGATCAGAAGTGTAGAAGCTGGGACTCAGACTGGCCCTCTTATGTGGTTGCTGGTATTCAAAGTGGAGTCCTAACCACTGCTCACGATGCTGGCTGTGAAAATTAGAATTTTGAAAAACTGAGATCTACTACCACGAGCTGGTAGTAGAGCTGGACCAGACCGAAGCCAGGAGACTCGTACTCCATCGGGGTCTCCCACGTGGGTGGCAGGGCCCAAGTAGTTGGGCTGTCTGCTGCTGCTTTCCCCAGGCCATTGACAGGGAGCTAGACTGGAAGTGGAGCAGCTGGGGCTCGAACTGGCGCCCCACATGGGATGCCAGCATTTCAGTCTTCTGGTATAGCCTGTTTCATTGATTTTTAAGATCAGCTTTATACATTTTTCCATTTCTGGAATTGGGATGTGTCTTTTCTTTCTAAGGACTTATTTGAAAGGCAGAGTTACAGAGAGGGAGAGACAAAGCTCTTCATCTGCTGGTCCACTTTTGCGATGACTGCAACAGCCAGTGCTGGGCCAGGCCAAAGCCAGGCCTGCAGGGGCCCGCGCCCATCGGCTGGCCTCTGCTGCTTTCCCAGGTGCATTAGCAGGGAGCTGGATTGGAAGTAGAGCAGCTGCAACTCAAATCAGTGTTCATACCGGGTGCCAGCTTAATGTGCTGTGCCACACTGCCAGCCCCGGGATGTGTCTTATAACTTATGTTTTCCTCGGTTACTGATGGACTTGCATGAAAAATACCTTTGTTCACAACCTGCTATTTTTAGTTCTTTACACCGCAGCTATCATTGCATTTTTAACCAGAAACTTTTTTTTTCATTCAGGAGCAGTATTTCTCTTTGAGACCTGATCTGAAGACCAAAAGTTACGGAAACATCAGTGAACGTGTTGAGCTGAGGAAGAAGCTGGGTTGTCAGTCGTTTAAGTGGTATTTGGATAACATTTACCCAGAGATGCAGGTTCCTGGGCCCAATGCCAAAGCCCAGCAGCCCGTCGTCTTCAACAGAGGCCCAAAGCGTCCCAAAGTGCTCCGGCGTGGCAGGGTAAGAACGCAGTCCTGTCCTAGGGTTTCATCAGAACTCACAGGAGGCGGCGCTGTGGCGTAGCGGGCTAAGCTTCCAGCTGCTCCTCTTCCCATCCGGCACTCTCCTATGGCCTGGGAAAGCCGTAGAGGATGGCCCAAGTCCTTGGGCCCCTGCACCTGTGTGAGAGACCGGGAAGAGGCTCCTGGCTTCGGATCGGCCCAGCTCTGGCCGTTGGGGTCATTTAGGGAGTGAACCAGTGGATGAAAGACATCCCTCTCTCTGTACCTCTGCCTCTCAAATAAATAAATCTTTTTTTCATAGTTGTGTGACTACACTTAAAAGTGAAGTGTCTAGCCATAAAATCAGTGTTTTTTTGTAGCTGGCCTTCTGGAAGTTAAGGCTTGACACCTGTCATTGTCATCTCCCCTGTTTTATGGCACAAGGGAGCTACTTCTGATAGCCTCATTCACAATGCCAGCTGTCCTTCAGTGGCTGGAAATAAGCATAGAGCTTTCTCCCTCTGGTCTCTGTGTTTTATAAGAGTGAGAAAAAACAGTTATCAGGGTGGTTAGAGATAGCAGTGTATATCCTTATACTTGAAATACTTTGTTACTGATTACTTTTGTTACTTATTACACTTTCAGAATTTCCAGTTTAGCGTGTATATTATGTTGGTTTCCTGTGTGTGTGTGTTTTTTTTTTTTTTTAATAACTTTTGTTCTATTTCATTCATTTATTTGAAAGGCAGAGTGATCTCTCATCCGCGGTTCACTCCCCCAGTGCCTGTCACTGCCTGGAGCTGGGAGCTCAATCCAGTCTCCCATGTGGGTGGCAGGGACCCAGGGACTTGAGGTCGCCGCTGCCTGTCAGGGTGAGAATTAGCAGAGAATTAGCAGGGACTTGAATGCGGGCATCCCAAGCACTACATTAAATGCCTGCCTCCCCCACCCCCCACCCCCATTCAGTTTTAAGTTTCTATAGGGGAGGGACAATATACAATATTTTAGTTTCCTTTGTCCCTGTAGCGGATTAGTAAACTTGTTTACTTGGCTGGAATTTCCAGTTGACACTGCCGGCATCTGGTTGGTGAACTGCTTGGTAGCCTCGCGGTGTGTAACGGGATGTGCCACGCACTGAGGCTGGGGCTCGGGGGTAAGAACTGCTTATCCCTCTACAACTCTGGGGATTCATGCTCTAGAAGAGCATCTTCCTGTCTCATCCGGAACCTTCTCAAGCGCTCCGCGGCACCCTCCACGTGGGCTGCCGGAGCACACTATCGTCAGAAGCTCTCTCTTCTTTTACAGCTCTATCATTTCCAGACCAACAAGTGTCTGGTGGCCCAGGGCCGGCCCAGTCAGAAGGGAGGCCTCGTAGTGCTGAAGGCCTGTGACTACGGGGACCCAGATCAGGTGAGTGATGCCGGTCCTCAGGAGACGGGCTCTGGAAGGAATGCTGCCCACAGTCAAAGATGGAATTTCTGACTTGTCGGGATTGACCTCAAAGATCACCTTCAATGGCGACCTTTGTCTCTGGTCGATTTTTTCCTCTTTGTTCATTTTCATAGTAGCACTTCAGTTGTTTAGACCAGTGATAACTCCAATATACACGGAAAGAATGACTTACTTAGAAACCATATGAGTTGGTAGAATAGGCAAGCCTAAATCCAGACTAGATGGATTCAAATATCTCCTGTAGAGTTTTCTCTGAATTCAGACTTTCCTGATTTTCGGTGGCTTATGCACAGAAATCCACCAGAATTTCTGTTCATTTTATTCATAGAAGTTAACTACATGTTATGTGAATGTGTTTTTTTTTTTGTTTTTTTTGTTTTTTTTTGACAGGCAGAGTGGACAGTGAGAGAGAGAGACAGAGAGAAAGGTCTTCCTTTGCCGTTGGTTCACCCTTCAATGGCCGCCGCGGCCGGCGCGCTGCGGCCGGCGCACCGCGCTGATCCGATGGCAGGAGCCAGGAGCCAGGTGCTTTTCCTGGTCTCCCATGGGGTGCAGGGCCCAAGCACCTGGGCCATCCTCCACTGCACTCCCTGGCCACAGCAGAGGGCTGGCCTGGAAGAGGGGCAACCGGGACAGAATCCGGCGCCCCGACCGGGACTAGAACCCGGTGTGCCGGCGCTGCAAGGCGGAGGATTAGCCTAGTGAGCCGCGGCGCCGGCCGTGAATGTGTTTTAAGCTATATTGCAATGGCTGTAAAAATAAGCAAAGAACTTATTTCAGTGTGGCACTGCAATTTCGAAGTGATTGTGTCCGATAAAGCAGCAGTGACCTAACCTCGCCATTGTAGCAGTGGATTCTGCTACTCAAGAGAAAAAAGAAACACGTGACTTTCTGTGAAATGTCAAAGTAAATATTCCATTTACCAAAAAGTGTGACCACTCCTACAAATAAAACACAATCTGAAATTGACACATGTTGAAAACATGGCTTAGGCGAACTCTGTGCCATTTCTGGGAGGAAAGCAGGCAGTCTGGACGCCGATGAGAAGCGGGGTGGCGTGTCAGTGGTGCAGGCGCCACTGCGGTGAGACAGCTGGCGTCCTCCGGCTCCCTGGGGGGATGGAAGTGTAGCGTCCTAAACATACCAGGGTGTGGCGCATGGCGTTGTTACTCCCAGAGCTGCTAGCCAGATACGGCTGCCTAATCAAAGTTAGCCATGCCGCTCGCGTTGCCAGTGCCCAGGAGCTGCCTGTGCCCGGGGCTCCCTCATGGGCCTACAGCGGCAGCACCACACAAGGCCTTTTACATTTTCCTGCGACTCAGTGAGATGAGGGGAGAACAAGAGAAATTGCATTCATTCGGATGTAGTGGTGATGCGTGGTGGAGACGAAGTTTCCGCGTGTGCCATTCTGGCCTGTGTTCCTGAACACAAGGCGTGGAGTCAAGTCTGGGGGAGCATTTGCGCATCTCGTCCCCCACGTACCGGGCCTGCAGGCTGCGGTGACGGCACAGGCGGACCGTGTGACTCTCAGGGCGAGCCACTGGGCGCCTCCCGTTCTTGCGTAGCCTGGGCGCTGGGAAGGCCGGGAATTGGAAGATTGAAAATGCCGTGATCAGTTAGCCCCGTTAAGGAAATGTCCCCCGCAGATTCAGCTGCTGCTTAGGTTCCTCCAAGCGGCCCCCTGTTTCTCGGGGTGAGTTCATTCCACGCAGGTGAGACCTGCAGTCTGCCTCCGTGCGTGCTAGGACATCGAGCGGTCTGTCCTGCTCGAAGACCAACACAACACATCCCTTTTTTCCCCACAACTCTGAAGTGGTTTCAGTCCCTAAGCGGCCCTTGGTTGCGTTTTTCCTAGGTCTGGTTTTACAACGAAGAGCATGAGTTGGTTCTCCATAACCTGCTGTGTCTAGACGTGTCAGAGACCCGCTCGTCGGACCCGCCGCGACTCATGAAGTGCCACGGCTCCGGCGGCTCCCAGCAGTGGGCGTTCGGGGTAAGGCGGCCCCCCCCTCTCCTGGGCGTCCCTTCCTGTGTTGGGCCTGTGTGGGTTTTCAGTAAAAGCCGAGACATGGGGGTGATGTTTCTTCCCTGCTACGTCTTTTCTCCCTGCCAGAAAAATAACCGGCTGTACCAGGTGTCTGTCGGCCAGTGCCTGAGAGTGACGGATCCGCTGGGGGAGCGGGGCTCCGTGGCCATGGCCATCTGTGACGGCTCCCCCTCGCAGCAGTGGCATTTGGAAGGTTAAGGCCGACGCCAGGGCCGGAAAGGTGATTCTTGGGCCGTGGAGGAAGCTGCATGGCGCCACCTGCAGGGGCGACCTGTCCTCTTGTTGGAGGCCGGGGAAGAGGACGCAGGCCCCGGACGTTCAGGTCGTTTCTGAGCCGCTTTTAGAACTTCCTCGATGATACAGTAACCCAGAACACAGCTGAAACTCTGTAGAGCTGAGTTTACACAGAAGGACAAACCCAGGACATGGGCATTCTTGTTGGAGGCAATTTCCGCTCATTTTAATACCTGTAACAATGGAATGAGTTTCTATCTGATTAGGGACTTGTCATGATTTCCTTTCTTAGAACACTTTATAAGTCGTAGTTAATTCTTTAGAATATTCTTAATATGTTCTAAGTAGATAATTTAAAGACTGATTGAATCCATATTACTTTTCAGAAGGCATCATTTATGAGACAGTATTTAAGAAGCGGTTAACTTATAAATTATTTTGATGAATCATGGTACTATCTACACTTAAAATAAAGGATCCTTTTGATTATTTAAACGGGATTTTGCATGCGTGCTCTTCTGGTCGGAGCTGCCTTCTGTACGTGATACTCTTGGATTCAGCTAACAAGCAGCCCCCAGCTGAGGGAAGGGGTGAGAATCTGTGTACTTCATGTCAACGACTCTTGCAGGGGGCTGTAAATGCCAGCAGATACGGTGAATTCTCTTTCCCATCTCAGGAGACACAGGCTCTCCCGTCGCAAGCTGCTGGCTCAGTTACCTGATCGTGAGCCACAGAACAGTTACATGTTAGACCGATGATCTCTATCCCAAATATTTTATCTGTCATGTAATATACATAGATGACAGAAGACAGCAGAGTGATAGCTTTAAACCCAGGAATATCAATAATCACATGAACTGTTCCAGCTAAAAGGCAGACACTGTTAGACGGGATAAAAATCCCAGACTCAGCCTCATCCTTGCCCGCACAAATATAGCGGAAAAGGACGGGAAGGGCCAAGCATGCCTAACATGGACCGGAAGGCCGCGTCGTGCCCTAGCAGGGTGAGCCGCGGCCTGCAGCGCCGGCATCCCACATGGGTGTTGGTTCAAGTCCCAGCGGCTCCTCCTCTGATCCAGCTCTCTGCTAATGCACCTGGGAAACCAGCAGAGGAAGGCCCAAGTGTTGGGACCCCTGCACCCACAGGGGAGACCCAAAAGACCCCCTGGCTCAGGCTGGCCCAGCCTTGGCCGTTGTGGCCATCTGGGGAGTGAACCACTGGAAGGAAAACTCTCTCAGTAACACTCTGCCTTTCAAAATCAACAAATCTTTAAAAAATAATATAGCTACTCCAGATTGCTTTTTAAAGATTTATTTATTTGAAAGGCAGAGTTAGAGGAGAGGTCCTCCATCTGCTGGTTCACTTTTCAGATGGCCGCAATGGCCAGAGCTGCGCCAATCCGAAGCCAGGAGCTTCTTCCAGGTCTCTCTTGTGGGTGCAGGGGCCCAAGCACTTGGCCCATCTTGTACTGCTTTCCCAGGCCACAGCAGAGAGCTGGATCAGAACTGGAGCAGCCGGGGCTCGAACCGGTGCCTATATGGGGTGCCAGCACCGCAAGTGGTGGCTTTACCCTCTACGCCACAGCGCTGGCCCTGCTATATTAAAGTAGATTTCTGAACAAAGAATAGTACTAGGGATGATGAAACGGGACATTTCCTGATGACAAAAGGTTTATCAAGAAGAAATAATCTGAAAACAACAGAACTTCAAGATGCGCGTGTCTGGCCCAAGACCTAAGTT
Source organism: Oryctolagus cuniculus (assembly GCF_964237555.1). Classification (NCBI taxonomy): domain Eukaryota; kingdom Metazoa; phylum Chordata; class Mammalia; order Lagomorpha; family Leporidae; genus Oryctolagus; species Oryctolagus cuniculus. The sequence goes on along the minus strand of NC_091438.1, from coordinate 21,770,179 downwards.
GCCACTTGGGATGCCGGTATCCCTGTCAGAGTGCCTGGTCTGCAACGCTGCTCCCGCAGCTGCAGTCCGGCTTCCTGCTAATGCTCACCCTGGAGGCCGCAGAAAATGGGTCAGGTCTTGGGGCCCCTGCCTCCCGTGGGGGAGACCTGAATTGAGTTTTTGGTTCCTGGCTATTACAGGCATTTGGGGAATGACCCAGCAGATTGAAGATCTCTTCCAAATAAAATGAAAATAAATGCATCAAAACAAATAGAAGAAGGTTCCTGATGCTGAGAACAGGACATAAACAGGAATTCCTTGAGAAACAGGCAAGAGAAAGCATTTTATCAGATTCAGCATCCCTGGGCCCGGTGCTATGGCGCAGCGGGGTAACACCCTGGCCTGCAGTGCCGGCGTCCCATATGGGCACCGGTCCCGGCTGCTCCTCTTCTGATCCCGCTCTCTGTGTGGCCTGGGAAAGCAGTGGAGGATGGCCCAGGTCCTTGAGCTCCTGCACCCACGTGGGAGGCCCGGAAGAAGCTCCTGACTTCGGATTGGCGCAGCTCTGGCCATTGTGGCCATCTGGGGAGAGAACTAGAGGATGGAAGTCCTCTCTCTGCCTCTCTTCCCCTCTCTGTGGAACTCTTTCAAATAAAAAAGTAAATCTTAAAAAAAAAAAGATTCAACATCCCTTCATGATTAAAAAAGAAATGTAACAACTGACATGTAGATAGAAGCGCAACATTTGAAAAAGCCTGTAGCTGACAGACCAGCAGCCAGGGTCATACTGCGTGGGAAAAAGCTGGAAGTATTTTTGGAAGAAGACAAGGATGTTCACTGCCACCAGTCTCATTCAGGAGCCCAGAGCTGCTTCTGGTCTGCCACGTGGGTGCAGAGGCCCGCACACGAGGGCCATCCTTCGGTGCTTTCCCACGTGCATTAACAAGGAGCTGGATTGGAAGTAGAGCAGCCAGGACTTGAACCAGCATCCACGTGGGATGCCAGTGCCGCAGGCTTTACCCACTACGCCACAGTGCCAGTGCCTGGAGATTTCTTAAACTAGAAACAGAACTGCCAAAGGACCCGGCCGTCCCACGCACTACGGTATATGCCCACAAAGACACGGACTTGTATCAGAGAAGCCTACTGCAGCTCTGGTCACGGGAGTCTAGGTGGTGACCAGCCAGCGTTCCCATCAGATGAACAGCCGTGAGGCCCGAGTCGGATCCCAGGCAGAGTCGCTGTAAGGAAGTGAAGAGCACCATGGCACCAGGCCGAGCGACACCGGAGGGGGCTCGGGAACGCGACACGCAAGACAAACCTGAAAACTCAGAAATGCCACAGAACTCGAGAAACGAGCACTCTGAAATCTCCCAAAGGATATGTAAGGAATACAAATAACAGTGCCTTTAAGGCGATGGAACTTGATGAGAGAGAGGAGGGAGGATTTCTGAATTGAGAAAAAGGAACACATTGCTTCTGGCCAAGAGGGAGTAACAGGATGGGGGCGGGGGGACGTCTAGAAAAATGCGTGGCTCTTCTCACCTGGGGCTGCAGGGATCGGGAGACGAGGAGAGCCCTGACTCGTCGCAGCTCTGCCCCGAGACCACTGCCCTGCTGCAGTACCGCAGGCAGAGGAGCCCCCGACAGAGGCGGGGGGCTCAGGAGGGGGCCTGGACACGGGGGCGCGCTGCGCCTGCCTGCGGAGCAGTCAGCGCGTGTGCCCGGTGGGGCTGCGCAGAGAATCACTTCCGGACAGAGCCCTCCCCGGAGGCCACAAACAGCTGCCGCAGCCCGGAGAGCAGACCTCACTCACGACCCCGGGCGCCCGGCGCGGTCCAAGAGCGGACGCTTTGTTAGACCTGCTCGAGGCGCCGAGTGGACCCCCTGCCTTGGCTGCTTGGCCGTTGAAAGTCTTAACACTCACGAGGGCTTCCAACACAATCCCGCCTTCACCAACGTGCAGGTCACGTGTTCTGCAACCCAGCACGAGTTAGTAGACGGAGAAAGCAGGAAAGTGTAAGCTTTACCGGGATAAGCGGAACAGGAGGCAGAAGTAGCGGACGGCGGTGTAGAAAACGGCCATTATATGGGGCCGGCACTGACTGTGGCACAGCGGGTTGAGCCGCCGTCTGCTCATGGCGCCGACTCACGTCCTGACCGGCCCACTGCTGAGGGCCTGGAACGCGCACGGGGAGATGGCCCAGTGCTCGCAGCTGGCTGCAGCAATTTGGGGACTGAACCAGTGGACAGAGGGGGGTCTCTGTCTCTCCTTAACTCTTTCAAAATAAATACAGCTTTTTAAAAAAATAGCCTTTACAAATATGCCCACGTGTACTAAAAATTTTATGGGAAAACTGGATTATAATGAAAGTGTCTAATCTCTTAAGATTTATTTATTTGAAACAGTTGCAGAGAGGTAGAGATACATAGAGATCTTCCTCCTGCCGATTTACTCCCTAGATGGCTGCAACAGCCGGGGCTGTGCGGCCGAAGCCAGGAGCTGCTTCTAGGTCTCCCGTGCAGGCCCAGGGGCCCAGGGACTCGGGCCATCTGCTGCTTTCCCAGGCTCATTAGCAGGGAGCAGGTAGTGCAGCAGCCGGGACACGCACCGGCGCCCCTATGGGATGCCGGTGCCACAGTGGCTTAACCCGCTACACCGCAGCGCCGGCCCCTCTATCCCAATCCTTCCGCATCACGAAAACCAAGGCGTGTCTGAGAAGCTGTGCTACACCAGAGGAGACCAGGGAGCCCTGCCGAGCAGGCGTCATGCGGTGTCCTGGGCTGGATCCTGGGAGGGACGAACTGCAAGAGCCGGTGGGTACCTACGGTAGTTTCTTCCTTTTGGCAGATATAGCCCAGCCGCTCCCGGAGCGGGGCTGCAGGAGGGTGTGTGCGGTCGTCACGAAGCAGTTAGAAAGCGGCACACTGCACACGACCGTCACGGTATTCAGGACAAGCCTCACGCCTAAACGTCTTTGTTTTTAGCTCTCTCCCTGTTGGCTGTAATGGTGTTTCCATCATGTAACATAACACAAGATGCATTGTATTAATTTACAGAGCCCAGAGTGTTTCACAAATCCTCCTCCCCTGATTCAGCCGGGGTCTCATGGGGTGATGGAACACCCCCTCACCTGGGTTCTGAAGGATGCCGAGGCGGACGTGGCCAGGGTTAGCCAGAGCAGGGCCAGCGGCCACCGCGGAGCTCGGAGCGCGAGGGGCAGCTCTTGCTGAAGCTGGAGAGGGCGGCGGGGGCGGCGAGGGAACGGGCTGGAGCAGCGGGAGCGAGCGCGGGGCCGGGGTTCCGCCTGGCAGTCACAGCGCACGTCCTGTCAGAGCTCTGGCCATGGGTCCCTGCCGCCCCCCGGGAGACCTGGAGTGAGTGGCTTCTGGCTGCAGCCTGGCCCAGCCCTGGCCAGCACAGGGGAAGCTCTTGTCTTCTGAGAACTGGTTACAAGCAGGAGGAATCGCTTTAACTACCAGAGCCACCCTCACTGCTCTGTGCCTCCTGCCAGTGCCTCACTGAACCTCGAACGCACAGAAACCAGAGCCCAAGAAGGTCAGCCTCCGGCTCTCGGCAGGGCAGGGGGGCGCAGGGAGGGCTGGGGGTGGAAGACGCCTAGGCAGAACACGTGACCTCCGGAGCAGCACCACGGCTTGAACAGGGGACGGCGGGCGGCAGGCACGCGTGGAGCAGGACTGGCACGGGAAGCCAAGGCAGCGGTGGAGTCCCGGGCGGGCGGTGCCTGCCTCTGGCTTGGGCGCGTGTCCAGGAGTGCGGGCCTAGCAGTGCTTAGCTTCGGACGAGAAAAGGGTCGAATCCTCCGGGCGGCGGGGCTGGCCTGGGCTCTAGGGCTCGGCACGTTGGGTGAGATCCGCTGGGAGAGAGCAGTGAGCAGGTGCAGCTGGCAGCAGTCGGGGGGCGGGGCCAGGCGGGCCGGAGCTCGGGCTGGTGCGGAGAAAGGGAGGAACATGTGCGCGTGGAGCTGGGCCAACGCTGAGCCCCCTTAGGAGAAGGTTACGGAGCCCTCTGCGGTGTGGAGAGGGGCAGCAGCCGCGGGGACCGAAGTCGGAGAACCAGGCAGGGTCGGAGCTACAGGTGCAGGTGCAGGCTGTCCCTGCGTGCGGAAAAGCAGCATCCACACCTCCCAGCAAGAACGCGGCTTCCGTTCTAGTGGATCACGTAAAGGCACGCGCAGGGCCGCGCAGGTCAGTGCTGTCCGGGCTGCTCCGGGGTGATGGGGCACCCAGCCGAGTCAGACCCCACGGAGCCACGCCAGCCCACTCCCTTCTGCCTGTGAACCGCATCTCCTCAGACACTTGGCAAAGAATTCTTCAACTCTGCCAGATGCTGGGCTGGCTCCGCCCATGGGCAGTTAGCAACCTGGATGAAAGTGCTCACGAGCACGGTTAGACTCAGATTTTAGAAGAAACTAAGCCGCCAACACGGGGTGCCCGCTTCTCCCCCAGAGCCCTGGCCCGAGTCCCGCTGCTCTGCCTCCAATCCAGCTTCCTGCTAGTTTGCCTAGGAAGGCAGCAGATGGCGGCTCCTGCACCCACGTGGGAGACCTGGAGGGAGTTCCAGGCCCTGGCTTCTGCCTTGTCCAGCCTGGCTGTGGTGGCCACTTGGGGATGGAAGGATCTCCGTCTTCTCTCGTCTCCCCCTGCCAACCCCCACCCCAGGTCGCTCTGGCTTTCCAGGTTAAAATAAGCAGCTTCTAAATAGTGGCTTAAAACATTTAAGTCTTTCTCATAATAATGTATTTTAAAAATTGTCGGGCCGGTGCCGCAGCTCACTAGGCTAATGCTCCGCCTTGCAGCGCCGGCACACCGGGTTCTAGTCCCGGTCGGGGCGCCGGATTCTGTCCCGGTTGCCCCTCTTCCAGGCCAGCCCTCTGCTGTGGCCAGGGAGTGCAGTGGAGGATGGCCCAAGTGCTTGGGCCCTGCACCCCATGGGAGACCAGGAGAAGCACCTGGCTCCTGTCGCGCAGGCCGCAGCGGCCATTCGAGGGTGAACCAAAGGAAGACCTTTCTCTCTCTCTCTCACTGTCCACTCTGCCTATCAAAAAATAAAAAAAAAATTTTAAATTGTCAGTCATAAACACACTGTTTAGGTGTTCTACATATTTAAAGAAACACCAAAACCTGTCAGCCTTGTCATTTGGAAGTCATTGCCAAGGTAACAAGGCACGCTGGCAAGCTGAGGATTTGTACCCGTGGTACTGTCCTTTCACTGTAAGACCACAGGGCAAGAGGACGGCAGGCGACCCCTTCAGTCCCACAGCTGCGCCCTTTTCCTGGTGCTTGAACTGCACAGCACATCCTTCCCAAGTCCTCCTACGTGGCCTCTGCACACGAGGTTGGAACGGACGGTCCGGGTCCGAGCCTACAGCGCTCCGGCACCACCCGAGCTGTGAATGCACAGCGCTGCTCTCCCGGAAGTCATCTTCTAGTCGCTGCTTTTGCAGAAGACACTTAAATGACGGTGCTGGCTATTTATTTGAAAGGCAGAGAGCGTGAACGAGCGAGGATGAGAATCTCCTATCACTCTCCAAGCGACCAGAACAGCTAAGGCCAGGGGCCGCTCAGTCCAGGTCTCCCACGTGGGTTGCAGGGACTTAATGGCTGTCTCCCAGGGTGCGCATTAGCAGGAAGCTGGAATCAGAAACGGGGCTGCTACTCTGCCGCTGTGCCACAGGCCCACCCTTTTTTAATTTTTAAAAAGTGAGGTAGAGCCCTTAGAGGAAAAGGATTAAATCAGAGGCATAGGCAATAGTGGTAGTATACAAAATGCAGGTTAGAATTTTTTTAAAGGAGACAGCCCTGTCAGCTGTCACAGAAATTTTACAACAGCCAGAAAAGCCATCTGTTGCGATGGATACCACATCTAGCCTGTGAAGGCATTTCTGCTTGACTTGACCACTCAGAAGAGGGCAGGATCCATCACAAGGAAATTTCGTTTTGAAATGAAAATGCGTTGAGAGGTCAACCTGCAAAACCTCTCGTGTGTGCTTCTAATGCTCTCCATCTGCACAGCCACCAACTGGTTCAGGCACCTCCAGAGCCCACCCAGCATCCCCCCACCACACACACACCCGGGCCGGGTCTCGCATTCCCTCCCTCGGCGAGTCCCTCTGGTCCCCGGGCTCCCTTGCCTTCCCGCGTCTTTCACACCGCTGCTCCTCTGCCCAGCAAGCCTCCAGCCGCGTCCCGCCTCCGCGTCTGAACTTGAGCGAGCGCCATCTGCTCTGACAGCCTCGACATCTCACTGGGTTTCCGTCTAGTCTCCCGTGTTTGAACATTTCTGCCCCTGCAAGCGCTGCGATGCCAGGGATCATGGCCCTCTGTGGAACGTCCTTTTAGGTGGGCAATAAATGTGCTGACCGTGTGGTCAAGTTCCAGGCAGCCAGTACACCTGACCCACTGGCAACGTCGGGCCGGGGTGCTGGGGGGTGCACCCAGCTCTCGCCACTGCTCCCTGTCTTCACCACTAGGATTTACCGCAAGGGCCTCAACAAGGAGCCATCCGCCCCCCATTTCTGGAGTGACAGGTACTTGGCCCTCAGTGTCTCCTCCTACACACCTCCCACTTCCGAGACCCGCAGCAGGTGTGGAGGAAAGACCAGGGCTAGAATGAGCTTCCTGGCCTCAACAGGGCAGTGAGCGCCTGGCGTCCGCGCAGCTCCGAGCGCACGGTGGCTCTGCCTGGCGCGGGGGTCTCTCCTGGGTCTGATCTCCGCCGGCACCAGCCAGCCCTGAGCGAGGCCGCACGCTCACCCGCTGGGAGCGCTTCGCGGGAACACTGTGAGAGTTCTTTTTTCAGTTGATGGCTACCCTGGCAATTGCTCAATGCAACGTAAAAGCTGTTTGTTTAGGGCTTCATGGAGTGAGGAGCTGCAGGGGGATTCCGGGCGGTTTCAATTCTTAGCGCCCTTTAAATTGAGTATCTTCCATATATTCAATATAATGAAAATAAAACCTTCCTCACACAGAGTTAAGTCTGGAAAACAGCCTCAAAAAGAGGAGACTAAATTCAGCAATTAAACACAGACGGGTCCGAGGAGGACGCCATCTGGTCCTGGCAAACTCCAGAAACAACTTCCCCTCGACCCAGCCCAGAGGGGGCGCCAGGGAGGCGGAGCCGCTTGGCGGGCGGCTGGGAGGTTCTGGAAGAACTCCGGACCCAGCAGGGAGAGGGGCCAACGAGAGACACTCCAGGCGGCTTTTATAGATGTAAAATATTTTATTTGTAAATGGTGATCTTCTAAATCTGTGTCCACAAATTCCAAAACCCATAACACTCTGTATACTTCAAAAAATTCAATTTTTGCCAACATTAGATACTATTATACAGAACAGAAAACAACAAAAACCCGGTAGGACAAATACTGGTAGGATGTCAGAGTATTGTACAAGAGAAGAAAAATATTCAAGAAACAAATTTCATACAGCTATTTATCAAGAGAAAAATATATACAATTGATTTATTCTGTAAGATAAAAATACATCATGCCATATACATTACGAGTTCAGAACTGCATCACTGTGCACTGTGCACACAGAAACTTCATCTCACACTCGGCCTGTGAAGGGTCAGTACCAGAATTTTAAGTACAAAATAAAAACCTAACCTGGTTCAAAATGCTGATTAAGTTTCTACAAGCAAACACAAAACAGTGTGTCTCTTTTATTAAAGAAATGTAAACAAACAGGTCATACAAACACATTGTAAAATTACATCTTCCAGAAACCCTACTGCCCGCTGGCACAATCACATCGCTCGCCCGCTCGCGCTCTCGGTTTTTTTTTTTTTTTCCTTTTTTCAAATTTTTGTGTTAAATAGAAGGCTAAAGAGTTAGGTTTAAGTTCCTGCTACATGATTCTAGGATGTTTACATGATTCTTTGTGGTCTGAAACAAAGTTCTAATCAAAACTACGTCTGCTGAAGGAAAAATTCAGCCTCCATGGGGTGTGTCTGTAAGCAGTTATTCACAGTTATCACAAATTGTAAGCACAAAAAACCTGACTGAGGAAGTAGGGATGCAACAATATAATATGAAAAAATTAGTTTAAATTACCAAAACAGCTATAAAAATTGTAATCATAGCATACACTCTGCTTTGTCAGAAGTGAGGTGTATAAAACAATTAAGTCCCAATAGACTCTAGTTTCCAAAAAACCCCAAACACTCTAGGTTGAAATTTTGGTTATTACATAATGATAATGGCATATTTAATAACAAAAAATTATATTGTGACATCCCTAAGAACATTTTATAAGCACCCGAGCTGCTGCAGAGCCTGGTAGCATTTGGTCAATAACTATTTTTATACTGTATTTTTTTCTCAAAATATTTACATATTTGTACAAAGTAACAGGGTTTGTTAGTTCTGCAGGTAACAGCAGCAGCTTGGCTTTCTTCTAACTTTTATTTAAAAATAGCTTCATTCACTTATTCAATAATAAATACAAAAAGTTTCTCTTATTTTACAGAAATCAAAAACTACAATAAACTGACTCATGGAATCAAGTATTTAAGTGTATTTTAGTGCAAGTTATTATCCCTTAGCTCTATCCCTAAGGAAGTCATTTCAGTACATTCCTTGTTCAGTGGTGTCTACTTTACTTAAACACATTTCTAAGTCAGAGGGCCTGCCCCTTCTCCACAGGCCGTGGCCAGCACTCCGGACACCCCCTTTCGCTGGTGATTTCAGTCTTACATTCATAGGAAGGCCCTGCCCTGGGGCGGGGCAGCCATCGGCTCTGTGCCCCAGTAAAATTCTCCTCAGTGAGATTAACAAAACAAAACCAAACCCACCCACAAGGAAAAAAAAAAACAACAACAACAACAAAAGAAAAGAAAAGAAAAAAGAAAGAAAAGAAATAGAAAACAAGCGAAAGTGCTGGACCATTGTGTATCCGTTCGCCCTCAGCATCTGCAGGACTCCCGGTCAGCTCTCCAAGTGCTTCCTTAACCTGAAGGGCCGAAGCAGCCAGGACTCCCAGAGGCTGTTCTTCAAAAAGTCACAAAACAGAAAACAAAGCATCCTGTCTGCAGATCCCAATGGTGTGTAGAATCGCCGCTTCCCAGGGACAAGCCGCCTGCTGAGATGGCAAGGAATGCGTTCAGTTCATCCACTTCCGGCAGTTCACCGCTCCGCAGTGACACGGAATCTTGTGCTGGTCGTCTTCAAAGTCAAACTTGTAGTCATAGCAGAGCTGCCCGCGGCAAAGACAGAGCGTGAGAGGCGGGGAGAGGAGGACCAGCCCCTCCTACTTCAGACCCAGCACACAGAATGCTGCCAACCTCTGCAGGAGGCCCACGGGTGCGGGGAGGGGCCTCAAGTAGCAGTAAGGAAGCTAACTTTTCCAAAGAAGTGCGAGAGGAGGTATTTTCAGGCTCCGTGTCTCCTGGGCTGGAGAAAGCTGCTAGGACTTCTCACACTGCTGTCCCAGCAGGTGCACGGGCGCGTTGCGGGGACAGAGCCCCCAGCAAGCCCCCACCTCCCCTGGCTTGCTGAGTCGGACATGCATGTTTGGGCAGATAGAGTGGCGCCCCCAGCTAGCACTGTTTTTCCTCTTTCATTGGGTATTTAGGGACTGCCAAATTATTCTCAACATCTCAGAGCAACCCTGCTCTCAAGGTGGCTGGGAGTCTGGACGATTTGCATGGTCCAAGCCCTCCCCTGCCCCCCGCCCCCAAGCTGTCCCTGAGAAAGGTGACCTGCAGAATGACGGAGTCTTTTCTAATTTAACACTCTAGGACAGAGCTTGGAGAGACTTTGCACACAGAAGGGAAAGAAGACATTTACTGAGAATACTATTCCCAGCACTGACGCTACTGCCTTCCATTAGGTATCTGCTGGGTTCCTGCAGGAGCTTTGCAAGGAACTTTTCTATTTTATAGAAAACAAAACAGAGGCTGAAGGAGGTTAAATGACTCACTCCAGAATACTCAAGGAAGAGGAGAGCCCAGGGGCCTGGGATCAGCCCCATCTGTCTTAATGCCCAGAGCGCCCCCTGCTGGTTACTGGCGCCATGCTGCGCTCTCTCATTGGGTAGTTACTGGGACATGTGCAATGAATGGACCTAAGTCTGGTCAGACCCCAATTCTGGACTGAAGAAAAGAGATTCCAAAAAGGTGACCAAAAATACAGGTGCAACCCCACAGCTATGTTCATGAAGGGCTGGGGGCTCCAACAGTCAAGATACTCGGGCTCCGCGCTCCCCAGACAGGATGTCTCCTCCAGAAAGCACCGTGGCTCATCGGGTGCTTTCCCACAGACACCAGCTCCAGAAGGAGGGTGACTCGCCCAGGTGCAATCACATATATGAAAGACAAAATCGGGAAACTGACATGCGTAATTAAGGCTGATAATAATTAACAGGTGACATGCTGAACCAAAGTCGTCTTGTGAGACCAAAGAGACGAATATCAAGTTCAGCACTCAGCCTTTGGAAGACAAAAGCAAAAACAAAACTAGCAAAAATTCTAAACTGTGAAAACCTACTGGTGTGAGGAATGAGTAAGCTTGTGTTGTCAGTGAGCCTATGTGCAGACTGGAGCCACAGCGCTCCCCACACTTGTGACCTTTGGCCCTTCCAGTGACAGCAACTGGTTCCGTTCCCACAGGCCAGAAGGGGCAGTGACTCCGTGTTCGTCAAACAGCTCAACGACAGCCATGACCTCTAAAAACAAGTATGCTGCCAACTTGCAGCTGGGCGCGGGAATAAAGAAAGGTCTCGGGACACCAGAACTGACGCCGTGCGAGGGGCACGGGCGTGCTGACCTGTGGAAGAGGAAGGCTGACAGTCAGCACCGTCAGAGCTGCCACGTGGAAAGAGGTAAAGGGGGGTAGGGAGCAAAACCTGCCCCACCAAGAGGAGCCCCGTGTCATCCAGGAAACTAGACCTGGAACAATCCAGAACGAGAGCAGAGTCGCCAGTGTGAAGGCGTGGCTGCTTCACGGAGGCCACGTGAGACACCCAGGTCTTCACGCTCTTACCTCTTCTCCTTTTTGGATTCTCCGATTGGAGCTGATGATAATTTTGTGTCCTCTCTCAAAGGTCACCACTTCAGCCACACAATTAGGCGCACATGAATGGTTGATGTATCTGAAAGCCATGTCAGGAAACTATTGTAAACAACTAGAAGATGCTTTAAAAGCCTTGAAAAAACTCCTGTTAATTACATTTGTACTTGTCCATTACAAATAGAACACGTATGAACAGAAATTTTAAATACAAATTCTCCTTTTCAAGATTTATTTTTATTTGAAAGGCAGAGTTATAGCAAGGGAGGGACAGGGACTCTCTCTCTCTCTCCCTCCCTCCCTCTCTCCCTCTCCCTCTCTCTCTCTCACACACATACACACACACACACACACACACACACAGTCTTCCATCTGCTGGTTCACCCTCCAAATGGCTGCAACAGCCAAGCTGGGCCAGACTGAAACCAGAAGCCCAGAGCTTCTTCCGGTTCTCCCACATGGGTGCAGAGACCCAAGCACTTGGGCTCTCGTCCACTGCTTTCCCATGCAAATTAGCAGGGAGCAGGATCGGAAGTGGAGCAGCCAAGTCTTGAACTGGCACCCCCATATGAGATGCCAGTGTCGCAGGCAGCGGCTTTAGCCACTGAGCTACAAAGCCAGCCCCAATAACAATTCTTGAAACTTGTTTGCTGTGAATCTTTCTTCACTGCGAGGTTACAGTAAGAGCACTGCTCCTCTGCTGCGATCCTCTCTGCACTAGCATGGGCCGACCAAGCAGAGCTGTTTATCAGACTGCTTTCTGCCTTACCTTGCAGGCCCTCCTGTGAGCGTTGCATCAATCACATGGTCATTATCCATGCGGAACATGTACACGCCGCGATTCTAGAGAGAAGGAGGCAGTCATGAGTGCATCCAAATAGCTTCAAGCGGACACTGAGTTGCCATGAGCTGAATGCCCCGATGACACTTGCTTGGACACTCTACCAACCAGCCAGATGCCATTTACGTGGGACACACGGAAAGCACTGAATCGGGCTGTCCGAGAAGCCAGGCCCATCAGTTCAGTTACAGCTATGCAAACAAAGCACCGGTTTAAAGAGACTACACTGATGAAACAGACAAGAGAAAAATGGAAGAAGGACAGAAACGACTACTGTTCACAAGCGAACACGGCACGGCAGCTTTGGCCTGCCTGCCAGGCTGCTCAGACGGCACAGGGACAGGGACGGAGTGTGGTCAGGGTCGCACATACCTGTGACTCATAAAGCTTCTCTTTCCTGTTGGCCACTTCATTTCGAATGATAGTCCCTATATACTCAATGACCATAGTGTGCTTCTCAATGTCTCTAGCAGCATACAGGCCCAGCCCCTGTGAACACAAAGCACGCACATGGCCTTCAATCCATGTGACAGCACATCTGCATTCTACTTTTCACACGAGGATGTTACTGTTGGGTCTTTACAAAAGTCATACTTAAGGTTTCACATAAACTCAAATGAACTTCACATTCTTTCCTGAAATTTAAAAATTTAACAATCTTTTTTAAACTTCACATGAGGGAATTACTTTTTTTTTTTTTTTTTAATTTGAGAGGTAGAGTTCAGAGGAGAGAGAATGGAGAAAAGTCTTCCGTCTGCTTGTTCACTCCCCAAATGGCCACAACAACAGGTGCTATGCCGATCCTAAGCCAGGAGTCAGGAGCTTCTTCCAAGTCTCCCACATGGGTGAGGGGTCCAATGACTTGGCCGGCTTCTGCTGCCTTCTCAGGCCATTAGCGGGGAGCTGGATCAGAAGTGGAGCAGCCAGGACATGAACCAACGCCACAGAGCCGGCCCCAAAGTTTGACAACCATACCATTTCACACCACACCACAATTCCCTTGTTCCTGTGTCTTCTTTCATAGTGCATTCTCAGGGTATATCTATGCTACAGCTTGAATGTGTTCTCAAAGTTCGGGTGCTGGAAACTTAATCCCCCAAATGCAACAGTGTTGGGAGGCGGGATCTTTAAAAGAGGTGCCGAGGTCCGGGGAGCTACGCCCTCGTGAATGGATTAATGCCATTATCCCATTTCGTGCCAGTGGATTACCAAAGGGGTGGGTTCCTGAAAAAAGGATGACTTGGCCTCCTTCCCCTCCCTTGCTTTTCTGCCTTCCACATGGGACAGGACAGCCAAGAAGGCCCTCACCAAATGTGCGCCCTCAATCTTGGGACTCTCTAGTCTCCAGAATAGTGAGTCCCATTTGACTGTTTATAAATTGCTGTCTGTGGTATTCTGTTATAGCAACAAAAATAGACTAAAACAGTCTACAGAGTGATACTGTTGATTGTATGTCCAATTTTTCTATTACGCTATCTTTATCTTTCAAGTAACATCCTACTGAGTTCCTAAAGATTAATACTTCAGCTAATGACTTGTAGTATTTATTATTCTACTAGCATAATGATACACTTAACATAAACAGAAACAGAGCTTACTATGAAGAATTACTAATATTGTAAACACTTTCAGATTGGGCTCCAAAGCTTCATGGGAGCCAAGACAACGGAAGAAACAAGGAAGTTACTACTTTGCTCTAATTATCAGGAAAACTGTAAACAAATGAGGGTCTTGGGCAAAGCAAACCATTTTTTCTCCTAATACACAGTTATGAGCCCGAGCAAGGAATGTGTAGAAATTTTAACTGGCTAAAACATTGAAACGGGGGCCAGCGCGGAGATGCAGCCTCCACCTGCAACTCCAGCATCCCTCATGGGCGCCGGGTTGAGTCCCAAGTCCCGGCTGCTCCACTTCCAATCCAGCGCCCTGCCGTTGCTCCTGGGAAAGCAGTGCAGGAGGGCCCACATCCTTGGAGACGCAGTAGAAGCCCCTGGCTCCAAACTGGGACAGCCCCAGCTGTCGCAGCCATCTGGGGAGTGAACCAGCAGATGTTGAAACCTGTCTTTCACTCAGTAGCTCACGCTACTGTCTTAAAAAATAAAATTTGTACAAGGAAAAAAGTTAAAGACACTATGGATAAGATGGCACTTCAAAATGTTCATGGGAAACTGAATGCAAAGGTTATGTTGTGGGACAAGCACTGCGCACAGTGGGCTAAACTGCCACCTAGAACACCAGTGTCCCACTCAAGAGTGCCAGTTTGAGTCTCAGCTTCGCCACTCCCAAGCCAGCTCCTTGCTAATGCACCTGGGAAAGCAACAGCAAATGGTGGGCCCCTGTCCAAAATAAAACAGTAGTGGAATGGAAGAAGACATGGTCATTAAAGAGAATGAAACTGAGCTACTTCACTCGTCTAGGAGTGCTGGTATTAGTGAGAAAAGAAAGATGGAGAAAAGTATATGCACCATTATTCACTCCATTTATAAAATATGACCTACCTAGGAGATGGACGTAGAGAGGCCGGCAGATCAGGAGGGAAAAAGAGACAACAAAAAACCCACCGAGAACTCTCAAAAATGTTTCAGGGGGCCGGCACTCTGGCATAGCAGGTAAAGCCGCTGCCTGCAGTGCTGGCATCCCATATGTGCACCGGTTCAAGTCCCGGCTACTCCACTTCCGATCCAGCTCTATGCTATGGCCTGGGAAAGCAGAAGGTGGCCCAAGTTCTCTCTCTCTCTTTGTAACCTTGCCTTTCAAATAATAAATCTTTTAAAAAATTGTTTCAGGTTAAAGATGGCAAGCTGAACACACATAGTCAGGCTCCCACCAAAATCACATTAAGGAATCAGAAACAAAAATGGGAACAAGAATGATTTAACTATCTCAAAACATTTAAATTGGAGACTACAGCTTAAAGGAGAAAGAGGGAGCATTAAATTGCTCGCAGAACCAGAGATAACAGGTAGACAGGAAGGAGAGATGAGGTATTCCTAGTGGGAAAATAAGATATCAAACAAAAGATCAAAACTAGAAAGGGTTCTTAGGTGATTTTCCTTAACGCATAAGAAAGACGAGCCGAGAAGTGGAGCAGTCCCAGGACAGAGATGGGAGGAACAGTGCTCAGAGAAGGCAGATACTCTGGCGCGCATTAGGTCACAGGGGGCTCCCCAGAGCTGGACTCAATAAGGCTGGGCGGGAGGCCCTGAATCTGCAAGCCTTAATATTCCCAGGTGAGGCTACTCCTGCTAGGCTAGGGTCCACACTGGGACGTCCCAGTTCTCAGGGTCCAGAATTTGCTTATGGGAGCAAATAGGCATAAAACAGGAGGAACTTGTGAAAGAACAAACATAAAACACAATTTCCCAGACTGAAAGTGGCTCATCAAGTGAGGAAACCAGTAACTACAAAGACCTTAACTTAGGTCTATTTTTAAGAAATACCCAAGTATCAAAAATAGAAGATCCTAAACACTTCTAGTGAAGAAGTAAAAGGTTTGGAGCCAGCACTGTGGCACAGTGGGTTAAGCTGCCACCTGCAAAACTGGCATCGCATATGGACACCGTTTGGAGTCCCGGTTCCTCCACATTCGATCCAGCTCCCTGCTGGTGTGCTGGGGAAAAGCAGCAGAAGACAGCCCAAGTGTCTGGGCCCTTGCCACACATGTGGGAGACCTGGAGGAAGCTCCTGGCTTCTGGTTTCAGCCTGGCCCAGCCCTGGCTGTTGTGGACATCTGGAAAGTGAACCAGCAGATGGAAGGGATGGAAGATCTGTCTCTCCCTCTGATTTTCAAATGAAAGAAAGAAAGAAAGAGAAAAGAAAAAGGTTTCGAGAATCTGCAAATGAATGACTCAGCAATGAAACTTTGACCCAATCTATACTTTGAAGCAATTATACTAGCTTCTGAAAAGCAACTGGAGGGAAGGAGATTGCCAGGTCTTCAATGATTACATAGACAATGAGATATACGTTAAAAAGGGAGTGGGAGCCTAATACTGGATTTTAGAGAGCCTTTGGGAGGAAGAAAGAATCGGTTGGCATTGTGGCACAGCAGGTAAATCTGCTGCCTACAATGCTGGCATCCTATCATGGGTGCTGATTAGTGTCCTGGCTGCTCCACTTTCTATCCAGCTCCCCAATAGCCTGGGAAAGGAAGTGAAAAATGGCCCGAGCTTGGGACCCTGCTCCCCATGTGGGAGACCCAGTTGAAGCTCCTGGCTCCCGGCTTCAGCCTGACACAGCCCTGGTTGTTACGGTCATCTGGGAGGTAAATCGGGGGATAGAAGGTCGGTTTCTCTCTTTCTCTCTCTAACTCTGATTTTCAAATAAACAAATCTTTAAAAGACAAACAAAAAAAAATCAACAGCACATGATGATGGTTTGGATCTAGGGGTTTTAACATGAGAACAATGAGAATAATAGCGCTATCATTCAGGAATGCAAGAAAACCTTGAGGATGATCAGGCTCAAAGACTGGAGAAGTCCGACGAAATGAGAGTATTATAATTCCATTCCGGGACATCCAAGGAGAGATGCCGAGTGCCGAATACACACTTGGTTATTCAGGTTCCAGCTCAGCCCGTATGGACTGTCGATGTAAATTTAATTTCTTAGTCTAAGGATGCCTTACTTGATGATATTCTACAGTCTATCAAAACTATGTAATGATTTTATGAAAAGTTAGCTTCTAAAATGTATGGAAGTTTCCAAAATTGGGGTACTTTTTTTTTTTTTTTTTTGACAGGTAGAGTTATAGACAGAGAGACAGACAGAAAGGTTTTCCTTCCATTGGTTCACTCCCCTAATGGCCACTATGGCCGGCGCCGCACCAATCCGAAGCCAGGAGCCGGGTGCTTCCTCCAGGTCTCCCATGCAGGTGCAGGGGCCCAAGGACTTGGGCCATCTCCCACTGCTTTCCCAGGCCATAGCAGAGAGCTGGATCAGAAGTGGAGCAGCCAGGATGTGAATGGGTACCATACAGGATGCCAGCACTGCAGGTGGTGGCTTTATGCACTATGCCACAGTGCTAGCCCCTGGACTTTTTTTTTTTTTTTTTGACAGGCAGAGTGGACAGAGAGACAGAGAGAAAGGTCTTCCTTTTCCATTGGTTCACTCCCCACTGGCTGCTGCAGCTGGCGCACCGCGCTGATTCGAAGCCAGGAGCCAGGTGCCTCTCCTGGTCTTCTATGAGGGTGCAGGGACCTTGCACTTGGGCCATCCTCCGCTGCCCTCCTGAGCCACAGCAGAGAGCTGGACTGGAAGATTGGGATACTTTTTGAAAATATTTTTATTTGGGGCCTGCACTGTGACACAGCAGGTTAAGCCATTGCCTGCAGTTCCAGCAACCCATAAGGGTGCCAGCTGGAGTCCTGACTACCAAACTTCCAATCCAGCTCCCTGCTAATGTGGCTGGGAAAGCAGCACAGGATGGCCCAGGCACTTGGGCAGCCTGTGCATCCATGCAGGAGACCTGGATGAAGCTCCTGGCTTACATGTGGCCATTTGAGGAGTGAACCAGTAGATGGAAGCTCGCTTGCTCCCTTTCTAAGACTGCCTTTTAAATAAATAGTAAATCTTAAACAAAAAAAAAGATTTTTATTTGTACTTTTCCCAGGTGCTTGAAACAATTTCCCTGAACTCTCCACAAATAGTGAGTGAAGGTGCAATGCTAGCACCTTCCCAAGAGTGCTCATCAAGACTGAAAGATGTAGATCCCCAAGGCCTCATTTCCATCTGGGAGCAACAGAGCACCGTGCTCCGAGAGTAAGCGGCTCCACTGCTAACGCCCAAACTGACGAGACGTGACAGCGCCCTGAAGAGGGCTGCCACCCCTGCAGCACGGGGGATCCTCTCTCACGTACGGGATCTGGGAACCAGCATGTTCGGATTTCTAGCTCTCTCTCTCAGCTTCCCTACCACCACGCGCTTCTTCACCTGAATCCGAGAGCGGGCCAGATACACGTTGGACTTCCACTCGGTCTTCATTTTCCGGTACTGCGACGACTTGGAGTGAACAAACTGCTTGCTGTAGGGCGCGCTCAGCTCCCCCGTGACGGTGCTCTGGAACGACTTCGAGGCGCTGGTGCTGTTCAGCGTGTGCGGCCTGCGGCGACGGTGCAGGACAGAGAGAAAGGAGAACTGGAGACACCTCTGACTGCCGCGCACGGCCGCGCCAGTGCACATCCTTCCCACAGAAGCACACGCGAAAGCTGCCCCGCAGAGACACACGGCGCTCTCTGAGGTGGTCAGGCACATACACAGCCAGAGACGGCAGGGTTTGTAAGCAGCGGACAAGTCAAGCACAAAGAACACTAATACGCCTAGAAACCCTGGGCTGTACTATGTGAAGTTAAAACAAAATACCTTAACACAAACCTCTTGACATGCGCACTCATTTTAGGTTCGGAACGGGCACAACCTGTGGGGTTAACGGCAAGCGGGAGCTCCATGAGCGGATTTCGGCCGTATCGGAAGGTGTAGTTTTCACACGCCTCAACCCCAGGGAGCTGAAAGGAGGCAAAAAGGCAGAAGGTAACCTTTCCATCAGGACCACAGAGAACCTCCAGCTTGCCAAGAGGATTAACAAGACCTGTAAATGCTTCCCCTGGCATCAAGATGTTCTTTTCTGTTAGTCAACATGATCAGCCTACACTCACATCTATTTAACAGTATATGAATTCAGTTTCAAACCATAACTTAGTAAACCTGGGAAATGTCCTTGGAGAAACAGGTTAACCCAACGTATATGCTTGTGTGCTTTTAGGATCTGAGGATTCCAACATTCACAAGCATGAGTGTGATGATTTTCACTTGGATTAATGCCAATTAAAAATATTTCCTTAGTTTCATTTTATTTGAAGGGTACAGAGATAGAGCCACAGGCATAGACGGAGAGACCTTCGATCTGCTGGTTTACTGCCCAGATGCTGGCAACAGCCAGGAGACTGGAATTCAATCAGGATCACCCACGTGGTGAAGTACTCCGGGTGTCACTTGCTATCTCCTGGGTCTGCAAAAGCAGTAAGTCGGATCTGACGCAGAGTAGCCAGGTCACACCAGGCACTCTGCTACGGGGTGCAGATGCCCCAAGTGACAATTTAACTGCTGTGTGAACTATGGGTCTAAGCCAGTTTATATCTCTGAACAGAATATAAAAAAATCGAGAACAGTCTTAAATAATTTCTTACTCCTTTCAACTGGATATAACATGATGAGGTTATTGGTCATATCCTAGGATGTGTCGAATCCTAGGAGCATAGGTAGTCCTAATAAAGTTTAATTGTAAAATGATTTGTATGTTACAAGTCTTTTCTATGAAATTTATTTCTCTATACTCATAAATATAAGACACATGTCATTTAGGTACACCTATTCCAAAGGAAGTAACTGGCCTAATTATTCAGTGGCTCTGGGCATCTCCTCTGCCTACCCAAAGAAAATACATCAAGTTTTTTGTTAAAACTATGCCTTATACATGCAAATTTTCCAGAAATATCATGTAGGTATGTTTCAGTTACAAGAACTGTCAAACATGCTTGTCTTGCCAACAAGGGTTGCTGCCATCTCCTGTTCTGGGCACTGTCCCTAGGAAGAACCCAGCAGTGGTCAGCAAGTGGGTGGACGAGCACTCTGATGTGCACGTGAACTTTGGAAGCCAACTTAGAATCATTCCTCGCCCAGCGTAACGAGGACAGGACGCACTGCTGGTGTCCTTCCCTCTGCCTTTTCAGCCCTGAAAAGAACCTGACATTCACTGAATGAACATTTTTTTTTTTTTTTTACAGGCAGAGTGGATAGTGAGAGAGAGAGACAGAGAGAAAGGTCTTCCTTTGCCGTTGGTTCACCCTCCAATGGCCGCCGCAGCCGGTGTGCTGCGGCCGGTGCATCGCGCTGATCCGAAGCCAGGAGCCAGGTGCTTCTCCTGGTTTCCCATGGGGTGCAGGGCCCAAGGACTTGGGCCATCCTCCACTGCACTCCCTGGCCACAGCAGAGAGCTGGCCTGGAAGAGGGGCAACCGGGACAGAATCCGGCGCCCCGACCGGGACTAGAACCCGGTGTGCCGGCGCCGCAAGGCAGAGGATTAGCCTAGTGAGCCACGGCGCCGGCCTACTGAGTGAACATTGACATGTACTGAAGTCTCTTTATTAATGACCAATACCTTATTTTCCTTAAGAGAAACAAGGTTTAGTCCGTAGGCAAAGGCATTTTCTGAAAAGTACCATACTACAGCAGGTGTTAAAGTTGTCACATGGAATTAGAAAAGCAAATCCAACTTCAGATCTTAATCAAGACACTCACTGATTCAGCTATCCGTGCCACTGCTGAGACGGTTAAGCCAAACAGATCTTCTCCTTTTAAATATGCTGGAAAAAGTTGGAGCATTTCAGATTTTTTTCTTACACATGCCACGGGCTCCAAAATTTTATCCCAAACACCTACATAAAGACAAAAAAAATTTTTTATGATAAACTTGTACTAAGTTACACAAAAAAAAAAACCAGGATACAGTACAAGAACAAGCAAAATGAATAACCACTCAAATATTAATTCCCAAAAAAAAACCCAATGTGTAATAATCTAACAAATCTGCTTATTAAATCATAGTTCTTATATATATATATATATGAATTATTTATTATTTATTTGAGAGACAGGAAGAGACAGAGCTCCCATTTGCTGATTTACTCCCACAATGCCTACAACAGCCAGGGCTGAACCAGGCATTCAATCCAGGTCTCCCACATGGTGGGCAGGAACCCAAATACTGTAGCCATCACCTGCTGCCTCCAAAAGTACACATCAGCAAGAAGCCAGAACTGGGAGCAAAGCTAGGACACAAACCCAGGGGCTCCAATATGGGATTTGGGTATCCTAACACCAAACACCTGTCCCTAACAGAGAACTACTGACACACAACACTCATTAGGCTAACATCAGCTCTGCAGAGCACAGAACTGGCGGAGCGTACCTTTAGGTGAGGTGTCACTTAGGACTAGATCTTCATGGCCTTGCTCCACAATCCTGATGACAAACACAGGGCGCCCGTCTTTCTCTTCAATGGAGCACAGGTAGCGGCATCGCCGGTTGGCATAGCGTGTGCTCCAGTACAGGCGGCTAGCTTCATAGCCCACAGGGAAGAGTGCTTTAGCAGAATGGAATGCTTGCATCTGTTGGGGAAGCAGCTGGCCGATTGTATGGAAAATGAGGCTTCCAACACGGAAGGTGTGCTCACGTTCCCCTCGCTGCACAATGCTAGCAATCTGCCGCACCTCATCGCGTTGAACGTAGACCCTCCTGAAGACTGCAAAATAACTTAATTCTTGCTCATGAATTCCCTTTGGTTTGTGCATGGGGCAAAGCATAGTTTTGTCCTTAAAAAACATGCATTGTGCTTTAATGGCGCAAGTAAAGTGATAAATGTTGGTGCATCGAAATCTGTGACATCCGCTGGTGGCACCCGTCTTATGACAGAAGACACATTTCATTTGAAGACCTCTCCTCAGCGCTAGCTCCACGTTTATTAAGGCACCAGCCTGAGTCTCATAGACCTCCGTGGACCACAGAGCACAATTCAAGTGGACCCATAGATCCAAATCAAGGTTGAGCAGCCTTGCTGGTCCATCTGTCAACCCATCACCTTCTTCATGACAGAAGCAACACTTCCGATAGTCTTTAGGCACAGGATCAGGCTTCAGGGAAGTGCCCAATTTCTTCAGAAATTCATCGATTTCTTCCTCACACGGAGGTTTAAATGTCCCCTTGGGAATTACAATATGAATGCTCCATTTCTTCCATTTCATGCCCCTCCATTTTTTATTTAATGGCCTACAATCTTCAAATCCACCATGGACAGTTCTTAGACGCGGTTTTAACTTCACTGTTACCTTAAGCTCATCTGGCTTGGCCTCTACTTTGGCTGCTTCAAAGGCAGGAGGGAACATGATGGGAGGTGATGCAGGGGGAGAAGCTCTGTCTTGCAGCTGTGGGAGACAATGCACATCTAAAGTGGAGATGTTGTTACTGTACTGATGAAATGCTTTGGAAGGTGTTTCTCTCATAGGTGACTGTGGCAATGAAGGAATGGCTTCCTGGGCAATAAAAAGAAATCATCAACAAGAAGAGTAACTCAGAAGCCCTATGAACAGGTTTTCTTTCTTTTGTTTTCTGTTTTAAAGAATTATTTATTTGAAAGGCAGAGTTACAGAAAGGCAGAGGCAGAGGCAGAGGCAGACAGAGAGAGGTCTTCCATCCACTGGTTCACTCCCCAAATGGCCGCAACGGCGGGAGTTGGGCCAATCTGAAGCCAGGAGCAAGGAACCTCTTCCAGGTCTCCCACATAGGTACAAGGGCCCAAGGACTTGGGTCATCTTCTACTGCTTCCCAGGCCATAGCAGAGAGCTGGATTGGAAGTGGAGCAGATGGGACTTGAACCGGCACCCATGTGCGATATTGGCACTGCAGGTTTTACCCACTACACCACAGCACCAGCCCCAAGAACAATTCTTATTAAAACAATAAGCCACGCAACACAGCTGAATAAAGGTATGTGAGCTGAGGGGTGAAGAAAAGGGGCACTAAGTGGTACGGTGTCATGCAGAGCAGAAGTCGTTTCTGTGTAAGAATTGATGGAGCTGACAAGGGCAGGGTAGTTTCTACAAAGCCATAACTCAGCAGAATATTCTGCCTTTTTTTTTTTTTTTTGGACAGGCAGAGTGACAGTGAGAGAGAGACAGAGAGAAAGGTCTTCCTTCTGTTGGTTCACCCCCCAGTGGCCGCTGCAGCCAGCGCACCGCGCTAATCCGCAGCCAGGAGCCAGGTGCTTCTCCTGGTCTCCCATGCGAGTGCAGATATTCTGCACTTAAAACTTTCTTGGACACCTCCCTTTCTAGCTTAAAGCCAGGAAAGTCAAGAGCGTCGGAAGAGCCAACTTGAGGGCTGCTGATGTGGCGCACTAGGTTAAACTGCTGCCGGCAACACCAAGATCCCATATCGGAGTGCCAGTTTGAGTCCCAGCTGTCCCACTTCCAATCCAGCTCCCTGCTAATGTACATGGGAAAGGAGGGCCCCTGTCACTTACAAGGGAGAACAAGGTGATAAATAAATTTTTAAAGAGCTCATTTGTACAAAGAAACACTGATTTCTGTTGAATGAAATAGGAATGTTGCAATATTACCTCAGAAGAGCTAACCTATACTCTTCAGTTCCTGTCAACAAACCAACCAACCAACTCGGGGGCTCCTCAGATCCCTTCCAGCTGCTGAGAGCTGAGCTAAGGGAAAAGCCCTGGCAGCTTCTCTCAGTCACAGCACACAGCAGCATAAGCTAATCAACACCAAACCCTCTTCTCAGACAAGAGACGAGCATCATACAAATGCAAAAATGGGAAGGAACTGCACACTAATCTAAAGTATCTGGTAGGGAAAAACTAACAAACATTCCTCCTCTCACCTAGATTGACGTATTTTAATTCAAAGCCTAAGTTTATTTGTCATATGGTCTGGATTTTTATACTGGGGACTACTGCCAATTAAAAAGTAAGAGTTGCCAGAACATTCTTCTGAGAGACATATTACAGGGAGAAATGGCTGGCAGTATTATTTGACAAGAAACAAGTTTCCTTTAAACAGCTATATATAGAAATATATTTGTACAAATGCACACATACAATTAAGCTACATAACATCAAGTACAGAATGGTATGAACAAAAATACTTTCTCTCAAAATGCATAAATAGGCTTAAGTTTTATTTCTGAACAGGTTTTCTCATTGTGGTAAGATCCATAAAAGCGGGCCGGCATTGTGGCACAGTGGGTTAAGCTACCACTTGCCATTCTAGCATCTTGTATCAGAGTGCTTGTTAGAGTCCTGGCTGCTCCACTTCAGATGCCATTTCCTGCTAACACACCCGGGGAGGCAGCAGAAGATACAGCTCCAGCACTTGAGCCCTTGCCACCCATGTGGGAGACCAGCTCAGAGTTCCAGGCCTCAGCCTGACCTAGTCCTGTGGCTGCTGAGGCCATCTCAGGAGTGAACCAGCGGGTACAAGATCTCTATCTGCCCCTCTTCCCAACCCTGCTCTCTCCCTCTGTCACTCTGTCTCTCAAATAAATACATCTTTTTTATAATGGCAATTTTAAATGTTGAGATATTTGTAATTAGTTAAATTAGAGACTTCAGTATTAGTGTTCTATTTAATGCTAAACTTTCAAAATATAATTTGATTTTCTCCCTTTTGGCAAATAATGTATTTATAATTTTAGATAGCAACACAGACCATGACTGTTTTTAAACTCTCTCATCTTGGTTAGCACTGTTTAAGACCTCCTGTGCAGAGTTCTGTAAAGGTGGGACACATCTGTTTTATTTAATAATGTATGCCCAGAATACAGAAACCACTCATTACATATTGTTTACTAGTTGAGACTGTCCTAATTTTACCTTGCTTTCTGAGTTTTTTGCTTTTGCAGTTGATGAATAGAGAATAAAGCAGTTATTACTACAAAAGACAATGTCCTTCTCCCCTCTCTTGGAGCTTTCTCGGGAATCCTGAAAGTCAAAGAGAAACGAGGGCATCTCAGTAAGTCAAAATATAATATATCTAAAAAGTAAAACATAGCTATCTTAAGTCCAAGAAGCTTCAAGAAGTTCATGGAAAATACATTATTATGAAAAAACTATGCATGGGTTTCTAAAACATTTTACATCAAAATAATCTTACCTTATAACTACATTTTTCTAGCAACTTTTTGAAGCTCTCTTGAATTCAGCATTTAGTAATTGAGCCATAGGAAAAATAAATGTACAGAAACAGCTTGTACTACCCATCTATCACTCCATTTTAACATATGCTCGACTAGGGTGAAAGGTGTTGTGGCACAGTGGGTTAAACTGCTGCGCGGGACTGTGCACCCACACTGGCGTGCTGTTTTGGTTCTAGTCCTGGCTCCTCTGCTTCCAATCCAGCTTCCTACTGACACACCTGGGCAGGCAGCAGGTAATGGCCTGGGTATTTGGTATTTGGGTCCTTGCCTACATCGCAGACTCAGAGTTCCTGGCTCCAGGTTTTGGCCGTGCACAGCCCTGCTTGTTGAGAGCATTTGGGGAGCGAACAAATAGATGAATGCTCTTTCTCATTCTCTGCCTTTCAAATAAATACATCTTTAAAAAATGAAAGTAACTACGTGGCCTTCATAATATTCACTGTTCCCAGTCTGATACAGCTATCCGTGTTAGAGCCCATCCACATGCACGTGGATGCTCCTGCGAGGAGTGCATCCTGTCATGCTGCCGTGACGTGGAGCCCTGCCTGGTGCAGAAGCAGATGTGGTCAAGCACATGGTCACTGGACACGGGGTGGAGTCATGGAAAGAACAGGGAAGTACCTTGTTTGCCAGAGTCACATCTTTCAAAGATTTCCGCACACCACTTCCAAGAACGACCACTTTACAGTGACAGCACCACTGTGGTCTGAGTGCCGCACTGTCTGCAAGACCACGACTGGGCTCCTTATATCCAGGAAGACCTAAAGGCAACCAACGTGGTTAGTAACCTGACCAACAATCGTGGGGGGACATGGTGTGAAATTACACCGTTATCACAGCATGGTTCATTAACTCTGCATTCTTTAACAAAAACTTCATTTTCTAAGCAATGTTTATAAGGCATCTATTGTATGACGTGGGCACAAATTAAAAAACATCAAGCAGCTGGCAGAACACTGATAGTATGCAAGTTTCTAACAAAGCCAAGTAACCAAAATACTCACACAAAGTGAGTCAGAGAGGGACGGAGATATTGCTGGTGCTTGAGGGTTAAGATGATACTAAAATGCTTAATGAAAGATAAGGATATAGAACAGTCTTATAAGTGTGACTTGCAGCGTCAATGAGAAATAAGGACGCGCGGGTACGCAGGCCTGGGACCCACGGGGACAGCACTACTCAGGAAGAACAGCAGTGACAGAAGCACCTGGAGGCAGAGCTCAGAGATCCAACACAGACTTCCAGAAAGAGTTCCACAGTGAGAACAGAGAAACTACTGGAGATGAGGACAGAAGCCAGAGCACACGGAAACAGTGAGTGATGCTGAGGAACTGGGGCCCAGCAAGCACATGCTAACACCAACACCAGAGACAGACAGCAAAGTGCTGTTGGGAGGGACCAGTGTGCTGCTGTTCACAGGGATGGGTGAAACACCCTTGTGGGTAGGGAAGATCTTGGGGAGGTGCTGCAGAGGCAAAACAGGCAAGTGGTGACGGAACGCAGAGAACAGGAAAACAGAAACCCTGGCAAATCACTAGCCTTGCCTGTACCGTGGGCAACAAGCAGAGTAGTGGATGAGGGTTTGGGAATATAAACAAAAGGTACCCAAGGGTTATCAAGTAACATGCTTTCTCTGTCTAAGCAACACGTCCTGGTTGTCAGCAATGATATATAATTCACATGCTAATGCAGTAAAGGTCAAATCACACCAGAGAAACAGCAAAGTAAGGACTACATATCAACATGTTATTGTCATGAATCAAATATTGAGATTTGAAAAAGAATAATCTTAATTTTTGACGCAAGAGGGCACTGGGAGTTAGCAGAAAGCTCACAAGCTCACCGTTGCTCGTTGGAGGAAAGGGCACATTCGGCTGCTTCAGCCGGTGGGAGCTTGCCAGTCTGGGAGGGTTTGCAGATCCTGGTGGAGGCCCACGAAGCAGTAAATGCTGTCGATACTCCAAACCTGGGTTTACTCTGTGGCTACTGACCAAACCCATGGAAGGAACATCTGGAGCATTACTAACTTCATAGCTGTTAGGAATTCGGACGTGAAGAAGATCGGAAAATGCAGCCACAACACTGCTAATGTTCTAAAACAAAGTGCAAATGCTGTGTTACCAACCAAAAGGGAACAGTGAGCCGACAAAGCTTTCATGAACAGAAAACTTCTTAAAGAAACTCGAATTAATATTAATTATTTGGGAATACATTAAGCTATTTTAGTTTTCTTAACACCTGACAAGTGTAAGGGACAGACACAACTACAAGGGATGAGCTAATAAATCCTGTCATCTTCCAGAGCTGCTCAGAAAATGAACTTCAAGGGGTTCTATGTGAAATTGTCCACCCTACAGTGACATCTGACAATCAAAATGGCAAGTCATTGGACTACGAGTTTGGTCTCCAGTGAAATATCACTCACTGCAGAATTCAGAGTTTAAAAATCCACAATTTTAGTGTTGGATATAAACAGCCACTACCTGAAAACGTTCTACTGCTTCTATAGAACTCTCCTTGTTGATAAAGGTTCTTCATTAATCTTCTACAGCGTAAACAGTTATGAAAAGGTTTCTCAAGTATCCATTCTCTAATAACAAATTGTGCACTCTAACTTCACTATCTGCCTTCATGTAGCCTGAGATTAACTTAATACTTATAGTGCTCAAAAGCAGCCTCGATGACTTTGACCATTTATCCTAACCGATCCTCTTACACATATCCTTGTAAGCTACCTTAAGTATCTTTAAAAAGGAGGACACAGTTTATAGTATTACAAAATAATTCCTCTTTTACCTCAGCAGCTGAAGGGTGCAGAGTAATTGCTACAGATATGAGACCCGATCTGGGACCATTTGAGGATGCACCAAAAGGTGATGTGAAAAATAAAGTGCCTGGCTCAGTTTTGATGTCATTCTTTCTTGACTCTGAACCTTAGAAAAAAAGGAAAGATAGGGAAGAAGTAGTGTTAGTGGCTTTTCCAAGTCAAATATTTACATCAGTAATTGGCACACTGTAAAGAGATAGCAAGCTAAATATCCTGCTTACTTTTCCCGGCAGTGCTAGGAAGAATTGGAATGATGGGGGACGGTACTGGCTCTGGAGGCTCCTCTTTGACCAGTGACAGATCTGGATACCTGCTCACTTCTACGCCAACCACACTCTCAGGAGAGGACGAGGGAACAAAACTGTCAGGACTGTCCCTGTCACCACAATGATCCTGTATCCTGAAAGAAGAGTAAACCCACATGTCAGAGTGTGCAAATCCACTGCTGGGGCTTCCTGTACCAACCCAGCTGTATCAGTGATCTCAGCAGGAACGATACTCTGGGCATCAGTAACGATGGAAGGAGCAAATTAACTAGTTCAGGGGAAAAGAGGAAAAAATGTAATACATGTTAAAATATAAAGTAATTTAAATGACATTTTTTCCTTCGGACCAAAGTTTTGGCATCAAGTTTAAAGACCTGCCAAAGGGAAAGACGTTCAGATTGTAACAGAACACAAGACAGAAGATTACTATTACCTTTGCAAAATTACAGATTACCTGAGGCTAAGGGAAAACACCTAAGGCTTGAAACAGGATGAATGGTGCAGGTACACCTGCAACACCTGCATGCAGTGACTGAAACAGCTATCCAGTGGCTGCTGCTTGTAGTGGAAAGATGGACAAAAGCCTGGTCACTATGGCTTCATATGGCATTATTCTTTTTAACTAATAATGTGAAAAGTCCCTCTTGGCTAATCTAAGAGCTGAAGTTTGCAACGGCGAGACCTCAGGCTGAGTCACAGAACAGCGCCGTCAATCTGCCGTTAGCATCTCCACCAGCACCGAGCATGCGCTCAAGTGGCGGGAGGCCTATGAACAGCTTCCAGAGCTCCACAAACCCGGTGACATGGGATTCAGGGTCCCGTGAAATCCTAGTCACCAAGTAAACAGACCTAAGAAGCTGCCTTACACAGCTGTGGCAAAGCACTGGTGGTCCCTAGTAAGAAATGTGGAAATTCTTGGCTGTAAGATACAGAGAAAAGAAACATGGATCCCAAATTTGGATAAGTTACTCTTCCTTTTGGGCTGTAGTTTTCTCATGAATAACAATTAAGAGCCTCAGGCTAAATGGATATCTCATCAAACTGGGGATGGCTAGCAGATTCTCCCAAGAAGATGAAATACATAGAATCCTTTGGATACAATAAGCTAAGTAGTGATCGTCTACTAACAGAACCTGATTCTTCCCACTCAGAATCTGGGGACTACGGGTGGGTGTTGTGGTGCAGGAGGTTAAACGGCCTCTTCTGATGCTGCATCCCTTACAGGAGGGCCGTTTTGAGTCCTGGCTGCTTCCGCTCCCTGATAACAAAGGAAGGCCTGTGGAAGAAGGCCCAAGTGCTTGGGGCCCTGCCACTCATGTGGGAGACCCGGAGTCCATTTCCTGGCTTTGGCTTGGTCTAGACCTGGCTGTTGTGGGCATCTGGGGAGTGAACCAGCACATGGAAAATCTTTTTCTGTGTATGTCTCTCTTTCTGTCACTCTGCCTTTCAAATAAATAAACAAATCCTTAAAACAAATTTTTTTTGAGGTTAAAGAACTGATATAAAATGGTTACAAAATTCTGGAAGGGATGGTTCTTAAACTCTCTTCCACAACACCATTCTCAGTATCTGTGATTGCTGTTTTATTAGACATCTACAAATATCAGTAATAAATCACAGTAATAAGTTATAATGGACAATGATTTTTTTTTGAAATGCACAAATTGGAAGCAGGTATTTGTCCTAGCAATTAAGATACCGGCATCCCATTTTACAGTACTTGGATTCAGTTTCCTGCTCCAGCTTCCCACCAATGCAGACCCCAGGAGTCAGCAGTGATGGCTGAAGCAATTGGGTTTCTATTGTCCACATGAGAGATCTGGATTGCATTCTAGGCTCCTAGTTTCAGGCCCTGCTGTTACAGGCATTTGAAGAATGAACCAATGGATGGAAGCTCTGCTTGTCTGTCTCTCTCTCTCTGGGGAATGAACCAATAGGTGGGAGTGCTCACTCTGTCAGTCTCTGCCTCTCAAAGTTTTTTGTTTTTTGACAGGCAGAGAGAGAGAGACAGACAGACAGAGAAATGTCTTCCTTCCGTTGGTTCACCTCCCAAATGGCTGCTACGGCCGGCGCGCTGCGCCGACCCAAAGCCCGGAGCCAGGTGCTTCTTCCTGGTCTCCCACGTGGGTGCAGGGCCCAAGCACTTGGGCCATCCTCCACTGCCTTCCCGGGGCCAAAGCAGAGAGCTGGACTGGAAGAGGAGCAACCGGGACTAGAAACCGGCGCCCATATGGGATGCCAGCGCTGCAGGCGGAGGATTAACCAAGTGAGCCATGGTGCAGGCCTCAAAAGTTTTATATACGGGGCTGGCTCTGTGGCATAGCAGGTAAAGCTGGCATTCCATGTGAGCGCTGGTTCGAGTCCCAGCTGCTCTACTTCCAATCCAGCTCTCTGCTATGACCTGAGATAGCAGAAGAAGATGGCCCAAGTCCTTGGGTCCCTGCACCCATGTGGGAGACCCGGAGGAAGCTCCTGGTTCCTGGCTTCAGATCAGCCCAGCTCTGGCTGTTGCGGCCATTTGGGGAGTGAACAATGGATGGAAGACCTCTCTCTCTGTGTCTCTGTCTCTGTCTCTGCCTCTCTAACTCTGCATTTCAAATAAATAAATAAATATTCAAGAAAAAATTTTTAATGTACAAACTACTTAATAGTAACATCTTATAAATTTAAAATTCTAAAGATTGTAATTTACAAACTTTTACTTCTCAAATATTTTGTACGTACTATCCTAACAGGTATTATATTAAAAAATAAAATAACTGAAAATTATTAGTGAGAAAAGCAACCTCTACCTCAATTCTTCCTGATTGTTGTGAGGTGGTGTTGGAAGGGAAGCAGGAACATCAACTGTCTTTGGGCCCTGAGCAATAGCTCTGGCTAACAAGTCGTCCTGTGATCTGAATGGCAACTGAAAGGGCTTCGGTCCTAGAGTTTTGGTGACTGCGAAAGCAAAAACACAAAATCATTAATACATTTAGTCAAAACTGATAAACAGAACTTCACAATGCGATCACCACTTCACCCTACAGAACTGACAACTGTCATGCACAGTCTGGAGGTTACGCTCATACCTTCTTGGCTCACTAGCACTCCAGCTTTTCCAGCAAGTTCTTCGGTGGTTGCAAAACCATTTGCCATCTTCTGACAAGCCATGGGAGGTGGTGTAGGAGGAAGAGAGGCAGGGGGTGTTGGAGGATTACTTAAATTATTCTGCTGCAGGAGACCAAAAGATGTTAAATTATATGCTACTGAGCAAATATGCAATGACCTTGCTAAAATTTAGTTCTGTGAAATCATAGCGCATGGAAACAAGAGTACAGAAATTTAAACAGCAGGTATCTTCATTCCCATGTGCATACCAAGAGGGAAAATCAAGCCCAAAAGCTTCTGAGTGGAACAACTACTCACGCCTTTATGGACACATAAGTATCCATTTGCTTACTTTACCCGGCTTGAGTATTTAGCTTTGAAAGTAAGAAGCAAATCTCAATTATTCCTGATTCTATTTTATACAACTCCTTTCAAGTATCATGGTTACAGGCCTTGAAGGATACCTTTAAAATTTAATAAAAAAATTGTAAAGAAGTCTCCAAAATTCCTTTATTATAAAAATTATCATTAAGGCATGCCCTGGTTCTTTGAAAAACTTAAGAATTTGTGGTCCCAAGCCTGTAATACACAAAGCCCAGTTAACAGAACCTGGATTGTTCAAGGTTTCCAAAAGAAGAGAAAGCAGTAGCAGTAATACTAAGTGACTAAATTATCAAAAAAAAGTTACTCTTTTTCAAGCATCTTTAAGAGCTTAACATTTGTCATTTATTATTTAACCTCTGAAGGATTGTCAGAATCTACCAATAATATCATCTGGGTCAAGTATAAGGTGAAATTACAAATTCTACAAGGACACTGGATTTCAGGAAGATGATGAAGTTGGAATACAGCTTTCACTACATGAGAAGGCAATTACAGGAGTTAAGACAGGTTCTAACTCAGGGAAAAACTCAACAAGGGCAGCAAGTTATTTAATTATCAGAAGAATTATTTAACATATCAGAAAAGGACCCCTTAAACTAACCACATTCTCAAGTATTTCTGCAAAGCTGACCTTTTCACATAAATCATACGTGAAATGAAGATGTTCTATCCTGCTATCATAAAACCTTGATACAAAAATACCAAAAGATAATCTCGGTTTGCTTTGATTTTATTTCAACAATCGAGAAATTAGTGCATATTTGCAGTTAGCCCCCAAATTATTAGATAAAATGTTTTAAAAATTCTTGTATTTTTCAAGGTAATATTCTAACTATGTTTTAAAATTTCTACTATTTGTAACAAATTCATTTTAACAGTTAATAATAGTTATAGTAGGTATTTCTGTATCATGGAAATGTAAAAAAAGCTGTTTCTCACTATTTCTATTTTTACCTACAGAAACATTTCAATTGTTGATGTTAGAAATACCTCACCAAGTAACATTTTCACCTTTTAGTTGAACTTAAGCTTGAATGAACTGGGAAGATTAGATGTAAACAAGATGCAAAACAGACATGTGCTACCAGTTCTGACATGGTATAATGAAGACAAAGCAAGGTAACATTTCAGCCAAAAAACATACCTTGTAGATCAACTGAGAATAGTAGTCTGAAGCCCCTTCCAGGGTAGCACTGCCGAAAGTTCCTAGAAGTCGATTCCCACTATTAAATTGGCCACTGCCATAAGGAAGAAAGTGCGCAAAGTTCACTCCAATGATTGGTTCCATTAGAGGGAGCAGAGAGAGCTGCTATTAAAAAACACATTTAAGAATAATGTACAAGACAAATCAAACTGTTCCTCCACTTCTGAGACTCAAAACAACTTAGTCAAATAGAGCTTGAGAAAAATAAGACTTAAAAATTCTGTTACAATTACAAAGGTCCAGGAGTAAGAGTTTACTAGGCAGAGTCTAGCAGCTGCACTTCTTTGGCTCCACAGACACAACAGGGACAGATTTTCTAGGTGCAGGGTTGCTCCTAACTCCTAACCATCAGCTGCCCATCCAGCTATATTACTATACATTTCAAGTGTCAATAGGATAAGGTACACTTTTGCTTGGAAAGAGGAAGTTTATTAAGCTCCTGGTCCAGATGTCTTTTATCCCTGAACTCTGGACTTAAACTGATAAATTATCACAACAAAGCATTAGTTTAATAGGGTTACAATAGCACCAGAGGGCTTCCTTCCTGGCATTTGTAAAGGGGCTGCTATGATCCACTCACCTGCTTCAGGTGGGTAAAAGAGTCACTGGTAGAGGACACAGCTTGTTTCTCCTCATCGTCCTTCTTCCTTTTCTTGGAGCGAGGTGCTGCTTTCTCTCCCGTTCGCTGGGTCCGTTTGCTACGCTGTTTCTTGGTTTCACTTCCTCCATCTGTTTTTGGCAACTGGCTATTGCCACATCCAAAACCACCTTGCATTTGAGCCCCCAAAGTTTGCTAATGTAATTGAAAAGGTGAAGAAGTGAGTGAACTATTCACATACTTGATTTTTAGTTCATGCTAGTCCAGTTCCATCCCAAAGATAATTCCTAACATGGTATTAAGTTAAGGAGGAAATGCACAGAGGGGTGTCGTATGCTCCAATGCTTTTCTGAAAATACCACCTTTTTCCAACGTTATTCTCTCATGTGGAAACCAGTAAGCTGCACAGCTTGAGCAAAGCAAAGGAGCCCTCGGTATGAAGAGGGGGCAGAGGGGTGTGCGCCGCCTGCTCTCAGGCAGCAGCCCAGGAAGGGTGTGCTGCGGGAAACTCTGCACAGTGCACATGATCCCCCCCCCCCCCCCCCCGAGGAACTAAGAAATAATGAAATACAAGATCTGCTGAAACAGCTCAGAGGCCCAGAAAAGCTTCATGGCCTGTGTGTCATCAGTGAGTGAACAGCTAGCACCAGAGAGCAATACAAAGAAGTAACACTGGTCCTTCAAATTAGTTCACTAACAAATAAGGAACTGAAAAATAATGGCTATTTATTTAAAAGTCAATGGGAGAGACAGCAGGTAACATTGACTATTTTGTTTTTAAAGTTAAGAAGAAGTAATAAACAAGCCAGGATCTGTAAAGGTCCTTAGGGTAGTGCAATCAATTCCTAAAATTATAGGGATATTTTTCAGGCTCTGCTATTTCTATACTTAATTGTCAATACTTTGCTACAGACAATTATAGTTGCTGAACTTATTACAACAAATTGTCCATTAAATCTTTGAAGGTTTTAAGGTTTTAAAAGTTTTGCTTTCCAGTTAGGCAAAATTTTTATGTAAAGGGCCAGAGAGTAAACATTTTAGAGCTCACAGACCATAAACCCTCTATTATAACTCAACTCTGCCCTTGAACTGCAGAAGTACACAGTTTGTAAATGAATGAACTTATAGCTGCATTCCAATAGGGTTTTTCAGAT
Source organism: Oryctolagus cuniculus (assembly GCF_964237555.1). NCBI lineage: Eukaryota > Metazoa > Chordata > Mammalia > Lagomorpha > Leporidae > Oryctolagus > Oryctolagus cuniculus. Next base: position 21,736,044 of record NC_091438.1, on the reverse strand, counting down.
TCAAGTAAAATTCTGAATTCTGCGTAATTCTCATGTCAGCATTATTACTCTTTTTGGAGTATTTTCCATCATCAAAAATGTAAAAGCCATTGTTAGCTCATACAAAGAGGAGAAAGGTGAAATCAGGCTCACACTGCCCATTCCCAGCTGGACACAGACCAGCGGTTCCTCAAGGGCCATCCCCATTGTTAACAGCAGCACTGTCCTGGACTGGTGGGAATGTAAATGTTTAAAGGTTTGCTCGTTTACTTATTTATTTGACAGGCAGAGTGACAGACAGAGATATCTTCAAGCCATTGGTTCACTCCCCAAATGCTGCAACAGCAAGAGCTGGGCCAAACCAAAGCCGGGAGCCAAGAATACCATCCTAGTCTCCCACAGGGGAGGCAGGGGCCCATACATTTGGGCCATCTTCTACTGCCTTTCCAGGTACCTTAGCAGTAAACTCAATAAGAAGTAGAGCAGCCAGGAATAGCACTTGATATGGGATGCCCACATCTCTGGTGGGTTAACCCACTGTGCCACAATGCCAAAGGGAGACATGCAATTTCTCTGGTATACCCCAGCCAGAACTACTGAATTATAGGATCTGGTGCTGGGGTCCAGCAATCCACATTTTAACAAGGCTTCAAGGTGACTATCATAAAGCACTAAGAACCACAGGAAATCTCTAATATGCAAATGAATACATTCTAAACTCAGTAGGTAATGTCATAAATCTCCCATATGCTTCACTTCCAATCCAGCTTCCTGCTAATTTGCCTGGGAAAGCAGCAGAGGATGGCCCAAGCCCCTGCCTGCACCCACAGGGAAACCCAGAAGAAGCTCCTGGCTCCTGACTTTGGATCAGTTCAGCCCCGGCTATTGTTATCATTTGGGGAATGAACCAGAGAATGGAAGACCTCTCCCTCTCTCTCTCTACTCTTCTCTGTAACTCTTTCAAATATATAAATCTTTAAATAAAACAAAACAAAAAACAAAACTCCCAGGTAATATGTACTCTGCTGATTCCCAAAGAAAGCACTCTGAAGAGCAAAGACCTAACAATTTCTTGGCTGGCTTATAAAAGACTAATGATGTAATCATGTGTTAACTATGCACAGGTAAGTACTTCACAGACATTATCTCTAATCCTCTCAATTATTCTAAAAAGCAAATATAACTACATTTCTTTTTTTAAAATTTATTTGACAGAGTTAGACAGTGAGAGAGACAGAGAGAAAAGTCTTCCTTCCGTTGGTTCACCCCTCAGATGGCCGCTACAGCCAGCACTGTGCCGATCAGAGCCAGGAGCCAGGTGCTTCTTCCTGGTCTCCCAAGCAGGTGCAGGCACCCAAGCACTTGGGCCATCCTCTACTGCCTTCCTGGGCCACGGCAGAGAGCTGGAGTGGAAGAGGAGCAACCAGGACTAGAACCCAACGCCCATACGGGATGCTGATGCCACAGGTAGAGGATTAACCAAGTGAGCCACTGCACTGGCCCCAAATATAACTATATTTCAAAAAATAATTCTAGAAGAGCACAAAAGAAAATCAGCCCAAGATAATGTTACTATTTTAAAGTACCTGTTTTCAATCTTTTATCTATGTCTTTATACTTTAAAATTTAAAAAATGACTACAGCTTACAGTTTGTGTCCTTGGAGTAGATACTTTTAAAAGCTGACATATTGGGGTGTGCATTGTGGTGCAGCAGGTCAGGCTGCTGCCTGCAGTGCCTATATCCCACGGGCGCCATTCGAGTCCACTTCCGATCCCACTCCCTGCTAAAATGCCTGGGAAAGCAGTAGAAGGTGGCCCAAGTACCTGGGCCCCTGAACCTATGTGGGAGACCCTCAAGAAGCTACTGGCTCCTGGTTTCAGATCAGCCCAGCTCTGGCCGCTGCAGCCCAAGTGAACCAGAGGACAGAAGATCTCTCAGTCTCTCCTTCTGTCAGTAACTCTGCCTTTCAAATAAAGCAATAAATCATTAAAAAAAAAAAGTTGATATGATTGTTCTCCAAGCTACTGAATCTTTTTGCACAGCACAAACTTAAATATAAAGATGCTCAAGATACAGTTCTTCTCTTCCAAGGAGCTATTTAATAATTTAAAAATACTGTAGAGATTGCTATGTGAATACATGGACTACAATAGCTATTTGAGACTGAGTTGAGAAAGCCTTCTGGATATGATGATTCCAGAACTGAATAGAAGTTAAAAAGACACAGGAAAGGAGAGAAGAGCAGAAACAGCAGTGCATGACAATATGCTATGAAAGGGGCAAACAGAAACACTCAGGATTTTCCAAGTCATTCTGTACTTCCACAGGCCCAAGAGGCTTTGGAAAAAGTAGCTAGAGATTGGGCTGGACAGTTGGACATATTTATTGCTGACAACTATGACTAGAAAAGCATAACCAATAAAATATACAAAAGTCACCGGAATCCATTAGGTCAACATTCAGTCTCTATTAAATAGCCAAAGACAAATAAGAAAAAAAGTCAATACTTGCAAAACAGATGAGCTTAATTAACAATTTTAAAATTGCAAATTTGGACAACTAAATATACCACTCCACTCCTACACAAGTAAAATACAAAAATGATAAAATCCAACTTGGGAAGCACTCTAGAGAAAGCCTTATGAATGCACTAAAAACAGTACTGTAACTTCTGACACATAAGAAGGCATATGCTATCAAGCAGAACAATTCCCACGACCCAGAAATCTAACTTTTAGAAATATTTTAATGCATTTAATTGATATAAGGGGGAGGGATTCTTTAAACAATACATTTTCAATTAAGCTCTTCATAAAAAAGCAAATGCAATACTGTTCACACTTGAGACACTATCTCCCAGTAAGGTGCATTACTGCAACATTACACTCTAACGCAATGGTTCCAAGTTTTGGTTATCACTGAGTCCCCAAGGATATTAACGGGACATACCAGCTTTCTTTCCTTTCAAAGAAGTTAGCAAATTATGAACTTATTTACAGTAAAGGTATATAGACTTTTATTTCCTTTCTTTTATTTAGATCAATTCAGAGTGATGAACAGGTGACAAATGTAAGCATGAAATGTTGTGACACATATCTTTGCTTTTTAAAAAAGTAGTAAACAAAGTAGTACTTAATATACTTTCATGGATATTAATAAAGACATGAGTTCCATGGAGATAGAAACATAAAAAAATGCTTGTTTAGAGTAAAATGGATGAAATGTTGTGCTGAAATTTAATACAATTGTTGGTATCAATCTGCACTGTTAAAACAAAAGAAAAAATATTGTAGTTTTCATGATTTGCACTTACCAATCCTTCAGCTACTTGCTGCTTCTCAATCATTTTATTATCCTTTGTACAGTTGTCTTCTGAACAAAAAGTGCTGTCTGGTTTTTGATTTAGAAGAGAAGCTGACTTTTTAGTTTTCAACAAGTGTTTCAGAAGTTCATTGCCTGAATCTCCTTTAGCAGCAGGGGCCCCGAGAGCACGGGGAGGACTCTGTGCGGAGGAGACAGGATGCGCTATACCCTTTTCTTCTACCTTACTACCAGACTGTTCCTCCAATTTAGGCTCCTCTCGGCCTGGGCATGGCTCCGTCTCAGCTTTTTCCAGTTTTATTTCTTCAATTTTGGCAGGGGTTTCCATGGACAGCTTATCTACCTCTGAGTCTGTATAAGTCTGTTGATTTGGAGGTTCCTGTGAGTAATCACTAGGGGGAAGTTTGCTTTCTAACTCTGTATCTGGCTGGCCTGCCACCATACTGGGAGTTGATGGGCCACCTGGTTCCACCAACTCTTGTTCTCCTTGCTGAGGAAGCTCGCTGGGTGTGTTCCCTGTAGGAGTGGAGGTAGTTTCTGAGATGCTTGGAGTAGGTGGAGCAGTGATATCTGAATGGGGAGTTGATGGTGCCTTGGTGGATTCTGTATCATCATCTTTTTTCTTTTTTCTTGTTCTTTTCTTTTTCCCTTTCTCTTCTGGAATTATATCAGAATACAACTGAATGAGAGACTGGGTTGATCCTGGATAACTTTGTCCATGGGTTAGAGCTGGGTCTTGACTACATGGGAGATTGCTGTTAGCTATGGCAGGTGGTGCTGCTACTAAAGTAGGTGTAAAAGGAGGCCTTACTGGAGACTGCTGGAAATTGGTCCCAGAAAGACTTCCATGTCCTTGCTTAATAGAATGGAAAGTGGGGCTCCCACCAGGAACAGTTGGTGAGTCAGGAACAAACGAAGGAGGTCCTCCTTGCCTTCGTTCACTGGTTTGCAAGAATGTTTGGGTAGGGGGTGAACTAATAGATCCTTGTTGTATGTTCTGCTGCTGTAAAACCTGTCCCATTTGCGTTTGGTGTTGTGGAGACTGTTGGAGGGGTCTGGGAGGTTGCAGAAAATCACAAGGTAGGTCAGAACTGTAGAATGGAATCTGGGACACAGATGTCCTACAACTCAGTTCTGCACCCATCATGCCATGCTGTTCCATCTCCATCCTCTGCTGCAAGGCTCTCTGTCTGTCCACTTCTTGCATGAGCTGGATTCGTTGTCTTTCCTGCTGTTCTCGTAAGCGTTCCTTCCGTTCCCGTTCTTGAAAACTTTCACTAAAGGGGTTGTTGTCATCAAATTCCACCCGTGGTGGTGGTCCACTCTGTGAATTTGCATTTGACAATGGCCCGGGTGCTGGTGTGCAAGTTTTTATTGGAATCTGGGCAATTGGGGGCTGAATTCTAGGAGGGTTAAGGGGAAGGTGAGCAGAAGCATTGGTAGGTTGCCAACCAGGTAAACTGGGCATTCTAGCAGGACTAGTGTGGCCAGAGATGACTGCTGTGTGCTGCTGGTGCTGAAGCTGCTGTGGTACCAGGGAAAAACTGGATTGGCTCATGGTGGGTGGAGTGGCCCCTGGAACCAAGGGAGTCTGGGGCTGGACACCAGGCATCATGTTAGGTGGGGCCATTGCACACTGCTGCTGCTGTTGCTGTTTGATTCGATAATCTTCAATTAACTCGGCATGCTCTTTCTGTTGTTTACGAATCTGGAAAAATAAAACTGACCATTACTCATTTATGTATGAAATAGCTATCAAACTAAAGCACTGATGATTTTGGTGGGTGGTAAACAGAAAGCCAATGAGCCTTGTAGGAGTAAAAATAACCTGGTTAGACAATGGGGAAAAAAACAAATCACAAAAGGTGGACTGATAAGCCTTAACTTAGGATTGCCAATCTTACTCCAACATGGGCTAGCAGTGTGATGCAGCAGGACAAGATGCTGCCTTCAATGCCAGGATCCCATATCGGTGTGCCTGTTAGTCCCAGCTCCCTCTAAAGTGCCTGGGAAACAGCAGAAGATGGTCCAAGAACTTAAGCCCTGTCACCCACATGGAAGCCAGAGGGAGTTTAGACTGCTGGCTTCAGCTTGGCCCAGCCCTGGCCACTGCGGCCATTTGGGTAATGAAGCAGTAGGTGGAAGACCACTTTCTCTCTCTGCCTCACTCTGCCTTTCAAATAAATAAAATAAACCTTAAAAACATGGGGCCGGTGCTGTGGCATAGCAGGTAAAGCTGCCACCCACAGTGCCAGTATCCCATATGGGTGCTGGTTCCAGTCCCAGCTGCTCCACTTAAGATCCAGTTCTCTGATATGGCCTGGAAGAGCAATGGAAGATGGCCCAAGTCCTTGAGCCCCTGCACCCATGTGGGAGACCGGAAGAAGCTCCTGGATCCTGGCTTCGGATCAGCCCAGCTCCAGCCATTGCAGCCATTTGGGGAGTGAACCAGCAGATGGAAAACTTCAACTGACCTACATCGTGGCAGGGGCCCAAGCACTTAGGCTATCTTCTGTTGCCTTCTGATTCATTTCCTGCTAATCTCCTAGAACGCACAACAGCCAGAACTCAAACTGATATTCCCGTAAGGGATGTCAGCACTGCAAGTGGTAGTTTAACCCACTGCCGTACAACACCGGCCCCTGAATCTTTTTGTTGAGTGAACACCTGTGAGTGGGCTTGAAACTAATTTGAGCTCTTCATTGTTTTATTGTAAATAAAAATTATTACTTTTTCAGTACAATTATTATTGTGTTTGAGCATTTTGAGAGACATCTGGTATACAATGGTAACAAAATGATTTCATTTTTCAGGAATGAGTCCTTTATGTAGGCTTCAAAGAATTTTTAAACATTAATAAAAATGTACATCAAAAAGTCCACCAGAATGAGTCATATGCTATATCTGAAATTCTACTAGAAATCAGGGAACCAAAGGAGAAAGTTAAGGTCCTGCATCCCTGATTCTTCTTCCCTCCTGAACCCAGCTCTTCCTTCATGAGACTAATTATGAGGAAAGCCAGACTCTCAGATGTACGAGACACAACCTTCTGCACAGTGACTTTTTTTTTTTTTTTAAGATTTTTAAAATTTTATTTGAAAGTCAGAGTTACAGGGAGAGAGATTTTCCATTGCTGATCTTCCCAGATGGCCTCAATAGCCAGGGCTGGGCCAGGCCAAAGTCAGGAGCCAGGAGCTTCATCCCGGGTCTCCGCATGGGTGCAATGGCCCAGGCACATGGACCATCTACTACTGTTTTGCCAGATGATTAGCAGAGAGCTGGATCAGAAATGGAGCAGCCAGGACACGAACCAGTGCCCATATGGGATGCCAGCACTGCAGCTTAACCCACTGAGCCACAGCACCAACTCCTGCAAAGCCACTTCTTCACCTGGAAAAAAATAACTAGATTTCTCCAACTATATCAGGGCTGCTAAAGAGTATGAATATAATTCTAAGACCGGATAAGGAAAATTAGTCTCCTTAGTGGCATTTATGAAGTACGTGCTGAGAGTCAGCCTAAGGAAGAGACTGGGGTTGCTGTTTCCTCAGCTCTCAAGAGTTACTCCTCTATGGCAGTGTTCTTCAGTAAGGCATTTAACATCAGCTCAAATCCTCTAACACTTAAAGAGGAACACCAAACACTCTATTCATTTACAATTGCTGGTGGTTTCTCCTTTGCAAACCAGCATTTCTTACCTGTTCCAGCTGTTTCTGAACCATGCTTTGCTGCTCTGTGACATGCTTGAGCTGCTCTGCATCCTCTTCTGGAAATTCACGCCCTGCCTTCTTGGCAGTACGCTGTTTAGCCGACAGGGCCTTCTTGGATTTTCTGTGTGCACCAATTTGTTCTTCAAGATATTTCTGCTGCATCTGGAGAAGCTGCTGGGTCTCTTGAAGCCATTCTTCATACTGCTTACGTTGTGAGTCATCTGAGGAAAAAGTTAAACATTTCATTTGTGTTAATTTTCTTGAATGCCACACTATAAAAGTTACACAAATCCATTTTGCAAAGAAATAAATTTTTACCTTGACCATTCAACAGAAAATTTGAAAAAATACTATATATCAGACCATTATTTATAATTGTAAGGTAGCAGATTTTAGAAAGATATGCAATTGAGAAATTAAGGGAATGTATATTCTTAGGACACTGGTTAAATTAACACTTATAAATATTACAAATACAATCTTTGAAAAGCAGAAGACTTTTGCCTAACAAAATGCTTTTTTCTACACAGCTATCAGTCTTGAATCCACAGCCAAATGATACATTAAGTTATATGTGCATTTAATTTAACTTTACAGAATTTATTTAAAGAGACAAAGTAAAACCTACTAAGATCCACAGCATGGATTAGGTAATCATTTCCCATGCTAATTTTCTTTTGTTTGGTTTTCCCTATCTTGTAATGATGAAGAAATGTACTAAACTGAAAGGGAGAGAATCCAAAATGTTTTGGAAAGGACCAATTTGAAGTCTATGTTTTATAAAGGAAATCTGTAAGTTAACAACATTGGTAATGTTTATTAATCTGTAACAAACTTCTACAAAAAACCAAATGGAGGGAATATTTAACCAAGTAAAAACCTTTTCTCTTCTATGGCTGCCCTTAGTATCTCCTCTTGCACAAATATTGCCCTCTTTATTATCTAAGGGCACTTCACTTTCACTGATGCCAAGTCCAAAAAAAAGAAAAAAGGTGGGGGGGGGGGAGTGCAGGGAGTCATTTTATGTAGTAAAAAATTCTGAATATACCCTTTTGACTCACTACAAGACAAAGAAATGAGTAAGTACAATTCTTAGAAGGACATTAGCTGAAAATAACATCAATGATAACAGAAATTAGTCATACATTAAGAATCCAACCAAAGCCAATGGGCACAATAAAGCCAGAAAAAGCCAGTTGGTTATAGCAGTTTACTTGGTTTTTTATGCAAATACATTCAAATTATAATTATAATTAATACAGGGGGAATTTCAAAATGCCAGACTTTGGGTTTGTTCCTAAACCCAGAATTCCAGTATATGTATGAACTTGAAATCTAGACTACTAAATTTGAAGGGCATTTTTCAAGAACAGGCTTTTTCACAAGATTTCAGAAGTTCTGCTTCTGGTAGAATGAGACCTACCGCAAGGAAAGCCTTTCTGGTTTCTGGAACCAGGAGAGCAGAGGTGAGCAAAATGAAAGATAATGGTGAAAAAAGTTAGCTAAACAGTCTGAAGATTTCAGAAAGGTTCAGTCTGGGGAGAACTTTAAATACTATCCTGAACCACCTTGGTACCCCTACAGATAACTAAGAAGATTCAGTGGCATCCTGCACACTTGACCTCTATACCATGCTGCTAACCCATCTTATGTCTACGCACATTCCCTTTGTTTTTCCCATTCAGTGTCCTTGTCACTTGGGCAGACAGTTGTGAGAACAAAAAGTAGCTTAATTCTAAAAACTGTAAAGTGCCCAATCTAGAAACAAAAACAGCAACAATATTAAAGAGAATAGGGAAGATGATTTTTCTGTACTAAAGTACTTATTTCTAACATAATTCTTCATGCACAGCAGAGAGAAAGCAATGAGAATGCATGCCTTCAGGAAAAAAATGCCTGATAAGGGCAGTGATGTTTTGATAAAAGATGAGGGCACTTAAGGTTTAAGTAATACAGCTAAACTAACTCCGAGGATTTAGAACGACACGAATACTGTGAATACAGGCAATCCCCAAAGAACATGTAACTTCAATTAGATTTATACTTACTGACAAAGCCTGGACCAAAATTTGGAGGATTAGGCCTAGAAATCTGATGTGTTATACTGCCATCCTAAAATGAGTAAAATTTACAAATATGTTTATTCCACGCTTGAGTTAATGGGAAAAAAAACTTTTAAAAGAGGAAATAAAATAGAAGGAAAAAAAAAACCTATAAGTTCCTAAGACATCTTTAAAATTTTGATTTCTATAAAAACTTAAATGAACTTAGTGAGATGACAATTTCTGAAAATGTATTACTATCTCTAACTATATTGCATTGTAGATTTTCACTTAGAAAATCATGCTTAAAGGAAACCATTAGTCATCAGAAATATAATGGTAGGATAAATCAGAGTTCATTAATGCTAACCTAGAGATCCACCCAAAAACTCACTTTATGATAATAAAAAAAAACCTAGTTTCTTTCATATTAAATGCCACCCACACCACAAAATCATTTGTAACAATAACACAATATCTTTGAAATGTATAAATTGTAAGTTTAAAATGAGAAATATTAGCTTGATTTTCCCAATGTTTTGTTTCTTTCAGGGTGCCTGATTAAGCAGTTATTCATAAAATAATTTTCTGGCAATCTCAATAAACTTTATTCTGAAAGTCCTTTTATCCAGTTGTATCAAATTCTGTTAGACATATGCTATATACAAAGTAACAATTATGAATGATACTAGTAGCCAGAACGCATTAGGTGCAATCTTTACAATACTGTAAAGTAGGTGTCTAACACTGGACAAGACAGAAAACAAAGATTAATGAACTTGGGCCTGGGCTGTGGTGTAGTGGTTAAAACCGCTGTGTGCAGTGCCGGCATCCCATATGGGAGCAGGTTCAAGACATGGTGGCTCCATTGCCAAACCAGCTCCCTGTTAATGTGCCTGGAAAGCAGTGGAGAATGGCCCACGTGCTTGGGCCCTTGCACCCAGGTGGAAGATCCAGAAAAAGTTCCTGGCTTCGGCCTGGCCCAGCTCTGGCCACTGTGGCCGTTTTGGAGAGTATTCAGATGGAACATCTCTCGCTCTCTTTGCCTCTGCCTCTCCCTCTAACTCTTTCAAATAAAAAAATAAAACTAAAAAAAAGGAGAAAAAAATTAATGAACTTCCCAAAACTGCATAGTAAATTCATGGTGGAACTGGGATTTCTTTTAAACTCAGCTACAAAGCCTATACTTTTTGTACTGTACTGTATCAAATGGCCTCTTCCTTCTGTTAATAATGAACAGACTATTATTATCAGCATAATAAATCCTAAAACCTATGTGGCAGGGCAAAAAAGAAAATCTCAAAAGAACATATATAACAGGTAACTCTTTTTCTCTAGGCAAATTAAAAAAAAAATCACTTCTGATCTGATCATTAGACAATATATACAGGTAGAATGTCATAACATAATCCATAAATCTGCAAAATTACTGTCAATTACAATTTTTTAAAAAAAAATTGATGAAAATATTGTTCCAGATGTTGCTTGACAGTAAGAACATAGAATATTTCAATTTAAAACTGATTGTTATAAATGTTGTATATTCAAAAGCCTAAATTATTCCAAAGAATAGACAATGAATACCTATTTCTAAGTAGAATGATTATAATCATTTCTTACCATATAGCAGTTTTATATTTTAAATAAAATGGATTAATTGCAAAATAAAGACATGAGCATGTCTCTCTAGAGTAATCAATCAATGTATGTAAAGACAGAAACTATAAAAAGATTTTTATTTCTGCTGCATTGATAATATATCCAGATAGTGGTTTAAGGCTGCTGCTTCTTCCTAGGGGGGCCTCACTGTAAGAATGGGTTGTGAGGGACAGTTACACAGAGTGGTAACTGAAAGCAGTGTTACCTGAGTAACGCTCTGTGGGACAAGGCTCTGGCCTTCACCAGCCGGTGTTCCAGCCACAGAAGGGCCCATAAAGGGGAACCTGGGAAAAGGAAGCAGTAAGTAGCAGACCATGACTACCTATCAGCAAATTTCAGGCGCTGAACAGTTTTATCTTCATGGAAGAGAGCAGTGGCGATTGCCTTCTCCAGCAAAACATGTATTAAATTCTTATCCTTTCTATACCAAACAGATTTACTACTACTGCAAAACTATGGAGTGTAAATTCTTAGCACTTTTACATTACTTAAAATTCAAGCAAGACTCAGAGAAAAAGTATGTTTTCCCACAAGAAAGGCCGTGTTGAGCTACCTAGGTTAACTCAAGAGGTTATACTAGGACAGGTACCTCAATGAATCTTAAAATAAAACAAATGTGAGTCTTCAGGATAAAAATAGAGTGAAGATTTAGTTTCATTTCAGCAATCAAAATTTTTTCTTACTCTGAATTTTATTAATCTGCATTAAAAATTAATAGGTAGCTATTTTTTATTTTAAAATATAAAATGCATCTCAATTAAGAAATTTCACAATTAAGAAATTTTGACTTGATAGAACAAGTCAAAATTGGACACTGACCAAAAAAATCTATTTGGTTAAATATATTTGCCAAAAATATTACTTCCTCTACTTAAAGCTGTAAAAACACCAAACAGCCTGGGCCAGCTCTGTGGCATAGTGGGTGAAGCAGCCGCCTGCAGTGCTGACATCCCACATGGACACTGGTTCGGATCCTGCTACTCCACTTCTGATCCAGCTCTCTGCTTATGGCCTGGGAAAGCAGCAGAAGATGGCCAAAGTCCATGGGTACCTGTACCCACGTGAGAGACCCAGAAGAAGCTCCTTGCTCCTGATCGGCCTAACTCTGACCATTTTAGCCATCTGGGGAAAGAACCAGAGGATGGAAGACCACCCCCCCCACTCTCTGTGTCTGCATCTCTATAATCTTAAAAAAATACATTGCTTAACTGAAAACGTTTTCTCTACAAATGATTTAGCATAAGCATCTCAAGATAGATATAACACAATTTTCAAAATACAGTGGCCGACACTGTGGTGTAGTGGGCACTACAGCTGCTCCATTTCTGATCCAGCTCTCTGCTGTGGCCTGGGAAGGCAGCAGAAGATGGCCCAAGTCCTTGGGCCTCTGCACCAGCATAGGAGACCCATAAGAAGCAGCTCCTGGCTCCTGGCTTTGGATTGATGCAGCAGCTCCAGGCATTGCGGCCAATTTGGGAGTGAACCAGCGGATGGAAGGCCTCTTTCTCTCTTTCTGCCTCTCCTCTCTGTGTAGCCCTGACTTTCAAGTAAATAAATAAATCTTTAAATAATATCTATATATATTCCAAATATTGTACATTAATACTCAGAGTTCACAATAATTAAAAATTATTCACTTCCCACATGTTACTGTCCTGTCTGGGATGATCTCTTAATCTAATTCTCGATCACTGTCTGTCATGCTTATTCAACACATTATACTACCCCAAGAAGTGATTAGCTTCTGGTAAACAACATGGCACAGCTATGATGCTGATGGGCGTAAGATGCAAAAAGAGTTCTAATTCTGAGGTCTATTTTTTTAAAAAGTACAAAACAAAATTCAGCATTTTTTTTTCAACTATAGTGTCAAACTACAATATTACGAGTATCATGACTGTCACCAATAGACGATAAATAAAATTTTCCTAGCAAGTGTTGTAGATACCTAATAGGTCAATTAGAGTCATTACTTTGAAATTACTGTAGTTATCAGACTTAATGTTCAGTGCATTAAGAAGCACATATTCATATAGTGCAAGTTTTATATTTTATAAATATATAAATTTATATATAAATATAATATATAAAATATATAAATATATAATATATATAAATAATATATAAATATATTTATAAATATATAGAAATATAAATATATAGAAACAATTTCCGTTATAGTATATTTTTGGGTTTCAGGATTTAAAATATTCTAAGAATTTGAAATGTTTCAATGTAACATCGAAACAGTTCAAAACATAAAAAGGCTAAGAAACGCTGTGAAAGGGGCTGGTATTGTGTTGTAGTGGGTTACGCCACTGCCTAAGACACTAGCATTCCACAGGAATGAGTCCTGCTGCTCCATTTCCAATCCAGCTCCCTGCTAACGTGTCTAAGCAAGCAACAGAAGATGGCCCAAGCGCATGGACTCCTGCCACCCACGTGGGAAACCTGGATAGCTTGGCTTTGTCCTGGCCCAGTCCCAGCTGTTACAACTATTTGGAAAGTGAACTAGCAGATGGAAGATTGATTTCTCTCTCTCTCTTCCCCTAACTCTTTCAAATAAATAAATCTTTAAAAAAAAGAAAAAGAAAAAACACACTGATAGGGGAATAGTGCTATTAAATGATACTCAATGAAACTCCTTAGAAATAACTACCTTTCTTTTGATCTCAAAATATGATTCTTAATGATGTCCAAAGATTCTTAAAAACTGAAAAGAATTACAGTATTTAAGGATTAAAATTTTAAGTATGATTTCTGCAGATTTTATATGCAGTTCCATAAAAAACTTACAAGTTTTTAACCAGATAATTAGGATAAATTGAGGTCCTGTGCTACCATATTGACAGTTCGCAAATAGTGATCTACACAAAAAAATACACAGAAGAACCATTTCTATATTATGATTCAGCAGGTCTATAGTACTGCACAGAAACCTGCTTTAAAAACATTCCTACAGGGGTGGGCACTGTGGCATGGCACCACGAGTATCCCCATATGGGCACTGGTTCAAGTCCCAGCTATTCCACTTCCAATCCAGCTCCTTGCTAATGGGCCTGGGAAAGCAGAAGATGGCCCAAGTGCTTGGGGATCTGCACCCTTGTCGAAGACCCAGAGGAAGCTCCTGGCTCCTGGCTTTGGATTGGCCCAACTCTGGCCATTGTGGCCATCTGGGGAGTGAACCAGCAGATGTAAAACCTCTTTCTCTCTCTCTGCATCTCTGTTAACCCTGCCTTTCAAATAAATAAATATGTATATATAAAAAAAGAAACAATGTGTGTGGCTAACAATCAAATAATTATAATAGTCTCCTTTAATATATAATTCCCGAACCCTTTTGTTTTGCTAACAGTGTCAAGACTTACACATTCCCAATTACTATCTTCTAATAGTTCTTATATAATTCTTAGGATTTCTTGACTGATTCAAAATCAGTTTTGGTAGACTTTAAAGCTGAATTCACAGATGCCTCTAATCACTGAGAATCTTAACTAAAAATATCTTAGCACTAACAATTCTTAAAGTATTTTTAAAAGCACACACTTAAGTACTTTAGATTTCATGACTGACCAAGTCAATCCTTCCAAATCTTTGTTATATTTTATTGTTTACTCTCTCTGAAACTAATGGAAATTAATTTCTTGTACTTGTAGTACAGCATTTTTTATCTGATTATAATCGGCCGATATCACAATCAATATACATATTTATTGATCATTTTCAGGATAGATTCTTGAGTATCTGTTTGATCTTCTAGGAACTAGTGACAACTCCGTGCATATTTAGATGTCCAGCAGGTATGAGAAGCACGTCCACCTACCTGCTCATCACCATCGGTGGCATGCCCAGATTGTTTTGTGCCATCACTTTGTTTATGCCTTTAAGGGCTACCATTTTGGCTTTCATTATAGGATCTGTAATTGCATCAAAATCTGAAGAAGAAATATATTTAAAGTTACTTATTCCATAGTACTAAGAGATAATTTAAGTATCAAAAAACTATCTATAGATTCTTATACCTTACTTATCAATAATCATTATAGATTTCTGACCCAGATAAGAAACTATAAGATGATAACAACCTAATCTGAATTTTAAAACACTTCAATAATCTATAACTGAAGCATGCTTGAATACCTTAGTCCTGCAGGAATGAAAACAAGAAACCAGAAAAATTTAAGGGCAATTATAGCAATAAAAATCTATAGCACTGCAATTCCCTTTCATCCAACTTTTAAAATTCTAATCATTAATAGCATCTTTAGTAATGTAGTATCATGAAGGAGAATTTATAATTATTTAACACTTTAGAGGACAAATGTGTAAGGTTTTTGAGAATACATCCCTATAATAAGGAGAGGGTACTGAGAGACTTCTTTTACATATAAATAGAAAAAAAAAAGACTATATGATGAAATTGGTTTGTGTGTGTGTATTCCACAGCTTGGAATAAAGTATTCCTGACATGTACCCTGTGTTAATTCTTATTCTTCAAAGAACAAAAGCATTTTGATTGCATTGCTTTCATGTTGTTCTTGCTTTTAAAATAAGCAAGCCATTGGAACTAAGTTAAAAAGGCTTGTATGGCAAAAAATGGCCAAGCATTTGTTGCACACAAAGGAACACCAAAGCGGCTGATGCTGTGGTGCAGCAGGTTAAGCCTCTGCCTGCAGCACTGGCATCCCATACAGGTGTCAGTTTGAGTCCCAGCTGCTCTACTTCTGATCCATCTCCCTGATAATGCACCTGGGAAAGTAGCAGAGGATGGTCCAAGTGGGCCCCCGCACTCACGTTGGAGACCAGGAAGAAGCTCCTGGCTCAGGATTGGCCCAGGTACAGCTGTTGTGGCCATCCGGGGAGTGAACCAACAGATGGAAGACCTCTCTGTCTCTCCCTCTCAAATAAATAATCCTTAAAAAAAAAAAAAAAAAAACTAAAAAGCTGTATTTCTATCATAATTTTCTTTAATTCATTTTTTCATGATTCTGAAAATAAATAGTAGCAATAGTTGAAAGGTAGGAACTAAAAATCAGACTCCACTTTCCATTAAACAATATTATAAACAATGGGACTGAGTGAGGTCTTCAACTCATAGTTTTAAATCTCTTTGATTCAAATGGATGGAACCTGCAACTCTTAACTGCTTTCATTTTAAAGCTCCAGGAAGAAGAAAAAACACTGTTAGTGTTATAATCCAAATATAAATTTAATAATGAGAAATTAGTGAATTACAAGACAGACTAATGCACAAAATAACATATGTTGGGATTCAATGGAATTCCTACCAATATTAGGGAAGAACGGCTCTGACCGCTGACGAATCATGGCTTGCATTTGTCTTTGCTGCTGCTGTTCTTGTCTTTCTTGATCCAAAAGATCCTGTAGAAGCAGAGGTTGTTCTTCAAGGAGAAGGGGCCTTTCTCTATTCTGCTGGGCTAACGTTTGGGGAATCATTAGCTGTGGAGGCACAGATGTGCCACTGGTACCAGACTGACTTGTTAGAGGCATTGGTTGATTTGTAGGTTTTCCTGTACCCAAATTGTGGTTAACAGTTGACTGACCCTGAATGAATGCTGGATTCACCTGCACACCCTGAGAAAAAGCATGGTTTACCCTAGAAACCACTGTTACATTAGAATTAATGGTATTATCCAGAACATGGCCAGGTGGTGCCATTAAAGTAGGAGGCAAACTTGATACATGGTTGGATGGTGAGGCTGGCAAAGTTGCTGGTGGAGACCCCAATGGCCTTATTTCTGAGTTATCAGATTTTTCAGTAGCCAGTAAACTTGAAAGAACTGGAGTTGATCCAGTTAACCCACAAGAACTTATTACGTCTTGAGAGGGCAGTGAAGTGGATCCTTGAATGACACTTGGGTTAGAGCCAACAGTTTGGTTAGTTCTTTTCTCAGGTACATCTGGATCAGAAGGTTGCAAGGAAGTCTTTTCTCCATCACTTAGGTTTGCATGAGTAGAAGCCTGTGAGCAGGAAGTGTCAATACCATCTTTACTATCACCACTTTTCTCAATTTCACATTTGGTTTCCTCTTTAGTATCGGGAGACAGTACTTCAGTTTTTACCTCATTATTAACACTGGATTTTTTCTGCGGTGAATGTTTATCAGCAAGAAACACAGTTTTGTCCTCTTGGTCCTTGTTTTTTGGTTCAACAGATACACACTGATTATCTAATTTATCATCAATTGGAACATTTAGGTCAAGTTCTTCATTAAACATGCTTTTCTTATCTCCGAGGTCAAGTTCCGGATCTGTGTATGCAATGATATCAAACTCTCCTGACCGTAAGAGGTCATCCAGGTTGGGATCATTAGTTTCCAAATTACCTAAAGTATCCAATTCATCTCCCTTGCCATCCTCTGTATCTAAATTTAAATTTTCAAGATCTTCGTCATCTAAGTCTTTGACTTCGACCCCCTCAAGGTCTTTAACATCCAGCTCTTTCACAGAAGGGTCATCAGAATCAAGCTTTTCTTGCAGACCATCGGATGGCTGGTTGGTTATCTGCAGACCATCGGATGGCTGGCTGGTTATCTGCAGACTATCAGACGTTGTTTCAGCTGGTGCAGATGCTGACAAAGAGGCCTCTGGAAACTCACCACCTAAGGGATGACTCAGAGACCTCACAACCAGAGAAGATGGATGGACAGGATGACTCTGCTCCTGCTGAGAGGGTGGCACTTGTTCCAAGTTTGGATGCATAGGCAGCTGATTAGGTAGACCTTGGGGAGCCCGTCGAATGGAGTCTGGGTGTCTAGGACCTGGAAAGTCTGGTCGAGGAAGGAAGCTTCCATGTCTCAGATGAGCAGGTGGCTCTAGAACGCTGCCAGGAGAAGCGCCGAAGGGTGGCCGTGGCCTTCCATCAGGAGCCCTGTGCCTCAGTTCAATGAATGCTTGACCCAGTATGTTGTGCTGCTGAACGGGCAAACTCGGTGGTGGGAAATGCTGTGCAAGTCCAACTGGATTATTCATCTGAGAGTTATTTAAAGGCCTAGGCATATCTACAGATACTGATCTTCTTAGCTGTGGAAGAACTCCAGATCCTTGTAATTGCTGAGGAGGCACAAGAAAGCGGTCCTGACTTGACATGGTACCATGACCACCTCCTGGAAATCCAAATCTAAAAGAAAAAAGGTAAAAAGTATTAAACAGAATTCAAAGTTAAGTTGAAAAGGGAAAAGCCATTCTAAATTTCCGTTAAAAAAATGACTGTGGCCAAATACAATGACTTAGCAAAAGTATAACTACAACAGTTAGAAAGAACTGAAAAGTATTCAAAAAGAATAGTATCCAAATATAAGTAAGACTTTACTCAAGCACTCTACAACCGAAGACTTATCTGAGTTCTACAGGCTTAGGTAGCATAGAACAAATAGATGGAATGAACTGATCAAAAATAAGATTACTACTATTGGAGTCTGTGATTTTTTAAAACTTTTGTTTATGTATTTGAGAGGCAAAGAGAGAGAAACAGAGATCTCCCGTCTGCTGGTTCACTCTCCAAATGCCTATGACAGCTAAGGCTGGGTCAAGCTGAAATGAAGAACTAGAAACTCAATTTGTGTGTCTCTCATGTGGGTGGCAGGAAACCAACTCTTTAAGCCATCACCTGCTGCTTCCCAGGGTGTGCGCTAGCAGGAAGCTGTAATGGGGAGCAGAGTTATGACTTGAACCAAGGCACTCTGACATGGCAAGTGGACATCCCAAGTGACAGTTTAACCACTAGGCCAAACACCCACCCCTGGACACTTTTGGCTATATTTAAGGAGGTTCTTTGGAGGAAGCTGATTTGAATGTCTGAATGAAGATAGAATGTCTACACCAAATTACACTAGAGATACTTATAGGACAATGTACAAGAGACCACAAAGCCAAAGATGTGACCACTGGACAGATTAAATGCACTTGCTTGACAGCAATAAGTGGCAGTGAAAGAAAGACGGGCATTACCAAAGAAGGTTAAATAATTTACCAAACTATTTGTTATTTATCTTATATTGCATGTTAGAAAGGATTATAGGCAACAACAAAGAAACAGAAGACACACAAGAGGCATAAACTGTAACTAATGTGGAAGAAAAAAGGAAAATATGGATAAGAATGTAAAAGCGAGAGTTCTTTCATAAAACTAAAAAGCATATCTTAAATATCTCTTGGTTACAACTATAACAACTATCTGCTACAACTATAAATTTGGGCTTCTACCTTTCTACCAGGCACTTCAAAGCAAGAAACATGGAGGCCATAGTTGTGGCACAGGTTAGGCTGCTGCTTGGGATGCTTACATCCCATGTTATCCTTGCTACTCTGCTTCTGATGATCCACTTCCCTGCTAAGGCACCTGGGAAGCAGCAGATGATGGCTCAAGCACCCGAGTCCCCACCATCTACATGGAAAACCTGTATTGAGTTCCTGACTCCTGGCTTTGGCCTGGCCCAACCCTGGATACTGTGGACAATGGGCAGAGAACCTGCAGATGGAAGATACCACCCACCTCCATCACTCTGCTTTTCAAATAAATAAATGAAAAACTTTAAAAAAGAAAACACGAACAGCAAACATAGCCATGATCATCATCAACTTAAAAACCCAATTTGATCATGAAGTCCATAATGTAAAATATCCTTTATGTTAAGAAACCTGGTCAAACACTGTACAGTATTAAATTTAAAAGGCAGAAATTTGGGAAGAGGACAAATCTCATCATTCATTACATCACAGGAGATTTAACTTGTATGTGGGAGCCACAATTTGGAGGATGTGATTTAAATGGTGATATACTATATTACTTATGGAAATAAGAAAATCCTAATATGATTAATAACAAAGGGAATGGTTTTAGAAACTTTAGAATTCTTGGGGGGAAAAGTATATGACTTCTCATTAGAAGGTAACATTGATTATATTGCAAAGGAGAGAAAGAAGGAGAAAGCATTAAGAACAACTTTTGATTAACAGTAACTGTCAAGTTTCTCCTAGTAGCAATTTAAATCAGGCAGGAAGTTAAAAGCATTACCTAAATCCATGTGGTCTCATCCCCATACCAGCAACATCAGGAGGATAGGGTCCTCGCTGATCTTTCGGGAAAACAGAGTATCTAGGTCCTAGAGAAGGGACAATAGGAGATCTCATGTTTCCAGGATAGGGAGGTGGAGGTCTACTGAAAGCCTGGTTGATATTCTCTGGCTGCCAGTGCTGAAGGGGACCTGGATGACCAACTACTGATGAATCCTGTGGTCCCTTCTCTTGTCGACTAGCAATCTTCTTCTGCTGTTGCTGTTGGAGAATGATTTCACGTAACTTCTGCCGCTAAGTAGAAAGAAACAAAAATCACTGGGGTTTCTAACAGCTTTTTAAAATCCTAATGCTTTCATTAAGTTGCTTTGTTAAAAATGTCTACATACTTCAAAGTTTGGTAAAATACTAGTTACCTATATAATAGACTATGAAATATAAATTAATAATTTGGCTATGTCTTTTCTTCTCTACTACTATAAAACTGAACACTTTTGTATTTACAGATTCCCTTACAAATCTGTGAAGACTAAAATGAGATACAGAATAAACCAAGTCAATTGGTGTTAATCTCACCAAATTCATTTGTCTTCCTTGCAATATGACAAAGTCTAGAGAATACAAAAAAAAAAAGGAGAAAATTTAACAGCTGTGAAGAATTAC
Organism: Oryctolagus cuniculus; assembly: GCF_964237555.1. Classification (NCBI taxonomy): domain Eukaryota; kingdom Metazoa; phylum Chordata; class Mammalia; order Lagomorpha; family Leporidae; genus Oryctolagus; species Oryctolagus cuniculus. The sequence goes on along the minus strand of NC_091438.1, from coordinate 21,715,632 downwards.
TTAGTCTGGGGCTGGTGCTGTGGCACAGTGGGTTAACCCACTGCCTGCAACACCAGCATCCCATATGGCACTGGTTCAAGTCCTGTCGGCTCCATTTATAATCCAGCTCCCTGCTAATGCACTTGAAAAAAGCAGTGGAAGATGGCCTAAGTGCTTGGGCCCCTGCACCCAAGTGAAAGACCTGGATAGGACTCCTGGCTTGGGAATGGTCCACCCCCTGGTGAGTGAACCAGAGGATGGAAGATATCTGTATCTGCCTCTCCCTCCGAGTAAATCTGCTTTTCAAATAAATAAATAAATATTTGAAAAAAATCAGAAATCACTTTTTCATTAGTTTCCTAATGATACATATTAAAACATCTGAAAATATATAATGGTTTACCTGTCTCAATTTCTCTGTATCTGCCTGAGACATATTTATAGTATTCTGTGTATCAGTTACTCCTGAAGTTGGTTGGGAGACACTGGAAAACTGTTGGCTTTGAGAATTCATTGGAGAATTTGAAGATGCACTGAAATTCCCCTCCGACCCAGGCCTTGACTGGTCAGCAACATCATGAGCAGCTTGACTTGTTCCAAAGGAGTCAGCCTGAGACCGCGGAGTCATTGGAGGCTGGTCATAGGCATCGCGCGCAGAAGGGGACACATGGTTAAACGTGTCTGAAAGACCAGGTCCAGGTGGCCGAGGGAGAGTTGGTCCTCGGTTTTGGGAAGCTGCCAGGAAAGGATCCTGATTTGGCACGAGGACTGGTCTTGTCACTGAAGATCTAGTGAAACCCTCTGAAATCCTTGGCCTTGGTCCTGCTGGTGGCTGAGAGTAAGGACCAGAAACGCCAGGTCTCGGTGTTCCAGGAGGATGAGCGTACGGATCAGAGTGCCTCTGATTAGCTGAAGGCGTTACAAACAAGTCAGTTTGTGCTGACGGCCTAGGGGTTGATGGCTGCTGATTATATGGATCAATAGTTGTAGGTCTGGGAGTTCCGGGAGGTTGAGAGTAAGGATCAGGATTGGACCGAGATGTTCCTGAGGGTTGCGAATAAGAATCTACAACAGGTCGTGGAGTTCCAGGGGGTTGGGAATATGGGTCCTGAGATGTTGGTCTTGATATGGTTGTAGGCTGAGAAAAAGCCCTTGAGCAATGGGCAAAAGATTCATTCAGTGCAGGGTGTGGGGTTAAGGGAGACTGGTTGAAAGGATCATTTGATTGACCATGTGAAAAATTATCTGCAGGTCTTGGTGTCAAAGCAGGTCTTTCATAAGGGTCAACAGACAACCGCCTTGAGGCCTGTGCCACTGATCCGTAAGGGTCCTGAGAAGATGGAGGAGGCTGCATTGGAGTCTTAAAAGGTCCAGAACTACTATCCAGAGGTGCAGGAGTCAGCAGGGCTCGTGCATATGGGTCAGGTATTCGTTGTCTTTGAAACACATCTGCCCTGGGAGATGGCTTAGTAAAGTGATCGTTAGCTCCAGCTGCTATGGGACCTTTGGCAGTTTGTTCTGAAACTATGGGAGACCGGGGTAGGCTCAAGGGTTTTGGAAACTGATCAATCATCATAGGCCTTGGTGTGTCTGGAGGTTTTGCATAGGGGTCACTATTTGTTGTGGAGGAAGAACATAAATCTCTGACTGGGGATGGCCTATTTGTTGTTGTCTCATTCATCTGAATGGGCCTAGATACTGATGATAAAGGCGTACAGTTTTCCACCTGTGCAACAGAATTTCTTCTGGGAAAACTATGACCCCCAGGAGGTGGTCTAGGGGTGCCAACCATTTTTGCATAAGGATCCATTGGAGATGGTGGGCGAGAGTTAGGTGAAAACATTTGTGGTGAAGGTGGCTGAGAAGCCTGAGACTGAGAGAGGTTTTCCTGAACAGGAATTCGGGATGGGGTTGGAGGAGGAGGTGGAGCTTGTGGTTTTACAAACACATCATCTGAAGATGTAGAAGTAGGAGTACTGGGTAGCTGTTTTGTAAACAGTTCTTTATGGAATGACTGTGCAGGAGACAGGTTTCCATTGCTAGGCTGCGGTGTCAAGGGACTCTGCACCCCACTACTAGGTGTATCTGAACCAGACGGCACCAGGAGATGCTGAGATCCAAACTGCTGCTGCTGCTGCTGCTGCTGCTGCTGCTGTTGCTGCTGCTGCTGCTGCTGCTGCTGCTCATTTTTCACTTGTTCAAGCTTCTGCGTAGCTTCAATCTTAGCCTGCTGCTTACTCTTCTGACGCATTTGCTGTTAAAATAGAAAAGAAAGAGCAATCATGGGGTTAAGGAAGAGAATGAACACTGTGGATGGAAAGGCAACAGAAAGTTCACTTGGTGATTTGTCATTTGTTCGGTGGATGCCCACTCTTGTTAGTACTCATTTCACACTGAACAAGATCATTCATTCTAGACTTAAAGGTATTTCCTTGTGATCAAATTACTCTGCCCCTCTTAATAAAGTATTGCTATGTTTCAAGTTGGAAAAAATAAATAATTTTTTTCATGTCAGCAGCTACTCAACTGCTCCCGTATTAGATTATAAATTCCTAAAAAAGGAAACCATAGTTCAATATAGCACAACAACGTCATCCTTAAGGAAATACACAGTTTATAATATTTAAATGAAATTCCCAAGTCAATTTAAGTGTAATTTTGTTGAAAAGGGAAGTAGGTCTATGCTAAATCAGATCTTCATGTAATAAAGACCTATATTCAGAAACAATGTCATAAACATTTCTCAAGAAAGCCAAAATGCAACTTTTAAAAAATCAAAGTGCCAGGAAATTCCATACCTGTCTAAATTTCCATTCCTGTTCATGTTCTGATTCTCTTTGCTTTAACGGATCTTTAAAAAGATCTGCATCAATACGAGAGCTGGGATCGATGCTGTCTTGCTGTTGCTGCCTTTTCATGGAATCATTGGACATCTGTACCTTATTAATGCGTAGAGCAGCTCTGTTATCTCTGGCCTTTTGCTTTGACAAAAAGAAAAAATTCAATTCTCAGGATATGTTCATATGTGCTTTTAAAAAACTGAAAATAAGACAAAACTATAGTGAAGATTATTCAATGAAAGCAAGAAAAAGGTAAAACAGCTAAATGTAGCGGAAATACTGGTCTTTAGAATCCACAGTCCCTCCTAAGAGCAATCTGTACACTAACCCATCTTATCTTCACAGTGCATGTCACCTATCACTTGAAGACATGTTTATGTCTGTCTATTGGAATTAGGCTAAAAGATTCCAAGTGGAATCTAATATTTTTTATCCTAACATTCTTAACACATCCTAACAAAATGGAAGAATTGATGTGACCCTACTTTTAGAGAAAATGAATATATTGAATTAATAAAAACTGAACATTTGAATCATTAAAACAAAATCACTGAAAAACACTAAAAATATCATTTAACTACATTAAAATCGAATTAAAGACAAAATATGGCAAATCAAATATATTTGTGTGTATGTACCATAGACACAAACATGTTCTTTACAAAGTAGTCATTATAACTATGAATATAATGCTTTAGGGATCATGGTCTTAAAATAGCTGAATTTCAATCTTCAACATCCTGGTTAACTAGCTTATAAAAATGTCACGCTTATACTAAGATACAGTAAGTTAGGATATCAGTATAAAAATGAAGTGATTTGTTAGTTGTACAAGTATTAACTGGCATATTCTGCAAATCTACTGAAGTATTTTGTTTAAAGATGTAACAAATGGTTTTTAAAAATACCACATATGGTGCTCTTTCCTGTGAGCTTGCTTTCCTCCACAATTTAGCAATCTGTTTCACTCTTGTGGTCCAGTCTACAACAAAAGAACAAAATATTTCAGAACCATGAGAATAAAGTGTTGCAAAAATATTGATAAGCTGCAGTTGATCTTAGGTCATTTTTTACACTTCATTAATGATGTATTGTAGGTTAAGCATTCCTAATCAGAAAACAAAACGCTGCGAAGGCCAAAACTTTTTGAGCACCAACATCATACAGTGACAATTCTCATATGACAGGGTCCGGTCAAAACACAGGTAGATGGGCCGGTGTCGCGGCTCACTTAGCTAATCCTCCGCTGTGGTGCTGGCACCCCGGGTTCTAGTCCCGGTTGGGGCGCTGGTTCTGTCCCAGTTGTTCCTCTTCCAGTCCAGCTCTCTGCTGTGGCCCAGGAGGGCAGTGGAGGATGGCCCAAGTGCTTGGGCCCTGCACCCACATGGGAGACCAGGAGGAAGCACCTGGCTCCTGGCTTCTCACTTGCACAGCACATGGGCCGCAGAACCCATTTTGGGGGTGAACCAACAGCTCTGTCTCTCTCTCACTAACTCTGCCTGTCAAAAAAAAAAAAAAAAAAAAAAAAAGAAGAAGAAGAAGAAGAAGAAAAAAACACAGGTAGATGGCAAGCATTTGGCCTGGGTTCAAGTCCAGGCTCTAGTCCCCATTCTATCTTCCTGTTAATGTGCATCCTGGGAGGCAGCAGGTGATGGCTCAACTTGTTGAGTCTAACTCCCATGTGGGAGATTTGTATTGAGTTCCTGGCTCCAGACTGGCCCAGCCCCGGCCCTTTGTTAGCATTGGGGGAGTTAACTTTTTTTGAATTTATTTATTTGAAAGTCAGAGTTACAGACAGAGACACCTTCCATCCATGGTTCACTCCACAGATGTCTGCAATGGCCAGTAGTGAGTAATGCTGAAGCCAGGAGCTTTATCCAGGTCACCCATGTAGATGGCAGAGGCCCAAACATTTGGGCCAACTTCCACTGCTTTTTCTAGGCCATTTTAGGGGAGTTAGATAGGATGTGGAGTACCCAGGACTCAAATCGGTGCCCATATGGTAATATTCACTATGCCACAAAGCTGGCCCCAATTGTCTTTCTCTATCAAATAATTTTTTAAACCACACAGATGCATAAACTAATCACTCTCAGTCTCCCTGTATAAGATGTATATGAAACACAAATAAACTTCATGTTTAGACTTCAATCCTACCCACAAAATATACAAAGTATATATATATATATATAAATATTCCAAAATCTAAAAAAACAAATAAAAATGCAAAACTATTCTGTAACCAAGCATTTTTTGGCAAAACAGATACTCCAGTAAGTACTATGTGACATTTTTAAACAATACAAAATTTCTGGCACACCCAAGAAGTATTTTCTGAATGAAGTGCCTGTGCGTTTTTAATAATCAGGCTTGTAGAGTTGGGACAATTTTAAATTCAAGAGGCTGAGCAGCCAAAATAAATTTAAACCAAATATAATAATTTATCTTGACCATGTCAAACACTACCAGAACCAAGGTACGTTTTGTAAATGATATGTAATAACAGAAAACTATCAATTTGACTTGAAGTAACTACAGACATCTTGCCAGTGTTGTATTCAAAAAATACATGGAAAAGTAATGATTTCAAATCATTTCTACAAAATTCAGTGTCATGATGGTATAAAACTGGGTAATGTACTGCGTTAAGCTGCTGCCTGTGATGCCAGCATCCCATATGGGCACCAGTTCACAACCTGGATGTTCCACTTCTGACCCAGATCCTTGCTAATGGCCTGGGAAAGCAGAAGACGGCCCAAGTGGTTAGGCTCCAGCCACCCATGTGAGAGACCTAAACAAACTCCTGGATCCCAGCTTCAACCTAAACAAAACCCAGTCATTGCAATCATCTGGGACTGAATCAGTGGAGAGAATCAATCAATCAATCAATCTCTCTAGCCCCCACCACTCTGTGAACCCTTTCACTAAATAAATAAATCTTAAAAAAAAAAAAAAAAAGTAAATTTGGGGTGAGATCAGTTATATGTACAGAAATTATTTACTCCATTTTTTTTAATTTTTATTTTTTAATTTATTTGACAGGTAGAGTTATAGACAGTAAGAGAGAGAGAGACAGAGAGAAAGGTCTTCCTTCCATTGGTTCACTCCCCAAAAGGCTGCTTCGGCCAGCGCTGCACCGATCTGAAGTGCCAATCAGAAGCCAGGAGCCAGGTGCCTCTTCCTGGTCTCCCATGAGAGTGCAGGGGACCAAACACTTGGGCCATCCTCCACTGCCCTCCTGTGCCACAGCAGAGAGCTGGACTGGAAGAGGAGCAACCAGGACTAGAACCTGGTGCCCATGGGATGCCAGCACCGCAGGCAGAGGATTAACCAAGTGAGCCACGGTGCCGGCACCTCAATATATTTTAAAAAGGAAAAGTTTCCAAAAAGCAGGTGAAACTACAAGTCATTTGGTCGAACAACATGGTTAATACAGTACAAAATTGGCACCTGCTTGCAGAATCTTTAAAAACGTTGCTTTTTAATTTAAAAGGCAGGCACTGAGAAAAAGACAGATGTGCCTGGGAGAGCAGCAAAGGATGCCCCAATTGCTTGGGGCCCTGCACCCACATGGGATATGTGGAAGTAACTCCTGATTCTTGGCTTTGGCCTGGCCCAGTCTCAGCCACTGAGGCCATTTGGGGAGTGAACCAGTGGGATGGAAGATATCTCTCTGTGTAACTGTGACTTTCAAATAAATAAATAAATCTTTAAAAAAGTAAAGAAACCACATGGGTGGCAGAGATCCAACTACCGACCCACTACCACTGCCATGCACAGTGCACATCAACAGGAATGAGAAGCAGGGTCAAGACCTGAAACTAGGCACTATGATACGGGATGCAGCAATCCGACTGCATCTCAGCTGCGCTGTAACCACCTGACCTGACAACGTGCTGACTGATACATGACATTGGGTGTATGTGCAAGTTTGTGTGTGAAGCCAGTAATTTCTAAGCAATGATGAAAGGTTTTATGACTGACTAACTTTGAAGGTTTCTAAATTTGACTTAAGCTCAGAAATAACTGAACTTAAAGTTTCAAGGGGCTGATGCCACCATGGCTAAGCCTCCGTCTGCACCACAAGTACCACACAGGGTGCCAGTTGGTGTCCAGGCTGCTCCACTCGTGATCCACCTCTCTGCTACAGCCTGGGAAAACAGTGGAAGATGGCCCAAGTCTCTGGACCCCTGCACCCACATGAGAGATCCAGAGGAAGCTCCTGGCTCTCAATCGGCCTGCCTCCGGTCACTGTGACCATTTGTGGAATGAAGCAGCAGATCAAAAACCTTTCTCTTTGTTACTCTAACACTGCCTGTCAAAAAAATAAATAAAATAAAAGGTTTTAAATACAAAAAAAATTAAAGGAAAACGGGAATATTCCTTTAAGAGACATTACTACACTAAACCATGATAAGGCAGCACTCAATTTATTTCTATACATAATGAACAAAGTGCCACAGGGAGAGCAATCCAAAAGGGCACTTAGACAACTATCAAGGGTCATTCACAGGAATGGTACTTTCAGACAAACTTGTAGTAAACTGAAAGGGATAATGTGACAGCTGATAAACTACTGCAAGACAGAATTTTAACGTTTTAATCCTGGCTTATCTGACAACATGAACTTAAAGTAACAGAACTGGGGGAGAAATACGGTCCAGTGACTAACACACCAGTGAGGAAGCCCACACTTCATATTGGAGCACCTGAGTTTCAGACCTAATTATGGCTCCTCAGTCTAGCCAGCTTTGTGCTGTTGCAGAACCTTGGAGAAATCTATGGTAGCTCAAGGAAGGGGGATCCTGCCACTCACATGGGATACCTGAAATGAGTCTGGCTTCTGGCTTCTGTCTTGACCCAACCCCAGCTGCTGTGGCATTTGGTGAATAATCAGATGAGAGCACACTGTCTACCTGTATCTCTGTCTCTTTAATAAAGAACTCTTAGGTTGGAAATGTGATCATTTCATTAATGGAAGCTATCTTTTTAGGAAATACGAAAATAGATGCTGGGTCTAGAACTAAGAAAATACAAGATGCTTTTAGGAAATCTCCACATTGTACATATCATACCAGACAGGGGTTCTCTGTTGCAGACAAAGATAAATAAAGTGCTAATAGCTGAGCGAACACTGTAAAAAAACAGATAGCAACAACATATCCACTGCTTACCAGGGAATTCTTCCTTTAAATTGGGGAAGTTAATGTTGGTGTAGAGAACGGGTGCTACTGTTGCCATCTCGCCCAGAGCCTCCTCCTTCTCCCACTTGAGAGTACTTCTTTGGGCATTTGACATTGTGTCACTCTCTCCTTCCAGAGTGGGAGCTGATGACGTCCAAGAGCTGCTGGGATCACTTGCTATTGGATTAAATGTTGGATTTTTATCCCTGGCAAGAAATAAACATCTTCAGTTCATAAACATAAAATAACTTTCTAATACTATGCTCAAATCCAACATAAAACAAACTTTACTATAAAATAGCTAAATGCAACCTGTCTAATGATATTTCACAAAAACTCACAATAGATCCAACACATACATGCAACATAATCTATGCCTAAAATGAGGGCTCTTCAAAAAGCTAATAGAAAATATATAATGGAAAAATGATGCACAGATTTAAAATTTTTTTACACCAATATAAACTTAACTTTTAATTCCATTTCAACAAACTTTTAGAAGTACCCCTGTAATTTAAAGACTAATTTATACTGCAATACAAGTATTACTGTAATTTATGTTTTCATAGAAAATAAGGCTTTTAAATACCTGATATCAGTATAAGGGGACTGTGCTACAGCAGAGTAAGTTCCCAGTCCACTACCAGGAGGCAAAGAGTTATGTGGGAGATGAGGACTGGGTCCAATAAGGCCATTCATGAGTGGCATCCTTGAAAACACATCTTAGGAGAAGAAAACAGTAATACAGTTTGTATATTATTAAAAAATACCAAACCACTAAAATAACCACCAAAAAAATCTTTAAATGCTATTTAAAAGTAGGACTTTCTTCAATATCATACTGTATACTACTTAAGGGTGAGTTCTGGTTACAAAATTTTGAAATATGAACTCTATAATTATATTTACTTCATTACAATGTACTAGAAATAGCATGGTTTTTGAGAGCCTACAGTGCTAGACGTGAATCTTAACTTTGATACTCGTTAGAAGCAGAATGGATTTCTATTTGATTTTGTATGTATGGCTTCATTGAGATAATATATATAGGGACCTCAACGTGGTGTTTGCTAAGCTATTCAATATATATTAACTTCAGGAAAAAGAATGAGTCACGACAAATGTTGCCTTCATCAAAGATTATTTTTCTTCTTCATTAAAAATTTCCTAAAAGTGTTCCTTATATTTTATACCTGTTCCTCTTAAAATAAACAACCATCTAAAATCCTTAAATACTAGCACTTTCCTCAATATAGTTTTCTACAAGCAACATTTCACTCATCAATTAGACAATGACTACTAAAAAACGTATACATTCTATTTTTAGCTTAATTTTTGTTACTTACTGTTCATCCCCAATGGATTCTACCTCCCATTCCAGCTTATTCATAAGTTTCAAATACCTTATCATTTTCTTTCTAAAGAGACATGAGGCCAACCAAAAGACCACCTTGTGTTTCCTGAAAACTCTCCACAAATGAGTAATTCCAGTTTTTCTTAGTAAATGTCTACTTATCTAAAATAGTTGGAAATAAGCTAACTGATCTTATTAGAGTAGCTTCCCAGGGAGGAAAATGTATATGTATCTTTAAAGAGCCCCCACAACTAATGACAAATGATGATTTCTGGAGATATAATCTATAAATACATGGCCCCAGTTAATTGTTGTAACTCACTAGCATTATTATAGAAGATATATACATCACCAATTAGACAAATGGCAACACAGTACAGATTTGGCTTGTATCTGGAGTAGACAGAGAATTCCCAACCTAATCACTTTGCCACACCATCGGAGTAAAAGGAAAACCAAGAACAATGTTTCATACACAAATGTTTCATGTATAATGTCCTTTCCCCTAAACCATATCATCTAAGTTCTATGGGATCTGTAAGGATACTGATACTCATACACAAGGATTTAATACTGTATACTACTACTTAAATCCAGACAACTATCTTACTTCCAGAATAGAGCTTATCCTATGAAAATGCCAAAACTAGATCCACTGGATCAGGATCTCACAATGACAAATGTCTAATGAAATGGTAGTTTACTCCAAGAATTTCTGGTTTTATTGGAAACAGAATGCGTGCATTTATTTTCAGCCTCAGTGAGAAGTTGGTTCCATTAAGTAATCTGAGATTTCAATGAAAACCATCCAATGTGTGCCATGTTGTTAGGATAAACAGAAGTCTCTCTGTTGGTAATGAGAATGTGATACATCTACTGTAATCAAAATATGACTACTCTAGCATGGAAAGGTCTCCTCATAATAGCTACTATTTATTAAGTACTTATCAAACACTTAAACTCATTGCATCCCCAGACCAATGAAACAGGTTGTTCTGTGTCACCCTATACAAGCATAAAAGACTCTAAGAATTTAAATAACAAAGTCAAGGATATGTAAGATGCAAAGCAGCTCTCCTCAATCTTACTGATAATTAAAAGGCTGTCTGTTGTTCCCCATCACTGGTACCAAAGCAGCACAATCTCGTCACACTGAAGTAGCCTGCAGGCATGACTGATCAACAAGCACTGAGAAGTTACCTCAGGGCCAGTGTTGTGGCACAGCGCATAAAGCCACCACCAGCATGCCAGCATTCCACATAAATGCTGGTTCAAGTCCCTGCTGCTCCACTTCCAATGCATCTCCCTGCTAATACGTCTGGGAAAGCAGTGGAAGATGATCCCAGCGCTTGGGCCCACACACAACCCCCTACCTCATGGGAGACCCAGATGAAGTTTCTAGCTTCAGCCTGGTACAGCACTAGCCATTGTGGCCATTAGGGGAGTGAACCAACAGATGGAAGATGACTCTATTTCAAATAGATAAAAATAAATGTCTAAAAAAGAGGGAAAAAAAGAAAAAGTATCTTATTTAAATTTTTACCTGAAGGGATTTCAAGTTATTATACCTCAATCTGCTTGAAATTTCCCTTCTCTGCTTTCTGGCCTTCGGTATTACTGTCAACATATATTCTCCCTCACCTTCTTATGACTCCTATTGGGAGGACTCCAATGAAGATAAACAAAAACCAAAGAGAGACATCATTTAAGTACTGAACTGTCCTTTTTTACAATCTGTCTCCAAGTGACATCATTTCTTACTGTTTCAAAGTGTAGTTTATTTGTTTAGAATATCATTTTAAAGTTATACTTTAATGTTATGTGGCTTTTTATTTATTTGAAAGGCAGAGTTCCAGAGAGAGAAAAGAGAGAAAGAGAAATCTACCATCTGCAGGTTCACTCCCCAAAGGGCTGCAATGACTGGGGCTAGGCCAGGCTGAAGCCAGGAGCCAGAAACTTCTTCCAGGTCTCTCACGTGGGTATAGGGGCCCAAGGATATGGTGCGTTCCCAGGCACATCAGCAGAGAGCTGGATCAGAAGTGGAGTAGCCAGGACTCAAACCAGCACCCAGATGAGATGCAGGCACTGCAGAGTGCCAGCTCCAACATAATTTCTGAGACCCAATACTTCATGCTCAATATCTCAAGTTCTCATCAGCTTTTTTGCTTTTACATCTCTCTTAATAGGGGGCAAGGGAAGGAACATGTGATTGTGCAACAATATAAACTATAAGCATACATTTCACTATCATTAAATTAAATAATGGAGTTACTTAAGATTATATGAAAAAAACTCATCCTTCCCACAACTTTAATTAGCAATACAATAAAGCTAATTCCTATTTTTTATCTAGTCTTAACCAATTATAAATATAACTCCCTGTAAATCAGAACAAGATGTTGCAGTCCAATCAAACCAAGTAGTTTAAAAGTTATCTCCATTACCTGCTACAACACAAACACACACACACACTCTGTTCCACTGTTGGCGTTTATAATGTGATTATCTCATGGGTCTGTCTAAATCAACTAATTTTCCTAAATACTCTTTTTTTTTTTTTTTTTTAAAGATTTATGTATTTGATTGGCAGAGTGACAGAAAGAGAAAGAGACAGCGCTTTCCAAATGGTTGCAATGACTGAAGCTGGGCTAATCCAAAGAAAGGAGCCAGAAGCTTCTTCCAGGTCTCCCACGTGGGTGCAGGGGCCCAAGTATTGGGCTGTCTTCTGCTGCCTTCCCAGGTGCATTAGCAGGGAGCTGGATTGGAAGTAGAGCAGCTGGGACTCAATCCAGCACCTACATGGGATGCTGGTGCTGGAGGTAGTGGCTTTATCTGCTAAACCACAGTACCAGCCTGATTTTCTTATTTATTCTATCGTCATTGTTCCTAATATCCATTCTTCCATCTCAATGAGCAGTGTCTTTACATGTAACCTGTCTTTTAACATACTCCCAGGCTAATTAAACTCATTAGTATAAACTTTGTCTCAAATTAATTTCCAGAATTGTTACAAGGGCTATCCTGCAAAAAGTTAATTGGTGTGAAGTCTTCAATGGCTCTTGGAAATCTGGGGAGGAAAAGGCTTCCAACTACCTCTACCCACTTTTCCTAGCTGTCTACAATCTACTGCTGTCTTATTTCTACCTGTGCTGCCTTACACTTACACCACTTACACCACCCTCCTATCCTCTGGAAAATGTTCAAGTTGACATTCTTGAATATGTAAGTATTACCCTATATGTAACTTGATCATGTTTAAGACTGAATTAGAATTGCTCTTCTTTCAAATGTAAACATTAAAATCTTGGTAATCCGTAGGGCTAAAGTTGAGTTATACCATACTGCAATATAAATTAGTAGTACACTTGAAAGTCTATAATGTAAGAATTAGAAACTCCTGAGAGTTGGTAGATTTATTACCTACCCTGTATTACATATTAGCACCTAGCTGAAAAAGAGTCACCTCTTGAAAACCAATTTTAAAATGAGATTTAAGGGGCTGTCACTGTGGTTAGGGGTAAAGTGGCCATCTGCAGTGCTACCATCCCACACAGGCTCTGTTTCACGTACTGACTACTCCACTTCCAATTCAACTCTCTGCTAAGGGCCTGAGAGAAACAGTAGAAGATGGCCAATGTGACTGGGCATTTTAAACCCACATAGGAGACCCAGAAGAAGCTCCTGGCTCCTGGCTTTGGCCTGAGTCAGTACTAGTGGCTGCAGTCATCTGTGGAATGTGCCGGTGTCTCTTTCTCTCATGCTATAACTCTTGACTTTCAAAATACATAAATAAATCCTAAATTCAAAAAAAGGCTAGCACTGTGGCTCACTAGCCTAATCCTCCACCTGTGGCGCCGGCACCGCACCCTGGGTTCTAGTCCCGGTTGGGGGCGCTGGATTCTGACCCGGTTGCTCCTTTTCCAGTCCAGCTCTCTGCTGTGGCCCGGGAGTGCAGTGGAGGATGGCCCAAGTGCTTGGGCCCTGCACCCACACGGCAGACCAGGAGGAAGTGCCTGGCTCCTGGCTTCGGATCAGCACAGCGCACTGGCCGTAGCGGCCATGGGGGGGGTGTGTGTGTGTGAACCAATGGAAAGGAAGACCTTTCTCTTTGTCTCTCTTTCACTAACTGCCTGTCAAAAAAAAAAAAAAAAAAAAGGGAGAGAGATATTACAGGAATAGGCATTTGGGAAAGTGATTAAGCTACCACCTGTAACATCTCATATCAGACTGCCTGGTTCTATCTCAGTTTCTCTACTTCCAATCCAGCTTCCTGCTACTGCACATGCTAGGAAGAAGCAGAGAATGACCCAAGTATGTGGGTTCTTGCCACTCATGGGAGAGACGTGGATTGAGTTCCAGGCTCCAGGCTCCAGCCTGGTTCGGTCCTGGTTGTTGTGGACATACAGGAAATCAAACAGCTCTATCTGCTTTTCATATAAAATAAAAACCAAAAATTTACAGAAATTATACTGTACTGTGAAATGACTTTCCAACTATCTTTTATAAAGAAATACATCTTTAACGGATTTTATCTCTAAAATACTTACTTGTAGTTACAGAAAAAAGAAAACAATATATGTAAATTGAAGAGCTGTTAATCATTAAACAAGCAGTAGGATTTGTGTTTCACTCAAATATAAATTGCATGTTTAGACTAGCAAAAATTAAGGCAAATTAATACTTAATCATGCATACACAAAATTGGCAGAAAAATTATTTTCACATTTGAGCACTTACACACCAAAAAGAATGAGAGTTTATAAAGGTATCGTGTTATTCAATTCAGTACATAGTCAGGCATCAGTGACAATAGGATACAGAGAAATGTTTCTATGCTTACATCAAAATACACATCATAGAACTCTAAACTCCTTATGATAAGAGAAGACTATTGTACCTGCAGGAGCCAATCTCCTTATCTATTCCTACAGATCTCAAGGCTAGGCTATCAGGTTTCAGCTAGCCAGGAAGAGAGAGAAACTTATGTCTTACACATATTTCATCTGGTGACAAGTTTGAAGTACATAGAAAAAAAAAAAAAACAGGCCAAATTTCCATATTTTACAAGAATTTCATAGTGTCAGGGCTGGCACTGTGGCGCAGTAGGTTAAGCCATTGCCTGAAGCTCCACCATCCCATAGGGGCATTGGATCAAGTCCTGGCTCCTCTTCTATGATCCAACTCTCTGCTATGGCCTGGGGAAAGCGTGAAAGATGGCTCAAGTCCTTGGGCCCCTGCCACCCATGCGAGAGACCCAGAAGAAGCTCCTGGATCCTGGCTTCAGCCTGGCCAGCCATTTGGGGAATGAACCAGGGGATGGAAGACCTCTCTCTCTCTGTAACTCTGCTTCAGCAAGACACATGACACTAGTGTTTAAAGCACTTAGCGTTTAAATGAAAGCTGTTACCAAACAGGTGTTTTTATTGTTCCACACGTTACAAACAAAAAGCATAGGGCTAGGTATGAAAGTGATGACAGCTAACATCCTAAGAAATAACACTGAAACTGAGAGTATACCAATGGCAGCCAGGTGAAGGTAGGTTTAGTTTTCCTAACAGAGAAGTCACTGTGTAGGCCTTGACTGAAGAGAAAATAAGCTGGGATTGGACTGAGGGTACGGGAAGAGGGCAGGCAGGGTTATATCCTCCCAGGAATCAGTAAATGAAGAAAAACAGTTCTGGTCACAGATGTCCAGAGAATTTCAGGCAGGTAGGTGTGGGATTGAAGTTAGTGTTTCCCCATCTTCACAGGGGTGGTTTTCACCTATCAGCTGTATATTAGTTATTAAGGAACAGGGCAAAATACACATGCACATGCACACAGAAGTAAGAAATCTTCAAAAAGTGTGCCTGGAAAACCAGCACCCACATGGCAAGCCTGGAAGAAGCTCCTGGCTCTGGCCTGGCCCAGCTTTCTGTGTGTTTCTCCCTCTCTCTGTAACACTAACTTTCAAATAAATAAATAAATATTAAAGAGACACACACACACACATAAATCCTATCTAAGGATTTCAAACTTTTTGAAACAAAAATAAATGTTTTAATTTTTTAAGACTTACTTGAAAACCAGAATTAGAGAGAGGGAAAGACAGAGACACATAGAGATCAATCTTCTATCTGCTGGTATACTCCCTACATCTTAACCCGCTGATTTACAACATAAGTCCCCAAATATTAAAAAAAAAAACAAAAAAAAAACTGTTCTTTTCCTCATTTGAAAGGCAGAATGACAGAAAAAAGAGAGACATTCCACTTAGCTCACTGCCCATATGTCCACAATGGCCAGGCCAAAGCCAAGAGCCAGGAACTCCATATGGGTCTCCCATGTGCGTGGAAGGAGCCCAGGGTACTTGGGCCATCATACACTGCCTTCCCCGAAGCATAAGCAGGGAGCTGGATTGGAAATGGAGCAACAGGGACTCAAACCAGCACTCCAGTATCTACTCACTGTGCCATAATAATGGCCCCAGTAATATTAATCTTAACACCATTTTTCTAAGAGCTTTTTAAAAGAACCTAATATATACATGTGTGCATATAAAAAAGAACCAAACTTTTATGAAAGTCATAACATACCCTGATTATGTATTGGTAACAGCTGTGGTGGTGGGGGAGGCTGTGGTAATGGAGCTGGCTGAGGGGTCACAGGACTAAGGACAGCAGTGAATAAGTCCTCCACATCCTTTCCTCCAAGCTCTGTGAGATAAAATAGTAAAAGCATTAAAAGACAATAGCCGGTCAGAGTATAGGGAATGCCAATCAAATAAGATAGAAAATCAGAACACAAATACCTGGAATTTTATATAACTTTCCAAGAATTGCTCCTAGGATAAAATAAAGAAATAGAAATATTAACTATCAATCCACTACACTGACACAAAATAGCAAATAATTGATACAGAAACAATCAGAACATAAAAGTTAAATTCTAAATAGGCATGCAGAAATCTTTGAAAATCATATTTACTCATGTCTTTTAGAAAGCCTAGATGTAGGGCAAATATTTTACCATCTGTGACCATTTTGTCTAGTTCAGGACTGAGAATGCCATCTAGTTGCTCTTCACTTAATGGTCGTGAACTCTGATTAACACTTGGATGAGGCAAAGAGGAAGGATCGTCAGCAATAGGACCCATATCTAAAACAGCAAGGTAAATAAATTAAAAGTGAATTCAGAACACTCACATCAAATGCATAACACTATTTTATCTGCATCAATATATAATATGTGAATTAATTAGGATTGTTATATAGTCAATCAATAAAAATAAAACACAGTGTATTAATAAACTTAAGTGCCACTTAAAGTTATCATTTAAACAAAGTAAATATATTTCTTGAGGAACAAAAGAATATACTAAATTTTTGCATGGCATTTCTCTGTAAAAAAAAAAACCACCCATATTTAGATAGAAATTTATGAGAAGTTGACCAATAAAGAACTGCATTAACTTTGAAAACAGTGGCATCAAATGTACAGTTTAGTCATCTTAAGTAGTATTCAAAGAAGATAAGTTTCATGTAAGTTAATCAAAAGCTCTAAAATGCTCTATTAATGTTTAAGTAAATAATCTTTTTAAAGTAATAAATTATAAATATTTTAAATGGTTGGTTGTCACATTCTGAAGATATAAATTATATTTATAATTTGAATATGCTTTACCTCTTACATATTGCTATTTTAAACAACACACATGTAGAAGTGGTCTATCACTTTTTCATGCTTTCAATAATGCTATTAACAGTAAAGACTTTTGTCTGATCTTTTTAAATCATTATTAGGAGTTAACATTAATATGTGGATAACATGAATTACACATTAATGAGAATAAAAATCACTCATAAAAAAACTTATAAGAATTTCACCCAAAGTACAGTGTAAAGTATACTAATCTTTAGTTGCACACAAAAAGAGAAAAGCAAATTATGGATTAGTGATATATTAGCACTACTAACAAATATGCATGCACCTACAGTTGTTTTAGCTGAAACCACTACCAAAAAAGAAGACTAATTCTAGTCAGCAGTCATCCTTAGCTCAGTTTCTTACCAAATGGAAAAGGTGAGCTCTCAACCTGGAAAGTGCATAAATCAAGACCTACAAGACCCAAACCAAATAAAATGGATGATTACCATTAAGAGAAGGGAGTAGGGGGAATGCAAATAAAAGAAGAAACAAGATATGGCAAGACTGTAAGGCAACAAGCCTTGAATTTTGATGCAATTAGAAAGGGAACAGAAATTAACTAACTTGCTATATTCCCCTCCTAAAGCAGGAAAGCCGAGGTAGATCAAATAAAATGTTGAGTTCTTTGACAAAGCAAAAAGAGAACACACTTCAGTTACTAGGAAACAGGCAAAAGACCACACTTGTTCCACACATATACCTCTCACATCACAAAACAGAAATTGGGCAAACAGTATTCATATGTACCTGAATGATCAACTGATTTTGCTAGGTCATCTGAAATTATTCCAAGAATGTCATCATCTGTGTTTAAGACTTCAGAAATATCAGCTAATGGGTCATCAGCAGTACCTAAATACAGTAAGTATATTTATAAAAATTCAGTATTTTCCTCAGTGTTAAATTCTAAAATACCCTTAACTCATCCATAACTTTGCTAAATATTGAGAGTTGAGCTGATGCTGAAGCAAGCGCTACAATGATGAGAACTAAAGTTTATTACTCCCAAAGGCACTCTAAAGTTTTGAATAACAAAATTATTAAAAATTCAGGCTTTTTATTTTGTGACCAATATGTATTAACAAAGTAAAATTTTAAGTAAAGACCTGTAGGTAACAAAAGTAAATCAGAATGCTAAAACAAACAAAACCGAAAAATTCAGTAACTGGTACCCCTAAAATCACATTGAGAACATAAAACACATGGAAGTTAACAGAATATGCAAGACTAACCCATGATTTAGAAATTCTATGTAAATCATAAGCCAAGTGCCACACTACTTCCAGCACTGCCGCTCACACCAGTTACCTACTCACTCACTCACTAAAAACTATTTCAGTATCCACAGAACTAGATTAATCACGCAGTGATCCACTCGCTAGAACCTACACAACAGTGACTGAAACAGTGCATGCTCTCAAGGAGCACCTCAAAACGCATCCTCCGAGGAGCTGGACAGCAATTCAACGCCACTACTGTAAATGCTATTAAAAAAAATAACGAGAAAAAAGTCTTAAAACTAAGACATGTTATGTAAGATTGTTAGGGCTGACCTTTTGAAAGCAGAAATCTAAATGAAATGTGGGAATAATTAATGTACCAAAGAAGGAGAGAACAGTTGGGGCAGAGGGAAAGCCGATGTGAAGCTTGGGATTCACTTCGAAGTGTAATGGAAAGTTGTTGGAAGACTGAAAGACAGACAGGGGATAACATGACTGAAACTCTAAAGGGAACGTGCTGGCTGCTATGTACACAACAGATGTAGAGTTGGAGTGGGAGGAAGGACTGCTGGGGAGGCCCAGAGACTACTTCAAAGGCTACTAGGAGACCACAGCACGGTGAGGGAGAGGTGGTGACAGTCTACACAATGAAGACAGGGAAAGCTAACATAAGGAGTGGCTGGCTGCGGACACATCTTGAAGGTCAATGCAAATTTGTGAATGGATAACATGGAATTTGAAAAAATAAAATGCCAAGGATTCTTAAAAAAAAAAAAAAATCTGAGTTAATCAAGCTGGAAAATACTGGAACTCTTTTTTTTTGGTGGGTTGTAAACAACACTTTCACTTTCATTGATTTGATTTTTTTTTTTTTTTTTTTTTATTTGACAGGTAGAAATACAGACAGTGAGAGAGAGAGACAGAGAGAAAGGTCTTCCTTCCATTGGTTCACTCCCCAAATGGCCACTACGGCTGGCACTGCACTGATCCAAAGGCAGGAGCCAGGTGCTTCTCCTGGTCTCCATGCGGGTGCAGGGCCCAAGCACTTGGGCCATCCTCCACTGCCCTCCTGGACCACAGCAGAGAGCTGGCCGGGAAGAGGGGCAACCGGGATGCCAACACCACAGGCAGAGGATTAACCAAGTGAGCCACAGCGCCAGCCCCAATACTGGAACTCTTATTTAGGCCAGTTTAGGCCAGTTTTAGTAATTATATGTCATTCAGTTAAAGAATATCTGAAAGTTGGAACCAATTTTAAGCCTGTTTTTACTTAAAAAAAAAAAAAAGCTGTGGGCATAAACATACTCCAGATCAAATACCTCTATGAAATAGTTTTGGAGTCTTTAAACATTTTCTTCAAATATAATTCATACAAAACAACATAATTTTTGAACTGGAAAGTTAATGGAAATTTTGTACACCAAATATTCAGGAAATTAAAGTATTTCCATAATGTATTCTCTAGACAACAGTGCCTTTTAGTGAGCTGACATGTGGTACAGTGGTTAAGTCACTGCTTGCAATGCCAGCATCCCACATGAAGACCAATTCAAGTCCTGGCTGCTCCGCTTCTGATTCAGGTCCCTGCTAAAGGCACCAGGGAAAGCAAGAGAAGATGGCCCAAGGACTTGGGCCCTGCCACACATGTATCCCAGATGCAGTTCTTGGTTCCTGGCTTAGGCCTGGCCATTTAGCCAATTTCGGGAGTGAACCAGTCTCTGTCTCTAACTATGCCTTTGAAATAAATGAATCAATCTTTATCATTTTGTTGAAAGGTGCATTTTGATGAAAAAAAATTTCTAGGGACTAGCGTTGTAGCATTGTGGGTAAAGCCACCAACTGTGATGCCAGAATCCCATATAGGTGCTGGTTTGAGTTATGGCTTCTCCACTTCCAATCCAACTCCCTGCTAATGGCCTGGGAAAAGCAGCAGCAGATGGCCCAGTACTTGGGCCCCTGCCACCCATGTGGGAGACCTGCATGAAGCTTCTGGCTCCCGCCTGGCTGATGCATCTATTTGGGGAATGAACCAGTAGATAGAAGAGATCTCTCTCTCTGTATTCTTTCAAATAAATAAATCAATCTTTAAAAAAATAAAATGTAGTCACAGGGTTTACTTCCAGGAAACCATCAAATACCAAGTCCCTTCCGTAGGCCTCCAAATCTGCAATTCTGGAATCTATGGTTACAGACCTGATGGGTATGGAGGGTTGACTTTATTTCAGCCCAGGCTACATACAGTTAAAACTCATTTTTCGAGCCGGCGCCGTGGCTCAATAGGCTAATCCTCCACCTTGCGGCGCCGGCACACAGGGTTCTAGTCCCGGTCGGGGCACCGGATTCTGTCCCGGTTGCCCCTCTTCCAGGCCAGCTCTCTGCTATGGCCAGGGAGTGCAGTGGAGGATGGCCCAGGTGCTTGGGCCCTGCACCCCATGGGAGACCAGGAAAAGCACCTGGCTCCTGGCTCCTGCCATCGGATCAGCGCGGTGCGCCGGCTGCAGTGGCGGCCACTGGAGGGTAAACCAACGGCAAAGGAAGACCTTTCTCTCTGTCTCTCTCTCTCACTGTCCACTCTGCCTGTCAAAAAAAAAAAAAAAAAAAAAAAAACAACAACTCATTTTTCGGGGCTGGCGTTGTGGTGCAGTGTGTTAAGTAGTCACCTATAATGCCAGAATCGCATGAGAACCAGTTCGAGTCCTGGCTGCTCTACTTCTGAAGCAGCTCCCTACTAATGCACCTGGGAGGGCAACAGAAAATTGCCCAATTGCTTGGACACCTGTCACGCATGTGGCAACCTGGCTCCTAGCTTCAGCCTGGCCCAACCCTGGCCATTGTGCCATTTGGAGAGTGAACCAGTGGATAGAAACTCTGTCTTGTCCTTTCTCTCTGACTTTAAAGAATCTTACAAAAAATTTTTTCTGTGAAAGGATGCCTCTAAAGTGTTTTCCAAAATGTGCATAAAATTAACACAGTAGGGGCTGGCACTGTAGCATAGTGGGTAAAGCCACTGCCTACAGTGCTGGTATTCCAAATGGGTGCTGGTTCAAGTCCTGGCTGTTCCACTTCTGATTCAGCGCCTGGGAAAGCAGTAGAAGATGGCCCAAGTCCTTGGGGTCATTGCACCCATGTGGGAGACTTCCTGAAAGAAGCTCCTGGCTCCTGTATAGGGATCCACCCAGTACTGGCCATTGTGAACATCTGGGGAGTGGACCAGTGGATGGAAGATCCTTCTCCTGCTCTCTCTCTGCCTCTCTGTAACTCTGCCTTCCAAATAAATCAATCTTTTTTTTAAAAATTAACACAGTAACAAATGTAATCAATGGGAAAACTGGAGGCCTGTCAGAAGAATAGGAATTTACAATTGATAGCATTAGAAAAAACCTAAGGGGGGGGGATGGGGCGGAGGAGCGGGCACAGAAATAGTTATCACTATTCTTCCATGTCCAAATGAGTTGAACTCCTACAGCCTTGCTGATGTTTATTTACAAACACATGAAGTTTTCTTACCTTTTCCTGATTCACAGTAATTCCGACAGTCACTGCATCTAGGACAATAGTTCTCAACCAGGAACAATACAGCCCACCAAGGGATATCTGAGACTTTCATATCTATAGACTTTTTTTAATTGTTAGGAAGCCAGGGATGGTGTTAAACATCTTACAAGGTACTAGACACCCAGCCTCCTTGCTACAACAAAGCATCATCTGGCCTGAGCTGTCAACAGTGAGAAACTATAATCTGGGGAAATGTATTTCAAAAACAAAACAGGAAAATAAGTTCCCAACTATGACATTATTTTTGATTTTAGAATTTCTTTGGATTGTATTATTAATAAATACCTCTCTTAACCTGAGTTGAAGATTATTATAGCAGTAATTCACCAACTATGGTCAAACTCAGAAGAGTGTAACTGTTTTCTTTTATAACTCTTAATTTTCGTTGTAGTAACAAAGATAAATTGGTTTGCCAAAACTTACAGACCTTTTCACCTAACATAGCTACAATTACTTAATTAAAACCACGCCTTTCAATAAGCTTGATTTTCAGAATGCACAGGAAGTCAAACAAAAGCATTTCAAAGGATTAATTTTAAAAGGAAGATCTATGTTACACAATATAAAGAAAGCATGTGTGAAATATTCCCCCTACCTTGAGTTCCAAGTTTTGCAGGAGCTGAGGATGAGCTAAGTAGTGGATCTAATGAAGGATCCAAAAAATTTGTATTCATGTGTGTTTTATAGGAAAGCTGAGCTGCATCTTCTGATAGACTATCTAAACTCAACTTGTTTTGTCTACTTGTATCTAGAAGATCTTTTCCAAAGAAAGCTTCCTAGATAAAGATAAACACATATGAAAATGATCAGTTACAAAACTCTAAATATGAACAGATCATTCTGTCATCACTTCTGACAAGGGAGCAGAAATAACAGAAAAGCTTTGTATTTAACAATATAGAAAATGAATATAATATAGAATGATCTCATTAATTCTTTTTTCCCTTATTTTAAAAATAATCATTTTTGTAGTTTTACTAGAGAAAAAAAAAGTATGCAAATAAAACATTCATGCCAAATGTGTTTCTGGCAACTGCAGAATAATAATTCAATTCCAAGAGATTAAACTGCAATAAAATTTAAAGGTTGATAGATTTGCAATACTTTCAGCACCTTAATATATAATATAAGCAAAACTAAAGCTTCATGAATATTATTAATATTTATAAATTACTTGCAGAGAGTATCATAAGATTTTGATCTACAGCTTTAATATTTACATACTTCAAGGCAGATTTAGTAATCTTGCATTGATTCATATAACCATACAGGAGCTTCCACTATAAATATGAATGAGAGTTTTTTATAGTTGTTTTACCCATAGAATGTGTGCAACATTTACAGCTATTAAAGGCTTTTGGCTTTTCCTTCATTTACTTATAGCAACACTTCTCCATTTCAATATGCATGCTCTGTTCTAGAGGCTAGTGTTGAAAGCTGAGTTCTTTTCAAATACAGGATCTCTTCCCAAACATCCCAAGAATCAAGACTAAAGACAAAAAGGAAGCACTCAAGATCCCTTTTTTTATCTTCAACCTAGCAAATCTGCTTTAGTCTATTTTCTATAACATGGTTTGTCTGGAAGAAGGATCCTTTGTGGATGACAACGTTTCAGCAGCTATTAAAACTTAACACACACTCACTAAATATGTAAACACAAAAACTTTCACTGCAGCATTTTTTATAATACCAACAAGTGAAAATGGCCTTAATGTTCATCAATAGAAATACGACCAAATAAAATAGATACGGAAAATATAAACAACAATACAGCAGTTGTAAGGAAGTATATGGAGGGCTGGCATTGTGGTGCAATATGTTAAGCCACTGCCTGGGGCGCCAGCAGTCCTGGATGCTCCACTTTCAATCCAGCTCTTTTGCAAGTGGCAACACAGTTCAAGATGGCCCAAGTGCTTGGGCCCCTGTTACCCACATGGGAGACCTGGATGAACTTCGAGGCTCCTGGCTCTGGCCTGGCCCAGCCCTGGCCCAGCCCTGGCCACTATGGCCATTTGGGGAGTGAACCAGTGGATGGAAGATCTCACTCTATGTCTTTCTCTATCTGTAACTCTGCCTATCAAACAAACAAATAAATCTTCTAAAAAAGAAAAAAGTATATGGAGTCATGAGATTAGAGATTGAAAGCAAGTTGAATATGTCCAAGAAAATATAGATCTCCAGACTATTATAAGTATGCAAAAATACATTTTTATAAAAAGTTCTGGAAGCACAAAAAGTAAATGTTAAAAAACACTTGGCTAATTTTTGAAAGGGGTTTGGTAGATGTGGGTGAAGTCTGGTAGAGATGAAGAAAATATATTTGATTTGAAATTTTCACAGAAACCAAATGTTTTACTCTGAAAAAAAAATTCTAAAAATTCATAAAGTTAGAACATATTTGTTTACTGGTAAATAGAAAATTATTCATCTATCACCAATGCTTTTTGTCATTGGGGAAAATGCTGAATAGCATAAAACATCTCAGAAGTTTGGACATAAATTTGAGAAACACCATTAGCAAGAATTCTTTTTCAATGACTCATGGTAACTTCATTTGTATTTATATAAAAATTTGGTAATATAAAAAATTCTTATTAATTTGCTGAGCGTTTCAATCACCACAGTTTATGCCAGAGTGGCTACAGATTTCCAACTTGGTATTTATCAGCAAGACTAAGAAGCAAGCAGAGGTTACGGATCCACAATGAGAGTCTCTTAAAGACTCATGCTACTATGAGCTATCAGTGGACTGCATAAATATTTCTGCTGGGGAGATTATATAGTTTATCTTGACATACTGTGACTAGTAAGACAAATTACACAGAGTGTTACTCTGTCACAATGTATTTCCCCAGATCAATGGCAAAAATACAATGATCACAAGATGTGCAGAACCATTACAAAGGCTTCCCACACAATAAACTTTAAAAAGAACAAAAAAGAAGTTAGGTGTTACTAAGGAAGCAATTCCACTCAAACAGCACAGCAGCAATAGGATTTCAAATGCAGTACTTTTAAAGGCTCTTTAGCAAAGTATTAAAAAGTCAGTTTCATACTTTCACAAGCAACTGAATATAAATTACACATTATAGAAGTATCATTAGGAGGAGGAGCAGACAACCTTCTCAGAACTCCCAGAAAGGACTATTGAAAAGGAAGGCAAAGGCAGTTACTTAATAACAAAAGAGGTACAAATAAGGATAATCTGCATTGCAAAGGACAATTTTCTGGCCAATAAAATTACTATTTGAAGAAAAAAGGTACAAAAGTAGAATGAAAGGGAATGAGGGGAAAATAGGACATTTATTAAGGATATTTAACAAAAAATTAAGTACATGAGTATCTAATTTAATTTCTGAACATTTCTGCGATTAGGCACTACAAAAACTTTATAGTTGAGAAAACTGGCACAGAGACGGTAAAAAGTGTGACGTTACACAACTAACTGGTAGCAGAGAGGTATTTAAAACCAGGAATTTTGCGCTGGGTGTGTGCCCTTGAGGGTAAAGCCAAGGCCTGCAAAGCCTGAATCCCATTGAGGTGCCTAGTGCTTCACTTCTGATCTAGCTCCCTGCGAATGGCCCAGAAAAAGCAATGGAAGATGGCCTAAGTATTTGGGTGTCTGCCACCCATGTGGGAGACCCAGAGGAAGTTCCTGGCTTCAGCCTGGCCTAGCCATGGCCACTGCAGTCATCTGGGCAGCATATCAGCAGACGCAAGACCTTTCTTTCTCTCTCTCTCTCTCTCTCTCTCTCTCTTTCTGTAGCTCTGAATTTCATGTAAATGTATAAATAAATGAATGAATACATATATACATACATAAAGCAAAGCAGCCAGCCAGCCAGCCAGCCAGGATTCTTAGACTTTAAAAGCTGAACCTTTTAACAGGAATATGGTCATTAACATATTGGTAAGTACAGTTACCAAAATGAAAACTGAGGAAATTTTGTTAGCTGAAAACAAATGTATTTTAAAACCAATTAAAATGTACAATTCAAGCAATGAAGAAACATTAAGGCCACAGTTCTATGGGAGTTGACAGATGAGAGCAACAGACAGTGAGATTAGGATGGACGCTCAATAGCAGTCTATCAAATTCGACTCATTCATATGAAGAAAAAGAAGCCCAGAAAGGGTGAAGAACATGCTCAGCTGAAAATTAGCTAATGACAAAACCAATGTTCTAATATAGAACAGTTCCAATACATCATATATAACAATTCTGTGACCCAATGTTTGCAAGAAGCAACAATTCTTTTTCCCAATCCACGCCTATCAAACAAAAACAATTCTTTGGCTGAAATATTTGGTTTACAAAGCCTCTAATCGAGACAAATTATTATTACAGTTAAAATTCTGACAACTAAACAACTATTTTCATTCAATAATCAAAATTACTGTAATATCTACTGGCAAAGACAATTTTAAAAATTGATATTTTTTTAAGAGGTAGGCAGACAGAGACACACTCCCATGTCCTGGTTCATTCCCCAAAGCCACAGCCAGGAAAGCAATACAGGTCTCCCACTTGGATGGCAGGAATCCCATTACTTCAGTCATCATCCGGCCGCCTACAGTCTGCATTAGCAGGTGCTGGAGTTGGAAACTGGAACCAGGAATCAAACTCAGGTACTTCAATGTAGAATGCTTTCATCTTAGCTGCTAGGTTAAACACTCCCATGACCAGGGGAAATTTTAATGGCAGTTAGGCTCGAAGCATACACAGATGTCATTAGTTTGGAAAAGGGAGCTGACTGGAGCAGTAGGTCACATACAGCAGGTTAAATGCTGCTTGGAACCTCTGCATCCCATATGGGAGTGTAGGTTCAAGTTCCAGCTACTCTGCTTCTGATCCAGCTTCCTCCTAGTTTGTCTGGGAGGCCAAGCACAACGGCTCAAGTACTCAAGTCCCTTCCACCAATGTTGGAGACCCGGATGGGGCTTTCCCACTCCAAAATGTTCTTGTTTTGGCTTCAAAACCACTCAGCCATGAGCAAATGGCAAAGAGAGAGAACTTGAAGTATCAAACCACAAAAAGGGATAAAATGTAAATTTTTACCAGGCCTTGGAATGTAAAAACAAACAACAAAAAAAACTGGCATTTATGAGTAAATGAAAACAAGTAAAGACAATAAAGACAATAAGCTTATTTTTTAAAGTTCAATGCATTACATTTTCTACATTAACAAAGTAGATATAATGTAAAACAAAATATTACTTGTAAATAGACAGGGAAAGTTTCTTCAAGTTTATTTTTCCTTTTTCGGTATCTCTTCTTTATTTTTTCAGTGCTTTCAGTAACAGAAACAGATTCATCAACTAGAGTATCTGGTAACTGTTCACTCCAGCCTACAACAATAATCATATTTATAAATACATAACATTTAACAAATTCAGACAAATCTACCTAATGTAATTTCATAGTTTACCAACATATGCAGTTTTGAATAAGTTGCATTATCCAAAAAGATCAAGCAAGTTTATTACTAACTTTTACAAATCAAAAATTTCATTTCATGTCTACTTAAATTAGCAATGTTTCCTAGTTTCTCTTGATAATCATCATTTTTTCGGCAAAGGAGAAACTTCTGTTTTTAACCACATTATGTTAAAGGTTTTTTTTTTTTTGTTAAAGGTATTTTAAAATGAAATACCCATTGCTCATTGAGTATGAAGAGATGGCTACTCACACACTTTTAACGGGAATTTACTAGACAAAAATGTTTTTTAAATTGTTTTGGGAAAATGAAAAAGATCTTGAAAATAATGTGTGCCCTTCCATGTAACAATCCTAAGTTCAAAAATTTACTGTAAATGAGATGTTTATACACATACATGAGGGTAATTAAATTCCATTTTCTATGAACTTTTTGAAAGAAATTTAAAAACCCTGCATATGAAATCTTTAAAAACGGAAAGGAAAATATGAATTACGAATCAAATGATGAAAGTATTTAAAACTTACTGCACAAAAATAAGCTTACCATCTAATTCCTTTTTCCATGAACTTTTTAAGTATCACAGGTTTAAAATATGACTATGAATATTCTCATGAATATTTATTATGAACAAAAGCATATTGATGAGCATATTCATAACATCAGAGTATGTAAACAAAACAAATCTTGGAGTCAGGAATAGCGGAAAAGTACACTACTTGAAACAGAAAAGTAAACAATCAAGCAATACTCATATACTTCCTAAGAGTAAGGCAAATAGTACACCCTCCCAAAAATTAAAATTGGCACTTTTGTTGTTAGATGACATGAACTAACTCTTATGAAAACAACTAAAACTAGCCTTTTAAACATAATGTAAATTTAAAAAATATAAGGTCAAAAGGGGGATGAGGGAAGGAGAGAGTGAAAAAGGGGAGGGGAGGAGGAAGAGGGAATATTACTGCATTCTCAGAAATGGAGACCAGGCTGTAGCATAGCTGGTTAAGCCACCACCTGAGACACCAGCATCCCATACAGGTGCCTGATCAAGCCCATCTACTCTATTTCTGATTCAGTTCCTTGTTAATACACCTGGGAAAGCATCAGAAGATGGCCCAAGTGTTTGAGCCCCTGCCATCCATGTGGGAGACCTGAAGAAGATCCTGGCCTCTGCCTGGCCCAGCCCTGACTTTTGCAGTCATTTGGGAAGTGAACCCAGCGGATGGAAGATCTCTCTGTGTCTGTGTTTCTCCAACTCTGCCTTTCAAATAAATAAAATAAATCTTAAAAAGAGAGCGAGAGAGAGAGAGAAATTGCATCTACAAACTAATCTGAATCTGCTAAAAAGTCATTAAAATTTTTTCAAATCCTAAAAATTTCCACCAAAAACTGTGGATAAACATTTTTAAAACAACCTTCTAAGTATACTAGTGATCTTTCTAGAACATAAAGAATCTGCAAAGACCAAAAGTATGGTAAGGAATAATCTATAAAAAATGAGTAAAGCTGTCTGAAATTTGGTGAAATACAGTGTCTTTCAACTCTAGGTTTCAGAACACACAGGGAACAGAACACATTCTTTAAGACCTCTCTACAGTGTATAGAAAATACCTGGAGGTACTACACATTGCATGGGTGAGTGAAGAAATACAACCTCACACCAAAACCATAACTCACGTCTCCCCTGTCATCATCAATACCAAAGAAAACTTTCTTCCCACAGAATTCATACACCCAAAATAGCTCTAATGAATTTATAGAACATGGGTGGACTTCATAGTAAAAATGGAGTCCTAAAGTCATTCTAGGATCAGCGCGATGCGCCGGCCACAGCAGCCATTGGAGGGTGAACCAACGGCAAAGGAAGACCTTTCTCTCTCTCTCACTGTCCACTCTGAGAAAGAAAAGAAAGAAAAGAAAGAAAAGAAAGAAAAGGAAGGAAGGAAGGAAGGAAGAAAGGAAGAAAGAAAGGAAGAAAGAAAGAAAGGAAGGAAGAAAGGAAGGAAGGAAGAAAGGAAGGAAGGAAGAAAGACAGAGAGAAAGAAAGAAAGAGAAAGAGAAAGAGAAAGAGAAAGAGAAAGAATGAAAGAAAGACAGACAGAAAGAAAGAAAGAAAGAAAGAAAGAAAGAAAGAAAGAAAGAAAGAGAAAGACAGACAGACAGACAGAAAGACAGACAGACAGACAGAAAGAAAGAAAGAAAAAAAACCAGTCATCCTAGGAAAGTACTGTGCCATGTTCCTAGAAATTCAAACAACATTCCAAATAATATGAACAGTTAAAAAATGTGCATTTCTCATACAATCAATAAATTGGGACTAGTAGAGGCAGCAGATAGAAACAATAGAATCAGATGATAAAATCAATCATGCAAATATTTTATTCTAATTCCTTTTGTTACATAAATTCAACTGAAGTAGGACTAAGTTTTTAAAAGACACTACAAAATGTTAAATATCAAAAAAAAGTAATTCAGAAAAGAAAAACTGCATAAGAAATTTAAACCCAATGTTTGAGGTTCAATTACACCCAGAAGAAGGAACATAATACTGAACTAAAAGGAAGATCTAAAGAAATTAGGTAGAGGACAAAATAAAGACAGCTATGTAGTAGTTTAGACACCATTTCAAATGGCCACATCCCACTCTGGAATGCCTGGATTTGAATTCTGGCCCTAGCTTCCAACTGATGTATATCCTCAGAGGCAGCAGATGGTGGCTTGAGCATCCAAGCCCCTACCACACATGTGGGAGACGTGGACTGATTCCCAGCTCCTAGCTTTAGCCTGGGCAAGCCTAGATTTTGTGTGCATTTCAGGAATGAACAACTGGATAGAAGACTCTCTCACTCTCACTCTCTCTTCCTCTCAAGTAAAAATCAAGCATAAAAAAAGGAAAAAGATGGAAAACATAAAATAGTTTCATAATTAGGATTTTACAGGATATAGACCATTAGGGAACTTCCTTTCTTTATAAATTTTAAGATTTATTTATGTGAGAGATGGGAGAAGTGAGGACGAATAGGGAAAGAAGGTTGAGGAGGAGGAAAAGGGAGAGAGAGAAGGAAGAGGAGGAGGAGGGAGAAGAGGAGGAGGAGGGAGAAAAGGAGAAGGAAGAAGAGAGAGATGGAGCAGGAAACAGAATGGGCAAGCATGAGAAGAGATAGCGAATGCATGTACCCACCAATTCACTCCACAAATGACAGCAAAGCCAAGAGCTGCAGCCAGGAACTCAATCCAAGTCTCCCACATGGGTGGCAAGAACCCAATATCCTGAGACATTACCACTGACTCCCAGGGTCTGTGTTAAGAGGGAGCTTAAGACAGGTGCCAGAGACAAGTATTGAACCCACACACTCCAATATGGGATGCAGGTATCTTAATCACTAGGCCAAATGGCCACCCCATGGAGCTTTGTTAAGATGTGTGATAATTTCTGTCACCCACCCTAGCAACAGAAGGACTCTATTTAGAGACTATGCTGGAAACATCTCAATTCTCTTCAGGTTTCCTATTATGCATATTAAAGTATCTAATTGTACATATCATGACCAAAATGTTTGCAAACTCTTCATTAGAACCACTTCCCAAACTGACCCCCCCAAAAAAAAAAACAAAAAAACAAAAAAACAAAGGCACAGTATATTCTTAAGTCATAGTATGGCTTAAGCAATGATTTGGATTTCTTTGATGCTCAAATTGATAGTGACAAAGTTCACTGGAAGATCTGTTCCTAAAACACTATATAATTTTGTTAAATGTTCTTGGGATATCTTGCCACTTTAAAATAAACAGCCTAAAAGTTTCAAATTACATGTAAGTAGATCATATGTGAAAAGATAAGACAGGCAAGAGGGGGCCTTTTTTTCATGACCAGAAATTATCTTATGTAACTAATTTGTAAGCCTCTTAAATATTTATATTTACTATAGGAAACCAACTACCATCTTAAAATCTCAAAGGAATATAGTAGGGGCCAGCGCTGTGGCATAGTGGGTAAAGCCACCGCCTTCAGTGCCGGCATCCCATATGGATGCCGGTTCGAGTCCTGGCAGCTCCTCTTCCAGTCGAGCTCTCTGCTGTTGCCTGGGAGAGCAGTAGAAGATGGCCCAAGTCCTTGGGCCCCTGCACCCACATGGAAGACCTGGAGGGGACTCCTGGCTTCGGATTGGCACAGCTCTGGCCATTGCGGCCAATTGGAAAGTGAACCAGCATATGGAGGACTGGAGGACCGACCAACCGACTGACCGACCTCCCTCTCTCTCTGCCTCTCCCTCTCTCTGTGTAACTCTGACTTTCAAGTAAATCAATAAATCTTTTTTAAAGGATTTTATTTATTTATTTGAAAGGTAGAGTTACAGACAGTGAGAGTGAGAGACAGAGAGAAAGGTCTTCCTTCCATTGGTTCACTCCCCAAATGGCCACAACAGCTGAAGCTGCACCAATTTGAAGCCAGGAGCCAGGAGCTTCTTCCTGGTCTCCCATGTGAGTGCAGGGGCCCAAGCACTTGGGCCATCTTCTACTGCTTTCCCAGGCCACAGCAGAGAGCCGGATTGGAAGAGGAGCAGCTGGGAGTAGAACCGGCTAAATAAATCTTAAAAAAAAAAAAAAAAAAAAAAAAAAAGCGGGGGGGGGGGATATAGTCTATTGAATTTAAGCCATTTGCTTATCAAATACTATTGCTGTCACAAGTACAAACTCTAAAGACATTTAAATTTTAATAATTAACAAGAGGCAATAAGGTTATTCTTTCCAATAGAGCTATCAACACACAGGTGTTAAATCAAGCAAAATTAGTACCATACCATCATCTCTACTAGGCAGCTGCTCACAAACAGAGCCTGAAGAATCTTTTCTGATCACAGATCTTTTGGTTTTTCCTTGCCCAGTTCGACTTCTTTGCCGTACCATAAATCCGCCAATACCTATCCAAAACAGAAATTGGATAAGCTGATAAACAACTAATTTCTCCTCATAATTCCACAATAAGTAGGAAGAAATTCCTGTCTTAAATAACATTTTTCAAAGTTCAAACTGGAATAATCTGAACCAACAATCTCATTTTAATGCATAATAAAAGGTAGAAATAAGAAAAACTGTCAAGACCATTGTTGTAATTAAACAAGAATTTAAATCAATGAGTGTAAAGAAATGCATTTCCTTTTCTAGACAGTATCAGTAAATATTAAATTCTTGTTTATCAAATATTAGTAACTAAAAATTATTTGTACATTAACAGACTAATAATTTCTGTATTAGCTAGAGGTTAGAAGACACAAGCATTCTTTGATTGACATAACTAATTACTCGTTATTCATCATTATGGCCTTTACGTGTGAAGACACACGGAACTCTGTAGTTAAAAGCATGGAATTTGGAGCCAGACTATATAATTCTATGTTTAACTTCTCAGTGCCTTAATTCCTTTACTTGTAAAACTAGGATAATGTATACCACCTCCTCACACATATGACAATTCATAAATGAACATACATAATGGTTTGAATAGTGCCTGACACACAGTCAACACTAGGTTTTTAATCAAATGACAAAGCTATGTAGCTTTACATGCAAGCGGGGGGGAAAACTCATTGAATATAAGTTCCTAGAAGGAATCTGCGATGTCTAAAAAGAGTGCCCTCTTAAGCTTCATAATTTGGATGAAACATTTTAGCTTAGGGACTATACCCGGTCTGTATGGTTTTCTTTTCCTCTTTTTGATGCCATCTGGTCCTTCTACTCCTTTAGTTTCATCATCCACAGGTTCCCGTTCAGGACTAGATTCTGATTTCCCATCACAGTCCATAAGATCCCCTTCTAGAAAAAAGCAAGTGTACAGATGAAATTGAGAAAGCCAATAAAATACATAATCCCTACAGAATGAGAAATACAAGGCAATCACCAATCTATTCTAATCAGGCACCTGAGTAGGCAAAGGAGTCTAAAAGGAGATGGAAGAGGACACCAGTGTTTGGAAAAACTATGTTACTTGATAGAGTGTTCTCAGGAACTAAAACAAACATGAGCGAAAGACAAAGAAGAATTATAAATTATTTATAATTAATCATTCACATGCTTTTAATTTCATCTTCAGGTCCTGGATCCCAGAGTTGTCTTTCTAACCTAGAACTCTCTTGTACAGTACAATCACAGCTCTAACTACAGACTGCCTAGTTACTGAAAACTATATATCCAAACTGAGCTATTAATTTCAGATGAGTTTCTTCCATTTCAATAATATTAACAATCATTATTAAAATATAGGAAAATGCCCAAGAACATGGAAGACTAGAAGACAATCTTGACAATTTCCAATTTCTTCCAACCACAATCAATACACCTTAATAGCTCTCAAAAGTATTTCATGAGGGGACTTTATAAAGTTCTTGGAAAGATGGAATTAAAATATAAAACTTATTTTTAAAATATGAAACTTAGGCCGGCGCCATGGCTCAATAGGCTAATCCTCCACCTTGCGGCGCCGGCACACCGGGTTCTAGTCCTGGTCGGGGTGCCGGATTCTGTCCCGGTTGCCCCTCTTCCAGGCCAGCTCTCTGCTATGGCCAGGGAGTGCAGTGGAGGATGGCCCAGGTGCTTGGGCCCTGCACCCCATGGGAGACCAGGAAAAGCACCTGGCTCCTGGCTCCTGCCATCGGATCAGCGCGGTGCGCCGGCTGCAGCGGCGGCCATTGGAGGGTGAACCAACAGCAAAGGAAGACCTTTCTCTCTCTGTCTATCTCTCTCACTGTCCACTCTGCCTGTCAAAAAAAAAAAAAAAAAAAAAAAGAAACTTTATTTTGCAACATAAATCCAATCAAGTTAAAGACACTTTCGTGATACCATACATTCAAACCCTCCCTAAAGAAAAGACAATGTGGTCTTTAAAAAAAGTATTTATTTGAAAGGCAGGAAGAGAGGGAGACAAACAGACATCTTCCATTTGCTGGTTCCCTTCCCAAATTGCTGCAATGGTCAGGGATGGCCAATCAGAAGCCAGCAGCTTGTCCTACTTGGGTGGCAGAGACCCAATACTCAGGCCATCTTTCTGCTGCTTTCCCAGACACGTTAGCAAAGAGCGGGATCACAAGCAGAGCACTCAGGCTTGAACCTGCACTCATATGGGATGCTGGCATTGGAGGCAGCAGCTTAACCCACTGCACAACCACGCCAGCCCCAATGCAGTCTGTTTTTTTTTTTTTTTAATACTATTAACTGAATAAAAGAGGTTGCTCTTTTTAGGAGCAACTTTTTAGAAACCAAAAGGAACTCCCTTGGAAACATTCCCAAAACAACCTTTGAATGAGGAATGAGCTGGAGCACTGTCACGGTAGATAGTCTTCTAATGAAGCTTTCCTGGGTCTTTTTATTTATTTTTTAGTATTACAAAAGCAGAGTAACAAAGTGTGTGTGTGTGGTGGTGGGGTAGAGAGAGATAGATCAAGTTTCCATCAAGTGACTTACTCCCCAAATGACTGCAACTGTCAGGGCTAGAAGAGACCAAAATCTAGAATCAGGAACTCCATCCTGGGCTCAAACATGGGTGGTATTTGAGCCAAAAATCACTGCCTCCTAGGATGCATAAACAGGGCATGAGATCTTTAGTGCAGAGTAACTAGGATTTGAACCAGGCACTCTGATATGGGATGTGGACATCCAAAAGAGGTGGCTTAACCTGTTGTGTCACAATGCCAGCCCCTAGGGTATTTTTCTGCTAAAGCTTTGGTCAATATTCTCGAAAACACTTTCATAATAGGCACATGTTATTATTCCTCGGCCCTCTAGAAAGACAAGCCAAATGCCCCGAGGACCCAAAATACTGTGACCATGAACTTGGCTCTTAAATGATCTGCTTCAGCTTTGACTGAGGCACTTGATCATTTGGTAGCTATTGCTTAAATTGTGCTCTGTCTTATGGATCATTCTGATAAAGCTATGTTTCACTTCCTATTAGAGTTTTTCAAAAAACTGCTTAAGGATCTTAATCCACTGCAATTCCATTCAGGTCTCTCATGTAGGTGGCAAGGACCACAAGCATTTAGGCCAACTGGCCTTCAAATGGGATGCGGAAGCATAAACCATTGTGCCACAATGCCGGGCCCGGTGAGTACTCTTTCCAAACTGATTGTTTTACCCTACTTAGGGCTTCAAACTAGATTCTCTTCAGATATGTTATAAAAAGGTAGTATAAGTTTACTTTGGGGCAAAATGTTTTGAAATCCATATAGTTTTTTCATTATGTGCATTTTACATGAACTTTTTCAAGAACCCTTATATTTCATTCTACTACCATATTAGTCCAGTCTCACATATGATTTCCTACCAACAGCTTCCCATCTAGTTTCCTGCATCAAAGCTTGCCCCTCTCCAATGAGATCTTCAAACTGCATATAAACTTCTCCAAATATTAATTTTCTTGCTTAAAATCTGTTCATATCCTATCAGTGTCTCAAACATAAAGTTCAAATTGGAATGCCCAATATAATAACCTAAAAATCTTATTATTTCTAACTACAGTGAACCATATTCATAGAAAGGATCATGCGTTTTGATGCATTATCTCCCCCAAACTCCAATTTTCTCTAAATTAACTTTCAAATTTATTCAAGGTTATACACCACAGCTATATGCGCCTATCCATTGTTATGCTTCATTTTAATTGGTTCTTTAAAGTCTGTGTCCTGGGGCCAGTGCTATAGCTTGGATGATTAATCTGCTGCCAGCCACACCAGCATCCCATTTGGAGTGAGGGTTCAGTATTCACTGCTGTGTTTCTGATCCAGATCCCTACTAATGTGCCTGTGAAAGCTGTGGAAGACAACCCTAGTGCGTAGACACCTGCCACCCATGTGGGAGACCCAGATGGAGTTCCAAACTCCTAGCTTTGGCCTGGCCCAGCCCTGGCAATTATAGCAATTTGGGGGAATGAATCAATGGATGGAAGTTGATCTCTTTCTCTCTCATACCTTCCATCACTCTACCTTTCATATAAATAAATCTTTAAAAAAAAAAGTTTATGTCCCTAATAGATTATATTCTCCACATGAATACAAACTAAAACATCTTAAAACTAAAGCTTTCAGGCTGGCACTGCGGCTCAATAGGCTAATCCTCCACCTAGCGGCGCCGGCACACAGGGTTCTAGTCCCGGTCGGGGCGCTGGATTCTGTCCCGGTTGCCCCTCTTCCAGGCCAGCTCTCTGCTATGGCCAGGGAGTGCAGTGGAGGATGGCCCAAGTACTTGAGCCCTGCACCCCATGGGAGACCAGGGGAAGCACCTGGCTCCTGACTTCAGATCAGCGCGGTGTGCCGGCTGCGGCGGCCATTGGAGGGTGAACCAACGGCAAAGGAAGACCTTTCTCTCTGTCTCTCTCACTGTCCACTCTGCCTGTTTTTTAAAAAAACAAACAAACAAACAAAAACAACACTAAAGCTTTCACATTAATAGTTAGCTTGTTTAACATAGCATTTAAAAGGTGTTCAACAAATATTTCACTGAATAAAATAAATGAAATTATGTAATGTATATTGAAGTTCAGGTCCTATGCTATTTTAACATCACAGTATTTAAAATTCTCTAAATTAACTATGATTTACTCTATAGTATAAGGAAAATACAGATCTTCCATCTACTGGTTCATTCTGCAAAGGGTTGGAAAGGCTGGGACTGGGCCAGGAGCCCACAACTCCTTCCAGGTCTCCCATACTGGTGGCCAGGAACCCAAGCACTTGAGTCAAATTCACTGCTTTCCCAAGAGCATTAGCTGGGAACTGGACAGGAACTGAAGCAGCCAGGACTTGAACCAGAGCTAGAGCATGGGATGCCAGCACCACAAGCAGCAGCTTAACTGGCTGTGCCACAAAGCCAGACCCAAGTTCCTCACTGATAACCAACAATGTAAAATTAAGGCTTAATCTGATGAAACTCTATTACCAGGAGAGAGAAAGAACTGAGAACATAAAACAATTCTTAGCAATAAAGTATATGATATGGTAGGCTGAATGCAAAAGAGAACACAGAATGGGAAAAAAGCGGATAAAAGCAGATAAAAAAGTATCCACACATTGACATTTGTCAATCAAACTTCATAAGTCAAAGGGAAAAGAATTTCCTAAAATCCTTTAAGATTTTGAAGAGAAAACACACATCACACAAAAAGAAATGAACTCAAACCAAAAAACATTGGATCAATGACTTTAATAAAATCTGTACATTTTCAACATGAGAAAAAAAAACAAGTAGTAGATGAAAATAATGAAATTTTCAGAAGACAGCCATCACCCAAATGTACGTGCCATACACTCTCAGGAAACTATGAAAGATATGTTCCAACAATATCAGGTGAAGAAACAAGGAATAGAAATGCATGGAATCGGGGTCGGTGCTGTGGTGCAGCTGGTAAAGCCACTGCCTGCCGTGCCAGCATCCCATATGGGTACCGGTTCGAGTCCCAGCTGCTTCACTTCCAATCCAGCTCTCTGCTATGGCCTTGGCAAAGCAGTGGAAGAAGGCCCAAGTCCTTGGGCCCCTGCACCCACATGGGAGACCTGGAAGAAGCTCCTGGCTCTGGATCAGTGCAGCTCCAGCTATTGTGGCCAATTAGGGAGTGAACCAGCGAATGGAAGACCTTTTTCTCTGTCTCTCCCTCTCTGTCTACCTCTATACTCTACCTCTCAAATAAATAAAAATAAAATTTAAAAAAAGAAATGCATGGCATTCACAGAAAATAAGTTCAGCACAGGAGAGAGTATCAGATGATCCCCAGGATGACAGTGAACAGGGACGCCCAAAATTAATCACATGTAGCAATCTGTTGCCTACTCTAACACTGGAACTGGCTTACAGACCACTATTCACACAGGGATAGTGAAAACCCAGAGAGCACTTCTACTGATGGGTATCATCCTGATATTAGTGAACTCACATACTGAGATACATGGCCATAACCTATCATGGTGTTATTGAAGGTTAATGGCCCTTCTAACCAATATCTTCACATGAGATCTCTGATGCTCACAGGCTACAATGAAGAAAGACTACACGATTTAAATATGAGAAACTGTCCCATTAATACATACTATATATACCTGAACTACTCTCTAGAAGATTGGAAGAAAACAATGGTTACCTCGGGGGAAGAGATGATTAGGAAGAAGACTAGTTTTTCATTGCTTATTCTTTTGAATCCTTTACATTCTTTACATTATGCACAAATAACATCTATTCAAAAATAAACCCAAAACGGGGAAAAACTGAAAACTTTTCTTCTACTATCTAACACAAGGATGCCCACATTCAACATTTCTATTAAACACTATATTAGAAGTACTAGCTAGAGCAATCAGACAAGGAAAGGAAATAAAAGACATTCCAATCAGAAAAGTAAAATTATCCCTAATTGCAGATGACATGTTTGTATGTAGAAAGCCCTAAAGTCTCCATGGGGGCAGGGAGGGATGGAAGTATCAGACCTAATAAAGAAATTCAGAAAAGTATCAGGATACAAAATCAATATATAACAGTTATACTTCTTTTTATCAATAACAATCTACCTGAAGGAGAAATCAAGGGAAAAATTTCATTCATAAATGCAGCAAAAAGAAAAAGACACATGAAAATATCCAAAGAAGTTATGTATACTAAAAACTATAAAACACTGATGAAAGAAACTGAAGACAGGGTCTGGCACGGTGGCACAGCAGAATAATCCACTCCTGCAGTAACAACATCCCACGTGAGCACCAGTTTGAGTCCAGTCTACTCTCTAAGGCACCAGGGAAAGCACTGGCAGATGGTCCAAGTGCTTGAATGATAGTACTCACAAGGAGACATGGATGAAGCTCCTGGTTTCAGCACAGCACAGCCCTGGCTGTTCTGGCCATTTGAGGAATGAACCAGCAGACGGAAAATCTCACTCTCAATCTAACTTTGCCTTTCAAATACATAAATCTTAATTTTTAAAAATAAGTTGAAAGAATGAACATTAACCTTACAGAGGCAGCAAGACACAAGGACGCTGTCACCTTAACAGGGAGGTAGACCATCTTCCTGTTTCCTCAACAGTCACTGAATACCACTTCCCACACTCTATGTGCCTCGCCCCATTGCCTGCTATAGCCCAGATACAATCCTACTCCCATATCTCCAATCGTGACCCCTATCAATTGTGCTGTTCCACCACTTGGCCAGCAATTCAGAGGTAAGGTGCTCTGTTCCCATTCTTGAAACGCAGAGTATTTTATTCTCGTTAGGTTTGGGATTTTTTCATGCACTATCAGGGTTTCCAATCCAAGGAGGGGAATTAGCCCAAAGTCAGCTTTTATTGCACAGACACTGGTTTCTAATATTTTAAAGTGATGACTCGCGACTTATCTTCTTAAAGTAGTAAATCACAGGTATTGATAGAATATTCCAACAGCATCATAATTTGGACTTCAGATACCTAAGGAGTCTAACATTATGGACAAAATCATAACTGTAATGCATAGAGATCACTTTTACTCAATAATACTTTTGAAAATTTAATTTTTACTTTCTAAATTTTTATTTTCATTTAATTGAAAGGTAGAGAGAGACAGACAATAAGACACCTTCCATCCACTGGCTCACTTGCCAAATACTTGCAAAGGCCAGGGCTGGGACAAGCAGAAACCAGGAGCCCAGAACTAAATCTGGATCTCATATTTGGGTGGCAGGGATCTAAGCACTTGAGCTATCACCTGCTGCTTCCTACGGTGTGCATCAACAAGAAGCTGGAGTCCAGGAATCAGACAGTGTGATGCAAGTATCCCAAGCAGTGACTCAATCACTGCAGTGTGACTCCGATTCCCCAAATTCATTTTTCATATCTTCTAGCCTCAACATAATCTGCTGCGCTTCTCAACAAAGAGCCTGTCAGACATGACTTTAAAATACAGGAAACAGGCCGGCGCCGCGGCTCACTAGGCTAATCCTCCGCCTAGCGGCGCCGGCACACCGGGTTCTAGTCCCGGTCGGGGCGCCGGATTCTGTCCCGGTTGCCCCTCTTCCAGGCCAGCCCTCTGCTGTGGCCAGGGAGTGCAGTGGAGGATGGCCCAGGTGCTTGGGCCCTGCACCCCATGGGAGACCAGGAAAAGCACCTGGCTCCTGGCTCCTGCCATCGGATCAGCGCGGTGCGCCGGCCGCAGCGCGCTGGCCGCGGCGGCCATTGGAGGGTGAACCAACGGCAAAGGAAGACCTTTCTCTCTCTCTCACTGTCCACTCTGCCTGTCAAAAAAAAAAAAAAAAAAAAATACAGGAAACATTTACATGTTATTTCTACAGCTACCAAAATAAAGAAAAGGATTTGGAAAATCAAGTTCAGAGGATTATTCTAGAGCACAATCCCTAGATCAAAGCACTCAAATACATGAACATAGTCATAATTCCTTTATTCACTCAAAGGGAACAAAAGTTAGTGGTATGGCAACGATTTGTATTGCATTCCGTATGAGAAACACTGTGCTCAGTGTGACACAAGCCATCACATTTCATTAGCGCAGCTACTCGGTGCAAATGGTTCTAGTATACATATTTAGAAATGAGACAACTAAGCATCAGTGAAGTTAAACCATATGCAGAGTAGGCTTGAGCATTGTCCACTGCTCTGTTTTTCTAAGAGTACTGACACATCAAAGCATGCTAGTTAAATGGTTTACAATAGGTGATGATTACACTCTCCCTTTTTCCTGTACATGCATACAGTTAACTCATTTTAAGAGTATGTATCTATGTGTGCTTGTGGTTATCTATGTGTATATTCACAGAATAGCAAAATATAATACTGCATTTTTAATAGGATTTCCATTTAGCAAAGAAAAGCACAAATGTTCTTCAAATAAGATGCTATTTATTGGTAATCATTCCTAGATTAAGTTCCTTTCCTTGCACGAAGGATTTCAGATACAGCTGATAAGTGAGCAAAGGCAACAGTCAGCAAGATACTATAGTCAATACCCTAAATTCTAAAATTGTCTTAATCACAATCTTCAACATCCAATACTTTAAACAACAATCATTCAGTAAGTACAAGGACAGATTCAACAGACCAAATTAAAAATGAGCTGTTCTAGAAAATAAATGGGAAGACAGGGTAATTTTTCAAATGATTTTTTTACATTCACAAGAGTAAGAAATAAGAAACTGAAATACACTAGCATTTACCATCGTAATTTTCTACAAAACAGCATTTCCAAGGAATACTTTCTAAGGACTTTGTTGTATTTAAAACATTCTATAATCTCATGATTTGGCAGATAAATCATGAATAAACTTTAAATGAATAAGAATTATTAATAAACCACTAATATTAGTAACTTATGTATAACAACAGACTTTTCAGTTTTTGAAAGATACAGCATTTCCCAAATTTACTACATCTCTTCAGATATTTTTAAGATCCTCAGAAACAAATTCTTTGGTATATTCTAGCTAATGTTGACCTGATGAATTCCTCCTAAATATACGGAGTACTTCTTCACAACCCAAAGCCACCTTAGATATCAAAACCAAATTCTCGATTCAAAAATATTTTAGAAGTGGCTATAGACAAGCATCACAATGCTTTTTCCCAAACCGCACAAAGCAAAAGCACACCACTGTAAAAGAAATGCAAAGACTTAACAATAAATTATCAGAAACTTATAAAATCATGTTGACACAAGGACGCTGTCACCTTAACAGGGTGACAAATTCTATAAGTTCCATTTATAGAAAATGAAATTTAAATAATTCTGGAGCAAAAAAAATTTTGAAATCTAGATATTTTTCACAATATGCACTCTCTAAGTGTTAAAAGATCTCTTATGTGCTTTTCATGGCATGATCCTCTCTCACTTAGAATACTGCAACAGCCTCTGGATTGACCTACTTGCTACAATTCTTTTACTTAACTGTTTTTTCATGTAACAGCATCTTTCCTGTTAAAACAGGATTAAGATCATGCTTCTTTACAGAAACACCCAATTATTTCCCATTCCACATCTAGTAAGTGCAAATTGTTCTGAATGATTTACTGAGCCACCCATCACATCACTTCCTACTGTTCCCTTTGCTCACTTTGCTGGACACAGTCATCTCAACATTCCCCATACAAGCTGGGCCTGGCTTCCTCACACCTGAGACATTCTTCACTTAGTTAAACAGATGGCTCACCCACCTCTTTAAAGTCTGTACTGACTGTTTTCAGTTTATCAGACCACTCTATGCATGCTCAATTCCTATGAACCTAATTATTTTTAATAGCATTGCCTGAATACATTAGAATTTTTTTTTTTACACTCTTGTATCCTAACATTAAAAGCAAGCTCCAGGATGAAGTGGCATAGTGGCATAATGGGTTGGGATGCCAACTGCAATGTTGGCATCCCATGTGGGCAACAGTCCTGGCTGTTCTACTTCCAATATGGCTCCCTGCTGGTGCACCAGGGAGGGCAGTGGAGGATGGCTCAGGTGCTTGGGCCCCTGCACCCACCACGGGAGACCCAGAATGGAGTTCTGGGATCCTGACTTCAGCCTGACACAGTCCCAGCTTTTGCATCCATTTGGGGGAGTAAACCAGCAGATGGAAGATCTCTTTCTCTGTGTTTCTCTCTTTGCTCCTCTACCTCTCAAATCAAATTAATAATAAAAAAAATTTTAAGGGGCCGGCTCCGTGGCACAGTAGGTTGATCCTCCGCCTACAGTGCAGGCATCCCATGTGGGAGCCGGTTCTAGTTCTGGCTACTCCTCTTTGAGTCCAGCTCTCTGCTGTGGCCTGGGAGAGCAGTGGAAGATGGCCCAGGGCCTTGGGCCCCTGCACCCATGTGGGAGACCCAGAGGAAGCTCCCGGCTCCTGGCTTCAGATTGGCACAGCTCCGGCCGTTGCGGCCATTTGGGGAGTGAACCAACGGAAGGAAGACCTTTCTGTCTCTCCCTCTCATTGTCTGTAACTCTACCTCTCAAACAAATAAATAAAATCTTTAAAAAAAATTTTTAAAAAAATAAAAAGGGCTGGCGCCACGGATCACTGGGCTAATTGTCCGCCTGCGGCACCGGCACACCGGGTTCTAGTCCCAGTCGGGGCGCCGGATTCTGTCCCGGTTGCCCCTCTTCCAGGCCAGGAGCCAGGTGTTTCTCTGGTCTCCCATGCAGGTGCAGACCTAAGCACTTGGGCCACCCTCCACTGCCTTCCTGGGCCACAGCAGAGTGCTGGACTAGAAGAGGAGCAACTGGGACAGAATCGAGCCCACAACCTGGACTAGAACCGGGGTGCCAGCACCACAGGCGGAGGATTAGCCAAGGGAGCCGCGGCGCTGGCCCTGTGAATATAAATTTAAACTTCAAGTTATATAAACATTATCATTTTTCCATTTCTAGAATGTACATATCAAGCTCTACTTTAACATAAACTTGGTTTCAAAGCAGACATTATCTGTGATCATTTATGTATAAACCTAAAAAGCCTAAACTCAAGCATTTGTGATCTTCAATCATATGGTGCTCCCCAAATTTTCTATATGGGAAATCTGTATTAAGAAGATATATGAAAGCCAAAGGAAAAAATTTAAGAAAATCACTCAGAATGGGCAAATGTCACATCAAGGGATATCTACATTAATGTGATTACCTTTAAATAAATCAAACATTTCAAAAGTTACCTTAATGCTTCAATTCTTACATATGTATTCAATGGAAAATAAATTAGTATTACCTCGACTATCATCCATTTCCCCATCCCTTGAATGCTCTGACTGGATGTCTGGAGGGGTCTGAAGGACAGCCACGCTATTCTGATTTATAATCTTCAATTTTAATTTTGGTTTTGACCGTTTTCTTCTTGGAACTGTGACTGTGAGGCTCTGCAGCTGAGTCATCCCTGATTCAGTCAGACACACACCATCCTGGGTGTAGGTTTTAGGTGGATCTAGAAGTATAATTCCCAAGAATACAAACTTAAGGTTTCACTGTAAATTCATTATTCCAAAATACCCACTTAAAGGGAAAATGACTATAGTTCAAGACGGCAGTTATCTATGGAAATATAAGTCACTTAACAATGTCAAAACTAGTTGGCCAAACTTTCTTGGATTGACAGAGAGTTTATTGGCAGAAAGGTTGCATGTTTTTCTGGCATTTCTACTTCCATGCATTGATGTAAAGATTTAGGAAGGAAACATTGAAGCTAAAATTAATGCTTCAGCTACCCTACTATGAGCCTTTTCCCCCCAAAAAACACTTAAAGCTAGGAACAATTTACAAGAGAAGCAACAATGCTCTAGAAGCTAGGGTGGAAAAAAAAGCATTAATATAATCATTTATAGAAAGCAGCAGTCAAAAGTACAAATGATATAAATTTTTAAATTGACAAAATTTAGCATACTATCTGTAGTACCCTCAATGTTTTCATATCTGAAGGCAACAAATACATGTACATAAGAGAATGACTGCTGAAAATGTCATTAATTACCAATGCAGGCTGACCTATTACCCACCCCCCCAAAAAAAAGAGAGAGAGAGACTAAATTACTTAACTAAGCACAGTAATATATCAATGAAATCCAAAAGAATGTGATTAATGCTTATTTCTGAAACTTGGTATTT
Source organism: Oryctolagus cuniculus (assembly GCF_964237555.1). Taxonomy (NCBI): domain Eukaryota; kingdom Metazoa; phylum Chordata; class Mammalia; order Lagomorpha; family Leporidae; genus Oryctolagus; species Oryctolagus cuniculus. The sequence continues at coordinate 21,670,785 of NC_091438.1, read as the reverse complement.
TTCCCAGGTAAAACTGCATAAAAGGAACCTTTTATGTATCAATTAAGGCAACATGTTACAAGCCAATAATATACAAATTAAGGATTCATATGCTTAAAAAGCAAATTGTTTCAAATTTTACCTAGCTCTTTTACTTTTGTGACAATTTGTGCTACAAGTGAAGAGTCACAGCAGTCTGAGGAAGGCACTGAAAAGAAAAAAATTCAGGTGATTTTTTCAGAAAAGATAAAGTTTACTTAAAGATTTAAATATGATTCCCTTAAAATAAATGCTTCAACAAACTAAACAAAGGTCTATAAAATGACAGCCAAACATAAAGGGAAGTAGTGAAAGTACTTTATTCAGGGAGGAAATACTAACAATGATACAGAATCAGTATACTGGATTTCTACATATCGCTAATAACTATAAAAGATTATACTCCTTGAATGTAATATTATGACTTACATCTGAAGTGATTCATTTTCACCATTTAGGTAAATTGTTTTAATATATAAAATGAAGATAACAAAAATTAATCTATTAAAAGGAGAACTTATTTTCATAAGTTACTGGGCCAAAGTAAGTTTCTCAAAGACAAAAAAGAATGAAGAATTAAGACTTATTGTCTATAGAAAATAAAGTGCAAGTGAGTAACAGGACAGCAGAGTCACATTTCGAATTATTCTCTTACCATTTGATGCGGGCATATAGGGTCTGCACATGCTACAGTCAAAACCAATGTCTGCTACATTTTCCACTTCCTCCTCAGTATTTAAGTTTTGACAAACAGCATGCATCCATCTAAAAAGACCATATGTGTACATTTATAAAGAAATGAATATACTCAATCCTGTTTTCTTTTAAAAACAACAGGAACTTGACAGTCTACATAATTAAAAGCCCTAAATCTCACATGCTCTTACTATCTAACACATCTCACCCTTCTGTCCTGCTTATCTCTAATGACTAACAAAATTTTTCATAGAATTGAGAAGGAAAGTAAAAGCAATGAGAATAAATTTAAGGGAGGAAGCAAAAGCACATTACATGAGGAGTATGGATTAAGTATTATGTGATCATATACCAATATATCAAAACCAGCAAAGAGGTTACTTAGGTCAGGTAGAAAGAAATTCAGAAGGCAGCCAATGGTAAAGTGTTAACAAATTTGAAGTAACTTTAACATAAAGTGAAGCTGAATGGTTTGCTGGGAAAGAAATTGAAGGACCTCTCATGCTTTAGAATAAAGAATTTGTAAGCAGGGTCTTAAGAAAACTACACTATTCATAAAGAAAATACTGTAAACACCTTGATATTTACAATGTGTAACCACTAACAGAGCTCCACCATATACCAGTAAGACCAAAGGAAACGGTCTTGATTTTTGGGGGGTGGGAGGTTGTATCTAACAATTAAATTATCTATTATCTACAGCTTGAAAGAGAAGTGGCTTAGGTAAAATACAAAAGGTCAGGGTCATTTTTAATACCTCATAAAAGCAATTTAAAAACCTATCGTAAGAAAACACAAATATGCAGGTAATCATCCCTAGCAAATTTCAAGGGATTCATAAACATTCAAAAAGCCCCACGATAAAAACCCTTAGTCTGGAATTTAAGCAGAAAATCACTTTTGTAATTTCCTAGCTGACTAAAAATCTGGAAAGCAAAAGTTATGATTAAGGGAACACTTTCCAATTTCATTAGGCAATGTTTGCAAAGACGACAAAGTAGAAAACAACAATACCTATCGCATTGTCTACACTGCAGAATAAGATCTTCTTCTCTATAGTTTCGACAGCAGACCGGGCAGGAGGAGAGGCTTGCACAAGGAGCACACTGTGTGTAGTTGTTTTGCCATTCACATCTCAGACCTGCAGATGTTGCTCCACAGTGTCTGCACCAAACACACCTGAAATCCAAACCGCCCCAAAAGTCTCAATTCTATTTACATAATTCAGAGGGCTACACATAAACAGAATAGGAGGAAACTATTAACTATGCACAAAGAATTTTCTAATTAGTGATATATGTCATACTAAATGTTTACTATGTGATTAAAGAGATGGGAGAAAGTTCTGAACGCAAAAGTCTACCAAGGAAAACATAAATCCCAGAATACCATTTGCACTTCCAGCCTCCTTTGGGCACTGTCTGCAATGGAGGGTCTAGGCAGTAGGTGTGATAACTTATGTCACAATCATCACAAAGCAGGAGTCTTCCTGGGTCAGTTGCCTTCCCGCAGGCCTCACACACAGTGCACTCCAGACACCGCCAACCTTTGCTAAGAACTACTTTAGAAATCTGTAAAAGAAACAACACACATAATTTATAATTAAACAGACCTCATTATCTATAATCAAATTACATAATTAAATAATTTTATACTAAAGAAGCAAGTCATGGACATTTATTGAGCACCTGTGGCCCAACACTGCCCTGGGCAAAGTGAAACACAGAAGGATGACACTAATGCCTTTAGTTAGTCCACGTAAATAACTGGTGCTGTACATTTAATTCCACTAAACTTACAGATACAGTCTGGATTTTAAAGAAATCAGGTTGCCTGCTATGTTACTGTTCAATTCTATGCTTCTGAAACTTATGCATATGATGTAAGGACATAAATGTTAAAACCGAAGAAAAGAAACAACATAAATTTAAGATAAAACATGAGTTCTCACATACACATTATGATCTTGGAGGATTTCTATGCTATGAAGCTAGCACTCCTGAAATTCATCTTCCCTTTGCTAATTTTCTTCTCAAGGGTCTAAATCAGTGGAAAACTGAAAATCTACAGAATACACAGTATGCAATCAAAAAAAAAATAGAAATTCAGTTCATGAGGAATAAGAAAACCTAAAATATACCAGAGAGGAAAATAAAAGAGTTAAATTCAAAAAATCACTTATCAGAACATAATCAAACTTCCCAGCTCTGGATATCAGAATCAATTAGCAGTTCCTAAATTCTTTTCAAATTAGAATTCCTAACATGAACAAGCAGTTATATGTAAGAGCAGAATACCTTTTAGACACCCCAACACATAAAATTCGACTCTCATCTTCTCCCTATTAAGTCACATAGACAAATAAAATGCAGAATGAGGTTGTACATGAAAAGGAAAGTGTGAGGTCGAGAAAGCAATGTGTACAACAAAGGACAAAAGTCCAGGAGGTTTTAAAGATGAGAGCGGGGCAACATATCTACAAGACACTGGCACCAATGAAAGCAAGGGAATGGAAATGTCTAGGAAGAGTGAGGGCTCTTCCCAGAAAAAAAGAACTTAACAAAATATTAAAAACTCATGTATATTATGAAAAACCATGCACAGATCAGATATCAAAAGACCTTGCAGAATTAAACTTCTCTTAGTTCTATTTTTCCACAACCACGTTGAAGTACGCTTATAATGTAATAGAACAGTTCATCTATACTAGATAAAAATAAACAACTAAAAACTGACAGAGTATAACTTGTGAATGTTTTCTTCTTGCTACTGAAAACTCCACAAGAAACAGAAGTTGGCGGTGGGCATTTATTCCAGAGGTTAAAACATTCAACACACATCGGAATGCCTGGGTTTGATGTCCAGTTACAGTTAATGACTCCAGTTTGTCACCAGGCAGAACTGGTAAGACAGTGGTGATGTCTCAAATTACTTACTGGTTGCCTGCCACTCACAAAAGAGAACTGGCTTGCACTGCAAATCCTGATTCTGACCCCAGCACAGCCCTGGCTATGGTAGGCATTTGTATAGTGAACCAGCAGATAGGAGCAAGCAAGGTCCACCTCTCTCTCACACTGACTCCATTTTTTCAAATTTGAAAAAACTTGAAAGTCAAACTTTACTTCTTAGATCTACTGTAAATATGTACTAAATCAAAACACTTTTTTCAAAAAGATTTATTTTATTTGAAATGCAGAGTTAGAGAGAGGTAGAAACAGAGAGATATCTTTCATCCACTGGTTCACTCCCCAGATGGCAGCAATGAAACCAGGAGCTTCATCCAGGTCTCCCATATGGGCCAAGGGTCCCAAAGATTTGGGCCACTTTCAGCTGCTTTCCCAGGAACATTATCAGGGAGCTGGATTGGAAGTGGAAGAGATTCGAATTGATGCAGGCATTGAAGGCTACAATTTAACCCATTATGCCACAGCGCCAAGCCTCTATTGTTTTTTAAAGATATATTTTACATAGTTATTTCAAAATAAGAGTTACAGGAGACTAGAGGAGAGACATACAGATCTTCTGTCTGCTGTTTCACTCCCCAAATAGCTACAATACCCAGTGCTTTGCTAGATCAAAGCCAGGAGCCTAGAACTCTGTTCTAGTCTCCCACATAGATGGCAGGAGCCCAAGTATGTGGGCCATTTCTGCTGCTTTCCCAGGTGCTTTAGCAGAAAGCTGGATTAGAAGTGGAACAGCCAGGACATGAAACAGCACTCAAATGGCACGCTGGAGGTACAGGCAGCAGCTTAACCCACTGAACCACAATGCCAGTCCACACTTTATTAATTTAACTAAATGTAGTAATACGTTATTGGAAGGATTCGGAGGGAAGGCAAGAGGTATACTTTAAGAACTAAATCAGGGGGCCAGTGCTGTGGCACAGTGGGCTAACGCCCTGGTCTGAAGCACCAGCATCCCATATGGGCACTAGTTCGAGACCCACCTCCTCCACTTCCGATCCAGCTCTCTGCTATGGCCTGGGAAGGCAGCAGATGGCCCAAGTCCTTGGGGCTCCGCACCTGTGTGTGAGACCCAGAAGCTCCTGGCTTCGGATCGGCACAGTTCTGGCCATTGTGGCCAACTGGGGAGTGAACCAGTGGATGGAAGACCTCTCTCTCTCTCTGCCTCTCCTCTCTTTGTATAACTGATTTTCAAATAAATAAACAAAAAATTTTTTAAAAAAAGGAATAAACGCAGTTGCCTCAGATGTGGAAAGATGGATTTGCTGGTGGCTAAAAGGTATTCAGTGTCATCTGAGATTTAGCCATGTCTACTAGCCTGCTACTGATTTTTTATACCAAGTTATATTATTTATCCAAAGGGAGAAAACGGTCTAGGATGGGAAGATCAGAGTTACATAGAACAGAAACCAGCAACCTTTTTCTGTAAGCATACAAATAAAAAATATTCTAGAGTCTGTGGACCACATGGTCTTTCCCAAATCCAGAACTCTGCCCTTGTAAAATTCCCACAAAGACAAAAGAAAATACCATGGTTGCGCTCAGTGGGTCACACTTGGCGCTCAGTGGGTCACACACAAGCTGCCACTCCTACTGTAGATTCTCTCTCTAATGAGAGATCAAACTAAACCACCTGAGAGGATTTTTCTATCTTCATTTGCACAGTTCTCTTTCATCAGATACTTATCTTTTGTCCTCCGAGGTTAAGTCAGCTTGTACTGACTCTTCAACATATCACATTCTGCATCCTACATCCTACCCACAGAAAGTGCTCACATCAGTCGGTCAAGACCTCAGACTCCCAAATCTAACTGTGTAACTCGACCTCTGCAGTACTTCAATATTTGCACAATTTTTCCCCTTTAAGATTCCCACTTGGCCCCGGTGCTGCGGCTCAGTAGGCTAATCCCCCGCCTTGCGGCGCCGGCACACGGGGTTCTAGTTCCGGTCGGGGCGCCGGATTCTGTCCCGGTTGCCCCTCTTCCAGGCCAGCTCTCTGCTGTGGCCAGGGAGTGCAGTGGAGGATGGCCCAAGTGCTTGGGCCCTGCACCCCATGGGAGACCAGGATAAGTACCTGGCTCCTGCCATTGGATCAGCGCAGTGCGCTGGCTGCAGCGCACCGGCTGCAGCAGCCATTGGAGGGTGAACCAACGGCAAAGGAAGACCTTTCTCTCTGTCTCTCTCTCTCACTGTCCACTCTGCCTGTCAAAAAAAAAAAAAAAAAAAAAAAAAAAAAAAGTGCTTTCAAGTGTGGTTATAAAACCATCCATGGTATCACGTCTCCAGTTGTGACAAATATGCCTTTTTTTTTAAAGGTTTATTTATTTTATTTGAAAGGTAAAGTTACAGAAAGGCAGAGACAGAGAGGGAAAGGGAGAGAAGGGGTCTTCCATCCACTGCTTCACTCCCTAGATGGCCGCAACAGCTGGAGCTGCACCGACATGAAGCCAGGAGCCTCTTTTGATCTCCCACATGAGTACAGTGGCCCAAGAATATGGACCATCTTTCATATCTTTCCCAGGCCATAGCAGAGAGTTTGATCAGAAGAGGAACAGCCAGGACTCGAACTGGTGCCCTTATGCGATGACAGCACTGCAGGTAGCAGCTTTACCTACTACACCACAGCGCCGATGTGTGCTCTCTCTCTCTCCTTCCCTCCCTCCCTCTCTCCCTCTCTAACTCTGCCTTTCAAAAAAAATAGAATGAATAAAAGAGAGGGGGAAAAAAAGTCAAACCACAAGCCACAGCCAGGACAAACAACACATACTGGGAAAAAATTAAACACCTCCTAGGCAGCTAGAAGAAAAATGAGTGCCAAATAGTCAAGACGGTAACACCAGTGGTGAATAGGGGTTGGGATTCAGTAGAGACCATAAATGCTAAGGGTTCTAACACCAAAAAATATGAGAATATCCACTTTAGAATGAAGATTCTTTTATGTAAATTCTTCTTATTTGATTTTTTTTTTTTTGACAGGCAGAGTTAGAGAGAGAGAGAGAGAGACAGACAGACAGAGAGAAAGGTATTCCTTTTTCCATTGGTTCACCCCCCAAACGGCCTCTACGGCCAGCATGCTGTGCCGATTCGAAGCCAAGAGCCAGGTGCCTCCTCCTGGTCTGCCATGTGGGTGCAGGGCCCAAGGACCTGAGTCATCCTCCACTGCCTTCCCGGGCCACAGCAGAGAGCTGGCCTGGAAGAGGAGCAATCGGGACAGAATCTGCCACACCAACTGGGACTAGAACCCGGGGTGCCGGTGCTGCAGGCGGAGGATTAGCCAAGTGAGCTGAGGCGCCAGCCTCTTATTTGATTTTAAGACACTCTACAACAGAAAGAAACTTCAAAAGGATCTAATGTATCCACTAAATTACTGACAACAAAACTCAAGCTGAGCCAATTCCCATAGCCCTAGTACATTTCTGCATATTCTAGTACTTCTAAGTCACTGAGGCTACAGTATTCTCTACTCAAAATACCATTAGTGTCATAAAAGAAAAATGTAGGTAGAAAACAGATTTAAATACAGCTTTGAAAGTAATTAGCTGTTTGACCATATACTGTCTAATCTTATGTAAGCTTCATTTAGCTTACCTATAAATTGGGAAGTAATTGTTGGATGTACCAAAAAGTACACAAATTCCTGAGGATAAACCTTTAAATATTAACTTTTCTTCTAAAACTTCTGCAAATTATACTCAAAGTGGGGCCAGTGTTGTGGCGCAGTGGGTCAAGCGACCACTTACAATACCGGCATTCCATATGGGCACCAGTTCAAGTCCTGGTGCTCCACTTCTGAAAGAGCTGCTTACTAATGGGCTGGGAAAAGCAGCGGAAGATGATCCAAGTGCTTGGCATCCTGCTACCATCATGGGAGAACTGGAAGAAGTTTTGGCTTGACCACAGGGCTGGCTGTTGCAGCCATCTGGGGAGTACACCAATGGATGGAATCTCCCTCTCTCTATACTTTCAAATAAATAAATAAATCCAGGCCCTCCCTAGATATCATGGGCATTTGAGAAGTAAATGAGATGGAAGGTAGGTAGGTAGGTAGGTAGGTGGAGGGGTGTGGGTGGGTGGGTGGGTGGTATATGTGTGTGTGTGTGTGTGTGTGTGTGTGCCTTTTAAGTAAACACAATTTTTTTTAGAATTGAAAAAAGAATTTGCATATTTAGGATGATTCATGACCACTGAATCTGGGGTTAGTCTTTATAAAACTTGATAACTTGATGTGGCAGGATTAAGAAGGATTTTACTTTCAATGATCATGTGTTACTCTATTTAAAACACCAATATTTGATAAAATCCTTTTTTTTTTTATTATTTTTTTGACAGGCAGAGTGGATAGTGAGAGAGAGAGACAGAGAAAAAGGTCTTCCTTTGCCGTTGGTTCACCCTCCAATGGCCAACACGGCAGGCGCGCTGCAGCCGGTGCACCGCGCTGATCCCAAGGCAGGAGCCAGGTGCTTATCCTGGTCTCCCATGGGGTGCAGGGCCCAAGTACTTGGGCCATCCTCCACTGCCTTCCTGGGCCACAGCAGAGAGCTGGCCTGGAAGAGGGGCAACCGGGACAGAATCCGGCGCCCCAACCGGGACTAGAACCTGGTGTACCGGTGCCGCTAGGTGGAGGATTAGCCTATTGAGCTGTGGCGCCGGCCTGAAATCCATTTCTTAAAAGCAATAGAAAAAAAAAGAACCTATATTCTATAGTTTAAGTACTGATGAAAAGTGACCATTTTTAAAACCTAAAGAACATTATTACCAACTAAAAGGCTTCCCAGTAAGTCTGTAATCTGAAATATTTGGAACTGAGCACAGCAGGCTTTGAATTATTGTTGAATCACAATAAACAGGAGTATGATAACTGTTTTGTCTTGTTCAGCTATAAGGACAAAGCATCCTTTTATATATGGGTAAGACAGAATTGAGGAAAGTGAATGTGAAAAAGATTAGAATGGGTTAATGGGTACATTGTGGCATAATAGGTTAAGCCGCTACCTGCATCCCACACAAGTGCCTCTTCGAATCCTGGCTGCTCTACTTCCAATCCAGTTCCCTGCTAATGTGCCTAGGAAAAGCAGAGGAAAATGGCCCAAATCCCTGGGACCCTGCACACACATTGGAGGCCTGAAGGAAGCTCCTGAATCCTGGTTTCAGCCTGGCCAACCCTGGCCATGGCAATTCAGGGAATAAACCAACGGATGGAAGGTGTATCTCCTCCTCTCTCTGTCTTACAAATAAATAATTTTTTTAAATGTACTAATGAATCTGTGTTAAGTACTCAAATTTTGTAACCAGTAAACAAAATGAGCCAACTTAACATAATGCCTTGGCAAATATAGTATACATTATTTTGAAATAATTATAAATTAAACGCACATACTTTTGTTATACTTTTTCTAGAAAAAGGCAGCATAATTAACACAATTTTAAACAAGTTGGTTTCTTGAGGAAGCAAACACTTCAAAATAATTAATTCCATAAACATATAGCACTCTTAAATAATAAGAAACGGGAAGGACCAGTGATATGATCTAACAGTTTAAACCACTGTCTGCAATGCCAGCATTCCATATGGGAGCCAGCTGAGTCTAAGCTGCTTCACTTCTGATCCAGCGCCCTGCTAATGGACCTGGGAAATCAGTTTAAGATGGCACAGCGGGTTAACGCCCTGGCCTGAAACACAAGCATCCCATATTGGTGCCAGTTCGAGACTTGGCTACGCCACTTCCAATCCAGCTCTCTGCTATGGCCTGGGAATGCAGAAAATGGCCCAAGTCCTTGTGGCGCTACACCCACGTGGGAAACCCAGAAGAAACTCCTGGCTTCAGATCAGCACAGCTTCGGCCATTGCAGCCAATTGAGGAGTGAATCAGCAGATGGAAGACCGACTGACAGACCTCCCTCCCTCCCTCCCTCTCCCCCTCCCCCCCACCGCCTCTCCTCTATCTGTGTAACTCTAACTTTCAAATAAATAAATAATTCTTTAAAAAAAATATGGTTGGAGTGCTTGGGCACCAGCCCTCATGTGGGAGATCCAGATACAGATCCTAGCTCCTGGCTACAGCCAGGGCCAGCCCCAGCCATTGCAGCTATTTGATAAATGAACTAACTAATGGAAGACATACCATCCCTCAACCATAACTCTGCCTTTCAAAAAAAAAAAAAAAAAAAAACTTAATAAAATAATATAAAAACCAGGAGCACCATGTTACTAGTGAAATCAAATTAATAAGTTGAAACATTTTGGTGAACTCATTTAAGCATGTTTACCTTAATACTGACACAGTACGGATGGTAACACTGACCACACTGAGAACAGGCAAGTAATCTTCCTTCTGCTCCCTGGCCAAAACTGCCACAAACTACACACATATCCTGAAATTGAGAAAATACGAATATATTTAAAATTGCAAATTAAACTGAAACATATATATTTTAATTTAACAATACATTCTTAACTAATATGGCTTTACAGATAAATTAATGATTTCTGTGCCTATGGAATAAAGCAGAAACACAAAAAGAATATAAAGTTCAAACCTGATGTAAAGTGAACTTGTCGCTACTTGAAAACAATACAACAGTATTGTGCATAGAATTTTCTTCCTCATCCTTATTTGATGAAATATCTGCAGTTGACACCTTTAAAAAATACAAAAAATGTGAAATTGTATTTTCCACTTATATTACACTTCACTGCAAAGTTCCACCAAATTTATATTTGAGGGGCCAGCACTGTGGTGCAGCAGGTACAGCTACTGCCTGAGACACCAGAATCTCATATGGGTGCCAGATGAAGTCCAGACTGATTCATTTCAGATCCAAGTCCAAGATAATGTCCCTGGGAAAGCAGCAGCAGAAGGCTGAAGCCCCTGGGCCCCTGCACCCCTATGGAAGACCTGGAAGGAACTCTTGGCTCCTGGCTTTGTTCTGGCCCAGCCCTCACTACTGTGGACATTTGTGGAGTGAACCACTGGAAGGAAGATTTCTCTCTTTCTCTTTGCCTCTCTCTCTGTAATGCTGCATTTTAAATAAATAACTCTTTTAAAAAATATGTAACTTTTCTCCAGGGCCTAGACTAACAATCCCAGAGTATAATAATAATGTCAAGATACTACCATAGAACTTGGGAATGATTATGGATCACAAATTTAATTTACCTAATTGCATCTTTAGATATGCAATTCCTATAGATCAGGGAGTAATGAGAAAATATAAACCTGCCTTCATTCACACTTAATTACTCAAATTCTAAACTATAAAAGTATATTTTATACAGGTACAGACATGCAATACCCTCTATCTAGTGTCATTTAAGAACTACACCACTGGGGCCAGCGCTGTGGCATAGTGGGTAAAGCCAATGCCTGCAGTGCCAGCATCCCATATGGGTGCCAGTACATATCCAAACTGCTCCACTTCAGATACAGCTCCCTGCTTATGTGCCAGAGAAAGCAGCAAAAGATGGCCCACGTCTTTGGGCCCCTTAACCCACATCGGAGACCTAGAAGTGGCTCCTAGGTCAGGATTGGTCTAGCTCCGGCCATTGAAACCATTTGTGGAATGAACCAGTGCATGGGAGATCTTTCTCTTTCTCTTTCTCTTTCTCTCTCTGCCTCTGCCTTTCACATAAATAACATAAACAAAAAAATAAATAGAAGAACTGCACTGTAGATAGTCCAAGTGGAGATGTGCCACAGCACATTCTTTTCAGTGTTTCTGAAATGGATTTCAAAGACTCAGTACCAAACAAAAAAAAAAAAGAATGTAAAATAACTCTTTAACCCTATATATTACAAGCTGAAGTGGTAGATTTGAATATTTAAGTCAAATGATATATAGTTTAACCTGATAATGAGCCTAGGGAAGAGGCAGAAGATGGCCCAAATGCTTGAGCCCTTGTACCTATGTTGGAGACCTCGATGGAGTTCCTGGATCCTGGCCTCAGCCTGGCCCAGCCCCATTCGTTTTGGTCATTTGGAGAGGGAACCAATGGATAGAGGCAAGCGAGCATGCATGCCTGCTCTCTCTCTGCCTCTCCTTTTCTTTCTCTGTAACTCTGCCTTTCCAATAAATATTTAAGAAACAAAAAACTGTACATATCAAGTGTTTGTAGTTTACTTTATATCAATTATGCCTGAATAAGCCTGGTGTTTGGGTTTGCTATATATTTTAAAATATACACACTCACAACAGAAGACCAGAATCCACAATTCCTTGCTCCTGGTGTAATATTCAAATTGAACAAGTCTACTAATTTACAGGAAAACTGACAAAGGGGTAAAAGTCTTGTTATAAATCATCTATAAAGCCTCTTAAATTAAAACAACTCAAAAACAGGCATAAAATGCTCAACATTTTTAGAGTCTATGCTAATCTGTGATGTCACAGAGAAAGAGTGATATCTCCGTGGTTCACTCCCCAAATGACTGCATAGCTGAGGCTGGGCCAGGCTGAGCCTAAAGCTCCATCTAGGTCTTCCACGTGAGTGGCAGGACTCAACTACTTGAGTCTGCTGCTTCCAAGATGATTAGAAGGGAGCTGGACTAGAAGAGTAATAGCCAGAATTCAAACCAGCACTCTGCATCCTGGACTGGTGGCTTGATGGCTGCACCACAAAGTCCTCTAATGTCTTCTAAAGTGGTGTAACACTGAGAGGAAGTGCAACCAACAACCGAAAACACTAACCTAACTAAGCTTTCCAAACAGATTCATGAATGTAATAGTTAGTTTGCTGTTCTTTTTCTTAATAAAAGAGCAAATGTGTTACATGATGCCTTTCTGTAGAAGGCTGGCATACAGAGATTAAAAAAGTCAAAGGCAAAGGCTTAAAAATAAATAAATAAATAAATAAATAAATAAATAAATAAATAAAAGACATAAGAGCTGAGAAAGTAGAAAATACAACAGAAATCCTGGTCAGAGGATAGGGGAGAAAAGGTAGAGACAGAGAAAAATTTTACTCTATTTATGTGACTCTTATGGATCTACATAACTTGCTACAAATGAGATTATCATCAGTAACTGACAAGGATAATAGCAAAAATAAATAAAGTAAGCCTCACTCCAGGTAACACAACAGCTCCAATTCCACTCTTTAGTTTCGACCTGCCTCTGCCACCTCTTCCTGACAGTCCTGCTCCACGAGGTCTGCGTTTGCCTGGAAATCCAGAGCCACGGCCCTAGTTAACAGATAAGAGAAAGTCAATGTTTTGTAAAAGCCGCACAAAATTTTTAGAGGCAAACATCAGTGAGATAAAACATTTTATTAAATACTACTCAAATAGTTGCTTTTATTTTTATTTATATATTTCGAGACCACATTTATTATTTGTATCTTTAAACATGTACAAGTATTCCACAATGGAAACAGAAAGTGCTTATAATCTTGGAATCAAACTTTGTCATTTTGAATGCCCTCCATTAGCACACCTTGGTATTATCTTCCCATTCCCTAGTCCTACATTCTAGATGGCTTAAAAATAAAGAAATGAACCATAATTCAATGTACAAAAGTGTAATCAATGAACAGTAATATAAAGAAGTACCCTTATTAACTGGTCTTTTAGCAATTATGTTAATAGCTAACAATTACTGAATACTTATCACTTACTGATCTAAGCCCTTTCTATTCTCCATTTCATTAATAAACAGGGATAAACAGGGTGAGTAACTTGTCATTGATACAGCACAAATCTGGCCCCCTTGTCCTGTACTATTCTGTACTGCTATGCTGCATGGAAATTAATTCTACTAGCACACAATAATCTTATTAAATTAGGTCACTTTTCATTACTATTCATGACTACCTCATTCTACCTTAGTAGTTAGAGGAAAAAAATCACACAGATCATAGCATTTAGAAAAAAACTTACACAGATTAACAAGGCTGACTAAAAGGGTGAAAGTCTTGCTGTAAATCGTCAGGATAATAAATACTTGAACTAAAAAGAATTTATCTGAGTTTTCACCCAAATTCCATGGGAAAACATTTAATCCCTTGATATTTTCAGTCCTAAGTACCAGGGCTGGGGGAACATTTTATTCCCTCATATATATGTATACTCAAGTACTACTCCTTAACAAAACCTGGCATCCATACAGAGCAGATATATTGTGTATATCTAAAATTATTAAAATAATCATAAAAATTCTCTCTTCTCTCCCCTCCCCACCCCAGACCTCAAGTTAAGGAACATGTCACAGTGTCAACTCATTTCACTAATCATAGTTTGAAATGCTGCTCACTCCATTCCCTAATTAACAGAATGGTTTCCATGTTAAAAATCTATGGTTTTGCCAGCGCCGCAGCTCAATAGGCTAATCTTCCGCCTGCGGCGCTGGCACACAGGGTCCTAGTCCTGGTCGGGGCGCTGGATTCTGTCCTGGTTGCCCCTCTTCCAGGCCAGCTCTCTGCTGTGGCCAGGGAGTGCAGTGGAGGATGGCCCAAGTGCTTGGGCCCTGCACCCGCATGGGAGACCAGGAGAAGCACCTGGTTCCTGGCTTTGGATCAGCTCAGCGCGCCAGCCTCAATGGCCATTGGAGGGTGAACCAATGGCAAAGGAAGACCTTTCTCTCTGTCTCTCTCTCACTGTCCACTCTCCCTGTCAAAAAAAAAATTTCTATGGTTATCTGTGTGTTATGATCATAAAACAGACACATGTGGACACAGAGGGGGAAACTTTCTCACTCTTCAGTTTAATAAGCACAACCTCCTTTCAGCTTGTGAATGGTCTCTCCTCATCCCTCACCCTGCTCTCCCTCTAGAACCTCTCAGAGGTCCATCAGCTTCTCGGAACAAGGAACACATGTAGATTAGTTTGCTTTGTTTTTAAGTAAAAGAACTGATTAAAAAGACTACAGCAATTTCTCAATTTACTTTGCCCAATATCTAATGACACAGATAAAAATAAGTGAAAAATCGGTGGCATTTGCTTAAAAAAAAAGTCACCTTTTACACTCCCCAAATATTTATACCATAATAAATTGGATGATAACAGAGCAAGTTAAAAATTAGTTCTTCCAATCATGATAGAAAATAAGTACAATCTAGAAATGTTCATGAAATCTTGATTAAACCTTAAGTCTAAATAAAGCACACTTATTCAACAATTCCAGAAATACGTAAGATGAAGAAAAAGTATCTTCTCTACTCAATGAACCATTTTTACTGATGCGGTGATAAATGCAGTTTCAAATTCATTTTTTTCCATTCAAAATGCATCAGATTATTTACTTCAAGGACTAGTAGAATCATTCACCAAAGACACATGGAGAAGCCCCTACAGTTCTGAGGTTATTGGCACAGACCACAAAATCTGCTGCAATTCTGGTGTTTCCTTTCCATTAGCACTTAAGAGATTAATGTTACTTGGCTTTTGTTCTTTCCTAAGCAGCAAAATTTTATGAATTCATGAATAAGCAAGTCTATCTTTTGGCCTACTCCTCTCATAAAAAATAGGTAATTACAACAAAAGAAATCAACCACAGAAAGAAGTATTAAAAATACACTGTTAAAATTGCAATTTAACTCCCTCCTAGTCCAGATTTTAAAATGTAAGCGCGTTGTTTCCTTTAAAACTATTAGCTTAAAAAAGTGGCTCTGGAAGTTGCATCTAGAAAAGAAAGGTTTAATTCTTAACATCTAGTGGGATAAAACAAACCAGAAATAAATGACACATGAATGTAAATGCAATTTTATTTACCACTTTGATGCTCCAAATGGCACTGCCAGGAAGCTGCCTGGTTTTAAAAATTTCCCGACCTTCTGAAATGTCTGGGGACCAGGAAGGTGGGCTCACTGTATTATGGGTACTCCAAGCCCCCTAGGATATGGCAGGTGAGAAAATAGATGTATAAAACTCAGCAACATAAAAGGTCAAAGCCAGCAACTAAGGAACTTTAGAACAGCAAAAACAAATGCAAACGTATGGAAATTTAGGACAAATTGCTTCATGGTAGGGATGATAAAGTTATCACTTACAGAGACTTTTACTTAAATGTTTGCAGCTACAATTTAAAGTATTTTATTCTGGTTGAAACATCACTAAAATGAAATACATTAAAAATTAAGGTTTATAAAACATCACAGCACTAACTCTATGAACTGCAATTTTAACACCGAAGTAAATACATGACTAAAATCAATCATATTCTAAGAATTAACACTAGAAGAAACTACATGGGAGATTTTCTTCTAACAAGTATCACACTCCACTGAAAAGGAGAAAATAGCTAACCTTGAAGAATTCTATGTTCTATTGTCGTAAACAATCAAACCAATAGTACAAAATTGCAACCAGAAACATGAACAAATCAACAGGCATATAAACTGTGGAATGTTAGTTTGTAACTTTTAAATGCAAACATCATTAATCTTCCTTCACTGACCCTTAGTTGTAGGTTTAAGTATTCAATTTTATTTAGAGAAGTTAAGGGTTTTTTAGAGATTATATCCAGGGGTCTAATTTGAAAAGTGAATAAATGCTAAAGCAAATTGTCCCAAATTTGCAAATTAAAATGTCTAACAAATCTGATAAATTAAACAGGAAATATTATATCAAGGTAATTAAAATAAAATTAAGGCATTTCAGTTCTAAATAACCACATTCAGCAATAATCAGAACTGATCTGATGAAGATACTAAACAGCATTAAAAAGTTTACTCCACAAAGGAACATTTCAAAGGAACACACAAAACAAATGCCGCACAATAAAGAAAACTATATTGATTATGTAATTCAACAATAAATACTACAAGTCTACCAATTACATGACCAAAACTTGATGTACACAGTACTTACCAGGTTTCTATTATCAAACTAGCAAGCAATATCCCATCAATTACATAAAAATACCACACTAAGTTAAAATAAGCAGAAACTAAAGCTGGGCTACTCTGTAAAGGAGGGGGATTTTTAAGATCAGTTTCACTTTTAATTCATAAACCCAATCCACAAACATTATAAATCCAGCAATCCAACTCTCATTCTCTCTAGCAAACTTTTAAAAAAGCCCTCTAGCATTGTTCATGTTTTCATACTGAAGATCAAATCTCTTCACGTTTTGTCTTCAGCAATTTTAATGTGAACTTCCACTGCCAGCAGGCCCACTGTGGCCACCACTCGCTCTCCCCCAGCCTGCTACAACAACCTACAACACCGGCAACTCCTTAAGCCTTTCTCTGCACAGCAGCCAGAGGAACGCAGGGGTCAAGCAAATCACTACCCTACTTTAATCCCTTCCATTGCTTCTCTGTACACTTAAACAAATCTTTCCCAAAGCCTCTCTCAAGTCTTACCCCGTGTCATTTTCTCCCTGCCAGTATGCCCTGCCCATCTGGCTTCCTCGCTATTCACAGCCTGCCAGGCTCAAAACACTGCAATCCTGGACCTCTTGAACATCTTGAAGGTATGGCCTCAAAAATACTTCAACAGGACACCCTTCATTAGCATACCAAACCCACTGTCCTTCTTGGAACACATCCGCAGGATCCTCTCACTGCATCAGCATTCTGGGTATCAGAGGTGGAGGAAGGAGCAAGAGAGACCTAAATACAGTTCTCTCATTAACACTGCTTTCTCTGAGGATGTTTGGCTAGTGTATGTTTTAAATTCCTTTCAGTCTGTCAATAGTTCTCAAAGCATACCAAAAAATGCCATATTCTACCATAGAAATAATATTGAACAACTTTATTTCAGAAACATGAACTTTCTGGTAATTATGTAATATTCATCATAATTTAAAAGTTAGTTTTGATGCCAGAACTGTATCTCATTTCAAAAATAATTTATAGTTCATATAACATGAATAAACCAAATTAAGGGCTTTATAAGATAAAGAATATTTGGATGTCATTTCAGGGATAATTAGAAAACCACTCAACTGCTATGAAGAATTTATATAACAAAAGCTTGGATAATTATATTATGAATTTTAATAAGAAGATTATCTTAAGACACCAGAAGATAGATTAGCTATAATTTTATAGGAGCTGAAGAAAAATTATGATTTTGTATAGATGTTGTGACAAAGAAATTATTCAATATATTCTTTAGACCTTAAAACTAAAATACAGGGGCTGGCAATGTGGCGTACCAAGTAAAGCTGCCGCCTGCAGTGCTGGCACCCTATATGGGCACCGGTTTGAGTCCTGGCTGCTCCACTTCTGAACCAGCTCTCTGCTATGGCCTCAGAAAGCAGTAGAAGATGGCCCAAGTCCATGGGCCCTTGCAAATGAGAGATCTGAAAGAAGCTCCTGGCTCCTGGCTTTGGATCAGCACAGCTCTGGCCGCTGTGGCCAACTGGGGAGTGAACCAGCAGAGGGAAGACAGACCTCCCTCCCTCCCTCCCTCCTTCCCTCCCTCTCTGGCTCTCCTCTGTGTAACTCTTTCAGATAAATAAATTTTTTAAAAAGATTTATTTTTATTTATTTGAAAGACACAGTGACAGAGAGAGGTAGAGACAGAAAGAGGTCTTCCATCTGCTGGGTCACTCTCCCAGATGGCCACAACAGCCAGAGCTGCACTGATCTGAAGCCAGGAGCTTCCTCCAGGTCTCCTACATGGGTGCAGGAGCCCAAGGACTTGGGCCACCTTCTACTAGCTTTCCCAGGGCATAGCAGAGAGCTGGATCGGAAGAGGAGCAGCCGGGACTAGAACCAGCACCCATATGGGGTATTTTCACGTGTTGTCTTTACAGTGATTGGTGTTTCACACAGTCAAGGCTATGTAGTTACTCTGATTACTATTTTCAGTAAAAATAATTACAAGGCAACTTATTTGGTTTTAGGGCCATTACTTCAGAGCAACATCTAACATTATTATAGTATCTTCTCAAGTCTCCATCTCAAAAGACTATATGCATTATTCTGAAATATAAGAAAGTAGTAGCATTTACTACATGACTGCTGCTTTATGTTATTAAATTATAACCAAATACTTTTATAGATAAACAAGTTAACGTAGTAAGATAATAGTGAGAGGATAAGGGTTTCAATCTAAGCAATTACATGATAAAAATTCAGTGTGAATATTTTAATGAATCAGTCTTTCCAACTAAACTTAGAAAATAGGAATAAAGAATACAAAACATTTCTAAAAAGTCACTTTTTAAAAAGAGTAGTATTTAAACTATAATACATGTAGAAATCACTGATGGCATCCACATTACATTTTTTTTATTTTCCTTAAAAAGGGAATTTACAATGGTTCTTCAAAACGTTTACAGAAAAATAAAATTAAAAGTTCATTTGGTGCAGAATAATGGGCATTTTCCATAAACTTTTTGAAGAACCTTCATATATCTACATATTACTAATGAAATCATTAGTGGGTTCTAAAAGTATCTAATATGTACATTTTACC
The DNA here is from genome assembly GCF_964237555.1 of Oryctolagus cuniculus. Lineage (NCBI taxonomy): Eukaryota > Metazoa > Chordata > Mammalia > Lagomorpha > Leporidae > Oryctolagus > Oryctolagus cuniculus. Next base: position 21,651,746 of record NC_091438.1, on the reverse strand, counting down.
TTTAGAGTATCCAAGAATGGAAAATTAAAACTACCCACGGTTGTTTTGTTTCAAAGAATTGGTTTCTTAAATACATGCTACTTTGTATACATTAAATAAAGCAATATTGCAAAATTCACATTTATCTTAATAAAAAGCTAGATATGAAATAATCAAACTTAAAACATGTACTGAAATAGCTTATCAAGAATTGCATCTCTCATCATTCAGACAGGATAATTTAAAAATTTAGTTCTCAAGTCTGGCACTATGGCACAGAAGATTAAGCCTCTGTCTGCAGTGCCGACATCTCACATGGGCACTGATTTGAGTCCTGGCTGCTCCACTTTCAATTCGGCTCACTGCTAATAAGCCTGGGAAAGCAGCAGAAGATGGTCCAAGACCCCTGCAGCTATGCAGGAGACCAGGAAGAAGCACCTGGTCTTGCAGAGCCCCTGCCATTGCAGCCATTTTAGGAGGAAAAAAAAATAGCAGATAGAAGCACTTTTGCGCTCGCTCGCTCACTCTCTCTCTTGTTATCTCTGCCTTTTAAATAAATAAAAAAGTCTTCTAAAAAACTAGTTTTTTTTGTTTAATAAAAAGAGGTATAAGACTTTAGCTTTGAGGTTAACACATTGGATAAGAAAGCCTGTAACAGCCTTTTATGTAGTATTATACACACATGATACTATACTACTTATAGTATTATGTCTAACACCTAAAGGAAAAGTGTAACAGTTCTTTAAAATTGAAAACTTCACTTTTAGGGTTAAGGTCAATGAAGATCCTCAGGGACTGTGTTTTAACTGGTCTAGAGTTGGGCTATTACATTGACATCTTAATAGCTCCCAGGCAGCCGGCGCGGCGGCTCACTAGGCCAATCCTCCGCCTTGCGGCGCCGGCACAACCGGGTTCTAGTCCCGGTCGGGGCGCCGGATTCTGTCCCGGTTGCCCCTCTTCCAGGCCAGCTCTCTGCTGTGGCCAGGGAGTGCAGTGGAGGATGGCCCAAGTGCTTGGGCCCTGCACCCCATGGGAGACCAGGATAAGTACCTGGCTCCTGCCTTGGGATCAGCGTGGTGCGCCAGCCGCGGCAGCCATTGAAGGGTGAACCAACGGCAAAAGGAAGACCTTTCTCTCTCACTGTCCACTCTGCCTGTCAAAAAACAAAACAAACAAAAAAAAAAAACAAAAAACCACAAGCTCCCTGGCAATCAGTGTGACAGGGTCAAGAATCACTTTTCAAAACTCAAGTCCCAACATGCATATATCAGTAACAAAGGAAATACTGAAATATCCAAAAATCTACAACTTAAAGACAATACAACTGATTCATTTAGACAATTTTTACAAAACAATGTGTAACTTGATGACCATTATTGCTCCAAAAATTTTTCTCCTACAATCTATCACGTGTATATCTTTGTTGAAATTTGGTATCTGAAATGAGCAAGATAACAGAACACACAAAGAAAACAAGTTAACTATTCCTCTGGCCAGAAAGGTTCTAAAACGTGCACTGCAGGTCTATTTGAAATATCACAAGAAAGTAATCATATTCCTCCCTAAAATTTTCCATATAAAAATCAAATATAAAAGGTAGAATATAAAACACTAATTTTTTTAACAGGCAGAGTGGACAGTGAGAGAGAGAGAGAGACAGAGAGAAAGGTCTTCCTTTGCCGTTGGTTCACCCTCCAATGGCCGCCGCAGCCGGTGCTCTGCGACCGACCAGCGCACCGCACTGATCCAAAGGCAGGAGCCAGGTGCTTCTCCTGGTCTCCCATGGGGTGCAGGGCCCAAGCACTTGGGCCATCCTCCACTGCACTCCCTGGCCACAGCAGAGAGCTGGCCTGGAAGAGGGACAACCGGGACAGAATCCGGCGCCCCAACCGGGACTAGAGATCCAGTGTGCCAGCACCGCTAGGCGGGGGATTAGCCTATTGAGCCCTGGCGCCGGCTAGAATGCTAAATTTTATTACTAACATCCTAAAAGGATAATTTAACTGATGTCTGTTCCCAAAAAACCTCCATATTAGGTTACATGTATATGATAACTATATACAATGAAAATACAAAGGAGATCTGTTGCTACAGTAAGTGCTTTAATAGAAATCAAAACGAGTCCTACAAGAAACTGAAGAACCAATCTTTCTACCTCAGTCCTTAAAAGTAACGAAAACATAACTGTCTTAGCTTATCAATCATAAATTCATCTTATTTATTTTAATTTCTGCAGTACTTCAGGAACTGATGTTTTCATAATTCTCTAGATGTTTTGTCTTGTACCAGCCAGTAATTAACCATCAGTTTTATGTGGCTATTTTGTACTTCTAACATACTAACTTAAATTAAAGCATGTTACATGTGGAAAACAAACCAGATTTCAAATACTGAATAAAGACTGCGTTCATTTTATGTGAATTAAATGATGAAATATTTTGAATGTATATTTGATTAAATAAAATATATTAGAATTCTGTTGTTTGTGTGTCACTATTACAAAACTACATATATGTGGTTTGTGTTGTATTTATATTAGACATCAGCTGACACTTCTACTGGCTAATTTATCTCTAGATAACAATAATCTGATAAACAGCTATAACATCAAACTTAAAATTTTTCAGATTGTGTTTTTAATTATCCATTTAATTTTGAAAGGAATTCATTGGAAAGCAAGTACAGAAACAGAAAATTAAGATGAATATTAAGATCCAACCATTATGAAACAATTTAATTCTGACTGCTCAGCTTCTGAACCAGTTTCCTGCTCATGTTCCTGAAAATGCAGAAGATGGACCAAGTACTTAGGCCCCTGTCACCCACCTGGGAGACTAGGGTGGAGTTTCAGCTTGGCCCAGGCCTAGCCATTGTGATCATTTGGGATTGGACCAGGCTATGAAAGACCTTTTCTCTATCTCTTCCTCTCTCTGTAACTGCCTTTCGATAAAAAAATACACCTTTAAAACTAAACAAAAATAGGTGGAAGCCAAAGAATATTGCTTACATTATGATCATTGCCAAGAAAATCCATCTCATTTTATAGCCAGTCCCCACTGACAAAAATTTGTAAAATAAAAACTAAATAAAATGAGAGAGGAGGGGCCAGCATTGTGGCATAGTGGATAAAGCCACTACCTGCAGTGCTGGCTTCTCCTATGGGCACCAGTTCCTGTTCCAGCTGCTCCACTTCCCATCCCTAATGTGCCTGAGAAAAGACCAGAGGATGGCCCAAGTGGTTGAGCCCCTGCACCCACGTGTAAGACTTGGATGAAGCTCCTGGCTTCTGACAGGCACAGCTCCGGCTGTTGCAGCCATCTGGGGGAGTGAACCAGTGGACAGAGATCTCTTTCTATCCTTTCTCTCTCTGTAACTCTGCCTTTCAAATACATAAATAAATCTTTAAAGGAAAAAAAAAAAAAAAAAGAAATACATAAGTGCCTGACTTTAAGGAAATCCAAACAATGGACCTCAGTATTTACAATGTAAGGTTAAACACATTTCTGTGATGTTCCGAATATTACAGCACCAGTACCCAAGCACTGGAAAAGCTATCTCATCTTATTCGACGCATACTCGCTACAATAACAATAGTATATTAGCAAGTCATGAATCACCAAGTGAAGGCTGAGTGCCACATGACTAAAAAGCTGAAGAGAAGAGAAACAAACTATTAAAGAAATTAGCAGCAAATCATAACACAGCAGTGAGAAAAACAGCAGCTAAATAAAAAGCCGAATATTATCAGAATTAATTTAAGGCATTCAGCAGAAGCGATAGCAAATATTAGATCATGGGTTATATATAAGATGGGATGAGCTGGAAGACTCAAATACACACATGATATTTTGGAACATAAAGAGAAAAATTATACTAATGAATAGAACCTGATTTCTCAGTTGTAACAGAAGTCTCCAAGTAAGAAGTAAAATTTAACAAGATTATTTATGCAATAACTTTAAAGAATGAAACTATCTGAACCAAAAGCAAATTTGAAATATAGATTTTCATTGCTAAAGTCTTTTGAGTCAGAACTACATAACTGTTACACAACTATTCCAACAAAACAAAAACAAAGACTAATAAGGAGATGAACTGGCTTGACAATTAGAAAAAAAAAAAAACTCTTGGTAGAACAAAAGTAAATATCAAGAAAAATACTTGGAGAAAGAGCATACACAGAAGACTTTTAGGCATGAACATTCGGCACAGCAGTTAAGATGATGCTTAGGATGCCTGCATCCCATTCCGGAGTGCCTGTGTTCAGGTACTAGCTCCACTTCCGAGTCCAGCTTCCTACTAATGCACACTCTAAAAGGCAGGAGGATCCCTGTCACCAACATGGATTACGTCCCAGGCTCCAGGCTTCCATCTGTCCCATCTCTGGGCATGTAAGGCACTCAGGGAATGAACCAATGGATGGAAGCTCACTCACTAGCTCTCTCTTTCCAATTAAATGAAAATATGAGGCTTTTCAAAGCATTTTTAAAAAAAATATTTAGTAATTTATTTGAAAGGTAGAGTCACTGAGAGAGGGAGAGATAGAAAGAGAACGTCCATCCACTGGTTTATTCCCCAAATGGCCACAGCAGATAGGGCTCAACCAGGCTAAAGCCAAGGGACTTCATCCAGTCTCCCACATGAGTGTCAGGGAGGCAAGCACTCAGTCCATCTTCCACTGCTTTCCCAGGCTGGACTGGAAGAGACACAGCTGTGACTCAAACCTGTGGCCATGTGGGATGCCAGCATCACAGGCAGCAGCTTTACCCACTATGCCACAATGCCAGCCACTTCAAAAACTAAAGTGTTTTGATTCACCGTATATGACTTTGGAATAGAGAAATAACTAACCCCATGTGGCAACTCCTTGCCATTAATGTAACTTATATAGAGAATAAAATATTTTGGTTTTACTTGGAAATTAATTTTCACACCAATGTGAAGTTAGATTTTTTTAAACTAGTGTTACAATTCAAAAACTACATTAAGATACTATTCCTATTTAATTATTTAAATCATGAGATTGAAAACTGCAAATTAATATGACTGAACAATTGTTTGATAGCTTGCCTTGTTTAAAATTACTTCAGAAAATAATGAATTTGGCCGGCGCCATAGCTCACTTGACTAATCCTCCGCCTGCGGCGCCAGCACCCTGGGTTCTAGTCCCGGTTGCTCCTCCTCCAGTCCAGCTCTCTGCTGTGGCCTGGGAAGGCAGTGGATGATGGCCCAAGTACTTGGGCCCTGCACCCGCATGGGAGACCAGGAGGAAGCACCTGGCTCCTGGCTTCGGATCGGCGCAGCACGCCGGCCATAGAGGCCATTTGGGGGGGGTGAACCAATGGAAAAAGGAAGACCTTTCTCTCTGTCTCTATCTCTCCCTGTCAAAAATTGAAAAAAAATAAAAAATAAAAAGTAATGAATTTGTAGACAGTAATTCATTCTCATCTAAAATGTTGATTTTACTGCACAGCTTCTCTTAAATCCCATGTTAAAAGAACTGGAAATTGTGGTAGGTATTTCGCACAATAGTTTGAAGACACTACTTGGGATGCCCAAATCTTATAAGTCCAAGTGTCTGGGTTCCAGTTCCAACTCTCGTGAAGGCTCAAGTCCTTGTGTTCCTGACATCAACAAAGGAAACCCCGATGGAGTTCCTGCCTCTTGGCTTTGGCTGGCCCAGCCCCAGCTATTGCAAACATTTGGGGAATGAACCAGTGGATGGAAGATCCATCTGTCTTTCCAATACAAGTTTTTCTTAAAATCACATTTTTATGTCCCAACTAATATGAAACTCTAAATTAAAGATCACATTTAACTTTCATTGATAACACGCCTCATTAAGAGCATCAAAAAAATAATGGCACAGCCGGCGCCGCGGCTCACTAGGCTAATCCTCCGCCTAGCGGCGCCGGCACACCGGGTTCTAGTCCCGGTCAGGGCGCCCGATTCTGTCCCGGTTGCCCCTCTTCCAGGCCAGCCCTCTGCTGTGGCCAGGGAGTGCAGTGGAGGATGGCCCAGGTGCTTGGGCCCTGCACCCCATGGGAGACCAGGAAAAGCACCTGGCTCCTGGCTCCTGCCATCGGATCAGCGCGGTGCGCCGGCCGCAGCGCGCCGGCCGCGGCGGCCATTGGAGGGTGAACCAACGGCAAAGGAAGACCTTTCTCTCTGTCTCTCTCTCACTGTCCACTCTGCCTGTCAAAAAATAAAAAAAATAAAAAAAAAAAATAATGGCACAAACAAGTAAGTCGATATGGCACCTAAGTCCCCTTTGAGGACAGAAAAGGTTGCCCTATAAACCAAAGCTGTACATATACCTTCTTACTTTATACAACTGCTCCAACATCTTTTCAGGCAATGCCACCGAAGTCACCCTACCTGTTTAGACCGAGGTCTACCAGGAGAAAATTTTCTTTTGGAAATAGCTGGTTTACCCATGCCAATTTTTGGAGTGACTGAGATGTATGTTGTTGGCATGATGTTTCCAACAGAAGAACTTAGAGTTGATGGGTAACTGTGCAGAATGTCTTGTGGAGGCAAGTCTGAACAAAGTGCTGGAGAAGATGACACATTTGCCTTGTTTAGATCTGCTGATGATGAAAGTGATGACTGTGCTTCAGATGATGTAGATTTGTCTCCTTGGCATGAAACATCTTTCACACAACTCTCAGTTGAAGGAGTCATTTCAAAGTCCATAAACGTAGCGGAAAGTTGAGCACCTTCTTTCTGGTCCATTCCTTCTTGTACCCTTTCTGTTACCAACTGTTCCTTAGAACACACCAAAGTACTTTCCTCACTCAGAGACGCTGAAGTCTCAGGTAGTGCAGGGACAGATTCCACAACTGATGTTGGTGATTCTGGTTCTTTTCTGGACGCCTCAGTTTTAGGTTCCTCTAACACGTGCAGTTCATCTTGCTGCACCATGATCTGGTGAGTAAGGACTTCAACATTCTCTGTTACTTCCATTTTTTCATTATGATCTTCATCACAAATATGAATCAATTTAGATGGCATTTCCATTTTTTCCTTATCAACTTCATGAGGACTCTGATTTTCCAATTCAGTGTTCACTTTATTTTGGGGTGATTCTAAAAAATTCAGGATATTTCTTATGTTAATGCACACATAAACTTTAAAATTTCAATGTGTGAATATAGGTATGTTATCTGTTTAAACCATGGTTTATATCAAAAGGCATTCATCAAGAAAAATAATTAAGCTAATAAAGTTCCAAAGACTTGTATGTAAGGATTTATGGATAACATCAGTCACAGAGCCCAGAAAACCTTATGAAAACTTGGTTTCATGAAGAAATTGAGTTTAAGGTAATTTTAGGTAAAAATACTAAAACAGAATTACTGATATAACCTGCTATGTAGATAGTGTTTTACAATATAAGCACTTACACAAAGACTGAAATTACATAGGTGAAGCTATCATTTTACACTAGGAAAATGAGGATCAGTGAAGGCAGGAAAGCTGTCCCAGTTAAAAAGTGAAAACTGACTGAGAGAGCAACAATATTTGCAGTTGTACCAAATCTTCTATAGACTCAGATAAGTAATGAGCACAGACAGAAAAAAATTACTAACCAAGAACACTTTGCTTATAGCCACTAAGCTAGCAAATAAATTTTGAAATAATCCTTACTCTTTTTCATTGCCTATAGACTAATCTTAGCCAGTCTATAAATATACTTAGATACCAGAGATACATGGCCATTGACCGGTAAATTTCAAATCAAATTAACAGTATATTAAACTTTTAACCCAACCTGACATGAGACCTATGTGGCTCTCTAAAATGGGACTGCTGAAGATAAAGAAGTAGTATTTATTTCAAATGTATTCAGGATATCTTTTAAATTAATAAAGTCATTAACTTTCTCATTTATTGTTTACCAGTCAATGACTATACTTATCTACGTTCTAGTATCAAAATGGAATGTCACATCTTATTTCTGCTTTACTGAAATCCAACAGTTGGAGAGAAAGGAAAAATACCAAGTAACAGATCTGATGGTAATAAATACTTTTGACCAAAAAAACCTTTTATAGAAGAACTTAACCTCTTTTAGATGTACCGTCTATTGTTTAAGAATCAACATAACTAAATATATATATATATATATAATTACTGTATGTATATACTGCAACTACAAATATGTCTTTTGGATAATTTGAAAGATAATTCAGTGGACAATTTCACAAGTACACAAAATAGTCATAAAGAAGGCATTACTTCATAATTCAAACAAGTTAGATCATATGAAAATACTGCTCACCAGAAACAGGAAGACCATTACTGTCAAGGATTTCAGGTAGATTACTCTTCTGATGTTCTTCTGTGTGGACTTGAATTGCTGCAAACAACATATTCATATAAAGTCTAACAAAGAGTCCAAACTCCTGTAACAGTACTGTCCCAACAATTTTAGCAGACTTTTATTCTACTACTAAATGCCAATTAAATTCATTAAGTAGGTTATGAGAATGAAATAAGGAGTCTGTTAATGCAATGCATCATTTATTCCTGGTACAAAGATTAAAACTAGGAATCTGTTTATGCACTGCAAGATTTTTATTTATAGCTGGTTTTCAGTCTTCAGTTTTCATTTTATGAAGTTTAACTATTAATGTGAGTTGTTAAATTTGAATTTAATGATTAAAGTAAGTACTGTTCCTCAAATGGTCTCTCATTAATTCCAGACCCTCAAATACAACAGCTGTTATCAATACAGCAAAAAGCTGAACTGAAATATAACCGAACTCTCGAAAAGACTGCTGAAATGATCTAATACAATTTGTATTATCTCGGGATTAAACATCTCATAATCGGCTACAGATAGTTAGCAATTTTAAGTATAAAGAAATGAATTGCTTTTCAACGGAAAAAGAAAAACATTTGATCCCAAAATAAAGCATGCACTATGATTAAACTGAGATTACAATTTAAACAAAAAAGTGTAACATGACTTTTTTCTATTAATTTCTGCCTAAGATTATCTTACTAAAAAGCTCCCTTCTGGGGTACAGCAGGTTAAGCCATGGCCTGCAATGCTGGTATCCCATAAGGGCACAGGCTTGAGTTCCAGCTGCTCCACTTCCAAACAGGGCCCTGCTAATGCACCTGAGGATGGTCCAAGTCCTCGAGACCCTGACACCCATGTGGGAGACCAGGATGGAGCTCCAGGATCCTGGTTTCAGCCTGGACTCGCCCAGGCTGTTTCTGCAATTTGGGGAGTAAACCAGTAGATGGAAGATCTCTCTCTCCCCCCATCTCTCTCTCTCTTTCAAATACATAAATCTTTAAAAAAAAAAAAAAAGAAAGAAAGAAAAGCAGCTTTCTTCTAAACAACATCTAATTTTTTATAGGATACTCAAGTTTTAGTAGATATATCCACATCATGTTCAAAAATAGAGTATAATACAAATGTTCTTACCATCTGGAACAATTCCAGGCGTGGGTTCATGACCACTGACATCTTTATTAACTGTTTGCTCCACAAATACCATTTGATCTTCAGTTCCTTCCAGTTCTATTTCATTGCTATAATCTTAACAGAAAAAAAAAGTTATGGAAATGAGTTTTTCTGATTTTGTTAACTAAGGCAACATTATCACTGTATTCTACTGAGTATAAATTATCAAAAAATTGCCCTAAGTTTTTCTTCAGGATTTTCTGCAATAAATCAAATATACATTTATATTTTGAAGACAAAAATTATAAAGTTGGCCTAAAGAATACAACTGAAGGGAAGCACACTAGATCTGAAATTCAAATACTAAGAGGACTTAAGGAAGTTAAAATTTAGCGGCCAGATTGTGGTATCAATCAAGGTATCAATCAAGGTATCAATCAAGGTATCAATCAAGATCAAGGTATCAAATACACTGAAAGACTGAGATACTGAGAAAATCTGGATCTGATACATAGGACACCTTGATTATAATTAAAGTAAGAGGTTTGGGACTGGTTGCTACAGCACTATAAAAAAATTTTCAAGTCTACCTGTATTAAGTTCAGCCATCTCCACTTCATCACCTGGATGTAATGGATCCATCTCAGCTTCTAAGTGTTTACAATACATGCAGATATACTCTTCTTTGAGCTGAGAATCCAGTTCATTATCTGTAGGTTTGTCACATTCTAAGTGAACCCATCTGTAGTGATAAGTATATTTAAATAAAAATTTCTAATTTACAGTCAAGTTAACATCTAGGAAAAGGAGAGGCAACTGCTGAAAAATAATTTGAGAAGGGATAAGACAAAGGTTAAGTATGAGAAGACAAAGGTTATAGGGGTTGATAACAGGCACTGGTTTTTAAAAGAAGAGTTGACATTTTTACCACCAGATTTCTGATCTGGGCTTTTCTTTGCCAGCACTTTATGCCTTCCAAACTCATAAAAACATAATTTAATTCCATCTAAATAAATACTCAGGACTAATGGGATGCCTGGAGTAATAAAAACTTAGAAGCTCCAAGTTATCTGGTAGCACACAAATGATCACGTGATAAAAGAATTGACAAAATAATTAAATTGAGTAACTATTTCTTCTTACCTTTTGCACATATTACAATGAAGCATATCTTTCTGCAATTCCGGATGGTACCACTTCCCACAGAAAGGACACAAGTTATCCTGCTGCTGGTAACAACTGTCACATATCAGGCAATTGTGGTGCCACTGGGAACTAGATCGCGTGCCACACTCTACACAAATTCTGCAATTCTAAACACCAGAAAAATAAACACAAAATAGTTTATTACACACTGATAAATGCAGTTCAGTATTTAACCTTTTTGAAGTCAATGACATTTTTGGGTTACAAATTAGATTTTAATTCTTATAAAATCAATATAGGGTATATTATTTTGAAAAAGTAGTTTGATTGGAACATTAGACATTTTCTCAGAATATTTAGACTGAATCCAAGAAAATGTAGGAGATGGGGACATTTAGGAAAACCTAAATGTAAAAGGAAATAAGAATAAAGTGACCCAAACTTCAAAAATGAAACATTTTCCAGACTCAGGAACTAACATGGGTGGAGTAAGTTTACTCAACCAACCACGGTATACTCAAAATGAAAAACAAGAACTCTAAGCAACAGCCTTACTCAACCACATGACTTCATATTTGAAATTGTAAAAATAATCACTTCACATCAAAATCCAACAATGGCTCATCATATTTTCAAGAAAGGAAATGGACCTATCCTTACAAAAGTACAACTGTTTATCAAGTACAAGGCCAGTCTGAGGCCAGCCAAAAAGTCTTATATGACTATGAGCTAAAGAGTCTTACAGGCCAATAAACTGCAGGGATCTCAGTAACCACTCCAATTTTCAACTCTAAAATCAGTTAAAAGGAACCTTATCTTTTTGAGCCTTTGGGTTAAAATGAAGGGGATGCTCATTTAAAGACAAGATCCAAAGATCTGTGAATCTTACAGATTTAGAATGAATGCATTTAAAAACAGTAGTGTGAGGGGCCAGCACTGTGGCATATCTGTTATTTGGAAAGTGAACCAATGGTTGGAATCTCTCTCTCCCCCCTTCTCTTTCTCTCCTCTCCCTTCTTTCCCCCTGCTTGCAAGCAGATGAAAATATTTTTTTTAAAAAGGAGAACAGTAAGTTATGTTTAAGTTGGGTATATACAAGAAATCCAAGAATGAAGTGAGCAATGTGGTATAGCACGTTAGGTAGCTACTTGGGAATCCTAAATCCCCTATCAAAATGCCTGAGATTGGGTCCTGCTCTCATTTCCACTTCCAATACAGCTTCTTGCTAATGCTCCTGGGAGGCAGCAGGCAATGGCTCACGAAAGGAATCCCTGACATCCAAGTAGGAGATCTGGAAGGAGTTCCTGACTTTGGCTTGACAAAACCAAAGCTGTTGAGGCATTTAGAGAGTGAATGAGATGAAGATTAGTATTTCTCTCTCATTCTCCCTCTTTCTCTTTGTACATGTGCATGTATCACTCTGCCTTTCAAATAAAAATGATAGATTTTAAAATCTACTAAAGGATTAATAAGTCTGAGAAAAATATTTTGACAGATGTGAAAAAAGTCTTTAGAGAAAAATCAAAACACATACCTAATAAAAAAAACTCTTTGAGAAAAATTAGAAATTTCTGCATCTTTGTTGCAGAAATTCCAGAGGCATTACCACTAAGGCCAGAAACAAAGCATAAACACCCACTATATCCATTACTATTTAACCTGATTCTGAAACCAATGTAAACATTGAAACAAATTAACATGAGACTAAGAAAAAGAGAAATAACTCTACTTAATAAATGATGAGACAGTATACTCAAAATCTCAGAGAATTGATGATTAAATCATAAAAGAACAACGTATATAAAATTAGCATGTGAAAGTTACTAGAATTCACTTAACCAGTTTTAAAAACAAATGAGAAAATTCTACTTATTGTACCAATAACAGATATTTAATAAAACTTAAGAAATGTTCAAAATCTATGAAGAAAATTACAAAACACTCTCTAAACGACACAAAATTAGATTTCACTAATTCAAAGACATCCCTTATTCTTGGCTGGGAATTCTTAATGTTATTAAGACATCAGTTCTAACTTAATGAATGAATGATATAATTCCAATAAAAAAATTTCTAAAGAGGGTTTCACTATAGCTAGATAGGTTGATCCTAAAGTCTACACAGAAAAACAAATATTCAAGAACAGTTAGGAAACTTGTGTGAAAAGGAAAAGCTCTGAAGAGGACCCAAAGTTATCTATAACGCCTCTGTAATTAAACCAGTACGGCTTTGGTACACTGACAGACTCATAGAATGGAAAAGAAATTACAGATGTAATCTCAACCAAATCTAAAACTTGAATCTGAATTCTCAACTCCGTGGGGAAAGAATCTTTTTTTTTTTTGGACAGGCAGAGTAGACAGTGAGAGAGAGAGAGAGAAAGGTCTTCCTTTTGCCATTGGTTCACCCTCCAATGGCCGCCATGGCCGGCGCATGGCGCTGATCCGATGGCAAGAGCCAGGTGCTTCTCCTGGTCTCCCATGGGGTGCAGGGCCCAAGGACTTGGGCCATCCTCCACTGCACTCCCTGGCCATAGCAGAGAGCTGGCCTGGAAGAGGGGCAACCGGGACAGAATCCGGCACCCCGACCGGGACTAGAACCCGGTTGTGCTGGCGCCGCAAGGCAGAGGATTAGCCTATTGAGCCGCGGCGCCGGCGGGGGAAAGAGTCTTTAATAAGTGGTTTAAGGAAAACCTAATATTCAACTGGAGAAGGTATACCGTATACAGTCATCAGCTCCAAACGGATTAGAGATCTCAGTGTAAAAAGTGATGTAAATACTAGACAAAACAAGTGATTCCTGTTATCTGATTACCTACAGAAAAAGGCTTTCTTATGACTCAAAAACAGAATAGAAACTTGATAAATGACATAAAAACAAACTTTGTAAGGCAAAACATAACAAGCAAAGGAAAAAGACAAGCAGATAAAAGCCTTCTATACCTAATTTATAAAGAATACTTTAATAAGGTGAGATGTGCACAGGGAAATCACCATAATTTTCAATAAATGATGAAATGCACAAAAGGACAAGTAAAAAGAGATAAACTATCCATTACACATGAAAAAATGACCAACTTCAAAGAGAAATGAAAATTTAAATACATTGCGATACCATTTTACTCCCCAAAAGAGGTAAACATTCAAAAGCTGAATAAGACACCCTATTGGCAAAGATATACAGAAACATTCTTACATTATTGGCAGCAATGCAAAGTGCCATGGCCCCAGCAAAAGGAATCTGACAATTTCTAATAAAACTACCTATGCAGGGGGCATAGGAGGTTAAGCTGCCTGTGACACTGGCATCCCATATGGGTGCCAATTCCTTACCTAGCCGCTCCACTTAAGACTCAGCTCCCTACTAATGGCTGAGAAAAGCAGTGGAGGATGACCCAAGTGTTTCGGCACCTGCCACCCATGTAGGAGACTCAAATGGAGCCCCAGATGCAGCAATTAGGCCACACTTGGGTACCGTATCAGTGTGCATGGGTTGGAGACCGTGCTCTGCTACTGATTGCAGCTTCCTGCTAATGCACAATCAGGGAGGGCACCAGGTGTTGTAGCAAGTATTGGGTCCCTGCTTCCCAAGCAGGGGCCCCTGGATTGGGTTCCGGGCTCCCGGCTTTGGCCTGGCCCAGCCCTGGCTGTTGGTAGACATTTGGGGAATGAACCAACGGAGAGAAGATACCGCTTTCACAACCATTCACATAATAATAATAATTTTTAACTCCATAATGATTATTTAGGTACTTGCTTTAGGCATTATACAGGAATTTTATAGGTATCATTTCATTAAATCAATGTCCCTGTGAGATAAATATTAACATTTTATACAATGATTTAGGGAAGTCAAATAACTTGCCAAAAATAATATACTAACTTAAAAAAACAGATTTTGACTCGACAGCTTTAAGTTTTTAACCACTATAATACAGTGCTTTCACAGAACAGAATAAGATAATTAAGTACCCACTACTGGTCTCAGCAATATTATATATAATTCTGGCATGTGAAAGAGAATGACAGATTGTATCAAAGAAAGCAAAGTGATGTAAGAATGACAGCTAGAATTGTGTAGAAATTTTCCAAGATAATGAAAAACAAAGAAGATAATGAATTAAAAGCATAAAACAAAAAGTATTCAGTTGTTACTGGATACTAAAAAATGTAAAGAAAATAATTTTTTTTTAAAGAAAGTCAAGTTAAACAAAACAATAAAACACTTCTCCAGACTTTTAAACTGGCTTGCCTGGAGACTGAAGGTGATCACAACATATTGCTGGCAAAACTAATTAACATAGAAACACTAACACATATATCCTGGATGCAAATTCAAAGAATTAACGATCATAAAGATAAGAAAGCTTTAATTTAAAGAATAGGACTAGTATGATGTAAAAAAAATGTTTCTCCTATAATATTATGAATTAAAACTGTGAAAAAGTGTTTCTAAAGTATAAGAAAGAAAAGGTTTCACACAGAACATATTATCAACCCACATCCTTGTGTTCATCTGAAGGAACAATCTCTTTCAGACAGGTAGGATTTCAGGAAATCGGCAACTTCTATTTTTTTTTTAAACAGCACAGCCAAGACTTCCAAAAAACTGAGCGTTAAGTGGAATTAGATTTAACAGAGGAAATATATGCTTGCCAATAAAAAAGTGAGGAAGGTTATAACCCTGATTAATTTAGTCCAAAGGAAAGGGCAAAAGAAAAAATGTATTTCAGCACGGAGTGCAAAAAGAGAAAATTTATACTTCCAACATTTATTACCATTAACATTCTTAAAATAACTCTTAGCTGACAACCAAAAACATTATAGGATGCAAACAAAAATGAAAAATAAAAGAATTTTGTCTTAAAGCAGTCAAGCATCTTAATTACAACCACCAATCCAAATTAACTCTGTACTGAACCTTTTAAAAGATACATTTAAAACAGAGAGAGAGGAATCAAAAAGATAATAGTCAACTGGTAAATAACAGTCACTGTGGCTATATTGTCAAGGAAAGCAAAATAGCTGATCCAAACAATGGCAGGGGGGTGGGGAGGAGTTCCCGCAACAATCAAAATGTTACACTAATAAAAAGTTCACTGTATTAATACTGGCCCAAAACTATTCGGTAAATAAACACAAAATATTGTTTTATGGGGTGTTTTGTTTGAAAGTAAAATACAAGGAGAAATCAATAGTAACAACTACAGTGCTCAACACTATCAATGTCGCACCAACTCATCACAAAATAAGGTACAAGTATTTCATCTAACAACGAAACTCATAAAAACACATGCTACACACTTTAAAAGTCCTCTATTATCAAAATTTTTTTTCAGAAATCTTTCACTGATTCACATTTCTAATTAAATGCAATTAAAGTAAAAATTAAACGCTTCCCCAACCAAGACAAAGAAAAATAAAGCTATGAAACAAGATATACACATACACAAAAGATACAAATCCATCAAATTTAGGTGCAGCCAAAATTATAATCAAGGCCATATATATAGAATACCCCTTTTTCCTAAGGAAAGAAAACTAGGAATTAAACCTCGTGTTTTGAAAAAGTAAAAAGGAGTGAGGAGGAAAGTACAAATTTACCAATTTGTCAAACAGCAGAATTTCTTTTTCCTTGCCAGATAATCCACAAGGAATGGATAACCCCGTCATCCAGCCCAGAGAAGGAACTGGAACAACTTGAAAAAGCAAGCCTTCTTCAACCCTCAGGCCCCACCTCCCAGGCTGCCACACCTGACTGAGGTTACCCAGAGGCTGTTTATTCCAGTTGAGACGGTGCCTCCCCTCACAGCCCCACCACTTTGGAGGCTGCCTAATAGAGCTCTCTGAGTACTGCCTTAAAATCCGCACCTGCAGCTCCCAGTTCCAGGTGTCAGTGCTCACTGCGAGCAGGACTCAGGTGCAGGTTCCTCCACATAGCCTCCCACACCCTCCTTCCCAGCACCTGTGGGCAGCACCCAGCTTGCCTTTCCAGGACCCTAGGCCTCCTCCTTTAAAAAGACATTTTTAAAAGCAATTCCAAGGAGGGCAATAGAGGGCAGGACCAATAGAGGACAGCACAGGGCCTCCCCTGCCTACAGGACACAATGCCCTTTAAAGCTACAGGGGTAGCTCTGGTCAGGGCTATGCATCGGGGGTTAGCTTCCCTTCGGTCTGGGGACTCCAGAAGCCAGAGAAACCTAGGCCTGGAAGGCGCCAGCAGCCCCGCCTGGGCTCTGCCTCCAGCCACCATCTCCACCTCCTCACAACACCCACATGCCCTTCTGAATGCCACACCCTGGGGGTGGGGTTCGGTAGAAGGAGAAACTGAGGGCCAGAGCAGATACACCAGGAGCACATTTCTGTGCCAATCAAGCAAGAGTATGAGGTTGCAAGGAGACCACAGACCTTAACAGCTGTGTTTCCCAAGAACTTGACATTTTTCCTAGAAATGCAAATCTAAAAAGTTAAACAGAACTTAACTAATCTTAAAGGGTACTACAAGGCCTGTATTATCAAAGTCCCAAACTCTGCCAAAGATGCAAGAAAGCAAGATTTTCAAATATTATATAAAAAAGACTGGATGGCAGAAATATGCACAATAGCAGCCAGTGGCATAATTCATACAGCAAGCACAGCACTCTATCTTTGTACATATCAACTGAGAAGAGTTAAATTGAACACAGTACATCAGAAATTATAATGAGGAACCTCTGTTTTATATTCTAGAAACAACTGGATTAATACCGCCCCCCCTTTTTTTTTGACAGGCAGAGTGGACAGTGAGAGAGAGAGACACAGAGAGAAAGGTCTTCCTTTTGCCATTGGTTCACCCTCCAATGGCCACCGCGGCTGGCGCACCGCGCTGATCCCAAGGCAGGAGCCAGGTGCTTATCCTGGTCTCCCATGGGGTGCAGGGCCCAAGCACCTGGGCCATCCTCCACTGCACTCCCTGGCCACAGCAGAGAGCTGGCCTGGAAGAGGGGCAACCGGGACAGAATCCGGCGCCCCGACCGGGACTAGAACCCGGTGTGCCGGCGCCGCAAGGCAGAGGATTAGCCTAGTGAGCCGCGGCGCCGGCCAATATCCCATTTCTTACAGATTTCAGTTATGCTACAATGGCCAACCTAGAAAGAAGAAGGTTTAGAGTCAAGTGCAATTTCAATAAATCTAATGTTCAAGGACTGCTTGATGATTAACCCAAAACAGTAAACAAACTTGGCATTATCAATGCTGTGAAGAGTTACATGGGTTGCCAGTTAGGTAAGGTCTCCGCAAGCTTATTCCTGAGGGCTGCCCTTAGCAACACTTGGCTTCATCAAGTGTTTTATTGGAGAGAGCCCAAAAATGTTCCCTTGACTGTGGTGATAAACTGGTATTTGCTGGTTGGACAAGAATCTGTAATCCCACCTCCCTGGTTGCCTGTTATCCCCTACCTTCACAGACCAATCAAAAGTATAAACTTCCATGACCCCTTGTGCCCTGCCATTGGACTCAGTTTTAATCCTTTAAACTAGCCAAAAAAAGATTAAGACACACTGTGGGGGACCACTTTGTGTGCTTGGGCAACTCCTCCCTTGGAACCCCCTCCTGACTACAGCTTCAGGAGGCTCCTTGCTTTCAATAAAACTTCTGCTTTGCTCATTCTCATTGTCACCATGGACAAGAACTTAAAGATCTGTTTGTTTGCAAGAGAGAGAGAGAGAGAGAGAGAGAGAGAGAGAGAGAGAGAGAGAGAGATCTTCCAACTCCCAGTTGGCCTTCTGCTGTCTTACAGGAGCATCAGCATGGACTTGGATTGGAAATGGATCAGCCAGGACTCAAACTAGCCCTCAGCCAGGACTCAAACTAGCCCTCCAACATGGGATGCCATGGTCACAAACAGCTTAACCAACCACACAACACCAGCCCCTAGCAATGTTGATTTTTGAAAGATAACTTGTGGCCCGCACCGCGGCTCAACAGACTAATCCTCCGCCTGCGGCACCGGCACCCCAAGTTCTAGTCCTGGTCAGGGCACTGGATTCTGTCCCAGTTGTTCCTCTTCCAGTCCAGCTCTCTGCTGTGGCCCAGGAGTGCAGTGGAGGATGGCCCAGGTCAGGAGGAAGCACCTGGCTCCTGGCTTCGGATCAGCGCAGCACGCCGGCCGGCGGCCACTTAGGGGGTGAACCAACGGAAAAAGGAAGACCTTTTTCTCTCTCTCTCACTGTCTAACTCTGCCTGCCAAAATAATAATAATAATAATAATAATAATAATAATAATAATAATAAAAAGATACCTTGTATCAAAGCCAGACTGTTTGTCAATAGTATTAAAGAGAACGAAAAGGCCTAGGCACTGGACTCAACTGGAGAAAACATCTTTCCTTTAAACAAATCTTGGTATTGTAGTTTTAAATTCATTTGTTATATTAATTTTTTCACTTTGTTGTATTGATAAATTACATTCAGCTTTATTTTAAAAACAGTTAAGAGTCTAACACAATGAACATGGAGGAAGAAGGACTGATGGCATACTGATCTGGAATCCTGAGTCTTCTAAGGATCTACATCTTAATAAAAAAAATAAATAAATAAATCAAGACTATTTCTTTGGATGGACATCTGGCATAGTAGCTATGATGCCAAGTGGGACACCCATAATCCCACGCTGGACTTCCAGGGTTCAGGTTACAACTCTGCTCCCAGTTCTAGTTTCCTGATAATGTGCAGCCTAGAACACCTGGTGATGGCTCAAGTAGTTGGGTCCCTGCTACAGTGTGGAAGACTCAGGTTGTATTCAGCCTCCTAGTTTCAGCAAGGCCCAGCCCCAGTTGTTGCAAACATCTAGGGAATGAACCTATGGATGGAAGTCTCTACCTCCAGCTCTTGGCCTTACAAATACAATGAAAATAAATAAATAAAATTTTAAGCAAAAATTTAGAGGGTATTTCAATTAATTTAGGAGGGAAAGCTCTTCTTATTCAACGAGGCACAGTACAATGAAACAGGGAGACAGCACAATCTATTGGAGTAAGAAACAGCCCTAAATTTAGTCTCTGTCCTGGGTCTTCATCTATCAGCTCTGTCTACAAAGGCAATAGTAAATGTTGTTTGTAACTCTTTTCTAGGAAAAAAAAAAAAAAACATTTAGTTTTACTGAGTTAGCTTAAAATGAAAGCTAAACTTGAGCCATTCTTGCCTTCTATTTCCTCTTTAAGAATTTTAAATACTTCATGCTTCTTTGAGTAAATATTCCAAACTCCAGTGTCGCTTACCTGGAACCACACAAAATCTGCCTCTCATTGAGAGGGTTGTCAACCAATCCTACAGGGTCTACAGATAATGACAGAGCCTTAGAAAACTTAGAATTATCATCATGTAACCTTTCAGGGTCATAAAGATATAGATACAAAAGTAGATGGAAAAACAGAGAATTGTTAACTAACGAAATAACCAGAAAAAATTAAATGTAACCAAAAATAGATCTTTAAAATGCCCCACCCAAGTAGAATATCTGGAATTTTGAGCAATAAAAAAGTAAAAGCCGCTGGCGCCGCGGCTCACTAGGCCAATCCTCCGCTTTGCAGCGCCGGCACACCGGGTTCTAGTCCCGGTCGGGGCGCCGGATTCTGTCCCGGTTGCCCCTCTTCCAGGCCAGCTCTCTGCTGTGGCCAGGGAGTGCAGTGGAGGATGGCCCAGGTGCTTGGGCCCTGCACCCCATGGGAGACCAGGATAAGTACCTGGCTCCTGCCATCAGATCAGCGCGGTGCGGCAGTTGCAGCGCACCGGCCGCGGCGGCCATTGGAGGGTGAACCAACGGCAAAGGAAGACTTTTCTCTGTCTCTCTCTCTCTCACTGCCCACTCTGTCAAAAAATAAATAAATAAATAAATAAATAAATAAATAAAAGTAAAAGCCATTTATATCCTTTCCGAATTATAAAAACCAAGAGAAACTTCAGACACCATTAAAAAAAATTTAAAAATACATAAATCAATAATCACTCATTTAAAACACAATGGATAAAGAACCCAAAAGTCCAAAAGTATATTCACCATGATTCCAAATATTTAAAACAAGTGCACATATAAACCCATACTGACATAGATATCAGTGCACAAAAAAATATGACACCTAACAACCAAAACACAATGTTACTAACAATTTAGTAAACTTGAACAATTTACTAATTTAACAATTAGGCAAGGATTCCAAATAATTTTAAAATACATATCTATATTTCAGTTTTCTCATAAGAAGATACCACCTATTTCAGAGGGTTTCTAGGAAGAATGATAAATAATTCAAAAACAATATCTAA
The DNA here is from genome assembly GCF_964237555.1 of Oryctolagus cuniculus. Taxonomy (NCBI): domain Eukaryota; kingdom Metazoa; phylum Chordata; class Mammalia; order Lagomorpha; family Leporidae; genus Oryctolagus; species Oryctolagus cuniculus. The sequence goes on along the minus strand of NC_091438.1, from coordinate 21,630,899 downwards.
GCCAGGAAGCATCATATATATTATTATTATAATTATATTAGCTATTAGTTAACAAACAAGTTGATAGCATATTTTATAACAGCCCAAACTGTAAACAACTCAAATGCTCAAATGGTACCAACAGGTGGATTCAGTGAACAAACTGTAGTTCACTACTCAGTAATAAAAAGGAATTACTACCAATATGCGCAACTATACAGATGACTCTTAAAGTAAAATAATTGCAGGGTTTTTAAGAAGCCAGACTCGGAAAAAAAAAATATGTAATATACTTTATGACAGCATTGACATAAAATTCTGGAAAGTGACACTAATCTACAGTGACAGAAAACAGCTGCCTGGGAAGACCGGTCAGGATATAAACAGCCATGAATGATGGGTCCCCAGGGGACAGCAGGAAATTTCAGAAGGTAGTGATTACGTTCATGGTATTAAAGATGATCATAGTTTCATGGGTGTACACATGTGTCAAATTAGAGCCTCTAAATATGTGAAGTTAAATATATATCAATCTTACATCCATAAAGCTGTTTTGTAAAAAACTGATGAGTATAGATTTGAATAATCTGCTCTCTTTATAAAACACACAAAAGATAGTTTTCTTAAAAAAATAGACAACTTACTTTGCATTTCCAGCCATTGGTTGGTACTGATTTCATAACTGGTTGAAGACAAAAAGTATGATACCCTTTGTCACACGTATCACACACTAGCATCTTGCTATCTTCTCCCGATTGTCTAAAAAATAAGATAGCATTAATGATGCCTCATCCTTAAACTTATGTTTTGTAACATAAGTAATCGCAAAAGAATTAGTCCTGGAAAATGCACACTCCATAAATACCTCAGAATCTCTTTTACTTCTGAACAGATTATTATACAGGCAACCCCCTAAACAATGAGTCCCTAAAGGATTATCCTAAAGGATTATAGGCTCACCTATAGCAAACTTCTTTAGTAAATTTTAGGATTTCTGCAAAGGAGGAAGGGTTAAGACAAGATCAATGATCTCTGATTTTTTAAGAAATATTTCCTTCTTTCTTTATTTGAAAGGCAGGGATTTGTAGAGAAGCAGAGGCAGACAGAGGGAGAGGGAGGTTTTCCATCCACTGCTGGTTCACACCCCAGACGGCCGCAAAGGCTGGAACCGCACCAATCTGAAGCCAGGAGCCAGGAGCTTCTTCCGAGGCTCCCACATGGATGTAGGGGCCCAAGGACCCGGGCTATCTTCTGCTTTCCCAGGCCACAGCAGAGAGCTGGATGGAAAGGGGAGCAGGCAGGACTCGAACCAGCACCCATATGGGATTTCAGCGCTGCAGGCAGTGGTTTTACCCGCTACGTCACAGCACCAGCCCCTAATCTTTACTTTTTAAAGATTTGATACCCATTCTTTTTGGAGGAAGAAGTTTTAACTGCTAGGTGATACTGTGCAGAAAGGAACAATCTTGGCACAGTGAAGTGGAAATTTTTACAAAAAGATCAACTTTGACAACAGATCTGTTTCCATTCAAACTACTGTTCCTGAGCTATGTGACTCTTAAAAAGGTGGACTTAAGCTCTCTAATTTTCAGGTATAAAATGGAAATAATAATCAAAGATTACTTGAATGCTAGCTCAAAAGCTGAAAATGTACATTAAGCAATGTTAAATAACATGAATTAAAAATAACAATTTTGGGGCCAGTGCTGTGGCATAGTGGACTACGGTAGCACCAGCAACCCAAATGAGTGCCAGCTCTACTCCCAGCTGCTCCTCTTCCAAACCAGCTCTCTGCTATGGCTTGAGAAAGCAGTGGAAGATGGCCCAAGTGCTTGGCCCCCTGCAGCCACCAGCGAGACATGGAAGAAACTCCTGGCTCTCGGCTTTGGATTGGCCCCACTCTAGCCGTTGCGGCCATTTTGGGAGTGAACCAGAGGATGGAAGACCATTCTCTCTGTCTCTCTTTGTGTTCGTAACTCTACCTCTCAAATAAATAAATAAAATCTTTTCAAAAAAGAATAAAAATTTTGTCATAATTACAGTTTGTTCCAAAGCTTGGGCCCCTTCCCTACAGCATGATCTCTGTCTTGGATCTTGAATATTGATTACTCTCAGATACTAAGAGTTTAATTCAAGAGGAGACAGAAAGAAAAAAAATGGGGAATGCAGGCATAGTTCAGAGAGTAACCTCTGAATAAAGTCTGGAAAAAAAATAAAACAGGAAGATGGGCAAGTTGTCTTCCAGTTATTAATCAACTCAACAAGTTCCACACACAAAGTTGCATATTTTCTCTTCAGCTACATGAAAAGATCTTAGAGGACAAGCATTCTTTCATCAAGTTTTATTCCTTTCCAATAAACAGAGTGCAGAGATAATGTATCAAACAAATATTTACTGATATTTTATCTAAGTTATGCCAAAATATGAAGATAAACTGTCCTAGTTATTCCATGTAACTCCAAGACACAGACTGATCAAGGCAGTGCTGAGCATAATTCCCCTGTTACAAAAATTCTCAGCTTGTAAAGAACTTGTAGACTGCTGAAGAATAGGGCTAACACTCTCTAATTGTCAGGCTAATAAAATCACTGAGGGAGGGAGATCCCAGAAAAGATAATGATCTCTGTCTTGAAATGACCAAGGAATAGAATACAACAACTAGGAAAAGATAATTCCATTACAAGTGTTTAAACTCTGTTTTAGATAACTTGTCTTTCAGATAAATATGCAGAATTAATTAAAATAGTAATCATAGCAGATCATGTCCTTCCAAGCATGGAAACTCAAACACATCATTGATTTTTGGGCTCAATTTATACACATAGCTTCCATAGTTAGAGGTTTATTTTCCTGTTAAATCTCCTCCACAGTACACTTTTTAAAAAGCTGCTTTATTTTTCTAATGCTTATTTAAAATTGCTAATATAATTCATTTAAAAATAGTTGGCAAATTGAAATGGAGTTTTTATGATTTCAGATGAACGTATTAAAATTGGTTTTATTTAGATTTCTCCCAAAATAATATTAGTATTAATAAATATTTAATGGTTTAAGACATGATGAAATCAGTCTGAATGAACACAGCTGCAAAATGAACAATCTTTATCATATTATACAAACCTTTCAGCACTTAATAGGGTCTGTCTTAAACTCAATACATACACCATTGACTTAAAATTAAAACTTACTTGCAGTTCTGGCACACTTTGCACTCAGGACATTGCCAACCTGCACGTTTTAATGGAGTAACCGCTATATCCAGGCACATTCCATGATAGTGCTGGCCACAAGTAGTACAAAAGAACTGATCTAAGAGGTCTCCAGGGCTGTCGCATACTGCACAGTTTGCATCTTCCTTTGCTATAATTAACAGTGAAACAATGAAATTGTTGTGTAAGAATTTGATCTTTTTCTGACTTTACAGCTTACAAATCACCTGAAGGGAATTTGCACGGTAAATGTTTCAGACATTTGAATTTATCCACATTGAACTGACATCCAATGAGAATGAGGTCTCAATAGAAACATAGTGTGCCTACACCGCACTATTGATTAAATTAACAAAGAGATTTGGTTGTTTTTTCTGTTATCATTTGTAGCTATATCTACTTAAGATGACAAGTAGTTTTTAATTTTATATTTTTAATATCAATGATAATGCTGGGCATCAAGCTAATGCTCAATAAATGCTTGCTGGAAAAAAAACAAGGACAAGATCAATTGAGAGGTGCTTTTTCAGTGTAAAAGTAAACATTGTAGTTGGTTGTTAAATATAATTTGAAATATTTAATGAGCTACATCAAGAGATAAAACCAAGAAATGCTAACATTGATTAGTTAAGATACTTCTTAGGCATAAACAGAAATTTTGCAAATCAAATAAAGGATTTTTTAATACAGGAAAAAGTCTACATGAGAAAATGCTAAACATGAAGGCTGCATATTTACATACAAATATAATACTTCATACACTAATTCTATACTTATGTATATTAAATTTAGTTGTAAAAGCATTAAAATCCATATACAATTGGGGACATCTATCCCTAAATATAGATTAAAAGGTACTTCTATTAGTTCTTTTAGCAGCTTAAAATAATACAAGAGGGGCCAGTGCTGTGGCACAGTAGGCTAAGCCTCTGCTTGTAGTGCCTGCATCCCATATGGGTGCCTTTACGAATTCCCATAATTTCCTCTGTGACTACATTAATTTTGATGTCACAAAATGCTAGCAGGAATCTCAAATCCGTATTACCAGCCCAACCTCAAACCCTTATTTTAAAGTCTTATGGCAATTCAAAAGCCAAATGTTTTAAAAACACTCAAACACAACAGATATACTATAAAATTTATTTTAAAAACTAAACCTCCGGCCGGCGCCACAGCTCACTAGGCTAATCCTCCGCCTAGCGGCGCCGGCACACCGGGTTCTAGTCCCGGTTGGGGTGCCGGATTCTGTCCCGGTTGCCCCTCTTCCAGGCCAGCCCTCTGCTGTGGCCAGGGAGTGCAGTGGAGGATGGCCCAGGTGCTTGGGCCCTGCACCCCATGGGAGACCAGGAAAAGCACCTGGCTCCTGGCTCCTGCCATCGGATCAGCGCAGTGCGCCGGCCGCGGCGGCCATTGGAGGGTGAACCAACGGCAAAGGAAGACCTTTCTCTCTGTCTCTCTCTCTCACTGTCCACTCTGCCTGTCAAAAAAAAAAAAAAAAAAAAAAAAAAAAACTAAACCTCCTTCTTATTTTCTCAACAGAATGGGTAATGGCTGTTACTTAAGTAGCACTGATGACATTAACTCCTCTCTGATCCAGCATATATAACCAGACAATTCTTTATTTCAATACAACATTCTTTGTTCTATTTTTATAGAGTAGTCTACACATTTTGTCTTAATAATCATAGTATTTTCTAAATAAAATCATCCCACTTATGATTCTAATCTCTTCTTAAATTATCTTCTACATAACCAAAGCAAACTCAAAAATGTAAATCTGATTGCTATTCTCTGCTTACATTAAAATTCCATTCTCTTTTGCCTAAAATTTTACATGATGCTAATTTGCTAGAATGAGAAAAAAAAAAAAAGAACCTAGCCACTATTTCTTGTCCATAAAAAGTCATCTGCTGTGTGTCACACAACATGCTATTCAATGTTTGTGTGCTTTTATACAATTCTATTCTCACTGGTAGAACTTTGTGTCTTTTTTGTGCTCCTAGCCAATTCAAAAAACCCTTCAAAACACTGTCCAAACATATTCTTTAAGTACATATTACCACACTAAAAATCTGAATTGTTAAATATTCCTTTTCCTAGTATGCATTGGATAAATTTCTCTTATATATTCAACTAATCACAATATATGACACTATGAATGCCTGAAGGACGAAGATCTTACCACTTGCTATCTACAACTGTCCAGAGTGAATCAAGTCTTACTAAATAATTTTAAATCCAGATCCTCTTTATAAAATTACTTCAAAAGGGCTCTTTCATTGATACACAATTAAAATAAATAATTATCTAAAATTGGAAGTATCATAAATTAGTTTATTTTTTACAGAAAGGACATAATAAGGTAAGCTGTTTTTCTTAATACTAAGAATGCCAGTATTCACCCCCTTCAAACTATGTACATTTAAAATTTAATCCTGGCATTGTGAGGCAGAAGAATGACCCACTGGTTTGGGACAAGTCACTGCTTGGGACACTGGCAATCCATATCAAAGAGCCTGGTTTCAATACTGGCTATGCTGTGTTTCCGATAAAACTTCCTGATAATGCCTGGGAGGCAGCAAATGATGGCCCCAAGTACTTGGGATCTTGCCACCCATACGGGAGAACCAGGTGCAGATGGAGTTCCCGGCTCCTGGATCTGACTTCCCAGACTGGCTGTTACAGGCATTTGGAGGAGTGAAACAGTGGATGGACAATCTCTTACTCCCTGAATCCCATCACTCTGCTTTTCATATAAATAAACAGATCTTTAAAAATCAACAATAAAAAATAATCCTGAATTTATGCCTACCCTGGAAACATTTAGACATTGGGGAAAATATTCAACTGGTTGTCATATACTTAGTTCATTTTCTCTTAATAATTGTTCTTTTTTTTTTACAGGCAGAGTTAAACAGTGAAAGAGAGAGAGAGACAGACAGAAAGGTCTTCCTTTTTCCGTTGGTTCACTCCCCAAATGGCCGCTACGGCCAGCGAGTTGCGCCGATCTGAAGCCAAGAGCCAGGTGCTTCCTCCTGGTCTCCCATGTGGGTGCAGGGCCCAAGGACCTGAGCCATCCTCCACTGCACTCCCGGGCCACAGCAGAGAGCTGGATTGGAAGAGGAGCAACCGGGACAGAATCCGGTGTCCTGACCGGGAATAGAACCTGGGGAGCCGGCGCCGCAGGCGGAGGATTAGCCTAGTGAGCCACAGTGCCGGCCTATAATTGTTCTTAAACAATGTCTAAAATCCTTCTGTGAAGCTTCCTAGGATTTGCTACTCTTCAACTGGCCAAGGTAGCTACTACCTACAGGTGGCTATTAAGCAACTAAAATGTGTTAGTATAAACTAAAACGCACAGTAAATATAAAGTACACTCTGGATTCCAAAGACATAGTGTGAGCAAAAAGGCAAGCATCTCAAAATTTTTATACTGATTACATTTTGAAATATTAATATTTTGCATGTCAGATTAAATAACTAAAATTAATTTGAATTGTTTTCACTCCTTTTAACTTTACTAGAAAAATTAAAATTTTTTATCTTGCCTACCTTATACACTTATTGCACATCAGTGTTCTATATAATAATATCAACTCGGAACAAGACAACTCTGTATAATCATTGCACAGGTCATCTTTTTTCTGTAAGTTCTAGCAATTCCTTAATGGCAATCTTATACTGTTTGGTCACTATGGATCCATAGTAATAAATAAATTAGTCAAACAAAAATATTCATATGATATATCCCATCCATAAACAATTACATGATATGTTAAACACTTTTCTGTTTCTGGTTCAAACAATCTCACCAATCACAGAGAAAGTGTAGAAATACTAAAACAGTCTTTTGGAAATCATGTACAGGAAGATGATACTGCTAGGTAGCTTTAATGTCCTGTTAAAAATGAGTAAGCAGGGACATACATCTGGTGTGCTGGCTAAGATGCCGTTTGGTATGCCTGCTCCCATTATCTAGTGCCTAGGTTCAAGTCCCAGCTCCACTCCCAATTCCAGCTTCCTGCTAATGTGCACTCTGGGAGGGAGCAGGTGATGACTCCAAGTTGGGTCCCTGCCACCCACGTGAGACCCTAGGGACTGAGTTTCCAGCTCCTGTCTTTTTTTTTTTTTTTTTTTTTTTAAGATTTATTTACTTATTTGAAAGGCAGAGTTACAAAGAGGCAGAGGCAGAGCCAGAGGCAGTGAGAGAGAGAGAGAGAGAAGTCTTCCATTCGCTATTTCACTCCCCAAATGACCACAACGGTTGGAGATAACCTGATCCGAAGCCAAGGAGCCTTTCTGCTTCTTCCAGGTCCCCCACTTGGGTGCAGGGACTCAAGGACATTAGCCATCGTCCCTGGCTTTCCCAGGCACATTGACAGGGAGTTAGATTGGAAGTGGAGCAGGAAACCAGTGACCACATGGGATGCCAGTATTGCAGGCAGCAGTTTAACTGGCTATGCCACAGCGCCGGCCCCTTAGCTCCTGTCTTTGATGTGGCTCAACCAAACCTGCTGCAAGCATTTAGGGAGTCAAACCATAAATGGGAGCTTTCTGTCTTACTCACGCCCTGTGTTTCAAATAAATAGATGAATAATTTTTTATAAAATACAAAGCTCTATATATTTACTTAATATGTCTGCAAGTCACAGGGACATTGAAATTAAAGTAATAAACTAAGTGAATTTTGTATTTAAACAGCTGGAAAAGCAGAAGAGCTTGAGTAAAAATCCAGGTCTATCTAAATCCAAAGATCATGCTTTTATTATAGTCAATATTATTAACTCCAAAGTAAACTTCACTACTGATCGAAGAAAGTTAAGAAAATCTAAGAACATACAAACATAAAAAAACAAAGTGCTACAGGAGGTAATGAAGAACCTGAATAAAGTAGACAGAGCAAGGTTCTTGTGGAAGGAGAAAGAGGTGAATAATCTCTGGAGGTCATTCCCCAAGTGACAGCTGTGAAAAGAGAAGGAATGGGTAAAGCAAAAGAAAAACACTGAGCTCAAATTGGAAGGTGGAACAGCTGCTCAGCAATGTCCAGACAGCACATAAGAATAAATGCAATGCCAGATGAAGAGCAGCGAAAGTCAAACTGTGGTCATTCGGCACCAATTTAAGAACAAACGAATCAGCACAGCTTTCTGACGTCCATCAACATCGCAACACCTTCCCCTCGCCTCCACCTAGTGTTCACTACTGGAAGGACACTGCTAGGTGGTTGCTGACCAAACGGAATCTCTAGAAAGAAAATCACGGAATTTATACAAAAGGCTGGCCCATATAGCTGGCAGGTAGAAAAGACAAAGGTCAGGAGGCCACAGAATTCAGGGTAGCAGAAAAGCAACAGCATGTAGTGTCAAGAGACACGAAAGACAACCAAGAAAACAGGCTGGAGTTAAAAATTTAAATCAAGTAAAAGGAGTTCAAGCTAACTAATGAAAGTAAATATACTGAGGAATTGGTAAATTCATATATATAGAATTCTTATGTTTAATCCCTACAAAGATATCTCATTTTAAACATAACACAATCCATACTGCTTCTGTTAATTACAAGGCCTACCTGATCTAGCCTTTGTTCACTTTGATGTTGTCTCTATCCACCCAGTGGACTGCCATGGTCCAGGTACAATGACTAGCTGTCAGTTCATGAATCAAATGAAGCTCATTTCTCAAGGCCTGTGTAGTAGCTGTTCCTCTGCCTAGAATATTTTTCCTCTGATCTTGCAAGGCAAGTTCCTTGCTATTAAGCTTTCCAACATAGGAAGTATATATGGTTATATCTCACAGGATTACTGAGTTTAAAATTTCAGGCAAGGTTAGCATACTTCTGCATAGCCATGAAAATGTTAGACTCATGACTAGTCCTTTAGCAACGACAGAGAACCCTAAAATTATTTTCTGATAGAAATCTTGGCATTGTTAACAGATAACCCTCCTTTTTTAAACATTTCTTTACACTAAAACCTATGGTTTTGTTGGATGTTTGAGTTTTCACAGAAACATGTCAATCTTACTTGCCTAACCAATTATCAGAGCACATTACTCTGTAACATGGTGTAAACTCAATATATAATATTATTCTCACAATTTGAGCGTTTAATAAGACCTAAAGGGGCTGGCAGTGGCATATATAAGCTTCCAACTGCGGTGCCAGCATTCCATATTGATGCCAGTTTGAGTCCCAGCTGCTCTTCTTCCCATCCAGCTCTCTGGCTAATGGCCTGGGAAAGCAATGCAAGATGGCCCAAGTGCTTGGGCACTTGCACCCACATGGGAGACTCAAAGAAGCTCATGGCTCCTGGCTTCAGATTGGCCTAGCTCCAGCCCTTGTGGCCATCTGGGGAGTAAACCAGTGGATGGAAGACCTTTCTGTCTCTCTCCCTCTCTCTCTGTCTGTAACTCTACATCTCAAATACATAAATAAAATATTTTAATAGAAAAGAGCTAAAATAATATTTTTGTAAAACAATTGAAATACAAATGGAAGAATGCTATATGATTGCAATTAGTCTTATTTAACTCTCATGACATTTATTGAAAATTGTTCCATTTTAAAAACATAAAATGTTAAGTACCTTCTGTCATGACACACAATTGCAATAGCAAGAAATATTTATGAAAGACTTAATTACGGCAGCAATGCATTCAATATGCAAGATCCTCTTACATCCTCAGAATATGGTCAGAAAGCTCCGTAGTTAAATTGCATTATTTAAAATCTCCAAGTAACAGAATTTATTCAATTGGGCTTCTATGGGCTGAGTTTACAGGTTTTGTCTCTATGCTAAAAAGAAACTACTTTAAGCCCACTTTTCACTACAATATGTAGTGTCAACTTATCCTATAGTCTTAATATCAAGTGGATTCTTGCTACTTGAGGGCACTTCAAAAAGTTTATGGAGAAGCAGGCATTTGGCCCAGAAGTTAAAGATGCATGTATTCCACATTAGGCTGCCTGGGTTCTGGCTCCTGAGTCGAGCTTTCTGGTAATGCAGATCCTTGGGGACAGTAGTGATGGAGTAGCTCCCATCTTCAGCCATGGAAAACATACACCCCCAATGGCCAAGGCTGGACACAAAGCTGGGAGCCAGGAACTCAATCCAAGTCTCAGCAGGGGTGGTCATTAGCACTCACTTGAGCCATTCCCTCTGATTCCCGTAACAGAAAGCTGGAATCAGGAGAAGAGCAAGGCACTGAACCCTGACATGCGACATAGGCAGGATAAACAGCATCTTAACAGCTGGGGTAAATGCCTTTCCCAGAGCAAAAAAAATTCTTCCATCTAGGTTTGGTGCTTTCAAAATATGCATTTCACATGAACATTTGAAGATCCTTTATACATACCGTGAATCCGATAAGTGTTCCTATATCCCTCCTTGTACCACAACGCTTGGGGCCAAACATGCATTTACATTTAGTCATAGTTATACCACTATCTTCATTTTTATCCCACATATATATTTCTTTTAGCGATATTACCTTATTTACTCTAGTTTTATTTTATCCTATAGTTCATGTATTTTTATGAGTCTCCAAAATTCCATTCTGGAAGGCATAGCACCAAAAATTTTGGTATCTTTTAGCTTTGGATTGCCAGCATGAAATTTTCACCATATACATGATAAATGATCTTACCACAGTTCATATAGTAAATTATTTTACAAACTGATATATGATAGCTGGCATATACATGAAGGTATATACTACCAGAACACAGTTATCAGTACAAAGTAGCACTTCCATTAAGTGATAAAATTTTAACATTAAAATCATATTCACTTAAAATTTTGTATGCTGTTTACTTAGCTCTAAAGCGTAACTGAAGGACCAGCATTGTCGCAAAGTGGATAAAGCCATTGCCTATGAAGCCATGATCCCATATGAGCACTAGTTTGTGTCCCAGCTGCTCCATTTCTAATCCAGCTCCTTTCTAATGGCCTAGGAAAAGCAGCAGAAGATGGCCCAAGTACTTGGTCCATGCACCCATGTGGAAGACCTAAATGAAGCTCCTGGATCCTAGCTTCAGATCCTAGCCCACGCCATTGCTGCAATCTGGGGAGTGAAGCAATGGATGGAAGAGATCTTTCTCCTTCTAATTCTTTCAAATAAATAAATCTTAAAATAAATAAGTAAAGAAAGCAAGACTGAATATACAAAGTGAAATAAAATGCAGATCCTTAGGGCCAGCGTTGTGGCACAGTAGATTAAGCCTCCATCTGCGGCACCAGTTCAAGTCCCAGCTGCTCCACTTCCGATCCAGCTCCTTGCAAATGTGATTGGGAAAGCAGTGGAAGATGGCCCAAGTGCTTGGGCCCCTACATCAACATGGGAGACCCAGAGGAAGCTCCTGGCTCTTTGGTTTTGGCATGGCCCAGCCCTGTCTATTATGGCCCTTTAGGGAATGAGCCAGCAGATAGAAGATCTCTCTATATATTTCTCCCTCTCTCTGTAACTCTGCCTCTCAGATCAATAAATTAAGCTTTAAAAAAAAAATTCAGATGCTCTTTCTCTTTCTCCCCCCCCCCAACAAAACTGTTTTAGTCAGCAACATGCTATTATACCACCCAGAATAAATCAACTATGATGATTTTATGAACTTACTGAAGTAAATCACTACGTAAATAACCCTGATAGTTAGTGCGCATGAATATTCTTTTTCTCCCAGATTTTATACTGTGCTATCCAAAACATTCTTTAAGTTTTATAGCTCTTATTTATTGGCTTAAATACAATTTCAAATACTAGTTTTGCTTATCTAAAGGTTATATATAGGGGCCAGAGCTGTGGCACAGAAGGTTAATCTTTCATCTGAGGCACCAGCATCCCACATGGGCACCAGTTCCAGTCCCAGCTGCCCCTCTTCCAGACCAGCTCTCTGCTATGGCCTGGGAAAGCAGTAGAAGATGGTCCAAGTCCTTGGGCTCCTGCCCAAGGAAGAAGCACCTAGCTCCTGGCTTTGGATCAGCTCAGCTCTGGCCGTTGTGACCATTTGGGGAGTGAACCAACAGAAGGAAGACCTTTCTCTCTATCTCTCCCTCTCACTGTCTGTAACTCTAACTCTCAAATAAAATAAATAAAATCTTTAAAAATAAATAAAACATATATATTTATATGAATTGAATATGATTGAATAGGTGGACACAAAAGAATTTTAAAGGAAGATAAAATTATGGTAATAAACAAAGGTAAAAGGCAATAATCATGTAGTCTAACTGTATTTGAAATTACTTTTAGTAAAGTCAGAGTTAGCTATATTTATATTTCATAATCCTGCAACAAAAGATGGGCAAAAAGCTTTTACCAACATTGCCACAAAACAAGTAAAAGCCAACAACCATATAACTAAAAGGTATCAATAAAGAAAAGATTGAATAAATCAGAGAGACTTTTGCAGTGAGAGTGGAAATTCAATTATTCACCAAAGGAGAAAAAAGATCCCAGAACATACATGCTCACTGGAAATCCATATATTAAAAGAGAAGATCCCTGTATAACCATAGTTATAATTTTCTATGTAACATACAATGCAAACATTTACACATCTTCACTAAATTATAAAATATAAAGCAGGAAAGGAAGAAAAAAACACAACTGATTATAATCAAGATAGATAAATCATGAAGAAACATTAACAGATATTTCTATCATGATTAACTGGGCTATGCAACTTAAAAAACTTCACAAGCTTTGGGTGTTCCTATTAATGTACATCCTGAAATAACACCTGAATAAATCATCTTCTAATTCTCCAACTTAGTGGTTTTCAACAAATGAGACTACCTTAGAGCATATATCAGAAATATTGTATACTCAGTATTTCTATCTGTGGCGGTTACCTGAGGTCTTTCTAAAGTGAATATAAAACACAAACTGTCTTTGAATTTCTGAGAATGAACATCTTGTAATTAAATTCAATGAAACTACTGATAATAGGTGTTCCCCTGCCCCCAAAGATCTCTGTATGACAGATTTCTCAGATTATCAAGATTATGTAATACTATCATTTACTACAAGTAGAACACACTCAGAGAATTTAAAACATTTACTTTAAACACATATAACAAAAAAAGCAGAAAAATACACTTGCAAATTTATATCTTTCCATCTAAGTCTTTAAAGATGTAGTAAACTTACATCTTTCAGGAGCTTGGTCAATATGTTCTGGACAAAGAAGGAAGAAATGACTGAAATCCTGAAAGGTGCCAGCTCCTGCAGCACATGGATAATGGTATATCTGGGTACACTTCTCTTCACAGCATTTGATAGTGGCTCCAAGATGCTTGCAAAATGCACATCGCTGAAAGAGGGAAAGGTATTGAAATCTCTTTACCAAACCTTGAAAAGCAAGAGTCAAATATAAGGACATTAAGGTACAAGAAAACTTCATACATTACTAGTAAGATAATCTGAACCCACAAAATAGCAAATGAAGGATCAGTTAAAAATAATAAAACCTAAGGTACTCACTCTGACCTTGGTCCTTCCATTAAGTCAGCATTTCATTTTTTTTTTTTCATATGTGCTTAGTCAAATACACACAACTACAGATTTTAAGGTGTGGGATTCTAAAGGCAAATTCTAGTTAAGGTTTATTTTACCAGTTTTTATACCCCACCAAAACAAGTAGGTGGCATTATTTGTATCCTGATTAAAAATCAATATGAGGGGGCTGGCACTGTGGCATAGTGGGTAAAGCTGCCACCTGCAGAGCTGGCATCCTATATGGATGCCAGTGTGAAACCTGGCTGCTCCACTTCTGATCCAGCTCTCTGCTATGGCCTGGGAGAGCAGTGGAAGGTGGCCCAAGTCCTTGGGCCCCTGCACCCGCGTGAAGAAACTCCTGGCTCCTGGCTTCGGACTGGCACAGCTCCAGCTGTTGAGGCCAACTGGGGAGTGAACCAGTGGATGGAAGAACCCCACCCCCACCCCATTGCCTCTCCTTCTCTGTGTGTAACTCTTTCAAATAAATCAATAAATATATTTAGAAAAAAAAAAAACAACAACATATTTTCACACAGAAATTAGTTTCAAATTTATTTACAAAAGTTGGGAATCTGAAGAAAAGCCATCTGGGCACTGCTTCACAGCACTTCAGCCCGGCTCCACCTGGGTGTGTGTGTGTGTGTGTGTGTGTGCGCAAAGAAATACGCCCAACATAGAGGAAATCTAAGACAAATGAATGCAAAAGAAGTCAATGTAGATTATTAAAATGTTATATATACTTATTCGCCATTTCTTAGAATGATTAATGAACTTTTCCTCATCCTCCCAAGCCTATTTGGGCACCATTTTCCTTGTAGATGCTCTGCTGTGTGGTCATACACTATAAAGTCTTTTTCTGCATGCAACAACTATGTGTGCATCTTTTTTAAAAGAATTCTTTATTTAAAAGAAGAGTGACAGAGAGGGGGAGGAGGAGAGACAGTAAGGAAAAGCAAGAACATGTCCATCTATGAGGTCACTCTCCAATAGACTGCTAACATTAATTTGAATATCTTCATTTATTAATACAATGATTCTACATTCTGCTAATCAATCAGGGAATACTAGAGTTGTTGAACTATTATTTCCTATATTTAATTTGTATATTTACATAAGATACCACATACTAGGAAACTCATTAACCTTATCATCAGTACACTGTACTGAGAAAAATATAAGAAAATGACACTAATTCTATGTTCCACACATTTTAAGTACAAACTATCTAGTTAACTTATAAATACGAGTTATATTTGTGACATTTATATTTCATATAATGTTCACAAGTCCACAGGCTAATACAAATTTCAGTTCCACTTTTGTATTCAGGGGTGTTACTGCATTAAAGATGGTAAATAAAAAAATAAAGTTTTTCCCTTCATTGATAAAGTATAATAATCATCTTTTTCAAAATGGATTGTATGTTCATACTACAACTTCACAAGGTATCTAAATATGTTTAGCATGTTATCAGAACCTAGAATTAACCATAACAATAATACCTCAGTGATCAGTCTCCTGCTGCAAAGGCTAAGAAAATGTCAAAGGAAGAAAGTACAACCAATCCACTGAAAAATTTTCATAGTAACTCATCAATGTAACAAAAGTAATCCTGCTTAAACTAAGACCTCGAATCTCTTATTTTGAAACCATGAGTCAAACTAGAATCTTTCTACACTAAAAATATCTTTGGCAAATAAAATGAATTTTATATAAGTTTTATATATGGAAAAGTAAATTGATTCATTTCCCAATACCTATGTTACTCTGAAAACACCAATATGATCTCCTAATCACACCTACAATGAAAAACATTACATGACATTAGCTAAACTACTATGGAAACTGCTGGGTATATTCAACATGCTAATTTTCAATATCATATGAAGATATCAAGGAATAATAGAAAGGCAGTAAAACATTAACTGTGTTTAAGTGAGCCTTCAATCAAATAGCTAATCAGTTAAAATCAAATAGCTAATAAAGGACATTTGGCACTGAAGGAAAACATATGCTATATACATAGGCTGCAATGCATTGTCCTAAACCAAATAAAAATTATTTGTCTAACTACAGAAAGTATCAAAGAATGAATTTCCACAGGGAACATGTGTAACATGAGCATGCTCATCTAACAGACATCAGAAATCCAAACTCGTAAACTAAAGAACAACTGCAAAACTAATTGACATTTGGGGAGGGGCAGATAAGTTAAACAGCTTTGTTTCAATAAATATTTCAAACTCCTGGTTAGCATTCATTCTTTTCTACTTCTTTTAATCAATGAGGAAAACAAAAGAGAAGAAGAAGGAGGGAGTATTGTTTTCATCTTCCAACATTAATCCTAACCCTAAACTTAAACAGAAACAACTGAGAGCTCAAGGACCAACTGTAAGAAAGGGGCCGAGGAAATTTCAAAACTTTTATTTAATTATACTGAGGTAGAGAAGACTTTCTCAAAATAAATGTATAAAACTAAAGCCAACAAAATTTCAGAGATTAAAGTTGCATTATGAAACAACAACTTTCAAAACATGCAGAATATAATTAATATATACACTTTATACACACATACACATATACTTTCTCAGGTATATGTATGTGTAAATAACACACAGTCACACATACAAGTCAAAAATAAAAAACTAAGAAGGGAAAAAAAATTTCAGACAAATGCTACCCAAGAAATACAAGTGCAGCAATATAGCTATATAGATTGCAAGGAAAACTTATTCAATAAATAGCAATTAACAGGTGAAAAACTAATAATAAGGTTAATTTCTTCAATAGAAGAAATAGTCATTAAAGTATATATACCTGGGGATGCCGCCTGCATCCCCTACGGGTGCCAGTTCACATCCCAATTGCTCCACTTCCAATCCAACTTTCTGCTATGGCCTGCGAAGGCAGCAGAGGATGGCCCAAGTGGTTGGGCCTCTACACCCCTGTGGGGGAACCAAAAGAAGCTCCAGGATCATGGCTTCAGATCAGCCCAGCTCCAGCCATTACAGCCTTTCAAATAAATAAATAAATCTTTTGGGGGCCAGTGCTGTAGCATAATGGGTAAAGCCGCCGCCTGCAGTGCTGGCATTCTATATGGGAGGCCTGGCTGCTGCACTTCTGATCCAGCTCTCTGATTTGACCTGGGAAAGCAGCAGAAGATGGCCCAAGTCCTTGGGCCCCTGCACCTACGTGGGAGACCTGGATGAAGATCCTGGCTCCTGGCTTTGGATCAGCACATCTCCGGCTGTTGCGGCCAACTGTGGAGTGAACCAGTGGTTGGAAGACCTCTCTCTCTCTGCCTCTTTCTCTGTGTAACTCTGACTGACTTTCAAATAAATAAATAAATAAATAAATCTTTAAAAAAAATCCTTTTAAAAATAAAGTGGTTGTACTTCAAAAAACATCTTTGATATATATAAAGTAAAGCTGAGTAAAAATACAAGCATGGATTAACATGAATTTCAATTCAAGAAATAAAGATTTAGTGGCCGGCGCCGTGGCTCAATAGGTTAATCATCTGCCTTGCGGCGCTGGCACACTGGGTTCTAGTCCCGGTCGGGGCGCCGGATTCTGTCCTGGTTGCCCCTCTTCCAGGCCAGCTCTCTGCTATGGCCCAGGAGTACAGTAGAGGATGGCCCAAGTCCTTGGGCCCTGCACCCTATGGGAGACCAGGAGAAGCACCTGGCTCCTGGCTTCGGATCAGCGCGGTGCCAGCTGTAGCGCGCCAGCCGCGGCAGCCATTGGAGGGTGAACCAACGGCAAAGGAAGACCTTTCTGTCTGTCTCTCTCTCTCTCACTGTCCACTCTGCCTGTCAAAAATAGAAAAAAAAATAAAATAAAAAAAAGAAATAAAGATTTAAAAACTTGAAGTAATAAATCTTTTGATGACTAATTTTTTTGTTGTTGTTGTTCACTTTAAACACACATTTCTGATTAAAACATTTGCTAAAAAATATTTGTACAGCAAAATGGAGACTTCTAGGAGTAGAATTTTTCTTCTTCCAATATTTTTCCTTTCTGATACATATACCTCACTGCTATTACAGCCATCTTTCTAAAGGAAATCCTGATACATTCTAGATCAGATGAAAACTCAATATGGCACTTATGACAGGCAGAATTCTAAAATGTTTCCATACTACCAACCCCTCAAGCTTTCTCAACTAATCCAGTGACTGGGAATATGATGAAATATTATGTCAGATGTTATGCTGGGTCACATGGCAAAGAAATTTTGCAGAAGCAATTAAGATACCCAATCAATTGACTTACAATCAAATGGGATTTGCCTTAATCACACAATCCCTTCAAAACAGAGCATTTTTTTATTACTACTAGTAAAAGGAAAACTCAAAGAAACTCCCAGCAAGTGAAAAATTCAATACAGTGTCGCTGTATTGGGGAAAAAAATGAAGCCAAAAGCAAGAACCAGAGAGCTGAGAGCAACCCAGGTCATGACCAGTGAGAAAGCAGGAACCTAATCCATACAACTGCATAGAGCTAAATCTCTCCACATCTGATGGGCTCAGAAGTGAATCTGGAAAGGGTGGCAGGGTAGATGCACATACTTGAGCTGGAATTTCTGCCACTCCGCTTTCCCAAGATGCACCTGGGACCAGGAAGGAGGAGATTCCATGATAGCCATGTGAAAGTTAAACTTCAAGCAGAGGCTCCAAGGAAATCCCATGCTTAGAGATGCTTATTTCCTCTCTGACTGCCTCTTCTCAAAGGAGGTCAATTCTCTGACCCACTCATGGCAGGTATCACAGTGTGGGTGGCCCACTCACTAGAGAATATATGTTCACTCTCTCTCTCTCTCTCTCTTTTAAATAAACCCTGCCCTCTCTTATGCTCTGTACTCATGCCTCTGTTTTTAATTCTTACCTCTGTGGGGGCAAGAAGTTGGAATAAAGTTTAAAATACATGAGATTTCAACAGACGCATCTCTTGAAACACAATGATTTGAATTTTGTGAGGCCTTAGACAGAGAGCACAGTTGAGCCTGAGCAGACTTTCGACCAAACAGAGAAAAAAAGCTTTAAGGTTTATGTTAATTTGTTAAACAAAAGATAACAAATAGAACATTTCAGGCCTCTCCAATGCTTTGGTCTCTGCCAAATCATTATTACATTCTTAAGAATCTGTTTTTTAAAATCATACTTACATTTCACAATGTGTTAACACTATGAAGTGAAAAGAATAAGTATTTTAAAGTACTGCTTAGAAATAGGGGAGCAATCCTCAGAGAGATTTTCCTAAGACATCATTGGCGAGACAAGCATTCTCTTGCCCTCTATCAGCTCAGCTCTGGCTGCTTTGGTCATTTCAGAAGTGAACAGTGAATGGAAGACCACTCTCTCTGGTTCCCTCTCTCTATATATAACCGTCTTTCAAATAAATAAAATAAGTCTTTTAAAAAAAAAAAGACAATGTTCATTTTCATGAATTTTCTGAAGCCACTTCCTATAACTCTAATGACCAAACTAATTGTGTTTTCTACCAATCTAATAAACAGAAGTGATAACACACTCACAACACTGCTACTAAGATTAACAAAATAATCATCACAGCAGTATTATCGGTAAAAACATTAATACCATAAATTAACAAGATTGTTACAGCTTAGTTATGTATGATGGGCACTGACATATAACAAGCAACTCAAATATCCATTATATCAGTAGCAGATGCAAAGGATGATAGCAAAAAGCAATGATAGCATTAAATTTCATTCTTATCTACTAAGTCTGAATACTTAATACTGTGCAGTTACGGGTTACTTTTAAGCTGAAGCTTGCATTGTGGCACAGCTGGTTATGCTACAGCCTGAGATGCCAACACACCATATGAACACTGGTGAAAGTCCCAGCTGTACCAGTTAATCTTTTTTTTTTTTTTTTAAGATTTTATCTATTTATTTGAGAGGTAGAGTTACAGAGAGTGAGAGGAAGAGACAGAGAGAAAGGTCGTCCTTCCGTTGGTTCACTCCCCAAATGGCTGCAACAGCTGGAGCTGCGCCAATCAGAAGCCAGGAGCCAGGAGCTTCCTCCGGGTCTCCCATGTGAGTGCAGGGGCCCAAGGACTTGCGCCATCCTCCACCGCTTTCCTAGGCCATAGCAGAGAGCTGGATTGGAACAGGAGCAGCCAGGACTAGAATCAGCACCCACATGGGATGCCATTGCCGCAGGCAGAGGATTAATCCACTGTGCCAAGGCACCGGCCCCTGTACCAGTTAATCTTACATTCACTGGGTCACTCCCCAAATGACTGCAATAGTCAGGGCTGGGCCAGATAAGCCATGAGCCAAGAGCTTCTTTCAGGTCTCCTACGTGGGTGGCAGAGGCCCAACGACTTGAACCATCTTTCACTGCTTTCCCAAGTACATTAGCAGGGAGCTGGATGGGAACTGCAGCAGCTGGGATATAACCCAGCACCCATTTAGTATACCTGCTCGCAACAGGAAAGGTCCCTAATCCACTTCCAATCCAGCTCCCTGCTTATGGGCCTGAAAAGTTAGTAGAAGATGGCCCAAAGACTTGGGCCCCTGCCTCCCATGTGGAAAACCCGGATGAAGTTCCAGACTCCTGGCTTCAGTCTGGCCCAGCCTCAACCATTGTGGCCATTTGAAGAATGAACCAGAGAATGGAAGGTCAATCTCTCTCTCTCTCTCTCCCCACCTCTCTGTGTATAACTCTGCCTTTCAAGTAAATAAATTTTTTTAAAAAAATAAATTGATGAAGCTATGCAAGGTTGATTAATTGGGGTTAAACGAGGATGTGTGGTTATGTCTTGGGTAGGACATTTTAAACTCTTCAAGTAACATTGCTGATAAAATAAAAATGTGTCACAAACTAGGCAAAAATGTATCTCTTAATAAATAAATTACTTCTAACAAGAAAATATAAAGGACTCTTACAACTCAGTAAGATGACGACAGCAAAATTAAACAAGGAAGGGGGAGTAAGAATAAAATATTTGAACAAAATCTTCACCAAAGATTTACAAATGGTAAATAAATGGGGCCAGCATTGTCCCATAGCTAGGTAAGCTTCCACTTGTGATATCAGCATCCTATATGGGTGCTGGTTCGATTCCCAGTTGCACCACTTCCAATCAAGTTCCCTGCTAGTGTGCCTAGGAAAGCAGTAGAAGATGGCAAAAGTCGTTGGACCCCTGCACTCATGGGGGAGACCTGGATGAAGCTCTTGGCTCCTGGCTTCAGATTGGCCCATTTCCAGCCACTGTGGCCATTTGGGGAGTGAACCAGTGGATAGAAGGTATCTCTGCCCCAGCTTCTCTCTCTTTAACTCTGCCTTTCATAAATACATACATAAATATTAAAAAAAAAACCTCATGCAGAAAAGTAAATTTGTTTATTAAGTGATAGTACAGTGGTTAACATCAGCTTTCCTAAAGATAAAATTCATCAAATATGAATAAAGTAGAAAAGCAAAACACTTGAAGTCACCTGTGAATAATCAAACAAAGGGAGGACTAGGAAGACAACTGACTTTCAGTGGAATATAACTAAGATTTATACTGAACAAATTTTAAGCTAAGGACACTTTCTAACATGCATGAAAGCAGAAAGTAGTATTAGATCTCAAAAAAGCAAAAAGACTAAATCTGACTGGTACCAGAAAAAATATTAAGTCCAAGAGTGGTAGGAAAGGATGGACTTGATGGGATCCTAGGAAAGAGGGAGCCACAGTTTTAAAGAATAAAAATTTGAATAACCCCTAAATTAATGTTACACCCCAAAATGTACATGCACAGATGAAATCTATGTAGGTCAAGAGAAAGCAACAACAGGACTGCTAGGAGAGCTAAACAGAGACTGCATGTGCTGCCAACAGCTAGAAACATAATTAAGTTAGGAACGTATATCCAGCCATAATAATGCCTCCCAGAACAAAATGAGACGTTGAAAATAAAAAAAATAGAATGCTCTATCTACAACCTATTATCTAAAATGTTGACCGTACAACAAAAAATATTAGACTTGTCCAAAAAAAAAAAAAAAAAACACAGAAAAATGGAACCTACAACAAAAAGAAAAAATATTCCATAGAAAATGACAAGATGAACAAAGAATTTAAAGCAGCTATTGAACACATGTTCAAATACAGGCCGAGCTGGTCACAACCAGATGTAGAATAATAAAAAAGATCTAAAAATTGTAAAATACAATCTAATGGAAGTCTATAACTGAAAGGTATAGTAATTTAAATGTAAATTTCAACGAATGAGCTTAATAAGAGCCTTAACATGAAAAAAGAAATGGTCATCTTAAAAATATATGAATAGAGTACCTATTCTGAGGAACATAAAGTAAAAATGTGCAAAAACAAAGATATAATGCCTCAGGATCTGTGGAACACTATCAAATATATAAACATGCATGTAATTAGAGTTACACAGGAATAGGAGAGGGAAATGTGATAGAAAAAAATACAGGTCAAACTTTTCACAAATTTGGTGAAAAATATCAACTTACAGTTCCAAGGAGCTCAGCAAACCCCAAGCAGGATGAATACAAAGAAAACCACACCTAGGCACATCATAGACTGCTGAAAACCAAAGATAAAGAAAAAATCCTGAAAGCAGCCAGAGGATATTAAAACATTACATACAAGGGAATAACAACACTATTGACATCTGATTTCTCATCAGAAATAATACAGGACAGGAAACAAGTCAAGAGCTTCCAATGCTGAAAGAAGCCAAATATCAACTCAGAACTTTATATTCAGAAGGAAAAAAGAGTCAAAAAAAAAAAAAAAGGAATGCAGAGTTCCCCTTCCAGACTAGGCTGAAGAGACGGATTTTTCTATGAAGTACAGCTGCAAGACCTCGGGCACGATACATAAGACAAACAAAAGAAGACGAGAAAGAGATAGAAACGAAACACACACAGAATACAGATCATTTAAGACCTCAGTTCCCAAGGAACGAAAAGAGCAGTCTTTCTAACTCATTTATATAAGAAGCAGGAGCAAAGAAGCTTAAAACTCCAGAAATACCAAGAGGCACACACATATACAAATGCCGGTAAAATGAAAATGCCTGGTATATCTTCTAGTCAAAGGAATAAAAAAGTGACAAGCTAGTAAAACAAACACACACTCACAAATGAATAAATAATAACCAACCGATGTGAGCCAAACACCACAGAAAAATCCTAATCCGATATACCCACGGCAAAGTTTAAAAGGAGAACCTGGAATACATTATTCACCCTGGTGCCTAGAAAGTGTGGTAAGACAGAAGACCAGGTGGGAGCCAGGATACTGACACTCACTTGGGAGGTAAAAGGATACCTAGTTCCAGTGCCACAATATAGCAAAATCAGAGGATCCTGAAATTCAGCATTGATCTAGTGATTAGGTAGTATCCTTTCCCCTCTCAAGAGAAGACATCTACTGAAGAACCAGAACTTAAACTACTACCCATCAGCAAAGTACTGAGAAACAACTCAGCTAACAGCAGACTACTCATCTGAAGGAAGACATCCAAAAAAGTGGCAAATTTATCAGGTCCTAAGAGAACTGTCAACATAG
Organism: Oryctolagus cuniculus; assembly: GCF_964237555.1. NCBI lineage: Eukaryota > Metazoa > Chordata > Mammalia > Lagomorpha > Leporidae > Oryctolagus > Oryctolagus cuniculus. The sequence continues at coordinate 21,607,657 of NC_091438.1, read as the reverse complement.
AATTCTATAACCATCAAAGATATCCTTTCCTTTAGAATTTAAAAGAAAATCAAGAAACTGTCAAATGAGAACTAAAATTAGTCATGAGGCAATAACACACTAAAAGAATGATGAGAAAAATTCTTGAACCAGAAAGAAAAATGACATAGGTGGTAGAAATTCAAGTGCCTGAGCCATCATCACCAGCTGCCTTCAAGGGAATACAATGGCACAAAGCTAAGAACTGAACACAGGTACTCTGATGTAGAACATGAGTATCTTAACTGCAAACCAAAGGCGCACCACCCCAACTTATCTTTTAGTTCTACTTCTTCACAAACTTTTTGAAGTACCCAAGTATCCTTCTATGTAATGAACCGGAGCCTGTTGTATCTTTCAAATAGGTTTTCAACATGCAAAAGGGGCTACTCTCCTTCATTTTCCCCTATTTTTCTAGCTATTTTTAATTCCTTTTTGCTAATAAAATTCAAGATCATTTTTATCTTCTACCAATAACTACACTGTTTTACAATTGCTCCATTCTTTTATTAAATATGAAATATATCACATAGAAGAGTGCATTTATACAATTTAAAGAACTATAAAGAGAACATCTGGATAGGTTAAAAAATCTTGGTATACCCTAGAGTAGCTCTTCATATGACTATTGTTAGTATACGCCCTGCTTTCCATATGTAACCTCTATAGATAGTGTAGTGGCAATTAATCTCTTGCTTTTCTTTGTACACGAGTACTTCTAAAAGCTCATGGAAAATGCATACCGTAAAAAACTTATGCATGAATTTCAAAATGTTTGCATCAAAATAAGGGTATCCTTTATGTGTCCTCATATTTCTTACTAGCTACATATATATATCTCCAAGCAAAATTATTGTGTCTTACCTGTTTTAAATTGCACTTAGGGGCCATCGTGGTGGCGTAGTACCACCTCTGACACTGGCATCCTATTTGGGTGCAGGTTAAAGTCCCAGCTGTTCTACTTCTAATCCAGCTCCCTACTAATGGCCAGAGAAAAGCAGAGGAAAATAGCCCAAGTCTTTGGGCCCCTGCCACCTATGCGGGAGAATGGATAAAGCTCCAGGCTCCTGGCTTCCGCCTGGTCCAATGCTGATCAGGGACATCAGGGGAGAAGATCTCTTTATATTGTTCCCTCCCTCTCTATGACTCTTTCAAAATAAATAAAATAAATCTTTATAAATAAATAAATTGAATTTAGATAAAAGCATGCTTTCTAAATTCTTCTGGAATTTAGCTTCTATAACTCCATCTACATTTCTGGGTTTTTAACCACTTGATTTCTGTGGCTGTAGGGCAATCATTTTTATTTCTATATAGAATGCCTTTGAATGAATATTTATTATTTATAAACTTGCACTGCTTCCAATTTGCAACTATCATTAAACAAAAAAACTGCAGCAATACTTATTCCCAACATACACCTCATATTTTTAAATATTTAAATATCTAAATAAATATTTTCTACAGAGAAGTTCTCAAAGAGTGGTCCATAAACACCGAGGGAAGCAGGGAATGGAACCTCTTTGAAAGTATCCATGAAGCCAAAATTATTTTGAAAATTTGTTATTTGCCATTTATATCACATTCGTATTTGCACACAGTCCAAAAGCTATGGTGGGCAAGACTGCTGGTACTAGTCTAAGAATCAAGGTAGTGGCAAAAAAAAAAAAAAAAATCATACTAGAAGTTAATACATTCTCAACCGACTCTATACTTGAAGTAAAAATAATATGAGTTTCATTGAGAATACCATTGATGAAGCAGAACAAATTATTAATTTTTTTTTTGACAGAGTGGACAGTGAGAGAAAGAGACAGAGAGAAAGGTCTTCCTTTGCCGTTGGTTCACCCCCCAATGGCCGGCACACCGCGCACACACCGCACACACTGTGGCCGGCACACCGCGCTGATCAGGAGCCTGGTGCCAGGTGCTTCTCCTGGTCTCCCATGCGGGTGCAGGGCCCAAGGACTTGGGCCATCCTCCACTGCACTCCTGGGCCACAGAAGGGAGCTGGACTGAAAGAGGAGCAACCGGGACAGAATCTAACGCCCCGATCGGGACTAGAACCCGGGGTGCCAGCGCCGCAGGCAGAGGATTAGCCTAGTGAGCCGCAGCGCCGACCATGAATAAAGTTTTGATAATGCATTAGTACATATCTTTTCAATGTTTGTGTAAAAAAATGGAAAATAAAAAATAAAATGATTCTGCTGCACCAAATATGGAAGTTTTCTTGAGGAAAGGCACTTCTGAGATTTTCTGATTTTAAGCTGAGATAACTGATTTTTTCATGGACTATCATTCTTACACGGAAGAACAGATGAACACTGATTATTCAGACTACATCATCTCACAGACACTCTTTAATAATAAATAAAGTAGACCTATCACTCCAAGGGAAACAGAGTATTAGTTGCTATTAATAAAGCTTAGAACACTTACACTGCCCAATATGAATGAATGACCTTGACTGCTTCCTAACACTTAAGACTTCTGATGAAATCAGAAGAATATATACCAAATGTTGAATGCTGTTATTTATGAAACTGTGTCAGTGTGTGGAATGTTGGAAATAACTCAATGAACTAGTATTTTCCAAAGATCATTTAAAAATGGACTAAAAATTACACATGGGTAAAATATCCATTGAAATTTCAAGATAATCTAATGGATCACAATGTTAAAGACAGGAATGTAGATGTCATGTAGGGCAAAACCCTTAAGAAACAACCACTTTTCAAGTTTTGCTGCATCAAACTGGCACATTCATAATTCTAAAATGGATTTTCCTTTTCCTATATAAATATATACTATGTATATTTATAAGGTGGGATTTTCTTCATTTACGTCCATGAAATTTAACATGCTTGAACAAAAAAGCAGAATTAGACATGTTTCAATTAAATTAATTAAGAGTAGTATATAAATGTGTCTTGAGACCAAACACTTTGAGAACACTAGGTTATCAAGGTATATAAGAGGGGAACCACTGAGTCATAAGATAGATGTCTTATCAACTTTACCCAAAAATTACAATCTGCTTTCCCAAGTGAATGTTCCAATTCTCACTTGCTCTCATCAGCTGAGTAAGAGAACCCAATGATACAAATCCAGGCCAACACTTAATACATTTGGATGTAATTTTTCTTGATCTAGTATGCAATACTATCTAAATGTAGTTTCAAAATTCACATTTTATATTTACTGATGGGATTGTGTACCTTTGTCATGTGTTTATTTACTAGACCTTTGTATTGTCTCTTATTAACTGCATCAGTCGGCTGCACACTTCTCTATTATCACCTTTCTATTATCTCTCTTATCTTTCTTTTTCTATTCAAATTGTGTTGTATACTCTAGAGCCTATTCCTCTTATTATCCATGTTTGCATCTGTTGCACTTTTTCCTCTCTAACGCTTGTGTTTTTGCTCTTCCGGTATGTTTAACATGTTACTTTTGTAATGTAGTTTAATTCTATATTTTCTTTTATTGTCAGGGTTTTTTGTGTCTTAAGACTGCAAACATATCACATCCTCATTTTAAATTTTTATGATGTTATGTGGAAAGACAAAGTGCCCAAAGAACCTGAGAACATTTTCTTATTGTCTTTTCTTTTTCACTGTGTTCAATACTTTGATCTTATCTTCTAGGGTATCTAGTAATAGTAATTTATTGTTGAACTTTGTTTCTGAAAATTTGCAGACATTTTGAGGCACTAGATGAGGCAATTTTCCAACAGAGATATTTTTTATTCTGATAACACTTAGGCTAGAGAAGTCATTTAAATCCAATTTGCCCATGAGCTTAATTGAAGTTTAAATATTTGTGGCGAAAAGATTTTTTGTTTTGTTTTGTTTTGTGTAGCCTTATTCAAAAGGGCAAAGGGCTAGGTAGATATTTTAAATTCTGTGGGAGAAAGATATTATACATATATTTCTTGTTTTAACAAGAGTGATATTTTGAAAAGTTCATTGGTAGGTATTGTTCAAAATACAATGATAATTGAGTACAACTTTTAGTATCATAGATCTACTAATGAAGAAAAATAAAGGAATTGAGGAGGCCATACCATTTTATTTAACTGAATTCAAGTCCATTTTTCCATATCAACGAAATGAATTATATACTCCATTTGTTCATTGTAATGTATCTGAGATTCTATATATCCATATTTAAAAATGCTTTTCATGGGGTGTGGCTGTGGCACAGCGGGTTAACGCCCTGGCCTGAAGCACAGGCATCCCTGCTGCTCCACTTCCCATCCAGCTCTCTGCTGTGGCCTGGGAAGGCAGTACTTGGGCCGCTGCACCCACATGGGAGAACCTAAAGAAGTTCCTGGCTCCTGGCTTCAGACTGGGGCAGCTCTGGCTTTTGCAGCCAACTGGGGATTGAACCATCGGATGGAACACCACTCTCTCACTCTTTGCCACTCCTCTCTCTGCATAACTCTTTCAAATAAATAAATAAATCTTTAAAAAAATGCTTTTCACACAAAGATACTGTCAAGTACTGTTATCAGTATACAGGCATGCAATCTTAATCGAGGATATGCATGTCATTACATTGCAGAATTTTTTTTTTTTTTTTTTTTTTTTTTTTTTTTTTTTTTAATTTGAAAGGCAGAATTACAGCAAGAGAAGGTGAGACAGAGAGATCTGCCATCTGCTGATTCACTCCCCAGATGGCTGCAACAGCTGGGGCTGGTCCAGGATGAAACCAGGAGCTATATCCATGTCTCCCACATGGGTACAGGGGTCCAAGCACTTGGGCCATTTTCCACTGCTAGGCCAGGCACATTAGCAGGGAGCTGGACTGGAAGTGGAGCTGCCAGGATTAGAACCAGCACCGATATGGGATACTGGCATTGCAGGTATATGCTTAACACTCTATGACACAGTGCCGGACCCAGAATAATCATTTGAAATTAAAGGATAATAGAAGCTCAACTGCAGTTAAATGAATATTGAAATATGAAAATTACCTTTGCACTTGCTATGAGGTCTTAAAACTGCTACCATAACTCTGGTTTGAACTTATTTCAGCAGTAAATTTATATGGGAATGGAGATTAGTATTTTAACACACAAAGCAGTGTGCCATAGTTGTAAACCAAACACCATTCACTGTTATACAAATGATATTACCATAGTATAAGTTTCATGTGTAAGTTATGTTTTATATTGTAATTTTAGGTTGAGTTTGTTAATAAATATTATCAAGCCTGCAGCAAAAGCTAACTTCCAAATATTTAGTGGTTGAAGGCTGTCTTCTCATTCAGAAAAATTTCAATTTACACTCTAAGCTCAAAAAATTGCAATAAAACTTTTACCACTTTTAAATCATTAAACTGCTATGCAGAAGATCAATTCCATATAGTAGCACCTAAGAGTGTACCTCACAAAAATTCATGGAATCTGATGAAGTTTACAAGACCAAATCAAATCATTACCAACATTAGTAGTTCAGAAACACATAACAGATTAAAATATCTTCTATAGGTACAAACATTTGGTGCAATGTTTGAACTGCTGCTTGGGGTATCCAGGTCCCATATCAGTGTGCCTGCTTCTCAGTCCTAGCTCTGTTCCCCAATTTCAGCTTCCCACTATGTCCATCCTAAGACTAGCAGGTGAAGTCTCAAGTAGCTGAGTTCCTGACACCCATATGAGAGATCTGGATTGAGTTCCAAGCTCCTGGCTTTGGCCTAGTCCACCTCCAGCTGTTATAAGCATATGAAGAGTAAATTAGCAGATGAGATCTTGAGCTCAATCTCTCTCTCCCTCCCTCTCCCCCTCTCTCTTTCCCTCCCTCCCTCCCTCTCCCCCTCTCTCTTTCCCTCCCTCCCTCCCTCTCCCCCTCTTCGTGCCTTACAAATACATTACATATATAAGTATGTGTAAAATGTTTAAGTTCCCTTCACTTTTAAATAAATAAATATTTTCTACAAAATGCCTGCTAATGAAGAATACAAGGAAAAATCAGTGGCTACCACAATCATCTACTAAAATCTTTTTCTGTTTTTAAACACTGTTATTTGTAACACATCTTAGCAGATTCTACTCCAGGCTATAATGATTTAGTGTGTTCTTTTTAATTTCTTATAGTTGTTTCACAAAGACAATTCCTAAAGATTAACCTTCAATCACGGCAAATTCACCATTGCCTGGAATAACTAACGACTGAACAGAATTGTTAACATCTACTGAATACTCAAAAGCCTAGGAAAATCATCAGAAATCATAAACCTAAATAAATTACATAGCTCCCAATAAACTTAACTTTTAGAGCAACTATTCATACTGAAAGACAAATAGCTTTTTTATTTTACTTTTTTTAAAAATTCATTTATTTGTAAGGAAGAGTTACAGAAAGAAGGGGACAGAGAGAGATCTTCAATCTACTCGTTCACTCCCCACATGACTGCCAACAACAGGACTGGCTGCGCAGAAGCCAGGAGCCAGGATTTTCTTCCAGGTCTCCCACATGGGTGCAGAGTCCCCAAACACTTGCACCATACTCTGCTGCCTTCCTGGGCTATGAATAGGTATGGGAAGTAGAGAGCCAGGACTTGAACCAGTACCTAAATGGGATGTCAGAGTCACAGACAGTGACTTAACATGCTATGCCCCATCACCAACCCAAAAGGCCAATAGTTTTAAAGAAATTTGTACATTTCTTTGCATGCTACAATTAAAACAATTTAATTAACTTACCACTTGCTTGTTTCTCAACTAGCAAATGAGCCATTCTGAATCTCACTTTTACTGTGGCCTCATTTTCATTTTTTACTTTTGTGAAGAAATTCTGTGCTGAGATTTTGCTTTAATTAATTTTCTCTCACTACTACATTCTTCTAAGTTGAAAGTGTTCACAGGAGCACTCTGGTAGTACTGACATACATTGTGTTTCTTAGCATAGCTATGGTGTTCCAGCATGATAAATATAATGCTTTTCCACATAATTTAATAACAACAAGATTTATTCCACTATGTCCCAAAAAAGCACTTTTCTCCTTTCAAATGGTAAACAAAAAAAGAAGAAGTAGTATACATGATGCCTGGGCAATACACATGGCACTGTGATTTCTAGAAGCTAAGCAGCAATTCAAAGACTATGAAATCTCTGCAGCAACAATTGGAATCTGTTCCTTGTACAACAAAAGTCACAGGCAATATGCAAATACATGGAAGTGGCTTGGTTCTAATTAAACTTTATTTCATAAGATTTTCTTATGCTATGGAATATTATTCTTTTAATTTTGTTTTCAATCATCTAAAATTGCAAAGCCCACTTTTAGTTCATGGGCCACATAATTAGGTGGAAAACTAGAATTGATCCAAACATGATAATTCGCTAACTCCTAGAACAGGCTTCAGGGTTCCAAATCAAAGTTTACAGCACCTAAATTCTCTTTTTGTCTTCCCAGCTCAGTAAGCTGTCAGAAATTCTTTTCAGCTTTTTAATCTCTCAGCTAGGTTTTTATGAACCAGAAATATTCCTCAAGAAGAAAAGAAAAGTGAATGTCAGGTTGACCTCTGCACAATCTTTCCCTCTGGGCTCTGACTCCTTGAAGTCCTTAAAACACTGCTAGTTTTCTAAGCCTTTAAGTATTTCTTTAAAAAATATTTTATATAGCTTTTCTAATTATTCCCAAGAAAAGTGCTAGTCTGATCCATATTTCTCTCCCATCAGTGGAGAAGGACGTAAGACTTGCACTACTGGCCGGCGCCGCGGCTCACTAGGCTAATCCTCCGCCTAGCGGCGCCGGCACAACCGGGTTCTAGTCCCGGTCGGGGCGCCGGATTCTGTCCCGGTTGCCCCTCTTCCAGGCCAGCTCTCTGCTGTGGCCAGGGAGTGCAGTGGAGGATGGCCCAGGTGCTTGGGCCCTGCACCCCATGGGAGACCAGGAAAAGCACCTGGTTCCTGGCTCCTGCCATCGGATCAGCGCGGTGCGCCGGCCGCAGCACGCCGGCCGCGGCAGCCATTGGAGGGTGAACCAACGGCAAAGGAAGACCTTTCTCTCTGTCTCTCTCTCTCTCTCACTTCCACTCTGCCTGTCAAAAAAAGACTTGCACTACCAAATATCAAGGCTTGGCATAAAGGTACAGTAACTATGACAGTATGATATTGTCACTAGAAAATATAAATATACAAATGAACTAAAACAGAGAACCTAGAAATAACTCAAATATATTGTGATTCTAATGAATGGGGAAAAATCATTTCAGTATTAAACAGTAAAACTAGTTCTGAACGTGAAAAAAATGAAACTAGGCCTCTATATCACAAAATACAGAAAAAATAATATCAAATACTTACTTCTTAGTATGTAACTTTAAAATGAAGTTTTGAAAAGTATTTTCAGGATTGGCACCATGGCTTACTTGGCTAACCCTCTGCCTGTGGCGCCAGCACCCCAACGTTCTAGTCACGGTTGGGGCACCAGATTCTGTCCCAGTTGCTCCTCTTCCAGTCCAGCTCTCTGCTGTGGCCCGGGAAGGCAGTGGAGAATGGCCCAAGTGCTTGGGTCCTGTACCCACATGGGAGACCAGGAGGAAGCACCTGGCTCCCGGCTTCGGATCGGCACAGCATGCCGGCCATGGCAGCCATTTGGGGGGTGAACCAATGGAAAAAGGAAGACCTTTCTCTCTCTCTCTCTCTCTCTCTAAACTCTGCCTGTCAATAAATAAATAAATAAATAAAACCAAAAGAAAAGTATTTTCAGGACACATTAGGAAATACTGAAAGTTTTTTGAAATTTTGGAGTAAATACAATGCCATGGTTGAAAATGTAGCAGTTTTTAAAGGGTATGCAATGAATAGTTACCTTGCATACAGCCACCCAAAATAAATTTCCTGGAGGCAAAGAAAAGAACCTCAAGTAACAATCAAAATATATTTTATGCATATAAGGTTACTAGAAAAAGTGTGTAGAAAAATAGAATTAAAAGATAATTTGAGGGGCCAGTGCAGTGGTGCAATGGGATAAAATACTGATCTGCTGTGCCAACATCCCATATGGGAACTGGTTCAAGTCCTGGCTGCTCCACTTCCTGCTAATGTGCCTGGGAAAGCAGTGGAGGATGGCCCAAGAGCTTGAGCCACCACACCCATGTGGGACACCCTGAAGAAGCTCCTGGCTTTGGCCTGGCCCAGCTGTGGTCATTGCGGCCATTTGGGGAACGAACCAGTGGATGGAAGGCTGACATCCCCCTCCCCGTCTCCTTCTCCCTCTCTAACTCTGCCTTTCAAAGAAATAAAATAAATCTTTTAAAAAAATGAAAAAAAAAAAAAAGATAATTCGAGGTGGATGTTTAGTCTAGCACATTAAGACACCTGTACCTCATATTATGGTGCCTTGGTTCAACACTTGGCTGTGCTCCTAACACCGAACTTCCTGCTAAGGCAGACCCTAAAAAGGTAGATGAAGAAATTGGGGCTGGCACTGTGGTGCAGTGGGTTAAAACTCTGCGTGTGGCACTAGCATCCCATATGGAAGTTGATTCTAGTCCCAGCTGCTCCTCTTCCGATCCAGCTCTCTGCTATAGCCTGGGAAAGCAGTAGAAGGTGGCCCAAGTGCTTGGGCCCTTGCAGCCTTCTGGGAGATGCGGAAGAGGCTCCTGGCTTCAGATCGGCGCAGTCATTAGGGCCATTTAGGAAGTGAACCAGCAGATGGAAGACCTCTCTCTAACTCTCACTGTCTGTTACTCTACCTTTCAAATAAATAAATAAAGTAAAATAAAGTAAAAAAGGGGTAGATGAAGTAATTGAAGTAACTGGGTTCCAGTCACCCACAAAGGAGACCTAGACTGGGTATCTGGTTCTCATCTCTGGCCCCTACTAGGGCTGTTGCAGCAGATAAGAGGTCGCTATGTGTGTCTGTCCTTCTGCCTCTCAAATAAATGATTTTAATTAAAAATAATTATGATTTTTTTTTGGGCAGCACCGTAGCACAGTGGGTTATGATACAAAAACTTTTGAAATAATTGACCATACTGCCTTTAAATCAATTAATGCAACCTATAGTACTATACTTACACTTCGTATAACTGAGCTGTGCCTATCCAAAGCCAGGAACCAGGAGATTCCTCCGTGTCTCCCACGCGGGTGCAGAGACCCAAGGATTTGAGCCATCTTGTACTGCTTTCCCAGGCCGTAGCAGAGAGCTGGATCGCAAGTGAAGCAGCCCATGTGGGATGCCGGCACTGCAGGCAGCAGCTTTACCCGCTGCACCCTGCAGCATAGGCCCCCTCCTGTACCTTTTACTGTGTGTGATACCTATCTGCTGCCCTTTATTCTCTGAACATTGACCAGAGTCAGTTTTCCAATTTCTTTTCTCCTCTTTGTTAACATTCCCCATTGGCTGGTTTTATGTGCATTCATTGATAGTAAGAAAACCCAGACATATATAGTCTAAAAGAGGCTACACAGGGTTTCTGGTTCAGCACAGCCAAAGCAAAACTCCTCAGTGTTACCACACACTCAGGCAAAAACATCTGGAACTCCTCCATATGATTCATACAGAATCAAACACTACTCTTTCTATCACTGTATTTCATCTTTACATTTACTCATACATTTATATTCATTGGCCTTTATTTAAAGAAGTAAGACTAAATCTGTCTGTCTTTGAGCAAATAGGAAATGCTACAATCAGATGTGTTAATGCTGCTCTTAACAAATTTTATTAATGGAATTCCTCAGTTTGGAAAGCAAAGCTAAGGAAACTTTCCATTCCTATTTCCTCAGTATTCTCCACCTTTTTCTCTCATTCACATATTTGACAGTTTTCAAAAACCCGCATACCCTCTGATTTCCAAAGTTTGTTCAAAGTTGACCCCACTGCCTAGAACCCATATGCTAATCTGCTGTAGCAGACACATCCTCTAAGCACCATATTAAATCTTTCCCATACCTAAATATTTTTAGGCAACCTTAGTTGACATGTTTCCAATAAAAGATTCTGTTAGACTACAAAACATCCACTAAACATCCATTTATCCTTCATCCTTCCAAAGAATTTTAAGAATTCTTTTTTTCAGATAACCACCCTCTTATATGGAGAATAAATCAGTAAGCACCACTCCCGGGCTTAGAGAAAAGCCATAACTGATCATGGTTGTTAAGGAATGCAACACTGGAGATAATTCTAGCTAATGAAATACTTGGAGAAATCTGTCCCAATCAGGAAAAGATTTACTACCTGGAAAGGATTTTTCTAAACTATAATAATAATTAGAGTTACAATTTGAGTTCTGAATGTTATCATGAGAGTATGAATTTACAAGTTTAAACTCCTGCCTGCCATCTTTTTGACCAGAGAAGAAACTGGACTGAAGAGATCAATATGTATGGATGCACAGAGAAAAATGGTAAGGATCTAACAATGTGGTATCAAGAAGCTACTGAACTTGGGCCGGCGCCGTGGCTCATTAGGCTAATCCTCCGCCTTGCGGCGCCGGCACAACCGGGTTCTAGTCCTGGTCGGGGCACCGGATTCTGTCCCGGTTGCCCCTCTTCCAGGCCAGCTCTCTGCTGTGGCCAGGGAGTACAGTGGAGGATGGCCCAAGTCCTTGGGCCCTGCACCCGCATGGGAGACCAGGAGAAGCACCTGGCTCCTGCCATTGGATCAGCATGGTGCGCCGGCCGCGGCGGCCACTGGAGGGTGAACCAACGGCAAAAGGAAGACATTTCTCTCTGTCTCTCTCTCTCACTGTCCACTCTGCCTGTAAAAAAAAAAAAAAAAAAAAAAAAAAAAAAAAAAAAAGAGAGAGAGAGAGAGAGAGAGAAAGAAGCTACTGAACTTAACTCCTGGTTTTCTACTGTGAAATAAACTTCATAGTTCAGTGGGTCTACTTACGTAATACTTCTAATTCTGGCCAAGATGGAGTGACAGAGACCAGATTTAACCTCATCTCTGAAACAGCCAATATGACAAACACAGGAAAAATGGTTTTCAAAAAGGTGAACATCAGAGGAAAAAGGACAGTGTCTCCTGAACAAAGAGAAATGTCCCAGCACAGGGCCTGGAGAGCCTTTCCAAGCGGAAACTGAGGCAAATCACAGCTGATTGCAAAACTGGAGAAACAGAGCTGAGAGCCAGGAGATTCACAAGGCAGTCAGAGGGGATGGCCAGAGTACGGTGAGTGCAGAGCTGCACTGGGAAAAGCTCTGTGGATCTAGACAAACTCTCACACTTTCCACAGTGCTACTCAGCAACTGCATGCAAGGAAGCTACCCAGAGCCTGGCAATCAAGACACCAACCAAACTGGAAAACTCAAACTTTAGGAGACATTCAACAGAGTCCTCAGGAAGGTTTTGCCTCAGTGGCGAGGAATAATTACTCCTACATTAAGCACAGCTTCATATATGGCTAACAAGTAATAAAATCAAAATCCAAAAGAAAGAAACTGGTTAACAACTGAAATACACAACCCAAAACAAAGCACAAAAACTTACACAAAAAGAGTATTCAGCCCTCCACAAGTAAAAAATACAATGTTCAGCATCCAAATAAAGATTATCAAGCATCAAAAGAAATGGGAATCACAACACAGAGAAACATCTATCAATCAGAACTGACACAAAAGTTAAAATTACCAGACAAGAACATTAAAACTGTTTGTGTATCTCATTATTCAAAAAGAAGAAATATGGAAGATAAAAAGATCCAAATCAAACTTTTGAAAAACATCTGTTGTGGAGGAACAGGTTCAGCTGCTAACATCCCACATCACAGCACCCACCAGTTAGGAGTTCCACTTTGGATCCAGCTCTCTATTAATGTGCCTAAGAAGGCAGTGGAAGATGGTTCAAGTTCTTGGGCCCCTGCATCCATGATGGAGACCACATGGAGTCCCTGTAGTCATTTGGGGAGTGAACCAATGGATGGGAAGATTATTTTTATCTCTTTTTTTCTCTTTCTCTTCCATCGCACAATCACTTTACTGTACAAATAAATAATCTTAAAAGAAAAGAAACACATCTGAGATGAAAACTACATTGGATGTGATTAACGACCATGCTTGGGAGACCAGTGGCAAATGGGCCAAGCACTTGGACCCCTGCCACCCACAAGGGAGACCCTGATGGAGTCTAACTCTATTTGTCAAATAAAAAGAAATAACCACCAAAACTTTTCTAACCATAAAAAGAACTATAACATCACAGATCCAAGGAATTCAACAAACCCCAAACCTAAGAAACATGAAGGAAATTACGCCAGAGCATAAGTCAGATAATGAAATGTCATGCACAGAGGAACAAAGAATACAATGGTAACAGATTTCTCCTCAGAAGTCACTAAAGGGAGAAGACTGTGGCATGTATATAAACTGTTGAGGGGGAAATGTCAACTATCCTATCAAAATACATCAAAAATACCTTTCACAACAGAAGGTTAGGGGCTGGCATTGTAGTGTAGCAGGTAAAGCTGCCACCTGCAATGCTGTAATCCCATTTGGTGCCAGTTATGTCCAGGCTGCTCTACTTTCAGTCCAGCTCCCTGCTAATGGTTTGGGAAAAGTAGTAGAAGAAGGTCCAAGAACTTAAGACCTTACTACCCAAATGGGAAACCTGAAAGAAGCTCCTGACCCCTGGCTTGTCTGTCCTGGCACAGGCCATTGCAGCCATCTGGGGAGTGAACCAGCAGATAGAAGATCTCCCTGTCTCTCCATCCCTCCTTCTCTCCAACTTTGACTTTCCAATAAAGTCTCAAGTGACTGGTTCCCGCTACCTACACAGGAGAGGCTGGATTGACTTCCTGGTTTAGGACTTTGTAAAGAGGAACACAGTGTCAATTTGGGGCGTGACCCAGCAAATGGCAGTGTTCTCTCTGTATGTGTGTCTTTCAAATAAATAATTTTTAAAACAGCAATATCTATTATCAAGTTCATGACATATGTAAAAGCCAAACAAATGCATAATAGCAGTAGCACAAAGTTCAAGAGGGGAGAAAAGGAAATATGCTTTTATTGCAGCTGAAACTATACAATACTGCTTGAAGATAGGATCTATATAATCTAGTATAAAGCAACAACTAAAACAAGAGTGAAAGGATGAAAATTTTCTGCATGAAACCAAATATATTTTCATTTCATTTTCCACAAACTTTCTGAAGTACTCTTGTATTGATTCTACTCCAACACTACAAATCTCATTTAGCCGTTCTATTCTTCAACACTGAGAAATCCAGCAGTCAGCATCTGCAAAATACCTACTTAATTGTTCACTTACTGTAAAAAGCAGCTTCAGAGGCCAGTGTTGAGGTATAGTGGGTTAAGCTGCCACCTGCAACAACTGGTATCCCATATGGATGCTGGTTCAAGTCTCAGCTGCTCCAATTTTAATCAGCTCACGCTAATGTGCCTGGGAAAGCAGTGCAGGATAGCCCAAATGCTTGGATACCTGCAACCACTTGGGAAACATGGAAGAAGCTCCTTGCTTCAGCCTGGTCCAGCCTTGGCCTTTATGGCCATTTGGGGATAGAAAATGGCTTGCTGTTTATCGCTGTTTCCCCTCCGTCCCTCTTTCCTTCCCTCCCTCCGCAACTCTGCCTTCCAAATAAATAAAATAAATCTTAAAAAAATGTAGCTTCAGACTCCTCAAACATACTCCTACAATAAATATATTTACTAAAAGATTACATGATGCTTGTATAGTTCATTTTCTCTTTAGGATAATGTTATCTAATCAAGATACTGTTTTCTACAACTTAGGTTATCATTTTCTATCCCCCTTTGGTATGAATTTTGCCATTCATTTTTGGGTTGCCCCACATCCTGGTTAGTGATGACTGCTTTTCTGTAGCATATGTGAAATATTTCTGTATTACTTGTACCATGCAATAAAATAAGGCTATGCAAACCATCACTAAAATTTCATTCACACTATATGGATCTTACTCCCTTCTTTCCATCTGTTTCCCACCACCTCCCCATAGTCTCCATTCTCTTTCACTTTTGGTTTCTCCTTCCTGTGTATATATTCAAAAAATGAGCATACATATGTTTCTTATATGTCACTCTTAATTACATAAAAGGTAGCACATAATAAATACTCTTGTATTTTTTGTTCACTTAAAAAAATATAATGGAAACCAATAAAATTAGTTCAGAGAGATTATCTTTCACTTTTATTTCTTGAGAGGCAGAGGAAGAGAGAGAAGGTAAACGTGAAGCCACCTCCCCAGTTTACTAGCTCACTCCTCAAATGGTCACAATGGCTGGGACTGAACTAGCCAAAGCCAGTAGCCTGAATTTTAGTATAGGTCTCCCAAATGGGTAGCAGGAACTCAATTAATTGGGTCATTACCACTGCCTCCTAGGGTCTGCACTGTCAGGAAGCTGGAGTCAGATTGCTGCAGCCAGTATCAAACCCAGGCACTTGAGGCTGGCGCTGTGACATACCTGTTTGAGCCATCACCTGCAGGTCCAGCTTCCCACATGGTTGGCGGTTCAAGTCCCAAATGCCCCACTTTCAATACAGCTCCCTGCTAATGTGCCTGGAAAACCAGCTTGGGCCACTACAATCATGTGGATCGAGAAGCTCCTGGCTCCTGGCTTCAACCTGACCCAGCCCCAGTTGTTGCAGCCACTTGGGGAGTGAACCAGCAGTTGGTATACACTCACTCTCTCTCTCTCTCTCTCTCTCTCCCCCCTCCCTCTCCCTCTCCCTCTCGCTGTAACTCTGCTTTTCAAAATAAATAAATCTTAAAAAAAACAGAAAAGTAACAACAACAACAAAAAAGGCACTCTGATATGGGCTATGGTTACACTAAATGCCCACGTCAACACCACTTCACTGGTCTTACAACTATACAATACTCCATTTTGTGATGTAGCATAGTTTATTCAATTACACATTTTTGTATTGTTGGAGGCATATTCAGAATGGTTTCTAAAAGAATCAAAATATAAATGTAATTATAATTTATTAGGTATCACTAAATTTCCCTCCAGGAGCAAAATACGAGAATACCTGTTATTACATGTTCAACATTTTGATAGTGAGACAAATCTTCCTTTCTTAGGGGTAAAGCTGTAACTAACTGCTCCATGCTGTGCCTATCTAATAAAGAAGGAACACAACAAGACAAAAACCAGAGGAATCACAAATAAAGGATTTGCACCCATGTAAATTCTGAATGACTGAATCTACAGGAGAGGTAAAGGTTTGGCAATGCTGCCACTGGTTCCCTTCTAAACTTCTACCTGCTCCAAATATTCCATCCAATTTCAAGACATTTAGGGCCACTTAATACTAATGCCTAGAGAAAGTCAAAAGAAATGTAGGTCTCTCAAGACCCTGAGATCCTTCTGCCACTGAGCTCTAAATATCACTACATAAAAGGGATGGCTCTTAATGATCTATCACAGTCTTTTTACTTTTTGAAGATTTATTTTTTTTTTTATTTTGGAAGAGTTACAGAGAGAGAAGGGGAGAGAGAGAGATTGATTTTCCATTTGCTGGTTAACTCCATATATGGTCCCAACAGCCAGTGCTAGGCCAGGCAGAAGCCAAGAGCTTCTTCCAGGTCTCCCATATGGGTCACAAGGGCCCAAACACTTAGGACATCTTCCCCTGCTTTTCCCAGGCCATTAGCAGGGAGCAGGATTGGAAGTGGAGCAGCTGGGACTTGAACCAGCAACCATATGGGATGCTAGTGTCCCAGGTGGTGGATTTACTCATTATGCCACAATACCAGTCTCATGATCTATCACAGTCTTACTTTGATAATCTAAGTATGTATAAACTATGATGCATTATATTGCTCAAAATTTGATAACATGCCCATAAATTTAATGTCAAATTCCCCAAACATGCAGTCTGACTTTATTCTTGTAAATCATATCATTTTGATAATCTGAGTAAATTTTCATAACTTGAATCTTACTGAAGGCCATTAGTTTCTATATTCAAAAAGGAAGGTCTTTGAAAGAGCTGTCCCACTTCTCCCAAATATGCCCATCAAAAACCAAAGGAAAGCTGTAAAAAGCACAGAAATACAACTTCACAAGAGTTGGTTTCTTTATAGATGGAAGTAACTGCTGTCTTTTTGTAATGGTTTCAGATTTAAATGAAAATTATAATGAAAAGTCTTAAAAAATGCCAAGCTGTGTGCACATTACTTGATACCAAAAAGAGTAGCTGAATTGCAAACTGGACTAAAAAGAAGTATTTAAATCAATGATTAATTTATCAAAATGTGAACTAAAGATGAGTCAAATCTTGGGTATCTTATTTTAAACCATTATTAAACAGTTTCATCTTGGGGCCAGCGTTGTGCGTTAAGCCACCGCCTGTAGCTCCAGCAGCTCCACTTCCAATCCAATGTCTGCTAATGTGCCTGGGAAAGCAGCAGAAAATGGCCCAACTCCTTGGGCCCCTGCACCCACATAAGAGATCCAGAAGAAGCTCCTGGCTCCTGGCTTCAGCCTGGCCCAGCCCCAGTCATTGCAGCTATCTGGGAAGTGAACCAGCTGATGGAAGATCTCTCTGTCTCTTCCTCTGTCTCTCTGTACCGCTGCCATCCCAGCAAATAAAATACTGTCTTAATGGATAAGTAATCGTGGATATATAAGCATAGTATTACCCATTTGTAAAAATTTAAATTTCTGATTTAAGTGTAAAATGTTTAGTTTAAAGATTAAGGGGCCAAGCCGGCGCCGTGGCTCAATAGGCTAATCCTCCACCTTGCGGCACCGGCACACCGGGTTCTAGTCCCGGTTGGGGCGCCGGATTCTGTCCCGGCTGCCCCTCTTCCAGGCCAGCTCTCTGCTATGGCCAGGGAGTGCAGTGGAGGATGGCCCAGGTGCTTGGGCCCTGCACCCCATGGGAGACCAGGAAAAGCACCTGGCTCCTGGCTCCTGCCATCGGATCAGCGCGGTGCGCCGGCTGCAGCGGCGGCCATTGGAGGGTGAACCAACGGCAAAAGGAAGACCTTTCTCTCTGTCTCTCTCTCTCACTGTCCACTCTGCCTGTAAAAAAAAAAAAAAAAAAAAAAAAAAAAAGATTAAGGGGCCAGCACTGTGGCATAATGGGAAAATTCGCCACCTGCAGTGCCAGCATCTCATATGGGCACTGGTTTGAGTCTTGGCTGCTCCACTTCCAATCTAGCTCTCTGCTATGGCCTGGGAAAGCAGTAGAGGATGGCCCAAGTCCTTGGGCCCCTGCACCCACATGGGAGACCCGAAAGAAACTCTTCTGGCTTCAGACTGGCTTAGCTCCAGTTGTTGTAGCCTTTTGAGGAGTGAATCAGCAGATGCAGAACTCTCTCTTCTCTTTCTCTCTCTCTCTCTCTCTCTACCTCTGTCTCTCTGGAACTCTGCCTTTCAAATAAATATTTTTTTAAAAAAAGTAAAGACTAAAGGGCCTGGAGTTGTGGCACGAGTTAAACTGCTGCCTAAGATGCATTCTATATGAGAAATGGTTCAAGTTCTGGCTGCTCCACTTCCAATCCAGCTCCCTGCTAATGCACCTGGGAACTGTAGCAGACTATGACCCAAATCCTTGGACCCCTGCAACCACATGGGAGACCTAGATGTAGTTAAAGACTCCTGGCTTCAGCCAGGCCCAGTCCCAGCTCTTGTGAACATTTGTGGAGTGACCTAGCACACAGATGGCATCTCTGTGTCTCTATATGACTCTCCATCTTCTCTCTACGTCTGCCTTTCAAATAAATAAATAAGTTCTTAATAAAAAAGAAAAGATTAAACTTATTGAGTAGCTTAACATTTTATATTCTAATGGTTTGCACAAATTATTCCTGATGTAAATAATTTCCTATTTGAGGGGTTTTACTTCACTAATTATTTGATTTATTGCAACTAAATCTTTGATAATGAAAGTAAATGTTACAAAACTGTTGTTTAAATATTTGTTTATTCTACTCACTTCTGTGCTCCCTGAGACAACAGCTTTGTCCACATTCACTAATAATGCTTCCTCCATCTGGCATACTCCCAGTGACCACTCCACACAACGGTGATGAGCCCAGCAAGTGCCTAAAATGGAAAACATTAGAGAGAGCAAACCAATAAACATTAAAGGCCTTAACCATGAGGCAGGCATTTGTACTATCATTAAGACACTGCTTGAGACAGCTGCATTCCATATCAGATTCCTGGGTTCAAGTCTTGGTTCCACTTCTGACTCCAGTTTCCTGGTCATGTGTACCCTGGGAGACAGCAGGTGATATCCCAAGTAGTTGGGTCCCAATCACTCACAGGGAACACCCAGATTGAATTCTGGGCTCCTGGCTTTAGCCTGGCATAACCCTGATTGTTGCAGACAGTTAGAGAGAGAACAATGGATGGGAGATTCTCTCTGCCTGCCTATATCTGCCTTTCAGACACATAAATATATGTATATTTAAATTAATCAAATGTGGGCAGGCCTTGTAGCACAGCAGGTTAAACCACACTTGAGACAGCTGTATCCCATATTGCAGCACCAGCTCAAGTCCAAGCAACTAAGCACTTCCACTCCAGCTTCCTGCTAATATGCCTGGAAGGTAGCAAATGATGGACAAAGTACTTGTGTTCTTTTTAAAAAATATATTTATTTATTTATTTGAAAGTCAGAGTTAGAGAGAGAGAGAGATCTTCTATCTGTTGGTTCACTGTGCAAATGACCATCAATGACCAGGGCTGAGCCAGGTTGAAGCAAGAAGCCAGGAGCTTCTTCCAGGTCTCCCTTGTGGATCCAGGGGCCCAAGAACTTCGGTAATCCTCTGCCCCCCAGGTGCACTGGCAGTAGCCAGGACCCAAACCAGTGCCCGTATGGGATGCTAGCACTGCAATAGCAGCTTAACCCACGGCGCCACAGTGCCGGCCGCAGTATTTACGTTCTTGTCTCCCATGTGGAAACCTGGATGGAATTTTTGGGTCACAGCTTTGGCCTGACCCAGCTCTGGCTGTTCTGTGCAATCAAGGATTGAACCAATATATGGAAGATTTCTCTGTGTCTCTACCTCTCTGTCAAGTTTCTTTCAAATAAATAAATAAATAATACTTTTAAGAAGTATTAACTAAATAAAGACATAAAAATTTCAAGCTGAACTCCAACTTGTGAAATACACAATGATATTCCCACTAAAGCAGATCTTCACAAACTGTGGTCCAGTCCATTACCTGACACCGATATCAATCTGGGATTCAAAGTGCAGAATCTCAGATCACAACTGAAACATATTAAAACAGAATTTCTTCCAGGCAGACCAGAAATCTCTTTTAACAAGCCTTCCAGGTAATTCAGACACACATGAAATTTTGAGTCACTAACTTAGTGATTACTTCTTCCAATAAAATCATTTTAGTTTTATTTAAATAATACTTGAAGATATTTTATCTTTATAATAAAGATGAAAAGACACTACCACTCTGCCAGCCCCATCTCACAGTAATTGCACACATCACTCATCAATTCTAGCCCAAGCTTTAAATTCTCCATCACATAGCAGATTAACCACTATCAGTCAATCTGTAGTTCAATTGTAGAATGAGGTTTACTTAAAATCCCTACAGCATCACAACTATATTGTTAAAAAAGAACCCACATGGCTTAGGTCTATTGTCCTTTATGCCCATATTAATTGGACTCAGACTGCCATCTTCCCCAAGTTCTCACATATCCCTTTAAAACTGTCTCTTTCCGAAAATGTCAGATCCCCTGGCATTGATATCTACACAACAGTAAATGCAAATATTTGTAAAATCATTTGGTCTAGTGCTGGCACTATGCAGGTTTTAAATAAATTAGGTAAGTATTAATTTAGACAATTTATTTTATCTAACCAGGCATACTTAACATCATTTTCAATAATATGATCCTAATTATTTCTAGAAAACATTCCCTGTAAGAAAAGCTGATAACACACTAAGATTTAAATGCTTCCAGAATCAAGAGTCAGTTGTCATTGAAGAGCCGATCATACCTGTAGGATCAAATAAGGCTTGGATATCAATGGCATCTGGAAGGCCAACCAGACTGAGTTCATCCCATAATCTGCCAGCCTGGTCATCTGAAGCTGTCTGGGTGCTCACACTTACACAAGACACTGCATTCTGCGGAGGAGATCGTTCTCTGAAAATGAAATTGAAAAGCTGTGAAAGTGATAACAAGTAGAAAATCATATCATTTTATAAATATGTAAGTAAAATGCACTGCCAAATAAATTATTAATTCTGTTATTATTGGTCAGAGTTACAAATCTAAATTGGGTTGCTATAATATATTATGTAAGCAACAACTAAGAAAAGTCCCCAAACTTACAATCATTAAACTTACTATTACAAATTTAAATCTGCATTCTCTAATATAAGTTTTTTAAAAACTCACTCTCATCGAATGCCATGTCAGAAATCACATTTTAACAGTAGGTCAGAAATCAGGGGCCAGCGCTGTGGCGCAGCAGGATAACGCCCTGGCCTGAAGTGCTGGCATCCCATATGAGCGCCAGTTCTAGTCCCGGCTGCTCCTCTTCCGATCCAGCTCTCTGCCATGGCCTGGGAAAGCAATAGAAGATTGCCCAAATCCTTGGGCCCCTGCACCCACTTGGGAGACCCGGAAGAAGCTCCTGGCTTTGGATCGGTGCAGCTCCAGCCACTGCGGCCATCTGGGGAGTGAACCAGTGGATAGAAGACCTCTCTCTGTGCCTCTACCCCTCTGTAACTCTGACTTTCAAATAAATTAAATAAATCTTTAAAACAAAAAAGAAATCAGAAGCAAAATGCAAAAACAAAATAGTCACTAAATGCTTTGGGAGTAAGGAGATAGCATATTAGCAAAAAACTATAGTATGTACCTGCTTAAAATTTAAATAAGGTGTATAACCTATGGGAGATTTCAGAATTTTAAGCCCTAACACTTTGGGTATTAATTAAGATCATTAAATAAATAGGCAACCAGGTCTATAACATTAAATATGGGAAATCAGATGACTACCACTAAAGCTTGAATCTCCTCCTAATATCATAGTATTTAACCTGATCATAAGTCTGGATTAAACCACTATTGAATATAGATCATAACTCACTGCACTTCTGTTTGCTGGATATTTATCATGATTCCTATTAACAGAAAATCAGCACAATGACCAGGGTACTAAACTTTTTTATACCTGGAATCATTGAAAGAAAAAAAGTATTAACATATTTCAGTAAGTACAACTAAATATCAAACTATAAAAATGTAACTAGTAATTGTTAATGTTCAGCATTAGAAATGCAGACTTGTTCGAACAGTTCAGCATACTAACCTTAGAATCTCATTTATAAATGTCCACATAAAATGAGAACAAGTTCTTTTCTATAAACATAATCTCCACTCTTATAAATATTTTATTATTAATCATTACTATTTTCTGAGGAAAAAAATAGCAGTTAATCTATAAATACTAAAGGATCTTAGCTTTTGGGAGATACTACTATTTGATAGGGAGGTGGGATGTAAAAACCAGTAGAATGACTATCCAGTCCATTACTAAGCAGCTTCTAACCAGCATCTTAATCAAATTCAACCTTCAGAGTCTGAGATAAGTTTGTATGACTATATCATACATCAGTAAGATGCCAATGTCAATCCTACAATGACAGCAGCTCAATTTTGGAAAGATAATCAAGAATTCAGCTGAAACACATACCCCTGAAATTTTAAGTTATAAAAGAAACAGGGAAAGAATCCTTAATTACATCTTTTTATATTTGGTATAAACAAGAGGGGAAAATCATTTTAAAACTTTTTTTGTCACATTTTATAAAATTAACTGAGTGCTTATACTTCATTAATAACATATCTATAGATATTTAAACTCATTACTAAGCTAAATTATCTACCCCTAAATGACTGCTAAATTTTGAAAGTATACTTCATTAATGGGCTTGTTATCATTACTTAGTAAACATGGTACACATAAAGACTTTAATAAACGAAGTGCACATAGACTTTGATTAAACCAACACAATTTTTATATATTTATATGAGCTCGTGAAAGTTTTCAGTAAAATTTAACATCAGTTATAAAATAAGTAAATGAAGCTTGATTTTATTCCTCAAGACAGGATTTTATATCCAAGGCAAAACACAAAACTGTAGCATATAGCCCAGCTTGGTCTATTAAATTTGCTAATTAGTGACAGACATTTTAAGTTTTCAAGGCTTTTGATATATTTTATCAACATGTGAGCACTCAGCTGATAACAGATAAGGATCTTATATATGATTTAGCTACAGCCTTCAAAACATCAAGAATTTCCAAATATAGTGCTTCCAAGCTTCCTTAAACTATTCCACCTTAAATTCTTTTACAAGATTCTCTTTCTTGTTACTGTTTCATTCCTTATTCAGGTCATCAAGACATTGGCAGCATTTCAAAATAAGGAGCCAATCAAATAAGAACACAATAATGCTTTAGTATTTAAACCTGGATATAAGCCAGATAAGCACTTGGATGATTATATCATTACCCTCAAGGGGCAGGGCTGGTTAGCCTTCCAAGCTAAATTAATTTTTAGACTCTCAACAACTGCAGAAACTTCTACTTCCTTAACACGCAAAGCAAATCCACATATTAAGAAGACCTTTAAACATAAATGCATAAACACTTTTAAAAATACTGAACAAGTTTTAGGTGGCTACAGTAGCCCCATATACACGGATATACACAGTTGTAAAAATATCTTAGAAATCCTTATTTTATGTTTTAAAAAGCAGCTTCTTTACATTTAGAAAGGGCATTCAAAGGGGGTGCATAGGGAGGGGAAGTAGGAGGAAGAATGGGAGGGAAAGGGAGAAATAAGGCAAGCACGCACTGCAACAGGAGAATTTACCACCTTTAATGATTGCTCATCATTCTCTGAAATACATACACATATGTGTAAATTAAATAAACTGAACAATAGTGAAAAAAAACACTACTTCATTATTGTGCTATGTTCTTACACACAATTAAAAACCTATTTTGAGGCAGGAAAGAAGGGCTCCATTGATTTGTCTTCTTTCTTTTTATAAATTCTATGAATTCCCATCAGCTATGGTGTGCTCTTTAAAGTTTTCTACCAAAGGTTAACTTTCATGATCACATGAACAAAATTAAGGTTACAAACATTTTTAAATATTAATTTTTGGGGAAAAGTCTGTTGGATTAATGGCAAATCAAAAAAATCCTATGAATGTGAAAAACATGAAAAACTGTTCAACAGAGACAACCTCAACTTATACATTTATAAACATTACAATGAAAGTGAATTATATAGAGACTCATTCTTTCCAACAATGTAAATTCAAAACTGCTTACTTTCGCTGTCCTCTTTGTTTTCGTGGTGCTGAATTTGGTATTTTCTCACAGGCTCCATTGCTGTTGTCATCAATGTCTTTCTTGTTGGAAGGCTGGTTTTTCCAAGGCAAGATAAATCCAGGTGTTACTCGGAACTGTTTTAAGTCTCCTTGTCCTAAGGAACTTTTTTCCCCACAGTAACAAAAAGCGCAGAGTTGTTCACTGGTAAAAATGTGAAGACAAACAGAAAAGTAGCTTTATTCAGCTGCTTAAGTAATTTAAAATTCTGTTCAGAAAAAATTAAGCTTTTGAATTGTATCTTCTATTCTCTAGTCAGTGATTATACTTAAACAATTAAGTTTAATAATAATGATATATTCCCAATCCAATTTTTCCTATTATTTTTAAATAGTAAATATATCAGATCAAATATTTTACTTGTAGGGACCTACACTGTGGCACAGTGGATTAAGCCGGGACCTGCAGCACTGGCAATCCATATGCCAGCATGCCATGTGAGAACTTGTCCAAGTCCTGGCTGCTCCACTTCTGATCCAGCTCCCTGTTAATGTACCTGGGACAGCAGTGGAGGATGGCCCAAGTACTCAGGCCCCTCTACCCATCTGGGAGACCCAGAAGAAGCTCCTGGCCCCTGGGTTTGGCCTGGCCCTGATTTGGCCATTTATTTAAAAATTTTTGTTCCTGTTAAAAAGGGGGGAAAATTTGAAATCTCTGATTAAAGAAAACCAAACAACTATTAACATGTGATCACAAAGTTGTATTTAAAAGACAACAACTGATGGATGGCATACTTAAGTGTAATATATAAGGTTTTTTCCAAATCTTGAAAAATGTAAAGTTTTATCTTTCTTTTCTAAGATTTATGTATTTATTTCTTTAAAAGATTTCCCAAATGGTTGCAATGGCTGGGGCTAGAAAGGGCCAAAGCCAGGAGCCAGAAGATTCGTCCAGATCTCCCACGTGGGTACAGGGACCCAAGCATTTGGGACATCCTCCACTGCTTTCCCAGGCACATTAACAAGCAACTGAATCGGAAGCAGAGCAGCCTGGGCTCGAACTGGCATCCATAGGGGTTGCCAGCAGCAAGCAGTAACTTCACCGCCAACACAACGCCAGCCCCTATATCTTTATTTTCTGCAAAAAAATTTTCAACTACATATAGTTTTTCATAAAATATACTTCTCATAAACTTTTTAAGTGGATATCAAGAAGTTTTGCACAAAAATCAAGTTCTCTTTAAATTTAATTTTCCAAGAATTTTTTTGAAGTTCCTTCGTATATACCATACAGTTTATATAAATAGTTACTGGGCCAGCTGGCACCGCAGCTCACTATGCTAATCCTCCGCCTGCGGCACTGGCACTCCAGGTTCTAGTCCCGGTTGCTCCCAGTCCAGCTCTCTGCTGTGGCACGGGAAGGCAGTGGAGGATGGTCCAAGTGCTAGGGTCCTGCACCCGCATGGGAGACTAGCAGGATGCGCCTGGCTCCTAGCTTTGGATCAGCACAGTGCCAGCAGTAGCAGCCATTTGGGGGGTGAACCAACAGAAGGAAGACCTTTCTCTCTGACTCTCTCTCTCTCACTGTCTGACTCTGCCTGTCAAAAAAAAAAAAGTTACTGGGCCAAGATGAGGGGAGGCAGAAATACTGAATAAGAGGAGGAAAAGAATGAAGCACAGGACATTTTTAAGTCAGTGAAGCCATTTTGTACAATATTATAACAGTTTGTCAAAACCTATAAAACTGAATAAAAAACAAAATACAGTATACATTCATAGAATAGGTATCTCTTTAGCTATATATTCTGTTCACAACATTTACTACTGCTACATCCAATTCTTTTTTCTCAGGTATTAATATTCAACCATTGTCTCTGTATTTACTCCATGAACTTTCACGATAGCTTGTATTACCAGCTAACACAAATAATGTGTAATCTTTCAGGTCAATTGCTTTTAATAAGTTTAACCATATTATATTATCCCTACTAATTAAAATTTTGTTACCGAATGCCGGTTCGAGTCCCTGCTGCTCCACTTCTGATCCACCTCCCTGCTAATGCACCTGGGAAAGCAGCACACGAAGGCCCAAGTGCTTGGGCCCCTGCACCCACATGACAGACCCAGAAGAAGTTCCTAGCTCCTGGCTTCAGACAGGCCCAATTGTAGTCATTGTGGGCATTCGAGAAATGAACCAGTGGATGGAAGATCTCTCACTCTCTCTTTCAAATAAATAAATCTTATATACTTTTTCTAATGAATCATCTCTTCAATTTCCTAACCTGTGTTACCCAGATAGAATACCATACCAGATAGAATCCATACCATTGCTAGTATCATTATATTCTTATTTATAATTTTCTCCAAGCTAGTAAGTTGACATTTCCCTTAACAAAATCTGTGATTTGTTTCTTCTCCTAAAAACATAAGCCACAATCAAATTGAAATTAGCCTTATTCTAAACAATACTGATTAAAGTAGCACTGATTAAAATATCAAGTAACATTTTTGAAATATTATAGAAAAACTCACTAGCCTTCAATTTTATATACAGGGAGTGGGCATTTGCATAGTGGTTAATATAGCAGTGTTCCACATTACAGTGTTTGGGTTTCATTCCTGGGTCTGACTCTTGACTCCAGCTTCCTGCTAATGCAGACTGTGAGAGGCAGGGATGACACTGTTCATGGATTTCTGCCACCCATGGGGGAAACCCAGATTGTGGCCACAGCCCTGCTGTGGACTCAACCCAGGTCTGGTTATTGCAGGCATTTGTGGAGTAAACTATCAAATGACAGTTCTCTCTGTCCATCTCCTCCCTCTGCCTCTCTGCCTGTCAAATAAATTAAAAAATTTTGAAATACCATCCCAAAGTTTTTGATTTTTCAATTTTAAATTCAGGGGACAAGGGTTTGGCCCAGTAGTTAAGATGCTACTAGAGATAGCCACATGCTATCAGAGGGCCTGAGTTCAGGTCATAGCTACACTTCCAATTCCAGCTTCCTGCTAAAGCACAACCTGGGGAGGAACAGGTGATGGCTCAAGTAGCTGGCTCCCTGCTACACACACTGGAGACCTTCCCTGAGTTCCAGGCTCCTGGCTTTGCCCTGGCCCAGCACCAGCTACTGAGGAATTTGAGAAGATCTCCGTCTCTGTTTCTCTTTCGCTACCTTTCAAACAAATGAAAATAAACAAATTTCTATCCCTCTAACTGAAACTGTATTAACATTCTTATAAGACCTCAGAAATTTCACCTCTCATAAAAATCTAGATGGCATTGCAAGCTCCTGGCTTTGTTGAGCCCTGGCAGTTGTGGGCGTCTGGGGAGGGAACCAGTGCATGGAAGATCTCTCTCAATATTGCTTTCTGCTTTTTCAAGTAAGTAAATAAATGAATAAATCCTTTATTTTACGGACACAAAAGTAATTCTAATCTACTCACAAGATGGTCTCCAGGTACCTCCCGAGGTTCTCAAGTACAACCAATAAAGAAAAACCATCCATACAACAACTGAAAAAACATTTTAAAAGATGACAAACTAAATACTTAATATTAGTAAAATTGCCATTATAATAAATACAAACAGGGGGTGGCGGCATGGCTTAGCAGGTTAAGCTGTCCCCTGGGACATTTGCATCCCACTTGGGCATCGTTGGTTCATGTACTGGCTGTTCCGTTTTTGATCCAGCTCCTTCCTAATATGCCTGAGAAAGGCAATGGAGGATGGCAAAAGTGTTTGGGTCCTTGCTAACCACATGGGAGAAAAGAGACACCTGGCCGGTGGCTTCGGCACAGCCCAGGCTGGCCTAGCCCAACAGTTGCACTTGAACCAGCTGACAGAAGATCTCTCTGTATGCTTCTCACCCTCTCTCTCTGTAACTCTGCCTTTCAAATAAATAAATCTTTTTAAAAAATATATAATTTCTGGCATTTAACCATAATTAGGCACAAAAAACTGAAAACAAAAAGAGACAAGTAATATTAATGGGAGAGGAGTGAAAAAGATACCAAGCAAATATGAAGCAAAACAAAGTCTGAGTGGCTATATTATCATACCAATGCAAGTGAAAAAAAAATAACTATACTAGAGACAGTAAGAGATATACAAAATTACTACAAAAAAGTAGAAAGCAAAAAATGGAATCAGTAAAATCAGATACACGACTAGTATCACCGATGATAATCTCTGAAAATAATGCAGAGAAAGCTGAAAAATACAAATGAATAATTTAAAATTACCTAAATATTTGGAAACTAAAGGGGGCTGGTGCTGTGGCTCAGCGGGTTAACACCCTGGCCTGAAGCACCAGCATCCCATATGGGCGCCAGTTCTAGTCATGGCTGCTCCTCTTCCAATCCAGCTCTCTGCTTTGGCCTGGGAAAGCAGTAGAAGATGGCCCAAGTCCTTGGGCCCCTACACCCGCGTGAGAGACCTGGAAGAAGTTCCCAGCTCCTGGCTTCGGATCAGCGCAGCTCCAGCAGTTGCGGCCAACTGGGGAATGAACCAGTGCATGGAAGACCCCACCACCACCACCAACCGCCGTCTCTCTTCTCTGTGTAACTCTGACTTTCAAATAAATAAATAAATAAATCTTTAAAAAAATCTATTTGGAAACTAAAAAGAAGAAACCCTTGGTTGACATGGGAATTATAACATTTTTAACAGAATGATACCAACAACATTAAATACAAACATGAGGGATGCAGCTACTGTGGTTAATTGAAGGGGAGCTCACAAGTTTACACAGATTATCAGTAAATTTAAAAGTTTATAATAAATGAGGTAGGCATTCAACTAAAGCAGTTGGGAAAGAAATGTCAAGTCTGTTAGAAAGATGAATAGTAAGAAAAATCACAGAAATCACTGAACGAGACAAAATAATAGAAAAGAATGAAATACCTAGTGAATAAAATGAGGAAAATTCATAAAAAAAAAAAGAGAGAGAAAAATAACACCCATTCTCACCACTTCTTTTCAAAACAGTACTAGAATTCCCAGCCACTGCCATTAGGCAAGAGAAAGAAATTAAAGCCAACCTAAACATGATTTTTAAAAAAGGAGTGGATCTATCTCTATTTTCTGATATGATAACCCGATCTTACATAGAAAACCCTAAAGATTGTCAGAAAAAAAAATTATTGGAACTGATTTACAAATTCAATAAAGTAAAATTATTGGAACTGATTTACAAATTCAATAAAGCAGCAGGATATAGAACCAACATCCAAAAATCAGTATTTTTCTATATATGAATAAAAACTACCTGAAAAAGGAAAACAAGAAAACAACCCCATTTACAATAATAACAAAATTACCTAGGTGCAAATTTAACCAAGATCTATATACAAAGAACAATAAAACACTGATGAAAGAACTGAAGATAACACAAATGGAAAGATATTTCAGTATCTATTTATTGGAAGAATTAATGTGAACATGTTCATAATAACTAAAACAATGTAGAGTCTGGAGTTCAGGGAAAGACAAGCACTGAAAATCTAAATGCAGAGCTCCTAAGGATTTACAGCTACCAGGTTGAATGAGCTGAACCACAGAGTGCAATGGAGACAGAAGTAAGAAAGCTGAGGACTCAGCCTAGAATACAATGTTACAAAGGGTGAAAATCTCCTGAGAAAGCAGTAGAAGACCAAAGGAAGAGTGAGGTGTACCAAAAGCAAAAAGGAATATACTTCAAGAAGATGGAAATACTCAACTTACAAATAATGTTAAGATTTTATTCTTGTCTGTCAAATAAAGTCTAAAAACTACAAGATGTCAAAGCTGATATACGCACTGATAGGTTATAATGTTCTCTATGAAAGTTCAAAAAGTTTGTGGAGGGTCCAGTGTAGTGGGTTAACGCCCTGGGCTTCAATGCCAACATCTCATATGGGTGCCAGTTCGAGACCAGGCTGTTCCAGTTCCGATCCAGCTCTCTGTTATGGCCTGGGAAAGCAGTAGAAGATGCCCCAAGACCTTGGGCCCCTGTACCCACTTGGGAGACCCAGAAGATGCTCCTGGCTCCTGGCTTCAGACTGGTGCAGCTGCGGCCATTGCGGCCAATTGGGGAGTGAACCATTGGATAGAAGACATCTCTCTCTCTCTCTCTCTCTCTCTCTCTCTCTCTCTGTAACTCTGACTTTCAAATAAATAAATAAATCTTAAAAAAGAAGAAGAAGATGATGCTCTCGTGATACCTGCAGCCCCTGTCAGAGGCTCCAGCCCATCTCTGCTTCAGATCCAACTTCCTGCTAAGGCACACCCTAGGAGGTAGCAGGTGATGATTCAAGAACTTAGGTCCCATCAACCACATTGGACTCTTGGATACAGGTCCAGGTTGCTGGTTTCACCCTGGCCCAGATCCAGCTGTTGTGGGCATTTGGGGAGTAAAGGTTGATGAAATATCTCTGTTTCTGTCTTTTTTGGTATTTGTCTTACAAATAAAATGAAAATAAATATAAAAAGGAAAATTTTATTCTCCTGCAAAATTGTTTTAAATGCAGGGCCAGTGCTGTAGTATAGGAGGTTAATCCTCCACCTGTGGTGCCAGCATCCCATATGGGCACCGATTTAAGTCCTGGCTACTTTACTTCCGATCCAGCTCCCTGCTAATGTGCCTGGGAAAACAAAGGAAGATAGCCCAAGTGCTTGGACCGCTGCACCCAGGTGGGAGACCTAGAAGACGCTCCTGGCTCTTGGCTTCCGCCTGGCCCAGCCCTGGCCATTTTGAATATTTGGAGTGAACCACTGGATGGAAGCTCTCTTCTCTTTCTCTCTTTCTCCCTCTCTGTCTGCTTCTTAAAAATTTTTAAAGTATGGTTTTTCATAACACATATTTTCCCTTAACATTCCAATGATCTCAGACATTTATTTTCTTAAACAATGTAGGAGATATGGAACAAAGAATATAAACATAAGTTTATAAGAAACAGCATACTGGTAACAGTTCTATATTGGTATGGGACAACCAAACCAAGCCCACAAATACACTGCACTAACTACATGCAAAAGTACCAGCCTCAAATTTAAAGCACCAAATTATAATATTCCATTCATATTCCATATATAACATTACATAAAGATATATAACATTCCATCATATTCCTTGAATTTTCTCTGCATTCAATTCACTGCCCCTTTTCCTGTCTTTAATCTGTATTGCACTGCATTTATTCTCTGACCTGATTTTGGCTTCTACACCAACAGAGACCAGGGAGTTTGCAGATTCCTCGGACATAGGTCGTTGAAGAGCTGTGACTGGCTGCTTGCTGTTATCCACTTCTGCTTCAGCATCCTCTTCTGCAGACTGTTCTTTGATTTCTGCTAAATAGTGAGCAAAGGAACCCAGTTATTTTTGTGCTTATACTAATCACTGATGAGTCTACCTATAACACATACATTATAGAGAAAAAGGAATCAGACAACAAATGCTAACACTTCACTCTAAAGGAAAAGATTGTGTGTTATTAGTGGCACTGTTTATGCTTATTCTCTAATGCAAAATGATAATCGAAATAATATAACAGGCTTTTCTTTGTGCCCAAATTAGAATTGACTCAAAAGTTCCACCCTAGTAATAACTATTAAGTATCTTATTTTAAAGATTTATAGCAACTGATATATAGAACAAATGCATGGGAGTCTTCAAAAAGTTCACAGAAAATGTGTTACGAAAAATTATGCATGAGTTTGAATTGGGGGCGGGGGGCACTAAAATAAATCTGTTCTCACTGGTTATATTTGAAAGTCATGGCTGGCGCCTCAACTCAATAGGCTAATCCTCCACCTGCCCCAGCAGCACACTGGGTTCTAGTCCCGGTAGGGGCGCCAGATTCTGTCCCGGTTGCCCCTCTTCCAGGCCAGCTCTCAGCTATGGCCTGGGAGTACAGTGGAGGATGGCCCAAGTGCTTGGGCTCTGCACCCGCATGGGAGACCAGGAGAGGCACCTGGCTCCTGGCTTCTTCGGATTACCGCGGTGCACTGGCCACAGCAGCCATTGTGGGGTGAACCAACAGCAAAAGGAAGACCTTTCTCTCTATCTCTGTCTCTCACACTATCCACTCTGCCTGTCAAAAAAAAAAAAGAAAAAAGAAAAAAAAAAAAAAGAAAATCATGTAGTTTGCAGTATTAATAAGGGTATAATACCAGTTTTGAAAAGGGCCAGTATCAGAACAACATGAATTCTTCTGACATTGAAGCAAAATCAAACATCAAATTCATGGTGAAGCTTGGGTGGAACAACAGGGAGAACACTGATGCTTTACAAAAAGTTCACAGGAAGAATAAGACTCCTCCCTAAAGAAATCACCAGTTTACAAACGGGTAACTCATTCTAAGAAGGGATGAGAGGTTTTTTAAGATGAAGCCTGGGAGCAGGCATTTGGTTTTGCCCTTAGAGACCAATTGAGATACCCAAACACTCCATCAAGGGCCTAGGATCCATTGCCAGCTCCACTGCCAGTTCTAGGTTCCTGCTATTGCACACTCTGGGAAGCAGCATCTGATGGCTGTAGTAATTCTGTCCCTGTCATTCATGAGGAGGACCTGGATGGAGCTCTGGTTCCCATCGTTCACCTGGCCTATCCTTGGTTGATGCAGAAATTTCAGAAGTGAATCAGTAAAAGGGCACTGGTTCTGTCTCTCAAGTAAAATAAGTTTAAAAATTTTTTGGAAAAATGAAGCCTGCAGCAGAACATCCATATCAATTTGAACTGAAAATCTTGTTTGTGCCCAAATTGAAGAGGACCAACAGCAAACAACAGAAACAATAGCCAACATCACTGACATTTCAATTGGTTTAAAATACACAATAACGACTGAAAAATTAAAGCTGAACAAACTTAAAACTGCTGGACCCAGTTCTGTGATTTTTCAAACTGGAATCAAGATCATGAAACATTTCTTTGAAAAGCTATAACAGAGACCATATATGGCTTTACCAGAACAATTCCGAAGACAAAGCACAATCAAAGCAATGGCTACTAAGAGGTAGAAGTGGTCCCATCAAAGCTAAAGAAGACCACTCAACAGCAAAGGTCATAGCCACATTGTTTTGGAATTCTCAAGGCATTTTGCTTGTTGACTTTCTGAAATGTAAAAGAACAATAACATCTGCTTATTAGGAGTTTTTTTTAGAAAGATAACCAAAATTTTAGCAGAAAAACACCCAAGAAAGCTTCACCAGAGTCCTCTACCACAACAACAGCAAGGTTGTTTTGCAAGGGTTTCCATAGAAAATCATTAGAGATCCACCTCCCAGTCCTGACTCACCACCTTGTGACGTTCTTCACTAATCTTCACTAATCTTTTTTTTTTTTTTTTTTTTTTGACAGGCAGAGTGGACAGTGAGAGAGAAAGACAGAGAGAAAGGTCTTCCTTTGCCGTTGGTTCACCCTCCAATGGCCGCCGTGGCCGGCGCACCGCGCTGATCCGATGGCAGGAGCCAGGAGCCAGGTGCTTTTTCCTGGTCTCCCACGGGGTGCAGGGCCCAAGCACCTGGGCCATCCTCCACTGCACTCCCTGGCCACAGCAGAGAGCTGGCCTGGAAGAGGGGCAACTGGGACAGAATCCGGCGCCCCGACCGGGACTAGAACCCGGTGTGCTGGCGCCGCTAGGCGGAGGATTAGCCTAGTGAGCTGCGGCGCCGGCCATCTTCACTAATCTTAAAAGTCCTTAGAATGGGGGCCGGCACTGTGGCGAAGCAGGCAAAAAGCTGCCGCCTGCAGTGCCAGCATCCCAGATGAGTGCCTGTTCAAGACCCTCCACTTCCAATCCAGTTCTCTGCTATGGCCTGGGAAAGCAGTGGAGGATGGCCCCAAGTCCTTGGGCCCCTGCACTGGCATGAGAGACCCGGAAGAAGCTCCTGGCTTTAGATTAGTGCAGCTCCGGCCATTGTGGTCAACTGGGGAGTGAACCAGCGGATGGAAGAACCCCCCCCCCCTTTTCTCTCTCCCTCCCCCCCTCCCCACTTCTCTCTCTGTGTGTACCTCCGACTTTCAAATAAATAACAAATAAATCTTTAAAAAAAAAAAAAAAAAAAACTTAGAATGGCACCCATTTTTCTCCAGTTAATAATTTGAAAAAAGACTACTGACAAGGTTAAATTCCCAAACTCTGAATTGTTTTGGGATGGATGAATGGCTACTATTGTCACTTACAACAATGTACTTTTTGAGATATTTATTTGAAATGTAGAGTAACAGGGTGGTGGAGAGGGAGGGCAAAGGAAGAGGAGATACCTTCCATCCACTGGTTCCATTTATGAAATGCCTGCAACAGCAGGTGCTGGGCCAGGTCCAAGCTAGGATCCCACATGGGTAGCAGAGACCCAAATACTAGAGTCATTATCTGCTGCCTTCCAGACACATTAGCAGGAAGCTGGATGGGAAGCACAAGAGCCCAAACCTGAACCAGCACACGGATACAAGATGGTGGCAACACAAGCAGTAGCTTTGGCACACTTAGCTACTTACTGTGTCACAATGCCTGCCCCAAGTGTACATTACCTTAAAAACTGCATAATGGTCTGGCACTGTGGCGGAGCATATAAAGCCACCACCTGCAGTGCCAGCATCCCATATGGGTGCCTGTTCAAGTCCCAGCTGCTCCACTTCTGATCCAGCTCTCTGCTACAGCCTGGGAAAGCAGTGGAAGATGGTTTTTTGTTTTTTTTTTTTTGTTTTTTTTTTTTTTTTAATTTCATAAGGCACCAAAGTTGTAGTGTGGCAGGTAAAGCTGACACCTGCAATGATGGCATCCCATATGGGCACTACTTCATGTCCCAGCTGCTTCATTTCCAATCCAGCTCTCTGCTAATGGCCTGGGAAAGGCAGCAGATAATGGCCTAGTTATCCAGGCCCCTGCCACCCATGTGGAAGACCTGGATGAAGCGCTTGCTCCCGGCTTTAGCCTGGCCAAGCCCTGGCCACTGCAACAGCCATCTAGGTACTGAACCAGTGGATGGAAGATCTCAATCTCTGCCTCATCCTAATTCTTTCAAAATAAAGAAATCAATCTTTAAAAAAAAAAAAAAAAACAAACTATGGATTTCAAAATTTTTGTGCCAACATAAACTTTTAATTTTGTTTTTCCACAAACTATTTAAATTCCCTTCTCTATACTTTCCCAGGAGAAACTTACTTGCTGATAATTTTTAAACACCATTATTCGTAAAATCATTCTCCTTTTCTATTAAAAATGACATATCCACTCTTTCATATTTTATTACTAGATTAAAAAGACATTACACCAGGGCCAGTGCTGTGGCACAGTAGGCTAAGCCTCTGCTTGTGGTGCCAGTATCCCATATGGGTGCCTGTTTGCAACCCAGCTGCTCCTCTTCCCATCCAATTCTCTGCTTAGGGCCCAGGAAAGCAGCGAAAGATGACTCAAGTGCTTAGGCCCCTGCACCTGCATGGGAGACCCGGGGAAAACTCCTGGCTCCTGTCTTAGAATCGGCTCAGCTTTGGCCACTGTGTCCATTTGGGGAGTTAAGTAGGAGATGGAAGACATCTCCTCCCTCTCTCTCTCTCTCTCTCTAACTCTACCCTCTCAAAGAAATAAATAAAATCTTAAAAAAAATTTACACCTCCACAAGTGGTCATGATACAATTCCACCACTTGGTGGGAACCTTCTTTTCTAACTTGAGAGTTATTTTGAACTTTTTTCATTAACCCATTGGAAAAAAAAAAAAAAAAAATCTTGCAGTCCTGAAGCTCCTCCCTTCCACCATGAAACTTCACAAAATGACAGAATGGAGTGACTGAACTCTATCATCTTCCCCTCAACTGAACTTTGTTAATATGCACTCATAATACTGTGACAATTATTCTCAACAACACTATCAATGGCAACAGAACTAAAAATCCAGAGACCATTATCAGGACTTCTACCATCCAAATATTTCTGTTCACACCAGGACCATCTTCCCCTTGGTGAAATGTTCTTCCACCTTTTATATGCATGTAGACATAGATCAATACAGTCTTTGGAGTTATAATGGATAAATATGCAGACTTTGGAGTCATAAAGATCTTATTTTCCAAGTATCAGTTCTCCCATCTACTAACCACCCAATAATATGTAAAGGTCATCTCTCTTTTTCTCATCTATAAAATGAGAAAACTACCATATATCTCATGAGACTGCCACTGAAGACTAAATGGTGTAGTAAATAAGTAGATAGATACAAAGAATATATGACCAGAAATGACTGCAACTTTTCCATCACCTAAAAGGAAACTATTTGTTCTAGACGAAGTTATGCTCCCCATTTCCTACGGACTGGAATGGACATGACAGCCACCTAGCTAGAATGATGCCTGTGAAGACAACACTCCAGAGAATAGCAGAAGGAAAATACAGAAGAAACCTGGGTCAATAAACAACCAAGTGGAACAAAGACACCTTATCAGCCTGTACCTTGTAACAAAAAAAACAGTATATGACAGAAAAATTAATTAGCTTTATTGAAGCCACTAGTGTGTTATGCAGGCTCTGTCACAGTAGTTTAACACATACATTAATTAACATAGAAACTGGTAACAGGAGGGAGAAATTGCCATAATAAAATTGTAAACTAAGTTATATGGTCATCAGGTTATGATATACTGATACTGGAGCTTGAAAATCAATTGACTCAATTTATACAGAATCAAAGTACTTGATATAACTGTGACCTGCAATAATTCAGAAAGCAAACTGTGCCTACAGAGGGTGTAACTCTAAGGAAGTATCTGGGAAAAGCCAGAGGTTATTTTGTGATGCCTGGAATTTTTATAACCAATGACAGAAAAGAATACAGTTCTGCTAGAAAGGTACTCTCTGCCTGCCTATTATGCGGTACTATGAAATGAACATATATAAAAATATCTTTATGTAAGCATTTCATTTCTACTCAAAAAGACCTTGAACACATGTAGGATATACCTTTCTCTGTAACATTCTTAATGCGAGTAATAAAAAAGGGTAAGAGTTCGACTAAGAAATGAGAAATGAAAAGGAGGAATGAGAACAGTGCCTCTCAGACGCTTACAATGAGCTTTGGATTCGCCCAGCTCTGAGTGAAACAGCAGATCAAAAATTTCTCTCTCTTTCTGTCCCCCACACTGCTGTAACTCCTTAAAAATAAATACATCTTTTTTAAAAAGAAAACACTAATTAATGTTTCTGATGAGGTTACTGCTTCCATGTAAGGGGAAACAAATAGGAGGTTTCTCCTTTTCTTCTTTTTTTTAAGGATTTGTTTCTTTGAAGGGCAAAGCAGAGGGCCAGGCCAAAGCCAGGAGCCAAGGGCCAGGAACTCCACCCTGTATTTCCTACTATGCTGACAGGGGCCCAAATACTTAGGCTGTCCACTGCTGCCCTCCTAGGTGCATTAGCAGGAAGCTGGATCAGAAGCAGAGAGCTGGGACTCAAACTTGCATTCTAATATGGGATCCCAGCAACATAAGCAGTGGCTTAACCTGCTGCACCATGACGATGGCCCCCTCCCTCCATCTACATCTGTCTCATTCTCTCTCAATCAGTCAATAGAATAAGGCAAAGGAATAGTGAAGCAAACCTTAATGGTAAGGTGGTAGGTTCTATATATATGACCTCATGAAATTAAGTTTCCTACAATTGGGGGGGGGGGGGCAGATCCTGACTACAGTAAATTTTGTTTGTGTTCGTGTGTATGAGTGCATGATCTACTTACTGACTGATCTGAGATACAGGATCAGGTTCCTGATCCACAAAGAATGATAATAAGGCAGGTTGAAACTTCATCCTAGCTACTAATTCTACTGGCTCTGTCTATGACTTTAACCTAAATCTGCTAAACAAACAGTAGGGATTATGAGTTTGGGTTTTATGTTTTGTTTAGAGTTTGTTATTTTGATTTTTTTCATCTTCAACGAAAAAATGGCATCTTAGGACTGCTTCCTTTGGAGTAGTTTCAGCTACAAAACAGAAACAAAAGTGGGTATCCCTGTGTAAGGGTAACCCATCTTTAACTGTTACTCTTTATTTGGTAAAATAAGTAAATAAGATATTGCATTATCTGCCAAAGAGATGCTCTAGATGAAATGACTCTGAACTCCGTGTTAAGTGCAGGGAACAGTCTTGATGTCAGTGGTTGTTTACTAAAAATGCACAAACACAAGCCGATGCTTTGCCAAAGGAAGAAGTCAACCATTCACCAATAGAACAGTCCAGGCACTGCAACTTGGCCACTTAGCAGAGTTTTTGTCTTTCATGAGGTTCTATTCATTCAAACTGATTGTGGTCCAAAACTGTGGAAACTGGAGCAGATAATTTTGACATTTAAAAAACTTCAGTATGATATTTACCAGTGAATCTTTTCCCCTTCCTTTGAATCTGACCTGAAATAGTGGCAATGTCACCGGGTCATAAAATACTCTAAAGCCAGAAAGGTGGAGGCCGCTCCAACCACAGGTATAGGAAGAAGGGTACAATTTTTATCCTTAGTCACTCCCTGTAACAAATCTCTAACCACTAGGTGGCACATGTGCAGTGCTAACTACACTACTAAAGAACCTTATCACATGTAATAAAGTTTCTAGCCAGGAACAGAATCACATATATGTCAAGATATCATCTTTGGGGAAACAAAAGATGAAGTACATCTGACCTCTACCCTTACATAATTGCATTATTATTCTCTTTTAAACCTTTAATTTTACACTTCCTATGGTTATTTAATCCTAAAGACTTCAATGCCGTGAGAAGCTTAAATTAATAATAAAAGCTATTTGCCTCAATGTGATCTTGCCAACTTAACCTCATCTCAATTTCAGCTTCCATATCACTTAAAAGATAATATCTCCAACTATAAAACTGTCTTTCGGATCAAAAAAGATTATAGATAAAGAGCATTTAATCTTATGCTTTAAGTAAGTATAGGTACGTGGTTCTTGTTCTGGTTATTTCTATCTACATCACATAATATTCTACATTCCTACTTGCCCATCTTATCCAGATATCTACCTTTTCATGCCAAGCCCCAAATTATTAAAATGTATTACAGGAAGTAATGGAGCACAAGCTCAAGTACAGGGTGCTCTTCTTCTGACCCAGCTCTCTGCTATTGCAAGGCAAAACAGCGGAACATGGCCCAAGTCCTTAGGCCGTTGTACCCACATGGGAAACTCTGAAGAAGCTCCTAGCTCCTGGATTCAGATCGGTGCAACTCAGGCTGTTGCGGTCATCTGGGGAGTGACCCAGTGGATGAAGGAACTCTCTCTCTCTCTCTCTCTCTCTCTCACTCTCACTCTCACTCTCACTCTCACTCTGCCTCTCTAAACCTGCCTGGGGCCAGCACTGTGGTGTAGCGGGTAATGCCACCACCTACAACAGTGGTGTCCCATGTGCGGGCCAGTTCAAGTCCCAGCTGCTCCACTTCCAATCCAGCTTCTTACTACTGTGCCTGGGAAAGCAGTGGAGGATGGCCCAAGTCCTTGGGCCCCTGCACCCGCGTGAGAGACCCAGAAGAAGCTCTTGGCTCCTGGCTTCAGATCGGCACACCTCCAGCCATTTCGGGCATCTGGGGAGTGAACCACCGGATGAAGGCCTCTCTTTGCCTCTCTAACTCTGACTTCCAAATAAATAATCTTGAATGAATGAATGAATCAATAAAGTATGCCTAATTGTTTTCCCTCAGATCTTCACTTTTAAAAAAAGACCAATTATCTGATATATTGGCTGCATTTAAAAGAAGAAGAAACTAGAGTCTAAAAGTTAAACTCAAGATCACAAAGCTAACAGGGAAAAAACAGGGATTCAAAGTCTGGTTTGTGTAACTCCAATGTCTGTATGTGCCTCTTCATACTTCACACTCACTGCCTGACATATTATACGACAACAGCAAACAAATTTTTATCAATAAATCAATGTTAAAGAGAAATATTAAGTTTTACAAGAACATGTTGTGAGCAATCATTTGTTGAATGTGAAGATCTTGAGATGAAAATACATAATTTTCTCTATTTATTTATTGCCCCAAACACAACTGTAAACTGAAGGCAACATTTACCTCCTAGCCAAGTTAATGGAAATAAAACATTCTGATTTAGGACAATTATGAAATTATTTCCCTCAAAGGTTAAATAATTCTTTATAACTGTAATTCAATTAATTATTTAAGGTTCAATTGGTTGTTTAATTAACTAGCTGATTATATACTGTAATTTAAAGCAAATAAATCCTTAAGCAGACCTGAAAATTTTTCAAAAGAGGAAAAGAAACAAAATCTTTCAGATCTACTCATAATTAGGAATTGTCAACACTGCTATTCTTTATCTACTAATTATCCAAAAACTATGTATGCCTTCTTGTTCTATGCTTCAATCAATCATTACTTAGAATAAAAATTAATTTCCTCTCTCTGGACTTACTTTCCCTCCAGAAAATGACAATACTTTTCATGCTTCCATCACACTAAAACTACATAAGAAACACATCTAAAAAACTGGTTAGGGGCCAGCGCTGTGGTGCAGTGGGTTAATGCCCTGGCTTGAAGCGCAGGCATCCCACATGGGCACTTGTTCTAATCCCGGCTGCTCCTCTTCTGATCCAGCTCTCTGCCATGGCCTGGGAAAGCATTAGAAGATGGCCCAGGTCCTTGGGACCCTGCACCCACTTGGGAGACCTGTAAGAAGCTCCTGGCTCATGGCTCCTGGCTTCAGATCGGCACAGATCCGGCTGTTGCAGCCAACTGGGGAGTGAACGATGGAAGACCTCTTTCTCTCTCTCTCTGCCTCTCTTCTCTCTCTCCAACTCTGACTTTCAAATAAATCTTTAAAAAAAAAAAAAAAAAAACTGGGCCGATGCCGCAGCTCACTAGGCTAATCCTCCGCCTTGCGGTGCCGGCACACCAGGTTCTAGTCCCGGTCAGGGCGCCAGATTCTGTCCCGGTTGCCCCTCTTCCAGGCCAGCTCTCTGCTGTGGCCAGGGAGTGCAGTGGAGGATGGCCCAAGTCCTTGGGCCCTGCACCCCATGGGAGACCAGGAGAAGCACCTGGCTCCTGCCTTCAGATCAGCGCGGTGCGCCAGCCGCAGCGCACTGGCCGCGGCGGCCATTGGAGGGTGAACCAACAGCAAAGGAAGACCTTTCTCCCTGTCTCTCTCACTCTCCACTCTGCCTGTCAAAAAAAAAAAAAAAAAAAAAAAACAAACTGGATAAACATGTTTTTCTTTCTTCTGATAATTATGTAAGTTATCTTATTAAGTCAAGTGTATTAACTACACCAAAAAAAAAAAAATCAAATTCAGCTATAGAAGGTACATGTACAGGAATACCAGAAACATAAAGAAGAAATATTTCTCAGATGAATGTCAGAGTACAAAGCCAAA
Source organism: Oryctolagus cuniculus (assembly GCF_964237555.1). Lineage (NCBI taxonomy): Eukaryota > Metazoa > Chordata > Mammalia > Lagomorpha > Leporidae > Oryctolagus > Oryctolagus cuniculus. The sequence goes on along the minus strand of NC_091438.1, from coordinate 21,565,998 downwards.
CTACAGATCCAAAAGGCTCAGAGAACACCATGTAAGTGCCCAAAACTACACCTAGTCATACCATAAAGCACAGAATACAGAAATAAAGAAGGGCTGGCGCTGTGGCTCAGCGGGTTAATGCCCTGGCCTGAAGCACAAGAACATGAGAATCCCATATGGGCACTGGTTCAACACCCAGCTGCTCCACTTCCAATCCAGCTCTATGCTACGGTCTAGGAAAGCAGTAGAAGATGACCAAGTCTTTGGGTCCCTGCACCCACGTGGGAAACCCAGAAGAAGCCCTTGACTCCTGGCTTCGGAATGGCGCAGCTCCAGCCGTTGAGGCCATCTGGGGAGTGAACCATTGGATGGAAGACCTCTCTCTCTCTGCCTCTCTTTTTTCTGTGTAACTCTTGACTTTCAAATAAATAAATCTTAAAAAAAAAAAAAAGATAAAGAAAAACTCTTGAAAGACAAAAAAACCTTAAAATTACATTTTTTTTTTTTTTTTTTTTATTTGAAGGTCAGAGCTACAGAGAAGGAAAGAGATCTTCCATTCACTGGTTCACTCCCCAGATAGCCACAATAGCCAAGGCTGGGCCAGGCCAAAGCCTAGAGCTAGGAGGTTCTGTGGGGACTCCCAAGTGGTTTCAGGGGAGTCCTCCACTGCCTTCTCAGGCACATTTACAGGGAGCTGGATCAGAAGTTGAACAGTCAAGGACACCAACCAGTGTTCATATGGGAGCCGGCATCACAGGTGGTGGCTTAACCCGCTATATCACAATGCCTGGCCCGAAGAATTACATTTTTTAATATGCAAGCAAGCAGAAAGCGAATGAAATATTTAACATGTTGAGAGAAAGGAGTAGGCATTAGGCACAGTAGTTAATAAGCTACTTGGAATGCCAACATGTCATACTGAAATGGCAATTAAAGGCCCAGCTGCTTAGCTTCCAATCTAGGTTCCTGCTTAGACCCCTGCTACCCATGTGAGAGACAACGATGTAGTTCCCACTCTCTCTGGCTTCAGCATGACCCAGCCCCAGTTGGTGCAGCCATTGCAAAGTGAACCAGAGAATCGAAAATCTGTTTCTTTCTCTTTCTTTCAAATAAATAAATATTTTAAAAACTTCTTTAGGGCACTGGGTTCTAGTCCTGGTTGCTCCTCTTACAGTCCAGCTCTCTGCTGTCACCCAGGAAGGCAGTGGAGGATAGCCCAAGCGCTTGGGCCCTGCACCCACATGGGAGACCAGGAGGAAGTGCCTGGCTCCTGGCTTCAGATCGGCACAGCGCCAGCCGTAGCAGCCATTTGGGGGGTGAACCAACGGAAGGAAGACCTTTCTCTCTGACTTTCTCTCTCACTGTCTAACTCTGTCAAGTTTAAAAAAAAAAACCTCCTTTAAAAATAATAAATTGTTTAAAAAAAAGATTGATTGATTGATTTGAAAGTCAGAGTTAAACAGAGAGAAAAAGAGTCTTCCATCCGCTGGTTCACTCCCTAGTTGGCCGCAATGGCTGGAGCTAAGCTGATCTGAAGCCAGGAGCCAGGAGTCAGGAGCTTCCTCCAGGTCTCCCACACAGGTACGGGGGCCCAAGGACTTGGGCCATCTTCCACTGCTTTCCCAGGCCTCCGTAGAGAGCTGGATTGGAAGTAGAGCAGCCAGGTCTCAAACCGGCACCGATATGGGATGCTGGCACTGCAGGCAGTGGCTTTACCCACTATGCCACAGTGCCGGGCCCCAAAAATATTAAGTTCTTAAAAGAGAACAAAATGATACAGGTCAGAAAGCTGGAATTCAATCAAGAAAGGAAGAGCCTCTCGGAGTATATGAAGACAGTAAAATTTAAAATCTCAATTAAATTCTTGACTTCTTTTATTCTGTTTAGTTGTAAATGCTACCACAAATGCTAGGAAAACTATTACAAAGGTTTACTTTAAAACTATGACTAATAAATTAAGAAAGAAGAGAAAACAGAGCTATGCAAAATTTAATCAAAACCACAAAAAGCAAAAAATTGGAAAACAAAGGTAACAAAGTGAAAACAGTAACCAATATGGCACATAGCAGATTAGCCCTATCAAGAATCACTTCGATGTTTAAAAGCACCAAGTTAAAGACAGAGTGGATCACGAAACAAGATCTTACTATACACTATCTACAAGAATCCCACTTGAAATATAAAGACGCATATGGGTTATAAGTAAATAGAGAAAGATAGTCCATGCTAACACTAATGAAAAGAAAGCAGTGGGGGCCGGCGCTGTGGCACAGCAACCCATATGGGAGCAATTCTAGTCCCACCTGCTCCTCTTCTGATCCAGCTCTCTGTTATGGCCTGGGAAAGCAGTAGAAAATGGCCCCAAGTCCTTGGGCCCCTGCACCAGCGTGAGAGACCCAGAAGAAGCTCCTGGCTCCTGGCTTCGGATCAGCACAGCTCCAGCTGTTAGAGCCAATTGGGGAATGAATCATCGGATGGAAGACCTCTGTCTGTCTGTCTCTTCTCTCTGTGTGTAACTGACTTTCAAATAAATAAAGAAATCTTAAAAAAAAAAAAAAAGGCAGTAGAAGCTATGCAAATTTTAGACAAAACAGAGGAAGTTATAGGGGTTGGGGGAGCCTGGGGCTGTGACACAGCAGGTAAAGCTACCACCGGCAGTGCTGGCATCCCATATGGGCGCTGGTTCTAGTCCCAGCTGTTCCACTTTTAATCCAGCTCTCTCCTATGGCCTGGGAAAACAGCAGATGACCCAAGTCCTTAGGCCCTTGCACCCACACAAGAGACCTGGAAGAGGCTCCTGGCTCCTGGATTCAGATAATAACAGCTCCAGATGTTGTGGCCATTTGGGGAGTAAACCAGCAGATGGAATACTCTCTTTCTGTCTCTGCCTCTCTATAACTCTGCCTTTCAAATAAATAAATAAACCTTAAAAAAGTTATCACAGATGAAGAATGGCATTTAATAAATGAAAAAAGGATCAATTCTCCAAAAAGATAAAGCACCTAACTGTGTCAAAATATGTGATGCAACAATTCAAAAGAACTGAAAGGAGAAAGAAATGAATCCACTATTATGGGTGAAGACATTAACACCTTTATTTTGCAACCAGATTCTAGCAGGGCCAGCATTATAACATAGCAGGTAAAGCCACTGCCTGTAACACCAGCATCCCAAATGGGCACAGGTTCATGTACCTGCGGCTCCACTTCTAATCCAGCTCCCTGCTAATGGCCTGGGAAAAGCAGTGGAAGATGTCCCAAGTGCTTGGGCTCCTGCTACCCATATGGAAGACCTGGAAGAAGTTCCTGAATTTGGCCTTACACCATATGGGGAGTGAACCAACAGGCAGAAGATCTCTGTGTGTAATCTTTCTCTCTCTGTAACTCTGACTTCCAAATAAACAATCTTTAAAAAAAAAAAAAAAGGAATAGATCCAGCAAGCAGACAATTAAGAACATAGCTGAACTCAACAGCAACCACCATCAATCAAATGGACATAACTGACATCTATAGATGACTTCATCCAATAACAACCAATAGAGTAGGTGTTGTCGTACAGCAGATTAACCCATTACTTGCAATACCCACATCCCATATTGGAGTGATAGTTCCAGTCCCAATTACCCTGATTTCTAGCTAATTCTCTGCTAATGTGCCTGGAAAGCATCAGATGATAGCTTAAGTACTTGAGTCCTTGCTGCCCATGTGGGAGACCCAGACGGAGTTCCAGGCTCTTAGCTCTTGTGGACATTTGGGGGTGAGCCAGCAGACGTAAGTGTGTGTTCCCCCTCACTCTCAAGCACACACACGCACGTTTTCTCTCTCTCTCTCTCTGTCTCTCTCTCTAAACCGCCAATCCTGCTTTCTGTCATTCTGCCCTTGAAATAAATAAATGAATGAATCTTGAAACAAAAAAATACACATTATTCTCAAACTTACATTCTGGGCCATAAAACATATATTAACAAATTTAAAAGAATAAGAATCATACAATGTCTGCTCAGACCACAACAGAATTAACTAGAAGCCCACATAATGGGTTAAGCCACCACTGTAACATGAGCATCCTGTATCGGAGTGCATTTCAACTCCTGACTATAGGTAATGTGTCTGGGAAAGCAGCAGCAGATGGTCCTGGTACTTGAGTCCTTGCAACCATGTGGGAGACCAAGATAGTGTTCCAAGCTCCTGGCTTTGGCCTGACTCAGATCAGGGTTTTATAGCCATTTGCAGAGTAAATCAGCAGATGGAAGGGGTGTATGTGTGTGTGTGTGTGTATGCACGCATGTATTTCATTCTCTCTCTGTTGCTCGGCCTTTCAAGTAAATAAAAATCTTAAAAAACAATCAGTAGCAAAAAGGTAACTTAAAAACCTAAAAACACCTGGAGATTGAAGAATACACTTCTAAAATACACATAATCTAAAGAAACCTAAAAAGGAATTTTAAAATGTTTTAGACTAAAATAAAATGAAAGGACCTCATCAAAAACTTCTGATATACAGGGAAAACAGTGCTCACAGGAAAATGTATTTGGCCAGTCCATATATTAGCAAAGATGAGGGGCCGACATTGTTGCGTAGCAGGTTAAGCCATCGCCTGCAATGCCAGCATCCCATATGCATACCAGTTCCAGCTCCGGCTGCTGCATTTCTGATTCAACTCCCTGTCAGCAGCCTAAAAAGCACAGCAGAAGATGGCTCAAGTGGTTGAACCCCAGCACCCAGGTGAGAGGCCCGGAAGTGGTTCCTGGCTCCTGGCTCCTGGCTCCTGCCTCCTGCCTCCTGATCAGCTCAGCTCCAGTCATCGTGGCCATTTTCGGAGCGAATCAACAGATGAAAGACCTTTCTCTCTGTCTCTCCCTCGCTCTGTCTGTAACTTTACCTCTGAAATAAATAAAATCTTTAAAAAAAAAATTAAAGAACAGACATCACTCAGTTCTCATAAACAGTAAAAGTATAATCAAGGAATACTATTAACAGTTCTATGCCCACAAATCTGATAACCTCGGTAAAATGGACAAACTCCTTGAAAGATGCAATTTGCCAACAAAACTCTGAGGATAGGATATACACAATTTAAACAGGCCTATAAGTATTAAACAAATTCAATCAATAATTAATAACCTTATAAAACACAATGCACTACACCTAGATAGGCTCACTGATAAACTCTACCAAACATTCAGGAAAGAAATTATGCCAATTCCTTATAATCTCTTTCAGAAGACAGAAGCATTGAGAATACAGACACATCATCAAAGAAGATATACAGATGGCAGTTAAGTACATGAAAAGATTTTCCATATTATGTGACCTCAGGGAAATACAAACTAAAACAACAGGGAGATATTATTACCTATCTATGTGAAGGGTCAAAATCTAAACACTAATAACGCCAAAGCCAGCAAAGATATACAGCAAAAACTTTCATTCATTGCTGGTAAGAATGCGAAACTATATAGCCATTTTGGGGGAGAGTTTAGTGTTCATTGCAAAAATCAAATATAGTCTTACTAAATGATGTGGCACTTACAAAACTAAACATATTCTTAGCAATTCAAAATTGAACTACTTAGTATTTAGTCAAATGATCTGAAAACTGATGTCTACACAAAATCCTGCACATGCATGTTTGTAGCAGCTTTACTCATAATTGGCAAAACATGGACGCAATCAAGATGTCCTTTAGTAGGTGAATAATCTGGTACAACCAGAAAATGAAATATTAAACATAAATAAGCTATCAAAAATGCAAAGACATAAAAGAAATATAAATGTGTATTACAAAATGAAAAAAGCCATTGGGGGTGGAATTGTAGCAAAATGGATAGAGCCACTGCCTGCAACATGGGCATTCCATGAGCACCAGTTCAAGTCCCAAATACTCCACTTCCAATCCAGGTTCCTGGTAATGTGCCTGGGAAGGCAGCAGATGATGACCAGTGCTTTCCCCTGTCACCCATGTAGGAGACCAGATGGAATTCCTGGCTCCTGGCTTTATCCTGGATATTGATAGAACTGCAATGGCCGGGCTGGGCTAGGCAGAAGCCAGAAGTCAGAAGCTTCTTCTGGGTTTCCCACATGGGTGCAGAGATCAGCCCAAGCACTTGGGCCACCTTGTGCTGCTTTCCCAGGTGCATCAGCAGGGACCTGGATTAGGAAAGCGGAGCAGCCCATATGAGATGTCAACATTGCAGGCAGCGGCTTTACCTGGTATACAACAGTGCTGGGCCCTCTTACTGTTCTCTCAGTATCCACTACAGATTACCCATTCCCACCTACCCACTAAGATAGGATGCTTTTTATAATTAATATTCTCATATTGTCAGGTATAGAATTGGCAGTAATAAAATAAAACTTTCAGGGGCCAGAGCTGTGGTGCAGCGGGTAAAGCCGGTTTGAGTCCCAGCTGCTCCACTTCCAATCCAGCTCTCTATGGCCTAGGAAAGCAGTAGAAGATGGCCCAAGTCCTTGGGTCCATGCACTGACGTGGGGGACCCAGAGGAAGCTCCTGGCTCGTGGCTTCAGATCGGCGTAGCTCCAGCCTTTAAGGTCATCTGGGGAGTGAACCAATGGATGGAAGACCTCTCCCTCCTTCCCTCTTTTTCTCTTTCTCTCTCTATGTAAATAAATATTTTTTAAAAAAGCTTTCAGTAAACCCTTGAATCTTGAGACACACATAAAGAGATTAAAACCATGCAGCAAATTTGAGTTCGCTTTTACATTAACTATAAATTTATGGAACTATTCTTTTTCCTTGGGTTTATTTGTAGGTTGTTCTTTATCTTTTCCTTCACTATTCTCTTTGCTCTTTGCATTTACTAAAAGTACTGGACAATGGTCCATCCAAGGACAACAGAGCAAATACTAATATACTTGGCTTTACTTAATTTAAGTATAAAATCCAAAGTAAAAAAATCATCTTCCTGATCTATTGAAACATTTATCCTTATTTGCACTGACCTCTCATGGGAGAAGGCATGAGAAAACAGTAACTTTGTGAGGCTTACTACTCATCAGGCAAGAAAAAAAAATGTGAGAAATTTAGTTTTGTGAAGTTGTTACACAGTATGCAGCATAAGAAAACTTAAGAATATAACACAACTTCAAGTAGTGAATTGAATGCCTACCATGTGCCTAGAATTGGTATTCGGGATAAAGTACAAGATTAAATTACTTAAAGAACAAGACAAATTCTAAACTTCATAAAGCTTACATTCTAGATTGAAAAAGTATATAACAAACAAATACAGACTATAATGTTATATCTGTTAAATAGTAGAAAGAGGACTATAAGCAGAAGGTAATAACAATGCTTCATAGACAAGTTGGTTAGGAAGGCTTCTGTAGGAAGAAAGCCACTGAACAGAGACTTAAATGAGACATGGCAATAAGCCAAGGAAAGACAAAACATATGAATGGCTGAGAAAGGAATATGTGTGCTCACTCAAGAAATAACAAGGAAAGAAGATATGGTTGAACAGGTGAGTATGATCAGTAGGTACAGACCTTGGGTTTTACTGTAGATATTACCAGAGGCTTTGTATGGTTGGCACAGGGAAATAGAAGGTTCTTACATTGGGTTTAGAGAATCACAGTGGCGACAATGGGGGAAACATTATGCAAATACAGGGATGCACACTTAGGGACACTGGGTTAGGAAAGAATAACAGCAGTCTGTCATTCTGGAATGATAGCAGTGGAGAAGATAAAAAAGGTTGAATTCAGGATATATTGTAAAGTAAAGCACAAAGGATTTTCCAGAGGGCTGTATGATAAGTAAGAGAAATCAACAAAGAGCCTATGTTTGTAACTTGAACAATATACAGTATTTACTGAGGTGAGAACACTAGGTGAGCTGAAAATTTTAGGATAACAATAAAAAGGTCCAAGGAAGATTTATTAAGTGTGAAATCCTCGTTATGTATCTAACAGGAGATGCTTAGAAGCAAGTTGAAGATAAAGGCTGTATACAACTGCTAATAATTAAAGAGCTCCCTGCTAATGTACCTGGGATAGAAGTGGAAAGATGGACCAAACATTTGGGCCCCTGCACCCATGTGGGAGACCAAAATGGAGTTTCTGGTTCTTGGCTTCAGCGAGCCCAGCCCCTCTTGTTGCAGCCATCTGGGGAGTGAATCAATGGATGGAAGATCTCTGTCTATCCTACTCTTTACATTTCAAATAAATAAAATAAGTCCTTTTATCAAAAAAGAAAGGAAAAAACTGAAGACGACCACCTACTGCATAAGAGGATGAGCTGAGCAGAAGCATCCTGAAAGTCAAGAAAGAAACAAATGAACAAGCTTCACACCCGACTGTGGTTAGCTGCAGGAAACAATACTGGCTAAGAAGAATCAAAACTAAAACCTGGCTGAGCCAAATATGAGATTATTGGTGGTATAATCAGAAAAATGTTAGCATAAGGAGAGGAAGAAGGCCTGATTAGAGTGGGTTCATGAGAAAATGGTGAACAAGTAGCAACTGTTGGTACAGACAGCTCTTCAAGGATTTTTGCTAAAAGGACAAAAAACACTATAAGCTCAAAGTCCAAATTAGGTAAAGGGATAAACTCCAGGACACAAGCAAAAGAGTCGGCCTTAGTTAGCCACAGATCCTCCTCATCCCACTGAATCAGGAAGGAATACAGAATATATGGCTTGAGATGCAAGCATGAAAGTAAATTTGAGGGTAGATGAAGGTAGAACTTTACAATCACTTCTACTTTTTTTTTTCATTGAAATAAAAAAGATCATCAGCTGAAAAGTAAAAAATGGGAGCAACTGTTAGAATTTTGAAGACAGAAAAAAAGATGATGAAATGATCATCAATAATGACAGAAAAAAATTTCTAGTAAAAAGAGAATGGTGCCAGTGCTGTGGCAATAGCAGATCAAGGTGCCACCTGCAGTGCCGGCATCCCATATGAGCACCGGTTCAAGTTCCAGCTGGTCCACTTCCAATCAAACTCTCTGCTATGGCCTGGGAAAGCAGTAGAAGATGGCCCAAGTGCTTTGGAGGACCCGGAGGAAGCTCCTGATCAGCGCAGCTGTGGCCCTTGCAGCCAATTGGGGAAGGAAATAACAGATGGAAGACCTCTCTCTCTCTGCCTTTCCTTCTCTCTGTGTGTAACTCTGACTTTCAAGTAAACAAATAAAATCTTTAAAAAAAAAATAACTGGTTTTATTTCTTCTAAAATGAAGGATTTGATGCTGAAAACAATATGTAAACCAGTAGATGAAAGCTCTCTCTCTCTCTCTCTCCCTCTCTCTCTAACTCTACCTTTCAAATGAATGAATAAATCTTAAAAACAAAAAAGAAAAAAGGAGAAGGGACACTAGCAATCTTTATCCACTTGAGAGCTGAGGTAACAGATTTAAATAAAACCACTAGTAAGTAAGATTATGGATTTTTTTCCAGGTATGTCCAGCTGCTACAAGGCCAAATTTGTGTTCTACCATAAAAACAAGACAGAGGGGAACAGCAAGGAAGCTAAGGATGTACAAGAGGGTGACTACAATATTGATTCACAGAGTTTGAACTAGAAAGAAAGAAAAAGGAAGAGTGAACAAACACTATTGATAATTGAACTGGAGATCTTGATCCAGTTGGAAACTATGGGTGTGGAAGAAAAGGTGGAAGTCAGAGGGCAGAATATTTGAAATACAGATTTTGGAAATGAAGCAGTAATTGTTAGTGATAGGTAAAATGACAAAGAAAAAGTATGGCTATAAGAATGAGTTTTTGGGGGCAGCCCGGCAGTGTAGAAGGTTAAGTCTCCACCTGCAGCCCCGGCATCACATGCAGGCACCAGTTGGAGTCCAGCTCCCTGCTATGGCCTGGGAAAGCAGCAGATGATGGCCCAAGTGCTTGGGCCCCTGCACTCACGTGGGAGACCCAGAAGCAGCTTCTAGCTCCTGGCTTTGACCTGAGACCCAGCTGTTGCAGCCATTTGGAGAGTGAACCAGCAGATGGAAGTTCTCCCTCCCTCTGTCTGTAACTCTGTATCTCAAATAAATAAATAAAATCTATAAAAATAAATAAATAATTTTAGAAGAGGGAAAGTAGAAAAGGAGAACTGATTTTTAAAATTTTACTACTAGTCATCAAACTAGACAGATGGAAATTACTTAAGAGTTCAGTATACAGCAGTCGGCACTATGGCACAGTGGGTTAAGCTTCCAGTTGCACTGTCAGCATCCCCTATCAGAGTGCATGTTTAACTCTCAACTGCTCTGCTTCAGATACAGTTCCCTGCTAATGTCCCTGGAAAAACGGTGAAGACTGATCCAAGTACTTGGGACCCTGCCACCTACATGGGAGTCCCAGGTGGAGTTCCGAGCTCCTGCTTCAGCCTCACCCAGCCTGGCCTTTTGGCAATGTGGGTAGTAATCCAGATTACTGCGTCCCCTCCCTCCGCCCCCATGTCCCTTGCACGCTCTCGCTCCTGTGAACTTTCAAATAACTATTTTAAAAATTAAAGTTCAGGGGCCAGTGCTGTGGCGCAGTGGGTTAAAGCCCTGGTCTGAAGTGCTGGCATCCCATATGGGTGCCAGTTCTAGTCCCAGCTGCTCCTCTTCCGATCCAGCTCTCAGCCATGGCCTGGGATAGCAGCAGAAGATGGCCCAAGTCCTTGAGCCTCTGCACTGGTGTGGGAGACCCAGAACACCTCCTGGCTCTTGGCTTCAGATCAGCACTGCTCTGGCCGTTGCGGCCACCTGGGGAGTGAACCAGTGGATGGAAGACCTCTCTCTCTCTGTCTCTACCTCTCTCTGTAACTCTTTCAAAAAAAATTTAAAAATTAAAGATCGGTATATAGACAAGTGTTAATATAATATATTGCCACATAAATGTTGAATGTAGTATATAGACAGGCACAAATTATTATGTACTTTTAAAAATTCTTATTAAGTTTTCATACCTGTTTCCACAATATTTTCTGTTTCTGTTGTCTCCAGTCCATCCATGCTGTCCTCATCTTCCACTGCAGTTTTTCCTCTACTTCGAGGCCTGAAAACAAAAAAATAAATACATGATAAATTTTAAGGCCTAGATTTATACTCAAAATAAAGCACAATTTGAAGGCACACAAAATAAGTTGAGTATTTTCCATTGCCTTAACAAAATTCCATTTCACTGAGGACAAACAGATAACAGGAAACAAGTAAAACATCAAGAATGTAAAGCAAAGAATAAAGGATGAACTACCATCGTAAATAACATCACAGTTTATAAAATAAAGAAACAACTCAACAGAGATCTAAAGTGGAAGAGTAAACCACGCAGATAGCTGGGAGAAAAACTGCAGTAAAAAGATAATGGGGCCAGTGTGTGGTGCGGCTGGTTAAAGCCCTGGCCTGCAGTGCCAGCATCCCATATGGGTGCCAGTTAGTTTCTTGGCTGCTCCTCTTCCAATCCAGCTCCCTGATAATGTGCCTGAGAAGGCAGTGGAGGATGGCCCAGGTGCTTAAGTCCCCACATCCATATAGGAGACTTGGAAGAAGCTCCTGGCTTCTGGCTCAGCTCAGCTCAGCTCTGGCCACTGTAGCCATTTGGGGAGTGAACCAGTGCATCTCTCTCTCTCTAACTCTAACTCTAACTCTTTCAAATAAATAAATCTTAAAAAAAAAAAAAAGATAATAAATTCTTGAGATAAAAATAAATATGAGTTGGCACTGTGGATGAAGCCCTGGCCTGCAGGTTCAAGCCCTGGCTGCTCCTCTTCCGATCTAGCTCTCTGCTATGGCCTAGGAAAGCAGTGGAGGATGGCCCAAGTCCTTGGACCCCTGCACCCACATGGGAGATCCCAGCTTCAGATCAGCCCAGCTTTGACTGTCCCAGCCATCTGTGGAATGAACCAGTGGATGGAAGACCTCTCTCTCTCTCTCTCTCTGTAACTCTTTCAAATAAATAAAATAAATTATTTTTTTAAAAAAAGTGTAAAAGTTTGGCAAAGAAAAGCACAATCATTAAAACAACAACAACAACAACAACAAAAAAAAAAAAAAAAAACAAAAAAAAAAACAAAAAAAAACAAGGAAATAGTGCTAGAAAGACAGAAAGAATTCATTGTGGTGGCAGGGGTAAGAAACCCATGTGTTAAAAAAGCCATGAGAGGGAGCTGATGTCCCATATCAGCACCAGTTCTAGGTCTGGCTACTCCTCTTCCAAGCCTGCAGCCAGCTCTCTGTTGTTGCCTAGGAGGGCAGCAGAGGATGGCTGCGGTGCTTGGCCCTTGGACTCGTGTGGGGGACCAAGAAGAAGTTCCTGGTTCTGATTAGGATCGGCCCAGCTCTGGCCACTGTGGCCTTTTAGTCAGATGGAAGACTTTTCTCTAGGGGCCAGTGCTGTGCCGCAGCAGGTAAAGCCGCCACCACCAATGCCAGCATCCCACATGGGCGCCGGTTAGAGTCCCGGCTATCCCACTTCCAATCCAGCACTCTGCTAATGGCCTGGAAAAGCAGACTCCTGCATCCTCAAGGAAGCTCCTGGCAACATGAAGGAAGCCCCTCGTGACATAAAAGAAGCTCCTGGCTCCTGGCTTTGGCCTGGCCTAGCCCTGGCTATTGCAGCCATTTAGGGGGTGAACCAGCAGATGCAAGATCTTTCTCCTCTTCCTCTGTACTCTGCCTTCAAATAAATTAGAAAAAAGAACGAAGGATACAAAAACCGAAATCCATAAAGTAATCCTAACATGGATCACACTATGAAAATTAGAGTAAGAAATTATTCATATAGGTATTGTGGAGGCAGAATTTACTTTTTTTTTTTTTTGGACAGGCAGAGTGGACAGTGAGAGAGAGAGAGACAGAGAGAAAGGTCTTCCTTTTATGCCGTTGGTTCACCTTCCAATGGCCGCCGCAGCCGGCGCATCGTGCTGATCCGAAGCCAGGAGCCAGGTGCTTCTCCTGGTCTCCCATGTGGGTGCAGGGCCCAAGCACTTGGGCCATCCTCCACTGCACTCCCGGGCCATAGCAGAGAGCTAGTCTGGAAGAGGGGCAACCGGGACAGAATCCGGTGCCCCGACCGGGACTAGAACCCGGTGTGCTGGCGCTGCAAGGCGGAGGATTAGCCTAGTGAGCCGCAGCACCGGCCCAGAATTTACTTTTGATTTTCCCTTCAGGGTCCTTCTTAATTACAAATTTCCATTTTTTAATAAACTGAAAAACATACGGCTTAGCTGGGTTTTTCAATTATCGCCAAATCAATGTCTTGCTTCTACTGTGGGTTTCTCATCCTCTACTACTCTGACCATCACTGACTTTTTTGACAAAACCCTATTTCAACTTGTTCTATCTGGTCTGTAATTTCTATCAGTTTATCAGCTGTCCAGTTACTCCTCAAAAATATTTATTTCAGGATTGGGAGCATGACATAGCAGTTCATGCCCTTTGAGCGCCTGCCTGCATCCCATCTATCAGTGGCTAGCTTTTAGTGCTGCCTCTACTTCTGATTCCAGTTTCCTGCTAATAATACTTGTGGAAGGCAACAGGTGATGGCTCAAATACTTGGGATTCCTGCCATTTCTATGGGAGACCTACAATGAGTTCCAGGTTTCAGGATTCAGCCTGGACAGCTCTGGCTATTTCAGGTGTTTGGGTAATCCAGGTCTCTCTGTTTCTCTCTTCCTTTCTCTGTCTCTCTGCCTTTAAAATAACTAAAAATAAATTAAAATTATTGTGGCTGGAATTGTGGCGCAGTGGTTAAGCCACCACCTGTAATGCTGGCATCATTCCACGCTAGAGCCAGTTTGAGTCCCAGCTGCTCTGCTTCCAGTCCAGCCCCCTGGAAAGGCAGAAGATAGCCCAAGTTCTTGGGCCTCTCTGTCTCCCATGTGGGAGATATGGTTGGAGTTACACACCCTTGACTTTGGTTTAGCACAGCCACAGGCCACTGTAGCCATTTGGGGAGTAAAAGAGTAGATGGCAGACATCTCTGTCTATATCTCCCCTTTTTTTAACTCTGCCTTTCAACTAAATAAAATGAATCTTTTTTAAAAAAGAAAATCTCAAGTCAATAATTTAAGCTTCTACTGAAGAAAAAATTAAAATACAACTGAATCACTGTAAATCACAGTAAGCAGAACAAATGATAACGGTAATTGCAATGAAGAAAACACACACTAATTATGAATTTTTAAAACAAATTAAGCCATGACAGTTTGGTGAAAAAGGAATGACCACAGAGAGACAAATATAAGTTGTCAGCAAAAAAATGTAATAGGTCCATCACCCCAAATTCTATTAAGCTGGGTGGTAAAAATGTCATCTTAAACTGTGTTAAAGTGATCATCTAGATAGGATTAAGTGTTAAAGTGATCATATTAATAGTATCAAGTGTCTGGTAATAACAATAGATAGAATTAAAAAGGAGTGAATGGGGGGGGGGGGGGGGAGGGTTTGCTGTGGCATAGCAGGTAAACCCGCCGCCTGCATTGCCTGCATCCCATATGGGTGCCGGTTCAAGTCCCAGCTGCTCCACTTCTGATCCAGCTCTCTGCTGTGGCCTGGGAAAGCAGTAGAAGATGACCCAAGCCCTTGGGCCCCTCCACCTGTGATAGACCCAGAAGAAGCTACTGACTCCTGGCTTCAGATCAGCGCAGCTCCAGTCATTGCGGCCATCTGGGGAGTGAACCAGTGGATGGAAGACCTTTCTCCTTCTCTGCCTCTGCCTCTCTGTAATTCTGACTTTCAAATAAATAAATAAATCTTAAACACACACACACACACACTGAATTTATGATCATAACCTTTCCACAAAGATAATTCAAAGCCTGGATGGCTTTCTTGAGAAATTCTGTCAAACGTAAGAGAATAATACTAACCTGTCAGGAAAAAAAAGAACACTGCCCAACTTCTATGACATCAGCTTTACACTAATAGCAAAAATCAACCAAAGACACTGAATAAGACCAATATCTACCATGAATATACACTTGTTCCAAGGAATCAAACTGGAACAATACACCATCCCATTTTTTGAAGATATTGTAATTCTCATAACAAATCAAGAAAGAATACAGGAAAATAAGATTATAGCCTATTTTTCACTTTAAAAATACCCATGTGGTAGAATCTATGGAAGTGGTTGAGACACCACTTGGACACTGACATCCCACACTTCAGTGTCCACTTCTGACTCCAGCTCCTTGCAAATGCACATCCTGGGAAGCAGCAGGTGATGGTCAAAGTACCTGGTCATGGGAGACCAGGAGTGACCTGCATGTTCCTGACTATGACAGCCTGGCCCAGCCCCGCTATCATGGACATTTGGGAAGTCAACCAGTACATGGAAGAAATCTGTCTCTCAAATGAATAAAAAAATCAGTAGAAAAGTCTTTAAATATACACATAAAAATCTAAACATTTGTAGGTGGTGTGGCAAAGTAGGTTAACCTACCACTTGGGACACTCACACTCCATATCAAAGTGCCTGAGATTAAGTTCCACCTCCACTTCTGATCCAGATTCCTCCTAATGAACCTGGAAGGCAGCAGATGTTGGACCAAATACTTGGGTTTCTGGTCATACCTGTGGCAGACTCACTAGAATTCCTGGAACCTGGCCTCAGCCAAGCTCAGCTGCAGATGTTGCAAGTACGTGGAGAATGAACCAACAGATCAATGGATCTATCTGTGTATCTCTCTCTCTCTCTCTCTGCAACTCTACCTTTCAACTGCCAATGTAGCAATGAGATGGCCTGAACTCAGTGCAGTCTAAATCCAGGAACATGAATACGCAGAGAGAAAGAGAACTCTCAGAGGACCGGCTTTGTGGCATAGCCAGTTAAGCTGCTGCTATGCTGGCATTCCATATTGGCACCAGTTCACGTCCGGGTTGCCCCACTTACGCTCCAGCTCCCTGCTAATGGCCTGGGAAAAGCAGAAGAAAATGGCTTAAGTGCTTGGGCCCCTGCACCCACATGGGAAACCCAGAAGAAGCTCCTGCCTGGCTCCTGGCTTCAGCCTGGCCCTGTCCTGGCTGTTGTGGCCATATGGGGAGTGAAACAGTGACCAGAAGGTGTCATTCTTTCTCCCCCTCCCTCTCTGGAACCCTTTCAAAGAGAATAAATAAATTGAAAGAAAGAGAAAAAGAGGGAAGGAGGAAAAGAGAGCTCTCTCCTGGTTCACCTACCACCTGCCAACATGTGAATCTAATCCTCAGCAATAAAATGACTATAACAAAGACAATGGGAGAAGAGCTAAAAGAACTCTGACCGAGTGCCAGACTACACACACAGTATATAGTACACTGCAGAGAGTACTGCAAAGGGGTTGAGAACTAAAATGACATAAGGACAGTGCACACAAAGTTGGTTTGGAACTTGTAGCATGTACCTACCTAGCCAAAAAGTAACAACAATCTCTATAAAATGATTTCAAAACTCAGTTTCATAACATTATACTCAAAATGTCCAAGAAAAAAATCCAACATCACTTGATACACAAAGAACTACAAAAACATTAAATCATATGGGAAAAAAAGGGCCAATGACAAAAATGACAGAGGCTGAAACTGATGAACACTAAGCTACCATTACAAAATGCTCATACAAGCAAATACAACTGTTTTAAAATTTTAAATTTAAACATTTAAATTTTAAATTAAAATTTAAAACAGAACATATCAATAAATAAAAGAATCAAAGAATAACTGAGTGGAAATTTTATAAATAAAAAATGTAACACAAGTAATAAATGGCAAACTACAAACATAAACAATTATATTAAACATAGTGGTCTAAACAAATTATAGGATTTTCAGAATCAATTATTTTAAGATTTATTTATTTGTATATTCAAAACGCAAAATTTCAGAGAGAGAGGAGTGAGAAAGAGATCTTCCATTCACTGGTTTACTCTGCATATGGCCACAATGGTTGGGACTGGGCCAGGCCAAACCCAGGAGCAACACAGTGTCTTCCAAATGGGTGGCAATGGGCCCAAGGTCTTGGGCCACCTTCTGCTGCTTTCCCAGGAACATCAGCAGAGAGGTTCATCAGAAATAGAGCAGACTCAAACCACAGTTCACGTGGGATGAAGGCATCACAGGCAGGGGTAAGCCCACTGCACCACAATGCCAGCACCCAGAATCAACTTATTTTAAAAGACTCAACTAGGGGCCGGCGCTGTGGCGCAGCAGGTTAAAGCCCTGGCCTGAAGTGCCGGCATCCCAGATGGTCGCCAGTTCATGTCCCAGCTGCTCCTCTTCCAATCCAGCTCTCTGCTATGGCCTGGGAAAGCAGTAGAAGATGGCCCAAATCCTTAGGCCCCCATACCCATGTGGGAGATCCAGAAGAAGCTCCTGGCTTTGGATAGGTGCAGTTCCGGCCGTTGCAGCCATGTGGGGAGTAAACCAGCGGATGGAAGACCTCTCTGTCTCTACCTCTCTCTGTAACTCTGTCTTTCAAATAAATAAAATAAATCTTAAAAAAAAAAAAAGAGTCAACTAGATGCTGTATTCCCATATAATCCCACATAATGACATATTTAAAGATAGACAGATACCAAGCAAACACTAATTAAAATTAAGCTTGAGTTACTATGTTAATATACAAAAAAACCTTCAAAACCAAAAACATTACCAAGTATAAAGAGGGACATTGCATATGGATAAAATGTCAGTTCACCAAAATCACATAATTCTAATTCTAAATGTGTATGCAATTAACACTGAAATTCAAAATATATGAAACAAGAAATTCTACAGTGGAAAGTAGAAACTGCTCCTTTCTCAGTAACAGACAGAATTAGAATATCAGCAGCAGAGGGTTTGGTATAGTAGTTAGGATGCCACCTAGAATGCCCACATCTAGGATGGGAGCGCTTGGGTTTGAGTTCTGGTTTCACTTTTGATTCCAGCTTCCTGCTAATGCACACCCTGGGAGGCAGAAGGTGATGGCCCAAGTATGTGGGTCTCTGTCACCCAGGTGAGAGACCTAGATTAAGTTCTAGGCTCCAGGCTTCAATCTGGCCAAACCCCTAGTTACTACCAGCACTGGGGAGTAGAAGTGAACCAGCAGATGAAAGATTTCTGTCTGTCTACAGAATAATAATAAACCTCAACCAACAATATCAACCATTTTGATGTAATTAACATTTACAAAACACTACTCGACAACAGCAGAATACACATTCATACTGAGCGCACATCAACATTAAGGAAGTACAGGTCATATATAGGATCACAAACCAAACCTTAACACTTTTTAGAAGTTAAAATCATGTCCTTAGATGATAATGTAATCAAACTAGACAGTTTATAGTAATAGAAAAACAGTAGAAAAAATGTTCAAATAGATGGAAATTAAACAATATTCTTCTAAATTACAAATTCTCAGAGAATTTAGAAAATATTATAATAAGCAAAAATGAAAATATGTCAAAAATACTTGGATGCAGCTAAAAAAGTGCTTTGGAAAAAATTTTAGCATGAAGTAGGTAAGTTAGGAAAGAGAAACAATCAATGGTATGAGCATACACTTTAGGAACTGGAAAAGCAAAGTAAAATAAACCCAAATCAAGCAAAAGGAAGGAAATAAGAGCTCAAATTAACGAAACTGAAAGCAAAACATTAGCAAAAATCAACTAAAGGATCCCAGATGGTAGTAGTATCTATAACATGCACAGAATTCCTAAAATTCAACAATTAAAAAACAACTCAACCAGGGACTGGTGCTGTAGCTTAGTGGGCTGGGCCTCCACCTGTGACGCCAGCATCCCTTATGGGTGCCGGTGTGTGTCCCGGCTGCTCCTCTTCAGATCCTGCACCAATGTGGGAGACCTGGAAGAAGCTCCTGGCTTCGGATTGGCTCTGCTTCTGCCATTACATTCATTTGCGGAGTGAATCAGCAGATGAAGGCTTCTCTCTCTCTCTGTAACTCTACCTCTCAAGTAAATAAATAAAATCTTTAAAAAAAAAAAAAAAAAGTGAAACAGCTTCTGTGGAAAACAGTACGGCAACTGCTCAAAAAAAAAAAAAAAAAAAGGATTTACATACCCAAAGAATCAAAAGCAAGATTTAAACAGATATTTCTATGCCCATGATCACAGTACCATTATTCGTAATGGCTAAAATTTGTCAATAAGCCAAGAGTCCATCAACTAACAAATAGATAAGCCAACTGTAATATATACATATGATCAGATAATGCAGGCTCAAATGGGAGATGTTAGAAAATATGCTATACTATAAGAAACTTGAAGGCATTCTAAGTGAAATAAGGCATTCATGCATAAAAAAACAAATAATTATTCCACAGGTTTGAACTGATATCACGGGCATTCCATGAGCACCATCTTCCATTGTTTTCCCAGGCCACAGCAGAAAGGATGATCGGAAGAGGAGCAGCCAGGACACAAACTGGTGCCTGTATGGGATGCTGGCACTGCAGGCAGAGGCTTAGCCTACTGTGCCACAGCGCTGGCCCCAAATCCAACATTTTAAGATCAGATAATACCAATTCTACAGACTCTTCCAGAAAATAGGAAGCCACAGTTCTCCACTCAATTAATGAGATTAGAATTATCCTGACACCAAAATCAAATATGGTTGTGTTGCCCACAACATACCGTGGTGGATTGCTTCTAGGAACCTTGAGAGATAGCAAACTCTGCAGATACTAAACTCCTCACTTAAAATGGCATAGCACTTCATATCATCTACACATATCCTTCTGCATTATTTTTAAAAATATATATTTATTTGTATTTGAAAGGCAAAGTAACAGAAAGAGAGGAAGAAATAGAGGTGGATCTTGTGTCTGCTGGTCCACTATCCAGAGGGCAGCAACGCTTGGGGTTGAGCCAGGCTGAAGCCAGGAGCCAGGAACTCCAGCAGGGTCTCCCACGTGGGTGGTGGGGGCCCAAGTACTAGGGTCATCTTCTGCTGTTTTCCCTAGGCTTTTTTTTTTTTTTTTTTTTTTTTTTTTTTTGAAGATTCATCTATTTGAAAGGCAAAGTTATAGAGGCAGAGATAAAGAGAGAGAGGTCTTTCTTTAATCTGCTGGCTCACTTCCCCAGATGGCCACAACAGCCAGAACTGTGCCAATCCGAAGCCAGGAGCCAAGAGGTTCTTCTGGGTTTTCCAGGTGGGTGCAAGGGTGCAAGCACTTGGACCATCCTCTACTGGATCAGAAGCAGAGCAGGGGCTGGTGCTGTGTGTAGCAGGTAGGACCACTGACTGCAGTCAGCATCCCATATGGGTGCCGATTTGGATCCCAGCTGCTCTACTTCCAATCCAGCTCTCTGCAATGGCCTGGGGAAACACTAGAAGATGGCCCAGGTCTGTAGGCCCTTGCACCCATGTGGAAGACCTAGAGGAGGCTCTTGGCTCCTGGCTTCAGATCAGCGCAGCTCCGGCCATTGCAGCCAACTGGAAGGTGAACCATTAGATGAAAGAACTCTCTCTCTGTTCCTCCTTCTGTCTGTAACTCTGACTTTAAAATAAATAAATATCTTTAAATAATAATAAAAATTTTTAAATATATAAAAAGTGGAGCAGCTTGGACTTGAACCAGCACCCATATGAGATGTGGGCACTGCCCCACCTGCCACGCCACAGCACCAGCCCCTATGTTTTAGTTTTAAGTTTTAGCTGGGCTTCTAATACCCTTCTGAAGCCTTTTGTGCCTGTCTCTGTCATGACAACTGCTTTATCCTGTTGTCATTTTTTTTTTAATGGGCTGGGCCAACACCCTGCCACAGTATGTTAATCTTTCGCCTGCAGCGCTGTTATTCCATAATAGCGCCAGTTCTAGTCCCAGCTGCTCCTCTTCCAATCCAGCTCTCTGCTGTGGCCTGGGAAAGTAGTAGAAGATGGCACAAGTTCTTGGGCCCCTGCACCTGCGTGGGAGACAGAGAAGAAGTCATTCAGCCCAGTGATTCCCATGTGCTGGTTCTGGATGGGCTGTGGGAACTTGGGGAGTACATCAGCAGATGGGAGCTCTCTCCCTTTCTACCTCTCTTTCCCCCTCCCCTCTTTCAGCCAGTCAAATATATATATATATTTTTAAAAACAAACAGATCTTGGCCGGCGCCACGGCTCACTAGGCTAATCCTCCGCCTGCGGCGCCAGCACCCCGGGTTCTAGCCCCGGTCAGGGTGCCGGATTCTGTCCTGGTTGCTCCTCTTGCAGGCCAGCTCTCTGCTGTGGCCTGGGAGTGCAGTGGAGGATGGCCCAAGTGCTTGGGCCCCTGTACCCGCATGGGAGACCAGGAAAATCACCTGGCTCCTGGCTTCGGAGAAAGGAAAATCTTTCTCTCTCTCTCTCTCACTGTCCACTCTGCCTGTGAAAGAAGGAAGGAAGGAAGGAAGGAAGGAAGGAAGGAAGGAAGGAAGGAAGGAAGGAAGGAAGGAGAGAGAAAGAGAGAAAGAGAGAAAGAGAGAGAAAGAGAGAAGAAGAGAGAGAGAAAGAGAGAAAGAGAGAGAGAGAGAGAGAGAAAGAGAGAGAGAGAGAGAAAGAGAGAGAGAGAAAGAGAGAGAGAGAGAAAGAGAGAGAGAGAGAAAGAGAGAGAGAAAGAGAGAGAGAAAGAAAGAAAAGAAAAGAAAAGAAAAGAAAAGAAAAGAAAAGAAAAGAAAAGAAAAGAAAAGAAAAGAAAAGAAAAGAAAAGAAAAGAAAAGAAAAGAAAAGAAAAGAAAAGAAAAGAAAAGAAAAAATCTTGAGGCCAGTGCTGTGGCACAGTAGGCTAAGCTTCACCCTGCTATGCCGGCAACCTATATGGATACCAGTTTGTATCCTGGCTGCTCCTCTTCTGATCCAGCTCTCTGCTAAGGCCTGGGAAAGCAGTGGAAGATGGCCCAAGAGCTTGGACCCATGTACCCACGAGAGACCCAGGGTAAGCTCCTGGCTCCTGGCTTTGGATCGGCTCAGCTCCAGCTGTTGTGGCCAATTGGGGAGTGAACTAGTGAATGGAAGACCTTTCTCTTTGTTTCTCCCTCTCTCTCGTTAACTCTACCTCTCAAATAAACAAAATCTTAAAAAAAAAAAAAAACTTATCTTAATAATTAGCTGGGACTGCACACCCTGCTAGAACAGTCTGGCACTGTCATTCCTGAAACAATGAATATTTCTATACTGCTCCAGGCCCCCAGTACTGCAGACTGCTGTACTCAAAACCCTGGTCCTGCCCTTGCTTCAGCAGCCACAGCCAGGACTCATGCCACCCTACTGGGACTGCATACTGGTACCTCTGTAACCCTAGAGCTGTGGACCACTGCCAGATAGGCATGCCCAAACTAAACTGCTTGCTATTAATGCTCCAATGATTCTGGCCCCAGTCTGCCCCCAAGGGTTACCACAGGGATTACAGACCTGTTCCTTGCCACCTCAGGCCACTGCTGGGACCCAGTACCCACCACCAATCCATCAATGAGAACCAGCAATGGGAACCACAAAGCCCAGGCCCTTGCCCCCCACCACTGCCGAACCTGTGCCATCCCACTAGGACTGAGGGGTGCACCAACCACTGCCACAGCTATCAAAAATTACAAAGGAAGAAGTTACAGGGTCACAACACTACTACAAAACTGGAACTACAGCCAAAGTACACTACCAAACTGACACCTGAATATGCACAGTTTTGTTTTTTTGTTTTTTTTGGGTTTTTTTGGGACAAGCAGAGTGGACAGTGAGAGAGACAGAGAGAAAGGTCTTCCTTTTCCATTGGTTCACCCCCCAATGGCCGCTGCACCACGCTGATCCGAAGCCAGGAGCCAGGTGCTTCTCCTGGTCTCCCATGGGGTGCTGGGCCCAAGGACTTGGGCCATCCTCCACTGCACTCCGGGCCACAGCGGAGAGCTGGCCTGGAAGAGGGGCAACCAGGAAAGAATCCGGCGCACCAACCGGGACTAGAACCCAGTGTGCCGGAGCCACAGGCAGAGGATTAGCCTATTGAGCCGCGGCACCAGCCCACAAAAGCAACTTTTTAAAAGTCATAGATAAACTGATCTGTACTATGTCCAACTATCAATACAGGGATACAGAAAGCACAAAAAACCAAGGCAATATAATGCCTCCAAAGGATCACAAAAATGTGGTAGTAACAAAAACAACAAACACTAACTAAAGCCCTAGTAAAACATTCAAAAAGAGGCAAACATTGGCTTGGGACAGCGGCATCCCAAATGAGAGTTTTTGGGTTTGAGTGCCAGCTCAGCTTCCAATCCAACTTCTTGCTGATGTACATCCTGAGACGCAGCAAACGATGGCTCATGTACTTGAGTGCCTGCCACCCATGTAGGAAATCCAGATTGGGTTCCTGACCCCTGGCTTTGGCATGGCCCGACTCAGCTATTGTAGGCTTTTAGGTAAAGAATCAGCAGATGAAAGAGTGATCTCTCTCATGCTCTTACACTATCTCTCTCTCTCCCCGCTTTCAAATAATATGAAAATAAATCAAACTTTAAATGGTATATATCATTGGCATTTCAGTTACTTAAAAACAAAACAAATCTCAATAAATGCAAAGCAACTGAAATCATATAATGAATGTTTTCTGACCATATGAAATGAGAAACCAATAACTAAAGAAACTTCAAGAATTACACAAATACATGGAGACTGAACAATATACTTTGAACAAACAAGGATCATTTAAGAAACCAAAGGAGAAATTTTTAACTTTCTGGACACAGACAAAAATGGAAACCTAGCATAGCGAAACCTAGAGGATACAAAAAAAGCAGTACTTAAAAATGAAGTTTAGAAACAGGCATACGGCTTACTGGCTTATTGAAGTGACTGTGTATGAGTCCAAACTCTGCTCCCAAGTCCAGCTTCCTGTTAGCACGTACCATGGGAGGAAGGAGGTGATGGCTCAAGTACTTGGGTCAATGTCTCTCATATGTGAGAGATCTGGACTGAATACCTGGCTCTCAGCTTCAGTCAGGCCAAGCCCCGGCCGTTGTGGGCCTTTAAAAAGTATACCAGGAGGCCGGCGCTGTGGCATGGTGGGTAAAGCCACCGCCTGCAGTGCCGGCATCTCATAGAGGCGCAGATTCGAATCATTAGGCCCCTGCACCCAGTGGGGAGACTCGGAAGAAGCTCCTGGCTCCTGATCAGCCCAGTTCCAATCCTTGCGGCCATCTGGGGAATGAACCAGCAGATGAAGTCCTCCCTCTCTCTCTCTGCCTGTCCTACTCTCTCTCTGTAATTCTGACTTTCAAATAAAAACAGTGAACCGGTGGATGGGAGCTCTCGGTCTCTCTCCCTTTAAAGTATAAAGTATACTTCATACTTAAAGTATACTTTAAAGTATAAAGTATAAAGTATAAAGCAGTTAAAAGACACTGCTTGAGATGCCCGCATCCTGTATCAGAGTGGCTGGTTTGAGTACCAGACCCTCTACTTCCAATCCAACTTCCTGTTAACATGCACTTTGGGACACATCAGATGATAGCTCAAGTACTTGGAGTCCCTGCCACCGTGTGAGAGACTTGGATTGAGTTCCAGCTCCTGACTTCCAGCTGGCCCAAGCTGTCGCAAGCATTTGGGGAATGAACCAGTGATTGTGAGATTTCTCTCTGTTTCTGTCTCTTTTTCTCTGACTTCCAAATAAAATAAAATAGCACTTTAAATTTTCAAAAACTGTTTAGAAGAAGAAATGACAATGGCCAGTAATTTTAGGAAGAAGGTCAATACCTTTAGCTGTCAGGAAAATACCAATCAAAACTACAATGTGGGAGCCAGCACTGTGGCATAGCAGGTAAAGCCGCCATACTGGCATCCCATATGGGTGCCAGTTCAAGTCCCAGCTGCTCCACTTCTGATCCAGCTCTCTGCTATGGCCTGGAAAAACAGTAGAAGATGATCCAAGTACTTGGGCCCCTGCACCCATGTGGGAGACCCGGAAGAAGCTCCTGGCTCCTGGCTTTGGATTGGCACAGATCTGGCCGTTGCAGCCATTTGGGGAATGAACCGGCAGATGGAAGACCTCTCTCCCTCTCTGCCTCTCCTTCTCTCTCTGTGTAACGCTGACATTTAAATAAATAAATAAATCTTTAAAAAGAAAAACTACAATGCAATAGCTTACCCCCAGTTAGAATGCCTATCATCAAAAGACAAAATGTAACAAATCTGTGTAGATATGGGAAATAATAGACAATGTTAATTAGAATGTAAATTAGTGCAGCCATCATACAGAACAGAATGGGGGTTCATCAAAAACGAAAATTAGATCTATCATGATTCAGCTCTCCCACTCTAGGTATATACCCAAAGGAAATGAAATCCACTGTCATGTTCATTACTGTATAATTCACAGTAGCTAAGATATGAAGTAATCCTTGATACCTGCCAACAGATAAATGGGTTAAGAAAATGTGATATATATACAAACATTATACACATACAAACAAACATATACACAATGGAATGTTATTCAGTCATAAAAACTGATATCCTATCATTTGCACAAAACTGGATGGATTGGGGAATAGCCTGTTCAGTGATGAAAGTCAGACTCAGAAAAACAAATAGCACATGTTCTCTCTCAAATATGGAAGTGAAGAAAAAAAACACAGCGGGAACGGGCTTTTGGTCTAGTAGTTAAGCTACCAGGTAGGACATCCACATCCACATCCACTAACAAGTTCAAGTTCTGGCTCTACTCCCAATCCCAGCCACGTGATGGCTCAGGTAGGTGGGTCCCTGCCCTGCACATAATGGAAATGGACTGAGTACCTAAATCCCAGTTTCAGCCTCGGCCTCTGCCCAACCCAAATCCCAGCCCCTCAGAGGCATTAGTAGTAAACCAATGGGGGAGGGCCGGTGCTGTGGCTCACTTGGTTAATCCTCCACCTGCGGCGCCGGCATCCCATATGGGTGCTGGGTTCTAGTCACAGTGGCTCCTCTTCCAGTCCAACTCTCTGCTGTGGCCCGGAAAGGCAGTGGAGGATGGCCCAAGTGCTTGGGCCCTGCACCCGCATGGGAGACCAGGAGGAAGCACCTGGCTCCTGGCTTTGGGCCGGCAGCCATCTGGGAGGTAAACCAATGGAAGGAGGACCTTTCTCTCTGTCTCTCTCTCACTGTCTATAACTCTACCTGTCAAATATATTTATTAAAAAAAAAAAAAAAAAAAAAAAAAAAAACACCAACAGGGGAAATATCCATCTGTCTGTCTCTCAAATTAATAAAGATAAATTTTTAAAAAATTAAGTTTGGTCAGTGTCACGATATGCTGGGTTGGACCCACCACCTGTGATGCCAGCATCTCATATGGGTGCTGGTTCCAGTCCTGGCTGCTACACTTCCATTCAGCTCCAGGCTGATAAGCATGGCAAAGCAGCAGATGTTCCCAGTGCTTAGGCGTCTGTCTCCTATGTGGAAAACCTGGATTGAATTCCAGGCTCCTGCCTTTGGCCCATCCTGTCTTACTCCATATCTCTGGAAAGCAATCCACAGAATGAGAGTTCTCTCTCTTTCTTTCTCTCATCTCTCTTGGTCTCTTGAATAAAAAATAAAAATCTTCAACAATTTTTTAAAGAGAAGACTGTGCCATTTTTAAAAATTTTTTTTATTTATTTAAAAGGCAAAGTTAGAGAAGGGGAGAGACACACAGAGAGCGAGACCCTCCATCCACTGGTTCACTTCCCAAATGACTGCAATGGCCAGAGCTGGACTGGTTTTAAGTCAGGAGCCAGAAGCTTCTTCCAGGTCCCCTGCATGGGTGCAGGGGCCTAAGCACCTGGGCCATCTGCCACTGCGTTCCCAGGCACATCAGCAGGGAGACTGATCAGAAGTAGAGCAGCTGACTTGAAGGTGGCCTCACCCACTACACCACATCACTGGCCCTGGAGAGTATGTCTTTAAAAAATAAATGGGGGGTGGTTTGGCGGTAGTTGTGGCATAGCAAGTAAAGCCACCATCTGCGACACCAGCACCCATATGGGCCCTTCTTCGTAAAAGGGCTGCTCTACTTCCAATCCAGCTCCCTGCTAAATGGCCTGGGAAAAGCAGTTTGGAAGGGAGCCAGCATTGTGATGTGACCCATAAAGCAGCTGCCTGTGCAGCGGAAGACGGCCCAAGTGCTTAGGTCACTGCCACCCACATAAGAGGCTATGATAAAGCTCCTGGCTTTGGGCTGGCCAAGCCCTGGCCATAGCAGCCACTCTCTCTTCTCTCTCTCTCTCTCTCCCTCCCTCCCTCCCTTCCACCCTTCCTCCCTCCTTCCCTCCCTCCTCTCCTTCTAACTCTGCCTTTCAAATAACGAAATAAAATTTATAAAACAAGCAGGTTGATTTGAATATAGAACAGTGATTACTAGAACTTGGGAAAGGTGATGGGGTAGAGGGGGAAAAAGAAGAGAATGGATATAGGAAAGTTAGATAATGGGGTATCAAAACACCATTAGGTAGATTAAGTTCTAGAATTCTACATCACATGGTATGGTCACAGGTCACAATAACCTATTATATATTTTATCAACAAATAGAAGGGGGAGATTGAAAGCTTCAAATATGAAGTACCAATAAGGAGAAAGCAGTGATGGGGCCAACAATGTGGTGTAGTGGGTAAGGCCACCGCCTGCAGTGCCAGCATCCCATATGGGCACCAGTTTGAGTCCCAGCTGCTCCACTTCCGATTCGGCTCTCTGCTATGGCCTGAGAAAGCAGTAGAAGGTGGGCTTGGGTTCCTACACCCACGTGGGAAGACCAGAGGAAGCTTCTGGCTCCTGGTTTCAGATTGGCTCAGCTCTGGCCATTGCAGCCAATTGGGGAGTGAAACAGCAGATGGAAGACCAACCTCTATTCTCTCTCTCTCTCTCTCTCCCTCTGCCTCTCCCTCTCTGTGTAACTCTGTCTGACCTTAGAATAAATAAAATAAATCTTTTTTAAAAAAAGAAGAAGAGAGAGAGAAAGTGGTGTTGATTGTCCTAATTTGAACACTATACATTAATTGAAATGCAACACTAGGGCCGGTGCTGTGCCTTAGTGGGTAAAGCCGCAGCCTGCAGTGCTGGCATCCCATGTGCGCACTGCTCCACTTCCAATCCAGCTCGCCACTGTAGCCTGTGAAAGCAGTAGAGGATTGCCCAGCTCCTTGGGCCCCTACACCTGCGTAGGGTCCCACAAGAAGCTCCTGGCTTCAGATAGGCACAGCTCCAGCCATTGCAGCCGATTAAGGAGTGAACCACCGGATGGAGGACCTCTCTCTCTCTCTGCCTCTCCTTCTCTGTGTAACTGACTTTCAGATAAATAAATCTTTTTTTAAAGAAATGCAACACTGTCACATGAATGTTTCCAACACAAAGTTAAAAAAATTTACAATTTGAGATGAAAATCCTAACTAACCCAACTTATTATGCATTGAATATGCATACCAAATTACCACACTGTACCCCCTAAATACATACATAAAAGAATGTTAAGCACAAAAGCAAATCTAGACATTAATTTTAGAAATATTTTGAATTTACCCTAAGATAAACTGTATTAAAAAACTTATGATTCAACAAAATAATTTTTTTTAAAATTATTAGGAACACCAAAGAACTTCTTTAGCCTTCTCTCAAGTGTCTGCAGGAAATCCACAGAAGAATTCATACTGAATGGTAACGCTTTAGTTATAGTGTCTGGAATTCAATGTTATCCTTGTTTGTTTTTTGTTTTTTGTTTTTGTTTTTTTCTTTTTTTTTATTTGAAAAGCAGAGACAGACAGACACCTTCCACGTGCTGTTCTCTAAACAAATGCCCCCAACAGTGGAGGCTGGACCAGACCAAAGCCTGGAACTTCATCCTCATTATCCTCCTGAGTGGCAGGGATCCTCGAGCCTGTCTCCCAGGATGCACTAGCAAGAATGATCAGAAGCGGAGTGGCTGGGACCGAAATCAAGCACTACAAAAGGGGTGCAGGCAGCAAAAGCTGTGAATCACACTGCTGCGCCAAATGCTGCACTGATGTGCTATTCTCAAAGTCTCAGCAAAGTGAAAGACAAACAATATCAACTATGAGATGAAATGCAAGAGACCTACTTATTCTCTTTAAGATTTATTTGTTTACCTTAACATGCAGAATTACAGAAGGGGCAGGGGCAGAGAGAGGGAGGGAGGGAGGGAGGGAGGGAGGGAGGGAGTTCTTCCAAATGGCCACATTGGTTGGAGCCAGAAGCCAGAGCTTCTGGGTCTCCTACGTGGGTGCAGGGGCCCCAAGCACTTTGGCCATCCTCTGCAGTTTTCCCAGGCCATCAGAAGGGGGCTGGATTGGAAGTGGAGCAGCCAGGACTCAAAACTAGCACCCACATAGGACACCAGCGTTGAAAGCAGTGGTTTAACACACTGTGCCACAATGCATGCCCTGGGGTTGTGTGTGTGTGTGTGTGTGTGTGTGTTTTGTTTTTTTTTTTTGTTTTTTTGGGGGACAGGCAGAGTTAGATAGTGAGAGAGACAGAAAGAAAGGTCTTCCTTCCGTTGGTTCACCCCCCAAATGGCCACTATAGCCAGCGCGCTGCACCGATCCGAAGCCAGGAGCCAGGTGCTTCCTCCTGGTCTCCCATGCGGGTGCAGGGCCCAAGCACTTGGGCCATCCTCCACTGCCTTCCCGGGCCACAACAGGGAGCTGGAGTGTTAGAGGAGCAACCGGGACTGACTCTGGTGCCCTGACCGGGACCAGAACCGGAGGTGCCGGCACCGCAGGCAGAGGATTAGCCTAGTAAGCCGCGGTGCTTGCCCCCCAGAGGTATTTCTAACCTTAACATTATCATAATAACTGCACCAATCTCTTAACTCCAAGTACCTCAGTCTCCTATCATCCTCTCATATTTTTCAACTGCATTCCCATTAGAACCTCACTCCAGTAAATTTTCTGCATGTTCCAGTTCATCTAGCCTACCAATTTCTTGCTGAGCAGCTAAGAGGCTACTGGATTACAGCAATTAAAAGTACAGATTCTAGAGCCAGACCATCTGCATTAAAAAGCTATGAGACCCCATGAGAGTATTTCAGGCATGGAAAGCCAAGACACTCTGGCAAAAGATCTCTGTGAGTGAGATCTCAGTGGAAAGAACAGGTCTTCAAAGAAGGAGGTACCTTTCTCTGAAGGGAGGAGAGAACCTCCACTTTGACTATGACCTTGTCTAAACAAGATAAGAGTCGGAGTACTCAAGGGGCTTCCATAGCCTTGGAAACTCATGACTGGAGCATAGGGGGATTGCTGATGCCATAGACAGGAGTGTCAATTGGTAAAGTCAACAACAGGAGTCACTGTGCACTTACTCCTCATGTAGGATCTCTGTCCTTAATGTGCTGTGCATTGAGATTTAATGCTATAACGAGTACTCAAACAATATATTTCACTTTGTGTTTCTATGGGGGTGCAAACTGTTGAAATCTTTACTTAATGCATACTAAACTGATTCTCTGTTAAAAAAAAAAAAAAAAAAAGAAAGAAAAAGAAAAGAAAAGAAACTATCAACTCCCAACTTGACTCTCACTGGGATTAAACATGACAATAGGTCTGATCTGATTTCATCATCATTAAAAAAAAATCATCTATTATTTTTCACTTTATGTTTCTGTGTGGGAGCAAACTGTTGAAATCCTTACTTAATGTATACTAAGCTGATCTTCTGTATATTAAGATAATCGAAAATGAATCTTGATGTGAATGGAAGGGGAGAGGGAGTGGGAAAGGGGAGGGTTGTGGGTGGGAGGGACGGTATGGGGGGGAAGCCATAGTAATCCATTATTCGTACTTTGGAAACTTATATTCATTAAATAAAAGTTTAAAATAAAAAAAAAAGCTATGAGACCCTCCCCCGCCCCCCATGCAAGTTACTTAAATTCTCCATACTTCAAGTTCCTCATTTATAAAAATGACAACAACAACTCTATCTCACAGTATTATTTTTAGGGTTAAATGCAGAACCAGTTACCTGGTAAGCACTCAATGTCAGCAACCACGGGTCATTACTGTGACCTTCTTCCACTTCCCCACTCCTGTATTAACCTCCTATCCCAATCTGGATCTATGGTCAGCTCTTAGAATCAATCCCATACACATATATTCAATTCCTTCTCCCCTCATTTCCTTCCATTCTATTTGCCCAGCAGAACCTCAATCTTGATTAAATCCAACTCTCCTCCTCCTCGTGCCCTAGGTCAAATTAAAAATACAGCCAAAAAAGTTACTTGTTTCACTTTGTAGTTAGGACCTCACACTTCAAAAACATTCCTAACTAATGCTCAGCAATCTCTCTATTTTAGTCACATTATTCTATTACCTTAGATAATTAGTTCATACCTTTTATGTCTTCAAATATTTAACACTTTTGCCATTTTTCATGCTTTGGCTGACAGAGCTTGCATCTTACCTCATTAGGAAAATGGAAGTAATCAGGAGATTCCACCTCCTCCTAGCAAATTCTCCAATTTTCCTGAATGTCTTCCCATCTACTCTATCTTACCTATTAAACTAGCTATGTTCCTAGCTAATACCAACCTTTCTGTGTTTCTTCCTCCTTCTTAACTCTGGAACTTAACACCTTTGGTTATTCCCTTTCTCACCCTGCATGATCAATTTTCCTATACTGAAAATGAGTCTCAATGGCATACAATCTTCTAAAATGAGAAAACCCTCTCTGGAATCTAGATATTCTCCCACGTACTGCCCCACATCTCTGTACCATTTTTATAACAAAACTCCTTGGGAAAGTTCTGTACCCTTCTCCACTCCTGCTTCTTGATTCTCCAGTTGGGTGTCTTCCCCTACGTTACACTGAAATATGTCTGACAAGAGTCACTAACATAGAGTAACTACACCATTGGGATTTCCCAGAAGGTCACAATTTAGGCCTGTCATCCCAGAACAATGACTGATAATGTTCCTGTGATACTCAAAAGCATCTTGGTTTCATCAATAAATTTTATGATCTCTCCCCTAGGAACCCACAATTTGCCAATTCCAATTGAGAAACATGATCATTTTTCCCTTGGCTTCCTGGACCCACAATTCTCCTGATTATTCTACCTGACTGGCTTCTTTCCTTTTCAACTTTCTTTGCTGGTTCCTTCTTATTGATTTCTAAATAATGGTATATAGGGTTTGGTCATGAATAATTCCCTGGGTTATCACACCTAGTCTCTACATACATGCTGCTAACATGCAAATTTCTCCATTCCCTATCACTCCACTGAATTACTACTTACATTTAACTATCCACTCAACATCTCCACCTGGAGTCAAACCATCATTTCAAAGTTAGGATGTCAAAAACCAAACCTGATTCCACACCCTGCTCTTTGAAACTTGTTCCTTTTCCTCTGTTCCTCACCTCAGGAACTGACAGCAACAATCACCCCGGTAAGGTTAACTCCATAAACTTTAGACTCCTCTAGCTCAGAACACATATCCTGTGAGCAAATCTCATCAGTTCTATTTTCAAAATATATTCCAAATATGAAAACTTCTCAGCAATTACACTAATACTTTAAAACCTATTATCATTTTTTGTTACATTGGAATCATGAAATGTACAACTAATCTTTACTAAGTATTTAGCATGTAAGAAGCACTATTTAAGACACTTCACACACATTAGCTCATTCAGTCCTCACATTCACTCTATCTGGAGACTATCACCATCCCTATTTTAACAGAGGAACAAAGTAAGGCTCTGAGAAAACCATGAAAATGCCCGAATGCAGTGACTCCAGCTCCACAGTATAGCGCTTAGGCTATACTGAAATTAGCAGTCCTGATTTCCCCTCTTGCTGGCCTACAGGCTATACTCTCTTTTTAAATATTACAGTCAAGTCACTCTCCTCTTCTCAAACCTTCAGTAGTTTTTCATTCCTTAGAATAAAATTTAAACTCCTTACGTCCTTAAACCTAAGTACATAATATGGCTCCTGATGCGCCTCTGGCCTCGTATCTGCTCTTACGTATTGTTCCCCTGCTATACTGGCCACAGTGCTCTTCCAGGAATGTACCTAAGATGTTACAAATCAGGTCTTTGCATTTACAGGTTCTTGTGCCTAGAACATTCTTCTCCCAGACATTCAATGCTTCTCTTCCTCCATTCGCATGTGTGTCAAAATATCATATCCTTAAAGAGAACTTTCCTTACTCGCAGGACTTGCCATACACTATCCTTATTTTATTTTATTTTTATTTTTTTAAAAGGCAGAAGCCAAGAATGACGTCCTGGTCTCCTATATGGGTGGCAGAAGCCCCAGCACTTGACCATCATCCACTGCCTTTCCTGGCACATTACCAGGGAGCTGGATCAGAAGCAAGAACAGCCAGGACATGACTCAAGCTTTGTAAGTGGTAGTTTAACCCACAGTAACCATAACATCAGCCCAATTTCCTTGTTTTATTTTTGTTCACTATATATACCATACCATACCCAACATTATATTTCTTTGTTATTTGATTAGACTCTAATTGGTATGTTATCTCTGTAAGAGCTGGTACTTTGTTCTGTTGACTGCTTCACCCCCAGTACCTAATACCAGCAGATAAAGGCACTCAACACATGCTTTACTGAATGAGTAATCACTTAAACTGGCATGCATCTCCCCCTACATAGTATGAAATTCTTACAGTGAATTCTGCGTATAGGTGATAATTACATACAATATGTGTCCATGTGCGTAATTATTCAGCATACAACATCTGGAGTGAGGGGTAGGTAGGTATATGTCATAATTACTCAAAAACAAAACTTTCTTAAAAATGCCATTTTCTTTTACTTTACTATTTTGCAAAGAAATTACAATACTATATATAGAGCTTTCCAATGATTTTCAATGACTGATAGTTAAGAAACTTGAGCATTTGTTAAAGAGTGTCAGTCCAGGAGATAGCATTATGGTGCAGTGGGGTTAAACCACTACCTGGGATTGGGATGTCTGAATCCCATACCAGCATGCCAGTTCGATGGATGGCAAGAGTACCTGGGTTCCTGCCACCCACATGGGAGAGACAGGTGGAGTTTCTGACCAGCCTGGGTTGTTGAGGACATTTGGAGACTGAATTTTTGAGACAACCTTTGAATCAAAAATCACGAGAAGCTTTAAATTGGATTTCAAAATGGATTCTTCAGTTTCTTTACATGAAATTTACTTTGGTTAAAAAAAAAAATCTTGAGGTGAGAGATATGTGCAAACTCTGTACTTGCTGTACAATTCTATAAACCTAGAAATAACTGCTCTTAAAGAAAGGCCATGAAAAAATGTGCTGGGCAGGGCCAGCACTGGTGCAGCAGCTTAAAGGCAGCAGCATCCAAATGGAGTCAGTGTTCCTTATCAGTGCCAGTTCATGTCCTGGCTGCTACAGTTCCAATCCACTTCCCTACTGATGTGCTAGGGAAAGAAGGCGGAAGGTTGCCCAAGTACATGGCTCCTGCCACTTACACAGGAGACAAGGATGGAACTGCAGGTTCCTGGCTTCAGCCTGCTCCAGCCCAGACCACTGGGGCCATTTGGAGAATGTACCAGCAAATGAAATAAACCAATCAATCAACTCCCCCCTCCCGTGGCTCTGCCTTCCAAATAAATAAATGGTTTTTATTTTTTGTTATAAGCTATGAAGAGAAACATAAAATATAACCACAAACAACTAAAAGTTACACTAAAAGATTGTACAGGTGTTCAATCTCACTTATACTTAGGAAAATGAAATCTGTAACAATGTTAAGATGGTATTTCTCACCTACCAGCTCGCAAAAGGGTTTTGTTTTTGTTTTTGTTTTTTTGGACAGGCAGAGTGGACAGTGACAGAGAGAGACAGAGAGAAAGGTCTTCCTTTGCAGTTGGTTCACCCTCCAATGGCCGCCGCGGCCGGCGCACCACGCTGATCCGATGGCAGGAGCCAGGTACTTATCCTGGTCTCCCACGGGGTGCAGGGCCCAAGCACTTGGGCCATCCTCTACTGCACTCCCTGGCCACAGCAGAGAGCTGGCCTGCAAGAGGGGCAACCGGGACAGAATCCGGAGCCCTGACCGGGACTAGAAACTGGTGTGCCGGCGCCGCAAGGCAGAGGATCGCAAAAGTTTTAAAGCTAGTAATACCAAAAGCTGTTAAGAAAATAAAGCACAGTGACCTTCAGACTATAACTGATGGGAGGGTGAACTAGTACATTTTGAAAAACATTCAGTTTTACACAGTAACACCAACCTACAAGTATACTTTTACATTGGCAAAGCTTTTAACCAAGAGTAAGACTATTTTTTTTTTTTTTGCACAGACACAAAACTTTCAAAGAGTAGAGCAAATTTTTAGAAAAACAAAACAGAGATTTTTGTGTCACATAAGATGCCAGTCAACTAATTTCTAAAGTTTCAGGAAGGAAAAGTTCCCCGAAGGGAAATCTGAGATGTTAAGAAGGAATGGTAAGGAAGAATAGCATGAAACTGCCACTTTTCCTAAACATGACATAAAAGAATTCTTAGAACATCTAATTTATGGAGCCACAAGATAGACTAACAGGACAGACACCAAGAACATGAAGTCAGGATGCAGAGGGCACACAATATGTTAAGGTTCTGACTGTTCAAGATGAGGTAAATTGCTGACTCACCTTAAATTTTCAATAAATATTATGCTATAGTTTCTAACAAACACAAATTAGATGTAAGATAGAAAAATATCTCAATTTGGAAGTGAAAACAGATAAACTTCAACTATACACAAACAAAATGTATGTAAACACGAATCACACAAAAAGGGGAAAGGCTGACTGCAGAAGACAATATGCAGCATACATTCTATATGCCTCTATTAAGGTAAAGTTTAAAAGTAGGAAAGTGTAAACATACATTCCATTGAGATGCACACATACAAGGTTTTAAAACTATAGAAAGAATAAAGGAAGGGCCAAGAGCTGTGGCATACTCGGTTAAGCCTCTGCCTGCAGTGCTATCATCCCATATGGGTACCACCCTGTGGGTCCCCGCTGCTCCACTTCTGATTCAGTTTCCTGCTAATGCCTGGGGGGAGCAGTGAAAGATGGCACAAACACATGGGCCCCTGCACCTACAAGGAAGACCTGGAAGAAGCTCCTGGCTCCAGGCTTCAGATCAGCTCAGCTCCAGCTGTTGTGGCCATTTGGGGAATGAACCAGCAGACAGAAGAATGCTCTGTCTCTCCCCTTCTATGTAACTTTGCCTCTCAAATAAACAAATCAATAAATCTTTAAAAAAACAAAAAGATCAAGGAAATGATAAACTTCAAAGTGATTCACTGCAGAAGTTAAAGAAGGTGTGATTAGGTAGACACATGTAGGGAATGTCAAAGAATTTTGAATAATGCTCTATTTCTTAAACTATGAAACAAGTACACAAATGTCTGTTATTCTTTAAATTACATATATACTACATAAAATTAAATGTAGAAAAAAGAAATGACAAAATTACACTTAAAAAGAGTTAATTTTGGTTATCTGGGGACAAAACAGTGTAAGGAACTATAACTGATTTTTAAAATTAATTCTTTCTTTAAAAGTTAATTTCAAAAGGAATCCTGCTGCACTCCAAATATTGTATATTCTTCAAATTCTTAACTGCAGACTCTCTGTGACTAGTCCAATCCAAAGTGATCTCTTCTCTGCTCCCAAAGAGTATTCAACAGACGCCTTTTACAGATGCCTTTCATTAAACTGTAATTTGTTATTTAACTATTCAAGCAATGGGTTTTATTTTTTTTATTTCCTATCTAAATTATAAACTCCCTAAATCTTCTTGCTTGAACCTGTCAGAAGCTTTCCTACACAGATGTTTGTTTTGGTACCAGTTCTAGATTTATACCTGCATTTACCTGGCAATTTAACTTCCTGATCTCATGTTCCTTAACTAGTTAACAGGCAATAACAATTATGAACCATGCAACCTGAATAATAAGCCCAAGTTCTAGTATTTTCTCTACTTAAAAACAAATATTCCCTCATCCAAGCACCAACCAGGCCCAATCCTACATGGCTTCTGAGATTAGGAATGTTCTCAAATATGCATTTGTCAGAAGTTCTGGGCCTACGAAGTTTTGTATCTTAATTTTCCTGTTTCAGCTTAATTTTCCACTTCAGCTTCAATGAAATGACTATACAATCTCTTATCTCCCTTACATACTTATAAGGAATCAAATTCTCCTTCTTTTCTCATCTTCCAAAGACCCCTTTTAAGGACCAGTGCTGTAGCACAGCGAGTTAAAGCCCTGGGCTGCAGTGCCAACATCCCATATGGGCACCGGTTCGAGTCTCAGCTGCTCCACTTCCATCCAGCTCCCTGCTAATGCGCCTGGGGAAAGCAGTAGAAGGTGGTCCAAGTGCTTGGGCCCCTGCATCCACATGGGAGACCCGGAAGAAGATCCTGGCTCCTGCTTCTGGCTTTATATTGGCTCAACTCCAGCCGCTGTGGGCATTTGGGGAGTAAACCAGTGGATGGAAGACCTCTCTTCCTCCCCCTAACCTCCATCTCTACCTCTCTCTGTAACTCTTTCAAACAAATAAATCTTTTTAAAAAAAGGAATCTTCATATTAATTCAACTTGTTACCCAATGAACGAATTCCTCCTATAACATCCCAGAACATATGCACAATCTGTACTTCAATCAGTACAAAGTATATAATGATAATTCCCCGATGAAGATACAAATATAAAAAAGAGGACTCAATAAAAAAGAAAACGTACAATGGAAACAAATGAAAGAATTCATAACGTGCAGGGAAAAAAGAACAGTTTAGTTAGGTGAGTTGGGTGAAAAAAAGAGTACAATTCATTATTAGCAGAGACTTCACAAGATAACAAAAGCAAAGCTAGTCAAGTGGGATGACATCAAACTAAAAGGCTCTGCACAACAAAGAAAAACTATTAACAAAGCAAAGAGACAACCCAGAGAATGGAAGAAAATATTGGTTAACTACACATCTAATAAGGGGTTAGTATCCAAAATTTATAAGGAACTCAACTCAACAGAAAGAAAACAACCTGAATAGATGTTTCTCAAAACAAGATGTACAAATCCAGAAAGTTCTAACAAAGTGTTCAGTATCACAATCAACAAAATGCACATTAAAACTGCAATGAGATATTACCTCACACCTGTTAAAATGGCTGTTGACCAAAAAGATGAAAGATAGTAAGTGTTGGTTGGATACTGGGGGGAGGAGGGAGACTCTTATACACTGCTGGCAGAAATGTAAATAGGTATAATTCTTATGGAGACAGATGGGAAGTTCCATATAAAACTTAAAATAGAAACACCACATGCCCCAGTTATCCCATCACCAGATATGTATGCAAAAGAACTGAATTCAGTATTGGTACACCTATATTATAGAATACTACTCAGCCCTCAAAAGACAGAAACTGTCATTTGCAACATGAATGAACATGGAGGACATGATGCTAAGTTAAATAACACATATTCCTCATATGAGGAATCTAAGAAAGCAGAATTCACATCAGTAAAGTAGAACAATGGTTACCAGATGGAGGAGAAAGGGAATGGAGGATTTATTTCAGTTACACAAAAGGGATATTTATGAGATCTAATGCACAGCATAATAACTGTAATTAATAATAATGGGGGTGCTGGCACTGTGGCATAGCGGATAAAGCTTCTGCCTGCAGTGCAAGCATCATATATGAGCGCTGTTTCGAGTCCTGGCTGCTTCACTTCCAATGCAGCTCTCTGCTATAGCCTGGGAAGGCAGTAGAAGATGGCCCAAGACCTTGGGACCCTGCACCGACACAGGAAGACCCAGAGGAAGCTCC
This sequence comes from Oryctolagus cuniculus, assembly GCF_964237555.1. Lineage (NCBI taxonomy): Eukaryota > Metazoa > Chordata > Mammalia > Lagomorpha > Leporidae > Oryctolagus > Oryctolagus cuniculus. Next base: position 21,527,313 of record NC_091438.1, on the reverse strand, counting down.
TGGCTCCTGGCTTTGGATCAGTGCAGCTCCAGCCACTGAGGCCAACTGGAGAGTGAACCATCGGATAGAAGACCTCTCTGTCTGTCTGTCTCTCTCTCTCTCTCTCTGCTTCTCCTTTCTCTCTGTGTAGCTCTTTCAAATAAAAGTAAATATTAATAATAATAATAGAGCCAGCGCTGTAGCGTAGGTTAATCCTCTGCCTCCAGTACCAGCATCCCATATGGGTGCCAGTCCCAGATGCTCCTCTTCCAATCCAGCTCTCTGTTATGGCCGGGAAAAGCAGTGAAAGATGAGCCAAGTGCTTGGGCCCCTGCACCTGTATGGGAAACCTAGAAGAAGCTCCTGGCTCCTGGCTGCAGATCGGCACAGCTCCAGCCATTGCAGCCATTTGGGGAGTGAACCAGCAGATGGAAGACCTCTCTCTCTGCCTCTCTATAACTCTGCCTTTCAAATAAAATAAATCTTTAAAAAAAAAATGATAAATGAGGTGATAGATGTTAATTAGTTTGATACACTGATAATTTGCAATGTATACATATTTCAAAACTTCGCACTATACCACTTTAATATAATCAAATATGTCAATTTTAAAAGTAATATAATAAATAAGCTTCAGGGAATGGCGCTATGGCGTAGCAGGTAAAGCCACTGCCTGCAGTGCCAGCATCCCATATGGAGGTTGATTTGAGTCCCAGCTGCTCCACTTCCGATCCAGCTCTCTGCTATGGCCTAGGAAAGTAGAAGACGGCCCAAGTCTTTAGGTCCCTGCACCAACATGGGAGACCCAGAAGAAGTTCAGCTGGGAGCAGCTGGGTCTCGAACCAGCGCCCATATGGGATGCCGGCGCTTCAGGCCAGGGTGTTAACCCGCTGCACCACGGCACCGGCCCCAGCTTCAAAGTTTTTTTTTTTTAAGACCTGATGTGGCAGGGACATGGGGAGTGGTGGTGGGAGCACATTGTGGTACAGAAGCTTAAATGATAGCTGGCAACACCAGCATCCTATATCAGAGTGCCTATTCTAGTCCCAGCCACTCTACTTCCAATCTAACTTACTGCTAATGCACCTGGGAAGGCAGCATAAGATGACCTAAGTACTTTCTACCCTGTGACCCATAGGAAATACCAGGATGAGGCTCCTGGCTCTTGGCTTCAGCTTAGCCCAGACCTGGCTGTTGCAGCCATTTGGGGAATGAACCAGCAGATGGAAAATCAGTATCTGTATCTGAGTCTGTTTCTCTCTCTCTCTCTCTCTCTCTGTGTGTGTGTGTATGTTTGTGTGTGTGTGTGTGTGTGTGTGAGAGAGAGAGAGAGAGAGAGGGAGGGAGGGAGGCAAGCTGCATTTCAAATGCTAAAATAAATAAATATTAAAAGAAAAACAAACTCCAAGAAGATTCACTAAAACTTCAGAGCTGAAAATGGAAAAGGGATACAGTGGGAAAAGGGTGGAGAGGAAGGCAACATAGAGCTTTAAGAGAAATGAAGAGAGAGAAAGAAGGAGCTCTGATCTGACGCCTTACTCCCCAGACACCCTTAGAGCCAGGAGACTGTTGCCGAGAACTCAATCCAGGTCTCCACATGGATGGCAGGGACTCGATTACCTGAGGCAGCATCTGCTGCTTCCCAGGGTCTGCACTGACAAGAAGCTGGAACTGGGAGCCAGAGCCAGGTACCAAATCCAGGTACTCTGATGTGATGGAGGCATCTTAATGCTAGGCCAAACACTCCACCCAGAGAAAATAATTTAGGTAGCAATAATGGCTGTTATGTTATTAAGGAAACACGGATCAGAGAAAGAGCCAGAGGAAATATGTGATCACATCTTCTGCCCCTCCTTCCAGGTTTGCCTTGAAAAACTCCTCCCAGGGTCAGCAACCGTAGAAAGCCACTAACAAGAACAAGCTGTCCAGAAGCAGCATTAGATGAGAATTTCCAACATGGCTGCAGTGTCCCTGCAATGAGTGAAAGCCTATTACAATACGGCTGCAATAAAATTATTATGGCTGACACTCCCATTCCCATATGCACCAAATGCAGGAAACTTAAGACTTACTAAAAAGCCAGAAAATGGGTAATCACCAAATTCCTAGAAATCTCTGCCCTCTCCAGGAAAATTCCACCTAAAGCACCACCCCCATGCCTCTGGAGCTTGCCCACACTTCCTTAAAAACAGATATGCGTACTTTCACTTTACTAATAAATCTTGTTCTTTTGCTAATCTCAATTTATCTCTCTATTCCTTGAATAGAGTATGATGGAGACAAGAACTTGGACCCCTCAGCACCTGAATCAGCAGTAAAGTAAAATTCAGGCATATTCAGAAGAGCACAAATTTAAGTGCTGATGGACTCAGGGTATGGAAAGAAACTGAATTTCAAACTAAGATATTTTAACTCAATTCTGCAGAGGGCTTCTGAAAGTTTTTCAGGTAAAAAGCATTGTGATCAATTATATATTGAAAAATAATCTTACCAGTTTAGCAATCCAAATCAGAAAATGAGATCTGACAAGAGTTGTTCAGTGGACATTCCATTCTGTTGTAAAGCAACTTGAATAGTCAGTCACCATGCTTTCTTCCATTTTCAATTCACAGCCAAAAATCGAATTACTTATTCAAAATATTCAACTATTTGAATCCTTTTTATGTGCTGGGCACTGATGTAAGCATACCAATAACATTCACTGTTCCTACTCAACCAGGGAGGCTGAGATATTGATATAACAAACCCTGAAGGTAACTGGCAATGTCAGTAGACATTTTTGGTTGGGGATAGAACTACTATTTCTGCTGGAGAGGGTCAGGACACTGCTAAATATGCCACAAGGCACAGGACAGCCTCCCTGCACCACCCCCACCCCCACCTTCCCCACCCCCCCACCCCCCCACCCCCACGAGTTTAGTCCAAAATGTCAACAGTGACAAGTGATAGAAATCTTCTCTGGAGCAACACACTGCTACTGTCCCAGTGACTGTTAACAAACATTTATTCCACTGTATCCTACTTCTATTCTACAATAGATGCCTTAAAATATCTGAAGAAGTATATAACACCAATTTTAATCATTTGGTAAGTAGAATTAAAGACAGTATGAACTTTGAGATGTTGTTAAGAATAATTTATAAACTACACTTATAGTAACCCTTAGAAACTGTCTCCCCCTCAGGACAACTACTGTGCCCAAAAACTTGGGCTAAAAGCTTTAAGCAATGTTTGATGGTTCCTTTTATTTTAGGGTCTTCATAGCAGTTGACCACTTTTTTCCATGTAAACACCTCAGATCTCAGTATCTTTCTCCATTCCCAGTGCTGTCATCTGAAACTGAGTATTTCTGTCTCCCTCGCTCCGAAGTCATCCTATACTCTAACACTGCACTTCCCACCTGATCAAAAATCCCTAAGAATTGCTTCTCAACAAATGACCACAAACACCTTTCCCATTCTTTTTCCCACGCAAGATATTTCTCCCCTCAGAAATATCCTTTTTCAGCAAATAACTTATTCAGAAACACACAACCTTTACATATCAGAGAAATCAACAGGCAGGATGCTTTCACATAAAAGATAAAATAAATAAAATAAAAAGGATATCTTTTTTTTTTTTTTTTTTTTTGGACAGGCAGAGTGCACAGTGAGAGAGAGAGAAAGAGAGTGAAAGGTCTTCCTTTGCCGTTGGTTCACCCTCCAATGGCCGCCGCGGCCGGTGCGCTGCAGCCGGCGCACCGCGCTGATCCAATGGCAGGAGCCAGGTACTTATCCTGGTCTCCCATGGGGTGCAGGGCCCAAGCACTTGGGCCATACTCCACTGCACTCCCTGGCCACAGCAGAGAGCTGGCCTGGAAGAGGGGCAACCGGGACAGAATCCGGCGCCCCGACCGGGATTTGGGGAACATTCCTTGTTCAACTTTAAGAAAAGACTTTTGAAATGAATCCACAACCCAGCAATGTACTATTCTGCAGCTAGTAAAACACTATAATATTGGGGGGGGGGGGGGGGGAGGTGGACGTTATGACATAGTGGATTAAGCTGGCACTTGGAACATCCATTTCTCAGAGTGTCCGATCAAGTCCAGCTACTCCATGTCTGATCCAGCTTCCAAATTATGCATCCAGGGACAACAGGTGATGTCATAAGGAATTGGGTCACTGCCATCCACATGCTAGAGCCATCTGGAGTTCCAGGTTCCTGGCTTTGGCTTGGACCAGGCCTGCCTGCTCTCTCTCTCTCTGTCTCTTCCACCGCCCCATTTCTCTGCATTTCAAATAAAATAAATACAAAAACATTTAAAATCTTACACTACAGAAGTTACTGACAAATCTTATAAAAAAATAAGTATGATGCAAGATACTTATTTTGTATTTCTTCTACTTTTCCATGTTTTTGTGTATATATACATGATTATACACACACGTGCAGGTATAAATGAAATATACTACCTAAGTGTTTGTAAACTTAAGATGACAGGACAAAACATTTTTAGTTTTCTTTAGCTGATGAATACTTATTATTTCACTATATTAATGTTGTCTGATAAATAAACTCTTGGAGTTGACCAACAATCTTAAAAAATCTAAGAGGTGGGGCTGGCACTGCAGCGTAATAGGTTATGTCTCTGCCTGTGGAAACAGCATTCCATTTAGGCATCAGTTCAAGTCCCAGCTGCTCTACTTTGATCCAGCTCCCTGTTAATGGCCTAGGAAAGCAGTGGAAGATGGCCCAAGTGCTTGGATCCCTGCACCCACATGGGAGACCAGGAAGAAGCTCCTGGTTCCTGGCTCTGGATTAGTGCACCTCCGTTGTTGCAGCCATATGGGAAGTGAACTAGCTGATAAAAGCGCTCTCTCTCTCTCTCTCTCTCCTCTGTCTCTCTCTGTGCCTTTCAAATAAATAAATAAATCTTTGTTAAAAAAAAAAAAAAAAGAGTTGGACAGGCTACTAGGCAGTTAGTGCATCTGGAATGTAAAGTTAGATGGACTATTAGGCAGTAAGCTCAGTTAACCACACTTAGTTTTATCACAAGAGAAGGCTAGACAGAATTCTAACTCCTGCCTTCTGACTGTTAGTCTGCTCCTCCCCTGATTGGTTAAATCCATGCCTGGTTTTCAGAAAGCAGCCCAATCAAAGAGACCCATTTTGTATATAAAAGGATAGCCGGCGCCGTGGCTCAATAGGCTAATCCTCCACCTTGCGGCGCCGGCACACCGGGTTCTAGACCCGGTTGGGGCGCTGGATTCTGTCCCGGTTGCCCCTCTTCCAGGCCAGCTCTCTGCTATGGCCAGGGAGTGCAGTGGAGGATGGCCCAGGTGCTTGGGCCCTACACCCCATGGGAGACCAGGAAAAGCACCTGGATCCTGGCTCCTGCCATCGGATCAGCGCGGTGCGCCGGCTGCAGCGGCGGCCATTGGAGGGTGAACCAACGGCAAAGGAAGACCTTTCTCTCTCTGTCTCTCTCTCTCACTGTCCACTCTGCCTGTCAAAAATAAAAAAAAATAATAAAAAATAAATAAAAAAAATAAAAGGGTGGTTTCCCACAGGCTTAACTGACTAGTATGGTAGGATGTTTCTCACTTTCAATAAATCTCATTTTGCTCACTGTCCCTGTCTGCGTGGAAATTCTTCAACAAAAATCAAGATTGCTTTCATCATCCAAAGCAAAAGTGACTGGGTCACTGTGACCCTTTGCCTTGGCCAATACAGGCTGCTGTGGACACCTGAGGTATGACCCAGTGGATGGAAGATCTCTCTGTCTTTGTCCTTCTCTCTGCCTCTCCATCTCTCAAAAAAATATAAAAATAAATAAATTTAAAAACAAAGATAATACAGGATTTTATGAGCATGAACTCTAAAGGAAGACTGTATAGGTTCAAACACCCTCTGCGTTTTTTTTTGTTTGGTTGGTTGGTTTTGTTTTGTTTTTACAGGCAGAGTGGACAATGAGAGAGAGAGACAGAAAGGTCTTTTAAGCACTTACTTGGGCAACTGGCAAAGCTAGGAAGGAAGCCATATAAAAAGGTGATTGAGAAGCTGTTACTATCTTAGAGTATAACTCTGCGCATTATTAAAGTAACAGGAGTAATGATGATTATAAGTGTAGGTAACTAATGATTACTTAACTGTAGTGCTAGGGATATTCTCAGTATGCATTAATGTGATAACCCTCTGAGATAGGCTGTATTATCCCCATTATACAGACGAGGCAAGCACTGCAGGGGAAGTAGCTGGTTGAAGGTTTTATGAGGGTACTTCAAAAAGTAAATTCTTGGAAAAAGCATATTATGAAAAAAGCAAGGATTTAAAAATATTTTCCACCAAGATAAAAATTTTTTTAAAAGAAGTTATTTTTACATAGGTTAATTTTTTAATTTTATTTATTTATTTATTTATTTATTTATTTAAGAGGTAGAGTTACAGACAGTGAGAGAGAGACAGAGAGAGAAAGGTCTTCCCTCTGTTGCTTCACTCCCCAAATGGTTAAAACGGCCGGAGCTGTGCCGATCCGGAGCCAGGAGCTTCCTCCAGGTCTCCCATGCAGGTGCAGGGGCCCAAGGACTTGGGCCATCTTCTACTGCTTTCCCAGGCCATAGCAGAGAGCTGCATTGGAAGAGGAGCAGCTGGGACTAGAACTGGCACCAATATGGGATGCTGGTGCCGGCAGGCGGAAGATTTACCTGCACAATGGTGCCAGCCCCAATTTTCTCTTTTTTTAAAAAAGATTTATTTGAAAGGCTGTTACAGAGAGAGAGAGACAGACAGATAGACAGAGAGATAGACAGGCTGACAGAGACAACTACTGGTTTACTCCCCAAAATGTTTGCAAGAGCCAGAGCTGGGCTAGGCTGAAACCAGGAGCCTGGAACTCCATCTGAGTCCCCTTTGTGACTTCCCCTTCTTTCCCAGGCACATTAGCAGGGAACTGGGTTCGTAGTAGAACAGCTGAGAATTGAACCAGTGTTCATATGGGGATGCTGGTGTCATTAGTGGTGCCTTAATTTGTTGTGCCACAATGGTAGCTCCAAAGTTATCTTTTAATTCTATTTTTTCTTATGAAGTTTTTAAGTGCTTTTGTATTTCTATTAAGAAGCAGAGGGTGAGGCCAGCGCCGCGGCTCACTAGGCTAATCCTCCGCCTGCAGCGCCGGCACACCGGGTTCTAGTCCCAGTCACCCCTCTTCCAGGCCAGCTCTCTGCTGTGGCCAGGGAGTGCAGTGGAGGATGGCCCAAGTACTTGGGCCCTGCACCCCATGGGAGACCAGGAGAAGTACCTGGCTCCTGCCATCGGATCAGCGCGGTGCGCCGGCCGCAGCGGCCATTGGAGAGTGAACCAATGGCAAAGGAAGACCTTTCTCTCTCTCTCTCACTGTGCACTCTGCCTGTCAAAAAAAAAAAAAAAAAAAAAAAAAAGAACAAAAACTGAGTCTTCAGATGGAGGTCCAAGGGGCAGATGCTGTGTGTGTGTGTGTGTGTGTGTGTAGGTGGGAGAGGGAGAAATGGGACATGATATTAAGAAATAAAATTAAATCTATATGAGCATTTTAAAGTATACCATTAATCACTCATCAGTTTTCCACTGTTTCTTATGTTACCCAAGTAGATAAAATCTTCAAATGTCTCTCCATGGCCTTCAGAATTCCTTAGACTAACTTAAAACCCATACTAATGCTGCAGCCTCACCTCCTGATTCTGTTGCACAAAGCTCACTGAATTTCTAGCCATACTGGAACTCTTTAGTTACTTATTTCTCAGAGTCCTTGCATATACAATTCCCTCTGCCTAGAAAGTAACCTTTATCTCCTCCAGTAGTAAACAATTCAACCTTCAAAACTCAGCCCAAGGTCAACTCCAGCGACCTTTCCTGATCTTCAAGCTAGGTAACTCAGCAAAGTGCTCCCCTCCACCACCAGCCCCCAACATGTGTCAAATACTATTAATACTTCATTGTATTGATCCAGCACTAGCCAGTGACTCAATGGAGGGAGTCGTCTTTCTGTACTTACAGACTCTTTGCTGCAGTGACAGACATAAGAAAATGAGAATAGGAAAAACTTATTAATCATAGCTGAAAATGCTAGTAAACCAACTGAATGAGTTGAGCATTGGTAAAGAAAGAATCAAACATCTATTCTGCCCATCTTATATAAACAGTTACACTGGACAATTAAATAAGAGATGATAGGAATTTTTCTCTTTATAAGAAGTGTCCCAGAAGCTGGCATTGTGGTGTAGTGGGTAAAGCTGCTGCCTGTGACACCAGAATCCCATGTGGGCACCAGTTCGATCCCTGGTTACCCCACTTCTGATCCAGCTCCCTGCTAATGCCCCTGGGAAAGCAGCTGAAGCTGGCCCAAGTCCCTGGGATCCTTCACCCCCTTTCCTGATTATGCACACTCCTGGGAGGCAGCAATTTATATATCAAATACTTGGATCCATGTAAAACACAGAGGAGATCCAGATGTGGTTTCTGGGTTCCTGGCTTCAGCCTAGACCAGCCACAACTATTGTGAGCATTTTGGAAGTTAAACTGCAGATGGAAAATGTCTCTATTTTCTCCCTCTGTAGATCTGCCTTTTATATACATAAAAATAAATAAAACTTGTTGTAAAAAGAGATACAGAAGATTTATGTCTCTCTCTAACTCTGCCTTTCAAATTATATCTTTTTTTAAAAAATTCTTCCACATCTTTATTAAAAAAAAAGCATGGGGTGAGTGGTGTAGCAATTAAGACACTGCTTAGAGTATCTTTTTTGATGCCAGGACATTGCACTATATTTAATTTCTCATATAAGCTAATCTATATAAAAATGTTTATATGGATAGTATGATAAATTACCAGTCTTAAATGGTTTTCAGTGACAAGCATGTGATTCTTTCCAAAACAAAGACATATTTGAACTTACTATTCACAGACAAAATATTTAGCTTCTGTATTCTATCATTCCCGAAACATAGTAATTGTACAATTACTCAGATATTAATAAAACCGAACAAATATATTTCTTCATAGAGTGTAAGTTTCAAAAATAATGGGGCCGGCACCGTGATACATATGGGGGTTAATATGTTTCCTGCAGCACTGGGTATCCCATATGGCCACCAGTTCAAGTCCCGGCTGCTCCTCTTCCAATACGGCTCTCTGCTAATGCACCTGTAAAGGCAGTGGAAGATGGCCCAAATACTTGGGCCCCTGTACCCACATGGGAGACAGGGAAGAAGCTCCTGCCTCCTGGCCTCAACCTGCCCCAGCCCTGGTAGTTGCAGCCATTTGGGGAATGAACCAGCAGATGGAAGATCTCTGTCTCTCCCTCTCTCACTGTAACTCTGACTTTCAAATAAATAAATAAACCTTTAAAAATACTACTGTTTTAAATTGGGTCTGTACTGAACATGCATAGACTTTTTTTTCCTGTCATCATTCTCTAAACAACACACTGTAACAATTATTTACATCGCATTTCTTTTTTACAATTTATTTACCTAGCTTTCTATTTGCTTATTTATTTATTTGAAAGGCAGAGATCTTCCAACTACTGGTTTACTCTGCAAATGTCCACATGGCTGGCACTAGGCCAGGATGAAGACAGGAGCTTGGAACTCCATCCATGACTAGGTCTCCCACTTGGTGACAGTGGCCCAAGTACTTGGGTCATCTTCTACTGCTTTCCCAGACACATTAGCAAGGAGCTGGATAGGAAGGAGCCAGGACCCCAACCTACACCCATATGTGACAGTGGCATTTCAGGCAGCAGATTAAACCTCTGTGCCAGAACACCAGCCCCAATTTACATGGTATTTATTTTTTATGGGGTATTAAAAGTAACCAAGAACATTTTAAGTATACAAGAGGATATGTGTAGATTAAATGAAAACACTGTGCTATTTAAATTAAGGACTTCATGGGCCCGGCACCGTGGCTCACTTGGTTAATGCTCCACCTGCCACGCCGGCATCCCATATGGGCGCCAAGTTCTAGTCCCAGTTGCTCCTCTTCCAGTCCAGCTCTCTGCTGTGGCCTGAGAAGACAGTGGGGGATGGTCCAAGTGCTTGGGCCCCTGTAACCGCATAGGAGACCAGGAAGAAGCACCTGGCTCCTGGCCTAAGATTAGCACAGCGCCAGCCGTAGCAGCCATTTGGGGAGTGAACCAGTGGAAGGAAGACCTTTCTCTCTGTCTGTCTCTCTCACTGTCTATATCTCTACCTGTCAAATAAAAAAAATTTAAAAAATAAATAAATAAATAGAGCGCTTCAGCAAATGCAGATTGTGGTATATACTGGTGCTCCTTGAACTAATTCCCTATAGATACTGAGAAATGTGTGTTAGGCTTTAAAATGCCTTTTTTTTTTTCCTGTTCATTTGTTGAAGTATGAGAAACTTTCTGATTACCTACAAATTTTTAAAATGTCGTAAAGCCACACTAGGAAAACAGATAATTCAGAAAAAATACTATATTCTTTACTATTGCCTTTTTTTTTTTTTTTTTTGGATAAGCAGAGTGGACAGTGAGAGAGAGAGACTGAGAGAAAGGTCTTCTTTTGCTGTTGGTTCACCCTCCAATGGCCACCATGGCTGGTACGCTGCGGCCGGCGCACCGCGCTGATCCAAAGGCAGGAGCCAGGTGCTTTTCCTGGTCTCCCATGGGGTGCAGGGCCCAAGCACTTGGGCCATCCTCCACTGCACTTCCTGGCCACAGCAGAGAGCTGGCCTGCAAGAGGGGCAACCGGGACAGAATCTGGTGCCCCGACTGGGACTAGAACCAGGTGTGCTGGTGCCGCAAGGCAGAGGATTAGCCTAGTGAGCCGCGGTGCCGGCTTACTATTGCTTCTTGAATTGAACCCAGAACTGATGCACAAGCCTTAACTGAACATCCCTACACGCAATCTGTTTATTGCTCCACCTTACTCAAGTTAAGACTTCAGTGAGAATGGGGGTGGAGGGAGGAAAGATCTCTCTGTCTTTCCCTCTCTAACTCTGTAGTGCAAATAAATCTTTTAAAAAAAATGCAAGAAAAGTAAAACAAGGATGAGGGAGCAGAACTAAAACAAGATATAAGGAAGAGGGGAAAACTACTACCAAATTACTTTTTTTTTTTTTCAAGATTTATTTATTTATTTGAAAGGCAGAGTTACAGAGAGGCAGAGGCAGAGAAAGGTCTTCCATCCACTGGTTCATGCCCCAAATGGCCACAAGAGCTGGAGCAGCACTGATCCAAAGCCAAGAACCAGGAGTTTCTTTTGGGTCTCCACACAGGTGGAGAGGCCCAAGGATTAACCTACTGTGCCACCGTGCTGGCCCCTTTATTAGACTTTTGAATATAATTCAAAGGACCAGCACTGTGGTGTAGCAGGTAAAGCTGCTGTCTGCAGAACCAGCATCCCATATGAGCACTGGTTCTAATCCTGGCTACTTCTTTTCCGATCCAGCTCTCTGCTATGGCCTGGAAAAGCAGAAGATGGCACAACTGCTTGGGCCCCTGCACTGGCGTGGGAGACCCAAAAGAAGCTCCTGGTTCCTGGCTTCAGACTGGCACAGCTCTGACCATTGCAGCCATTTGGGGAGTGAACCAACGGATGGAAGACCTTTCTCTCTGTCTCTGCCTCTCACTATCTGTAACTCACTCAAATAAAATCTTTAAAAAAAAAAAAAAAAAAAAAGTTGGCCGGCGCCGCGGCTCACTAGGCTAATCCTCCGCCTAGCGGCGCCGGCACACCAGGTTCTAGTCCCGGTTGGGGCGCCAGATTCTGTCCCAGTTGCCCCTCTTCCAGGCCAGCTCTCTGCTGTGGCCCGGGAGTGCAGTGGAGGATGGCCCAGGTGCTTGGGCCCTGCACCCCATGGGAGACCAGGAAAAGCACCTGGCTCCTGGCTCCTGGCTCCTGGCTCCTGCCATCGGATCAGCACGGTGCGCCGGCCACAGCACGCCGGCCGCGGCGGCCATTGGAGGGTGAACCAACGGGCAAAGGAAGACCTTTCTCTCTGTCTCTCTCTCTCACTGTCCACTTTGCCTGTCAAAAAATAAAAAAAAAATTAAAAAAAATAAAAAATAAAAGATTATTAAAAAAAATCTAATAGAGTCTACTTTCATTATTAGATTTTCATCGAAATTAGCATTCTTCCATATCAGTGATTGAGTTAAATACCATAAACTAGAGCAGATGAATAAAGATTATTTAATTGCAATCAAAAATGTTTATTGAGAACACCATCCCAACATTGTAGCCCAGCAGGGTAAGCTGCCTCCTGCAATGCTGGCATCCCATATGGGTGTTGGAGTCCTAAGTGCTCCATTTCTGATCCAGCTCCCTGCTAGTACATCTGGGAAAGCAGCAGAAGATGGTCCAAGTCCTAGATTCCTGCACCCACATACAAGATTCAGATGAAGCTCCTGGACCCTGGTTTTAGCCAGGCTCAGCCCTGGCTGTTGTGGCCATTTGGGAAATAAACCAGCAGATAGAAGATTCCATTTCTCGCTTTCGGGGGTAGGGGTGGGAGGTTCTTCAGCACTAGGCCAAAGGCCCATCTCATTTCAAATGCTGAAGCTCTTATTTCCAACACCCTCAGAATTTTTCATTTAGAGAAAGGGCCTTTAAAGAAGAAAGAGCGCATTGCAGGTATAGCTGCCACCTGCAGTGCCAGCATCCCACATGGGTGGTGCCAGTTCAAGTCCTGGCTGCTCCACTTCCAATCCAGCTCTCTGCTATAGCCTGGAAAAGCAGTGGAAGATGGCCCAAGGCCTTGGGCCCCTGCACCTGCATGAGAAATCCAGAAGAAGCTCCTGGCTCCTGGCTTCGGATCAGCTCAGCTCCGACCATTGCAGTCATTTGGAGAGTGAACCATCAGATGGAAGACATGCTCTCTCTCTGGCTCTACCTCTCTCTGTAACTCGTTCAAATAAATAAAATAAATCTTTATAAAAAAAGAAAAAGAAAAAGAAATTAGGGGCCAGCATTATGGTACAGCTGGTAAAGCCGCTGCCTGCATTGCTAGCATTCCACATGGGCAATGGTTCTGGTCCCTGTTAATGTCCTGGGAAAGCAGTGGAAGATGGCCCAAGTGCTTGGGACCCTGCCACCCATGTGGGAGACCTACATGAAGCTCCTGCCTCCTGACTTCAGCCTGACTCAGGCCTGGCCACTGCAGTCACTTGAGGAGTGAACCAGCAGATGGAAGACAGCATTATCTCCCTGTCCCTTTCTCTCTATAATTCTTCCAAATAAATAAATATTAGGGAGGGGAGCACAGCGCCAGTTCAAGTCCCAGCTGCTCCACTTCCCATCCAACTCCCAGCTAATGTACCTGGGAAAGCAGTGATCCAAGTACTTGGCCCCTGTACCCACGTGGGAGACCTGCATGAAGCTCCTAGCTCAGCCCGGGTCATTGCAACCATTTGGGGAGTGAACCAGTTGATGGAAGATCTGTCTCTCCCTCTCTTGCAGTAACTCAAATAAATCTTTTTTTAAAAAAAATTGGTGTACTATCCAACCACTGCAAAAGAAGCACTCAGCTAGCTAGGTGAAGAGGCAACTGACAGAATGGGAGAAAAGATTTGCAAACTATGAAATTGATAAAGGATTAGTATCCAGAAACTATAAACTGTTCAAGAAACTCAACAAAACAAACAATCCAGTTAAGAAATGGGCAAAGGATCTGAACAGGCATTTTCAAAAGAAATTCAAATGGCCAACAGATACTTGAAAAAAATGCTCAGGGTCACTAGCCATCAGGGAAATGGAAATCAAAACCACAATGAGGCTTCACCTCATACAAAAATCAACAAACAATAAATGCAGGCGAGGATGTGGTAAAAAAAAAAAAAGGTACCCTAATCCACTGCTGGTGGGAACATAAACTGGTACAGTCACTGTGGAAGACAGTATTGGAGATATCTCAGAAATGTGAAAACAGATCTACCATTCGACCAAGCAATTCCACTACTGGGAATTTAACCAAAGTTAAATCACCATATGAAAGTCATCTGTACCTCCATGTTCATTGCAGATCAATTCACAATAGCTAACATATGCAATCAACCCAGATGTTAATCAACTGATGACTGGATAAAGAAATTGTGGTGTGTATGTATGTGTACACACACATACTATGGAGTACTGTTCAGCAATTAAAAAAAAATGAAATCCTATCTTTTCTAACTAATGGATGCAAATGGAAACCATTACACTAAGTGAAATAAGCTGGTTCCCCCCCACCAAAAAAAAGATATGTTTTCCCTGATCTGTGGTAACTAATAGAGTACCTAAAACGTAATTTATTGGAGTGAAATTGAGATTTTGAGGTTCAATGATTGTTTACAGCCCTTGTCTCTACTGTTGAGGAGCAATGTTTTTTTCTTCATACTGTTTGTTGAACTCTTAGTGTAGGGTTAATCTTATGAGTATAAAGTAACTGAAAATAGATCTTTATAAAAATTAAGAGTGGGAATGGGAAAGGGAGGAGGAAGATGGGTTGCAGCATGAGCAGAAGGGAGGTAAATATCACTATGTTCCTTAATCTGTACATATGAAATACATGAAATTTGTATTCCTTAAATAAAGTTTTTAAAAAATTAGTCTAATATCAACCACAGTATATGAAAATGAAAACTACGAAAATAACTATATATCTTTACTTCTTTCTAATTTTCTCCTTGACTAAACCTTGATAAATTTCCATACAGAAAATGTAAATGTATCTCACCTATCTCTGCTCCGTCTACCACCTCCAAGACTGTCCCTCCCTTAAGTACAATTGTACTAAGAATTGTAAAGGCCTCAGAGTACTAGAAAAACTATGGGACTAACTCAAACTCATATACTCACACATCTTTTTTAATAATGAAATCTGGCCGGCGCCGTGGCTCAATAGGCTAATCCTCCACCTTGCGGCGCCGGCACACCGGGTTCTAGTCCCGGTTGGGGCGCCGGATTCTGTCCCGGTTGCCCCTCTTCCAGGCCAGCTCTCTGCTATGGCCAGGGAGTGCAGTGGAGGATGGCCCAGGTGCTTGGGCCCTGCACCCCATGGGAGACCAGGAAAAGCACCTGGCTCCTGGCTCCTGCCAGGATCAGCGCGGTGCGCCGGCTGCAGCGGCGGCCATTGGAGGGTGAACCAGCGGCAAAGGAAGACCTTTCTCTCTCTGTCTCTCTCTCTCACTGTCCACTCTGCCTGTCAAAAAAAAAAAAAAAAAAAAAAAAAAAAATGAAATCTGAAGCTAGACAGAAAAACACATTCTATAATATTACACAGCTAATTGTGCACTTATAACTCACCTCAGCAACAGCTATTAGTAATCAACTCTTAGTCAAAAGTAAAAAAGAAGGGCTAATGGAACTGTTCATTCTCTTTAAGTGTCTGAAAGGCAATGTGTATAGGATTCCAGGTGCACTATCTCACTGAAAGCTCAGAGTTTAATGAACTTGCCTAAAGTCTTCAATCAGCATAATTTCATTACATTTTATGTGAATGCTCTCTCTAGCACATAACATGAAGAGTTGTGCAACGAAGTTACTTGGTTACAAGTAACAAGAAGTAAAGTTGACGCTCACAAACTCTGGTTTGTCTAATGAGTAAATCCATGCTCAACCTTACACAGCCAGCGCTGCAGCTTGCTAGGCTAATCCTCTGCCTGCAGCGCTGGCACCCCGGATTCTAGTCCCTGTTGGAGCGCC
Source organism: Oryctolagus cuniculus (assembly GCF_964237555.1). Taxonomy (NCBI): domain Eukaryota; kingdom Metazoa; phylum Chordata; class Mammalia; order Lagomorpha; family Leporidae; genus Oryctolagus; species Oryctolagus cuniculus. The sequence goes on along the minus strand of NC_091438.1, from coordinate 21,511,665 downwards.
GGATTCTATCCTGGTTGCTCCTCTTCCAGTCCAGCTCTCTGCTGTGGCCTGGGAAGGCAGTGGAGGATGCCCCAAGTGCTTGGGCCCCTGCACCCACATGGGAGACCAGGAGGAAGCATCTGGCTCCTAGCTTCAGATCGGCACAGCGCACCGGCCATAGCAGCCATTTGCGGGGTGAACCAACGGAAGGAAGACCTTTTTCTCTGTCTCTGTCTCTCTCTCACTGTCTAACTCTGCCTGTCCAAAAAAAAAAAAGAACCTTATACATTCACACTATACCACCACAGCAGGATGAACAATAAATACAATACAAATACAGTAAAACAAAAAGTCTTTGCTATATAATAACCCAGTTATTGGCCTTGTTGGTAAAGGAAGAAAAAGGAGGGAGGGGAAAATACATAGGGAATGATTACTGATGACACAAGCCAAAAGAAACTGAAAAGAAAACCTTGTTGACCTTGTTGAAGAATTTGCCTCAGTGAGATGTGCTAGCAGGCAGTAACAAGACAGAGATCTAATGGGTATGAAGCACCAACACCCCAGTAAGATGCGCAGAGTTAGCTATGTAAAGATGACTAGGCAGCATTTAAGTTAAAATTTTGCTTGTACTCAGAGTAGGAAAATCTGTAAGTTATGCATTAGAGTGTACAGTCACCTGCCCCTACTTGTAAACTGTAAAAGGACATTCATTTATTACAAAATCAGAACTGATCTCCATGTAAAAAATTTGGGGGGTGGGCATTGCAGCCCAAAGGCTTAAACCGCCACTGGGGTTTAAACATCCCATATCAGATTGCCTGGTTCAGGTCCTGGATACTCAGCTTCTCACCCAGCTTCCTGCTAAAGTGACTGAGTCCCAGCTGGGAAATCCAGAAGGAATTCCAACCTCCTGGCTTAGTCCTGACCCATCGCCAACTGTTGCAGACATTTGAGGGAATGAATCAACGGACGAAGACCAATCCTCCACCACTTCCCACCCCTGCCATCACACTACCTTTCAAACAGATTGATGTCAACCTGGTCCAGCCCTCTTCAGCTGCAAGCCATCTGGAGAATGAACTAGTGGATGTAAGATATCTTTCTCCATCCATTCCTTCCTTTCTCTTTCCCTTTCAAATAATTAATCAATAAATAAATATGTATAATTTTGTAAAAGTTAAAATTTTCAAAACCTAGATTAGAAAACAAGTGTGGGCAGTCATTGTGGCACAGCTGGTAAGCACTGTTTAAGATGTTCATATTATGTATCAGAGTGCCAATTCAAGTCCCAACACCTCTGCTTCTACAGCTTCTTGCTAATGTATCCCGGGAGCCAACAGATGATAATCCAAGTGCATGGGCTTCTGCCACCCACACTGGGGACCCAGATGGGGGTCCAGACAGCTGAACCAGCAGATGCAAGACACCCTCCACCTTTGTCACTCTATCTTTCAGTTAAATGAAATCAAACTTTTTTTCAAAAAGTAAAAACCTCATGAACAGTTGGAGAGTGTTTAGAATCTGCTTTAACAAATACTTACTTTCTTAACACCTAACAATTATTTATAGATCACTAGAAAAAAGGATAACCAATCCAACGGAAAACTGGACAATAACATATCAAGTCACTACTAGTTAGCCACTCTCCCCTCACAACTTGTGCCTTGTTGCCAGAGTCCACCTCCCATTAAAAGGCTGAAAAGAACAGATTCTTGCTTACCCAGCCTCATTCACACCTAGTACCTGGATCCATAACCAATAGGATCTGAGGAAAATCTGCTGAGGGCTTCCAAGAAAAGCTTTTATTCCAAAAAAAGAGATGCTTATGAGCAAATAGTAAATTTGTATTTGCTAGTTATGATCACTGGATCTTGTATGAACTGTGAATCATTCTTTTCATCCATCCCACATCCAATCCTTCAACAAATTCTTTCAGGGGCCAGCATCTTGGCGCAGTGAGGTAAACTGCTACCTGCAACACGGGCAACCCGTATCCAGTGCCAGTTCAAGTCCCGGCTTCTGATCCAGCTCCCTACTAAGATGTCTGGGAAGGCAGTTGAAGATGCTCAAGTACCTGGGCCCCTGCCTCCCACGTGGGAGACAAAGATGAAGATCCTGTCACCTGGCTTCTGTCTGGCAGAGCCCTGGCTATTGCAGCCATTTGAGGAATGAACCAGCAAATAGAAGATCTATATATCTCTCTTCCCCCACTATGCCTTCCAAATAAATAAATAAATAAATATTTAATTAAAATAGTTGATTCTGATGCTTCCCTTTCACCTGGCCATGGACCGGTGACTTTTATACGTTTTATTTATTGTCTACAACAATCATGCAAAGTAGGTACTATTGTTATCCCACTTTAAAGCTGAGGAATCTGAGCTATAAAAAGTACCAATGAGCGCTACAAATCAAACAGCACTGTGTCGTAAAGACTAAGATTTAAACCCCAGTCTTTAAATTTTTACTGACTGACTGATCTGTAAGGCAGATAGACAAAGACACAGATATTCCAATTAGTTGGTTCATTCCCCAAATCCTAGCAACATCCACAGCCGGGCATGGCCAAGTCATGAGCCAGGAACTCAATCTGGAATCCAGGTGTCCCATGTGGATGGCTGGGACCCAACCACTTGAGCCATCACTGCTGCCCCCTAGAGTACACCTCACCAGGAAACTAGAATTAGAAGCTGCATTAAGACTCAAACCTAGACACTCCAACAGGGGATGCAGCCATCCCAAGTGGCTTCTCAACTGCTGTGCCAAATGCCAGTCCCTGAACCCAGTGCTTCTGGCTGTCAGAACCCAACCCACTTCAAACCCTGTCAGCAAAAAAAGATCACTGTCCCACACTGAATGTATTCTGCACTATGCTGTTTCCTCTAATTTTTACCTTTTTCTGTCATTTATTTTGTGTCTGTGTTTTGACCAGTAACAAATAACTGTTTCAAGTGACAACATAAACTTATCAGGAATACTTTGACAGGAAAAAAAAAAATAAAAATGAAAACACAACCAAAATGGAAGTACTTTGTCTCAGTTTATTCAAATGAAAGATCAGTATAGTTTTAGATTGTTATAAGGATTAAATAATACAGCAAATGTAAAGCACTTAAGATAGTGCCTAGCATGCATTAAACAATGATTAGCTTATTCCTTCATTATAATTATTATAGTTATCATGAGAGCTTCATAAACATTACTGAAACTCAGAAGGACTGATCAACAGCTGTGTGATCGGTAACTGGAAGAACTACAGCCAGAGACAGGTGAGGATTTTAGGGATACTGAAAAGAAAAGGATAACTTGCTGATTTGCATTCTTAGAATGGAATCTTCAAGTGACTTAATACAGAAAAAGTCTATTAGAACTCTCACTCCACTTTCAGAAATGTACATCCTGTCCACATCCTTCTCCACCAGTGTGTGTTGTTGGTAAGGATGCCAGGAAAGGAACACATCCTGATGCAGTCCAAGTCAGCACCTCATTTGATGAGGGGGGTTGCATGGGAGCGGTGGCAGATAGTATTGCTCAGTATCATTTAACGTACTCTCTGATGAAAGAACTTTGTCAGGAATTTATCTTCCAGAATATTCCCACATATACAAATATATAAAAGATATTCAACATAAAGATAACAATAATGTTAGAAATCAAATTATTAGCAATAGAGGAACGGTTAAGCTATTTAAAATACTCCAACCAGGGGACTGGTGCTGTGCGTAGCAAGTTAGGCTGCCACCTGGGGTGCCGGAATCCCATGTGGACGCTGGTTCTAATCCTGGCTGCCCCACTTCCAATCTAGCTCTCTGCTATGGCCTGGGAAAGCAACAGAAGATGGCCAAAGCCCTTGGGCCCCTGCACATGCATGGGAGACCCAGAAGAAGCTCCTGGCTCCTGGCTTCGGATCGGCGCCATTGCTCCGGCCATTGCGGCCAACTGGGGAGTGAACCATCAGATGGAAGACCTCCCTCTCTCTCTCTCTCTCTTTCTCTCTCTCTCTGCCTCTCCTCTCTTTGTGTAACTCTTCCAAATAAATAAACAAATCTTTAAAAAAATAAAATACTCCAACCTAGTTTAAGACCTATTTCTCTTCTAAGATCTCTAAGTAAATTACACTACTGTCAAGCTACTTGCTGAAGTCAAAAACCTACGAGACTACTTTAGAGGCCAGCACTGTGGTACAGTGGGTTAAGGCAGCACCTGCAACACCAGCATCCAGCATGAGCATAGGTTCGAGTCCCAGCTGCACCACTTCTGATCCAGCTCCCTGCTAATGTGCCTGGGAAAGCAGCAGCAGATGACCCAAGCACTCGGGCCCCTGCCACCCACGTGGTAGACCTGTATGGAGTTCGTTTCTGGCTTTATCCTGGACCAGCCCTGGCCATTGAGGCCATTTGGAGAGTAACCAGCAGCTGGAAGAGCTCTGCCTCTGTATTTCCATCTAACTCTGCCCTTCAGAGAGGTAAACAAATCCCTAAAAATAAATAAAAAATAAATAAAAGACAATAAAGTTGTCTTCTTATATCCCTCATGAAGTCCTTTAACAGATCTTACCACTATACCTTTCTAAACAATTATGACTGCCTTTCTCCTCTGCCTCTATCCTACGCTAAGTCATACTATTCCATGATTCTTTTAATAACCTTATTGGTCCCCTAGGTTTAAAATCCACTGATGGCTTTCAATATATTGAAGATAAAATCCTACCTCTTTTATCATGGAATGCAGAACAGATTCTATGATCAGGCCCTGTACACTTCTGAAATATGACCTGCTGAGCTCTCCTCATTGCCCAATAACACCAGCCTAGGAGGGTTCCTTGGAGTTCATCCATGTTTAAGAGCCTTCACAATGTGTTCTTTCTAAAATTTCTCTTAACTGGCCCCTTAGCATTCATGTCTATTTTACTGCCATCATGTCATACAGACCTGCCTATCCTTAGTCATACACATTACTGTATCTCATACAGGAACAGATACTCTTAATACAGTACATGTTGTATCTTGTTTACAACAGTTTTTACTCTGAAATTACTTGATATGCATTTATTTTGTGTCTCTTATCATTGAAATATTGTTCCATAAGGGCAGGGAATTGGGCTCTTTATTTAACTCTGAATCCCCGCCGGTGCCATGGCTCACTAGGCTAATCTTCAGCCTGCAGTGCTGGCACCCCGGGTTCTAGTCCTGGTTGGGGCGCCGGATTCTGTCCCGGTTGCTCCTCTTCCAGTCCAGCTCTCTCGACTGTGGCCCGGGAGTGCAGTGGAGGATGGCCCAAGTCCTTGGGCCCTGCACCCACATGGGAGACCAGGAGGAAGCACCTGGCTCCTGGCTTCGAATCGGTGCAGCACACCTGCCGTAGCAGCCATTTGCAGGGTGAACCAACGGAAGGAAGACCTTTCTCTCTGTCTCTGTCTCTGTCTACTTTGCATGTCAAAAAAACAAAACAAAACAAAAAAAAAAACACCCAGTATCTAAAGCACCCCTTGAAGTAGTCACTTGATCCATATCACTGATAAATTTTGAAACAAATGAGTAAGTATGTGCTAAACATGGAGGGAGGACCAAGATAAACAGTGGAGTAACCAAAGAAACATGATCTTATTAGTGTAAAAATGATCTTATTAGTATAAAAATGAACTTAAGTAAATGTAAGTATATATAAATATAAAGGATATATTAATAGCAAAGTCAAAAAGGATACAAATAATTATCTCTAAAATGTGGGTCTAGAGAAGAGGGCCTTTCACTTTTTTTTTGGACAGGCAGAGTCAGAGAGAGAGAGAGAGACAGAGAGAATGGTCTTCCTTTGCCGTTGGTTCACCCCTCAAATGGCCACTATGGCCGGCACACTGCACCGATCCGAAGCCAGGAGCCAGGTGCTTCCTCCTAGTCTCCCATGCGGGTGCAGGGCCCAAGGACTTGGGCCATTCTCCACTGCACTCCTGGGCCACAGCAGAGAGCTGGACTGGAAGAGGAGCATCCGGGACAGAATCCGGCCCCCAACCGGGACTAGAAGCTGGAGGATTAGCCAAGTGAGCCACGGTGCTGGCCCGGGCCTTTCACTTTTTAAGTTAAGCTCTCCTGAGCTCTGAATATTTTTACCAGTATGTATCACATTCATAACTTTTTTTGATACTTTTCCTAATTCTGGATAATCAATTTAAAGCTCCTATTATATCTCTATAACCTAACATGTTTTAAAATATGCAATAAGTAAATATGTGAAAATTCAGTTTATGAGTAGAAAGACAACCATACTTGATCTGGTTCAAACAGATCAAAATACACATTTATTTCCCTTCAATAAAAAGTCATTTAAATAGTTCCTAAAAATTTTTTAAGAAAAATTATTTTTAAAATAGAGGAATTATGGGCTAGGGAGAGGATACCAGTGAACTCAGTGTAGAAGTTGACACTACAGTAAAACAATGGACTCTAAAATGTCAGAATACAACATATTACCAGTTTCCCCCATAAAGAAAGCCCACCAATCATCAATTTCAACTACACTCACTGTGAGCCAATTTACTAATATTTATATCTAAGTGATAACCAAGGATCATCAAATATTTGATAGAAAGCCTACAATATAAATGAGACCAAGATTAACAGCAACAAAAATTACACTAGAACAAGTAAGTAAGGAGAGCAAACATTAACTTTTAAAGATGATTTCAGTCCCAACTGTTCCATTTCCAATCCAGCTTCCTACTAATCTTCTGGGAAGGCAATGCAAGATGGCTCAAGTACTTAGGACCCTGTCACCCAAGCAGAACACCAAATGGCATTTCTGTCTCCAGGCTTTGACTTGGCCCAGCACTGGCTGTTGTGGCCATTTAAGAGTGAACGGGTAGATGGAACATATCTCTCACTCTCTTTGTCACTTTCTCTCTCTGCTTTGAAATAAATAAATAACTTTTTTTAAATTATGGATCCCTAAAATTGGAAAAGAGGTTTCTAAAACACCACCTCTGGTGTGAGGTGGTCAAAACCATAATAATAAACACCTAAAACAGCTTCAATGCTTACCAAAAATGCCCTACTTGTTTCTCATTCTGCCAAACCAGACCCCCTTTTCTTCCAATAAAGTTTTTCATTAAACAAGTCTAATTAAGATACTGCAATCAATTTACTTCCTCATATATATGTTTTTTAAAATCAAAAAGTTCTTTAAACCACCTTTTCCAAACCTCAAAACAATCATCTAACAATTACAGACAATTACCTTCCTGTTCAATAGACAACTCTACTTCTCAAACTTTCTAAACGAAGTGTTTTCTATCCCAGGCAAAAAGAAAGAAAAAACATTATATAACTGTAGTCCAATTCAGTTATTCTACTAAACTACCTGAAATGATAATTTAATAGTGGTCTGGTTATTTTAAAAGAAATGTATTAAAGATTCTTAATATGGGTGGACATGAGAGAGCAAGGTAACCAGGGATCAAGTTTTGACTGTTTTTCCATAGAAGCCAAGTCAAATTTCCGGGGTAGGCACTCTGGTGTAAGCAGGTAAAAGCCGCCGTCTGCAGTGCCAGCATTCCATCTGGGTGCCAGTTCAAGTCCCAGCTGCTCCTTTTCCAATCCAGCTCTCTGCTATGGCCAATGGCAGATAGCCAAAGTCCTTGTGTCCCTGCACTCATGTGGGAGACTCCCGGCTCCTGACTTTGGATTGGCCCAGCTCTGGCCGTTGCAGCCATTTGGGGAGTAACCAGTGGATGGAAGACCTCTCTCTCTCTCTGCCTCTCTGTAACTCTGCCTTTGAAATGAATAAATTTTTTAAAAGAAAATATTTTTTCAAATCTAGTATCTTATAAAACTTACCAGCTGAGAAACCTGATTATAGATCATCATCTTCCACACAACTGTCTCCAAGTCTAAGTTAACAGTAATTCCCCTAAAATTCAGAATAAAATTAAAAGGAGTTAAGACTTAAGACATGGGGCTGGCACGCCGTGGCTCACTTGGTTAATCTTCCGCCTGTGGTGCTGGCAAACCATATGGGCGCCGGGTTCTAGTCCCGGTTGCTCCTCTTCCAGTCCAGCTCTCTGCTGTGGCCCAGGAAGGCAGTGGAGGATGGCCCAAGTGCTGGGGCCCTGCACCCGCATGGGAGACCAGGAGGAAGCACCTGGCTCCTGGCTTCCGATCGGCACAGTGCCAGCCGTAGTGGCCATCTGGGAGGTGAACCAACAAAAGGAAGACCTTTCTCTCTGTCTCTGTCTCTCTCTCTCTCTCTCCTTCACTGTCTACAACTCTGTCAAATAAATTTTAAAAAATTAAAAAAAAAAAAGACTTAAGACATAACCAAGAATGAAGTCCTTCTACAAAGCTGCTAGCCACAAGATTGACGCTTGTGTGTAGGCAGAGAGACTAAATACAAATCTAGGATCTTGGGTCAGCAAAACAACTCAAAAAAAAAAAAAAAAAACTATTCCTTTATTATTAAAAAAAATTGTCATTTCAAAGAATCACCTGCAATGAATTGTGAAACTATTTTAAACAAATGTGTTTAGAAGACACAAAGCAAGTTTGTAATTTCTATTTACATATACCACCACCAAATATGAATAAAATTCTATTCAAGTCTCAATCTCAGAATTTTTGTTCTAATTAAATTTGTAAGTCAATGAGCAAATGTATATGAAGCACCAAGACTTGCTGATGGTGAAACTTTATTAAGATTTAATAAAAATGCTGTATTTGGAAAATAATTTCTATTATCATCAATAATATACCCTCACTTAATCATCTTTGGTCTTGTGCCTTTCCACTAATGCACAAAGACGTTACATAATGGCTTATTCTATACACCAGAATCCTATCAGTGGTAAAATTAATCAAGTACTGTTCCCTTTAATTAACACCACTCCTTTTTATCCACTCCATGATCCCCTTGTTTCCTCCACAACTTCCCCTAAATCCTAGATGTCATCTACAAAACCAAGTCCAGGAGTCGGGCACAGTGAAGTCAGGTACCTAGTGGAAGCATGGACTGCTCTTGTATAGCAGTTGCCGATGTAAACACTGAGAGAAAAGGCAATGGAGCTAAAGAAAAATAGAACATAAGTGATAGTAAAGAAACAGAGCCGTTCTATATATGTAACATGCTTATATGTGACTCTCAAAATGCTAAACCATTTTTCATTAAAGTTATGAAACTAACTTCCCAATATCTTCTTGATGAGCTAAAGATTCCTTACTGCTCATAGATTATTCCAAAAAACAGTAACAGTATCATAATTAATACTTTATCTTCTCAAAACTTTGTTATACTAATGAAACAGAATGAGAATAAACAAAAAAAGGACATTAAATCAAATGTTTTGACTTTCCAAAGTGTCAAAGATTCTAACGCTTTGTTTTCCAAAGTGTCAAAGATTCTAATGCTTTGTTAAGTGCACTAAAAGAAATTAGGAAATTTTACTACACAAAAGATAATTTTCTATATAACCAAGTGAGGCTAAATAATCGGAACAAATGTCTTAATATAAATACCACATGAAAAGCTTAAATAAATAATCTCAAGCATTAAGAATACTAAGGGCAGCACTGTGGTGTGGCACTTAAAGTTGCCATCTGTGATGCTGGCATCCTATATGGGCACCAGTACGTTTCCTGACTACTCTGCTCTGATCCAGCTCCCTGCTAAAGGCCTGTAAAAAGCAGTAGAGATCAAATGCCAACCTCCTGGGACTCCAGGATGAAGCTCCTGACTCCTGGCTCCTGCCTGGCCCAGCGCTGGCCACTGGGACCTGGAACCACCTGAGGGGTGAACTAGCACAGAGAAGATCTATTTCACTCTAACTCTTACTTTCAAAATAAACAAATAAATCTTAAAAAAAAATTAATACCATCCCTCTACTCATAAACTATGAATAAACAAAAAAATGTTTAATAGTACAACTAATCAAGTAAAAAAATTAATTATTTATTTGAAAGTCGGAGTTACACAGAGAGAGAGAGACAGAGACAGAAAGACAGAGGTCTTCCATCCTCTGGTTCACTCCTCAAATGGCCGCAATGGCCAGAGCTGCGCCCATCCAGAGCCAGGAGCCAGGAGCTTCTGCCAGGTCTCCCATGTGGGTGCAGGGGCCCAAGGACTTGGGCCATCTTCCACTGCTTTCTCAGGCCATAAGAGAGCTGGATCAGAGGTGGAAGAGCCAGATCTTGAATCAGCGCCCATATGGAATGCCAGCAATGCTGGCAGCAACCTGCTACATCAAAGTGCCAGCCCCCCCACCCCAAGTAAAAAAAGTGAAATACTTTTTTCAATTACTAAGAAATTAAAGAGTAAGAAAAATATTTTAATTTTTATTGTATTTTATTTTATTTTTTGACAGGCAGAGTGGACAGTGAGAGAGAGACAGAGAGAAAGGTCTTCCTTTTGCTGTTGGTTCACCCCCAGTGGCCACTACGGCCGGTGCAGGGCAGCCCGCGCACCATGCTGATCCGAAGCCAGGAGCAAGGTGCTTCTTGTGGTCTCCCATGCAGGTGCAGGGCCCAAGGACTTGGGCCATCCTCCACTGCACTCCCTGGCCACAGCAGAGAGCTGTACAGGAAGAGGAGCAACTGGGACAGAATCCGGCGCCCCAACCAGGACTAGAACCCAGTGTGCCGGCGCTGCAGGCGGAGGATTAGCCTATTGAGCACTGGCCAAGAAAAATATTTTAATACACCATGCACAACAGATTCAATGAAACTGGTCCAATCACACATTGCTATTGACATTATAAATTGATGCATTCTTTCGGGGGGCTTGCCCCCCATTTCTTAATTTCAATAAAAATAAGAGTCTAAGAGTGAATATTGAGAAGGAACTAACAGGCACTGCTCTAAAGGCTTTCCTAACATGTATACCCTCTTTAATGCTCAAAAACTCAATACCAGAGATTCTATTAATTCTATTATTATCCTTGTTTTATAGGTGAGTAAAGAGACACCAAGAAATTAAGTGGTTTATACAAAGTTCACAAACTAGAAAATGACAGAATCACAATTTCATACCAAGTAGAAGATATTATAATTCATACAACCCTCATTATGTAGCAAGAATCATAAAATCTTTTTTAACCTAATAATTATGACTGTGAAAATCTAACCTACAAAAATAATATGAAATAAGGAGCCAGCACTGTGGCATAGCAGGAAAAGCAATGCCAACATCTCATATGGGCGCTGGTTCTAGTCCTGTCTGCTGCACTTCAGATCCAGCTCTCTGCTATGGCCTGGGAAAGCAGTAGAAGATGGCCCAAGTCCTTGGGCCCCTGCACCCGTGTTGGGGACTTAGAAGAAGCTCTTGGCTTCAGATCAGCCAAGTTTCAGCCATTGTGGCCACCTGGGGAGTAAACTAGCAGATGGAAGGCCTCTTTCTCTGTTTCTCTCCCTCTGTCTCTTTAACTCTGCCTTTCAAGTAAAATAAATAAATGTTTAAAAAAAAAATAAGAAAACCTCTCAGTCAGAACATTACATGGCAGCAGAGGAGAGGGGGACAGAAGAGCAATATGGGAGATGGCGGGGCAACAAAGGATTGTGTGGTTATTCATTTTACTCAGCAGAAAAGCAAGCACCTTTCAAAAATGTTATAAAGGTTTTCAATACGGAGGTTCTATAGTATGTACTAAGAGGGAAAGTAGGCTCCCAGTGCCGCGGCTCACTAGGCTAATCCTCCGCCTTGCAGCGCCAGCACACCAGTTTCTAGTCCTGGTTGGGGCACCAGATTCTGTCCCGGTTGCCCCTCTTCCAGGCCAGCTCTCTGCTGTGGCCCGCGAGTGCAGTGGAGGATGGCCCAAATCCCTGGGCCCTGCACCCCATGGGAGACCAGGATAAGTACCTGGCTCCTGCCATCGGATCAGCGCGGTGCGCCGGCCTCAGCACGTCGGCCACGGCGGCCATTGGAGGGTGAACCAACGGCAAAGGAACACCTTTCTCTCTCTCCCTCTCTTTCACTGTCCACTCTGCCTGTCCAAACAAAAAAAAAAAAAAAAAAAAAAAAGAGGGAAAGTAGGCAAACAAAATTCTATATATACAATGATTAACACTGTAAAAAAGAAAGTCACAGGGAAAAAGTTGGAAAGAAAACAGATCAAAATAAGTGTCAATATTATAGTCATAGAGAAAAGGGTGGATTTTATTTCCTTTTCTCCACATTCCAGATGTTCTGTAATTAAAATATGATTTTAAATAAAATTTAAGCAATTGAATTTAATAGATTTCCACAATTAGAAGGTCACTGGTTATACAATAATAGCAGAAGAAATGCAGGATGAACCTGAAAAGCATAAAAATTTTTTGACCTGTTTTAGTGGGAAAATCTAACTTATATTTCTTAAAAAAAATTTTTAACATTTATTTTATGTATTTGAAAGCCAGAGTTACAGAGCGAGAGGGAGAGACAGAGATCTTCCATCCGCTGGTTCATTCCCCATGGCTGCAATGGCCAATGTTGGGCTAGACTGTAGCTAAGAGGCAGGAGCTTCTTCCAGTCTCCCACAAGGGTGCAGGGGCCCAAGCATTTGGACCATCCTCTACTGCTTTTCTAGGTGCATTAGCAAGGAGCTGGATCAGAAGTGGAGTAGCAGAGACCCATGGGGCCAGCGCTGTGGCATAGCAGGTAAAGCCACCACTTGCAGTGCCAGCATCCCATATGGGCACCGGTTCAAGTGCTGGCCAACTAGGGAGTGAACCAGCGGATGGAAGACCTCTCTCTCTCTCTCTGCCTCTCTCTCTCTGCCTCTCCTCTGTGTAACTCAGCCATTGTGGCCACCTGGAGAGAATCTTTCAAAATACAAAACAAAAAAACCTGTGTCCATATGCGATACTAGCATCTCAGGCGGGGGGGGGGGGGGGGGGGGGTGGGGGGGGGTGGGGGGGGTGACTTCCATCTGCCATGTCACAAGGCCGGCCCTATATCTCAAAAATTTTAGAAAAGAGGCCAGTGTCGCGGCTCAATAGGCTAATCCTCCGCCTGCGGCGCGGGCACACTGGGTTCTAGTCCCGGTCAGGGCACCGGATTCTGTCTTGGTTGCCCCTCTTCCAGGCCAGCTCTCTGCTGTGGCCTGGGAGTGCAGTGGAGGATGGCCCAAGTGCTTGGGCCCTGCACCCCATGGGAGACCAGGAGAAGCACCTGGCTCCTGGCTTCCGATCAGCGTGGTGCGCCGGCCGCAGCGCGCCGGCCACAGCGGCCATTGGAGGGTGAACCAACAGTAAAGGAAGACCTTTCTCTCTCTCTCTCTCTCTCACTGTCCACTCTGCCTGTCAGAAAAAAAAAAAAAAAAAAATTAGTAAAGAATTTTGTATTGGGACTGGCAACGGAAGACTGTCAGTGTTGGGACACTTGTCACCTACACTGGACACCTGCATGAAGCTCCAGGTTTTGGCCTGGCCCAGCGCTGGCCTGTTCAGCCATCTAAGGAATCAATCATTATCGGATGAAGATCTCTGTTTCTCCCTCTCTCTATCTGTAACTCTTTCAAAATAAAATGTCTTTTTAAAAAGCAGTAATTGGGGTCGGTGCTGTGGCGCAGGGTTAAAGCACTGGCCTGAAACACCAGCATCCCATATGGGCACTGGTTCTATTTCCAGCTGCTCCTCTTCCAATCCAGCTCTCTGCTATGGCCTGGGAAAGCAGTAGAAAATGGCCCAAGTCCTTGGGCCCCTGCACCCACGTGGAAGACCCGGAGGAAGCTCCTGGATTCTGGCTTCAGATCGGCACAGCTCGGGCCATTGCGGCCATCTGGGGAGTGAACCAGCAGATGGAAGACCTCTCTCTCTGTCTCAACCTCTCTCTGTAACTCTTTCAAATAAATAAAATAAATCTTTAAAAAAAAAAAAAAGGAGTAATTCCATGGTGGGGGAGGGGACCACCTGGCACAGTGGTAAAATTGGGATGCCTGTAGCCCATATTGGAGTACCTGGGATCAACTCCTGCCACAGCTTCCACTCCAGCTTCCTGCAAATGCACCTACCAGGAAGAAACAGATGACTCAAGTACGAGCAACCCTGCCATCCACAAGGGACACCTGAATAGAGCTGTTGGCTCCTGACTTAGGCCTGGCACATCTCTAGCTGTTGCAGGGATTTTGGGAAGAAGCCAGTGAATGGAAGGTAACTCACTCTCTCTGTCACTCTTTCAGGTAAAATAAACAGACTTAAAAAACAGGAGCCAGCATCCTGATGCTGCAGGTTACGCTATGGTTGGGACGCTTGCATCCCACACTGGAGTGCGGTCCAAGCCCTGGCTGCTCTGCTTCTCATCCAGCTCCTTGTTAATGCATCTGGCAAAAGCAGAGGTGGGGGTGGGGATGGGAGAATCTAAAGAAGGCCAAATGCTGGGCCCTTTCCACCCATGTGGGAGACCCGAAAGGAGTTCTTGGATCCTGGCTTCAGCCTGGATCTCTCTGTAACTCTGCTTTTCAAATGAATAAGTCTTTTTTAAAAATTAAAAATAAATTGAAGAAAAACAGTACATGAGGTGGACATTTGGCCTAATGGTTAAGATGATGGTTAAGACACCAGCACGGGGGCCAGCACTGTGGCATGGCAGGTAAAGCCGCCGTCTGCAGTGCCAGCCTCCCATGTGGGTGCTAGTTAGAGTCCCAGAAGCTCCGCTTCCGATCCAGCTCTCTGCTATGGCCTGGAAAGCAGCAGAGGATGACCCAAGTCCTTGGGCCCCTGCGCCTGCATGGGAGACCCAGAAGATGCTCCTGGATTCTGGCTTCAGATCGGCACAGCTCTGGCCACTGCAGCTAGTTGGGGAGTGAACCAGCAGATGGAAAACCTCTCTCTCTCTCTCTCTCTCTCTAACTCTTTCAAATAAATAAATTAAAAAAAAAAAAAAAAAAAAAAAAAAAGAAGACATTGGCACCACTGATCAAACTGCAGAGCACCTAGGTTCAACAGCTGTCTCTGGCTCCTGAGTCCAGTTTCCTGCAAATACAGACTCTGGAAGCAACAGATGGACTGAGCTCCCAGCTACAGCCTAACCCAGCTCTTAGCCTTTGAGGGGTTTGAGGGGGAGTAAATCTACCTCTCAAATTTTCTAAGATTTATTTTATTTATTTGAAAGGTAGAATTACGGGGGGGGGGGGGGGGGGAATCTTCCATCCACTGGTTTACTCCCTAAGTGGGCACAACCATCAGAGCTGGCCAAATGGAAGCCAAGAGCTTCTTCCAGGTCTGCCACATGGGTGCAGGGGCCCAAGTAATTGGGTCATCCTCTGCTGCCTTCCCAGGGGCATCAGCAGCAAGCTGGATCAGAAGAGGAACAAGGGCTGACGCTGTGGCACAGCGGGTAAGGCTGACACCTGCAGTGCCATCATCCCATATGCAATCTTGGCTGCTCTACTTCCAATCCAGCTCTCTGCTATGGCCTGGGAAAGCAGTGGAAGATGGCCCAAGTGCTTGGGCCCCTTCACCCGCACAGGAGACCCGGAAGAAGCTCCTGGCTCCTGGCTCCTGGCTTCAGATCAGCCCAGCTCCAGCCATTGCAGCCATTTGGGGAGTGAACCAGAGGATGGAAGACTTCTCTCTCTCTCTCTCTGCTTCTGCCTCTCTGTAACTATGCTTTTCAAATAAATAATAAATCTTAACAACAACAAAAAAAGAAGCGGAACAGCCAGGACTTGAACCAGTGTCCATATGGGATGCTGTCATCACAGGAGGCAGTTTTACCCGCTATGCCACAATGCCAGCCCCTCTACCTCTCAAATTAAAAAAAAAAAAAAAAAAAAAAAAAAACACCATATTTTAACTGAAAAATCTGTACACTGAAAATTATAAATACTGCTGACAAACTAAATAAGTTCAAGTTACCTCATCTGAAACTTACTAAGTACATATGGTAGAATCATTACTTCCAGTCTTAAAATTATTGCCAAAGTTATGTTTCTAAAAAAGATACAATGTTACTCCTCTTTTTAACATCCTCAATGACTCCCCATTGTCTACAGTAAAAATTTTGAATTCTCAATTTACCCTCCCTTTCTCACTTCCTCCCATACTTCAGAGTTTTGTCAAAAGCAAAGGTCAAGTTAAATGCCTGGCTTCAAATCATGATTCAACCAACTACGTGACCTTCCTGAAATTTAGCTCCTTAGTCTGCAAATCTGGAACTAATGATTACACCACATGTGATTATTAAGTATCAAATAAAGTAATGTCTGGTAAACACTAGAACTGCCTAACACGTAATGGCTAAGTAATGGTGCCTCAACTCACTCCACCCACAAACGATCACTAAGGTTTGTTAGTACCCTTCAAGATTCCTTGTGGTACGTTCTTCATTCTCTAAATTTCCTTGGCACTTGTGCAATCTTCTATTATAGAATTCTACATTGCAGTTTGAAACTGAAGGTAGGAATCTTGTCTCATTTTGGTCTCTCTAGTGTACAGTACACAACAGATGCTCACTAGGTATCTGCCTTTGATTTTTGCCTACATCTTCCTTTGGTGTAAATCTAAAGGAGAATAAAGCATGTGCTTTAAGAGCAAACTTTGAAAAAAAGAAAACAGATTTTAAGTCACCTGTAACCTAACATTACAAGGCTATTTTAATATTTGATCCCTTCCTCCTTCCATGTGGGTAGGAAAAAGGAAAAAACATGAAATACAGTAGAGAAATAATAAAAAGCCTATGCTACTGTATCATTTTCACCTCTGGAAATGTTTTTAATATTTAATAGTATGATTAAATAAATATGCTTTAATATAACAGCCTATCAGTCACTCTGAATTATAGGTAACAAAATACTCCACAGTTAAATATGAATTTTGGGGCCAAAATAATGTTACCCTCTCTGGTATCCTATCCTTCCTTCAGTCCATCATTCCCTATTTATGTGAAAGGCAGAATGACAGAGGGAAAGAGGGAAAGGGAGGGAAAGAGGGAGGGAGGGAGATCCTCCATCTGCTGGCTCACTCTCCAAATGGCCACAACTGCCAAGGCTGGCTGGGCCTGGCTTAGGACAGGAGTGCAGGTCTCACACATGGGAGACAGGGATCCAGTTGTTAGTTATCCTTTGCTTCTTTCCCTGGGACACAGCAGAGACCTGGAACAGAAACGGATTAGCTGGTACTCAAACCAACAAAGATGTGGGAAGCTGCTGTTGGAAGCAGTGGCTTAACCCACTGTGCCATGATGCTGGTCCCTCTGGTGATCACTAGTGTTCACCAAAGAAATGCATTCTCCCTCCAAAACCATGATTGGATTTCACTTCCTGCGGCTAATGAAACGCGAAACAAGAACTGACATGTGTTACTTCTATATGGTAGCTTTCCTTTTTTTTATCTGAAAGGCAGTTACCAGAAAGGGGAGGGGGGAGGGAGAGAGAGGAAAAAGGGGCAGGGGGAGAGAAAGAGGGAGAGGGAGGGGGAGAGGGAGGGGGAGGGGGAGGGGGAGGGGAGGGGGAGGGGGAGGGGGAGGGGGAGGGGAGGGGGAGGGGGAGGGGGAGGGGGAGAGGGAGAGGGAGGGACTGAGACTGAAATCTACTATCCACCACTTCACTTCCTAAATGGCCACAACAGCCAGGGCTAGGCTATTCCAAAGCCAGGAGCCTGGAACTTCATTCAAGTCTCCCTCATGGGTGGCATGAGTCCAAGTACTTCGGCCATCCTCCTGGGCTTTCCTAGGCACATTAGCAGAATCAGAAGTGTAACAGTTGGTACTCAAACCAGCACTCAGACGGGATGTCAGCATGCCAGGCAATGGCCTAATTCACTGCACCATAATGCCAGTCCCTACCAACAAACTTTTGTTTTTAAAGATTTATTTATTCATTTTAAAGTCAGCATTTCACAAAGGAAGAGGCAGAAAGAGAGAGAGGTCTTCCATCTACTGGTTCATTCCCCAAATGATTGCAACGGCCAGAACTGGGCAGATCTGAAGCCAGGAGTCAGGAGCTTCTTCCTGGTCTCCCAAGTGGGTGCAGGGGCCCAAGGACTTGGGCCATCTTCTACTGCTTTCCCAGGCCATAGCAGAGAGCTGGATCTGAAGTGGAGCAGCCGGAACTTGAGCCAGCACCTATATGGGATGCTGGCACTGCGGACGGCGGCTTTTACCTGCTCCGCCACAGCGCAGGTGCCCAATAACAAAATTTTAAAATATGAAATGATGGGACCGGCGCCGTTACGCAGTAGGTTAATTTTCGGCCTGCGGCACCAGCATCCAATATGGGCACTGGTTCTAGTCCTGGCTGCTCCTCTTCCAATCAATCCAGCTCTCTGCTATGGCCTGGAAAAGCAGAAGATGGCCCAAGTCCTTGGGCCCCTGCACCCACGTGGGAGACCAGGAAGAGGCAGTGGCTCCAGGCTTCAGATCAGCACAGCTACAGCAGTTTTTCCCTGTCTCTCCCTCTCACTGTCTGTATCTCTACTTCTCAAATAAATAAAATCTTAAAAATATATATATGGAGGCCGGTGCCGCGGCTCACTAGGCTAATCCCCTGCCTTGCGGCGCCGACACACCGAGTTCTAGTCCCGGTCGGGGCGCCAGATTCTGTCCCAGTTGCCCCTCTTCCAGGCCAGCCCTCTGCTGTAGCCAGGGAGTGCAGTGGAGGATGGCCCAAATCCCTGGGCCCTGCACCCCATGGGAGACCAGGATAAGTACCTGGCTCCTGCCATCGGATCAGCGCGGTGCATCGGCCGCAGCACGCTGGCCGCGGCGGCCATTGGAGTGTGAACCAACGGCAAAGGAAGACCTCTCTCTCTCTCTCTCTCACACCGTCCACTCTGCCTGTCAAAAAAAAAAAAATATATATATATATGGAATGAATACAGCACACTTTTAAAGAAAAAAGAGATAGTCAATAGCAGAATAATCAAATACTTTGAGTGTGTAGATTATAAAATTTGATGTAGCTGCACATTTTAAAAAAGGAAGTAGTAAAGAAATGAGAGCACCCTATTACTCTTCTCCTTACACAAAACACTTCTACTTCCTCCCTATGCTGAATTTAAAAAAAAAAAAAAAAAAAAAACAAAAAAAAAAACTGGGGACTCGGGTTTTACTGGGAACAACAAGCGGTCTCTACCAACCAACTAGGGCTGGCCTTCAATATGAATAATCAACCATCACAGGTGGCTCACTATCATTATTCTCACCTAGACCTATGGAGATAAACTAATCGCTCAAAGTGGTGGAGGTGCTGGTTTTGTCTGTATTATCCACTCCCACATTTGTAACCAGATCCTGAATTGACTCTAGACAGCCAAGGACTCAGCTCACAGACTAGAGTCCCAGTCTCCTTTACAGCTACATTTGGCCAAGTGAACTTCAGGACTAAATTCCAGTCCACAAGATAAAAGATACAGAACTTCTAAGAAGGGTATTTTAAAGACAGAGATGGTGGTCTTGTCCTCCACTTCCTCCACACTGTTTCAGATCACAGATGTTATAGCTAGGGCTCAAACAGCTATCCTAGAATCTGAAGGTAAAGGACATAATCGAGAAATGCCTGGGCAGTGAGATAAAGGGAGGCCAAGTCCCTGGTAACTCTGCAGTACACAAGTACCAGATCAGCCCTGGTGCCTAACCTGCCAGACTTTGATGCTTTAAAAAGACACCTCCTGTTCAAGTCACTCTTATTCTGGAATTTTCTATCATAAGGATAAACCTAAACTTACTGATAGACCCAGTTTTTGGTAGAAGGTCCAGATACAGAACCTGATACTCAAATACTTATAACATCTCTGCAAACGTTAAGAGTGTTGAATAAAGGAAGAGGGAGCTGTGGCACAGGTTAAGCTGACACCGGCACAGCCAGCATCCCAGATCAGAATGCCAGTTCATGTACCAGCTACTACACTTCTAATCTAGGTCCCTGTTAAAGCGCCTGTTTCAGGCAGTTGTAAGTTGTCACAGACAACTGAAATAACAGACGTAAAATCTCTCTCACCTTGTCATTCTGCCTTTCAAATAGCAAATCTTTTTTTTTTTTTTTAATTAAAAGCAAGGACACTGGGCTTAGCAGTTATATGCAGCTTGAGATGCCCACATTCCAAATCAGAGTCCTAGCTACTCTACTTCCAATCCAGCCTCCTGTTAATGTGCATGCTGAGAAGCAGCAAACAATACCTCAAGTGCTTCAGTACCTGTCCAGATGGAGTTCCAGGCCCCTGGCTTCAACCTGGTCCAGCTCTGACTGTTTTAGGCATTTAGGGAGTGAACCAGTGGATGTAAGAGCTCTCTCATGCTCTGTCACTCTTTCAAATAAACAATAAACAATTTGGAAATAAAATAACACAGGGCTGGCATTGTGGCATAGCAGGTAAAGCTACCACCTGCAACAACCTGCATCCCATATGGATGCCAGATCCTGTCCCAGCTGCTCCACATCTGAACCAGCTCCTAGCTAATGACCTGAAAAAAGCAGAAGGCTCAACACATAGACCCCTGCTACCCACACAGGAGACCTCAAAGAAGCTCCTGGCTCCTGGTTTCGGCCAGGCTCAGCCCTGGCTGGTGCAGCCACCTGGGGAATAAGCCAGTAGATGGAAGATGGCTCTCTCTCCTTTCTCTCTGTAACTCTTTCAAATAAATAAATCTTTTTAAAAACAAATAACTCAATAAAAGTTGCTGGAAAATAGTAATGATTTTCATCATTTGTGTACCAAACATTTTTTGTTTTTAGAGTCCCTTAACTGACAAAACCAACTACTTTTATTATATACTGCTGAACAAAAAACCACCACAAAACAGATTAACTAACAATCAGCAAGGGCATTTGGCACAGCAGGTAAGATGCTATTTGTGACACTGGCATCCCATACCAGAGTGCATGGGTTTGAGTTCTGGCTTCATTGCTGATTCCAGTTCCCCGCTAACACACAGTCTAGAAGGTAGCAGGTAATGGCTCAAGTTGTTAGGCCCCTGACACCCATCTCGGAGACAGATAGTCATTTGGGGAGTAAACCAGCAGATGGCAGATCTCTCAAATTTAAAAAACTTTCTTTAAATAAATAAATCATTTCCTTATTCATGACCTTATCATCTAGGCTAGGCTCAGTTGGACAGTTTCTCTGCTTGTCTTACATTAGTGGTTGTATTCAACAGGCAATCAACTAAGGGCTGAGCTCAGCTAAGACACTAGGGATACTGGGAAGGTAATGCCTCTCTCTTCCTGTGTGGTCTTAGGAATCCTCCCTCTTTACATGATCTCCCCAGCAGGAGAAGTTTGACCTAGCTTCATCCACATCAGAAAGAACAAGAAAGTAGAAGTCAACCAGCCTTCTCAAGTCTTGCCAAAACCAGCATTATTTCATTTTTGCTGCATTTTCCTGGATAAACTGTCACATTCCTAGTAAGGTGAGTATTCAATGGCATGATTCACTGGGATCAGCAATATAGTAGACTATCATCCCCATTTTTAGATACTATACAAGTAATACTATAATGGGTGACCTCTAGCATTCTGTAATATTCGGGGCTAGCTATCTATAAAAAAAGGTGTTTGACTAAACAGTCTTCAAATTGTCATCTGATTTTATTTTTCTATAACTGTAAAAAAAAAAAGTCTTCATAAAGATCATGAGAAATAAATAGTAATAAAAAACTATGCATGAATACCAAATACCTTTGCACCAAAAATAAACGTCTTTCAATTCCACTTTCCACAAACTTTAAAACAAATTGGTTGGAGCCGGCGCCGCGGCTCATTAGGCTAATCCTCCGCCTTGCGGTGCAGGCACACCGGGTTCTAGTCCCGGTCGGGGCACCGGATTCTGTCCCGGTTGCCCCTCTTCCAGGCCAGCTCTCTGCTGTGGCCAGGGAGTGCAGTGGAGGATGGCCCAAGTGCTTGGGCCCTGCACCCCATGGGAGACAGGAGAAGCACCTGGCTCCTGCCATCGATCAGCGTGGTGCGCCGGCCGCGGCGCACCGGCCGCCGCGGCGCACCGGCCGCCGCGGCCATTGGAGGGTGAACCAAAGGCAAAAGGAAGACCTTTCTCTCTGTCTCTCTCACTGTCCACTCTGCCTGTCAAAAAAAAAAAAAAAAAAAAATTTTTTTTTGGTTGGGGCCAGCACTATGGTGTAGCAGGTAAAGCTGCGGCCCGCATCCCATATGAGGGCTGGTTCAAATCCCGGCTGCTCCACTTCCAATCCAGCCCTATGCTATGGCCTGGGAAAGCAACAGAGGACGGACCAAGTGCTTGGGCCCCTGCACCCATAAGGGAGACCCGGAATAAGCTCCTGGCTCCTGCTTCAGATATGCACAGCTCCAGCCAATGTGGCCAATTGGTGAGTGAACCAGCAGATGGAAAACCTCTCTCTCTCTGCGTAACTCTGATTTTAAAATAATAAATCTAAAAAAAAAAAATTAAAAAATTGGTTATGAAAAACTTGGCCACACTAATAACCAAATGCTTTAATTCTGGTAAAGCAATCTGATAAGAGATTTAAGGTAAAGAACATGGTTACATTTTGTTATTATACATGTAAGTAGGAGCTTACCCCAATCTTGTGATCCATGTCTTTAAAATTACAAAGATTGGGAGCTGGCACTGTGGCATAGCAGGCTAAGCCTTTGCCTGTGGCACCATTCTGGCTGCTCCTCTTCCAATCCAGCTCTCTGCTCATGGCCTGTGAAAGCAGTGGAGGATGGCCCAAGTATTTGGGCTCCTGCACCTATCTGGGAGACCTGGAAGAAGCTCCTGGCTCCGAATCAGCTCAGCTCCAGCCATTGTGGCCGTTCAGGGAGTGAACCAGAGGATGGAAGACCTTTCTCTCTGTTTCTCCCTCTCTCTGTCCACAATCATACCTCTCAGGTAAATAAATCTTTTTTCAAAAAAATTCCAAAGATCAAGAAACCAAGGAAGCATTTTTTCCTACGCTCTACCAAAAGATGGAATTAAGAACAAAACCACAAAGCCTTCACTGTGATCATCAACTATACTGCTTCTTACATACATGGATTATAGTGCAGGATAAAGATTAAAATGGGGACGTTGGCACTGTAGCGCAGTGGGTTAAGCCAGCATCCCAAATCAGAGCACAAGTTTGTGTCCAGATGCTCTGCTTCCAATCCAGCTCCCTGCTAATGCACCTGGAAAAACAGAAGAAGATGGCCCAAGTACGTGAGTCCCTGCTGTCCATGTGGGAGGCCCAGACAGAGTTCAGGGCTCATGGCTCTGGCATGACCCAGCCTCAGCCAACTGCAGCCTTTTGGGGAGGAAACCAGCAAATCAAGATGTCTGACTCTCCCTCTCTATCACTCTGCCTTTCAAATGAATAAAATAAATGTTCAAATAAATCAAAAGTGGACAAGTATCAACTACTATGAAATCATTTTAGGGGCCAGTATTGTGGCACCACAGGTTAAGTTGCTGTCATCCCATATCAGAGTATAAGTTCAAGTCTCAGCCGCTTCACTTCTGATCCAGCTCCCTGCTAATGTACCTAGGAAAGCAGTGGAAGATGGCTCAATTACTTGGGACCCTCTACACATATAGGAGACCCAGGTGGAGCTCCTGACTCCTTGCTTCTTTCAGCCATCTGGGAAATGAATCGGAAGATAAAAGATCTCTTGCTCACTCTCTGCCTCTCAAATAAATCTTAAAAATGTTATTATCACCCAATGGTAAGTCCTAATTAGGGAGGCTTACTAATTAAATCCTGGTCCCCTCATCTACACTTATAATATTTAAAAATTGGCTTTAGAAAATACAGGATTAGGTAATGAAAATTTTCCAAATCATTTTGTAAAAACATTATTACATATAATGCTTCTAGGGAACTTTTTCTGGCTGTTTTTTGTTTTACTCATAATGAAAAACACTGATAGAGATTTCTGCTGACCTAGCTTTTTTATCTTTCTTTTTTGCTCTTTATTAAGGACATATGTACAAAAAGGAAATCTTTCTCCTCAGCCCCCAATAAATGCTACATCATTTTATGCCATGGCATTTTTAGAGTGCATTTGGCATTTCATCACTCATTTCACTAACTAGTTCTATGATAATAACTGCCTGATTAATAATTGATTAGTGGCAATAAACAGTAAATCCTTAAAACAGCACTTGTTAATAACACTTATTTTGTACCAGATACTATTCTAAATACCATATATATAAACAAACAGCAACCCAAAATTAGGTGTACTCTAAGCTCTCTTTACAAATGAGGTAATCCAACATTCAGATAAAGCTGCCCCGTGCAGTGCCGGCATCCCATATGGGTCAAGTCCCGGCTGCTCCACTTCCAATCCAGCTCTCTGCTATGGCCTGGCAAAGCAGAAGGAAAGCCCAAGTCCTTGAGCTCCTGTACCCACATGGGAGACCCAGAAAAAGCTCCTGGCTTCGGATCGGCCCAACTCTGTCCTCTGTGGCCATTTGGAGAGTGAACCAGCGGATCGAAGACCTCGCTCTCTCTCTACTTCTGCCTATGCCTCTCTGTAACTCCGCCTTTCGAATAAATAAATCTTCAAAAAATAAAAAATGCAGCAACCAGAGTAAAACATCAGGTAACTTAAACAAGATCAAACAGTTAACTCCAGAGTTTTAGCTCTAAAATCTGTGATGTTCTTAAAATTTGGTTTTCTCACTTGTAAAGTGATATATTTTAATGATTAGCTTTAAAAAAAAAAAAAAAAAAGTGTACAGCCTGGTGGCTGAAACACTGGCATCCTATATCAGAGTGCCTGGGTCTGATGTCCAGACTGCAGCTTTCTGCTAATGAAGACACTGGGAGCCAGCAGTGTTGATTAAAATAACTGGGTTCCTTCCACCCATGTGAGAGACCTGGATTGGTTTCCCAGTTCCTGCCTTCAGCCCAGCCCTGTCAGGCACTGCAAACATTTGGAAAGCAGGCCAGATAACGGAAGCTCTCTGTCTCTCAATAAATAAAAAAATTTAAATACATAGAAGCACATTTGAAACTACATAGTTCCCAGAAGTATTAATCTTTATTATGTATCCTTCCAAATCTTTATCTATGCACAACATAAAGAGTTTAGCTTTGTATGCTTTTTACAAAATATAGTACTAAAATTACTGCTTTACATTTCTGAAAGTTTTTTTAATCAATAATATATCAGAGGGGCTGGCACTGTGGCATAGCAGGTAAAGCCACCACCTGAATCCCATATGTGCGCTGATTCATGTCCCGGCTGCTCCACTTCTGATCCAGCTCTCTGCTATGGCCTGGGAAAGCAGCAGAAGATGGCCCAAGTCCTGGGCCACTGCACCCACATGGCTCTGGCTGTTGCAGCCATCTGGAGAGTGAACCAGCAGATGGAAGACCTCTCTCTGCCTCTGCCTCTCTGTAACTCTGCCTTTCAAATAAATAAATAGATCTTTTTAAAATTTTTTTAAAAAAATAATGTATCAGATATTCTCCCACTTCAGTACCAAAAGATCTATCCTTCTTAGCAAAAACTGCATGGTGGGGCCAGCACTGTGGTACAGGCATCCCTTATGGGCACCAGTTTGTGTCCCAGCTGCTCCACTTCCAATCCAGCTCTCTGCTAGTGGGCCTTGGAAAGCAGTGCAAGATGGCCCAAGTCCTTTGGCCCATGCACTCACATGGGAGACTCAGAAGAAATTCCTGGATCCTGGCTTTGGCCTGGCTCAGTCCTGGCCATTACGGCCATTTGGGGAGTGAAGCAGTGGATGGAAGATCTCTCTTGTTTTCTGTGACTCTCCTTTCAAATAAATAAACCTTTAAAAAAAAAAAAATGGGGGAGGAGGGTGTCAGGGAGGCACAGCACTGTGGCTTAGTAGGCTAAGCCTCCGCCTACAGTGCCAGCATCCCATATGGGCGATGACCCTTGTCCCAGCTGCTCCTCTTCTGATCTAGCTCTCTGCTTATGGCCTCAGAAAGCAGTAGAAGATGGTCCAAGTGCTTGGGCCCCTGTACCCACGTGGAAGACACAGAAGTTCCTGACTTCAGATCAGCCCAGCTCCAGCCATTGTGGCCATTTGGGCAGTGAACCAGCAGATGAAGACTTCTCTGTCTCTTCCTCTGTCTGTAACTCTACCTCTCAAATAAATAAATAAAATAAAATAAAAAACTGCATGGAAAGTCCATCTAATGGGGGTTACCAAAAAAAAAAAAAAGGGACTTGGCTCCTCAAATTCATGGAGACATATAAATCCCTAAGACTCCTGTTGACAGCTGATGGATTAAGGATGCAGACTTGATCTAATTATGGCATCTGAGAGGTGGGCCTAGTGGGAGGTCTCACAAGAGGGATGGTTATGTAAGCTGAGTGTGCTTCCTGTGTGTGTGTCTCTGCTTCCTGGTTCATCACATGACTGTTTATCTGCACATGCTCTGCCACTGCCAGCCTCAATCCTCATCAGATTGAAGACTAACACAGCCACCCAACCTCGAACTGGGAGCTCCCAAAGGTAAGCCAAGGTGAACCTTTTCCTTCCCAGGTTATTCTTCTAATGCACTTTAGTTAAAGTAACAAAACACTGACTAATAGAATGGTTTATTGTTGTTGCCAACTCTTTCCTACTACTGATATTGTTCTCATGAATACCTTTGCATTATGTATACACTTGCTGCGTACAATGAGAGCATTCTCTTACATTCTTCCTCATTTTCCTGGACATTCTTGGTGCGAAGTCCTCTAGCAGTAACCAGTTTTCCTAAACCTTTACTATTTTCCACATTCTATCACATCATTAATCATTTATCCTAATCCACTGCAAAATCCCAATCCTATATCCTCAAATGCTTCTATCTTCTAGCCATGCCAAAAACTATATTCCTCCTCTGTAGGGACTAGGATCATTCTTCCTTCCCATCTATATTACCAACAATCTACTGTTTGCCTTGACTACCTCACAGTTCAGCTATTAAAACAGCCTACCTCCTCTGTCTCCACATTATTCCTCTCTTCCTATGGCTACCAGGGTGTTTTCTAAAGTAGCCATCATGGGGGAGGGCATTGCGGCGCAACAAGTTAACCACCAGAGAAACCACATCCAAAACAGAGAAGTCCTGGCTACTCCACTTCTAATGCAACTTTCTGCTAATGCACCTGGGAAGCAGCAGCTGACGGCTCAAGTCCTTGAGTCCCATCATGCATGTGGTAGAACCAGAGTTGTTCCTGGCTCCCAGCTTTGGCCCGGCCCAGCCCTAACTGTTGTTGCCATTTGAGAAGTAAAAAAAAAAAAAAAAAAAAAAAAAAAAAAAAAAAAAGTAAGCTCTCAGGATCTCTGCCTTTAAATAGATAAATCTAAACAAAATAGTCATTATGGGGTCGGTATTGTGTTACAGCAGATTAGACCATGTCAGTATGCTGGTTCAAGTCCAGAATCCAATCGAGCTTCCTACTAATGGGCCTCAACATGACCCAAGTACTTGTGTTCCTGCCAACCACATGAAAGACCCAGATGATGCTCCAGGTTCCTAGTTTTGGCCTAGAGGGGTGAACAGGTGAATAGAAGATCTATCTTCCCCACCCTACCCCCATCTTATATATATATCTGTCTTTCCCTCTCTTATTTTGCCTTTCAAATAAATAAATCTTGAAAAATAAACAGGGGTCAGCACTGAGGCACAGCCACCCCTATAACGCTGGCATCCCATACAGGTGCATACGGGTGCAGGTTCAAGTCCCAGCTGCTCCACTCCCTATCCAGCTCCCTAGTGGCCTGGAAAAGTACTGGAAGATAGCTCAAGTGCCCGGGCCCCTACAATCCACGTGAGACCTGAAAGAAGATCCTGGATCCTGGCTTTGGCCTGGCCCAGAACCAGCCACTGTGGCCAAATGGATGTGTACTAGCGGATGGAAGATCTCTGTCTGTCTCCTGTCTCTCCCTCTCTCTGTAACTCTTTCTGATAATTAGATAAATCTTTTAAAAATGGCTAGGTGCATTTGTAACTTATATAGCCATCAACTCACCAAGTATTTGAGACCCCACATTCAACAGTACAAAATGCTAGAGATAACAAAGTAACTGGGCCAGGTGTTTGGATCAATGGTTAAGATGTCACTTGGGGGGCCGGTGCCGTGGCTCACTTGGTTAATCCTCCATCTGCGGCGCCGGCATCCCATATGGGCGCCGGGTTCTAGTCCCGGTTGCTCCTCTTCCAGTCCAGCTCTCTGATGTGGCTCGGGAAGGCAATGGAGGATGGACCAAGTGTTTGGGCTCCTGCACCCACTTGGGAGACCAGGAAGAAGCACCTGGCTCCTGGCTTAGGATCAGTGCAGCGGCCGATTTGTAGCGATCGTAGCGGCCATTTGAGGAGTGAACCAACAGAAGGAAGACCTTTCTCTCTGTGTCTCTCTCTCATGTCTATAACTCTACCTGTCAAATTAATTAATTAATAAAAAAAAAAAAAAAGATGACACTTGGGTCTACAGCCCATACTGGAGTATCTGGGCTCAAGTCCTCAAGTCCTAGTTCCACTATGATTCTAGCTTCCTGCAAATATGTACCCTGGGTGGCAGCAGGTGATGGCTCAAGTACTTGGGTGCAGGGCAGGCACTGTGGCACAACTGATTAAGCCCTGGCTTGCAATGCCAACATCCCATATCACAGTGCCAGTTCTAGGCCCAGCTAATCTGCTTCCAACCCAGTTTCCTGCTAATGCACCTAGGAAGGGCTTCTATCTCTGCCACTGATATCAGAGACACAGATGGAGTCCGAGGCATTTGGGAAGTGAACCAGCAGAAAATATTCCCCTTGTACAGATGTGTCTCATTCTGTCACTCTGCTTTTCAAGTAAACAGGTCCTGAAAAACAAGTACTTCATTGGGGCTGGCACTGTGGCACTGGTTCAAGTCCCAGCTGCTCCACTTCCGATCCAGCTCTCTGCTATGGCCTGGGAAAGCAGCAGAAGATGGCCCAAGTCCTTGGGCCCCTGCACCCGCATGGGAGACCCAGAAGAAGCTCCTGGCTCCTAGATTCGTATCAGCGCAGTTCCCGCCACTGCGGCCAATCGGGGAGTGAACCAGCAAATGGAAGACACCCCCCCGCCTCCTTCTCTCTCTCCTTCTCTCTCTGTGTAACTCTGACTTTCAAATAAATAAATAAATCTTTAACTACAAAAAAAAAAAAAAAAAATGTACTTGAGTCCCTGCCACCTACACAGGAGATCTGTATTGAGTTCCTGTCTCCTGGCTTTGACTTGGCTCAGCCCTGTCTCTGTCTCTCTCTGTCAACTGGGCAATGAACCACACTCTTTTCCTGCCTTTCAAATAAATAAAAATTTTAAAATACATACCTCCCTAGTCCCTATTTTATAACCACTAGAATACAGAATAAAGTCCATTAATAGCGCATTCAAAGATCACTGTAGCTTGGCCCCAACTCTACACTAACCCCCTGTTCTAGACACCCACCACCAGGAAAGGTGTTTCTTACGCTTCCTTCCTCACTGTGTGGTTCACGTTACTTCCCTGGAACACTCTCACATTCTTCTCACCCCACTTAACTAAATCCCACCAACTCTTCAAGGTCTAACTGAAGTACTGCTTCCTCCAAGCCTCTGAGAACTCCTCTCAGCCACAGTGTATCTTCTTCCCAAGTTGACTGTCCACCCCAGCATATATTTAGCACTTAACATGTTCTTCGAGTAACATGTGCCGAATGAAAGCTGTAAAATGTCACAGAAGGGTAGAGAAGATACAAAACTTGTGAAACAATTTCACAATTGTGCATTATACATAGTTACTGCTATCATAAAATTAATAGCAAAAACAAAGGAAACAATTCCCCCATCTTTTATGTGAGGTTTGTTCTACAATGACACAGATTAAGTACACAAAGAGCTGCGTCATCCCTGCCTGTCTTAATTTGTGCTCTTAAATCCTTCAAATTCTACAAATAAAGAGATCTGCACTTCCAATTCTAAATACAATATTGGTAATTCTACTAAATTTTTCACAGTAGCCACCAACATATTATGCACAGGGGCAATCATAAAAAGAAATCATTCCTATTGCACTCCATAACTTCTACAACTTATCCTGCCAAGAAGTTCTAAAAATAGCCACAGTAGCACAGACATAATAAAAAAAATTAAGAGAAAAGGAAGAGATTAATCAACTTGCTAAAATTAAAAAATAAAAATGGACCAGGGTGGAGGGTGGGGGCTGGCACTGTGGTGCAGCAGGTTAAAACCATGGCCTACAGCGCCAGTGTCCCATACATGGGTGCAGGTTCGAGTCCTAGCTGTTCCACTTCCAATCCCCCTCCCTGCTAATGCTCCTAGGAAAGCAGCAGAGGATGACCCAAGTCCCTGAGACCCTGCACCCATGTAGAAGACACAGAAGAAGCAGCTCCTGGCTCCTGGCTTCAGCCTGGCAGAGGATACTGAAGCCATTCGGGGAGTGAACCATTGGAAGGAAGACCCCTATCTCCAGCTCTGCCTTTCAAATAAATAAAATATATCTTAAAAAAATATATATATTGATGGAAAAATTTATTCCATTTCAGCTAAAATTTATATTCAGCCCAAAGAGCTCAGAGATTAAAAATTAAATCACATCTTATCAAGGCTCTCTCACATGTCCTCACCAGGGAAGCTTGCAGAGGGCATCTACTGTTCTCCATACCTAAAAACTGACCATTCAAAAAACTTATTTTATTAATCTGAACAGCAGAGAGAGAAAGATAATTAGTTCACTCCTTGAAATGCCTCCAACAGTCCAGGTTAGACCAGCCCAAAGGCAGGAGCCATCTCTGAATGGCAGTTGCCCAACCACTTGCACCAGGAAGTTGGAATTGGAAACGGAGCCAGTACTCAAACCCAGGCACCCAAATTGGAGCGGCAGTGGCTTAATCGCTGCACCAAGGCCACTACTTACTGAGTTCTGTTTTGTTTTCTTTCATTTTGATATGGGAGGCAGAGAGACAGAAAGAGCTATCTACCATCCCATGGTTAACTTTCTAAATGTGTGCAATAGCCAGGGTGGGGCCAGGCTGAAGCCAGGAACTCAATCCAGGTCTCCCACATGGGTGGCAGGGATCCACCCACTTGAGCCATTACCTGCTGCCTCAGACGGCATGTATTAGCAGGAAGCTGGAATTAGGAACCAGCTGGGCCTGAATCCAGGTACTCTGATATGGGAGGTAAACATCCCAAACAACATCTAGGCCAAATGCCCATGCCTCAAACGGATCCTTTTATCTTAGAAGTTTCATGAAAAATCCCCTCAGTGAGGGGCTGGTGCTGTGGCAGGTTAAAGCTCCGGCCGGTAATGCTGGCATCCCATATGGGCTCTGGTTCAAGTCCCAACTGCTCCACTTCCAATCCAGCTCCCTGCATGGGCTAGGAAAGCAGTAGAAAATGGCCCAAGTGCTTGGGCTCCTGCGCCTGGGTGAAGAGACCCAGAAGAAGCTCCTGGCTCCTGGCTTTAGATCGGCTCAGCTCTGGCCATTGTGGCCATTTGGGGAGAGAACTAGTGGAGAGAAGACCGCTCTCTCTTTCTCTGGCTCTACCTCCCTCTCTAACTCTGCTTTTCAAATAAATAAAATAAATCTTTTTTTTTTTTTTTTTTAAGAAAAATCCCCTAAGTCATAACTTCAAGTGCCTTAAGCACAGAGGGTTGGAAAACTCTACCTGCCTAGAGAAACTAGACTGTGGCATAGGAAATTACACACAAAGCAAGGAAAAAAGGAAGTATGACTTGTCAGCCCATGGACTACATCTAGCATCAGGCATGGTTAAGAAAGTTTTAATAAATCTCTATTGCCAGGGTGGGAAAATAAACTGTTGTGATACTTCTAAGCTTACAGAAAAATCCATATTCATGAAGTTTACATATAAATAACCAATATATTAAACACAAAATTGTTAAGGAGATTAAAAATCCTATTCTCAAATATTGGAAATTCCTATAAATAAGTCAAAAAACAACAGTAAACTATGCTGAGATCAGGTGAAATTGCAACTGCCAACACATAAGAAAGGCTGACAGTCCTGGACCACACAGAAGTTAATTTAAAATATTTCAGTGCCTATAAAGTCAAAAATTTCCACATCTTATTTCTTGAAAAACTTCAATCATAAGAATTATGAATTTTACATGATCTTAGAAAGCATGAATACTAATAGCAGTATCTCTCAACTTCAAACTATTGTTTTGTTAAACTGTACATACCATAATGCAGTAGAGTTTTCTATCATCTAAGTTTCTAACTAGAGAAATGAAAAGAAGGGTCTCACAAATACAGAATAGCAAGTCACCTGCTGCAGAGCCATGTTTTGCTGGTCCCCTGTATGACATCACTGGTTATGCCTAATTCTTCTAAAACAACAAGGCTCAAGGTGATTTTCTAATAACAGTAACTGCTCTCTGTAAAGAAAGTAGTTCAGAGTATAAAGAGTTGACCCAAAAGGGGCCAGGGAAACCCTACCCTCACCACCTGCTGCTGCAACACCACTCCAACCCAAACTCTGGTGACTTAGTAAGAAAATGGTACAATGTTTTATTGGCTTCCCAATTCAGTAAAGCGAATTTATAGTCTAAGGTAGGAATAAATAAATAAAATCAAAGTTTCAGAATAGTTTCTTTAACATTAAGGGAAATAATTAGATCTCTACAATGTGCATGGTCTGGCAGGAGCTTCTTTCGCAATAGCCAGACTGGATAAAGATCATACGGCACTCCAAATAACCAAAGAATTAGATAATCTTTACAGTTCAGGAGAACTTTAAGACAAATGTAATTTCACTGTTGCACTATGTACAACAGGAAATTCCTACTTATATTTTTTTCTTTGTATTTTATTTATTTATAGTGGGGGGAGAAAGAGAGAGAGAGAGGAAGGGGAAAGATATGTATCTTCTATCTGCTGGTTTACTCCCCAAATGGCCACAAGAGCCATGGCTGGTCCAGGCTGAAGCCAGGAAGCTTCGGCTCCACCCAATTCTCCCACATGGGTGACAGGGTCCCAAGTACTTGGGCCATATTTTGCTGCTTTTTCCAGGGAGCTAGACCGGAAACAGAGCTGCCAGCGTTCAAACCAGTGTTCTGATATGGAATGCCAGTGTTGCAGGCAGCATCTAAGCCTGCTGTGCCACAACGCCAGCCCCCATATTTACACTCTTCTATCTACTTTTCGAACTCTGCCTCTGGGGCAGACATTGTGGCCTAACAGGTAAAGCCACAACCTGCCACACCAGCATCCCACATGGGACCCAGTTCGTGTCCGAGCTTTTCCACTTCTGATCAAACTCTCTGCTAAGGACCTGGGTAAAATCTGTGGAAGATGTCCCAAATATCTGGGCCCCTGTCAGCTACATGGGAGACCCAGATGAAGCTCCTGACTCCTAGCTTTGGCCTAACCATTGCAGCCATCTAGGGAGTGAACTAGCAGATGGAAATCTCTGTCTCTGTCTCTCCCTCTTTCTGTTATCTCTGACTTTATAGAAATAATATATATATGACTTTATATAAATAATAATAAATAAATAAATATTAAAAACCAAAATGTCTGCATCCCACATCAGAGTGCTTGGGTTTGATACCCAGTTCCGGTTCCTGACTCCAGCTTCCTGCTAATGCAGACTCTGGAAGTCGGTGGTGATGATTCAAGTAATTGTGTCCCGACCACCCATGTGGGAGACCCGGATGCTGGCTTCAGACCACCCAGTCCTGGCCACTGTGGGCATCTGGGGGGTGAACAAGTAAATGGGAGTTTTCTCTCTCAAAAAAAATAATAAATAAATTTTAAAGATTTTTAAAACTCTGCCTCTACAGCACTGTGGGCACAGTGGGTTAAGCCACTGTCCACAATGTCAGCATCTCATTTGGGTGCCTGGTTGAGTCCCAGCTGCTCCACTCTAGATCCAGCTCCCTGCTAATGGCCTGGGAAAGCAGCAGAGGATGGCCCAACTCCTTGGGCCCCTGCACCCTCGTTGGAGACTTGGATGAAGCTCCTGGCTTTGGCATGGCCCATTGCTAGCTACTGTGGTCATCCAGGGAGTGAACCAGTAGATGGAAGACCTCTCTCTGTCTCCCTTTCTCTCTCTGTAGCTGACTTTCAAATAAATAAGTAAGTATAAAAAGAAAAATCCAAACTCAAGCAAAGTATAATGGGCAGTACATGGCTTTCTCAATATCCAAAGACAAACATGCAAATCTGCTTTTTCAAAAATGTCATAAGGCATCATGTCTAACTTAACACAAGCCACTAAGCTAGAGGTCATCTAAATAACAGGAGCAATTTGAAAACCTTCACCTCTATTACATTTCACAAGGAAAATTAATTTTCATTTCTTTGGTGGATTCTTGCCAATGTCACAATCAAACCTAAATTACTTTTGGGACACATTAGCTTTACTTCCAGGGTCTTCACTCTCCAACCACAGGGTCTTTTCTGAATGGATCCTCACAAAGGATTGTAAAAAAGGCACACAATTGAAAAGTCTTCCTTCTTTCCATTTCACATATTCATCCCAATCAATCAGCCGGTGTGGGGCGGGTGCTGTGGAGCAAGGGGTTAAATGACCAGCTGGGTCACCTCATCCCACATCCCACAGTCAGAAGGCTTTGGCCTGGCCCAGCCTTGGCTTTTGTGGTCATTTGAGATGTGAACCACCAGATGGAAGACCGTTATTTATCTATCTATTTACCTATTCATATCTCTCTCTCTCTCTCTCTCTCTCTCCCTTTCAAGTAGATGAAAACAAACTTTTTAAAAAATAAAGCAACTGGTGATTCCATCCCTTCCAAAGACATTCAACATTTAAGAGTTCACTCAAGGGGCCAACGCTCTGGCGAACCAGGCCAAGCTTCCGCCTGCAGCACCAGCCCCACATCCTCCCATACGGGTGATGGTTTTAGTCCCGGCTGCTCCTCCTCGCATCCAGCTCTCTGCTATGGCCTGGGAAAGCAGAAGAAAATGGCTCAAGTGCTTGGGCCCCTGCAACCGCTTGGGACACCCAGAAGACGCTCCTGGCTTTAGACTGGGCAGCTCCAGCCTTTGTGGCCATTTGGGGAGTGAACCAGCAGAGAGAAAACCTGGCTGTCTCTCCCTCTCTGGGTCTGTAACTCTAACTTTCAAATAAATAAAATCTTTAAAAAAAAAAAAGAATTATGTTAAATAGTTTACAGTCATCAGAGCTGCCAGAACTTTCTTATAAAGAAGGCTATTACTAGTTATCAAATCTACAAAAAAAAAAATTGGTAAGACTTAGAATTGTTTTAATCATTTTCCAAATTTTTAATGTTTTGTTAGATTACAGTCTGTAGAAACTTTATTTGGAAGGCAGTTACAGAGAAATAGGGAGAGACATATCTTGCATCTGCTGGTTCACTCCCCAAATGGCCTCAATGGCCAGAGCTGGGCCAGGTGGAAATCAGAACAGCATTCGGGTCTCCCACATGGGTGGCAGGGGCTCAGCGCTATCCTCCCGAGCGCTTTGGCAGGGAGCTGGATCGGAAGAGCAGCAGGGATGAGAACCGCAGCAGGCAGTGGCCTGCCTCTGCCACGACACAACGCCTGATCCTGAAGAAATGTTTTAACTTTTCAAAAGGCCACCTTCTTCTTTATTCATGGTTCGAGAGCTGAAAGTCTACACAGCAAAGTGGTAAAACCCTAAATCAACCTTTCTTCTGGTGCACCCAGGAGCTGCCCCGACGCAAATGAGCTCATTACCACAGTAGGGGCTAGGGAGGTGACAGCATGGGCCTACTCTTTCTAGAATAAGAATTTAAGTTGGAATCTAAATGTAAGAATCTTGAACTAACCTTCAGTAAAGCCAAGAAACGCTTTCCAAATAAAGTGTGAAGCCATCGAGTTAAAGCTAACTGCACTTGCTTTAAGGGATGCAAAAAAAGTGGCAAAGGCATCTAAAGTTACTTAAAACTCCACCTTCCTGAAACTTCAGTACATTTTATACCTACATGCTTATAGTGTAAGCTGCATAATGAATAAACCCTAACTTTGTATCACAAAAAAACCGTAACCTATTACAATTAATGTATACATTCTGCACTTGTTGCCATCATGATTTGTCACAGCTAGGTAAGACCTAAGCAACAAAATATGGAAGCATGATGAAGGCCCTGAATCATTTTCAAGGTAAAAAGAGAGCAAAACGAAATGCATCCAGTCAAGAGCTAAATGGGTTCCCACACCCCAGGCCTGCTACGCCAGTTAACACCACTATTTTTACTCCAAATCACTAAACATAACAAAACTATTACCAAAAAAAAAAAAAAAAAAAGGCATCTGAACCACAGAGACAGCCTGCCCATAAACGTGCTGGCTTCCTCCACGTCCCAGCTCACCCTCCACTACCAACAGCTCAATGAGACTGTCACACAATGAAATGAGTAAGCAGCGAACGCCATCCTACAACTTCCAGAGACAGCCACAGACCTTCCATAACACACTGAGGAGCCACAACAGCGGAGCGGCTCCCTGGCACAAACACGAATTCCTTAATTTTACAGGCAAAGTTGTCGAATGCCCATTTTTTTTCTGGTTTTTTGGTTGCTGGGTTTTTGTTTTTTGTTTTTGTTTTTTTCCTGAAAAAGCCAGTTCTGATCATGGAATGAACTGGGGGAATCCAGTGCTAGCGTAAGCTCAGAAAACAAACGAAAACCTACTGCTAGGCGAGTTACGGCCACCAGTTCGGCAACATTTACACCTATGCTGCAGCCGAATAAAAAGTGCTCTCCGCAGTGTGCCTCGTGAAGGAACACTGGCTACGTCTCCGAAAACTTGAGCACGCTTCTCCCCTCAGCTGTGCGGTCACGAGAAAAGAGTTGTCTTTTCGGAGCCGGGCGGTGCGGTGCTGGGTGTTGGGGGAGGGGATAAAGGAAGAAGTCAAATGGCTTCCTAATCTATCATTAAAGAAGAAAACACAGGTTTGGGAGCAGGAAAAGTTGAAGGAGCAGCCAGCTGACAAAGAAAACCCGCACTCGGCCTTCCGGCTCCCCTCCGACCCCACCCCCGCCCCCCGCCGCCCGGGCCCGAGACCACCTGGCCCAGGCGTTTTGACAGCTCGAGAGTTTCCCGAGACCCGGCCGCTTTGTAGTTGGCGAGAAATTCCGTCGAGGGGGACTGCCTGGGCGTGCTTCGCTGTTTGTTTTTTAAATTAATCCTGCTAGGCCAGGACGAACCGCGGAGAAATCCTCTCCGAGAGAGAGAAGCCCGGAGGAAAACGCAGCGACAAGGCCAAAACTAAAAAGTAAAGTGTGCGGAGCCGAGCGCCGGCGGGGAGGCCGGGGGCGCGGGCGGCCGCCGCGGGGCGCGGGCCGGGCCGGGCTGGGCCGGCAGCCGCCGCCGCCCGAGGCCCGCCCCGCCCCCACCCCGCCGGGGGGCGCCGGGGCGCGGGGGGCCGCGGGGCGGGCGCCCGGTGACAGCTCCGGGCCGGCGCCGCCGCTGGCTCCCGGCCTGGCTCCCTCGCACTCAACTTACTTCTTTCTGGCTCTCTGGAAAGGGGAAGCGCCATCTTTGCGAGGCCGGCCCCGAGGTCTTTTGTCTGCGGCTGCGGGGCTCGGGGCCGGGGCTCCGGGCTCCTCGGGGGGTGGTGGCGGCGGCTGCGGCTGCTCCACGCTCCGGTCCTCCTCCGACGACATCCTAGTCACCAGGAAAGACACATGGATCCCGGTCCTCCTCCTGGGGGGCGCCTCCCGCCGCCGCGGCCGCCGCCGCTGCTGCTCGGGTTCCTCCTCCCCGGCTCAGCCTCTCGCATTTCCCGCAGCCCCGGGAGCAGCAGCAGCAGGTACCGGGAGAGGCGGCAACATGGAGCGAGCAGGACACGCACTCACACACATCGGCGCGGGCGCGCGCACCTCCGCGCGCAGGGGCCGGCGGGGGGCGGCGGGCGGGGCGGGCCGGCCGGGCGGGGCGGGGAGGTGCGGGGCGGGCGGGGCGCCGGCGGGTGCGGGGCGCGCGGGCGGGCGCTGCGGGCCGGGGGCGGAGAGCCGGGCGGGCTGCGAGGGGCGCCGGCCCCCGGGGTCTCCGCCCGCGGCCCCTCCCCCAGGGCCGCCCGCGGCGGGGAGGAGAAAGGGGCCGCCGCCGTGGGGTGCTGAGGGGGCGGCCGACCCGCGGGGCTGGCGCGGGGGCGGCGCGGGGGTCCTGCCCCCGGCCGGCCGCCCCTCCCCCGCGCCGTCAGGCCCCGGCGACGGCGGCGAAGTTTTGACAGCTGCTCCAGTTGTTGTTGTGGGTTCCGGGGTTGCGCGAGCGCCGGCCCCTCAGCTCGCTCGCTCACACTCGCTTTCACACACGCCCGCTCGCTCGCTCTCCCGGGGCAGGGGAGGAGGAAGTTTTGCGTGTGTGCGTGTACCCCACACACACACGAGCGTGGCCGTCGCGCGAGGCCCTCGCCGGGGCTCCCCCGGGGCGACCCGCACCACAGACCTCTCAAACTCGCCGCCGTCTCGCCCACACACAACCGCCTCGCCGTCCTCCGCCCCCTCCCCCCACTCCTCGGCCCCTCACCCGCCCCTCGCGCGCCGCCGCTGCCACTCACGGGGCTCGCTCCGCGCATGCGCCGCTCCCCTCCGCCCGCGGACGCGCCGCCGCCGCTGACCTCACCGCCCCTCCCCCCGCCCCGGGGCTCCCTCCCTCCCCCTCCCTCCCCCTCCCTCCCCCTCCCTCCCAGCTCTGACGCGGCGGCCGGCCGGGCCGCGGCTCCGGCTCCGGCTCCGGCTCCGGCTCCGGCTCGGGAGAGAGCCAAGCTGTGGACAAAGAGATCCGGAATCGGGATCCAGGGAGGCTGGGGCGAGCGGTGTAAACACCCCGACGTGTACGCCGAGAACGAGGCTCGGGAGTGCCTCGGCAGCCCTCACGCGGCGTGTGTAGACGCTACCCGGAGGGGCGCTGGCGGCGTTCGCGCGCCGTGTGCTTTTCGTTTTAGTGGCTGTGGAGGGAAGAAATGGAGTTCAACTTCGCCGTAGTCCGGTTCCAGTTACAGTTTCGTTATTGTAACGTCATGTAAAAAAGCAATCCCGGAAGGTTTTGCAGAGGCAGAAGAGAACCGTGACGCGCAGAGGAGTAAGACGCCTAAAGGCAGGCCAGTGGCAGTGGGTTGTGATGGAGAGGCAGAACCCCAGTGTTTCCTGAGCCCCCTCTTGCCGGACGGAAGAAAAGTGGGGCGAGAAGTAGCCTGAAAGACGAGTTTTCCCCAGAAGAGCGGTCACAGATACGGAATTCCAGAGCGCTTCTGATTCTGACAGATAAGCCTGGACAAGGTTCCCTGGGCTGCCGGCCCTGCCCTGCCCTCCGACTGATACTGCCGGAGCGAAAAAGAAAGTATAGATTGGGACTGGGGGGAAGTATAAGACATAGCACACCATTTGCAGACGGCGTGGGGTCGACCGTCATTGTAAACGCACCTCCTATGCGGGCCTTGTGATGGGCACTTTCCGATCATCCTTCCTTTTCGTCTTCAGTGGCCGATGGAAAGGATTTGCTGGTTTCTCCAGCGGTGTGGCTCGCCTTCCCTTCTTCCCTGCAACCAGGAATTTAACTTTGAACTGTGTTTCCTATTTGGACAAAATAGACATAGTTTGATTTCTAACTGAAAGCATAGATTTTGTTTTTAAATGAGGAATTTGGTTAACATAGTCACTTGAAGTCCTTCAGGGTTTCTGCCTGCTGACTTTCGAGTTAACCGAATTCACAGCCAAAGGGACTTTGGGACTGGGGAGAAGGCGGCTGGTGTGGTAAATACAAACTCTAAATGAAAAGAACCAATTACACAGAGGAATGTGGCATATTTGAAGCTTGTTACTAAGTACAAGTAAGACAACTCAACCCTTTTTCACCTTTTTCTGCATGTTGCACATTAAATGTACACTTTCAAAAATGGATTATTGATCCAAATGTTTATTAGTGTTCAATGCTGAAATTAGAACATTCGTTTCCACTGGGAGTTTCATATGCACAAAATTCTACATCAAGATAGTTTACTTTGATACACTTCTTCAGCACTTCCAAAAATCTGTCAGTGCAAATTGCAAATTGCAAGTCAGTCTGGCTGGAGACTTAAAAGGAAACAAAAGAGAAACCAAGAGTAGAAAGGTGGATGGATGAATGGAAGGTGGCAATGGTGTGCAGTGATGCTTCTGCAAAGCTGATAAAGGTGACTGAGCCTGGCTTTAAGACTCCCTTCTCTTGGGCCACTATGAGCAAAGAGAATTGGGATCTGTTTTAAGAGGATTATAGCGGGCTCATTTGCATGAAGTTTTCATAGGCAGGGAAAATATATCCCAGGGTGCTCTGCAAATTCAGATTCAAGGAACACTTATTCAACATAAAGAAAAGTTTTCCAGAGCTTTTGCCATCACAGTCATCCAAATTACACAGCGCTGAGACCACAATGGCAACAATCCAGGAGGCAGGTAGCTGAGGTTCCTCAAGATCATGAAATCAGGACGAGGGATCAAGTGCAATTTTAAAGAATTAGAATGTCTGATTTCTTTTTTTTAATATTTTATTTATTTGAAAGAGTTACAGACAGAGGTAGAGACAGAGAAAGAGGTCTTCCATCCACTGGTGCACTCCCAGATGGCCACAACGGCCGGAGTTGCGCCAATCT
Source organism: Oryctolagus cuniculus (assembly GCF_964237555.1). Taxonomy (NCBI): domain Eukaryota; kingdom Metazoa; phylum Chordata; class Mammalia; order Lagomorpha; family Leporidae; genus Oryctolagus; species Oryctolagus cuniculus. The sequence continues at coordinate 21,471,228 of NC_091438.1, read as the reverse complement.
GGAGCCAGGAGCTTCCTCCGAGTCTCCCGTGCAGGGGCCCAAGGACTTGGGCCATCTTCTACTGCTTTCCCAGGCCATAACAGAGAGCTGGACTGGAAGAGGAGCAGCAGCGTCTAGAACCGGTGCCCAAATGGGATGCCAGTGCTTCAGGCCAGGGCTTTAACCCGCTGCACCACAGCACCAGCTCCAGAATGTCTGATTTCTAATACATATACATGGTAAGTATGGATTTTAAAAACATACAAGGGGGAGCCAGCGCTGTGGCTCACTTGCATCCCATATGGGCACCGGGTTCTAGTCCCAGTGGCTCCTCTTCCAGTCCAGCTCTCTGCTGTGGCCCGGGAAGGCAGTGGAGGATGGCCCAAGTGCTTGGGCCCTGCACCCGCATGGGAGACCAGGAGAAGCACCTGGCTCCTGGCTTCAGATCAGCGCGGTGCGCCAGCCACGACAGCCATTGGAAGGTGAACCAACGGCAAAGGGAAGACCTTTCTCTCCGTCTCTCTCTCACTGTCCACTCTGCCTGTCAAAAAATAAAAAAAAAAATTAAAAAATTAAAAAGATTTATTTATTTATTTGAAAGAGTTACACAGAGAGAGAGGAGAGTTAGAGAGAGAGGTCTTCCATTCGCTGGTTCACTCCCCAATTGGCCGTTACAGCCAGAGCTGAGCTGATCCGAAGCCAAGAGCCAGGAGTTTCTTCGGGGTCTCCCACGTGGGTACAGGGGCCCAAGGACTTGGGCCATCTTCTACTGCTTTCCCAGGCCATAGCAAAGAGTTGGATCGGAAGTGGAGCAGCCAGGACTCGAACCAGTGCCCATATGGGATGCTGGCACTGGAGGCGGCGGCTTTACCCACTACGCCACAGTGCCGGCCACACTGATATGGTCTTATTTAGAGTACAGTCTATTACTTTGTTTTAGTGAATGTAAAAATGTAAGGCTCTTCAGAAGTTTTCCAAGAGATGTTTTCCCTCTCTCTGTTTCCCATCAAGTCTTAAGTTCCTCAGGGTTTCTTTTTTTTGTTTCTAAACTTTCACAATTGTGGAAGAACAACTGAAAACTTAAATTTTAGATCTTATAATTTTAGTGTTTATATTTACTGAAGTTGCACTTTAAAAAAGCAGTCAACGGCTATTGCTTTTTGTCCTTTATTTTTCAATAGAAAAAAAAAACAGTTTTGAAGAATTTGTCACTTAAAATTAATTCGTATTTAGCCCAGACTACATGTTTAGCTTTAAAAATTCATACTGCTTTTCATGAGCTATGTCAGTAACAAATAACAAATAACTGGAAAGTTAAAGAAATTGAGAAGGACACAAACAGAACAATCATCTTCAAAAGAAATTTGTATATAAGAGTGTGAGGCCTAAGTAGATGTTATATAGATATGAATCTTGCCTGTAGAGGTCTATACATTAGGCCTGCCAGTAGTACTTAACAAGTATAAACACAAAGGACTAAACAAGGGAAAAACATACAAATAGAAAGATTAAATATTTACATCCATTGTGTGCAAGACCACAGTTTTAAAAGAAATGCATCTGTAGGGTTTGAGGGAAAGGGCGGGGAAGCTTGGAGAACTTTCTGCTGGACAGGGTCACAGGCCAGAGTCTCAAGTGACAGGGGTAATGATTATCATCATGGAAAAGGTCTCTTCCCTCTCCCCACTTCCCTTTCCCCCTCTTTTCTTTCCCACGCATTCTTGGGTTCATCTCCTTTGTAAACAACACTACTGTCTTACTTAGATCCCTAGGGCTGCTACAACAAGTTGCCACAAACTGGCAGGCTGAAAACAGTAGAAATGTGTTCTCGTACAGTTCTGGAGGCCAGACGTCCAAGATCAGTGTTAACAAGGGCTGCTTCCTTAGGGTAGGCATTGAGGAAGCGTCTTTTCTGTGCCTCTCTCTCAGCTCTCAATCCTTGGCTTGGGGTCGCATTGCTGCAGTCTCTGCCTCTGTCATCATATAGCCTTCTTCCCTGTGCCTTCACAGGGCAGTATCGTCTCTGTGTCAGTGTCTTCCCTTCTTATAAAGTCAGCAGTCATATTGAAGTAAAGGCCCACCCTACTCCAGTGTGATCTCATCTTAATTAAGCACATCTGTAAACAACCCTATTTCTTTTTTTTTTTTTTTTTTTTTTTTTTTTTTGACAGGCAGAGTGGACAGTGAGAGAGAGAGACAGAGAGAAAGGTCTTCCTTTTGCCGTTGGTTCACCCTCCAATGGCCGCCGCTGCAGCCGGCGCACCGCGCTGATCCTGGCAGGAGCCAGGAGCCAGGTGCTTTTCCTGGTCTCCCATGGGGTGCAGGGCCCAAGCACCTGGGCCATCCTCCACTGCACTCCCTGGCCATAGCAGAGAGCTGGCCTGGAAGAGGGGCGACCGGGACAGAATCCGGCGCCCCAACCGGGACTAGAACCCGGTGTGCCGGCGCCGCAAGGTGGAGGATTAGCCTATTGAGCCACGGCGCCGGCCCACAACCCTATTTCTGAACAGGGTCACACTCCGAGGTTCCGGGGGGACACGAATGTGTTCATGGGGGACACCTTTCAATACAGTCTAACTACCAAATCTATAATCTTGCTTAAGCATTGTAGTTGATAAAAATGTATATTTTTAGAAACATTTGCAGACTGAACTGACTATATGCAAACTCTTACTGTCACAAATAATTATCTACATTTATATCCAATCTGAAGGAGAAATAAAACCTTTAAAATAAAATTTGACAGGGGCCAGCACTCACCAGAAAGTGAGTTAAAGCCCTGGCCTGAAGCGCCAGCATCCCATATGGGCGCCAGTTCCAGTCCCGGCTGTTCCTCTTCCAATCCAGCTCTCTACTATGGCCTGGGAAAACAGTGAAAGATGGCCCAAGTCCTTGGGCCCCTGCACCTGCGTGGGAGATCCAGAAGAAGTTCCTGGCTCCTGGCTTCAGATCGGCACAGCTCTGGCCATTGCGGCCATCGGGGGAGTGAACCAGCAGATGGAAGACCTCTTTGTCTCTACCTCTGTCTGTAACTCTCTTTCAAATAAATAAAATAAATATTAAAAAATTTTTCTTTAAATAGAGTTTAACAATGACAATGTCCACATAGCAATAAATAAAACTGGCATTTGGTAATTCTGTGGTTAGTTTTATCTATGTAAAAATACATTTTTTTTTATTTTTTTTTTTTAATTTTTTGACAGGCAGAGTGGACAGTGAGAGAGAGAGACAGAGAGAAAGGTCTTCCTTTGCCATTGGTTCACCCTCCAATGGCCGCCGCGGCTGGCGCGCTGCGGCCGGCGCACCGCGCTGATCCGATGGCAGGAGCCAGGAGCCAGGTGCTTTTCCTGGTCTCCCATGGGGTGCAGGGCCCAAGCACCTGGGCCATCCTCCACTGCACTCCCTGGCCACAGCAGAGGGCTGGCCTGGAAGAGGGGCAACCGGGACAGAATCCGGTGCCCCAACCGGGACTAGAACCCGGTGTGCCGGCGCCGCTAGGCGGAGGATTAGCCTACTGAGCCGCGGCGCCGGCCCCTATGTAAAAATACATTTTAAAAATTGGTCCACGACCGGCACTATGGCATAGCAGGTAAAGCCGCCGCCTGCAGTGCCAGCATCCCATATAAGCACTGGTTCAAGACCCGGCTGCTCCGCTTCTGATCCAGCTCTCTGCTGTGGCCAGAGAAAGCAGTAGAGGATCACCCAAGTGTTTGGGCCCTTTGTACCTGTATGGGAGACCCAGAAGAAACTCCAGGCTCCTGGCTTCAGATATTTGCAGCTCCATTCATTGCAGTCATCTGGGGAGTAAACCGGCGGATAAAGACCTCTCTCTGCCTCTGCCTTTCTATAACTCTGCTTTTAAATAAATAAATAAATAAATCTTAAAAAAAAAAAAAAAAAAAACTGGTCCACGGCAGGCTTTGTAGTACAGAAGGTTAAGCTTCTGCCTGCGCTACCAGCCTCCCATAGGAGCACTGCTTAGAATCCCGAGTGATCCATTTCCACCTGGGAAAGCAGCAGAAGATGGCCCGTGTGCCACCTGCCACCCATGTGGGAGGCCCAGATGGAGCTCTACACTCCTGGTTTTGACCTGGACCAGCACTGGGCATCGAGGCCATCTGGGAAGTGAACCAGTAGATAGAAGATCTGTGTGTGTGTGTGTGTGTGTGTGTGTCTTCCTCAGCTTTTCCCTGCCACTCTGACTTTCGAATAAATAATAAGTAAATCTTTTTGTAAGACTTTTTTTTTTTTATTTGAAAGGGAGAGTGACAGAGGCAGAGACAGAGAAAGAGAGCAAAGTCTTTCATGTTCACTCCCCAAATGGCCTCAACAGCCAGAGCTTAGCAGATCCAAGGCCAGGAGCCTGGAGCTTCTTCCAGGTCTCCCATGTTGGTGTGGGGGTCAAAGGACTTGGGCCATCTTCTACTGCTGTTCCAGGCCATAGCAGAGAGCTGGCTTGGAAGTGGAGCAGATGGGACTCGAAGCAGCACCTATATGGGATGCCGGCACTGTAGGCGGCCTCTTTACCCGCTATGCTACAGTGTCGGCCCCATAAGTAAACCTTTTAAAAGAGATTTATTTTATTTATTTGAAATACAGAGTGACAGAGAGAGGTCTTCTATCCATTTATTCATTTCCCAAATGGCCGCATTAGCTGGGGCTGGGCCAGGCAGAAGCCAGGAGCTTCTTATTGGTCTCCCACATGGGTGTCAGGGACCCAAATACTTGGGCCATCTTCTGCTGCTTTCCAAGATGTATTATCAGGGAGCTGAATTGGAAGTGGAGCAACCCCTTGAATCAGTGCCCAAATGGGACTCTGAGCTGCAGGCAGCAGCTTAAACTGCTATGCCACAATACTGGCCCCCAGAAGTGAACCTTTTCTTTTAAAGATTTGATTGATTGATTGATTGATTGATTGATTTGGAAGGCAGAGGCAGAGAGAGATAGAGAGAGGTCTTCTATCTGCTGGTCCACTCCCCAGCAGCAACAGCCCTAGCTGCACTGACGCGAAGCCAGGAGCTTCGTCCAGGTCTCCCATGTAGCATAGTGCATGGGCCAAGGACTTGGGCCATCTTCTGCTGCTTTCCCAGGCCACAGTAGAGAACTTGATGGGAAGTGGAACACCTGGGACTTGAATCGGTGCGCATATGGGAATGCGAGCACTGCAGATGATGGCTTTACCCACTGTGTCACAGCACTGGCCCCCAGAAGTGAATCTTTTTTAAAAATCAGTCCAAAAAATAATGTTTGGGGCCTAGTTTGCGAGACAGTCTGTCTTTAGGGGTCAAACTCAATTACCAGATCATCACTTTCACCTGTGCTGCGTAGTCACCTAGGAAAGGATTTTACAACATAAAATTATAATCTGTTACATCAGAAATGGAGGTTACAACCTCTTCTAGGTTGAACTCGAGATTCCTTGATGTCCTTCCAAGGTCCTGGAGAGCCCAACACTCTCCCAGCCAACGAATTCCTCTCCTTCCCGGCCTTTCCTCCTTACAGCCGCTCCAGTCTTGCGGCTACTTTTGGTGGGATACACATTTCACCATGCTCTTCCAACATCTCTTTTGGCCAACTCCTACTTCTGTTTTTTGTTTTTGTTTTTCCCTCGTTCTTCAGCTCTCACTTTAGACTTCACTTCCATTCCCATACACTCCTCTCAGTGAGGATGGTTATGTCCCCGTAGATGCATCTACACCTTGTGCTTTCCCCCAATCACAGCCTGCAGTCAAAGTGCGCACTTAGCTGTCTGTCTCCACCCTAAGCCTGATGGAGAAAGTGACAATTGTTTGCTTAGTTACCCTATTCATATAGCCGCTCAAGAAATGGTTGTGAAATATACATGAAAATGTATGTTAGGTTTTAGGGAAAGAGCTAACAGAATCCTTTCCAGGAGTGATTATTTAAAAAAGAAATTGTATCTTTACAGATGATATATATGTATACTTTACATTTTGTATTGTTACATTTTATATTTCAATGCGGATACAGACAAGTCTTCTTTGCTCCCATAACTGACACTTGTTAGGTGACGCTCAGAAGCCTGCACAACAGTGGGTGCATTTGGCACAGCGACTTAGACATTGGTTGGGACCCCCACGTGCCATAATTGGGTATGCCTGGGTCATTGAAAGTCCCAACTCCTCAACTTCTGACCCAGCTTCCTGCCAATGCACATCCTGGGAGGCAGGGGTGCTGGCTCAACTACTTGGGTCCCTACCACCCGCTTGGGAGAGACCCAGATTGAGCAGGCATTTGGGGAGTGAACATGCAGATGGAAGATATCTCTCCTTCTCAGCCTTTCAGAAAAATGAAAATAAATAAGTAAAATTTTACAGAAAGCCAAAAAGGTAAAGATAGCAAAACACAGTGATTGTTAAATGGTATCACAAGGAGTCAGCATCTTGGGGAAGTGGGTGAAGCCACTTGCGGCATCCATATTGAAGTGTAGGCTCAAGTCTCAGCTGCTCTGCTTCCGATCCAGCTCCCTGGTAATGTGTCTGGGAAGACATCAGAAGATGGCCCAAGTACTTGGGGCCCTGCTACCACATGAGAGATCTGGATGCGGTTCCTGGCTTCCGGCTTCAGCCTGGCCCAATTGAGGCCAATTGCAGAGTGAACCAAAGGATGGAAGATTTTCCCCTCCTACCCTACCTCCACCCTGTCGCCTTTCAAATAAATAAATAAATATTTAAAATAAATACTGCGGCCGGCGCCACGGCTCACTAGGCTAATCCTCCGCCTTGCGGCGCCAGCACACCGGGTTCTAGTCCCGGTCGGGGCGCCGGATTCTGTCCCGGTTGCCCCTCTTCCAGGCCTGCTCTCTGCTGTGGCCAGGGAGTGCAGTGAAGGATGGCCCAAGTCCTTGGGCCCTGCACCCCATGGGAGACCAGGAAAAGCATCTGGCTCCTGGCTTCGGATCAGCGTGGTGCGTCAGCCGCAGCGCACCAGCCACGGCGGCCATTGGAAGGTGAACCAACGGCAAAGGAAGACCTTTCTCTCTGTCTCTCTCTCTCACTGTCCACTCTGCCTGTAAAAAATAAGTAAATAAATACTGCAAAAACAGAAAAACAAAACAAAGCACAGATATTCTCTCATAATTCCCCCCTCCAGTGAAAAGCCAAAGTACCTGTCACAGCTTCGTCTGGAATTTGAAATGCCTAAGTATTTCCACCTGCTTTTCTCCTCATTGTCTCCGGAGTTCAAAGGAACTGTCCCTCCAATGCTGGACCACAAGGCCTGACTTCCGCCTGCCGATGTGGCCTCCCGGTTGCTAAACGTCCTTCTGTGACCTCATTGCCCAGCCCAGATTCCAATTGCCACTCTGTGACGTCATCAGCTAAAGATCCTGTTTGCTACCAAGTTCGGAGGCCCCAGGAGCCCAGTTCCTGTACAGAAGCAACTGTGGGGATGGTTTTAGGACGGAGCTCTCTGCAGATCACCCTTGGATCCAAGCGAGAGTGCCTCTTCGACGCTGACTTCTTCAGACATCCATATGGGTTTGTAGCTTCTTGTTTCCACTAACCCCTTGAGAAGCTCCAAAGATCAATGTCAAAGGCACTCCTGCTGCCATTTCCAGAGCACCTCGGCAGCCCACGTGGTCTCTCCTTCTCCGCTGGCCATGGACAACACAAACACAGTCCCTTCGGCCCTAGAGCTGCCCCAGCACCTGGCGCCCAGCCCAAAGGAAAGCTCAGCAAGTCCAGGAGAGGAAGCACAGCACCAGCTGAGCAGCACAGCTGCGGTCCAAACCCTGGCCAGTGTCATTCGGCCTTGCTACGGCCCCTGCGGCCGTAAGAAGCTCCTAGTGACCGTCACTGGAGAAACACTGTGCACGGGGTGTGCTGCAGCTATCCTGAGGGCCCTAGAGCTGGAGCACCCAGTGGCCCAGTTCCTCCGGGAAGCAGCCCAAACCCAGGCAGAGAACAGTGGGGATGGCACAGCCTTCCTGATTCTCCTGACAGAAGCCTTACTGGAGCAGGCTGAGGACCTGCTGAAGGCTGGCCTGCCTCGCACACAGCTCCGGGAGGCCTACGCCACAGCCACGGCAGAGGTCCTGGCCGCACTGCCCTCCCTGGCCATCCGATCTCTGGGGCCTTTGGAAGATCCTTCCTGGGCTCTGTACTCCGTGATGAATACCCACACTCTGTCCAATACAGAGTTCTTGACCAAGCTGGTGGCCCACGCATGCTGGGCTAGCAAGGAGCTGGATGGCAGCTTCAAGCCAGAGCGTGTAGGAGTGTGCACGCTGCGTGGAGGGGCGCTGGAGGATTCCTGCCTACTCCCGGGCCTAGTGATGTCTGGGAAACCCTGTGGACAGATGACCGCCGTGTTAACCGGTGCCAGGGTGGCTCTCTTTGTTTGTCCCTTTGGTCCCGGCAGCCCAAATGCACCAGCAATTGCCCTTCTTTCTAGTCCTGATGACCTAGCTACATTTAGTAAGGGAAGTGAACAATTGATACAAAAGCAGATTTCCCAGCTGGAAACTGTAGGCATTAATGTGGTGGTGGTATGGGGAGAAATTGATGAGCAAACCCTCACGCTGGCTGATGAACATGGCATCATGGTGATTGAAGCCAAGTCACGGAAGGAGATGGTCTACCTGAGTGAGGTGCTGGACACTCCTTTGCTAACTCAACTGGTTCCTCCTCTGAAGCCAGGGAAGTGCCAGAGGGTTTACAGGCAGGAGCTGGGAGAAGGTGTGGCTGTGGTATTTGAATGGGGCTGTCCAGGGACACCTGCCCTCACCTTGGTCCTCAGGGGGGCCACAGCTGAAGGGCTGCGGGGTGCACAGCAGGCTGCCTACCATGGCATCGATGCCTATTTCCAGCTGTGCCAAGATCCCAGGCTGATTCCAGGAGCTGGGGCCACAGAGATGGCTCTGGCAAAAATGCTGTCAGACAAGGGAAGAAAATTGGAAGGGCCAAATGGTCCTGCGTTCCTAGCATTTTCCCGGGCCCTTCGGTCTCTTCCTAAAACCTTGGCTGAGAACGCAGGCTTAGCTGCCTCGGACGTGATGGCAGAGATGAGTGGAGTTCACCAAGTTGGAAACTTCCTAATAGGAGTGGGAGCTGAAGGGATGATCAATGTGGCTCAGGAAGGGGTATGGGACTCCCTAACGGCCAAAGCCCAAGGACTTCAAGCAGTCGCTGATGTGGTGCTGCAGCTCGTGACTGTGGATAAAATTGTGATGGCCAAGAAAAGTCCCACCCAGCAGCAGATCTTGAATCCTGACACTAAGAAGAAAAAGGAAAGCCTATCTGCCATGCAAAAAAAAATCCTTCAAATGTACAAGGAACATCATTCGCAATAAATCAGGGATTGCCAAGGAGGACATAATCTCCCCTAAAATTAATGTTTGCCTTACTTATTCCCTCCATCTTTGGTACTGTTGGAGTCCCTTCCTTCAGATAAAAACAACACAAAGATACACGAAAGCTCTTCTAACTGGCTTACTTCCTCCCCATGTTTTGACTTTTTCATTTCCTGTTTCTCTCCATCAGAATCTGTTCCTTTCCCACAATAAGAGCAGGATTCAATCCTAATAAGATTTTTAAATTGAGTACCTAGACTTTAGGGATGCAAAAAAAAAAAAAGTTCAGTAATCGCTTCGCAACTATTTGAGTATTCCCTGTGTGCTACTCAAATATAACATGAATTTATGTCTAGAAGTCACTTTAGCACTCAGAACAGCAGTTCCAGCTTATAGCAACGGCACGTCATTCCTGTTGTGATTATTTGAAAAAAGAAGAGACTATCACTTTGAGGCAAAATAAATAAAAGTAGGAAAGAAGCTGCCGGCAGGCAGAAATTTAAGTTTTTAAATGCATCCTTGGCATAGATAACAGAAAAACACACCTGAGAACTGTGCTAAGGACTGAGGTGGGACGGAAGCTGCAGGGTGGGTTGGGGATAGGTCTGGGAGGGATGGGAGGAGAGGCCTGGATATCTGGGGCATTAAGGAAGGATCTGAGCAGGCTAGGTGGGTTTAGCACATGAGGGGTCTTCAAAATTTCATGGAAGATGCAAATTATGAAAAAACTATGCATGGATTTCCAATTTTTTGCACCAAATCAAATTTTTTTTTTTTTTTTTTTGACAGGCAGACAGTGAGAGAGAGAGAGAGAGAGAGACAGAGAGAAAGGTCTTCCTTCCGGTGGTTCACTCCCCAAATGGTAGCTACAGCTGGCGCTCTGTGCCAATCCAAAGCCAGGAGCCAGGTGCTTCCTCCTGGTCTCCCATGGGGTGCAGGGCCCAAGCACTTGGGCCATCCTCCACTGCCTTCCCGGGCCATAGCAGAGGACTGGACTGGAAGAGGAGCAACCGGGACTAGAACCCGGCGCCCCAACCAGGACTAGAACCCCGTGTGCCAGCGCTGCAGGTGGAGGATTAGCCTAGTGAGCCACGGCGCCGGCCTTGATTTTTTTTTTTAAGATTTTATTTTATTTGAGAGTTAGAGTTACAGACAGTGAGAGGGAGAGATATAAAGGTCTTCCATCCATCGGTTCACTCCCCAGAAATCCACAACAGCGGGAGCTGTGCCGATCCGAAGCCAGGAGCCAGGAGCTTCTTCCTGGTCTCCTACATGGGTCAGGGGCCCAAGGACTTGAGCCATCATCTACTGCTTTCCCAGGCCATAGCAGAGGAGCTGGACTGGAAGTGGAGCAGCTGGGACTAGAACCGGCACCTTTTGGGATGCCGGCGCCACAGGCGGAGGATTAATCTACTGCCTCACGGGCCGGCCCCATTGATGTTTATTTTTCATCTACTTGAAAGGCAAAGTAAGAGAGAGAGAGAGAGAGAGAGAGAGATCTCATCCACTGGTTCACTTCCCAAATGCCCAAAGCATCAAGAGCTAAGTCAGGCAGAAGGTAACAGCCCAGAACTCCAACCAGGTCTGCCAGATGGGGGCAGGGTTCCAAGGTTCCAAGAATTTGGGCCATCACCCACTGCCTCCCAGGATGCATTAGCAGGAAATGGTGGTGTCCCAAGCAGCAGCTTTACACCCTGAGCCAAAAGCCCACCTCAAACTTATATTTAACTTCTATTTTGGGGGCCAGAGTTGTGGCACAGTAAGTTAAGCCTCTGCCTGTGATACATCCCATATGGATGCTGGTTACAGTCTGGGCTGCTCTATTTCACATCCAGCTCATTGCTAATCTGGGAAAGTAGCTGAAGATGGCCCAAGTACTTGGGCACCTGCCACCCATGTGCGAGAACCGAATGGGGTTTAAGCACCTAGCTTCCAGCTGGCTCAATCTTAGCTGCTGCAGCCATTTGGGGATTAAACCAGTAGATGGAAGATATTCTCTCCCTCCTTCTCTCTCTCATTCATTCTGCCATTTAAGTAAATAAAATTTTTAAAAATAATAAATTCTATTTTTTGCATGAACTGTTTCAGGCACCCTTTTACCACCCCAGTTCTTTTCAACTTTGTCCAGCCCAGTTACTCTGCTTCTCTGGAAAAAGAGCAAACCTAGGCGATGACAAGGCACAACCTCTTATAAGCATAAACACACACAAGCTTTAGACATTTAGAGACCTGAATGCAAGATACAAATGTCCTGCAGAATGCATAGAAGCTGCAACAAAGCCAAACAAATTCTGAAAAATGTTAAAGTTTAAGTGAAATCCTAAAAATCTTTTAGTAAGCAAAAAATGGTCAATTAAAAGTACCTAACTGTATTTATCACTACTATTTTGAGAAAAATAAAGTTTCATTGATATGAATTTGACTTCATTACAGTTTTTTTTTTTTTTTTTTTTTTTGACAGGCAGAGTGGACAGTGAGAGAGAGAGACAGAGAGAAAGGTCTTCCTTTTGCCGTTGGTTCACCCTCCAATGGCCGCCGCTGCAGCCGGCGCACCGCGCTGATCCTGGCAGGAGCCAGGAGCCAGGTGCTTTTCCTGGTCTCCCATGGGGTGCAGGGCCCAAGCACCTGGGCCATCCTCCACTGCACTCCCTGGCCATAGCAGAGAGCTGGCCTGGAAGAGGGGCGACCGGGACAGAATCCGGCGCCCCAACCGGGACTAGAACCCGGTGTGCCGGCGCCGCAAGGTGGAGGATTAGCCTATTGAGCCACGGCGCCGGCCTCATTACAGTTTTTTTAAAGGATTTTTATGTGCTTATTTCAAAAGCAAAGTTACAGAGAGAGATGGAGAGAGAGAGACAGAGAGACAGATTTTCCATTTGCTGGTTCACTTCCTAAATAGCCACACTGGGGAGACTGGGTCAGATCAAAGCCAGGAGCCTTGAACTTCGTCCAGGTCACTCATGTGAGTTTCAAGGGCTCAGGTACTTGGGCCATCTTCAGTTGCTTTCCCAAGCACATTAGCCAGGAGCTAGATTGGAAGTGGAGCAGCAGGGATTCAAAATAGTACTTATTCAAACTGGTACTTACAAGGAATGCCGATGTCATAGGCAGAAACTTAACCTGCTGTGCCACAAAGCCAGCCTCCATTATGTTGTTGTGATTTTTTTTTAACAGATTTATTTATTTGTCTGAAAGGCAGAGTTACAGAGAGGCAGAGAGAGAGGTCTTCCATCCACTGGTTCACTCCCTAGATGGCCACAACACCCAGACCTGTGCCAATCCAAAGCCAGGAGCAAGAAACTTCTTCCGAGTCTTCCACGTGGGTGCAGGGGCCCAGGGACTAGGGCCATCTTCTACTGCTTTCCCAGGCCATAGCAGAGAGCGGGATCAGAAGTGGGGCAGCCGGAACTTTAACTGGCGCCCATATAGGATGCGGCACTGCAAGTAGCGGCTTTACCTGCTATGCTACAGCGCTGGCCCCCATTATGGTGTTGTGTTTTGTTTTGTTTTGTTTTGTTTTGTTTTTTTGCCAGGCAGAGTTAGACAGTGAGAGAGAGAAAGAGAGAGAGAGAGAGAGTTATAAAGTGAGAGAGAGACAGAGAGAAAGGTTCATTCCCCTAATAGCCGTTACGGCTGGCACTACACCCATCCGAAGCCAGGAGTGGGTACTTCCTCCCAGTCTCCCATGTGGATGCAGGGACCCAAGCACTTGGGCCATCCTCCACTTGGGCCATCCTCCACTGCCCTCCCAGGCCACAAGTGGACTAGAAGAGGAGCAACTGGGACTAGTATCTGGCACCCCAACCAGGACTAGAACCTGGGGTGCAGGCTCCGCAGGCGGAGAATTAGCCAAGTGAGCCACGGCACTGGCCTCCCATTATGTTTTAATAATATAACTGCTTTCATATTTCTTCCCTGCCATAAAGTTCCCTACTATTCTGAGAAAGTCTCAAATTCTAATTTGAGATAGTGGTGATGATACCAATAACTTTTCAAAACAGTTCCAAAGCACTTCATAAATTTTATTTAATCATCAAAACAAATTTATGAGAGACTTGATTACCTCTGTTGTAGAAGACACACTTGAGCTTTAGAAAAATTAATTGACCAATGTTAGGAAAATAAAATAGGGAAAACCCATTCTTTTATTGATTGTTTTACTGTCACAATCACAAATTGCTCTATGCTGGATATTTTGAGAGACATAACCCTGATTAGGGAGAAAGTATGTCTCAAAATTTCCCTTTGAAATTTTAAAATTAGTGTTTTTTTAATCACATAAAAGTTAAGTTGGTTGCTTGCATTGTGACACAGCAGATTAAGGCGCTGTCTACAACACTGGCATCCCAGAGGGATGGGTGAAGTCCTGGATGCCCCACTTCCAATCCAGCTCCCTGCTGATGAGCCTGGGAAAGCAGAAGATGGCCCAAGTGCTTGGGTCCCTGTCACCCATGTGGGAGGCCCACATAAAATTTTTAGCATCTGGCTTTGCCTGGTCCAACCTTGGCAGTTATGACCATTTGGAGAGTGAGTCCATGTATGGAAGATAGCTGTATGTGTGTGTGTGTCCTCTCCTTATAACTTTGCCTTTCAAATAAATCTTTTCTCTTTAAAAGCTATGTTTATTTTGTAAAAATACAAAGATGGCTCCTGCCCACAGAACATTTTAGTTAGAAGTCCAAGAAGCTTGTTGGCCAAACAATGTAACGTAGTATATTTTAATTTCCTCAGTTTGATACGCAGGGGAATATACAACCATCTATTTGGGAGAAAACCACATCCTTACGTTTGATTATCTTCTTTTCTCTTAGACAAAGACTGGCCCATAGACACACACACATACACACACACAGAGACTGGCCCATAGAGACACACATGTTAGGAAACTGGCACAATTTTATCTATGGTGTGCTCTATACCCTGATTTACATCCCAAGCTCTAGCCACCCCACCACCACCACCACCATTGCTGGAAGCCAGGTGGCCACATGGCCCAACCACCATGTCAAGCTCCACCCCCATCCTAATGGGATTTGCTGCTCCTGCTTCCCGGCCCACCCTCAGGCAAAGTTTTAAAAGGACCTGTTCCTGAACACGTGGCTCTCTCTTAGCTCACTCTCTTGGCTCCTCTCCTCCTTTCATCTCTCTCTCTTCTCTCTCTCTTTCTTACAGTCTCCTCTCTTTTTCCCTCTTTGCCCCTTCCCTCCAGTCTACTGAGTTTCCCCCAATAAACCCTTTCCCTTACTCCAGTGTGTTTTGTGATGGCTAACAACACACACACACAGACTGGCCCATAGACACACACATACACACCCTTATAGGGAAAAGCAAGTTCCATTTAACATCAAGGGTAGGCTTACAAGGGATAAAGAAATGTGTAGCAGATACAAATTGAACAGGTCAATGCCAAGAGCTTGAAAGGTAAAAATACCTGACCCAGACTTGAAACTTGAAGAGACACAGATCATTCTGGTGTCTTACAGGACCTACTGGGGAGGTACACAAGCTTGTTCTACTTCAATCCGCCCCCCCCCCCCCATCTGCCCAGCTTTCTACCCACCCCAAAACTGGTAGGTCAGATCCTCAGTTCTGCAAACTCCTGAATATCCTTTATCCGAATCTCCTTGAGGCAGCCAGAGCTGGTTTCCCCTTTTGTAATGTAAAGAACATTAACTGCTCCAAAAGGGAAGCAAATGTCACACAACAGCCAAGCCCATTGCCCTGGGCAGCTAGCAGAGAGGGCTTCCAGGACCAGGATGAGAGCTGATAAAAGCTGGGCAAGGCTGTATTTTGGTTTCTTCTCGAATCAGTTGAGAACTAGCTCCTAGTCTCAGAAGCTGCCTTCCAGGCTCTTGCTATTTAAGGTGTGATCCATGAGCCAGCAGCAGCAGCATTTAGGAAGTCAGAAATGCAGAACCTTGGGGGCCCCCAAATGATTTGTATGCGTATTAAAGCTGGAGAAACACTAAACTAAGGAATAATTCCCATTTGCCATATCTTTTTAAAAAGAGATTCATTATTATTTATTTGAAAAACAAGAGCTAAAGGGAGAGATCTTCCATTGTTGGTTTACTCCCCAAATTCCCCCATCAGCAGGAACTGAGCCAATCTGAAGCCAAGAGCCAGGAGCTTTTTTCGTTTCTCCCTCGTTGGGTTCAGGGGTCCAAGTACTTGGGACATCTTCTGCTGCCATCCCAGGCACATAAGCAGAGAGCTGGATCAGAAGTGGAGCAGCCAGGACTCAAACCAGTGCCCATATGGATTGCCAGTGGCCCCACCATATCTTGATTATGCCTAGAATTTAGGTATCCTCTTTAATATCCTCTTTAAGTGTCAAAATGTAACTCTGACATCAAGTAGGGATTTCTTTTCTCCTAAGGAAAAGGTTTACCAGAATTTTACCTCTGTTTGACTGGATCCAGATTCTGCTTTCCAGGTGATAGGATCAAGTGCTTCTGGCATTTGAAGTCTCAGATCTTGAAGTAGGTGTTTGACATAGCGCTTACGATGCTTCTTGGAGGCGGTGCAGCAGGTTAAACTGCCCTCTGCAGTGCACTCCCATTGAATGGTGGTTCACTTCCCGCCCAGCTCCCTGATAATGAGCCTGGGAAGGCAGCCATGGATGGCCCAAGTGCTTGGGCCCCTGCACCTACATGGGAGATCCTATGGAGCTCCTGACTTTGGTCTGGCCCAACCCTGGACATTGTGGCCATTTGGGGAATGAACCAGCAGATGGAAGACCTCTCTCTTTCTCTGATTCTCTTTCTCTCTGTGACTCTGACTTTCTAATAAATAAATAAAAAAAAATTTTTTTTTGACAGGCAGAGTTAGAGAGAGAGAGAGACAGAGAGAAAGGTCTTCCTTTGCCGTTGGTTCACCCCCCAAATGGCCACTACGGTCGAAGCGCTGCACCGATCCGAAGCCAGGAGTCAGGTGCTTCCTCCTGGCCTCCCATGGGGTGCAGGGCCCAAGCACTTGGGCCATCCTCCACTGCACTCCCGGGCCACAGCAGAGAGCTGGCCTGGAAGAGGGGCAACTGGGACAGAACCCGGCGTCCCAACCGGACTAGAACCCAGGGTGCTTGGCCCGCAGGCAGAGGACTAGCCTAGTGAGCCACGGCGACAGCCATTTTTTTTTCTTAAAAACAAACAAACGCCGGAGCCGTGGCTCACTAGGCTAATCCTCCACCTAGCGGCGCCGGTACACCGGGTTCTAGTCCCGGTCGGGGCGCCGGATTCTTTCCTGGTTGCCCCTCTTCCAGGCCAGCTCTCTGCTGTGGCCCGGGAAGGCAGTGGAGGATGGCCCAAGTGCTTGGGCCCTGCACCCCATGGGAGACCAGGAGGAAGCACCTGGTTCCTGGCTTCGGATCAGCGTGGTGCGCCGGCCGCAGCGCACCAGCCGTAGCGGCCATTGGAGGGTGAACCAACGGCAAAAAGGAAGACCTTTCTCTCTGTCTCTCTCTCTCACTATCCACTCTGTCAAAACAAACAAACAAACAAAACTTGTTTGGGATACCCATACCCCATATCAGAGTGCCTGGGATTGAGTCCCACCTCTACTTCCAACCCAGATTCCTGCTGATCCAAATATTTGTGTTCCTGCCATGCACAGAGATCAGGATGGAATTCCCAGCACCTAGCTCTTGCAGGCATTTGGGGAGTGAACCAGCTCCCTGTCTATGTCTCTGTCTTCCTATCTGTCACTCTGCCTTTCAAACAAACAAATCAATCTTTAAACAAACAAAAAAAACTGACTCTGGTGGGCTTGCTTCTTCTCCCAGATGCCTTCCAATTTTAAGAGCTTTAAGGGAGTCTTGATTGATATGGCAAGCAGAAAAAAGAATGAACATGAGAACTTCTGAATCCCAGGAAACTGAAGATATGGGAGGCTAAGTTGGGTGGTGGCGGCTATAGCTGAGCTAAGAGAAGTGTTTAGCCATTTGGGCCATGGAGAGCACCAAACCATGACTTCCATCTGCAAAAATATTGGCATTCTGAAGGGAAAAAACAAGTCATCAATTCCAAACTATGAAAAGAAGTGTGAAGACAGGATTGGAAACGAACCAAACAAGAAGAGTTGTTGGTAGTTTGCCAATCCCTCTCCACCCAGGCCTCTCCCCTAGAGAGAGAGCTCCTCCCCAAAAGTCCCTTCTAAGCTCAGACAGCCCCCTACCATTGGAGCTCTGCCTTCCAGGCCGGCAGGCCTGAAGACCTATGTGCAGAGCTAAGGGATAAAGAAAGCTAAGACTCAAATGAGGAGTGAAAACAGAAAACTCCAGAAATGGTACCTCTGAAGGAGAGGAAAGGAGAACGTCCTGAGGCTTGAGGCCCCAGCTGTTTCATTTGCAAAGCAGGAAACCAGTTTTAAAAAGACTTGCTTGGGGCTTATTGGCTGCACCAACATTGACTACACATATTCACATCCCAAACCATTTCTGCTTGAGCCTTCTGGGAATGGTGACCAACGACTGGTGATGCTTCCCCTT
Organism: Oryctolagus cuniculus; assembly: GCF_964237555.1. Lineage (NCBI taxonomy): Eukaryota > Metazoa > Chordata > Mammalia > Lagomorpha > Leporidae > Oryctolagus > Oryctolagus cuniculus. The sequence goes on along the minus strand of NC_091438.1, from coordinate 21,453,451 downwards.
AAATATGGGGCAGGTGCCACTGTTGAATATTAGCTGCTGCCCTGTCTCCCAGAGTGATGTACTGGAAATGACTCACTTTGGACTTAGTTATGTAGTGTAAAGGCTGTCGCTGGGGCCGGCATTCTGACTCAGTTGAGCCACCACTTGCAACACTGATATTCCGTATTAGAGTGCTGGTTCAAGTCCCTGCTCCTCTGCTTCTGATCCAGCTTCCTGCTAGTGTGCCTGGGAAGGCAGCGGGGAATGGCCCAAGTACTTGGGTCCCTGCCACACATAATGGGAAACCAGGACTAGAGGATGGAAGCTCTCTCTCTCTCTCCTGCTGCTCTGCCTTTCAAATAAATAAATCTTAAAAAAACAAACAAACAAACAAAATAGCTGCCACTGTTACACTAAAATGCTGAAACTTGCAGTGAAAGGTACAAACATCCAAAAGAAGCCAAGCCAACTTTTTCCCAAAAATAGCAAGTACCACCGTCAACCAGGAGAAAAAGAAGGAGGAAGAAAGGCACGGAAAGAGTTAGATCAGTGAGAGATGGGGCCGGCGTTGTGGTGGAGTGGGTAAAGCCTATGCCTGCAGTGCTGGCACCCCATATGGGCTGATCCAGCTCTCTGCTGTGGCCTGGGAAAGCAATGGAGGATGGCTTAAGTGCTTGGGCCCCTGCACCCACGTGGGAGACCTGGAAAAAGCTCCTGGCTCCTGGCTTTGAATTGGCCCAGCCCCAGCCATTGCTGCCATTTGAGGAGTGAATCAGTGGATGGAAGACCTCTCTCTCTCTTTCTGCCTCTGCCTCTCTGTAACTCTGCCTTTCAAATAAACAAACAAATAAATAAATCTTAAAAAAAAAAAGATCAGTGGGAGGGATTTTGTTCACCACAACTCCCACCCTCACAGATTCTAAGGTGTGAGGTTGGGGTGGTGGTGGACAACACAGTGTCCAGGAGAAATGTGTGGCTCTGAGAACAGAGGTTTTCTATTTCCATTCTCCAACCCTTGGTCCCCAAGGAGTTCCCTGTGTGCACACGATGCAGAGCTGGAGAGATGTGAGTGGGCTCAGGGGTGGGAGAAAGGAGCCATGGTAGCTAATAGAATGGCCTGTGGGGCTTCAGAGTAGCCAGGTTTGCTGTGCCAGGACAAATGTAGGGCAGGTATTTGAAGGTAAAAGCCCTAACTCTGAGGGCAGGTCAAGGTCCTGACAAGAGATAGAGTTGCAAACTTTAGCAGAAGCCAGGGAGACAGAAAGTAGGCTCAGACCGCAGGACACCAAGATGCTACATCAGCCCATGGATTTGGGGCTAATCTTGGGGTAGACGAGAGAAGAAGTTAGAGGTCCAGAACTGACTGAAGATTTAGACTGATCAATATCATGAAAGGACAAAGTTCACCTGGAACTGACTGGGCTAAGTATTCTAGCATTGGGCAGAAAGGGGGCTGGAAATGGAAATATTGAGATACTTCATCATAGAAAGACAGCTACGCATCCTTGCTACATGTGAGCCCAGGCACTGAGGGTGCAAGCTCGCCACAACTGTGAACACTGGATAAGGAACCCAGACCTTCTTCTCCGTGTATCACCAGCAGAGTCTGACATAAACCACTTCAGTGCTGCAACAGAGGGACTTAGACGCTGATTAGCAAAACAACAGTGACCATTTCTTAATTCTGCACACATCTGAGATTGACTTTTATACCTTAAACAGGCTAAGAAAAATGGCTTTCCAAGAGCTTTCTTCTAACTCATCCAATGCATCAGCATCAGCATGGAGCAGTACATCTCAGTGACTTCAGGGAAGGTATGCCACTCCAGAATTTAAAAAAAAAAAAAAAAAAAGCAAAAAAAAGCATTTTCCTATCCAGATCAACACTCTCATATTTTTTTTTAAAAGATTTATTTATTTATTTGAAAGTCAGAGTTACACAAAGAGAGGAGAGGCAGAGAGAGAGGTCTTCCATCCGATGGTTGACTCCCCAGATGGCCACAATGGCCGGTGCTGCACTGATCCGAACCCAGGAGCCAGGAGCTTCTTCTGGGTCTCCCACACGGGCACAGGGGCCCAAAGATCTGGGCCATCTTCCACTGCTTTCCCAGGCCATAGCAGAGAGCTGGATCGGAAGAGGAGCAGCCGGGACTAGAACCAGTGACCATATAGGATGCCGGCGCCTCACACCAGGGCATTAACCCACTGCACTACAGCGCTGGCCCCAACACTCACTTTTTAAAAAGATGTATTTATTTATGCGGAAGGCAGAGTGTCAGAGAGGCAGAGAAATAGAGAAAGAAAAGCGATCTTCCACCTGCTTGTTCATCTCAAATGGCTGCAACTGCTATGGCTGGGCCAGGCTAAAGTCTGGAGCCAGGAACTTCCTCCCAGGAGCTTCCTCAGTGTCTCCTTTGGCTACTGTCCTCTGCTGGGCACATTAGCAGGGAGCCTGATCAGAAGCAAAGCAACAGGACTTGAACACGTACACATATGGGATGCCAGCATTGCGAGTAGCAGCTTAACTTGCTACACCACAATGCCAGCTCCGATATTCTTTTTTTTCCAATATTCATTTTTTAAAGTATCTTAACACTTACGTGCTCTGCCTCCTGCGTGCACTGCCCGTAGAACCCCAGCAATGCAGAGTCCTTCCTGCCGCCACCATCATGGCTGCTTTCCTAAGTTTATCGTCTTGGCACACACCCCAGGCTCGGGACTAACAAGTCCCTGCAGAAGACAGCGAGATCTCTCAGCCAGTCTCCGACTTCTCTGTGTAAATACGAAACATCCTCTGCATCTTATTCCATGCCTACATGCATTTTGTTTGAAAACCTCCTTCTATTTCAATTTTATTAATGTAATTTTGTTTATGACAGGCAAAACAATTCATGAGCCAAGATTGCAATTCTGTTTCATGTGAAAAAGAGTTTCTAAAACTCCTTATAATTTTTTACATTAGCTTGTAATCTGAAAAGAATCTATACTTGCCTTACTCCCTGAAACTAAATAGAAAACATTTCAAAATATACCCAGATTTCACTGATATTTCCAGTCAGTATTCAGATGTTCAGCATCATGCCATAAAGACACGATTCATAAAGTTTGATGTGATAAAGCCATCGCCACAAGCAGGCATCGATGTGCAGCAGGTTAATTCACCATTTGGGAGACCTCCATCTCATACCTGGAGTGCCTGGGGTCCACTCCTGCTTCCTGCTAATATGCCTGGTGATAGGGCCTATCTTAGCTAACGATAGGTCCAAGTACTGAGTACCTGCCCTCATGTGAGTGGGAGCTGGATGGAGTCCCTGGCTGCTAGTTTTGACCGTTGGAAGCATTTGGTGGGGTGAGCCAGCAAATGGAAGATTTCTCTCTCTGTCACTCAGCTTTCCTGTTTTTTGCATTTTCATTTTGTCCTAATGCCACAATCAGCGCTATGTATGAAATAACATTATTACTGACTTAAAATATAGCGATAATAACTCAATAAGTTTCTATTCAGGGACTAGTGTTAGTGTAGCGGATGAAACAGCTGCCTGCAATGCTGGCATCCCATTATGCAATATGCAATATGCAAGCACTGGTTCAAGTCCTAGCTGTTCCACTTTCAATCCAGCTGCCTGCTAATGTGCCTAAGAAGTTGTGGACGATGGTCCTAGTATTTGGGCCCCTACCACCCATATGGGAGACCCCGATGAAGTTCTCAGTTCCTGGCTTTGGCCTGGCCAAGCCCCAGCCATGGTACCCATTTGGGGAGTGAACCATCAGATTAAAAATCTTTCTCTCTCGGGGCTGGTGCTGTGACACAGTGGGTTAATGTCTTGGCCTGAAGCGCCGGCATCCCATATGGGTGCTGGTTCGAGACCTGGCTGCTCCACTTCCAATCCAGCTCTCTGCTATGGTCTGGGAATGCAGTAGAAGATGGCCCAAGGCCTTGGGACCCTGCACCCACATGGGACACCTGGAAGAAGCTCCTGGCTCCTGGCTTCAGATCAGCACAGCTCCGGCCGTTGCAGCCAATTGGAGAGTAAACCATTGGATGGAAGACCTGACCTCTCTCTCTGCCTCTCCTTCTCTCTGTGTAACTCTGACTTCCAAATAAATAAATAAATCTTTTAAAAAAATCTTTCTGTCATTCTGCCTTTCAAATAAATAAATGTCTTTTTAAAAAAGTGTAAAAGAATAAACAATGACTCTTCCTTAAAAATATGTATTTGGGGGCCGGTGCTGCAGCTCACTAGGCTAATCCTCCGCTTGCGGCGCCGGATTCTGTCCTGGTCGCTCCTGTTCCTGTCTAGCTCTCTGCTGTGGCCAGGGAGTGCAGTGGAAGATGGCCCAAATCCTTGGGCCCTGCACCTGCATGGGAGACCAGGAGAAGCACCTGGCTCCTGCCTTCGGATCAGCACGGTGCGCCAGCCGCAGCGGCCATTGGTGGGGTGAACCAACGGAAAAAGGAAGACCTTTCTCTCTGTCTCTCTCTCTCACTGTCCACTCTGCCTGTCAAAAAAATATATATGTATGTATTTGGGGATAGTGCTGTGGTGTAGAGGTTAAAGCCACGGTCTGCAGTGCTGGCATCCTATATGGGTACTGGTTCAAGTCCCATATGGGCTGCTCTACTTCCTATCCAGTTCTCTGCTGTGGCCTGGGAAAGCAGAAGATGCCCCAAGTCCTTGGCCCCTGCACCCAAGTGGGAGACCTGGAAGAAGCTCCTGGCTCCTGGCTTTGGATCGGCGCAGCTCGGGCCATTGCAGCTATTTAGGGAGTGAACCCGCAGATAGAAGACCCCCCCTCCTCTTTTGCCTCTCTATAACTCTGCCTTTCAAATAAGTAAATAAAATGTTTTAAAAATATATATGTATGCATTTATTCAGAGGAAACATGCCTTTTCACCTTTTAATACTTTATTTCATTTTCTATTATATTACAACCGTGTTAGGTATAATTGCTTCCCCTCGCCCCCATATTTTCTCTGAATTCTTCATTATTAGTTTCTTTTGTTCTTAGATTTACTTATTGGAAAGGCAGAGGAGAGAGAGAGAGAGAGAGAGAGAGAGAGAGAGAGAGAGAGAGATCCTCCATCTGCTGGTTCACTCCCCAAATGGCTATAACAGTCAGGGCTGCGCCAGGCAGAAGCCTGGAGTCAGGAGCTTCATCCGGGTCTCCCACAAGGATGGTAGGGACA